>NC_138518.1:60310355-61640355 GCF_000230855.2 Cajanus cajan
GCCAAAGATAAACATTATGATACCTTCGAACGGAATAAAGAAAGGAGGGAAGAAGATAAGAAAGAAACCTTCGAACGTAGGAAAGGAGCGAAGAACGGGAACGAAATCTGAATGCTCCCAACCAATGGCGTTACGTGTTGGCTGCGAAATCTGAACGAAATCTAGTGAAGAATGGAGAGGCATTAGTGTTGGCTGCGAAGCAGGGAGAGCGGGAAGGAAATCTGATGAAGAATGGGAAAGAATGGTGAGGCGCTACGCAACTTAAATTCAAAAATTCAACTTGAATTTACGTTGGACAATAAAGGGACCGACGTAAATTCAACAATCTACGTCGGTTGTAGCTGAGTTCCGACGTAGATTGTTGAATTTACGTCGGTCCCTTTGCTGTCTGACGTAAAAAAATTTGCATTATTTTCAAAAATGCCACCGCGTCGTTTTTACGTTGGATATGTTGTAGTCTGACGTGAAAATACAGACGTAAAAAGCCTCTTTTGCACTAGTGATGGGGCCTGTTAAGCTGTAAGTTCGCTAGCTATTAAGGATAAGCTTATCATCCTATTTAAAGTCTGAATATGAAATATCTTTTCAAGATTAGCCACCCAAACTAAACTTATATAAGCCACATATCTATGAAACAAAAATAAAATAAACCACATGTAAATATTATGAATTTCATAATGAATTATTTACAATCAAGTTCATTTATTTTTAATCATATATGAAGCGAATTTAATCATTTTTATACATATAATTAATCATGTGTGATACTCCCTCCGTTTTTTTTTCATAGTCGTTTAAGATTTTGCACGGGACTTAAGAAAATCATTGATATTTTAGTTTTTAAAAATATTTATTACTTACTTTCCTATTTTACCCTCTATTTTTTTTTGCATGTTTTAGACTGTTGAACTACTCCATTAAGTAGTTATCCCTTTTTTTTTTTGTTTTTTTATAGTATTTTGTTTAGAACATATTGTTCTTATAAATGCACATTAACTTTATGTGAGTAGTTAGAGAAAAATTAGGTAGACATTAAAAATAAATACACACATTGTTCAAGAAACATGTATTAATTATTAAGGGTAAAAATGGAAGAAAAAAATTAATAATTCATTGATTTTAGTAATATGACAATGAAAAAAAAAACAACAAACTCTGACAAAACGACTATGAAAAAAAAATGGAGGGAATAATTAATAATCACTAACAACTTAATTATAAGAATAAATGAATCACTATTTATTTTTTTTACTGGCACTATATGATATTTTAACAATCTTATAATATTATTATTTACACATTCATAATCATATATAATTACTTTTATTTACTCTTTACAATTCAAAAAATAAAATTAATCATTTTTTCTCTCTTAATTAACTACATATCCGGGTAGATAGCAGGTGGTGAATGATAAGTGGATGAATGTGTTTAGAAAATATGTGAAATTTAAATTATTTCAATAATCAATTATATATAATAATAATAATAATATAATAATAATAATAATAATAATAATAATAATAATAATTATTATTATTATTATTATTATTATTATTATTGATTATAATTAGAATAAACTATTATTTGAATAAATTTGTTGAAAAGTAATTTTGAGATATTTAATTTCATTAATATATAACAACAAAAATTGACTTTTATTTAAATCAGTTTGAGAAGAAAAATAAATCTGTTAGAAAATAATAAGTTTCAAATTTTCAAATTCAAGAAAATAGCTTTTTTTTATTTTTAAAAATCTTTTTGAAAAATAAAATAAAATTTGGATCATGTGTTCATAGACTCCTATTATCATCTATAACTATAAATAAAGATGACAACTTTTATTTGTATACATATTTTCTTTTCAATTTTATCCTTCTAATCACTTCTTTAATTACTCTACTATCCACACCATTTGATTAACTATCCACTCTACAAAATTACACACCACACCATTGGATTAACTACCCACTCTACAAACTATCTATAATCTTCCATAAACTATTCACCAATATATAACTTTTACAATTCTTTTTATTTTTCTTTAAAATATGATTATCATAACACATTGCAGAACTTGCGCTCACAGCAAAACACTTGAAAACCCTCTTCTTCAAGTAATTCATCTGCACCATGGCTTCAATTCCATTTCTAACCATTTATTTATTTTATTAAAGCAGATTTTTTCCTTGCAATTTGAATGCACTTATGGCTGTTAGTGTCTTAGCTTTCCATCACCTATACGATCATCTTTAAATTTTGGATTTTCTTTTATGGTTTCTATATATTCATGTGTGGGAAGAGGTGGCCAACAAACGTTCAAGCATTACAATTTATTGCTGACATGAAATCTGATGCCGACATGAAATTGATGGCTCGTAATTTTTTTTTTCTTTAACTTTCATGCTAAGTTTAATCCACTTTGTTGAATACAGTTTATCCCAAAATTAATGCATCAATATTATATCATAATTTAGGAAAAAGATTATGTATCTAAGTTGTAATCTTGGCCTCTAAATGTGTTCTTTCCATTTTTCCAACCCCTTCCCCATCCTTTTTTCAATGACCCTCACTTGTCTTAATTTTCGGGTTTAGGGTGTCTTGACAAATCTCTTCCTAATACAATAAAGTTATTTGACATAGTTTGTATATCCACATCAATTATATATCCTCTTTGCGCATAAGAGAAAAAAAAGTGATATAAATGTAATAAATCAATGTCTTTTTTTTCTTGCTGTCTAATTGCGTTCTCATTCTTCTTCTTTTCCTACATATAGATTGGTTCTATTAATAGATTATCTTATGTTTATTTTGGTAAAGAGTCACAATTCTTTAAACAAACACATTTCATGACAATTAATGAATAACATTTTATGACTTTTGCTAAAAGAACACATAGTCTCATTAAAACAATACAACCATTCATACTTACATTTATTCATGAAGGAACATTTACTTTCATGAAAAATACAACTATTCATTTATACACATTTTTATGGATAAATGTATATTCTAAAGTCTTAATTCATAATACTAGACACCAATTTAAAGCGGCTAATTTACCTTAAAAAAGAAAATAAGTTTGTGTTTGGAAACATGATAGATATGCATGTATCTAGAAATTTTACGTCAATTTAAAATTATGGAGAAAATCAACTGTCTATATTATGTAAATATTCGTAATAAATCATCAAATATATTAAAGTATCAACTATTAATTTTTCATTAACGACAAATATTACTTAGTTCTTAATCAATGCAGAGAAACTAAATCTTAGTTTTGAAGGCATCAACCCTAACTGTTTCTTTGAAAGAATGCTTAGAATAAAATATTGAACTAGCTAAGCAAAAGTGGCCAAATTTTTTTAATTATTTTATTTGTTCTTTCCCCTTTTTCTTCTATATTACTTTAGTTATTTCACCGGAGAACTAAACCTGGAGTGTAAAATAACAGCACTGATGTGATTTTTGTTAGAACTTGATCCACTTGAGCAGGAAAATTGAGTGGTAATTTGCAAAAGGGAATTCCATGTTGATGTCTATGGTTGTTTGTGCATCTAAAACGTCACATACAAAGCCACTGTGTTTTGATACCCAAAGGAAGAACAAATACTATTCTGTTCACTTCCTTGGTGCTATTCTTAATAATGCTTATTGCGGTTTTGGTAATTAAGGGGAAGAAAATCCTGTTCCTTAATTGTTTACAAATGTCCGAGATACTTTCCTCTACAGATCATAATGCATGAATTCAGTTTGCTGCTAAAATGGGGGAGATCTGTATGGGTTGTATTTAATTAATGATCCAAATGAATATTTTTCCTTTCATCACCATATTTTGTTTGTGGTAGTCATTTGGAATTTGAACCTGCACTAATCTTTGGTGCCTATTAGGCTTAACATACTAGATTATTGTTTCTGTGAAGCTCTTTGAATGAATGAATTATTGAACAAAGCTGTATGAAATATTACGTTCCATATTTATCAGTCTCCATTATATTTGGAAATCCTTTATCTGCACATTGTGCATTTCAGATTTTAATTTCCTGATGTAGCTACTTTAGACTGTTTTACATCTAAAGTAGGGATATTACTGACCATTTTTTTCTAAAAGCCTCTATCTTCAAAATGAGATTCTTCACTGACTAAAAAAGGTCTAAGTGAGAGTTTATAAAGGTTGAAAAATCTTCATTATTACACACTAGTTTTGTAAAGTTGAGTTAAATCTCAAGTCTAAATATTAAGTTGAGAAACAAAAGTTTTTGTTGTTAAAGCTATGCCCATGTGCCAAAAAGTTGGTCCAACTGAAATTCAAAAGAGATTGAGATCAATTAAACAAAATATAATTTATTTTCTACTTTTTCCCCCTCTTTCCATTCTCATTGTTACATTGTTACAGGGACAATTTTCTTGGTAACGGTTTAGAATTTGGATATTATTTATGCCTTCTACAGTTGAGAATTTGGATAGAAGTTTCTCAACTCAAGCAGGGAGAACATTTGTGGTGTGTTGGCAGATACTATTTGTTTGGCTCAGCTTTTACTCTGCATTGCTGAGCGCAAATTCTGAAAGCAGACAGAAGGCACTTGTCAAATGAGCTTTTACACGTAGTAAAACCAATTTAAACATGGAGGCAGAAGATCTTGATGAGGATGGAACTCTGGAGTTAGCTGAACATTCTTTTGTTGGCAGTTCACACTTTTCATTATCGTTTTTGGTAAGTTTCTTTCATTGATTATTGCTCATAGGGTTGCTGAATTATTTATTTATAAGGCTAAAGAGATGGGGGAAGACTAGTCAAGAACACATTTCACTTGGCATGAGGAGTTTGAAGAGCTTTACATTGATCAGATTGGTAAACAGTCAGTTTCTGACTAAACATTTACTCACTCATGTTAATTTACCAACGCATCATATACATCAAGTTGTTATAGACTAGTTTGCATATTTTACTTCATGATGAAATGCACACCAGAGTTCTGATGAATTGGAAAGTCAAATTTGGTAGGCATTTATTGATCAGGTTGCAAACACAGATGTGGTTTCTCTAGTAGTGGCTCCATGCAGTTTGAAGCATTCAAGAAGTGTAAGAGGAAAAAGTCCAACATGTTAGACCTGCAGGAAAGCATTAATATTCATGGTAAGTAGTTAATCAAGCCATTCATGTAAATATCTAATTAATAAATATATACTTATATGACTTGATTAATCACTTTCCCATTGCCATCACTTCAGCTTGGATTGCATGCATCCATGATCGCTTAACTTCCTATTTTACTTGTTCTACCTATAAAACTGAAAGAAAGTATTAGAACCAAGAGCAAGCCACACCTACCATGGCGACCCAGTCACAATTTCCCTTGACTTGAAAATGTCTGATTTATTAACTTCTACTTTTTCATGTAAAGGCCGTTCTCAAATTCTTCATTCATATTTTTAAGGAGACTATATAATTGAAACTAAGCAGTTACCAAACTAGTCCTTAAAAGCATGGATCCATATTCCTACAGTTAGTTTTTTCATGCATCCAGCAACTTGGAACAGGATGAAAATCAAACGTCTCGTATTTATCTAAGTAAATTAGACTTTAAACAGGCATGCAAGATTTGAGTAACGTCATCTTCATCCAACAGTTACAATATATATGTTAACCGCATGAATGCGTGGAAAAAAAGATGACAGCACAAAGATCAGTTTTCAAATCATGTACATTCTATTCCAACCTCAACTAAAATCAGTTCCTAAAGGCACGAGTTGCTCTTGGTCAAAACAAAATTCGAGCAGGCATTGCTGAAGGTACAGTTTTGAGGATAATAATAATAATAGTGCTATCGATTTTGGTGCTTGTTCCTAGAATCCTAGTAAGTGTCCTCTCACAAGTTACATTACTGATTCTGATAAGTTAAATGAGCAAGAAACATAATAGATACACACTCGATGTCAAAGGATATTGGTTTCAATATGAAGAGCTTTGAACATAATTTTTTTGTTGAACCCCTTTCAGCCAAGAACTAACAGGAGGAAACAAAATTTGTTAGCTAGTTGATAGATATAAAGACAAGAAAGCTTTATTAGCTAGTTCAAGTTGCTATGTAGACAAACACAATGAACCATTTTCTTTCTTGCCCTACAAAAATGAGGGTCGTATAGCTAAAGTGAGTAAATTCAGACCTACTTAGAACTACCCTTCTTGCCTGTTTGGAACACCGGCGAAAAAGTGAGACAAGAAAATTTTGAAATTTGAATTGAAATAAAAGTAAAAGTAAAGTTTTTAGAAATCAAATTTTTTCTCCTTGTCTTTTTATTTTCTCTCCAATCAAACAAAAAGAATAAATGTTACTCGTATTTTTTTTTTCACTCAATTTGCTTTCTTTTCATACAAAGAATATAGAGGAAAAAAGATGTAAGAGATTGTTCATGGCTAAGCAGCATTTATAGCCATTACAAGTGAAGGGCTATGAAATTGATGATGGTATAACCCAATTGAGTAAATTCAAACCTACCAATATATTTTAAGTTATAAAAACCGAACACATAGGAGACTTGGAGAGAAAATATGTACTATTATTATTAATGGTTAAGCAGCATTTATAGCCATTACAAAGAAAGATAAAAGGTCCAAAACACAACTGTGCTGGCTGTGATATACTAATTTAATCTTTTAATCCCTTTATCTATAGTAGTTGAGCAGCCCCAGTTATATGTTATCTGCGATCTACTCTGGCCTATGCTATGCTATCACCATCTTCTCTTCACAATTAATCACCTACAAACACAAGAGTACAAACTGTGTAATTATTTTATATTTTCAATATTCAAATTCAAATTTTCATGTTGATGCCTTGAAAAAATTGAGAATAAGCAGCACATGACAGTAACACTGTGCAGCCAACGTGGGAGGCACATGGGGCACGTACGGTTAAATTAATTCCCTTCTCGGCATATATTTAATTACATTAGATTTTGCACCAATACAGTAAGTAGCAACACCAATGGGTTTTGGAATTATTGAGAAAATATATGTCCGATTTCAGAGTACTGAAATTTATGTTTGAATTGAAAATTTGTATTGGGACGATAAAGAGAAAAATAAGGAAAATGGTAAAAAAAAAATGAGAAAAAGATGTATGATAAAATTGATGCAACGGACATATTAAAACTAGAAAGAAAAAAGAAAAAAAAAATATGCCGACACTGCCACGCAATATATGCGGGTGACCCGCCAATGATGACAAAAGGGTGACTTAAGCATTACCCTATCAAATTGAACACAGCTCACTATCAGTACTGGGCTCTCAAGTAAAATAAACTTTTTAAATATACATTTTTTTTTCCATCAATTATTCTTTTGATTGCCAAACATACTTTAGAGAATTTTTCTACGCTAACTTACAGTCACACTGTCAGAATCGCAACCCCAGAACATTCCCATTTCCCATTAACTAAAAACTATCCTCAGATACTCACTCAATTAAAACATTGAATCATGCACATACAGCCAATCAAATTTCAAAATTATTCCAAAATCACTTGCAACAAAGTTCACACACTTACTAATCATTTAAAAAGAAAATACCAGTTATCTAACCGCATGTTTTTCATTTAATTTACACATTAAATAAATAGAGTAAATATTAACAAATTGATAATTAATATTAATTATTAACCAGTGTAATTAATTAATGAATATTTGACTTGCCGTTTCTAACAATTTTTCTTTATACTACTTTCTCTGAGAAGTAAATCTAGTACTGAGAGTTTAAAATTTTCAAACTATAATGTCTTCATTATAATTTTTTACTGTTCTTAAGGATTAAATTTTTTTTTTTTTAATTTGTTTGTTATAGGCTAAAAACTATAGAAAATTTACCCATCACTTGAGTTTCTCTTAATTTAGTAACAAGACCCTCCAAAACTTGATTTAAAATCAATGATATAAAGTATTAATAAGAAAACATTAGCGAATATATCTCGTAATAAACATCTAATCACAAAAATAAAATTTAAAAAAAAAAACATTACAGAACTACTAGGATAGTATACACAATGTCGGTGTCATTGTAATCTTTACAGTTATATATAAAAATTTTATTTTATTTTATTTTACTAAAACGACAATGTACAGAACTTGAATTAAAAGGAAATGCTTTTTTCGAATTTTATAAAATTTATTTAAAAAAGAAAAAAAGAAAAAAAAAGAGGAGAATGAATAGCAATAAATGGAGGGTTTTAGGGTTGGATTGGATTCTTACACAGAGAGTTTCTCTAATCGGACTTGTGCGCGGCGTCGAGCGGCGGATCGGGGTGGTGGCCGGCGACGAAGTGGAGGAGGTCCTCGGCGGGCTTGGGAAGGTCCACGTCGGAGGGCGGCGGAGGCTGCGTCTTGCCGAAGAAGAGAACGAGCGCGAGGAAGAGCGCGGTGGAGAGAAAGAGCGGCCAGAAGAAGGCCAAGACGTTGAGGAACCTTGGTGCGAGGTAGAGAAAAGAGAAGATAGCGAGGCAAAGGAGAAGTGCCCCAGCGATGTGGTACCTGAACTTGAATAGTTGCTTTTGGATCTCCATGGCGGTGGTGATGCTAAATGATTGTGATTGTGATGGTGATGGCTTTGTGATGAGTGAGTGAGGATAGTGGGGGAGAGAGGTTTATAATGTGGAGAGAGAGAGAGAGAGAGAGAGAAGGATAACAAAACGTTACTTTACTTGTGTTTTTTTTTTACTTTTTGTTTCTCTCCAGAGATTCTCTTTTGAGACGTTTTACAGTCTTCTGTCTGGCACTTGCCAAATTACGGGGCTGTCCTTACCTTTTACAGGGTGCCCAACTATTATAAAGTAAATAATTTATTTTTAAAAAATAAATTATTTACTTTTATCTACTTGTTAAAGAGCTTTTCAAAAATATATTATTTTCAAACACCACTAAATACATGATCAGTTGGGATTTAAAAATAGCTAATAGTTTGTTTTAATTTTATTTTTAATTTGTAAATAAATAATTTTTTTTAAAATTAAATAAATTAAACACATAGCGATTGATTTGTGGTGTTTGATTCGCTAGAATTCATTGTCCAAGACAAGAAAGAAACAATTATTCCACGTTTAATTTACAAAAGAGTCACACGGGAGAAAAAAACAAAGACACCATAAAAATTCTACTTTTTATTACTTAAGAAATTATTGGACAACTTTTTATCACAAGTATAAAATCATTCACTACAATGTTATTGTACTACTAATAGAGAAGTGTTAATAATTAATATACTCATTTTCATTAGTTAAAATTTATTAAAAAATTATCAAATCACTAGGAGAGTTATTAAAAAGAATGTGAGAGTCATCAAAGTTAGTATTTTTTAATAAATTTCAATTGAGTGTTTATAAAATAGCATGTTATGAAATGTATTACTAGCATTTTTTTATATCGATATCACTTTGATCATTATTCATCCCCACTTAACATTATCATCTACGTACCACTATCATTGTTGTAACACACCACTACCATCATATCTTATCATCATCATTAATATCGTTATTATGACTACTATAACCATCATTATTATTGTAATTATCATCACAATTCTCATCATCATCACCCTTTTAAGATAATAATGATAGTTAATATTGGAAAAATATTATGATAAATTTAGTATTACTTTATTTTTGTTATCTATTATTCAATAAATAATATACATAACAAAGTTATTTAGTAACTTAAATATT
Source organism: Cajanus cajan (assembly GCF_000230855.2). Taxonomy (NCBI): domain Eukaryota; kingdom Viridiplantae; phylum Streptophyta; class Magnoliopsida; order Fabales; family Fabaceae; genus Cajanus; species Cajanus cajan. The sequence continues at coordinate 60,320,073 of NC_138518.1, forward strand.
TATATTGTATTGTTCTCTTTATCTTATATCTTAATATGCATCAAACATAACCCAAAATTCAACACCAAAAAATAATATTATAAATTATAAATAGTTAATAGGGAGTTGCTACGGTACCCTCAAAGATTGAAGGGTTTCAATACATTTTTTTATGTAAATTTATAAAAGATTTTAAAAAAATTAATTTAATTATAAAATAAATAATCTAAATTATACTTATAAAATAAAAAGTAAGATAAAATTATAGAAATTAAAATTATAGGATTTCAATAATATTATAAAATATTAAAAAAATAAAAAAATTAATAAATAGTAGAAATAAAAAATTATTAAAATTACAATATAGAAATTCAAAAATTTAAGACAAAAAAACAAAAAATATACTTAAAAAATTATTAAAATTAAAATATAGAAATTCAAAAATTTTAAGTGAAAAAATAAAAATATACTTAAAAAATTATTAAAATTAAACTATTTAAATATATAATAATATTTTTACAAATAAATTAAAATATATAAAATAAAAATAAAATAACTAAATAATTTAAAAATTAAAAGAATAAAATATTATAAATATTATTTAAATAAATTATTAAAAATATAAAATATAAAAACTGTACCGGTACCCTCTCAAATAAGATGGGTACCGTAGAATTTCTCTAGTTAATAATCTTAAATACATAGATTAATTCTCGTTCCCAATAGACACAAAACACATGCTTTAAGTTTAAACTCCATAATCAAATTTCAATGAAACTTATTATATCTATTATATCAATCATTTGATTACTACCAAAAGAAAGCATTAGACAAAGATATCCAAATAGATCAATTCATGTGCAAAGGATCAAAAGTATACTAAAAATACTTGGTTTAAGAATCTTAATTATAGATCAAACAACACCCTAACATGAAGAAGTTTACAAACTCATACGAAAATTCCATCACACATAGAACCAATAATCTAGAAGAGACAAATAGGAATCCAAAAGTCACCCTTCCTGGTATTGTTTAACGTCATTGCCTATTGCGAAGGACTACACACTTGAACATTGCATCTCTGAACACTCTTCATTCATTGCTAAGTGATGTTTTTGTTTCAATGGGCTCCTGTAAGGTTAATTGAATGAGAGGTTTACTGATCTTTTAACAAGATTAACACTAGTGCAAAAAGAGCCTTTTACGTCACCTAAATTACGTCGAAATAGGTTAACACCGACGTTAAAAAATGCGGTGGCAGAACGGTAAATAAAGAGAACTAATTTACGTCGACCTGGTGGGGGTCCGACGTAAATTATCAATTCTACGTCGGAGCAGTATACAAGCCGACGTAGAATTGCTAATTTACGTCGGACCCCACCAGGCCGACGTAAATTAGCCTCGTATTCCCGCATAAAAGAATCGTTCACGTACGCATGGAGAATTCAAAATTTTCAACCCAAACTCATCTCCCGCTTCCTTCTCAAATCGTGGCTCTTCGTTAATCTACATCTTGCTCTTTTCTTCGTTTTCTTCACTTTTCTTCACAGCAAGGTATTCATTTTCTATTTTCGTTTTCTTCACATGACACAATGTTTTCTCACTGAAAAAAATGGATTTTTTCATGTTTAAGGTTGCATTTGTCCTCGTGAGGGTCTTTAAGGTAACTCATCTTCTTCTACTTACTACTTTCTTCGTGCATTCTGAGTTTTCGAAGCTGAGTTTTTGTGCATTCTATTTTTTTCCCAGCAGAACGGGCCGTTCTTGTTGGAGAACGGCCCGTTCTCCCAGCAGAACGGGTCGTGCTCCATGAAGAACGGGACGTTCTCCATTTAGAACGGGCCGTTCTCCATTCAGAACGGCCGGTTCTGCTTGGAGAACGGGCCGTTCTCCAACCAGAACGGCCCGTTCTGCTTGCAGTCATTTTTCTTTTTTTTTTTATAAATTTTTTACAACTTTTTACGTCGGACTTTGTAATGTTCGACGTAAATTTACGTCGGTTTTCGCGCCCCTGACGTAAAATTTACGTCTCCCGCTTCTACGTCGCACCGTTTTCTGACGTAAAACTCCCTAAAATGACCGACGTTGCACATAAGGATTATGTTAAATTTTTTATCTATTAAAATTTCAATGATAATAACAAGATTTAAATATAAGATTTTATGTATTTTAATCCAACTCTCATCAATAGGCTGATAGTAATTGCTCAGATTATGCTAATTAATTACTCAAAGATGATTAATTTTTATGCTTAATTTATGTGATTTTCTTTTATTACTTGTATATAAACTAAAGTCTCTAAATTCACTCAAAAAATTTGCATAATGTAGATTACATAATAGAATAAAAAATATCAAATATAATTAACATTAATGTAATGTAAAATACTTTTCAAAGGTTGTTGATCAATCCGAACCGATTCAGTTGGAAAAGGTTTAGGATCCATTAACACTATCTAAGTCTAAAAATTTACATTAAATCATATATATTCAATAATGTTTTGTATAATATAAATTTAATCAATCTAACAGTTGAATTATATGATATTATTATACTCATGATTATATGTACCAAATTTCACATGATTATTAAATTATTTAATAATTCATCACATTACTTTATTTTAATGTATAATATGATATTCAAAATATATGTATATATATCTATTGTTGGATAATATCTAGAAAAGTTTAAATAATGTGAAATTTAGTATGTTACAAGTAAATGTCGCATAAGTCAACGGTTTAATCAGTTGAATTTGCATTACACAAAAAAGTTATTGAAAATATAAGATTTGATGTAAGTTCTTAGATTTGCACATGCATGATGTCAATGTATCTCGAATATGACAAGGGAAAACAAAGAATAAATAGAAAATAAGTAAAATTTTAAGGTGTTTTGATTGAAAGAATTAGGAGAGAAATAAAAGAAAAAAATATATATATATTTTCTCTCTACTTGTGTGGTAAGATAGAAGCAATCAAAGAATTAATAAGCTGCTAGTTTGCGTTGTGTATAAAAAACTGTGATCTGAAGAGGAGGCCTCATTAAAGATGGTCAGTTAGACAGTTACATTCTTCAACAAAGATTACTATTTATTGAGAAAGTGTGTGATACTTCATAATAATAACAATGCTATTGAAAAAAAAAAACAAAAAGATTGAAAGGAAGAGAATGAAAATAATTTTAGTTTGTAAATGTAACACCTTTCTACCCAAAACATTTATTAGGTGACATTATTAAGAAAATACATTTCTTAAGTTAGTAGTAAATAAAACAAATATTTTTTTTCATACCATAAAAGGATTCACATATCTTAAATTACTAAATAAAACTTCAATTAATAAATAAGGAAAATTAAGTTTATAAATACATGTACAAACCAACCTTTACAAAACTTCAAGAAATTAAAACGTAATAAAAGCACGCCAAGTTCAAGGCATAAAATAAACACAAAATCCTCTAGCATTGATGTTACAACATCAAAACAAAACCTATGATATAAAACCAAAGCCTCAAACTATGTCTCTCTCATACTCAACCTCAAATACCTAACAAACACAAATACAAAAATAACAAGAGGAGTAAAAATATATCTCACAAATGTATAATATGTATAAAGCATATGGATAACATATTAACTCATTACAAATCATAATTCATATAAGTCATTCAATTCTCAATATTCATAATGTTTCATTCCACACATTAAGCTCAAAAGCATCCACGTCAATATTTAATGACTCATGCAATTTTTGATCTTAACTCCATATACATGTAGTACCAATATCTAATATCTCCAAAAGACACTCTAATACAAGATATCATAGAAACACATGGACAGGATTACCAGGTGACCCTCTCAATTTACTCTTAACTAGAAGAGATTTATCAAAATCCAATCAAAACATTACAATCAGTCATAACTACTTCTTATACTCATTAAAGACTCCATATCATAAAGTCTCCACGGTTTAAGTAGAAAATCATAAATAAAAAAAATCTCCAATATAAATTCACATTATCATATTACATATGCACAATTATCTTATATCACATATAGTCATAAATTCTAATAAATATATTTTCACATCTTTATCGTAATTTACTCATCTCTTATCACAAATATCTCCTCATCCACCTTAAGAAAAGAGAGTAAGAGGTCTTCCCCTTATATATATTGGATCTCTCTCCTAAAGAACATTAATTGACTCTCGTCTTATGTTGAACAAAGATAGTGGGATGCATGAGTATCCTTTGTCGCCTTATTAAAAAACAGTTGGCTCTTTCTTTTACGTTTGCAAGAACATTTTTTTTGTTCAAACAAGTTAAATTGTAATTGAGTTTCAGCCGAAAGAAAGAGTGAGAAAGAACGTGTAATATAGTAACGGACATCCTCAGAAAAAATAAAATAAAATAAAGGAGTAACAGACAAATAAAAAAAAGCATGCAGTTTTTGTTAGACAGTGTTAAAGATAAGATCCAACACATGGATGACTCACGAGTCGTGAATAGGATGATGCGGTGATCGTCCGCATAAAACTATGTACTATATATGTGGGTTACATACATCTAAACACATAAAGAGAATTTCTTTGTGCAAATATTTCAAAATTTTCTAACATTATTGTTGGACAAACTCGGTACTATATAGAAAAGGTCATATACATGTCCTGACTATTTAGGCCATAGATTAGACTTTGTCGGAATGGTTTTTCTCGAATAAAAGTTAAAATGTTATACTATAAACTATATATAAACATCTTTTGTACAATTCTTTCATAATAGAAAACTGATATATTTTATAAGTATACTAGTAGAAGATAGAAACTAAATTCTTATGTATTTATTTTCGTTTTAATTATTGTATAAATTTATTGGACTTAAATATATTTTTAAAGAATTTTTTTTCTTGTATTTAAAATTTATAGTTTTAGTCTTTATAATTTTAAAAATATTATGTTGGTCTTTTAAATTTAAAATTTATATTTTTATATCAAATATACAAATTTAATCTCTCAATTTGTCATTATTAATTATGGTATTGTTGATTAAAAAATATCTTTTAAAATTATAAAGATTAAAAAAAAAAATTTAAAGGATTAAAATGATGATTTATATATTTTGGAGATGTAAAACATACGTTTTAAATTTAGGAATAAAAAGAATATATTCTAAATTTGAAATAATAAAAACATAATTAAATCAACTTATAATACATGAAAACAATTTGTTTATATTTAACAATTTATTTAACAAAAATGACTTGGTAGAAGAAATGTACGGGGTGGTTCAGAGTGGCGGTGGAGTTGGAGGCGCCCACTTTTTGCATGGGAAGAGAAAAAGTTGGTTGAGTTGGCCAATAGGTTGGCCTCGATAGTTTTGACGGAGGCTCAGCCTGATGAATGGCGTTGGTTAGCCGAAAGGTCAGGAGAATATTCGGTGACATCTGCTTATAAGATCTTAGCAAAGTCAAACCATGTTCAAGTAGACACTTTTTATGATACGATATGGTTTAAGGGTATCCTCCTAAGGTACAAGTTTTAGTGTGGCAGTTGGAAGCGGACAGGTTGCCTACCCAGCATAACCTCCTTTTGAGAGGGGTTAGTCTGGAAGGAAAAAATGGTTGTGTTTTTTGCGAAGAGGGCTTGGAGTCTAGCAAGCATTTGTTCCTCTTGTGTCTAGAGGCTTATGTTGTTTGGGTCAGATTATACGCTTGGTGGAGAGTGTTAGGGGTGCTTATCAACGATCTTAGGGGTTTTTGTCATCAATATATGGGATTGGTGAGTGGCAGTAAGGGTATTAAGCAAGTTTGGTCCTTTGTTTGGTTTGCAAGTATATGACAATTATAGAAGGCTCGAAATGAGAACATTTTCAAAGGCAAACTCTTTAAGATGGAAGAGATCGTGTTCATGGTTTAGTTGAGATCGTGGGAGTGGTGTACAACTACTAGAATGGTATCTTTTTCTTTTTCAGAATCATTGATGAACCCCTTGTCCTGTGCAAGTATCCCTTAAGTTTTGTTTGTTTTTGTTATTTTTTTTCTTATTTTTGGGACATCTTGTTTTTAATTATGACGTGCACTTCTTGTGCACAATTTTCTTATGATTAATAAATTCTTGGCTTATCAAAAAAAAAATGAAGACAATTTTAAATAATTTTGGTTCATCTGTCACTCTTGTTTTTAGTGATATGTGTATATTGGATAGCATTAATTAGTAATTAATATGTTAGTGGAATATTAAAGATGAGAATAGATCATACCTTAAATAATAGTTTATATTTTGGTCTGTTTAAATATGGAACAAAAAAGTCATATTTAAATTTTTACAAAAGTCTATTTATTTTAAAAGGTTAAACTTGAGGTTATAAAAAAAATATATGTTAAGTCTAATAGATGAATCTATTTATCTATATGATATAATAAAAAAATATACGTATTACATTATTGACAATATAATTAAATAAATACATTTTTAATAAAAAAAAATCAAATTATCAATATTTTTAACATTTTCACTGTATTTAAACGTTTTATATTCTTTATTCATTTTAAAATTAAGAAATCAAAAATAAAAACTTTTAACAGTCATATCTTTACTTATTCTTTTTATTTATCTTTGTATTCGATTATTTAGAATACTTCAAATAAGATATAAAAAATATTTAGAAACAAAAATTATTATTAAATAAAATTATCATCTTTCATTATAATCTGTGCATAAATATACATTAGTGTATATGAGTATGCATGAGTTGTCCTTAAGTTAATTTTTATTTTTATTTTAAATCCTAAACTTTAATGATAATGTAAAGTATTTTTTTATTATATAAATTTTAAAAAGATTCACACATGTATTTAAAATATAATTATTGATTTATTTATTAAACAAAATATTTTAGAAAGATTAAACCGAGTTTATAAAAAAATTATGATAAATAACATGTTAAATTTAAACTTAAACTTTATAAAACATGATCAATTTATATATTCAAAATCTGGTCTAACCTGTTTTTTTTTAATCCATATGTATTAAGAATGTAAGATTGGAAGTTAAATTATAAAATAATATTATTTAAAAATAAAAGAAAAAAAAAACTTTATCTAAATCTATCTTATGTTTTGTTTTGTTGCTTGACAATTAAATCTATCAAGCGCCTTGCGTATTAGAGTGTATGAATCATAATTTATTTTTAAAAAAAAATCCAATGATTTAGAATAAGTATACATTTAAATTCATTTAATTCATATGTTCTGAATTATGGTAAAATCAGCAAATTTTACATAGAAACGAGATGCACAATGGTATACTGTATAGAGACCTTCATGAACTAATTAAACTGTATTGTGGGTGATGTGTGTGGGTGAAATCAATTCAGAGGATGTGTGTAAACAAAAAAATAAAGAGGATAGTTTGAAAATGAAAAACAGTGTTTGGAACATCACATCAGTACCAATATGTTGATAGAGAAACTTCGTCCTTTTTCATTTAGAAGCCAAAATGAATTCATATGTGAATCGCTAATGTAATTTCAAACATACTCTTAATTAGTCTATTGGATAAATAGCATTGGAGATTTTCTGTATAGAAGGAAGCTACCTGAGTGTTGGAACCTGGATTCATATTTACATATGGTTGGATTTCAATAATGTTATGTCCCTAAACTATTTGTTTTTCTTTAGAATTTTTTTTTTGTCCAATAGGGTGTAAGAATAAAATAAAAGATTTAAATTATATTTTTCATCTTTTATTTTATTTTTTAAATTAATTTTAATATTTATCTATTAAAATGTTTATTTATCTTTTTTTTATATTGATTAATTTAATCTTTTTAAAATAATATTCATTTTTAATTTTACAACATGATTTTGAATCAAATTTTTTTTTACATATTTAAGATATAAAACTTGTAATATTAGATTTATTTATATGAAAATCATGAAATGCATTTGACATTCAAATGTTAAAGAATTACAAATATAGTCAAAATGGCGTGAAAATATACTCATAAAAAATGTGACACCCTCTACTTCACATACTATAACACATAAATAATAAAATCTGAATAACATAATTCTTTCATAATCAAATACCAAACATGTCTAGATAAAGAACACCACATTCGTAAATTTAAACAAAATAACATAATCTGGGGAATTTATAATTGAAATAACTACGATTTTTAAAATAAATTAATAAAAACAACATCTTAATCTAATATATTTACGTCTCGATGTCACATGTTCTATCAAAACAAAGTCCAATACTGAAGCCTAATCTTCATCACCAACACCCTCAATCTCATGTTGATACTCACCTGCATAACAACCAAGGAGAACAACATAAAATAGAAAGGGGGTGAGAAACATCTCACTATGGCTCATGGTGTACGAATGTACACCAGATAGCCAAATACAAACAAGATAGATATATGTAGATCACATAAACAGTTTAACAATAGTATCACACCCTACTCATCCATGACACAAAATCAATTAACATATAATATTAAAATGCACATGTAATGAACATGGACTACATATTATCATACATGTGGCGCTAGTAAAATATCACATAATGCATTGCTACTAGCAACACACATAGAGTAGTCTAAGAGTACTTGGCACGTCAAACCCTTTGCGTAATCTCACTAGAAGGACATACTACTAGGGTCTAGTCGGGATAGCTAAGTCGCGTAAGATACATCTCATACACACAATGAGCGAGACTGAAACTTACAAATCGAGCTATTCCTAAGGACTAATCTCCAAGCTTTTACACAAGGGGACCTTCCCTAGCAGTGTATTCCATATCATAGCCTCAAAAACATTTATGCAAATGATGCACGTAAATTAAGACTCTATGCATTCTCATACCACATTATCGTGTCTCATTATCATATCATTCCACCCCATCAATTTATCTCACATCATATAATCACTAAAGGATAACATTGAGTAACTCAAGAAATTCACATCATTGCATATCGTAGATCACAAGAGAAGTAACACAAGATTCACATTGCACCAATAGAATTCATCAAACAAAGAAGGAAAGAAGAATAACAAAGCAATTGACGCTTAGCCCCAGATTAGGCGCTCAGCGCAAGACTTCTAGAGAGTAATTTTAACTCTTTGGTTGAGCTACGCTAAGTGTGAAATCTCACGCTTAGTGTGGGTCACACTAAGCCTCAGGCTCATGCTTAGCCTAAGGATCACAGACAACATTATCATCTTTTTGTCACCTTAACGCTTAGTGCCAGAAATGACACTTAGTGTGGTTTTAGCGATCAGAAACTCTACAGTTTGCGATTTTTGTTTTTACATCAAATCTTCAATCTATTCATACAATCAGTGAAAATGGAAAAAGATGGATGATCAACTCCAGGGTGATTTCCTCTTCACTAGTGCAGATAGGGTCTTTCACGTCGGACTTTTTAAGCCTTTTACGTCGGAAAAGTCACCGACGTTTATACGGGAGACGTAAATTTACGTCGCCTATAAGAGGCGACGTAGATTTACGTCAGTTTTCTGTACCTGGCGACGTAAAAAGAGCTTCAAAAGGGCAAAAAAAATAGGCATTAATTTACGTCGGACCAGACTATGTCCGACGTAAATTTACGTCAGCCAATGCTAGGCCCGACGTAAATTTACGTCGGACATAGTTTGGTCCGACGTAAATTAATGCCTTTTTTTTTAATACGTTTTCTGTTTTTTCATATACCCAAAATTAACCTGCATATATATATAGTCCACAGTATAAAATTTAAACCAGGAAGTCCATAATAGAAATTCAAATTATATTTCAAAATTAAATGACAAAGAAAATAATATATAAATATTAAAAAGCACAAATTATGACAATGTAAATCCTATTATCCAAAAAAAACTATAAAACATATGTTTGTCAATGCTATCAAACTAGAAACATAATATCTAACTAACTAAACTTAATTAAAAATCTAACTATTATATACTTTGAAGAAAAAAAGTTGCCTATTGTTCTCTTATCTTGATGATCTCATCTTCGGGGAATGGAGATAGGTCTTGAAAGACCTGAAACATTAATTTAAGTGTCAATAATATGCAATGTTAATTATTGTAAAGGTAAATATACTTAAATAAATTTTGATATGAATTACCTGCGCCTAAGAATCAATAATACCCGCAGAAACTATGGCTCTCATCCAATACATGATGTAATAGCCACATTCAAACGAGTCTTGTTGCTTATTACACTAAAATGAGAAACAAATAACTATTATTTCCAAAGTCAATAAATTTAAATATTATTGACTGTATGAATTAATTTGTTAACCTTAGGGTATATGAAATGCAATGACTTTGATGATCTGGCTCTTCCACTTAAAATATTAGCTCCAGACACGATTCTAATTAATTGAAATAAAAATAGATGTTAGCCAATATATATAATTACAGTTTTAAAACATAATGAAAAAATTTAGTTACCCTTGTAATTGGCATTTAATTTCGTGGCTTGGTTTTCAATGTAGTGAACAAAACCACACCACGGTGTATTCCTTAGGAATGATTACCATTAACTGCCAATGGGACCTACATTGTATGACAAACAAATTAGGTATAAAATTACCATGATTAAAAAACCAATTAAAAAACTAACCCGTCAACATATGGAGCCATGTATATATCTCTTTGTGGGTCACTCATCCATGTTTGCATATATTGCTGGATCTGGACCTGAGTGTTTCCTGATTTTTGGATGGATTGAGGCTCAGTAAATCCATATACTTGTGCTTGTGCTTGATCCACACTCAATTTGTCCATGTACCTAACACAAATAATTATTATAAGTTAAATGTAATTATTGTAAATTTAGACTCATAAAAGAAAATATGACTTACATGGCCCACAGCTGTATGATAGAAATATTTAACATGGAGTTTCCCCCAACAATCTTTAATGCATCAGACAGAGATATGTATAGTGGAACATCAGAGCTATCAACTCCAAAAACTCTAATGTCCCACTGCAATTGAATTGGCTTTAATCGTGGTAATATGATTAGAAGCTTAGATATGGGATCATCCTCAACTTCTGCGATATTAGCATCATCAACATGAGGTTCTCTCATGACCTCCTTACCACGATTGATAAAATCCTAAAGAAATAATCAAAATTAGTTAAACAATAATAGAATTATAAGAATATAAAAGAGCAATAATATAATTACCTTTGCCTGTGCTGAAAGCGGCATGACCAAACGTTTTGGCCAAGCTAAGAATGTGTCGGTTGCCTGCCCCACTAGTTGAACCTCTGTATTGGGCAAAGGCACTGGAGTAGCAGCATCTTGAACTTGGTCAACCACAACCCGTGTCCAGTCTGGCTGTAGAGGGACACCATGGATGGTTGAGCCACCTTCAAATACTCGGCCAATAGCCACTAACCGTGGGGGGTCATCCTCAACATATAACTCACACTGGTTTGGTACATCAGTGTGAGTCTGTTCCGGTGAGGGATCAGTAACAGCACAACTCCCTTTAGTGTTGACTCGAACACCATCATGAGCAACTGCAGTCTGTTGCTGAGAACGAGCCAAAAGTTCAAACTTCTGTTCAAACTCTTCTCGAATATTCTTCAATTTCTCTTCAAACTGCATCTCCATTCTCCGCATAGCCTCTTGACTGCAAGAGTCAACAGTGCTCCTCGATGATAATGCACCAAAGAAATCCCGGTGGCTCCAAGAACCACCAACACCACGCACACGGCTTGCGTGCTCTGGCCTTCCTATGGCCGTTGTGAGGATATCATCCCGACCATGGGAAACAAATGAGCCCTGGGTGCTCTGCTCAACTAAACCCTCCTGCAACATATTAACAATAAGTATACCCTAAACTACGCTTATGAATTAAATTAGTTGAAATGAAGAGTCTTAGTTTGTATATTTTTACTTACTATTTTATCAGCAACGACCCTTGCAGACTCAGAAGTCATTTGCCCATCTGATTTTGTTCGGGCTGCTATCCACATCTCATGACGGGGAGGTGACTCCACACGGTCAGCAAACTCAACCCTTGCTGCCTCTGCCCTAGCCTTCTTCATTTCCTTTTTTTTCTTTCATATCCCCCTCTTGACAATAGATGGGGTGCATCATTCTTGGCCTGTCGTTCTTGGGCAGCTATTCTTTTAGCCTGCAATAATACAAAAAAAAATGAGATTAATTAAAATATACCTTAAGTATTTGTGTCAATGTAAGAGTTATCAATAACTAACCTTCCACGAAGGGTCCAATCGAGTGGCACGAAATTGCATCCACTCATCATCAGTGATCTGGTACTTTAGACAGGGAGTCTCATTTTGTCGCTCTCCAAATACATACTCCCGTGTCAAGAAAGTCTTGAAGTCTCTCCACCTGGTGGCAAGGGCAGATAACATCTTCCTCCTCATGACCTCAGTGTTGGGAATGTCAAAATTTTGCTATGAAAATAACAACAAATAATAAATAATGTATTTAAGTTATATAATATTGAAGGGATGTGAAAGTATATACCTGAATATCCTGCCACATGAGGTTCTTGTCAACCTCCTAAACGTCATCCCATGATGGAATGATAATAGAAACATGTCGTCGAGCTAGGACTCCCAAATAGCTCTTAAACTTGGCAGCATTTGGGCCTGATGCCTTGCTAGAATGAGGATCCACCTCAACCAGTGTCTTCTCCTTCACAATGCGTCTAGCTGTCAACCCAGACAATCGGGTGACAGATCTACCTTCCCTCCTTCCACTGCCAGACCCATAATCCTGAAAAATCGATAAGAATTTCGGATAAAATCCATAAATATTTCTACTAATACGATGGTAAACTAAAGGTCAATGCCTAAAAAAGTCAATCTTTGATGCATCTGGAACAGCCCGTACTGAAATCAGAACGGGCCGTTCCAGATCAACAATTTACAAAACCAAACATTTAAGCAGAACGAGTCGTACTGCTTGCAAGGAGAACGGGCCGTTCTACAAGGACAACGGCCCGTTCTGCAAGGAGAACGGCCTGTTCTCCTTGCAGAACGGCCCGTTCCAGATGAACAAATAGCAGAAAAAAAAAATTTGCGTAGAGAAGAAACTAATCTCAAACGTGTAATGTGCAGACTGTTAGACACTTAGAAACGTCCAATGTGGAAACAAAGCTACTTCGAGACTTAGAGAATAAGAGAGAAGAAGTAATATTTTCGTAAGTGGGACGTGCGGGAATGAAAAACAGAGACGTTGTGGCATTTTTGTGGAACATTTACGTCGGTGGTGGTGGTCCGACGTAAATTTACGTCGAAAAGTTTGGCATGCGACGTAGAATGTCTAATTTACGTCGGACTCCCCTATGTCCGACGTAAATTAGTCTCCCAATATTTACGAAACTTCCACCGCGTTTTTATAACGTCGGGGTTACCAGTTTTTGACGTAAATTGCGTGACGTAAAAGCCCTATTTTGCATTAGTGCTTCCTTTAGGTTCTCCGAGTTTTAAAGCCCATATCTGAAAGGAAGCGTAAAAATGTAAAACAAATCTGATTGTAGACACCCAATTTCGTCCGGGGGGCACACAAACAAGAAAATGGACCTCTGTCATGAAGGGAAGGAGCTCCCGAAGCAGGAAAACAACAAGATAGGACATCAGAAGGCCTAAAGGCCAAATAAAGTTGTTTTAGTAGCCCGGAACGGGCTGTTCCAAAATTGGAACGGGCCGTTCTGAACCTCATAACGGGCCATTCCAATATCAGAACAGGTCGTTCCAATGTGACGAAAACACCTAAAGATCCAATACCAGAACGGGCCGTTCCAGTACCAGAACGGGCCGTTCCAGGCTCTTTTAAAAAGGCTAAAATTTACATTTTGGAACGGGCGGTTCCCAAATTGAAACGGGCCATTCCAAATAACAAAAAAGGCTTGAATTTGTAAATTGGAATGGGCCGTTCTGGAATGACAATTATGTGTTAAACTCGCCTCTGGAACGGGCCGTTCCGATTTCAGAATGGCCCGTTCCAATACACTAAATTAACACGTAACGGCCAGATCTAGAACGGGCTGTCACGATTTCGGAACGAGCCATTCTGGACCCCTTCTGAAGGCTATAAATAGGCAGCTTGGGCTCATTTCTAAAGGACCTCAAAAATTTCGTTCAGCACTCTTTAGAGCTCGAAATTTCTCTCTTTTTCTCTCTCTCTCTCTTATTATATTTCTTGAGTATTGTGAGGCATTTATGTAGTGTGAAAGGTTGCCAAAAAGCACCTACAATTTCCATATTGGAAGATCTAACAAAGCTTGCTACGAGGTATTTTAATCAACCTTCTTCTCTCTCTTTTATTTCTTATCTTTGATAAATATTATTATAATAAAAGAAATCATGTAGATATTTTAAAGTTAATTGTTTAATTTAAATTTCAAGCATGTAAATATCATCAATAAAAGGGGATTTAATATTTATATTATTATTGTTTATAATGTTAACTTCGTCACAGGGTACCGATTAAGGGCATTGTAGGGGTGCTTAATACCTTCCCTACACGTAACCGACCCCCGAACCCAATTCTGGTTATCAAGACCATTATTGGACCTTTAAAAAACTTTTTCTTTTTCCAATGTTTTGAGTAAAACATTGGTGGCGACTCCATGAACCTATTTTCAAAATCATTAATTAAGGATTAGCCTGGTGTCCGGACAATCCTTAATTGATGAGATTTTCAAAAGGATGTCTAAACCATTAGTCGCGAGATCGGAAATTTTCGGGTTACGACACTGATTAATTAGTTCTCTTTCCCATATATATAGCACTTTTGCTTTAAACATTAATTATATTTAATAGTTTTCATGTAAGTAAATCTAATGAGACAAATTTCAAGTTTTGAATTAGTAAAAAAAAAATAAAAAAAAAAATAAATTAATCTAAATTTAGGAATAAATAACTAAAATAAACAAATTAAAAAATGAAAGATCAAGATGAATTTATAAAAAAAAAATAAGTGTGAGACCCTTTTCTCCTTTTCTTTTCCCATTCTTCACTTCCACTCACTCTTTTCTCACTCAACTCTCATTCACTCACTTTCTTCTTCTTCTTCTTGCTGTCCCAAGGAGGTGGTACTGAGTAAGTGATTCGAAGCTTTTCTTCCCTCCGTGGTTGCTCACGATTGTTCTTCACCGTCCGTTCAAGCCCTTCTTCAACCTTCTTCTCCGTTTCTCTTCCCGGAAGCTCAGAATCATTTCCCTGAGGTAAAGGAAGCCGGTTTATCGTGCTGATTGTTTGAGAGTGAGCTTGAGACTCACTTGTTGATGGAATCTTTTCGGATTTGAAGGTTGTTTGTTAAAAATGGAGTTTTTGAGGTTTTGGGGTTTTGGGTGAAAATTGAGTTTTTCTTTGATTGTGGTTGCATGTTGAAAAAGCTGGCATTTTTGAACTGTTTGATGAAAATGTAGTACTTTGGCTGGATTGCATATGGGTTTTCTGATTGATTTCGCAGGTTTTGGTGAAGATTTTCAAAACTTGGTGAGTTACTGCTGAGCTTCGCGCTGAGCGCCGTTCATCGCGCCGGGCGGGTGATCACCAGGGGACTCCATTTAGACAAGCACACCGGGTGCAATGATGAGTACGCCGGGCGCGCTTGAGAATGTGGGTCTCTGGCTGGCCCACGCTGGGCGTGACTTGGACCGTGCTGGGCGCGATACCAGTTGTAGCATGTTTTGGGGTTTTTGGTTCTACGCTGAGCGCGACCTTGTCGCGCTGGGCGTGAGACTCCTTGGGAGTCTCTACCTTGTGGGTGCTGGGCGCAATTTGATTTGCAGTAGGCGCGAGACCTTGGGGAGGTCTTTGCCTTCCCCGCGCTGGGCGCGTTTTTGGGCACGCCGGGCACGTGAGACTCCTTAGAGTCTCTACCTGGGATGCGTTGGGCGCAATAGGTATTGCGCCAGGCGCGTGTGAGCCTTGGGCTGTCTGGCTGGGTCCCGCTGGACACGGGTACGCTTGCACCGGGCGCGCTGGCCCCCTGTTGCTCTCTGGTTGTACCACACTGGGCGCAACCATGAGTGCGCCGGGCGCGGAGATGAGATTCCACTATATGCTGTTAAATGTTGTTTTAAGCTTAATTGAGCTGAAGATTGATGAATATGTTGTGCTGTTAGATGTATTGCTGAATAAGGATGTTAAGTTGTGCTGTGAGCTGGGGTTAGATGTTAAGCTGAGTCGTACTGTATGTTGATTTAAGCTGTATTTGATGATATTGTTGTGCTGTGATGTGTTGTGTGCTGTTATAGCCGCTATGTCGGTGCTGTTATAACCACTATTGTTGTGCTGTTATAGCCGCTATGTCGGTGCTATTATAGCCACTATTGTGGTGCTATTATAGCCGTTATGTCGGTGCTGTTATAGCCACTATTGTGGTGCTGTTATAGCCGCTATGTCGGTGCTTTTATTAGCCACTATTGTGATGCTGTTATAGCCGCTATGTCGGTGCCGTTGTTGCTGAATGTTGTGATGCGCTGAGCTGGTTGATGTGCTGATAGCTGTGGTTGTTTATCATTCATATTTTATATATGTATGTTGAATTTCTTTTCACTAGCTTACCCTTTATTGTTTCCATGTGTTTGGGCTGCGATGATCATACTATTGTGTGGGAGCAGGGCAGGTTTAGGTTGGTGTTTGCTGAGAAGAGTCTGCAGCTAGCAGAAGGAGTTTAGTCTTTTGATGTATTTCGCTACCTTGTTAGCACTGTGCTGGATGTATTTTGTTTTTGTACACTCTAACTCTAGTCGGATTGAAACCTTGTATATACATATATTCTAGATCCTATATTTATATACTTGTTCTTTTTTGCCTGGTGTTTCCGGTGTGCTATGCTGTGTGTAGTGACTAGCCGGGTTGTTACACTTTAGTGGTATTAGAGCAGTTCGAGTCTAGTGGACACTCTGTGGAGGTGGTTCCTTTTGGCTTTTGTTGTGCTGAACTCTGTGTTGTGTTGTCTTGTTGTGATGTCTTGCTTTGCTGATTGCTGTGTTGTTTTGCTGTGATGTTGATTATTGTTTGGTTTAGTTATTGTGTACTAAAGATGTTGTTACTTTTGTAGACAATGACTAGAACAAACGAGCAGATAGCCCGTGCCATGGAGATGATGGCTATGACTATGCAACAACAAAATGCCTATTTTGCTCGGATGGATGCTGATAGAGCTGCAGATGGTGCAACAAGGCCCACGGGGTCACAGGAGAGCCGGGATCTTGCTGAATTCCGGAAATGCCATCCTCCACAATTCAAGGGAGATGCAGACTCAGAGGTAGCTGACCACTGGATCTGCGAACTTGAGAAGATCTTCACTGTGCTGGGATGTTCTCAGGAGAGGAGGCTGGCATACGCTGTTTATATGCTTGTTGGAGAGGCCGAGCATTGGTGGAGGGATACTCACCACATGCTTACTGCTAGAGGTATTGCTGTAGATTGGGAGTGCTTCAGGAGGGTGTTCCTAGAGAAGTACTTCCCGGAGAGCGTGAGGCATGCCAAGGAGGCCGAGTTCATGCGGTTGCACCAGGGAGGGATGACAGTTTCTGAGTATGCGATGAGATTCGAGCACCTGGCTCGTTTCTATTCGCAAGCTATATCTTAGGCTTGGAAATGCAGGAAGTTTGCTGAGGGACTAAAACATGAGCTGAAGAGGGTGGTGGTTCCTATGGCCATCACCGAGTTTCCGGCCTTAGTGGAGAAGGCGAAGGTTGTGGAGAGATTAGAAGGTGGTAACCGTGTGACTAGAGCTGTTGAGGGACCAGCTGGGTCCAAGAAGGGAGGAAATAAGAGGAAGCCATATGATAGGCCCCAACAACAGCAAGGGGGTTCTGTCATTAGGCAACCTGCTGATGCTGCTAGAGGAGGGAGACAGGGTGGAGGTGCTGCCCTTAGATGTTACAGGTGTACTGGGCCCCATCTTGTTAGGGATTGCCCGTACACGGAGAGCCGATGTTTCAAGTGCCAACAGATGGGCCATGAGTCGTTCAACTGTCCCACTAGAAATAGACCAGAGAGGGATGCTCAGAGGAGTGATGTGCAGAGGGGTGATGCTTAGAGGGGTGACAGACCCACTACAGCTGGTAGGGTATTCACCTTGACAGGTGTTGAGGCTTCACTTCTTCTGATCTCGTGAAGGGGAAGGGCAAAGCTGCTGGTAAGGATGTGATGATTTTTTTTGACTCTGGGGCTTCCCATTCATTTATTTCTTATGATTGTGCTGCTATGCTGGGTGTGCCTGTGTGTGATTTGGGGTTGCGACTACTAGTGTCGACGCCCGCTTCTGCTTCGGTAATTGCTTCTGAGTTATGTGCTGACTGTTCTATTGTTGTGAATGAGAGGAGGTATATGGTGAACTTGATCTATTTACCTTTGGTGGATATTGACATAATCTTAGGGATGGATTGGTTGTCTGCCAATCGCATCCTTATAGATTGTGCCAATAGACAGTTGATCTTTCCTCAGGCGGAGGATGAGTTGTTGATTTCAGCTGACCAAGCTGAATCATTGCTGAGGGATGGAGCAGAGTGTTGTCTTCTGCTTGCTGCTATGAGTGTGGAGACCGAAAGGGTCATTGCTGAGATTGAGGTGGTGAGAGATTTTGTTGAGGTGTTTCCTGATGAGGTGCCGAGATTGCCTCCTGTTAGGGAGATGGAGTTTAGCATTGACTTGGTTCCAGGTGCGGGGCCAGTGTCGGTGGCTCCCTATAGGATGGCTCCTGCTGAGTTGGTTGAGCTGAAAGGTCAGTTGGAAGACCTGTTGGAGAAGCAGTTGATGCGGCCGAGTGTTTCGCCGTGGGGTGCTCCTGTGTTGTTGGTAAAGAAAAAGGATGGAGGTAGTCGACTTTGTGTGGATTACCGACAGTTGAACAAGTTGACCATTAAAATTAAATATCCACTTGCTCGGATAGATGACTTAATGGATCAACTGAGGGGAGCATTCGTTTTCTCGAAGATTGACTTGAGGTCGGGCTATCACCAGATAAGGGTGAAGGAGGGTGACATACCGAAGACTGCTTTCAGGACTAGGTATGGTCACTATGAATATGTTGTGATGTCGTTTGGTGTGACCAACGCCCCTGCAATGTTTATGGACTACATGAACAGGATCTTCCGCCGTTCTTGGATAAATTCGTGGTGGTTTTTATTAACGACATCCTTATTTATTCAAGGACCCCGGAGGAGCATGGTGAGCACTTGAGGTTAGTGCTGGAGATTTTGAAAGCGAAGCAGTTGTACGCTAAGCTTTCAAAATGTGAGTTCTGGTTGGATGAGGTGAAGTTCTTAGGCCACGTGATTTCAGCTGAGGGGATTGTTATTGATCCGGCTAAGGTGGAGTCGGTGTTGTAGTGGAAGCGTCTGAGGACTGTCATTGACATTCGGAGCTTTGTGGGTTTGGCGGGTTACTATCGACGGTTCATTGAGGGATTCTCCAAGATAGTAGCACCTCTAACCCAGCTGACGAGGAAGGAGCAGTCGTTCATTTGGACAGATGCCTGTGAGCAGAGTTTTGAAGAGTTGAAGAGAAGGTTGACTACTTCTCCTGTGTTGGTGTTGCTGGATTCTAGCGAGCCCTTTGATGTGTACTATGATGCTTCTCACCAGGGTCTGGGGTGTGTGCTGATGCAGAATAGGAAAGTGGTGGCATATGCTTCAAGGAAATTGAAGAATCATGAGAGGAATTATCCCACTCATGATTTGGAGTTAGCAGCCGTGGTGTTTGCCTTGAAGATATGGAGGCATTACTTGTATGGTGCTCGGTTCAGCGTCTTCAGTGATCACAAGAGTCTGAAGTACTTGTTTGATCAGAAGGAGCTGAACATGAGGTAGAGACGGTGGATGGAGTTTCTGAAGGATTATGATTTCCAATTGATGTATCATCTTGGTAAGGCCAATGTTGTGGCGGATGCGCTGAGTAGGAAATCGATCCACATGTCGAGTTTGATGGTGAACGAGCTGGAGCTAGTGGAGAAGTTCATGGATTTGAATCTCTGTGTGGAGTTAGCTCAGGATCACATTAGTTGTGGGGAAATTACCATAACCAATGAGTTCTTGAGACAGGTTGGACTCGAGCGGTTGCAAGACGTCGAGTTGGTGAAGCTTCTTGGTTTGCTGGGTACCGAGAAGGCTATTGGTTTTGAGCTGGGTGAAGATGGAATCTTGAGGTTCAAGGGCAGGATTTGCCTACCTCGGGATGCTGAGCTGAGGAGAGCTGTGTTGGAGGAAGGCCATAAGAACAGACTTAGCATACATTCGGGTATGACTAAGATGTACCAAGACCTCAAGAAGACTTTCTGGTGGTCTAGTATGAAGAGAGAGATAGTTGAATACGTGGCGACCTTCCTGACCTGTCAGAAGGCAAAGGTGGAGCATCAGAAGCCGAGTGGATTGATGCAACAGATGAAGATTCCAGAGTGGAAGTGGGATAGCATTACTATGGATTTCATTGTGGGGTTGCCTAGGTCAGCTAGGAATAGTGATGCTATCTGGGTGATTGTTGATCGGTTGACCAAGTGTGCACATTTCTTGCCTGTCAATATCAAGTGGTCCTTGGAGAAGCTGACGCAGTTGTATGTGAGGGAAATAGTATGGTTGCACGGGGTGCCTTCTAGTATTATTTCAGATAGAGATCCGAGGTTCACTTCCAGATTTTGGCAGAGTCTACACCAAGCCCTAGGCACGAAGCTGAAGCTGAGCTCTGCTTACCATCCGCAGATGGATGGTCAGTCGGAAAGGACAATCCAGTCCTTGGAGGATCTGCTGAGGGCTTGTGTGTTAGACCACTTGGGTAGCTGGGAGGAGGTCCTACCGCTGGTGGAGTTTACTTACAATAACAGCTTTCATGCTAGCATTGGGATGGCGCCATTCGAAGCCTTGTATGGCAGGAGATGTAGGACTCCTCTGTGTTGGTATCAAGATGGTGAGTCAGTGGTTGTGGGACCGGAGCTGATCCTACAAACTATTGAGAAGGTGAAGATGATTCAGGAGAGAATGAAGACTATTCAGAGTAGGCAGAAACCATATGCTGACAAGAGGCGAAAGCCTTTGGAGTTTGCTGAAGGGGAGCATGTGTTTCTGAAGGTGACTCCGACTTCTGGTGTGGGTAGAGCGCTGAGGGCAAGAAAGTTGACACCGAGGTTTGTGGGTCACCATCAGATCATACATTGTGTGGGTCCGGTTGCTTATCGGTTGGCTTTGCCGCCATCTCTTTCAAACCTACACGATGTATTTCATGTATCCCAGCTGAGGAAGTATATCCATGACCCGAGTCATGTGGTGGAGCTAGATGATGTGCAAGTGAAGGAGAACCTGACGTTTGAGAAGTTTCCGGTAGCTGTGGTTGATCATAAGCTGAAGGAGCTGAGGGGCAAGTTCATTGCTCTGGTGAAGGTGTTGTGGGATGCAGCTACTGGTGAGGCTACTTGGGAGGTGGAGCAGCAGTGCAGGGAGCGTTATCCGTTTCTATTCCCAAGTAAGTCTGTTTTCAGGGACGAAAACTCTTGTTGTTGGGGAGGTTGTGAGACTCCTTTCTCCTTTTCTTTTCCCATTCTTCACTTTCACTCACTCTTTTCTCACTCAACTCTCGTTCACTCACTTTCTTCTTCTTCTTCTTGCTGTCCCAAGGAGGTGGTACTGAGTAAGTGATTCGAAGCTTTTCTTCCCTCCGTGGTTGCTCACGATTGTTCTTCACCGTCCGTTCAAGCCCTTCTTCCACCTTCTTCTCCGTTTCTCTTCCTAGATGCTCGGAATCTTTGCCCCGAGGTAAGGGAAGCCGGTTTATCTTGCTGATTGTTTGAGAGTGAGCTTGAGACTCACTTGTTGATGGACTCTTTTCGGATTTGAAGGTTGTTTGTTAAAAATGGATTTTTTGAGGTTTTGGGTGAGTTTTTCTTTGATTGTGGATGCATGTTGAAAAAGCTGGCATTTTTGAACTGTTTGATGAAAATGTAGTACTTTGGCTAGATTGCATGTGGGTTTTCTGATAGATTTCGCAGGTTTTGGTGAAGATTTTCGAAAATTGGTGAGTTGCTGCTGAGCTTCGCGCTGAGCGCCGTTCATCGCGCCGAGCGCGTGACCACCAGGGGACTCCATTTAGACAAGCACGCCGGGCGCAATGATGAGTACGCCGGGCACGCTTGAGAATGTGGGTCTCTGGCTGGCCCACGCTGGGCGTGACTTGGACCGTGCTGGGCGCGATACCAGTTGTAGCATGTTTTGGGGTTTTTGGCTCTACGCTGAGCGCGACCCTTGTCGCGCTGGGCATGAGAATCCTTGGGAGTCTCTGCATTGTGGGCGCTGGGCGCAATTTGATTTGCGCTAGGCGCGAGACCTTGGGGAGGTCTTTGCCTTCCCCGCGCTAGGCGCAGGTTTGGGCACGCCGGGCGCATGAGACTCCTTAGAGTCTCTTCCTGGGATGCGCTGGGTGCAATAGGTATTGCGCCAGGCGCGTGTGAGCCTTGGGCTCTCTGGCTGGGTCCCGCTGGGTGCAGGTACGCTTGCGCCGGGCGCGCTGGCCCCCTGGTGCTCTCTGGTTGTACCGCGCTGGGCGCAACCATGAGTGCCCTGGGCGCGGAGATGAGATTCCACTATATGCTGTTAAATGTTGTTTTAAGCTGAATTGAGCTGAAGATTGATGAATATGCTGTGCTGTTAGATGTATTGCTGAATAAGGATGTTAAGTTGTGCTGTGAGCTGGGGTTAGATGTTAAGCTGAGCCGTGCTGTATGTTGATTTAAGTTGTATTTGATGATATTGCTGTGCTGTGATGTGCTGTGTGCTGTTATAGCCGCTATGTCAGTACTGTTATAGCCACTATTGTGGTGCTGTTATAGCCGCTATGTCGGTGCTGTTATAGCCACTATTGTGGTGCTATTATAGCCGCTATGTCGGTGCTGTTATAGCCACTATTGTGTGTTGTTATAGTCGCTATGTCGGTGCTGTTATAGCCACTATTGTGGTGCTGTTATAGCCGCTATGTCGGTGCTGTTATAGCCACTATTGTGGTGTTGTTATAGCTGCTATGTCGGTGCTGTTATAGGCACTATTGTGGTGTTGTTATAGCCGCTATGTCGGTGCTGTTTTTAGCCACTATTGTCGGTGCTGTTATAGCCGCTATGTCGATGCCGTTGTTACTGAATGTTGTGATGCGCTGAGCTGGTTGATGTACTGATAGCTGTGGTTGTTTATCATTCATATTTTATATATGGATGTTGAATTTTTTTTTTCACTAGCTTACCCTTTATTGTTTCCATGTGTTTGGGCTGCGATGATCATACTGTTGTGTGGGAGCAGGGCAAGGTTAGGTTGGTGTTTGCTGAGAAGAGTCTGCAGCTAGCAGAAGGAGTTTAGTCTTTTGATGTATTTCGCTACCTTGTTAGCACTGTGCTGGATGTGTTTTGTTTTTGTACACTCTAACTCTAGTCGGATTGGGACCTTGTATATACATATATTCTAGATCCTATATTTATATACTTGTTCTTTTCTGCCTGGTGTTCCTGGTGTACTGTGTTATGTGTAATGACTAGCTGGGTCGTTACAATAAAAAAAATATAATTTATAAAAAATAAATAAATTGTGCTTTGATTTAACGTATGATGATTTAGCACTTACTTTTATCAAGTAAATTGTTTATCAAAAACTTAAAGATAATCCTTTCGCATATATAAATATTTTTTAATCTGATTCAATTATTTAATTATTAGATGACTTCTCACTTGAAAGCATAGTTTTAAAAACCAGACCGGTCATCGAACCGGTTAAGGTACTGGGTCAGTGGGTCAAAGGTTGAACCGGTGGGTCACTAGTTGAACCGCATGACTCGATTTTTATTTATTTTTATTAAAAAGCATTCATATTAAATATATTTTATACTTTAAATTTTAATAAATTCATATCTTATTTTAAATTTTAATTTTTCTATCTTATTTAAAATTATTTTTATTTTATTTTGTAAAAAATACGTAAAAAAATTACATGTTAAATGGTATATTAATACAAATTAAAAATATAAATAATATGTACATATATAATATGCTTGCAATTAATATCAGAAAATAATATATGTAATATTTACATAGATATTGCATTATTAAATATATAATTTAAAATTAATAATATACTATAAAAGTTATTTAAGTTGTATATATTGCAAACAAATATATTAGAACAAGTAGTCATTGTTATATTTAATAAGACTCCTTGCTTTTTCATTAAGAGATTCAATTATTATTATTATTTTTGTGATTTATGGTCCCTTAAAAAAATTAAAAAAAAAAAAGTAATTGAACCGGTTTGACCCACCGGTTCACCGGTTGAACCGGAAAATTAACCGGTTCAATCTGGTTTGAAACGGGTCAACTGCATAACCGATCCAACTTCAGATTCGGATCGGCTGGACCACCGGTTCCCGGTCCAACCGGTCTGACCAACCGGGTCGGTCCGGGTTTTAAAACACTGAAGTATTTTTACAAGTATTTCAATGATGGAATTAAGGAGAAAGATGAGTCAGTCCAATGTTGTGGATTTTGGTAACATCAAGTAGTAATCTGATTTTACATTTTGTAATAAATTAAACACGTTATTTTAATAAAATATTTATTTATTCATTTAAAGATTACACAATCTGAAAAAAAAATATTGTGTAACAAAAATCTTCAAATTGAGTCATTTTAATTTATAACAGAAAAACAAGTGATTGCGCCAATTAATTATTGAAACTAGTGAAACAAAACACATGCAACAAATGGACATCAATGCTAGGATCCTCAGCATCAAAGAATCACCTTCAGATAAAATTTTCCAGCCACCACTTTTACAGACAAAGCGTGCCCTAAAATTCAATTAAAACACAAATTAAGTATACAATATAAATATATAAACACTGTAACACAATTTCATCGAAATGCAATTTGACTATGCTGCCAATTTACCATTTTTTTTTCAAGATAGAAAGGCAATTTTCAAGTCATGCATTACTCTCACCTATACATATAGAATACCGAAGCAATGATGAGAAGAAAAAAGGTCACTAAATTCAAGAAGATGACGGCTGATGGTATATAGTATATACTCTCTTTTTTCTGCAATCATATCAATTTAAGATTTTTACACATAAAATAAAGATAATAATAAATATATTCTTTTTTATACAATTTTATTATAATAATGATCTATTTTAATAAATATATTATTTTAAATTATAATGATTGAAAACTTTCTAAAAGGATCAAGTTTAGAAAAAATTAATTAATATTACATAAATTCAATGGAACATGCTGCAAATTTCTAGAATTGTAAGAAAAATCTAGAAATAGAGAGGTAACAAGATTTGAGATAATTCTACAAAAACATTAAACTATTAAAACTACTAGAATTTTCTCTTGCTAGCTAGAATCTTCGAGGGCATTAGACAACCGACTTACTCCTCTATAAATAAGCTCTCGACTTCCAATTAGGTGAGTCTTCCACAAGTTAGCATATAATCCTTGGATTCTTCTTTGTATAATATTTTCCATTCAATTATAATTTTAAATATATTATCTATTATTACTCTAAATTTAACAATGGTATTAATGTTATGTTTGGTCATCTACTAAGTGTAAATATATATTTTAACTATTTTCAAAAATATCTTGTATTTCATATCACTTTTAAAATATTTTCTCAACTTATAATTACTATCAATTAATCAACCATCTTTTATTCTAATATCTATTTTTATGGGAGAAAATTATGACTTTTGGAACATCAAAATTAAGATAATTTTTTGCTCTCAAGATTTATTAGATATTGTAGAATATGGGTTCATTATTTCATAATACACCTTAACTCTTACCACAACTTAGAGAAAAAAGTTGAAAGAAAAAAGTTGAAAGAAAAAAGTAAAAAGGATTCAAGGTATTATTTGTTCTTCAATAAGTAATTGTTATTAGCACAATTTTTCCAAGAAGAATGGGTGTCACAATTACAAAGAAAGCTTGTAACACACTATAAGAGGAGTTTTAACGAAGTAACGAACTATGCAATGTTAAACTTTAATTTCTAAGACAAAAGTTTGAACTAATCAAAATGAAATACTATGAGACCATAAAAGATTGTATTATTCTATAACAAAATAAATAGTTGGTCAAATGAAAGCATATGAAAAAAATATTCTTGACAAAAAAAATTGTTAAGAAAATTTTAATTTATAATCCCCATAAATATGATGCAATCACAACAACGATTGAACAAACTAAAGATTGAAAATGCGTGAATATGATTATGTCAAAAATACTTTTCAATCAAAACTAAAATTATGGTCTCAGAAAAAAAATATGAAGAAAATAAAAGTAGTGAAGAAATTTCTAAAAATAAAGAAAATTCTATAGGCTTCTCTAAGGCTAATAAAGGAAAATATTATCCATGTGGTATCTGTAAAAAAATAGTCACTTGGAAAAAGATTGTTCGTGTTGTGGAAAGTCGCAATGTCAGCATTACAAGAAATTTGGACTTGTGGAGAAAAATTGTCTCAACAAAAACAAGCGACAAACAAAATTTGTCAAAGAGCAAGACAATGAACAACATTTTTTCTATGCTACTTAATATTCCAACAATGAAACAACAGTAAGATGGTACTAATGGATGTAGTAACCACATGGCTAATGATTAGAGTATCTTCAAAGAAATTGTTGACTCTGTCAAAGTTCAAGTACGATTGGAAAATGGTGGAATGATAGAGTCAGAAGGTAAAGACATTATCATGGTGAAGACTAAGAAAGGTATGAGACTCTTTAATGATGTCATACTTGTTCCCATTTTTAAAGAAAATATCTTGAGCATTAGCTTGATGGAGTAAAAAGATGCTTTTCACTTTAAAGGAGACACATGCACTATCTACAATAATAAAAGGCGAGAAATAGCCCAAGTTAAAATGGACAGGAAATAGAGATTTTCTAATAAACTTTAAATATGGTACACACATTGCCATGAAAGTGCAAGTTTAAGATGATGATTTATAGTTGCGACATCAAAGATGCTATATCAAAAAAATATGATGACACTAGTGCAAAAAGAGGCTTTTACGTCACCTAAATAACGTCGGAAAACGGCACCACCGACGTTATAAAAACGCGGTGGCATGTACCGTAATTTTGGCAGATTATTTACGTCGGTCCTAACTGGTCCGACGTAAATTTTAACATCTACGTTGGCTACGCATTGTGTCCGACGTAGATATTAAAATTTACGTCGGCCCTTATTGGGTCCGACGTAAATAACCCACTGCTGGTTATTAAAAGAAGGTGCATTATGTGCGCGCAGTGTAGTTTCAAAAATTCTCCTCCCGCGCGCAAAGGCTGAAGTGGATCTCCTTCTTCCTCTTCTCCTTTAGAGTTGCTTTTCAGGGATTCATTTCAAGCTTCTCCTTCTTCCTCTTCAACAACTTAGATTACTTCTCCCGTGCTTCTCGTTCAGCTTGGAACCACGAAGTTTACATATTCGAGGTTAGGGGCACTATCTTGTTTTTCTATGAGTAGCATTTCCAGTTTTTCTCGTTCAACTTTGTGCTGCATTTCCAGTTTTTGAAGCTGGAGAAGGAAGTGACCACGTCCGGATTTGGAGCTGGGTCTATCAAGCAGAACGGCCCGTTCTCCATGGAGAACGGCCGTTCTGCAGAACGGGCCGTTCTCCAAGCAGAACGGTGTGTTCTCCAAGCAGAACGGGCCGTTCTCCAAGCAGAACGGGCCGTTCTCCAAGCAGAACGGGCCGTTCTCCAAGCAAAACGGGTCGTTCTCCAAACAGAACGGGCCGTTCTCCAAGCAGAACGGGCCGTTCTGCTTGCATTCAGTTTTTTTTTATAAAAATTTTTAT
Organism: Cajanus cajan; assembly: GCF_000230855.2. Lineage (NCBI taxonomy): Eukaryota > Viridiplantae > Streptophyta > Magnoliopsida > Fabales > Fabaceae > Cajanus > Cajanus cajan. Next base: position 60,347,913 of record NC_138518.1, read on the forward strand.
GAGTTTTTACGTCGGACGTTCTCATGTCTGACGTAAATTTACGTCGGTTTTCGTGCCCCGACGTAAATTTACGACTCCCGCTTCTACGTAGGACGTTTTTCTGACGTAAAAACCCCTAAAATAACTGACATAAAATGTGTATTGTGTACTAGTGTGAGAGATCTTTCGACTCTAAAAGAAAGTAATGAAGCTTGTGCATATCGTCCTTTCTAGGATCAACACAAACAACCAATTTTTATTTGAAAAACATGACGGTCTAAAGATTTATTGGAGTTTATCCATGTTGACATTTGTGGACCAATGAGGATACCATCATTTCATAATAACAAGTACTTTATCCTTTTCACAAATGACTTTTATAAAATGATGTAGGTCTACTTTATTAAAGAAAAATCAAAAGTTTTGAAAAAATTCAAAAAGTTTAAAGCCCTTGTGGAGAAGTAAAGTAGAAAACTTTTAAAAGTACTTAAAAATGATCAAAGCAAATAGTGTAACTCACACGGGTTCAACAAGTTCTGTGAAAAGGAAAACATTGAATGATAACCTAGATTTGCATACTCTCCACACAAAAATGGCATCCCTATGAAAATGAGCCACACAATTTTAGAAATAGCTAAATCAATGTTAAAGGAAAAAGGTCTACCTAACACTTTTTAGGTTGAAGTAGTTTACACTATAATCTATATACTCAATAGATGTCCAACTAAGACAGCCCAAGATAAGACTCTTATTAATTGAAGATTGGAGTAGGAGAAATTCATTGGCTAAACACCTATGAATATTTGGATCTATCTACTACATACATGGTTGTGATAAAAAAAGGCTCACATTAGAAGATAAGTCAACTATATGAAGAATTTTCTTGGGGTATAACACGCGGTCAAAAGGCTATAGAATCTACAACCTATAAATAGAGAGAAGCTCACTATCAGTCAAGATGTTGAGATTGATGAAAATGGCTAATTTGGCTACAAAGTTAAATGTCATGGGAATGGAAGTGAGTGAGTCCTTTTTGGTACAATTCATTTTGAACTCTCTTCCAGTTGAATTTGGCTAATTTCAAGTGAACTATAACACACTTAAGGAAAAATGGAATTTTCAAGAAATTAAGGCCATGTTAATTTAGGAGGAAGGGGGATTAAAGAAAATGAAGGAAAACTCAATTCATCTTATGACTCATGATAAAGCTAGTACTACCAAAGCAAGTTGGGTAAGAAGAACAAGGGAAAATTCCAATTAAAGGTTAAAGATGGAGGAGCTAGTAAGGAAAATAGTGTTACTTTTGTAAACAAAATGGCCACTTCAAAAAAGACTGCTTGAAAAGAAAGAAATGGTTTGAAAAGAAAGATATATTTCATATATTTGTAAATTTTGAATAAGATTTTGTTGAGATACATAATAATGCCTGGTGGCTTGATTCTTGAGCAAGTACTCATGTATCACATATTATGTAGGGATTCCTTTTAATCCAAACCATAAGAGGAACTAAAAAGTTTCTCTATATTGGAAATAGAATGAAGGCAAGAATAAAGGGCATTGAGACGCACAAATTAATCTATAACATGGGGTGTCATGTAGATTTGGAAAGATGTATCTATGTACCTAGATGTGCTAGGAATTTAGTTTCTATTGCAAAGTTGGATCAATAAAGTTTTAGTTTCAAGATTGAAAACAATGTATTTTCTATGATTCAAGATATGTACTATTATGGATCTGGTACTTTAATATATGGTTTGTATTATTTCATTCTTGATGCATAGTTTAAAGAACCCTTGTTTAATGTTGATTGTGTTGTTAGTAGCAAGCGTAATATACATGATGATAGTTCTACTTATCTGTGACATCAAAGATTAGGTAACATTTCTAAAGAAAGGATAGTAAGATTAGTGAAAAATGAGATTTTGCCTCAGTTGGATTTTAGTGACTAAGATATATGTTTAGATTGTACTAAAGGAAAACAAACTAAACAAATATCCAAAGAATTCTATTATAAGAAATAATGAACTTCTAGAATTAATACACATTGATATTTGTGGACCTTTTATCGTTTCATCTTAGGGCGATGAAAAATATTTTATCACCTTTATTGATGACTTTTCACGTTATTGTTACTTATATCTACTGCATGAAAAGTCTCAATCAGTGAATGTCTTAAAGGTATTCATTGATGAGGTAGAAAGACAATTAGATAGAAAAGTGAAAGTTGTAAAGTCTAATAAAAGTGGTCAATTTTTGTATAAAATTTAATGAAAGTGGATAATGTCCAGGTCCATTTGCTAAGTCTCTTGAAAGTATGGGCATATGTGTACAATATACTATGTCTAGCACATCGCAATAAAATGGTGTGGTTAAAAGGTGGAATCGTACTCTGATGGTCATGCATGGTTAGATCTATGCTAAATTATAGTACTATATCTTTATCTTTGTGGATGCAGACATTAAAGACCATTGCATATTTGCTTAATAGAATTCCTAGTAAGGTAGTTCCAAAGGCCCCTTATGACCCATAGACAAGAAGGAAACCTAGTTTAAGGTATCTCCATGTTTGGGGTTTTCTAACAAAAATAAAGGTGTAAAATCCACATGAAAAGAAACTTGATACACGAACCATTAGTGGTTTCTTAATTAGATATCCTCAAAAGTCCAAAGGTTAGAAATTCTATTGTCCTTATTGTAGTACAAGAATAGTTGAGTCTGTTAATCCTAGGTTCATTGAGATACTTAACTTACATATCCTCTTTGTAAAAGTCATATAGAAACTCAAACACTACCTACCTATGTAAGCCTAAAAAGGCTATAGTTAAATAATATTGTAACAAATTGTTATGTCTGTAAATCAAGAATAACATAGAGAATATTTGTGTGTAAAAAGTTTTCAAGTTAATAAGACCCTTTGAATTCTTAGTTAACTAAACTTAACTCAAATTGAATATATATAATGCTTTACGGTAGAAATTGGATTTCTTATTATGGAAGACATGAAGCATTCTTCCACATCTTGGCCTTGATCTTAATTTCACCAAATGACTAAACTTCAATGTTGACACCAAACCTACTAATAAAAGTAAATAAATGCTAAGATTTACTTAATCAGATAAATCAATTTGGTTTTATTAATCTTGTCATTTTTTGATAATTTTTTAAGAGTATTTAATGATATTTTATTATATTGTTTTGATTAAGTGTTAGAATATTATATTTTGATCAATTCAACTATGAAATGGTCATAATGAAAAATTCAAACACTAAAAAGAATCGAGATGACAAAAGTCATCAATAGTGAAGATAAAGACAAAAGCTATCAACACTTCAAGAGTAAAGATTGAGGGAGTAATTATTAGAATCTCTAGGTAATTATGATTTGTACTCTATAAATACTAATTTACATCATGTAATAAAGATTAAAATTTATAAATACCTTCAATATCCTAAGTCCCAAGCAACGTGCTCATGAATCAACAAGTCGTTACATTTTTCTCAACCACCATTTCAATTATAATAATTTATATTTGTCTGCATCTTTTTTTTTTTTTTTTTAGTTTTACTCCAAACTGAATTTTTTTTTTTTTACTTTTTAATCTCAATTTTATCTCCAAAATCTTAATTCATTTACATTTGTACAATCTATTTTTTTTTCTCAATTTTTTCTCTATACTCTTACTATATTTTTCTTCTCAAAATTCAAAATCTTCAATTTTACTATTTACATGTTAATTAAAGCCTTAATCACATGAGTTGTGATTTTAACTTTTCTCATACTCTCAAATTGAAAATCAAAAAAAAAAAATAACAAAAATTCACACAGTTTTAAAAGATTTTAAACTCTATTAAATAAAATTATTTATATTTAATTATCGAAATTAGTTTCCACCAAAAATAGATTCACTTAGGAAAATCAAATTATAATATCCATACCAAATTGATTCACCTTTCAGTGTTCTAATCATAGTTTTAAAAACTGGATCGATCATCAAATCGGTTAGGATACTGGATTAATGGGTCAAAAGTTGAATTAGTGAGTCACTAATTGAACCGCATGACCTGATTTTTATTAATTTTTTTTAAAAAAAAAGCATTCATGTTAAATATATTTTATACTTATAAATTTCAATAAATTAATATCCTATTTTAAATTTTAATTTCCATCTTATTTAAAATTATCTTTATTTTTATTTTGTATAAAGAAATATATTAAAAAAATTATATGTTAAACTGTATATTAATAAAAATTAAAAATATAAATCATATATACATATATAATATGTTTGCAATTGATATATATCACAAAATAATATATGTAATATCTACATAGATATTATATTATTAAATATATAACTTAAAATTAATAATATATTATAAAATTTATTTAAGTTGCATATATTACAAACAAATACATTAGAACAAGTAGTTATTCTTATTAACAGATTCAATTCTCATTGTTATTTTTGTAGTTTGTGATCCCTTAAAAAAAATTGAGGTTGAACCGGTTTGACCTACCGGTTTATTGATTGAACTGAAAAATTGATCAGTTCAGTCCAATTTAAAAAGAGTCGAATGTATAACCGATCTAACTTCAAATTTAGACCAACTAGATTACTAATTTCTGATTCAACCAGTCCGACCAACCAGTATAATCCAATTTTTAAAACATTGATTCTAATACGAACCAGAACTAATTCGGTAGTTCAAATCAATCGAATTATTTTCTTTCAAATTGATTATAGATTCCATGTCCATCTATTTTTTTTATAAACCAAACAAAACATTTGTGTTGACCAAGAAAAAAAAACACGGTGCCTTTTTCTATGGAATATTCGACACAAGTGGCAGAGCAGTCCATTCATGCAAGCTGCAATATATATAAGTAGTTGCATTTTTTTTTATTATTTTCCTGATGGAGGCGAAAGCTATTTTTTGGACAAATTAAGTTTAACACGGTCTTAAACATTGGACCCCACTATTCCAAATTGCAATTTATTTTTTCTTATTTCTAGAAGATTTAACTGTGTTTCTTAATCTAAAATCACGTATATATATTTCATACAGGAGACAATTTTATTTTATTCAAACTAAAATCATTTCCCATATATTGAATCAAATAAAAATTATATATATAAAAAAATTCTTCTCTTCCATTGTCCCCGAAGCTAAATTTGTATTAATATATATAGTATGTATAATTTTCTTCACAATAATATACTATTATGATGACTTTTCATGTATTTTTTTTTTAAATTCATAAAATTTGTTAAAATTTTATAATCTAAATTTATTAAAATATCAATTATAAAATCTTGATTAAAATTTATATTTTAAATTTTTTTAAAATATCTTAAAAGTTATAATATTTGTAAACTCTTTTAAAATTCACTAAAATCTACAAAAAAAATTTCATACTAAAATACTCTTTTAAAACCCTAATTCAATATATCGCTTAAATTTCAATCCTATTCCATCTTAAAAATTGAATCAAACAAAAAGTAATTATAAAATCTTTTTTCCTTCTCTTCCCCCGTCTCTAGGAATAAGAACACATTTTCTTGTCATTTTCCTTTTTGAAAATGTCCAAGTTTGAATTGTCTGTTCTATCTTTCTATTTCCTTTTTGCCCTCGGTTGTTGCTACTGAACCATCAACAGCGTGTACAAAGGGGCTAACAATAACGTGCGACTCCTCGTTTGTACATATATGTGGGTGTGTGTGTCTTAAGTTTAGGGTTAAGTTCATATATAGGAAAATAAGTAGGGGAAGAATGGCTGAAGTTGCAGTGACTCTTCTGGTTGAGCATTTGCTCAAGTTACTGCACGAGGAAGCATCAACCTTGAGTGGTGTGGATCAAGAGGTTAAGGCTATCATCAGTCAGCTAAAAGTAATCAAACCTTTCATAAAACATGAAGGGGAGAATGTGAATCGTGAGAGTGTCAAAAGTTGGCTGAAGGAACTGAGGGAGGTGGCGTTTGACATGGAGGATGTGGTTGATCACTATTTGCTCAAAGTGGCTGAGCGACGTCAAAGGGAAGGGGTCTTTCGTGTGGTTACTAAGATGAATGAAAAGCGCAAAACTTTAAAACCTCGCCATGAAATTGCATCTGAGATCAACCGCATAAAAACAGCTCTTGAAAATCTCTACAAACAAAAAGCATACTTGGGCCTGGTCGATACATCCACCGGAGAGAGTGTTGCAACTCCAAGGTGTTTGCTCTAAACCAAATTATTTTTTATGTGAAGATACTTTCTTGATATATGATAAAAGTAGTATATACATAAGTGGAGAGAACTCACTTTTAAGTTTGCTTTTAGGGTTTAATTATATTTAAATTAAAAAAAATTTAAGACGTTATATTAGGGTATATTTTAACAATTGTTAGGTTTAGAATTGTTTATTGATTTGGATTAATTTGATGAATTTGATATTATGAACTGAAACAATTAAATTGCTTTAGATTTTTTTTTTCTTAGATTGGATTATACTTGAACTGGATCAACTAAAATATTTAATATTGATTGGTTCATGTATTAGATTTAGGGTTTAGAGTTTAGGATTTGATATTTTGTTGAAAGTTGAATTAATTCGAATTAAATTAATTATTTATATATTATTTTTATTAGCTAACATATTAAATATATGACTTTATTAGGTGTATATTTGCATATTTGACTTCTAGTAGACAATTTGATATATTTTTAACACTTTGTTTTGTGTTAGACTTTTTGATTAATTTTCATTCTATTGTTATAGATGGAATAATATGATTTAATCAATATTCATGTGTTATTCTTTATAATTTGTGTTCTCATTCAATTAATGTAAGTCAATTCACTCAAATATGATTATTTATAATTTTTTTATGATAACATTATCTATTAATTTTGATGAAAATAATGTTTATTTTTAATTTTTTCAAAATAATTTTTTTCATTGGATATTTGATAAACCAAACCTAACTAACTCCTTTAACACCCGTTGGTTTGGTTCAAAATAAACCCAAAAGAAATTTAAAAACAAAGCAAACAAATTAAAATAAATCTATTTGGATTCCATTTTCCTCAAGTCCGAACTAATCCACGGGTGAACAGTCCTAAAAATATTAGCCATTTTAGTTTTGTTTTCATAATTTTAGGAATTAAAATAACTTTCATTTAATAAATATTTCTCGGACACTCAATATTATAATATACACCTAGAAGGAGGGGGAAAAGTAAAAAAATAGAATAAGTGATAGATGTAACAAGTATGTAATATTGAAAAATATAGAGAAAAAAGTGAAGTGTGAGTGAAATATTTGAATTAATTTGGTATTATCTGATTGTTAAAATCAGCGTGATTAAATAATTTAAAAAGTAAAAAAATTTATAATATTAGGAAGTAAATTAAGTAGTGGTTTTCATTTAGAGGATAATTAACTTAATGTATTACTCTTCAGGTTGGAGGCTCATTTTGTGGAGGAATCTCAACTTGTTGGTATTGAAACCGACAAGCGAGAGCTTATAGGTTGGCTGACAGAAAGGCAGCGTCCAGTGATGGTTGTGGTTGGCCCAGCAGGGATAGGTAACATATATAAATGAGCCTTAAATGCATTCTAATTGTTACATTTTTTTTCAGTTTTTTAAATTTTAATTGAGTAATTTTAATTTTTTTAAAGTATTATAATTATATAATTTTAATTTTTTATTAAAAATTTTAAATTATTTGATATAATAATTTAAAATTATATAATTGTTGACTTAATTAAGTTACATATATATTATAATTTTTATTCATGTATCAAATGATATGTATTTATTATTATTAAAATAAATATAATTTATATAAATTATTAGTATTATAATATTTTTGATACATTAATAATTATTATAGTTTAAATGAGAGAAACTAAAATCGTACAATTGTAATATTTGGATGATTAAAATTGTTCAACTAGAATTTGGGCACAAAAAATTATAAAACTACACTACTTAAGAGACTAAAATTGTTTAATTAAACTTTTCATGAGGATCAAAATTGTACCATTAGAGGATAATAACACACAATTAACTCGAGAAAGTTAGCAACATGGAACCCAGTTATCCAAAAATTCAAAAAAAAAAGCTTGCACATTGAAAAAATAAGTTCCTATCGCTGGCTGGAAGAGCTTGTCTGATTAACTCTGTCCTCTCTTCACTCCTCTTATTCTACTTGTCTTTCTTCAGAATCCCTAAGAAAGTCCATCTTCAGCTAGTGAGGTTACAACGGAACTTCTTGTGGGGACACATGAGGGATCACAAGAAGGTGGCATGGATAAGTTGGGATAGGGTATGCCAAAGCAAAAATCAAGGGGGGCTATAGGCATCAAAGACATTATCCTGTTCAATGAATCATTACTAGGGAAGTGGAGATGGAATCTTTTCCATGACTCCAATAGCCTATGGGGAAAATTATTAGAATCGAAATATGGAGGTTAGAGGAACTTAGTGGAAGGTGAGGATAAAAAGAGTCATTCATATTGGTGGAAAGATCTAAGGCGGGTATGTGGGTCAAACAATGAGCAACAATGGTTTGACAATATGATGACTTGGAAGCTGATGGATGGGGAAAGGATCAAGTTTTGGGAGGACAAGTGGCTAGGTAACATATCCCTAGCAGATAAATTCCCAAGGTTGTATGTGAACTCGCTACAGAACCACTGGACAATTAAAAATATGGGGACATGGAGCGGAGCACTATGGATCTGGGGTCTCAAGTGGAGAAGAAGATGGCTACGAAGGGATGATACTCAACTACAAGAACTGGAATCATTGCTTCGAGAAGTTTCACTCGATAATATGCATCAAGACTCCTAGGTGTGGGATCCGGGACAGGATGAGAAATACACTGTCAATTCAGCTTACAAGGAAAAACTACCATGGAAATACGGAAGAGATGAGATACCAGTTCTCAAGCAGCTATGGAAGCTGAAAATCCCGCCTAAGGCAGCAACTCTAATCTGGAGACTACATCAAAACGGAATGCCAACTGTTGATAATCTCATAAAAAGAAATATTGGGGTTTCTTTTGAGGATCAACTATGCAGGTTCTGCAAGGGGACTCAAGAAACAAGCCACCACTTGTTCTTTGTATGCAACACAATCGACACACTCTGGAAAGCATGTTATGAGTGGGCAAATTTATCTACTGTACTACCTTTAAATACCGAACAACATTTCATGCAGCTGCCGTGCTCGATCTCTTTTGGAAAAGCAGCAAAAGGCTGGAAAATTTTGTGGTGTGCAGTCGTATATAACATTTGGTTGGTCAGAAATAACATCATTTTTAGACAAGAAAGATTGGACATTGAGCATCTTCAACAGAAAATCAAATATACAACATGGTTTTGGCTAAAAATGGACAAGGCTTTCACCTTCAGCTATGCACAATGGGAGGCCGACCCTGGCACGTGCCTAACTTCATTTGGGTGACAAAGGATGTGATCCTAGGGGTAAGACAAGCAACAACAGGAAACACAATGTGCTGGATGCCGAGGGAGATTCCACAGGGGACAAGGGAGAAGGGCTTAAATTAACGTAGTCAAATGGCCACAAATGCAATTAGTCTTTTGTTTTGTAATGGGTTGTGCGTCGCACAACACTTGTGGGCTTAAATAATCTTTACTCTTCTCTTCTTGGTTATCAGTAGTGTAGTCATCTGGGCTATATTACTTCTCACCAAGTATCTTATACATAGGGTTTTGGCACCCTTAAAGCCATATAATTAAAACTTTATTTTGCTGTTTCAAAAAAAAACAATTAAGCTTATAAATTTTTTGCCTCCGATATTTATATCCTCAAATTCATTAACCTTTTTCTCAAAAATAAAAAGAAATTTTCTTACACATACATCACATAATCAATATTAAATGAGATTTGAGTATTTTATAATGTGTTAACCACTAAGTGGATACCCAATAGTCATGGGAGTGTCCTCTTATTGTGACACTCTCAATCTCACATGTCATAACACATAAATAATATGAATATGAAATACCTCATATAAAATAAGTGAACTTAAAATTTATACAAGTAGATTGTTAGCATAACTAGACTTAATGGAAATAACAAAATTATAAAAAAATTAGAACCAAAGCTCTCAAATTTAATAACATGGAGCAAACTTATAAGTTAGCCCTAACTATACACTAATGTTACAAGTTCTATTAGAGTAATCCAACATGAAGCCTAAGCCTCATTACCAACATTTTCAACACCATGTTGATGATCACCTATAGAAAATATAAGAACAACAAACAAAATAAGAGAGTGAGAAACATCTCACCATGACTCACGGTATAAGAATGTCACTAGATAGCCAAATATAAACAAGGCATACATATATACACAACATGGAGAGATTGGTAATAATAATACATTCCACTCTTTCATGACATACTAATTAAAAACACTTTTATACATTTGATGCATGTCAAATAGACTCTATGCATAATATTTTACATGATCTTGTTAATTCACACATCACATGTCTTATATTAACATATCATGATTAAGCCTTACTTAGACTTCTCATCATATGACCCTCACAAGATTCATACATATCAATTGTGTCAATGTCAAAGCACATCAATCAATTCGTACAAAGCTCACAATATAGCATATTAGTAGCATACTCACACACTACAATCAGTTGTCAACATTAAGTATAGTACAATGATTACACAATATCATCTGATACACCTTAAAATAGAATCATTATGAAATCGTCTAATCATATGTTAATACCTTGACCACAGTCACTAAGAGATCAATGCCATTATTTAAATCATCAGTTTAATTAGTCTAGTACCATTATCAATATCAAACATTAAGTCATTAAACATCGTTATCATCAAAACACCTTAAATCATTAACAATCAACTTACATCCACTACAAGAATTTCGTGGATTAGTGAGGGGTATAATTTCAAGCTAATTTCTCGCTAATTAGCAAGGGATTAGAGAGAAACAGTGTTCAAACGGATTTTTTGTAGTTTTAGTAGGGAATTTACTTAGAGCTTTGCTTGAGGTGGAAGTGAGTTGGATAATTTGAGTTTCCAACATCTTTCCATGTTATTTGTTAATTGCTCCACTTTAGTTCCCAAGTTTTGAATGGAGTTGCTCAAAGACTCATTTGTCTACTTTGACTTGTGATGACAAAACTTTCCATAAGACTCTTCAACTATAAGATTGACTATTGAAGGTGCGAGACTATTGAGAGTATTGACTTCCTTACTCTTGGTGGAAATATGTGGGTTATCTAAAATTTAGTTGTTGACTGCTCCCACTACTAGAAAATTGCAAAATAGCGACCGAAATTTATCAGTCGCTATTTAGCGACTGATTTAGCGATCGATTATGAAAAATCAAAATAGTGACTGATTTAGCAACCAAAATAAGTCGTCGCTAGAAAATCGGTCACTATTTCGGTCGCTAAATAAAATTTCTTTATTTTTTAGCGACGGAATTAAATTCGGTCGCTATTTCGGTCGCTAAATTATAAATTTTGATTTTTTTAGCGACGGAATTTAATTCGGTCGCTAAATATTAGTTAAAACTAGCGACGGAATTGAATTCAGTCGCTAAATAGTAGTTAAATATAGTGACAAAATTGAATTCGGTTGCTAAATTATAAATTTTGATTTTTTAGCGACGGAATTTAATTTGGTCGCTAAATAAAAGTTAAAATTAGCGACGGAATTGAATTCGGTCGCTAAATAGTAGTTAAATTTAGCAACGAAATTAAATTCGATCGCTAATTCGGTTTCTAAATTATAAATTTTGATTTTTTTTAGCGATGAAATTTAATTCGGTCGCTAAATAATAGTTAAAATTAGCGATGGAATTGAATTCGGTCGCCAAATAGTAGTTAAATTTAGCGACAGAATTAAATTCGGTCGCTAAATTATGAATTTTGATTTTTTTAGCGACATAATTTAATTCGGTCGCTAAATAATAGTTAAAATTAGCGATGGAATTGAATTCGGTCGCTAAATAATAGTTAAATTTAGCGACATAATTGAATTCGGTCGCTAAGTATTAGTTAAAATTAGCGACCGAATTGAATTCGGTCGCTAAATTAGAAAATTTTGATTTTTTAGCGAAAGGTCGCTAAATTAGAAATTTTGATTTTTTTTAGCGACGCAATTAAATTTGGTCACTAAATATTAGTTAAAATTAGTGACGGAATTGAATTCGGTCTCTAAATCAGAAATTTTGATTTTTTTAGCGACAGGATTAAATTCTATCGCTAAATATTAGTTATAATTAGCGATATAATTCTATTCAGTTGCTAAATATTAGTTAAAATTAGCAACGAAATTCTATTCGGTAGCTAAATATTAGTTAAAGTTAGCGACAAAATTCTATTCGGTCACTAAGTAAAACTTAAAAAAATTTATAAATTGCTTAAAAGTGATGATAATATTTTTGTTGAGTATCAATCCCATTTTCTTTTTTTGTAAGAACAAGACATTAATTTATATTAAAAAAAATATTTATATGCACTCCTACATAATTAATACCAATAGTTATTTATGTGAAAAAATATTTAGAGGTTTTTTTTTACGATTGGATTTTTAGGCAGTTTTTTAATTAGAGTATATGAATTTTAAAATTTCTTATTTATTTTGATCCATATTTATAATATATATTTCTAACTTATGATAACTTTATTTTTAAATAAATTTTTATATTTAAATTTTAAATTAGTATTTTATTAATGGTTGATAATTAGAAAATAAAACAAGGATAAATACATTTTTTGAATTTTATATCTTAGATTTAAGATGAATAAATATATTAAGTTAATTAATAATTTATTTAAAATGTTAAAATTTAATTTATAAAAATGATATTTTAAAAGAGAAGGGTTATAATAACATCGGTGTAACTTTTACTAAGTATTACATCCCTCAATAACTTTATATTAAATGAGAATTTTATAAATTCAACCGTTAGATTGAAAGTTTTTTACTCTTAGATCATATATACAAAATCTTATATGAATTCAAGATGATTTGATACTTCATTCTTGTAAAACAAAATTGACGTAATATATTCATTTCAAATAAAATATGAGCACTTTGATTACTTTTAAGTTATTGTTTAATTTTAATAAAAATTGATATAAACATATAAAGTGATATGAACTTTCAATCTATCGGTTGGATTTACAAAATTCACATTTAATATAAATTTATTGAGCGGTGTAATACTTAGTATAAAAGTTATACCAGTGTTATTATAACCCTTCTCATTTTAAAATATATAAATTATTACTTAAACTTTTAAATTTATAATAAATAATTTAAATTGTATCATAAAATTAATTTTAAATAAAAATAAGTAGATTGTTAATTATAAAAGTAAGTATATATATAAATAAAGATTAATTAAATATAATATAATTATTATTATTAGTAATATAATTATTATATATATTATTATATATTTATAATGGTCCGGATATACCAAAATGATAACGATCCAAAAATAATATAAGTATGAGATTGGATAGTTGAGGATGACTTAAATGAATTAATTTGTACTACTTATACTAACAACATGTATTTGCTTTTCGGTAGCTTATCTCATAAGAACTTCACAGTTAAGCGTGCTTGACTTGGAGTAATGTAGGGATGGGTGACCTTCTGGGAAGTTTCCAAAAATTGTGTAATTAAGGACAAAACATGCTAAAAACTTAAGTATTGTGAAATAAAATCCTTAAGAGGCCAAATATGAGTGGTTCATAGTGACCAAATTTGCGACGTCTATAAAATTTAATAAAATAAAAAATAAATATTTAGCGACCGATTTATTCGGTCACTAATTTGGTCTCATACACTAATCATTTCAACCATTTAGCGACCGAATTAGCGACCAAAATTTTCGGTCGCTAAATAGCGACCAAAAATTTTTCAGTCGCTAAATAGCTCAGCGACCAGGGTTTTAGAGACTGAATAAATTCGGTCGCTAATTCGGTCGCTAAGGTAAATAGCAACCGATTTTTACAATTTAGCGACCGATTTTGGTGGTCGCTAAATTGCATATTTTTTGTAGTGTTAATCCTTGATTATTTTTCCAAGAGAATCCTGGGTGAGCCTTCCATCTTGAATTTTAAGTGTTTGAGTATGGATCATATTAATTTCTCCCTCTTGGGTGTGCCACAAAAGTTGTGTGTAGTGGCCATATTCTTAACTTGATTTTTTTTCCCATCGGTGATGATAGTAGGACAGCCAACTACAAAATGGCCTTGCATTCCGCATAGGTCACATGAGAGCATTAATGATCCTACTAAATTAACTTTAGCCTTTTCTACTTTGTCGATCTTCTGGCTTGATGCATCAGATTTTTCCAACAAAAGATTTACATTACCTCATATTTCCTAAGAATGTTTTTTTCTATATGGCCTTTTTCTTTCACTACACCATTGACTGTAATTTGAGGCTACATTTTTTAAGATGGCCAGGAATTCATTAATTGTTTTTCTTATGAATGATCCATTAGTGCCAATAAAACACTTTATCCATGTTTAAAGGCACACATAAAGTAGCTTAGGAGAACATGTTGGGTTAAGTCATCACAACATTCTACACTAGGAAGAGATATACCAAGGTGCATCACGATAGTAATGTCAGCCAAGTTTCACGCCATGTACACAAATGAGCAGAATTAGGGCTCCCAAACCTGACTATCCCAAAGGTCATGAATCCCCAAGCTCACACAAGGGGGCCTTCCCTAGCAGTGTATTCCACATCATACCCTTCACACACAAAACACTATATACTCATGATATATGTCACACAAGACCCGATGCATAGTTCACATTATATCATAAGCACATGCCACATCCTTAATCACATCACTACTAGGCACTCATGCTCAAAACTTTTAACCATGCTAAGCCTTGGCTTGGACTTCACATCATGTGACCATCAAATGATCTAAGTATAAGCACAACACATTGTATAAAATGCAAGGGTCACACATTCATAGCTCAAACATAATAATGTCCATAACATCTTTCGACAATACCTTAAATTGAGTCATTGTAAGATTATACGTCACTATCAATCATTAACCTAAACACCTTCGTACCATTATTATGATAAGTGTTGTATCCATAAGCTAACCATCATCAAAGTACCTCAAACATAACTTACTAATCTTCCCTCACATTACCTCAAACTCACATCACCTCAAACTCACATCATAACTTATTCATAGTTGTTCTCTCCCATAATTTCTCTTTCCTAAATATTGATACAGGTATTTCAAATAATTTCCAAGATTAAACACTTAAAGGTAAAATACTTCACCACCACTACTCGCAAACTGTCTTTTCATAACTCAATTAATATGACCATGTGTGATTCAAACATAATATCTATAGTTATATCTATGTTATCAAGTTGATCTTAATTTTTTTAGGAAGTTAAGACAATTATTTACAACTTTTATGTTGATTTTAAGAGTTAATTTTATCATCTACTATGTTTTAAAAATTACAAAATCGCAACATTTCAGCCTAAATTTGACAATTTGACATCTACTTACCAAATGATCATAATTGGAGTTCTAGACCTTCTTTTTGAGTGATTTCAACTCTATTGAAAAGTTAACATCTAAGGTTACAACTATTATGAAGATCACAAAACTTAATTCTAACTTTATCATGACCAATGTGGCATTTTTTGCACATAATGTAGAGGTTAGAAACCTTGATATTGATGTTAGGCCCAACAAGAAACTTACGCAAAAATAACATCAAATGGCACTTGACAAAACCTTTTTAGCACCTCGCACAAAGGAAATAGAGATAGAAATTATCATCCCTAGTGTCATAAATTTGCACCCAGTGCAACACTAGCTTCGACCCAAACTACAAAATGTGCAAAAATCACATAAGTTAACCTTATTTCCAAAACTTGCAATCTAATTGTAAAAATCATGAATAAAGCCTAATTCTATACAATGAGGTTCCCAATTACATCAAGCAAACATCCCTATACCAAACACCACTAATTTTTATGAATCTTCCTCATGCTTTATAAATTAATTAAGGGTTTCCTAAAATAACTACAAGAACTTAGATTCACAACCAATCAAATCAAGATGCAATTCATGATACATGCAACACAATTAATATACATAAAGAATAAAAGAATCATATAAAACACATATTTCCAACATACAAATTAAGCTTAGGATTTCTGTCACAAAGTACAAAAGAACAAACAACAGGATTAGAGGTTAATCCCATTATCCATCATATAACTCACACCCCAAAGTAAGATTATTTACCTTCCTTTACCTTAATAGACATTTGATGATGAACGGGAACCTCTAAAATTGTGCTTATGTAGCCTCTGCATTCTCCTTTTGAAACTCTCGGGTTTCAAAGAAAATTAAGGAGTGTAGGTGAGAAGAGAAACTTAAAATTGATCATTTATCTAAACCTCCCTTTTCAAACAAAACTCTCTTTTTCTTAATAAAATAAAACATAATAAATATAAAACACATACTTTTCTCATAACCATTATACAAATGATTTTGTAACCTTTCTTTAATTTAAAACACTCATAATTATATAAAAGTCTGTATAATTATTTTTGAAAATTCAATTAATTAATTTAAAATTATTTTATTGATTTTATAAAATTTAGAGTGTTCTAAATTAATTCAAACCATTAAAATAAAATTTATATTATAATTACATTATAATTTTAGAAAAACTGAATTAATGTTACATTTGTTAATCAAAGTCAAAGACACATACATAACTCAATAAGATATTAGATTATGAGAGGATCTACACTTTCAAATGTGATTACCGAAATATAAAATATTTTTCATAATTTCAAATATATATTTTTCATTTGTTTTTAAATTTATGTCTAAATTAATAAGATATCTTAGAATAATTATGCTTCTTAAATTAAAGCATAATTGAAAAATACGTGAAATACTTGCAAGTAGAGAAAAACATTAATCCTATCCATCTACAATCCACTTTGTTTTATTTAACACATTATATATGTCATATTATAGATTCTTTAAAATGGGCTAATAAAATTTCCTCAATTAAAATAACTAGTTTATAAAGAAAAAAAATCTTTTGTTGCGGGTTGTTCGATGAGAGTTAGAGCAATTCTTAGATAAATTCCACATTTCATCTATACTGATGAAGAAGGAAACTATTTCATTTTATGTATATAGTTTTTTATATATATATTTTTATTCCTATAACTACCTCTCCAACTATCTTTTCTCTCTCCACCAATTTTTTTTTTTACTTTTCCGTAAATTTCACTTTTTAAACCTTGTTTAAAAGCTATTCTTACAACTAGAATTATCCTAAAACTTATCACTATTCAAATCCTTTTATTATTAGCAACTCATTTTTATTTTTAAAAATTACACAAAGGTATAAATGCTTTTTTTTTTTACGTCAGTGTATAATAATGTCAAAGCTTTAATTATACATATTGTTCAATAACATTTTTATTTCTCTTCGATATTTTTTAACAAGGTAAAACGACAATTGTGAAAAATGTGTATGTTAGCCAAGAGACGAAAACGAAAAATAAGAAGGGAAATTTTGAGTTTTGTGCATGGATAACCTTGTCTCGGCCTCAAGATGATGATGCAAATATGTTAATATGGCGAATTATAAATAAAATTCGGGAGGAGGATCCCAGTGCACCTTCATTAGGGAGTGAAGCAACAAATCCAGCTCTAGAAGATCTTATATCAAATGTAGGAAAATACTTCATGGATAAGAGGTGCCTCATTGTGTTTGATGATGCGAAATTAAAACTTTGGAATGTTATCAAACATGTCATACGTTCATCTGGAAGCCAAAGCGGTACAAAGGTTATTTTCATTACACGTGATGAAAATGTTGCAGAGTATATTGGAAGTGATATATTGGTCAAATTATACAAACAAAATCCTTTGTCTTCAGAAGATGCTTTGAAGCTCTTTTACCAGAAGGCATTTCAATTTGAGCAAGTGCAATTCCCTGAATTGACAGATTTGTCCAAAGAGTTTGTGAAAAAATGCAATGGGGTGCCAAAGGCTATTGTGGATATTGCTGGTCTCCTTTCAACTAAGAAAACTGCTATTGAATGGAGAAAGGTACTCAACCAACTTGGTTCACTATTGCAAAGTAACCCACATCTTGAAAATGTTCAACAAATGATGTTAGAAAGTTACAAAGATCTTCCTTCCCACCTCAAGGCTTGCTTCTTATACTTTGGCCTTTTCCCTGAGGGCTACTCCATTAGTTGCATGAGACTCATTCGTTTGTGGGTTGCGGAGGGTTTTGTAGAAGGAGATACTGAAAACACATCAATGGAGGAAACTGCAAATGAATACTTGGTTGAACTTGTCCGGAAATGCTTGGTTCATGTTTCAAGGGTGGATTTTGATGGAAGACCGAAAAGTTGCCACGTGTATGACCTCATGCATGGGTTGATAGCTAATATTTGTAAGGAGCAAATGTCTTATGAAGTAATGAAAGATAGAATCACACCACCCGACCACTTCAAAACTACTAGACGCTTATCAATAATGATGAAGAAGAATGACAATGCTAGAATGAGGGAAAGTAGAACCGAAAAATGGGGGAAAGTGAGGTCTTGTTTTGTTTTCGATGATGCTGAGAAGTGGCTTGTGACCAATCAATTTTTCTCCAGTTTTGAGCTTTTGATTGGATTAGACTTGTCTAATGCACTCCTTGATGGTGATCTTCCTAAAGAAGTTGGAGAGCTATTGAACTTGAAATACTTGAGCCTGAGGAACACCAATATCAAGTCACTTCCAAAGTCCATTGGCAACCTAGAGAACCTGCAAACCCTAGACCTAAAGGAAACTCGAGTGCATGAACTACCGGAGGGGATTCAGAACCTAACCAAGTTGCGCCATCTACTTGCTTATTATATCAAAAATCATTATTCAAATCTGGAAGATTTACAAGGAGTGAAGTTGAATAAAGGGCTCAAAAATCTAGAATCACTGCAGAAACTATCATTTTTGGATGTAGGTGATGCTTCAATAAGCATAATAGAGGAACTAAAACAATTAAGCAAGTTAAGGAAACTGGGCATTACAAATCTAAGAGAAATGTATGGAGAAACTCTATGCCAGGCTATAGAGAACATGACCCGTCTATGTTCCCTAAGCATTGGAGCTATGGGAAATGATGGAATGCTTCAGTTGCAACATTCTTTCAAGAATCCTCCATCATTCCTCCAACGTCTTTACTTGTATGGGCGTTTAAAAGGACTTCCAAATTGGATACAAAATCTTCCAAATCTTACCACATTATACTTGAGGTGGTCTAATCTAAAGGAAGATCCATTACCTCTCCTTAAAGGCTTGTCAAAATTGTTGCACCTTGAGTTTTGCGACACTTATCGAGGTGACACATTGCATTTCATGAATGGATCGTTGAAAAGCCTAAAGGTTTTGCACCTAGCGTCCATGCCTAGGTTGAAGACCATAAAGATTGATGAAGGAGCAATTCCTGATCTTGCAAAGTTGAAGATAGGGAAATGCCATGAAATGGTGCAGGTGCCAAGAGATTTGCTGAAATTGAAATTTCTTCAGAAGCTTTATTTCTATGATATGCATGACCAGTTTATGAAAAGAATGTGTGATCCACTAAGTGAAGACCGCAAAATTACTGACATAATACCTCTCGTGGATTGCTCCAATAATGACCATTTTTTCTCTCTTGATGATTCTTGAAAGATGGATTTGGTGGTTACTGGTACGTAAGTCCTTAAACACAATTTAACTGTTATTGTATGTGTTTTTATATTGTTAGATTAATCGCCATTATATATTATCAATCGTGAACTAGTTTGTCAAGTTTTTCATAAGAAATCAAATGCTTTTAAAGATGACATTTCTACACCTACACTAGTATATACCTACTCCTTACATAGATTTACTATCATTTGTAAAATAATTAATTAAAAACCAATCCAACTTCTATCTGTTTAAAATAAATGACAACTGTAAAAAGAAATGTAAGATTATAGAAGTAAATAACAATATTTCACTTTATATATAGGTTTATTATATTCAAATATTCATAAACATGTCTAAAATTTCTTCCATTTCGTCTTTCTTTACATTTTTATCCCATCATTTTCTACATGTTTCACTTTCTCTTTTATTTTTTTATTTTTATTTATTTCTCATTTCTCTCATATACCCTAGAAATGGAATGTAAAAATTTAACATTTTTCTTTTTTATATCTATCTATCTATATATATATATATATATATACCATTCGTTATCTTCTTGAATACAGTGACCTTTTTACTTGAAAAAAATGTTGAAGGAAGCTCATTTTTAAGAGCTAGTGTATGAGCTAAACAAAGAGAGATAAAAAGAAATTGATATAAGTAATAAATAACCTGATATAAAATAAAAATAAAAATATGATAGAAGTGAGCGAAAAGAGAAAATAAATATACGATAACAATTATCCTTTTTCTATAGGTGAGATTAATGAGTTGCTATTTTTCGAGCTAAATTGTTCTTTTTTAAGCATATATTTATATCTTAATTTGTGTTCTCATCAAATTTTAGGTCGTCACTCAGTGGTGGTTGGAGTGTGCTAGCGAGTGGCATCGACATCCCAGCCCAGCCTAGCCTAGTATTTAATTCGTTGTTGTCTCATCATTTTGAATAATTAATTGATGCGATCATTTCTTTTTGGTGTAAAGAAGGAGTCATTTTGAAGCTTTAATTTGCAATCTTATTTGAAAGTCAACAAAATAATATACATTGTTGGTTGAGAAATTTGGTGTAAGTTTTAATTGTTTGAAATAAATTTGAAGTCTTAAATAACAAATAAATATTTAAGTGTAAGAATCTCTATGTTTGATTATGAGTTTTTTTTTTTGTTGAATAAAAACTTTATAAGTTTTTTACTTGAGTACGTATGAACCTTTGACTTAATTTGTTCAATTAGCCTTTCGAGTTATCCTTATGTTGGAGTCACTTGGAAAAATATTTTAAGTGATGATAAGAAGATGTTAATTTCTATAGGTCCTTTTGGTTTGATATTTGTCAAAATAGAAAAACTTGGCAAAAGATTTTATCCTTTTTGAGAAAGAAATAGAAGATATGAAAAAACAAGCAAAATGACCTTACAAAGGATATTTTGAAAATAGAGACTAACATATAATTAAAGATCCTAATGGGTGAAGTTAAAAAAGAATTCCAATATTTTCAACTACAAAAAACTATTGAAATCGCATTATACGAATATGACATGAAAATTTGTTAAGTTATAAGTGATTGTTTGTTTGAAGTTTTTTTTTTTTTTTTTTTGAAGACGATATTCGAAAATACTTTCAAATTAATAGAATGATGCAGCCTGAAGACGCTAAATATGAAAACTTCAGATCTCGATTAAAGAAACAGTTACAACTCAAAGACATTCATGAGAAAGGCACATTTTTTATGTCAAACCGAATTGCGCTCCAAATAGGTAAATTTTAACAGTTTTTGGAAGTTAAAGCTTTTTGGACACATGGCAAAATCAAAGAATAGACAATTAATATATCTAAAGTTATTATTATAAATTGACTATTTGAGTCAATTAAACTACAAATAAAGAACCGCTACTTCATTTCATTTGGTTAAACATTTACATATACATATGAAACACCACACAAGTTTAAAACTCATAATGACTACTAAATTGAAGATCATCATATGTATGTTTATAACCAGTTTAATTCACTCTACTTTTCTGCCAATTTCTGATTTGTCATGTCTTTGTTTATTTTCAAGCAATTTACGTTTCATTCGATTCTGATTTCCTATCTCCTTCTATTTACATTTCCAGCAATTTACATTTCAAGCACTTTACAATTCATGCAATTAGCATTACTTGCACAGTTTGCACTCTTGTTTCTCACCTTTTTCTTTTTTACTTTTCGTTTGAATCATATTTAAACAACACTTGTTAACTTTTGATCGAGACTTACTTTGAATCCTTAATTAAGATTAATAGAGCAATTTTGAATTAATTATTAGCCGTTAAGTAAATGATATTCATGTAAAAAAATTTATATTGTAAAGCTGGATGATTTAGGCATGATCCTTAGATTTTGATTAAACAATCAATTTCACTTCTATTGAAGTATTATTTAAGATAATTTGGAAGACTAAAAGCACTAAGCCAAAAAGTCATACATACTCTCTTTGAAAACTTAGTGAAGTTGTTGATTATTTGCCTAAAAAGACACTCAATCAAAAATTGACTAAGAGTCCAACATTTAAGCATAAAATTGTTGTTGAAATATTAATTCTTTTCGAGTAAATATTGAACTGGGTTAATTAATTTGAAAACTAAAACCAAAATCCAACCACCAACTCCTTAAATAATTCTTTTGTAAAAGTAAACTTGATTGTTTAATCAAAAGTTAAAATTATGACTATATCATCCAATTCAACAAGTATCAATACTTGTACATGAATTATTTACTTAACTAATTTGAAGTTGTTATCTAGTTATTCACTTAAATTTAAGATAAAATAAAAAGTAAAAGGCAGATAGAAGTAAAAATGAGTAAATGTAAAAGGAAATTATATATCAGAGTTGCAGTAAAAGTAAATAGAAGAAGGTGAGAAATTAGAAAAAAAATAATATAAATACAACAGGATGAGAAATCAAAGAAGTTTAAGATGAGGAGAAGAAATTTGCAAAATAGTAAAGACAATTTGAAATGATTAAGAGAATAATGCATTAAAGTGGATGAAGATCATACACTTTGGCAATTGATTCAGTAGCCATTAAAGATGTAAGGTGTGTATGGTGTTTCATATGTTGTGTAAGTATTGTAATTAATGAGAGAGGAAATGGTGTAGTGATTCTTATGTATAGTCTAATTGACTCAACAATCAATTTATAATAGTCGTCCTAGATATGTATAATGTAACATCTTATTTTTTTAAAATAATAATATAATTGTAATGTAGGTGATTTATTTTATTAGCTTAAATAATTAATTTATTTAGTAAGGTTTTTAAAATAAATTAAATAAGCACTTTGCAAAAAATTAAAATAAAGTAACCCCAAGCGTGTGGTTCAGCGGTAGGGGTTGATTCACGCTTAAGCAAGGTCAGGGATTCGAATCCTGCCTTGTGTATGCAGCCGCGTTAAATCTTGGGCCAGCTATCCTACCCTTTGAGGTGCCTCCAACGTAGCGAGGAGATTAGTCACTGCTATCGGCGGTGGATACTCCAAGGACGAACAAAAAAAGAAATTAAAATAAAGTAGATTAAGTAGGTTGTGTTGGTTTGAAGTTAGGTGGCGAATCTTGGATTCTAGAAGTCCAACTCATCATTTAACATGTTAAGAGTGTTAGAAAGGTGACATACAAAAAGTTTCGCTATAAGTATAATATATGTAGGTATATATCTATTTGATATATAACTACACACAATTTTAGTGTTGATTTTGAATTAGATTTAACAACATATTTTGTGTGTCATTATAGCTTATACCTACACTTTTTAACAATATACTAACATATATTATATTTATTGTGTAGGTAAAAGTAGTTTTTAGTGACACTTATTGTGTCACTATAGGATGTGTATCACTATACGACAATTTCCTTGTAGTGTCTTTACTTTAGAGGTTACACTATCAAGGCAAAGGAATGAGTTTTATCTCGTCATGTTTATGAAATTGAAATTTTAGGTAGTGGGATGATCCTTAAACCTCTTTAGGATTGAATTGTATGTGTTTATCGGGATTTTGAATACCCTAAAAGATGCGTTGTTTAATTATTTGGATTGGTCCATTTGATTGAGTACTCTGATGAATAATTTACCTTACTAGGATGAATTGATTAATTTTGTGCATTTGCCTAAATTGGTATTTCTTTTAGGTTTCTTGAATCCCATGAAATTGGATTGGATGTGATGTAAATTATGCATTAGTACAAAAATTAGTTTCCAGATCAGGAATTTAGGATCGATTATTAGAGAGCCGATCTTAAAAGTGACACGGTGACATTTTTGTAAATAAAGTAACAACTTTTAAGATTGATCATATTTTAACTGATTTTAAAAGTGACATGATGACATTTTTGTAAATAAAGTTATAACTTTTAAGATCGATCACATTTTAGCCGATCTTAACTTTTAAAATTGGCTAAAATGTGATTGATCTTAAAAGTTATAACCTTATTTACAAAAATGTCACGTGTCACTTTTAAGGATCTTAAAAGTTCATTTTAAATTTAGACAAAAGATGAGCCTCATTGTCTTCATACTAGATGAACAAACCCTTCGCGCTCTTGCATTCACACTAGATGAACAAATCCTTCGCGCTCCACACAACCCTTGTTCGCTCACGACTTCTTTTCTCGCTTCCAAGCTTTGAGGTTACGCCATTCGCATCAATTCCAAACTTTCTATGTTTAAAGGTGTTGTAGAATTCCACCAGGAACTTTGCGAATGAGACATTTGTGGTGAGCTATGTGGAAATGGCATCATCAGAGGTCACAATGAAGGGAAATTGCATCAGCCATAACAACGGAGGAACTACCGAGCCTCATTCACCGTCCACGACCAAAGGTAACTAGCTCACTCACCGCATGCCTACGCCGGTCCACTTGTGACCAAAGAAGGAAAACTTGTGCTCTCTCTTAACTTCATGTCTAATATATGTCTACCAATGTCCTTTCATATTACATCCTTGTGCATTCTGCTTTAGGTTTTTTTTTTTTTTTAAATAATTAGGTTGGTTTTTGAGAACTTCTATAAAATCTCATGAAGACTATTTCTCAGTTGAGCTCTGGACGTAAGCCTATTGGTACCACAACATACTTGGCTCGACTGGACCAACTAATGCAATATCACTCTGATGTTAAAAAAGGTACTAGGAGAATTAGAGGTTATGCAAACTCTATCTATATTAGTTTCATAATATATATCCAAATCAAATACTATTTTCGTTAATATTATAACCATGTACATGTCCTTTATGAATTGTAATATTACACTTGTTTTTATTCCCTGCAGCCGAGGATTGGTTGAAGCCAAAAGTAGTGTTCGAAGCATTTGAAGCCAGAGCTACTAGAATGTCTATTGCTTGTGCTCAAAATCTTGGCAAGTTTGCTAATCCTAAAGAGGGTAAAAGCTTCAATCTTCTTTTAAGTCACAAGCTATATGCATGTATTGTGATGTAAAAATTGCATCTATTAAAAGTTGCATCTCTTTTGCTCATTCTGTTTGTATTGATGACATGCATGCGAATGTAAAAATTGTACTAATAATAAAATGACTCATTTTAAACTAACAAGTTATTTTAAAGTCTTGGAATTTAAAAAAAAATGAAGTCATTATCATCAAAATATATATATAGATCACTAGATGTATAAAAATTTCTTGTAACTAAAAGTTGAATTTTCATTGTAATATGTGCAACGTGCTTGGATATCATTATGCTATTTGCTAATGGCTTTTCTGACAGCAGGTTTTCAAGAACTCTTAACAACAAATTTTACATATTGGTTGTTTTCTTATAAACTCCATGATATTGCATCTCTATATTTACAACAATATTGCGTTGTCTCTTGAAAGAATGAGTCTAATATATCTTAAAGAAACACATAATGAGATATAGTAGTCCCCCTTCCTCCAATAAAATTATAATTTTTTGAATGGATGTGCTTAAAAGAAATATGATATTTATTGTTATCTTAATTATAATATGAATTAATAGTTCATTGGCATCAGACTTTTAACATTGTGTATGTTGTAATCAAGCTTGAAAAACATTTTTTTAACAATTGTATATCAGCAGAAACTATGATCTAAAAAATATTTACTAAATTATCACAAAAGTACAAACTTATATATATATATATATATATATATATATATATATATATATATATATATATATATATATATATCATTTAATTATAAGACCATAGAAAGATATCATATACTTAAGGGTTCAAAGTCAAAGAAAAAAATGTAGTGGTTATTTATTAAAGTAAGTTATTTTATTCTAGTAATGATATTTTTCTAAGATATTTTATTTTGAATTATCATTACTATTGAAATTAATTATTATATTCTTTTTGCAGTGTCATAAAAAAATAGGAACTTTAAGTGTGGATACTATGTAATGAAGGCAATGCATATTATTGTTAATTCATAAATAATATCTGGTTGAATTGAAGTAAGATTTACAATTTTGAAAGGTTTTATTTTAAGTTTTCATTTTGTCATGTTTTATGAATACTTCTAATTATTCTAATTTTTCCTTAACAAATATTTATAGATAGATCACCATTATCACCAGAAGACAAACATCATTAGGGAGCAATGAGCTATATTTTTCATTGAAACATTGACTAGTTAGGACTTATACTTTATAAAATACTTATTATATACTTATTGTGTATACATTTATGTATTGGATATGTTTCAAAAAAGTTCTCTTGTATTTAGTATGTATTGCGAACCATTGAAAATATATCAATTGCCTAGTATTAATTTGTAGGTTTTAAGAACCTTCTCAAAATAAGCTAATCGTTTTAAAAAATAAATTCACAACTTTTAAGATCGGCTATTATCATGACTAGACTTTTAAGATCGGTTATTAGAATGACCGACCTTAAAAGTCTAACTTTTAAGATCAGCTATTAGCATGACTGATCTTAAAAGTCCAGCTTTTAAGATCGGCTATTGGCGTGACCAATCTTAAAAGTCCAACTTTTAAGATTGGCTGACGACCGTTCTTAAAATGTTAAACTTTTAAGATCAGCTCCTTTAAGATCGATCAAGGAACCGATCTTAAAAGTAAAAAATAACCGATCTTAAAAGTGTTTTTTCCACAAGTGATGAATAAATTGGAGTGTTTTAGCCTAAAGTAAATTAGTAGGAATTCATACACAATTATAAAGTAATTGGTAGTAGAGATGAATGCTTGACAACTTGAGTTTGCAAGCTTAAGAACTTTGTTCTAGGAGCACAAACAGGCTCAAGGGATCATGATTGTGCTAAGTGTAACACAACTATGTTAAGAGTAACCACGATCGTGCATGATTGTGCTCCTTACTAAAGTGGAAAAGTAAGAACGCGAACACAATCATGCTAAACATAACACAATCGTGCTCGAAAATGAAGTAGAGATGTCGTGATGTAACAACCCTCATACTTTTGACTTCTCAACGACTATACTCTATGAAACTTCATACATTGAAACTTTACTAGACTCTTCATTGATCAAAACCTTTCACAAGTCATAACCCTCAATGGATAACTCTTTTTGAGATGTTTGTTTGCTTTTAAGATATCAATTATTGTCCCTATAAATCAACACAAGCCATTTCAACATGTTTTTTCCACACACACTTTTAAGAAAACTTTTCAAAAGGTCACCATTCCTAAATTGTTCCAAGTCAAACACGCTTAACTATAGAGTTTATAAGTGATGAGTTATCAAAAAGTATATGCATTTTGTTAATGTAAATAGTACTAATTAATTCCTCTTAATACATCCTCAATATAGTCTCACACTTATACAACCTCTAGATCTCTCTCATTCTAGTGTGCTCACAATGTTACAAGCCTACCAATTTCCACTTCATTTGTCCCCGAACCACATCATACTAAGAGAGGGGACCTATTCTGATACCATTTGTAACACCCCTCATATTTTAGGTTTTAGTAGCTATGCTCCATGACACTTCACACGGTGACACTTCACTAAACTCCTCATTGATTAAAACTCTTTACTAGTTAGTACCCTCCGTGGTAGCCATATATCTCTAAGATGTTCATCCACTTTTAGGATTAATAACTATTCCCACAACCAATACAAGACTTTTCAATGTGCTTTATCCTCACTCATACACTTTCTAGGAAAATTCCCAAAAGATTACACATTCTTAAATTTCTCAAAGTCAAACATGTATGCTTAACTATAAAGTTGTTAAATGATGGGTTACAAAAAAGTATATGCATCTTGTTGGTATAGATAATATTAATTAATCCTTCTTAAGTCATCATCAAATATATATTATCACAATTGTACAGCCTCTCATTCCTTCATCTCATTGAGCATGGTCGTGCTAATGTGCAACACAACCATGTTGGGGACCCTATATGTCACCTAGCCATTTGTGTTAAGACTGAGTCTAAGACTTGGCCATTTAATTTGAGTTGATTTTTGATATGCATTACTTGAGCATCATGCATTTCATGCATACTTTTTTTGGAGGTATTGGAAAGAAAATTTGGTTAAGGAGGTCTCTATGATCATCTATCTTGACCTTGGGGGTTTTGTATTTAGGATCTTCTTTATCAACATATTGAGAAAGGAGTACCATGCACAACTATGAAATCCTAACTAGACCTAGTTGAATGTTCATCCTAGTGAGAGTGGTGGTAATGGACACCTATAATGCAATAATTTGTTGATAACCATGTACTCCTAGGTTACCTATATTTGAGTAAAACTTAGTTTAGAACTTAGCCAATTTAAAAATGGTACCACATGGATATAGAGAATAAGAGCATAAGAGTCAACATTTGATATGTCTTAAGTTATGTGTATATGCATTATAAGTGAATTATCTTTTTGTTATTTCTTAGATATTTCCTTGCTTTTCATTTCATATAACAGTATATTATGAGACATATTCTCACTCCTTGTGTCTTATTCTTTTTGTGTTCTATTTGGATCGAATGTTATTTGCAAGTGAGGTTCAGTTAGATATTGATGATTATGTTGAAAACAAAGCTTAGGCTTCCTTTTTATTTGTGGAGAAAAGAAAGATACTAGAAAGAGGTTGAATAGTGTTAATCAAAAACTCAATACATTTTGAAATAGTGAAGTGAAGTGAATATGTTAGACTACAAGAAAAAGGTTGAATTGTTTTGTTCTTTATAAAATTTGTTCTTTAAAAGATAGGTCTTCTGTGTATTGAAACTTAGATTCTTTCTTTGAAAATATATAGTTTATAAGCTTACTTGTTTGCAAAATAGATTATGCAGCAATATAATGTTAGGTGCAGTAAGTTAAATAAACAAGTAAAGAGATAGATAGAGAGAGAGAGAGATTGCACAAAAATTTTATAATAGTTCACCTCAACTAGGCTACATCTAGTCCTCACACAAACTTATGAAATTTTCACTATCACAACCAATTGTTATTCAAAAAACTCAGCCACCTGCTAATACAAAGACACTACTACATAGCCACATATTATCAATAACAAACACTACTCAGCCACCTGCTGAGATTTCCTCACTCAACCACTTGTTGAGAAAACAATCCCATAGTCACTTGCTATGAGATTACACAACATTTGTTATGGTTCTTTTCTACTTTATTCTACACCTTTGCACACTCAGATCTAGGTAGGAATAATAGCGTTTACAAAAATAGGTTTAGTGTTCTTGCAAACTACTAGAGCTATAACCAACTCTCCTATGATGGAGCTTCTTCTAAGGAAGGTTTCACACTTATTTTCTATTACAAGTTTGATACAATAATATTGAACTGGAAATTTCTAAATGAATTAGACAATGAAGCGAGGATTACATCTTGTTAGCTTGTGTATTTGATTTCTCTCTTTGATCTTGTTTACTTCAAAACAAGTTCATTATCTTCCTTTTATAGCCATTGAAAATAGATCCATTAAGACTTGTTTATTCTTTAAGTAGAGTTGGCATCATTGTACTGTACTTTTTCTAGTATTGTCATTTTTTTCTTCATATGAGGTACCTTTTAAGTAGGTCTTCTCGTTAAGCCTTCTGAATAGAGTCTTCAATATAAGTTTTCTAGGAAACTATGTTTTAATTGAAGGCTTTTGATACACAGGCTAAAGTGATGGTCTTTTGAGCCAAGTCTTCAAGACATTTCTCCTAGAAAGAAACATTTAACTCGAATCTTTTTGAACAGAGATACAAGATGCTCATCTTTTTGCTTTGGGCAAACAAGACTTTATTGTTAATAAATAGTCCAACCAAATTGATTGATTTATAAAAATGTCTTATGAATCTTCTTAATTACCACTACAAGAAAATTGTCATATAGTGACACACTCTATAGTGACACAATACATATCACTAAAAACTACTTTTACCCATATAATAAATATAATATATGTTGGTATATTGTTAAAAAGTGTGGGTATAGGATATAGTGACATACAAAATATGTTATTAAATCTCATTCACAATCAACACTAAAATTGTATATAACTATATGTCAAATAGATATATACCTATATATATTGTACCTATAGTGACACTTTTTGTATGTCACTATATATAACATTTCTTGTAGTGTACTTAAGATCAAATAACCTTTTGAACAGTTATAAGTATTTATAAAATACTTAAACAGAATTATTAACACACACATAAGAACTATTTTGTTCTAAAATTTGAAACTAAGAGTTTGTTATTATTAAAACTTATATTTAGGCAAGATTCAACATGAAGTAGTATCCAAAAACCTTATAAGTGCATACAAAGAGTTAAGAGAAAAAACACACAATATTTTTATATTGGTTCATCTCAACCACCGAGACTATGTCTAGTTTTTGATCAACCCAATTAAGTTTTACTATCTTTCACAAGCCACTTCTGGCTCAACTTAAGTGTTATTTGACTTACATCTTCAAGCAACTACTCAAGTATTCTTTAAACACAAAGTCTCTTTAGGCTTCAATAACTAAGTATTTTTTATAGTTAAGTCTCTTCAACCTCACTTAAAGCATTAACACAAAGTTAAAGCTGGAAAATCACTTTGTTGTTTTGTTTTACTATCAAGATGTGATACAACCATTTTGAGTACAAATCTTTTTATTGAAAGAATGAATATGAATTCTTACAATTGATCTTCTCTCTTCTTTATGAATCTTCAAGATTCTTTATATAGGTGCTTCATGAATATGATTGTTGTAAATCCTTGAGCATCTCCCATAGGCTTGCTTTGTTTGTCTTCATCTTTGTTCCTTATAGAGAGAAGTGTCTGTTAGTGCATTAAATTTGTTTCAATGTAACTTCTTATTTGATCAAGAATGTTACTTATCACCTTTAAGTTACCCAATGGAAGGAATTGTTACGTGTACGTGTTAGTTAGAAACAACTTTTTCAAAGGCTTCACATGCTTCAAGAGATTTGTTTATCTTTTCTCTGATGCAAAGCATGTTTGGTTTCCTTTTTGTAGTACAAGTAGTGAAGAAGTTTTTTTATTCCTTTTAATTTGTTAAGGAATATCATAGATAAATATTTTTTTTTAATTAAAATCATTATTAGTTTATCTTTAGTTTTTGGTTTTCTTATGTAAAGGCTTTTGGAATGCCTATTTTACTTTATAATTGTTAATGTTTTATTTTAGTTTTTATCAAGAGAGTTAGCAATGTGAACCTTTTTTCCAATAGTGAATTTAATTTAAATTTATTCTAATCTCCACAATTAAGAAATAAATTGAAAAAAAAAACATTTTGGGGGCAAAAGATATCATATTTAGTGGTATCAAAGTAAGTCGATTCATTCGAACAATGTGTTATGTGCACGTTGTGTTTCTTTGTACACTATGTGTTTTATTTGATTTGATTGTTGCCTTGTTTAACTTGTGTTGGCTATAATTTTACCTTTTTGTGAGACAGTAAAAGTAATCAGTAGTAACGATTGTGCGATTACTACACTAGTACAAAAGAGGTATTCCACGTCGGATATTTTGAGCTTTTTACGTCAGAAAAAATACCGACGTAGATGCGGGAGACGTAAATTTACGTCGGTCCTGTAAAACCGACGTAAATTTACGTCAGACATTCCAAAAATTTGACGTAAAAAGTAGTAAAAAAACAACAAAAAAAAAACATAAGAATGCAAGCAAAACGGCCCGTTCTCCATTCAAAACGGCCCGTTCTGCAAGGAGAACGGGTTGTTCTGCTTGGAGAACGGGTCGTTCTGCAAGCAGAACAGGCCGTTCTGCTTCGTAGAACAACGCAAAAGAAAAGGCCAACGACCTATACAAATAGAACAACAAAAAAATCGAATAGAACAGATAGCCACAATAACAATGCGAAGCAAAAAAGTGTTAACGAAACCTTGATTCATACCTGATGAGCTGCAACAGTGTGCAAATGAGTAACAAAGAGTTCACCCCTCTGCAAAAGACAAAAAAATGATTCAGTAACAAAGGAGAGGGAGAGGGTTTACAGAGAAAAAAATGAAAAGTGATGAAGAGTGAATGCACGCGGTGTGCCTCGCACTCTCTTATTCAAATTTCGCGAACTTTTTTACGTCGGACCTGATATGATTCGACGTAAAATGTCAAATCTACGTCGAACACAACATACATCCGACGTAGATTTAACTTTTTACGTCAAACCATACCAGGTCCGACGTAAAAAAGTTCGCAAAAATTACAAAAATGTCACCGCGTCTTTTCTACGTCGGATTTTCGTATTTTCGACGTTAAAGAGGTGACGTAAAATACTAATTTTCCACTAGTGCCAACACTCCACAAGCTTTGGCATAGGTGGTAGGGAATCAAAATCGAGAAGGTGGAGTAAAAGAAACAGCCAAGTACAAGGGGATGTATAGGATGATTCAATTTTGATGAGGCTCAAAACTAGTTAAGGGATATTTAGAAGATTTTTAGAGCCATGACTTTTCCAAATGCTTAGAAGGTGGGTTTTGGCACCTTTATACTCACAGAAGAAGCAAATTACTTGTGGGATAATATTCTTCAAAGGATGATGGTTGCAGTTGCACCAATCACTTGGAAAATTTCATAGGGACATTCTTGGAGAAGTATTTTCAAGAGGAGATCAAGAACATATAAAGGAGATGGAGTTCCATGAGCTGAAGTAGGGAAACATGATAGTAGTGAACTATGTTGCAAAGTTTGAAGAGTTGGTGCAACATTAATTCATCAATAAGTCATCATAACTTTGTCAGCTTGTCCTTCATGATGTCAAAGCCAAAAGATTTTCCCAAGTAACTCACATTACGTTAAGAGATCATGGAATGGCTAATAAGTTTTATTAGGAACCTCTTCCGATCACTACAACATAAACAGGTTTTAGAAGTTGTTGATTGGTGGTAATTACTTAAAACCACCCCTAATCTAAAATATTATCGTCAATTTTGCAAATGATGTAGGAGGTAAATTTTTAATGGGGATTTTAAACTGTTGGAAGGTTTAGAGATGGTTTTATATAATTTTTATATATTAGAGAGTGTAAGGGATTTGGAAAAGAAATTAATGAAGAAGTAGAGAAAAGAGAATAAATAAATAACTAAATATGATGAGGAAGAAAAATTGGTTATAATTAATTACAAGAATAAAATAGTCTAAAAAAGTGAACAAGAAAGAAAAAAAAAAAAAGATATCCCTTTTATCATATTAATAGTATAATAGCATATAAAGGATAAGATAACTTCATTTGGAGTCTAAAATCTCTCTTGCATGTTTTATCCTTAATAATTCTACGTGATTTTAAATAATTGCATATAATTCTAGATGCACATGCACTTAAAATACTCATTAACACAAAGTGTTATTAGGGGTGATAAATAAATTCATTTGATTCATGTATAAATAAATTCATTCAATTCATCTATTACAATAAAAATAAATAATAAATTAGATTCAATCCATCTATATAATTTGATGGATGGTTAGCGATCTATCTACAACTTTTTCAAAATCCATTATATTACAATATGTGATGTTTATTGGATTAATTGAAATTTAAAAAAAACTATTTTTACATTAAAAAAATCTTGTTATTTTTAAAAGATTATATAAGAATATAATGATTTATAAAGAAAAGAGAAAGAAAAAAAATATTTCAAAAATAAAAATTATTTAGTTTTTAAAACATTTTTATGGATGGAGTAGATATCAACCCATGAAAAATTTGTTAAGGGTAAATTTTATGTTTCAAATAAATTGGATTTTTATGTAAATTTTAATAAATTTAAATAGATTAATAAATTATTTTTATCTAATATATTATGATTTACCTAAAAAATTATCTAATTTATTTATTTATCAATCCTAATAGTTAAAAAGTTATTTTTTCTTTTTTTAATACAGACACAAAGTATTTTTTTATTGGTATTAATAATATAGATAAAAATAAGTATGTATTATATCAAGTGGATATACTGAAATAGTAAAATACTAGTCAAGTTAAAACCTCGTCAAATCCAATGTAAAATAGTAAAATACTAGTCAAGTTAAAACCTCGTCAAATCCAATGTAGAATAACCAAATCCCAGTCCGAGTATCAAACTCTATGCAGCACAACCACATTCTCCAATTCTTAAACCACTTGTAGCATGCTTCAACCACCAGATGTTTCAGTTCCACAGAACAAAAAGTTGTATTATAATCCACCTTACTATTTTTTATTTTTTTTTGTGCCACATTCACATTATCAGAGTCTGCATTCTGGCATTGCATCCATACTCTCGACCTTTTGTCCACATTTTTTGTAGCAACTAATGGGCCATTGTAGCATCTACATAATGTAGAGGGAACAAGATGGTAATGGGGACCTCACAATATCACTAATGGATCTCTTCCAGAATGAACCTTCACTAAAGCCTGCATGACATGCTGAAGCAAAAATGGACCATACAAATTAATCACTTCCCTAAAGGCTTCTTTTACCGCAGACAACACAAAATGGGTCATCATTACTTCCCACACTGCTCTATATCTTCCTTTAATAAAAAAGTATTAAGTAAAAAAAATATTTAATGTTTTAAAAAAAATTATATTTTTGTTATATTTAACAAATATGAGGATTAGTAGTTATTATTTTAATATCTTTCAATTCTGTAAAGATTGCAAGAGAAAAGTTGTTGACTGTCCTTAATAATTACAATAGGTCGTCCTGGATTTTGAGGGCATTTATTATGTATTAGTTGACATCTTGTCGGAAAAAATTAAAGTCATAAAAGTGCTCAACGTGTGCTTGATTCTAGGGAAATATTTGTACACTTTTGAAGAAAAAAAAAAAATTGTGTTCTTTTGAGAAATTTATTGCCTATTTTGGCAGGTTGAGATTTTTGTAAATTGCTCATGTTTGGTTGGGGATATAAAGCAGAGAAAGAATCAAGATGCTAAGTACATTATCAATTTCTCATACTGAGATATGTTTAGAAGGGTCTAATAGAGTGCCACGTGGGGAATCAGATAAGTTTGGCACATGCATTCAGCAACTTCAAGACTTCGAGTTTGTAAATGTTGGTTCAAAACAAACAGCTTTGCTACCTCCAAGAGAATCAATTCAGGATAATAATGATAATAAAAGGTTTGGTCAGAAAGCAATAGTAGCAACAATTGGTATTGCAGTTGCAGATAGGATCGCCCAGCAGTGTAAGGAAATTGAGCTTTCAACAAGGACAATACCAAATCTCACTCATTTCAGGTATGGTGAATTAGAAACAATTTGGTTTGGAGCTGAAGCTATTATATGAGTTTCTTTGTTACTCTAATGAGGTGAAACTTTCCCTCCTTAGCTACCTTTTTGACATTTTGGCAACCATTTACAATTTGAGCATAAAGGAAAAGGCTAAAAGTTTGCAAACTTTTTCTCAAAAGGTTCCTTTTGCATCCCAGCCTACAAAATACCTTAGTGAAAATTCTTATGACTTTCCATGTCACAATTTGTAGTTTAAGACAGAAAAAGAAGTACAGATTGAACAAAACTTTAGGTATTTGCCTGCAGTTTTTCCCATAGATCTAAGTATCTTCTTTCATCAGTTCTTGCATAATTTTTTTGGCCTTGAAGTAGTAAGTATATTCTGAATTTCTGAGTGAATGATCATGGAGAAAGTATATAAGCAGCAAATCTTTTCCAAGTTGTCTTCCAATTTAGGTACTTCTCCACCTATCATATTGGTTCTTGTTATGTTCTCATTTTATTTTTTCTTTTCAATTTCTAAATCGTCCTTCCCCTTCCTTCTTACAATACCTATTGCTCTTCTATCTACCTTATTTCTTGTCACACTGACAAAGAAAAAAGGGTCTCAAAATGAAAATCTAGTCCAAGATGAGCTGCAGAAAGAGCAGCTACACCCTTCACTAGATGTTACTCATGCTGATGAGGTTAACCAACAAAGTGAAACTGCTGAGAATCATGAGCAACAAGCTGAAGCACATTTAGACTATTCATTTCCAACAGATAGCGAAAGCAGCAATTTCTCAATTATGGATAGAACTTTTGAACTCAATGCTGATCAAGAGCATAGACTACATGATGATTTGCAGTCAGATTATTCACTTCCATCAGACAGTGAAAGCAGTGATGGCTCAATAATGGGGGAAAGTTTTGAGATTGGTCGCTATGGAAATCAAATTGAGGATATTTCTGATGATGACAACGACGACAACGATGATGAGGAGGAGGAAGAGGATAGTCTGATTGAAATCAACCTTCCAAGCAACCACTTCTCTGAATTGACTGAAGATCCTAAGCAAAAGTTGCAATCCAAGTTGCCAGAATTACTGCAAGATTCCTTATTCAAGCAGCAAGGCCTAATGGAGCTCTTAGCAGAAATTAATGACATGAATGAGGATGAAAACTTGATTGAGATTGATATTTCCATGGGATCAGGAGTTGGCATATTTTGAAGATGAATGTGTTCTCAGTGATTTATCCTTGTTTACAATTTTTATATTAAACTGCTAATATAGATTTAGTATTAGTATGTTAACTCTTTTTCTTCTTGATGCTGAGGAAGATTTGTGCTCACCTATATTAAGTTAGCATTTCGATTCAATGGGTTCCTTATCATTTTTTGTGTCAAGTCCAAATTGAACTTTAGCGAGTTTAATTTAACATATGCTAATGCTAGCCTCAAGTTCATTTGTTAAATACTCTGTGTATGCATAACATTTATTTATACATTTAAGCTCTAATTAATTATTTATTATAAGTTGGACTTAGATTTGTTAAACCATTCCTGATACACATCACTTAACATTAGCTACCCAAATATTTAAAAATGTAATGTTTCGATGATAATTGATGGTAACCACTATAGTAAGACTAGATAATGGACTAATACAAGATATATTGGATGCCTGAACAGTGAAGAATAGGGTGATGTGTTTTAAACGCTTTTAGTCACGGCCTGGAATCCATAAATTAAGGAGCTTTTTAAAGTGCTAGTCATGACTCATGAATTTGTCTGTTCTTTTCATTTTCATATCTCCCTTTCAACTTTGTTTTGACAGATATAATATGAAGAATATATGATGAAGTTGTTTGAATAAAGTTTAAAAATATTTTCAAGTTTTTCTACTAAATACTTTTTATTTTTGATAGAGAAACTCTGAAAAACATTTCTAACTTGTATCTAAATAGACTTAATGGCATTGATAATAACATGAGACTTTTCTTAAAAATGCCAATAATAAGAAGCCAAGCAAAGCAAGGTGTGCTAACTATGCAGTTTGCAAACAACGGAACAGAGAAAGGCCCTTTTAACTTAAGAAGAAGAAAAAAAATTAGTTTTAAAAGTTAACTTATGCATGGATAGTGTAGAATCATTTTTACATTATTATTTAATCATAAATCATCATATGTCATAAAATCTTTTACACATCATCATATATGATACAATCTTTTACATTATCCATGTATGATCATTAAACTCGTCTTAAAATCACTTGGCTTACTCATACATTTAACTAAACAAAACTCACCTTGAAGACAGCATATCACAAGCTAGTAGTAAGAGCAAATATAAGCATTTATAGGAAATAAACTACAAGCATATTTAGTTAGTTCAAATAAATATTTTTTCTTATAAGAGTCGATGTAAAAGAGTTATATCTCTTTATTAAATTAATAATAATAATATTATTATTATTTTATTTTTCATAATAATTATGAAAATATTTTCTTTATATTTTGTTTTTGTTTTCAAATAAGTATATAAAATATGATTAAAAAAATAACAATTTTTATACATATAACATGTTTTAAACCAAATAGACTTTCATAAGAAGTATTAGAACATTACATTAACATAGTCTCTAAGACTCATTTAGACCTTTAAAAGAAATTACAATGGGAGCAAGATGACATGTTATTGTAATTTTCTATCAGATTATCCAAAATAAAATTAAAAAAAAAATGAATGAGTGTTTGGGAGCTGGATAGGTTCATGAAGTTAAAATTTGTGCAAATACCCTATTTGTATTTTTCTGAATAAATGCCCTAATTCTGAATAAATACCCTATCTGTATATATACCATAATACAATTAAAATTCACTCAATCATAATGTACAAAAATTAGTGAAAGGTACTCCGTCATACTCGAGAAACTCTGAAAATTGTCTATCTTTTAATCATTGGTGGCTAATCTCGAGAATCTTCCCAGTTAATAAAATCTTAATAAATTTAGACTCAATTATTTTTTCTCTCTTTTGATTTAATCGGTTTGATTTAGTATATTTATTATTAAAATGTTCAATTTAATTATTTAATTTTTAAACTGATACAATGTTGTCTTTTTTTGTCCAAATTAAACTAATAATATTAATTTTTTGATATATGTAGCACAATAAAAAATTAATAATAATAACACATGCACCACTTATAAAGATGTTGAACAAGTTTGACTTGAAATTTTGATGATCTCAAATGATGTCTTAAAAAGTGTAAAGTTGTATTGTATGTCTTGGTCTTTTTGCATTATTTTAAGTTTTTGATTTTATATCTCATCTATGGTTTGATAACTAAAATTAAAAATAAATTTGAAATTAATATTATAAGTAATCAAGTTTAAAATCTATGAAAATGGAATTTCACTTTGTGATAATCGATTACACACTTAAAATAATTAATTAAAATATTTTGTTTTTGCTTACGCTAGACTTAACTTTTGTAATTAATTGAAAATGATTAATTAAAATATTTTGTTTTTGTTTACACTAGACCTGACTTTTGTAATTAATTGATTTAGAAGTTGAATTGAAATGAGATTTAAAAAGACTTTATTTTATAAAGAAAAAAAAATTGTGGTAATCAATCAAAACTTTTAAAAATATTAAAAAAAAAATGGCAGTATTCAATTAAGATAATTATGATTTTTTTAAAAGAACAATAAAATTTTGAAGATATTTAATCAAGACAATTAAAAAAAATTTAAGAGAAAAATAAATTTCTGTAATATTCGATCGTGATTTTTTCTAACTTATAAATAAAATTCTAGTATTTAGAAGTATATAAATTTTGATAAAATCTTTTATAAAGTGAACTTCATGTCACTATGTGAAAATTATAAATATCATACTCTTCTAACAATTATACTCAAAATCATGAGACTTTTTTGCTTTCTCATTCTTTTCTTTTTTATTGTTGTTAGACTTTTCTTTCTCTCGGTAGATATATTTTCTTTTCTCTCTTGAAGTTTATACAAATGCTAGGACACAACTTGACCACCTTAGTCATTCAATTGCACGCTTCTTGATTCACAATTAGGTAATAGACCTTTCTATATATTTCTTTTGTTCTTTTATAATTGAGAGGGTCACATCGAGTCCGTTTGGATTAGAAATCACTTAGTTTAAAGGATACATTGACCTAATTCTTGTGACTTTTAAGTTTGAAGTCTGAAGTTGGTAGACAAGTGTACATTCCCAAATATACCAAGAAGGTCATGCAGAGCAGCAAGTATACTCTCTTGAATATTCTCTAATAGGGTCACACTGAGATTGACCATGTCAAGTCATATAATTTAGCAACTTAGTTTTAAGGACCGGTCGGAATGGTCCCAACATGAGTATGAGGCATGAAATCTTATCTTTGATAATCATGCTCACATACCAAAATGCAATATCCATGATACGAAAAGATCTTACAAAATTATGAAATTTTTGGAGCCCAAAAAGTCATGACAATCAAGTATAAAATTTTAATCTTAGGACAAAGATGGGGAAAATACACTTTAAATGTTTTAACTTTGGTGAAGAGACTAGATTATCTCTAGTACATTTTTTCAGACTGAAACAATTTATAATCGTAAAAATTCTTATCATTAACAATAATGTTTCTATAATTTTGATTGTTAAATATAATATTTTTTTTTTACTTGTACCAAAAGTGCTCTACAAAAAGCATAAATAAATAAATAAACTTAAATATGTTTTTAGTTTCTTAAACATGAGGTAGATTTATTTTTATTTTTTAAATTTTAAAATTAATATTTTCAGTCTTTGTAATTTCAAAAAAAAAATTATCAATTCCTCTACTCATATTTTATTAGTGAATATGTTAAATACTATCATACAAAATTCACCTATTAATATTATTGTGAGTGAAAATATTACATATATTAATCTCAGCTCATACTGCATAATTATTTTAATCTATCACTTTTAGTTATATTATTGGTGGCTTAATAGATTAAAATAAGATTTTCTAAATTACTTGACTAAAAAGATAATTTTAAATTTGAGGAAAAAACTAAATTTTTACCTAATATTTGATATACTAAAAGAATATTTAAGGAGAAAAAAACTTGTTGGAGTCGCCATATTTTTACTAAATTTTTTACGTAAAATTTAAAATAAAAAATAAATCCTCCCACTTTACTTAGCAAATCATCTTCAAGAAAGTGCTATTTTTGTTATTGTTTTTTAGTTATTACATGCTTCTAGGGTAGTCTTCTTCATATGATATTTTATTTTTCTTTCTATTGTTTCTTTTTTATTCCCTTACCAAAATATATAAGTATATATATAATTATTGAATGATTTGAATATATAAAATTTGTAAGTATTTGATAATTATATTCTTATTATCGTGAAATATAATATTTTTTAATCATTATAAAGGTACGATGTATTTATTGTCGAAAGTTGTAACTAATTTTTATCGAGGATTGTGAATTGTAATATAACTATTTCTCTTTTAACATAATTTATTACATACTCAATGTCAATATGGAGTACACTATGCTGACTCTATACTATTTTTACACTATAATTTTGCTATTATATAATGAGTTAATACCTATATATTATAAAGTTTTTTTACACTGACAACTAATTATATCTTTTAATTGTGTCATGTCACCTTTTAACAGTGACATGGCACAATTAAAAGATATAATTGGTTGTCAATGTAAAAATATTTTACACTGACAATGTATAGGTGATTAACTCTTATATATAATTATATATTAATACAAATAATGACTTTATGCTAGTATGTATTTTTCAATCTTTACATTAATATCAAGATCAATATTATTAAAATTAAAATTATTAACATTGAAGGAGATTTTCTTTAAAAAAAACTCCCTGAATGAAGTACGATTAAAAAAAATTCTTCGTTAACTCAAAATAAGAGTTAAAATTAAATTATTAATAAGATTTCATTATAATTTTAATTAAAATTAATGATTTATTAAAATTATACTTTCGAATAAATTCCTTTGCTTCATTGAGTAGAAATAATAAGTATTATCTATTTTTCATAATTAGGATTAGGTATAGTTCATTGATATTTGATAATGAATGTTTTTTTTAGAATGAGTGGATAATCAATATGAGAAAATAAATGCATTTTAATATTTGATAATCACAACATAAATATATTTTAATATCTAAATATTTGGCAGAAAAATATGCAATAAATATGGAAAGATAAATGAGTCATGATATTTGAGAATCACAACATGAATATACTTTAATATCTGAGATTGATGGGGAAAGAAAGATGATAAGACTACATAGAACTCATTGATATATATTTTCCACACATTTTAAAAATGTTCTCCAATCATTTTCTCATATTTATTTCACATCCTAACATCCCATTTTTTTTAAATGAATAATAATTAAATTAAAATAATTAAAATATTATAAGAAAAATAATTTATTAATAAAATAAAATAAAAAGAGGCAATTTAGGAGGTTGTGGGTTAGGCTCTAGATCCAACTCATACGTTAATTAAAAAGAAGAAAGAGGGAATGAGTTAGGTTATTATGTGCTTTTGAAACTTAAAACGCTTGCAAGAGAAAACCTAGTGGAGATCACTAAATGAGACACAAATTAGCGACCAAAGCTATAGGGAACACATTGTTCAACAGGATCGTCACTCCGATTAAGGGGGAGTGAGATTGTCAAATCTTTGGGCATATATGAGAGATAAGGGTAAAGAGACAATCCTTAAGCCTTATATGTTAATGGATTTAATTAATTCATATGACTGCTAGTGAATGAATTAGTTATTGATTCCTTGTATATTATTTGAATTCTTGTACTGAATTATGCTTAATTGATATATTATGATAAATTAAAGTCATGATCGATTAGGGTCATAACTCATGTATGCATAAAATTGGGGTTTTAATGTGATTTGATGTTTTGTATGAGTTGATGATGATAAATGGCTATAAGAATGATAAACAAATATTTTTAACCGATTGAATTGTGAATTAAAGTAAAATTTTGGATGGGTGGATATATTGGAGGTTAGAGTTGTATGTATGATTTGAGTTTTTTTTTTTTTATAGTTTGTTTAATTTTGGAAATTCTAGTATGAATATATCTCAGTATTTAGGTAATTTTTCTCTATGTGATTAACCAAACAGAGTTTTATTTGTTGGGTTAGAAACTAGACATTTGGAGTTATAGTTTAGACTCAAGAATTGCATAAAAAATGTAAAAAAAAATAATAATGAGTGAGTTATGTCAGTCACAAGATGAGCCTCATGTTTTATGCACAAAAAGTTATGTTTGCAACTTGTAAGCCTTTCAAGGACCCTTAGATGATTGAATTAGGTTTTGTGGTATTCATAACAATTGTAGCTTTAGATGTTAGGTTTCCAATGACATTAAAATCACCCAAAAAGGGGTCTAAAACTCAAGTTATGATCAAATTAGTGAGCAAAAGTCAAACTGTCAAGTTTAAACTTAAATAGTGTAGTTTTGTAATTTTTAAAAATAGTAAATGGTACAAATTATTTAAGTCAACATGAGAGTTGTAGATAATTATCTTATATTTCTAATAAAATTAATATCAATTTGATATCATAGATATAACTTTAAATATCGCTTTTATATCACACAATGTCACTAAAACTCAAGATAAGAAGAGATAATTTACGCTATTCTTTAAGTGCTTGTGAATTCTATTAAGACCCTTGTTTATAAAGCAATATGATTTTTGTACATTTCTTATGAGCATGACATGTTATGAGTGAGTTATATGTATGATTGATTATGTATTGATTGTTGTGATTACGAATCTATGAGTGTCTATGAATTATGTGAAAAATCTTGCTTATAAAGCAATATGAATTTTGTACATTTCATATGGGCATGAGATGCTATGAGTGAGTTGTATGTAGGATTGATTGTGTATTGAGATATTATTGAATTGATGTGAAGTTATTAGGATGTGATGATGTATGTTGTGATGAACGTGATGATGTATATTATGATGAATACTATGATGAGATAAGATGAATAAGTCCAGTGTTGCAGACTGACACTCGAGGAGGTGAGTTATGCATATTGTATTTGTTGTGATGTGTGTATTGAGTTCATGCATACATGTTTTGTTCATAGGATAATGCGAGTCTATATAGGTGGGATATCATAGGTTATTTACCTATGCTTCGGTGGGAAAACCTCTAGCAAGAATAAGAGGCTACCATGCTAACTGTAACACTTCGACAAGACTTTGATAGACATCTCCTGGCTGAGGTGGTTCAGGAGGTATTACTATTGATGGGTGGTCCCTCTACACTATTCGATGGGATTAGTCACGTTCCATGACTCCTAGGCTATTTTGTATTCTCGATGATGAAGATAGGAGATTGGTACCACATGCATATAGAGTTAGGAGCATTCATTGCACGAGTCTTAAGTTATGATTGAGTTAAGTTGTATGACTTGTTGATTATGATGATGAATGAATGTATGGAAATGGTTATTGCAAATGTATGGAAGTATGCTTACATGTATTGAAGATTTTATTGATGGTGTAGATATGTGTCTGTATCCTTATGCTTTATATATGTTGTGTATGGAAATGTATTCTCACTCCCTGTGTTGTGTTTCTTGTGTTTGGATTGAAGGCCATTTGCAACAATAGATTAGGTATTTAATGGAGGAAAAGCTTAGGGTTTCACTTGTATGGGAATTTTGCTCTGATTAGTGTAACACTGGGGCAAAATTTTAGTTTAAGTAGTCAATTAAAGTTGTTTTAAATTTTATTTCCTTATGTTTTACTATTAGAGTTATTCTATTAGACAGTTGTGCCTTATTTCAATTCATACATTATTTTCTTTCATTTATTACAGTTGTGAAAAAGTATTGTTGACCCTTTTACAAAGTGTTGAGGTGAAAGAATCATTATTATTTTATAAATTTTTTATATTCAACTAACTAATTCTTTATTTAATTATTTGAGGTAAAAAAGGTGTCTCTCACACACACATTCTAAAAATGTTCTCTAGTCATTTTCTCATATTTATTGCCCACACACAAAGGTGTCAAATGGGTCGGATTGACCTAACTCAGTCTTACTTACACAAACCAAATGTTATTTTAGGCTAGGTTAATCTCACTTATATTCTTTTTGGACTACTATCTTTTGGCCCAACTTGACTCATGTTGGACCATCAAGTCAAATTGACCTAATTAAAAAAATACATTAAAAATTAAATCTTTTTTTAC
Source organism: Cajanus cajan (assembly GCF_000230855.2). Lineage (NCBI taxonomy): Eukaryota > Viridiplantae > Streptophyta > Magnoliopsida > Fabales > Fabaceae > Cajanus > Cajanus cajan. The sequence goes on from NC_138518.1 coordinate 60,392,661, forward strand.
AATGAAATTTTTTTTTAAAAAAATTATAATATGATTAGTTGATATTATACATTAGTTATAGATGAATAATCAACTAGTCACAATCATATAGCATTAGCTAGTTATAGATGGCCATACATCAGAAGTCAAATATATTCTACCCGAAATAGTATTTAACACGTCTTTTAGCCTTTCCTATTTAGTTAAAAACATATTATTATAATTAACTATTAAAGTGTTTTTACAATTAGATTTAAATAAGGATTTAACACTTTATTCATTGTCCAAACCCCTTTAAATTCAGCAGAATTATATGGAAGATCATGTTTGAAATACACATATCAAATGCATCTCTATAAGTTTAGGATCAAATTTTCACTACTTTGATAAACTAGCTTTATCCAAGATAACCCTAATATCTTGGTACTTAGGAGATTCAATATATTTAATAATATTATTTCTTAAATGATTAGTACCTAAAAACAAAAGCAGAAAAACTCACAACGATTAACCATAACTCTAAGGTTATAGCTACAACTTTGTAAGCAAACACAAAAAAAAATAAAAATGAGAGACTACTTTTACATTATTTTTTAATATATTACAAATTTACAAGTTGACAATAATGGTAGTTCAAATTATTTCCTTCATTAATTTAATGGGTCAAGCAGTAATCCTACAGCTTAGTCTAACCTAGGCCCATTTAGCCTATCAAACTTAGTAGACTAGGTCAAAATGGCCCGATTCTATTTAGGCTAAAATAATTTAATTTTATTTAAATCATTTTTTTATGGCTCAACTTAGCCTTATTTGCAGGTTGGTCAAACCGACCCAAGTTGACAACCCCAACCACACATTCTAAAAACGTTCTTCAAAATATTATGATAACAAATTGATTGATAAAATTTTCTACATACGTATTAATTGACTATTCCTAATCCTAATTATGAAAATCAGAAATACATATTAATTCTATTCATCAAAGAAAAGAGAATTTATTTGAAATAATAACATTAATAGCCTTATAATTTTAGATTTTTAAAGTTGTTTTTTAATTTTCTTACCATATTATACTTGTATTTTATTTTTTGAAGTTACTATTGTTTGAAAATTTGAAAATATTAAAAAAAATTACTTCTTAACAAATATAAACTTTCTACTAAAATTAAAAAAATCATATTAGTAATTTGATAATTGTTTGAATGTTTAATGATATAAACATATTTTAACCGGAAGAAACTTTAATAGTTGATAGTCACTAGGAAATTGTCATACTAATTGTTGCACTCATGACTCATTCCAAGAGATATACTAAAATGTTTTTAAATATTGTCTTTGGCATGACTAATTTATGTTACCAAATTGAATGTCCATTCGCAAATATTAAATCACAAATTGACTTTTCGATATTAATTGTTGCACTCATTCTAACGCTTGTTAAAAATAATTATGCAGCTTTGCAAGTTGAAGAAATACCATGATATCACATATTTTAGTTTTCGGTTATAAAACTATTGAGTTGAATCAATTTTTTTGTTTGCATAGTTTTATTGACTATAATATTTATGCGAGTTTAATGGGGATTTCTAATGCATTTTATGAGACAAAAATATAATTTATTTTATATTGTTCAATAAAATGTATAAGAAATCTCCATTAAACTTGTATAAAAAATTATAGGCAATAAAACTATACAAACAAAAAATTGATTCAACTCAATAATTATATAACTGAAAATTAAAATATGTGATACCAAGATATTTCTTTAACTTGCAAAGTTGAATAATTATTTTAACGGATGTACTATTATCGTGATTATCTAACACTTACAACATATATATATATATATATATATATATATATATATATATATATATATGCTACATTTAAGAAAGTAATATATTTTACCCTAAAACACACAAAACAACTTTAATTATTTTGGTCATCTTTCCATCTTTTTTATACTTCTTAACATTGTTTGTTCGAGAAAAAAATACACATTAGAAAGGGGGGTTGGATAATATATATCAAAAACTCACACTTTTGAAATGCAGTGAGGTAGTAAAAACTTTGTCAGACGAAGTACTAGAAAGTAACAGACGAAAAAACACAAATATTTTATATTGATTCATCTCAAACACGGAGACTATGTCCAATTCTCAATCCAAACAGATTGAGTTCCACTATCTTTCTTAAAAGATACAAATATTTTTTAAACAAGCCACTTTTGACTCAAACCTAAGTAGTCTTTGACTAGCCTCTTCAAACAACTACCCAAGTATTCTTTCAACAAGTCTCTCTAAGCTCAATCACCGAGTATTTCAACCAAGTCTCTCCAAACTCAACACCAAATATTTTTTTTAACAAGCCTCTTCAGGCTCAACACTTACAAAATGAATTTAACAAAAGTTGCAAAGATAGTTGCATTTCTTCTAGATATGATGCTATAAAAAATTAAGCACAAATAGTCTACAAAAAACTATGTACAAGATTTATAATGAAAAACTTCTTTGTAGTACTTCAACTCTTGTGTGTTTCAGTATGCTTCAAACTTTTTAGTATGTGCTAATTTTTTATTTACAATCCTTCTATATGTTTGTTGTTTGAAGGTTTGATCATTTTATAATAGCTTCAAAGAAGATGATCGTTACAACAATTTTGAGTTGAACTTTCAATTTTCTACACGAGTTGCTTTGTTTGTGTTCTTTGTTGATTCTAAATATTACGTTGATGCATTTAATACAAGCATTAAATGTCTTTCAGTAAAGCATGTATCTCTTATTTGATTTTACATACTACTTATCATTATTTCCTTCTAAATTGAGCATGACAAAATTAATGATAGCATAAAGTAGTCTTTTGCAACACCTTTTCCGTGAAATTCAAGATTTTGCTTTTTGCTTCTTAGAAAAATTTTAACTTTATCCTCTTAGATAAACTTTGAGAGTTTCGAAGCTTCTTTTTGTTTGATCTATTAAAGAATGACACATTAAATAAAATTTAATATTGGTCTCATTTGGAAGTATTGAATTTAATGTCCTAAGACAGACTATATGTTTCGTCTGATTTCCTTCATCTTACAAATGATATATATTTTTCACAATTTGTCTGATATGATATATCTTTTAAAAATGTTGACTTTGTTTAAAGAAAATATTTTGTTTGTCATCATTAAAATTTAAGTAATCATCTTTTGTCTTAACACAAGATTTTTTATTTAACATTGTCCTTCTCCATAACATGAACAATAAAATTCGATAAAAAAATAAAAAATAAGGCTTACTAATAAATATAAAATATAAAATAATATAAAAATATAAATAAATAAAATGATAACGAAAATAAAACTAATTGATCAATATATATTCCAAGTTAAACCAATAAAATTAGTTTGCACTTATATTTTGGTAGTTTTGAACTTTGAATTGTTGTTAGTTATTAACACGTCCTATAAAAAAAAATAGAACCTTCTTGTAGTATATCTAAAAAAATTTAATACTAATGACTTCTTGAGATATGCATGAATATTTTCAGGTTATCAATTATTAAAGAATTATTTGTTAAATAAATTGAAAGCAAAAATATTTTAAGTTCTTAAAAAATAAAAATAATAAAAACATATATTTTCATGTCACACATGTAAATATATGAATATAATTAATCTTCATGACTTTTAAATTTCAGAGATCGAAGAAGACAATTGCAAAATTTTAAACAAATTATAATATGAATTATTACAAACAGTGTTTAAAAAACCGGACCGAACCGGCCGGTCGGACCGGTTGAACCGGGAACCGGTGGTCCAGCCGGTCCGAACCTTAAGTTGGATCGGTTATGCAGTCGACCCGTTTCAAACCGGATTGAACCGGTCAATTTTCCGGTTCAACCGGTGAACCGGTGGGTCAAACTGGTTCAACCACTTTTTTTTTTTTATAAATTTTTTTAAGGGACCATAAACCACAAAAATAATAATGAAAATTGAATCTCTTAATGAAAAAACAAAGATTCTTATTAAATATAACAACGACTACTTGTTCTAATGTATTTGTTTATATAATATACAACTTAAATAACTTTTATAGTATATTATTAATTTTATATTATATATTTAATAATATAATATATATGTAGATATTACATATACTATTTTGTGATATCAATTGCAAGCATATTATATATGTACATATTATTTATATTTTAAATTTGTATTAATATACAGTTTAACATGTAATTTTTTTATATATTTTTTTACAAAATAAAAATAAAAATAATTTTAAATAAGATAGAAAAATTGAAATTTAAAATAAGATATAAATTTATTAAAATTTAGAAGTATAAAATATATTAATATGAATATTTTTTTAATAAAAATAAATAAAAATCGAGTCATGCAGTTCAACTAGTGACCCACCGGTTCAATCTTTAACCCACTGACCTAGTACCTTAATCGGTTCGATGACCGGTCCGATTTTTAAAATTATGATTACAAATGCATTTGATATACCGGTACCATGTGATAGTTATAATTTCGTTGTTGAATAAATGGTTGATTTTTTTATGCATAAGTTGTAATATTTGATCATTTGATACTTTAATGATTAACATATTGGATATTTTATAGATGTGGTGTTCAATGAGAAATAATTGTTGAAAAAGCTATCATTACAAAACAATAAGCTACATTTTGTGTTGCTAAAATAATAATGTAATGCAATACAGTTGAATTTAGTATTTGTTGATAATGATTGTTTTTGGAATTTTTGTTCAATTATATCAATCTAATTAGCAATATTATGGATGGAAAACATTTTAGAAAATGATTTTATACTTCAACTTTTGAGTTAAATTTACCTTTTCAATTTTTTTAACTTAAGGAACAAGTAATATTTTTGTGCTTCAAGCTTTTGACTTAATAATTATATTTTGATCATTCTTTTTTCAACTTTTATATTTACTGTTATTTTTTTTATCATAGCATATTATAGTACTTCCAATTAATTTGTCATGTGTATCGCAGGTTCATTTACTAGTTATTATATATAATATCTCAATTATCTAATTAGCAAATATTTGATATTTTTAAATTTAAGTTTCAAATTTTTTAGGTTAGGAATCTATTTCTATTTAAAATACAAATAATCGGTTATCTACAAAGTGATTTTTGCAAATAATCGATTAAATGTTGAAATGTAAAACCTTGGCCATTATCCATGTGGACTTGATCGGGATAAATAAATGCAAAACTCTAGGTGAAATTGTTTGGATCAAACATGACATGATGTGACCTAAGTCTACATACCACCATTGAGGTTTAAAGTGAGTGAGTGTAGGAAGTTGTTGAGTCATGGAGACGCCATGCAACATTGTCGTGATAATTGCATGTGATTGCAAGCATGGAAGAAAGGCTTGTGATCAAGAAAACAAGTGTGAAAAGTTAGCCTAAATATATTGAACAAATCTTTGATAAAATCGATAGTAGCAACTAAAACCATTGTATAGGAACAAGAAACACAATTGGTCAGTGGGACGATTGCCAACATGACTGTTTGAGGGTCCTTGTCCATTACCACTACAATTGTGTCCTCCATGATTACATTTTTGGAAACCACTATGATGGTAAAATATATGAAAATGGTTAGGAAAGTAAAACCTTGAGAGTAAGAATATTCTTGAGTAGTATTCACTAAGATTGGTAAAATATCAAACTTTTAATGATAATTATCAAATTTCACATTTTGTATAAGTCAATGGCGATCTTGACCACGGTTAAGGTGAATGAACATCTAGTATTTCATTTTCACAAGGGTACTAATTTTTTTTTAAATTTATATAAATATAGAAATAAAATTTATGTAATTAAATTATATAAAAAAAAATACTATTATAAAAAATAAATAAATTAACACAATTAATCAATTGATGTGTGATATTTTTATTTCTCAATAAAAATTTATTGGTAATTTTAAGAAAATAATCAGTGATATTAAATACAAACAGGAAAAAGTGTGATATTTAATATAATGTATTATTAACTTATTTCCTTTATTTTATCTTATCTATATATTCCTTTATTGTTAATAAATAAGGATCACATTGAAATTTCTCTCTTTATCTATCTATCTATCTATATATCTATCTATTTATATATCTATCATATATATATATATATATATATATATATATATATATATATATATATATATATATAAAATTTTGAAAAAACTTTTTATTGCTAATAACTTTAAATTAAAAATTCAATACAAACTTTCTAATGCTAGTATATGTAATAATGAAATATGTTATAAAAATAACTTTATTTTGATCAAAGATATTTATGAACAAATTATCTTAAGCACTCATCTCTTAACACAAATTTATCCCTTTGAAATATTTGAATTCAACATTAAAACTAAAGTGAAATTATCCTAAACAAAAATACGTTTTCTAGGTAATGAAATTTTTCAAGGAAAAATCACACTTATTAAACGAAGTATTGAATTTGTTAACAAATTTTAAAATGAGATAAAAGATAAAATTCAATTACAAAGATTTTTGGGAACTTTAAATTATGCAACAGATTTTATTCCCAAAATTTGGATTATTTGTAAACCTTTATTCAGTAGACTCAGAAAAGAATCCTAAACTAAGGACTTATAATTATCAAATGTAGTAAAAGAAGTTAAAGTCTTAGTTAAGTTTTTTCCTTGTTTAGGAATAATTAATCCTAACGCCTTTATCACTACTAGAAAATTGCAAAATAGCAACTAAAATTAGCGATCGAAATTTATCGGTCGCTATTTAGCGACTGATTTAGCAACCGACCGATTTAGCGACCAAAATAAGTCGTCGCTAGAAAATCGGTCGCTATTTCGGTCGCTAAATAAAATTTATTGATTTTTTAGCGACGGAATTAAATTCAGTCGCTAAATTATAAATTTTGATATTTTTAGCGACGGAATTAAATTCGGTTTCTATTTCGGTCGCTAAATTATAAATTTTGATTTTTTTTTAGCGACACAATTTAATTCGGTCGCTAAATAGGAATTGAATTCGGTCGTTAAATAGTAGTTAAATTTAGCGACAGAATTAAATTCGGTCGCTATTTCGGTCGCTAAATTATAAATTTTTTTAGCGACGAAATTTAATTCGGTCGCTAAATAAGTTAAAATTAGCGACGGAATTGAATTCGGTCGCTAAATAGTAGTTAAATTTAGTGACAGAATTGAATTCGATCGCTATTTCGGTCGGTAAATTATAAATTTTGATTTTTTTTAGCGACAGAATTTAATTCGGTCGCTAAATAATAATTAAAATTAGTGACAACATTGAATTCTGTCGCTAAATAGTAGTTAAATTTAGCGACGAAATTGAATTCGGTCGCTAAGTATTAGTTAAAATTAGCAACCGAATTGAATTTGGTCGCTATTTCAGCCGTTAAATTAGAAATTTTGATTTTTTAGAGACGGAATTGAATTTGGTCGCTAAATAGTAGTTAAATTTAGCGACGAAATTTAATTCGGTCGCTAAATTAGAAATTTTGATTTTTTTAGCGATCGAATTAAATTCAGTCGCTAAATAATAGTTAAAATTAGTGACGGAATTGAATTCGGTCTCTAAATCAGAAATGTTGATTTTTTAGCGACATAATTAAATTCAATCGCTAAATATTAGTTACAATTAGCGATGTAATTCTATTCGATTGCTAAATATTAGTTAAAATTAGCAACCGAATTCTATTCGGTAGCTAAATATTAGTTAAAGTTAGCGACGAAATTATATTCGGTCACTAAGTAAAACTTAAAAAAAATTATAAATTGCTTAAAAGTGATGATAATATTTTTGTTGAGTATCAATCCCATTTTCTTTTTTTTGTAAGAGCAAGACATTAATTTATATTAAAAATAATATTTATATGCACTTCTACATAATTAATACCAATAGTTATTTATGTGAAAAAATATTTAGAGGTTTTTTTTTTATGATTGAATTTTTAGGCAGTTTTTTAATTAGAGTATATGAATTTGAAAATTTCTTATTTATTTTGATCCATATTTATAATATATATTTCTAACTTATGATAACTTTATTTTTAAATGAATTTTTATATTTAAATTTTAAATTAGTATTTTATTAATGGTTGATAATTAGAAAATAAAACAAGGATAAATACATTTTTTTGAATTTTATATCTTATATTTAAGATGAATAAATATATTAAGTTAATTAATAATTTATTTAAAATGTTAAAATTTAATTTATAAAAATAATATTTTAAAAGAGAAGGGTTATAATAATATCGGTATAACTTTTACTAAGTATTACATCGCTCAATAACTTTATATTAAATGTGAATTTTATAAATTCAACCGTTAGATTAAAAGTTTTTTACTCTTAGATCATATATACAGAATCTTATATGAATTTAAGATGATTTGATACTTCATTCTTGTAAAACAAAATTGACGTAATATATTCATTTCAAATAAAATATGAGCACTTTGATTACTTTTAAGTTGTTTTTTAATTTTAACAAAAATTGATATAAACATATAAAGTGATATGAACTTTCAATCTATCGGTTGGATTTACAAAATTCACATTTAATATAAATTTATTAAGCAGTGTAATACTTAGTATAAAAGTTATACCAATGTTATTATAACCCTTCTCATTTTAAAATATATAAATTATTACTTCAACTTTTAAATTTATAATAAATAATTTAAATTGTATCATAAATTTAATTTTAAATAGAAATAAGTAGATTGTTAATTATAAATGTAACAGTCCAAAATCGCTGGGCCAGAGGCCCAATTGATTGCCCGGAACGGGCTGTTTCAAAAGTGAACCGGGTCATTCCGGAATAAGAGAAATTCCCAAAATTGGAGAAGCAGAACGAGTCGTTCTGGTTTGGAGAACGGGCCGTTCTGGTGGGAGAACAGGCCGTTCTGCTAGGATTGAGAACGTGCCGTTCTGGTTTTGGAACAGGCCGTTCCAGTTGAGAATTTTGCGTAGTTTCGAAGGGTCCAGAATGGCCATTCCACTTTTGGAACAGGCCATTCCGGTAGGTGAGCTTGAAATCCTATAAATAGCACCCCTCACCTCTCATTTTCACATATCTCTCATTCTCTCTTTCTATTATCTTTTGTTCTCTCTTCTTTCCCTCTTCTTCTCTCTGAAGACCAAGGGGCATTTAGAGGAGGAGACCAAGAGATTCCTGTTTTAGTTCAACCGCTGTTTATCCAGGTACGAGGGAAAATGAGATTTATTTATATGCAAAGTTACATGAGGGAATTGGGTAGAAGAGGAAGCTCGTAGGATTATGAGTAATTTTATAATTATTTCTGTTTGGAGAATTATTGGTCTTATGTGATTCTGTATGTATTTAGGACTATGAATATATGATTAATTTGTAAAAATGATGCTCTAGGAGAGAGAACAAAATTATAGAAAAATGTCTGTATTAGGTTTTTAAAATTTGGATTATTTCTGTTTGAGAAATTAATGATACCATTAGATTCTGTATGTGTTGAGGATTAGAAATATATATTTAATTTGTAAGAATAATGATTTGGGAGAGAGAACGAAATTGTAGAAAAGTGTCTGTGAGTTGGGTTTTGGAATAATTGGAGGTTTTACCATTTATGTTAAGATTATATTAATTGGTAATTCCATTGATTATTATATTAGTTTATGAATGTTATTGTTATATTACTTGATAAGAATTGATGATTTAGATGTGAATTGCTTGAGGGGTGTGTAAACCCTTATTTTGTTGAATTTATCTGTTGTGTATATGGAATTGTGTATGTGATATGAAATTGAGCTATGAGATGAGATGTTGTATGGATGTGATTATGATTGTGATTGTGGTTCCTCACATCAATGACTAGGGATGGCACGACCCCTGGGTAAGTGATGCTACAGGGAGGGCGTGACTCTGGCATGATGTGAGATGAGTGAGACAATTAACACGTATCACTTATGTCAGTTGTGGCGTGGCCTTGACATAGTGTTAATTGTAAGAATTGTGTGGATTGTGATGTGATTGTGGTTCTTCACATCTATGACCAGGGGTGAGCACGACCCGGGATTGTTACATGGGTATCGTGACCTTGGTTAACATGTCGGGAGTGAGCACGACCCTGTGTTAGGGGTAACGTGACCTCGACACAGTGTTATATCAGGGGTGAGCACGACCTTGGATTGTTACGTGGATATCGTGACCTTGAATAACATGTCAGGGGTGAGCACGACCCTGGGCTAGATATGCTACAGGGGAATCGTGACCTTGGCACAGTGTTATATCAGGGGTGAGCACGACCTTGAATTGTTAAATGGGTAACGTGACCTTGGCATAGTGTGAAGTGCAAGATTTGTGATGATTGGTGTGATTGCGAATTACGACGTGATGATGATGTACGAATGATCGAGTTATGATATGTTGAAATGTTTATGAATATTTTATTAAGTACAGAGTCATAATGAGACAATATGTTGCATTTTCCTTATGTTCTTTATATATAGATGCTTTCTTTTCTCACCGTACAATTTGTGGATGTTTTAGGTGAGGAAGATCCGGCTATGAGTGACATCTAGAATGTCAACAGCTGATTTATGGGTATGCTCTGATATTGTGACATCGGGGCAGAGAATTTCTAGGACATGAATTGTATTTGTATACGGAGTTGAACCTATTATTTTGAAAACATTTTGTAATCTCTTATGTTTTATTTTCCAAGTTTCATTTCAGAATATTTTGGATATTGAAGAATGTTTCTAAAGGTTTTATGTGAACCCTTTTACCTATTTTGAAAATTTGATTTCCTTAATTTATCTATATTATTACAATATATGTGTTGGGGTAGTAAGAGTGTCACAATAAAAGTAAGTATATATATAAATAAAGATTAATTAGATATAATATAATTATTATTATTAGTAATATAATTATTATATATATTATTATATATTTATAACGGTCCGAACATACCAAAATGATAAGGATCCAAAAATACTATAAGTATGAGATTGGATAGTTGATGATGACTTAAATGAATTAATTTGTACTACTTATACTAACAACATGTATTTGCTTTTCGGTAGCTTATCTCATAAGAACTTCACAGTTAAGCGTGCTTGACCTGGAGTAATGTAGGGATGGGTGACCTTCTAGAAAGTTTCCAAAAATTGTGTAATTAAGGACAAAACATGCTAAAAACTTAAGTATTGTGAAATAAAATCCTTAAGAGGTCAAATATGAGTGGTTTATAGCGACCAAATTTGCGACGTCTATAAAATTTAATAAAATAAAAAATAAATATTTAGCGACCGATTTATTCGGTCACTAATTTATTTCAACCATTTAACGACCGAATTAGCGACCAAAATTTTCAGCGACCGAAAATTTTTCAGTCGCTAAATAGCTTAGCGACCAAGGTTTTAACGACTGATTAAATTCGGTCGCTAATTCGGTCACTAAGGTAAATAACAACCGATTTTTGCAATTTAGCGACCGATTTTGATGGTCGCTAAATTACATATTTTTTTGTAGTGATAGTAGAAACTAATGCTTCAAAATTAGGTTTTGGAGGCATTCTAAAACAACAATTAGGAAATAACCCATAATAGGTAGTAAAATAATATATATATATATATATATATATATATATATATATATATATATATATATATATATATATATATATATATATATGAATAAGGAGGGATCCACTCACATCAAGAGCAAGTATATATAAATTTACTTCACTCAATAACTCATGTTTTACACCAAATTTTAACTATTGAATTAAAAATTCTTAATGCAAGTCTACAAAGTTTTAAAAAATTTGAAAACTATTTAATAATTTATTTCATTAATTCAAACTAACGGATAATCATAAAAATCTTTTATATGTTGATTTGCATTAATGAAATGAAGAATCAAATAGCTTTCAGATGGAAATCCTTCCTTTCTCTCCCACCTTCTCTCTCTATATATAATCGCTTGATTTCCTCTCTATTCTTTTAATTGTGATCTCCTTTACTAAAATCATAAAATCAAATTAAAAATCTCTATCACTGCAAATTTCTTGGCCATGTATCACCATTGTTATTTTTTTTTTCCATTACATCAAATTGAAAGTTCAATATGTATGTTTAAAAATAAAAAATTAGGTACTATTATTTCATTTCATTGTCATTTACTAATTAAAGACCTATAATTTGAATCATAAATTATAATTTAATTTTTTTATACTTGTCTAATTATTTAGGTTTGAACTTGTTGCACTAAAAAACAACCTTTTGGTCATCTAAAATAGAAAAAAGATAAACAAATTGAAATTGATATTTATTCTCAAAAGATTGCTCCGATAATTTGTTTATAGTTAAACATTCTATAATTTTTATTCGAAATGATCAAATCTAGATAATCTAGATTCCAAAGCAATTTTTTTTTGAGAATGAATAACAATATTAGAATGATGACAAGCCCAATATTTTTGTTAAAAATAGTTAAAATAAAAATAATTATCATGATGAAATTGAATATATTAATGATAAAAATTAACATATTCATGTTGAACAACCTAGTTAGTATAATTTATTAGACATTTACAATTTAATAACATAAAATATCCTTAGAAATGACTTACAAGATAAATTAACAAAACATGATACTTAATGAGATATGTCTATTGTGAATGATCTTAAAAATATTTTTTATATCCTAATAATCTAGTGATATAAAATATAAGAATAATAGTTAAATAATTGAGGACATTATATTTTTATTCAATTATTGTCTTAAAAAACTCATAACCTACCCTGTAAGAAATATATCATCAATCTTTGCAAAGTCATTTTGACCATGTTTGCAAAGTCACTTTGACCGCACAAATCATTACGATGAAGGAAACCTCAAGTAAACCTTCTAACACAATATCAACATGATTTTACTCTATATGTTGCTACTGATGCAATAATAAAACATTTGATTCTATACTCAAATGTTGAACGAAAATTTTTCTTTATATTTTTCAAATTATAAGAGAGTTGATACACTTGCCTAAGTGAGCATATGAAATGTGTGTGGGTCTTCTCTCACACTTATCGATAATTCTTGCAATAGAAAACTCAAATAAACTAATTCATAGTGTTAGGAGGATCTATGTGAACAACAATTGATTGATTTTGCAGAAGCCAACACTGAAATGCTTTTGTAATAATGTTGAACTTTATATTGGCTTCATATGCGTCCTTGATTGAAAACCTTAAATTGATAACAAAATAATTGGGCTCATATGATGTGATTGCACGTTCAATTGCTAACTCCTTAATAATTTTTTTTAATAATCTCATTTGATTGCAAAAGGTGAAAGAGAACTATTGGAGTTGGAGAGCTTGTTGAACCACTTGGTCAAACATTAAAGGGGTTGAGAAACTTAGGCTCAAAACAGAAAATCATTTCACCAAGAAAATGAACAATAAATAACAAATTCATAAGAATTGAGAAGTAAAAATGATGATTGCATTTTTATCCATATTTTAGTACAAAAAAGTATATTACATTCGATGTTTGTGAAACAAAAATTATAAGTAATTTAGTGTGGTGTATTGAATTGAGATTTTATAATATATTTTTAACATAATAAGATCTTGTAAATTTTAAAAGACTTTGTAGAATTTAAGATTTTTAAAAGACTTTTTTAATTAAAAATTTGTGATATAAATTTTAATGGATTTGTATATCGAGAATTGATAAGATTTGAAAGGATTTTATTAGATTTTAAAAGATAATATGAATTTTAGAAAAATAAAACAATTAATAAAAAAATAAAAAATGATAAAGTTTGAATAAAGAAAATAAAATTAATAAAGTTTTCAATCTTTTAATAAAATTTATGTATTTATATTTTTTTCATTTATATTGTTGAATTTAAACAATATGTTCAACTTTATGATATCCATTAATCGGTAGAATTATTATAACATATTTTTAATATATGTTTGAAAATTTGATATTTCAATATTAAATTTTATTGACAATAAAAATTTATTAAATTTTAATAATGTAATTTTTTAACAATATATAATATTTAATAATTAAAAAATAATTTTAAATATTTAATAATTTTTAAAAAATATTAATAAATTATACATCAATTTTAATAGATGAAAATGTAACAAAAAAATATTAATAGATAAAAAAATGATAGAAGAAAAAAATAGAGAGAAAAAGAAAAAAAAATGAGAGAAATAAAGAAAAAAAGAATATGAGATTAAAAAAAACATGAGAAGAGAGAAGAGAAAAAAACACAAAAATGAGAAAGAAAGAGAAAAGAGAAGACAGAGAGACAGAGAAAGAGAAAAAAGAAAAAGATGCATAAAAGACAAATGGGAAAAAAAGATAGAGAAGAAATAAAAGAGAAAAAAAATGCAAAAATCTCAATAATTTTGGTAAAATTATTGAAAGAGTGATTATATGAAAATTTTACTAAAATGTATCACAAAATTCATCAATTAAAATAATTTATTGAAATTTCAATATTTTTAAATATAAAAAAAAAATTTAAATAAAAAAAATATTTTAATTGAATATCACTAGATTTTGATGTAATTTTTTAAAAAAATCTTAATCATCTTAATTAAATACCAAAACTTTTTTATATTAAAAATCTTGATTAAATATAAAAAAAAAATTTATAATTAAAAACCTTTTAAAATTTTTGAAATCTTAATTTGAAACATTCTGTTAATGGTTATAACCACTTCTAACTATCATAATAATTGCCTCCAATAATGACAGATAAATTATATTTTATCTAGTTAATTAACTTAAATACTTATTTATCTAAAGATGTTTGTTTGACAAGGGAAATTATTTGACTCATTTGTAACATTTTTTTTGAAAGGTTACTTAATATAGTGCTTGAGTTTGTAAACTCCTATTTTTTAATTTTTAATTCTTGTATCTTGTTAGAATTTCCCTTTTACTCTCTATGTTAAAAAATCCTTAATACCTTTATCAGCTCTCATTTTGACTATCTTAGCATTATATTATTATTATTAGAATATAAATATATTAAAATTATAATATACATGTCATTATATTATTTATTTTAAAAAAATGTAAAAATTTATTATTCTAATTTTTGAGAAAATAATATTTTAATATAAACTAAAATACAAATAATAATTTAAAATATTTATAACATCTATTTTTCAAATTATAATCAAAATATTTAAATATATTTTCATTTCATTTCATATTTTTAAACTATTTTTTAATATCATCTAATTTACCCACCTATATTAATTTTTTTAAGTTATTAATCATCATTAATTTAAACTTTTGCTTATAAGTAGGGAAGCACTATTCTATCGTCAGCATATTCAATTATTTCTTAATGACATAATATTTCAACTCACAAGAAAATAATAAAATCTCTTTTTTTATTCCGAGAAAATAAAATCTAATCAGTTATAATTAATAATTTCGGATACAATCATTTGGGTAATAATATAAAAATTCCAACATACATGCACGACACAAGGAATTTCAGATCATGACCGTTGATCTTGCACATACCCCAGGAAAACCCCATCTGAGCCGTTGAATCTGTGTCAATTTAACCGCATTTAAAATCCGCATTTGAAGTCCGAACTATAAATTCTCCGAAATAACTCCACACACATAGTTACTGTCAGTGGCACAGAGAGAAAGACGCACACAGTGTGAAGCTCCTTTGTTCTTCTCTTCCAACCGCTGAATCTGTAAGCTTCTTCTCTTCCAATTTCCCTTCTAACTCTTCGTATTTTGTTCAAAAGTTTGCATCTTTGTATTCTCTTGAGTCAATTGTTGTACGGAGTGGGGATTTGGTGTGAGCAATTTTTAGGGCTTTGAATTTAGAACGAACTACTCAAAATTGGGATTTTACTTCATTTTGATTCTTTGGGTTAAGTTTGACATCAAAGTTTTTATTAAGAAAAAAAATTGATATTTTGAAGTTTCTCAACTTGGCTCTGCTGTGCTCTGGTGAGAAATTTGTTTTCGGAATTGTGTGAATAAGATTACCCTTTTGAAGAGATGATGTTATTTATCCGAAAACGGTGTAAAATGAATTTTAAATAAGTTTTGTTTATTTATTTTTTTATTTTTATAACGGATTGTTTATTCTTCCTCCCACCAGTGCCGAGTATTACATGTTGACTTTTTGTTCATCAACTACATTCCTTTGTTGTTTTTGTGTTGGGGGGTGGGGGTAATTTTTATGCTTTTGACATGTTGTTCATCAACTATATCATTTTTTTTTCTTTATTGTTGTTGTTGGCATCACTGAAAGGTATAATTTGGCTCCACTGGTGCAATCATAGTTATCTATGCTGGGTAGCAGAGCTTAGCAGCCAGCCCTAAAAACACTAAAGCGGGAGGGCCTCCATTTTAATATTTTTCATACATATATATAATCAGTACGATATACATAGTTACGTATTTAATGCTCAAAATTCATGGCATATTTATAATTATCAATAAAAAAAGTCATATGGGTCAAGAGAAAAGCATACAAGGAACTACAGCAGTGTAGGAGACAGTAATAGAGCAGTAACAGAGACTGAAAACTGCACGAGAAGAGAAAAAAGGCTGCTCCATTGCAGTTGCCAGAAAATAGCCAGAGAGGAGGTGGTCTCTGGAGAAGATAATGAGAGAAGGCTATGTGTTTGGCTCCTCATAGAACATAGTTGTGGTTGATTTGGGAGGGGTGGAATATGTTTTTTATATTACCATTTTTTGGTCTAACCATTAGGTTGTCTATCAGGATTCAAATCATGAATGAAAAGGCCTATTTTTTGAATACTGAATTGAACCAGATCGTGAATCATAAGATTCAATTTCAGTATCAGTAATTAAAATTAAAATTAATATACACAGCTAATAAATTCATATAAAAGCACAAATTCATGATCAATAATTAAAAGGGCATAAATCTGAGAGTATTTTAATGTGATACATGAAGACACGTATCAAAATGTCTATATATTGGCATTGTGAAGTCAAATAGGTCACTATATAAGCAACTGGTGATATTAATCTCTTTCTTCTTTTTTATGTGATCATTTTCACCCAAACAGAACAGAGCCCAACATGAGTGTTAACTATGAAGACAGCATCAAAGAGGAGAGACAACAAATATAAAAATACCAAAATAGAGGCAGGATACCAGTACCACTGACCAGCAAGACCTTCCATACTGAATGCAACCAACAATAAAATAATAGGAGACAGAGAATATATGCAGTACATTGGGCACTATAGTGTGTGGGGAGGAGCAGCTAAAGGAGAAAAGAAAAAAAAATAGGGCTTCTTTCAAAAGTAATTTGTGTGGTGTGTGTGGAGGGTTTAGATCAGCTGTTTTTCTCCCTTTTGGCACAATTTTCTTTTGTTTAAGAAAGCATGCTTGAGAGTTTTTCAGAATTGGGTCATGTATGACACAACCCAATTACATGCAACCCAGTCTCGAACAGAATTGTGATGCAGAAATTTATTGTGATTCAAATGATTCTGGGTCAATTCAGGTGATTTAAGGTGAAATTCAGCACCCAGAATAATTTGTCAAAACAATTAAGGTGAAATTCAGCACCCAGAACAATTTGTCAAAACAATTCATGATTCTTACAATTTTAAAAACACTGCTAACCTTGGGTAAAGTCTCACTTTTAGCCATAAAAATTCCCCTAAAATGACACTGAAGCAGGGGCAAAATGATTTTTGAAAAGACCCATAATCACCATGGTTCTATAGCACGCACACAGCCTGCAATCTAGCCACGACTATGAAAACACACCCTTGATGGAGCTTTGGGGGGGGGGGGGGAACCACCACACTGCAATTATAGTGCTTCCATAGAATGGTATCAATAACCCTGGGTTCAATTTTAAAATACTTGCCTAATTGAATGCCCTTTTGTAGCTAGTTTTTATTGTTTTAATTTTCCCTCTGTTTTTGCACTTTGTTGCTTGATTGAGTCTTTGTCTTAACTATACCAAATGATACCTTTTTTGTTTAATCTTTAGGCAGGCTTTGGTTGTGCAATTTAGCAGAGTGTAGAGCAGTGTGTGCTTAGGAAATAGTAGTTCTGTATATTTACTAAATAAGACTAGTATGGGTGAGGAAGAACCCGTGAGTGAAGTTTCTAAGACTGATTCAAATGGAAAGAGCTTGCAGGAGAAAACTTTGGATGAAATTACTGAGAAAAAGAACTTGGAAACTGATGGAGGAAAAGTCTTGGAGAACAATGGCATTAAAGAGTTGAAAGAAATTGAAGACGATAAGAAAGTTGATGGTGTGGAAAAGATAGAAGAGGACAGGAAAGTTGTCGTGGGGGAAGTAAAAGAGGATAAGAAAGATGGGGTGAAAGAAGCAAAAGGGGATAAGAAAGATGGAGTAACAGAAGCAAAAAAGGATAAGAAAGAAGATGGAGTAGCAGAAGCAAAAGAGGATAAGAAAGAAGATGGAGTGGAAGAAGGTAAAGAGGATAAGAAAGAAGATGTAGTGGAAGAAGAAAAAGAGGATAAGAAAGAAGTTGTAGTGGAAGAAGAAAAAGAGGATAAGAAAGAAGATGGGGTGGAAGAAGTAAACGAGGATAAGAAAGATGGGATGGAGGAAATAAAAGAGGATATGGAGGTTGATGGTATGAAAGAAGTCAAGGAGGATAAGGAAGTTGCTGTGAAGAAGGTAGTAGAAGACAAGAAAGGTGATGAGGTGAAAGAAATAGAAGAGGATAAGAAAGATGATCATATATCTGAGAATGATAAAATGGATGAAGAAACTGAGGTAGAAGAAACAATGGAAGGTAAACAAGAAAATGAAAAAGTGGAAGCTGAAAAACCAGAAGTAGATGCTATGGAAGTAGAGGCTGGCATTAAGGAGAAGGAGGAGGAGAGTGATGAAAAGGAGAAAATAGAGGAGAATGATGAAGATGAGGATAAGGATAATATTGATAAGTCAAAAGAAGAGAAGGAAGAAGCTAGCAAGAGTAAGAAAGGATCAAAAAAACGTGGGAGAGGGAAGATTAATGGGGAGAAAGTGAAAGAGAAAAAAAAGGAACTAAAGAAAACAGAGCCAAGGACTCCTACTGTTGATCGCCCTGTGCGGGAAAGGAAATCAGTTGAGAGGTTGGTAGCATCAATTGAGAAAGATGCAAACAAAGAATTTCACATTGAAAAGGTACTCAGTTTCAGTTTCACATTTAAAATATTTGCCATTAATTGTGCATTTGGTATAACTTAATTTGCTTACAGTTTCTGTTTCAAATTCAAATTGCAGGGTCGTGGTACACCTTTAAAAGATATACCAAATGGTATGGTACTTTCTTTTGTTTGAATTCTCCTTCAATAATGGTCTTTTAATATAAGTTTTGTTTATACTCAAGCCTGCAAAAGTTAATATAATGCATAACTTGCACAAGCAAAGCATTTCACATTCTTCCTTGGTTTATGACAAATCTTGATAAAACTGTATGGGATTAATTTAACATAATATCATGCAAGAAATGGGCCAGATATATATTGTGTTTACATGTTTCAAATTTATGGTTAAGAATGTGCCATTTGTAGAGATGGTCGATTGAACATTATGAAATTATAGTTGTATTGTGACCCTTCAATTCAATGATTGTGTTCCAAGGATATATGCTTTACTGCATCTTTTCCCACAAACTATTGAGCCCTGCACCCTACAGATTGTCATGAGTTGGTGATCCAGACTTGGAAAATAAGCAGTTACTTTGATTATGCTATTGGAAAAATCCATTATCGTATGCTGATTTGATTCTCTTGTGAACTTTAATCCATTTATAAAATAGTTACTTTTTGCCTGTCTTTTATTTTCCTATTAAAATGGAAAAATATTTGTTTGTATATTCCTTTTCCCTCTAACTGTACCTTCAATGACAGTAATAGTGGCACAAAGCTCCTTTCTTTCACTTTTATGGCAAATGAGATTATTAGCTTATTATAGTTTATCCATGTTATTTAATGTCATTTTATTATTGGTTCTACGGAATCTTTTAGCTCTCTAGATAATGGGAAAACATAATGGACTTCAAATTAATTGAATATAATAGAAAAGGTTCCTTTTATGAATATATTAATGAAGTTGACCTGATATATGGGGATTTATTATTTTTTGTTCTTATTATACATTTGTTTTACTGTGAATGGATGTTTCTGCTTCAGAACAGCTAAAAACTTTATGATCCTTGCATTTTCTGCTTCAGTGGCATTTAAGTTATCTAGAAGGAAGACTGATGATACCTTCAAATTGTTCCATACAATCCTCTTTGGACGGAGAGGGAAGGTATGTCCTGCTTCATTAACTATCTGTGTTCTTTGTTGCACCACCGCCATTGACTTTTTTTAAAAGTTGTTACAGTTTTTCTATATTGAAAGATATAGGATAGTGGTTTTCCTAAATTGTTAAAAAGTTAAACATTGTAAACTTACCTGGTGTTAAAAAGTCACACTAATGTTATTATGCTTTCATGTAACTCCTTTTTTTACTCTTATGCAGGCAGTTCAGATCAAGAGTAACATATTAAGGTTTTCTGGTTTTGTATGGCGTGACAATGAGGTAATTATTTCCTTTAAATAACAAGAAAATTGGTATTTATAACATGCAACTATATCATACATTACAATCATAGGGTTTTGTTTATGGGAGCATCTTTTACTGATTTCTTGCCTTTGTGCTTGAAATCCTTTGTCTGCCAAATGTTCTGAAGTCCAAATATTGTTACTGCAGGAAAAACAAATGATTAAAGTAAAAGAAAAACTTGACAAGTGTAATAAAGAGAAGTTACTGGAATTCTGTGATGTGCTTGACGTAACAATTGCCAAAACTATGAGGAAGGTGTGTTGGTTAGGCATTATTGATCTTTTCTGACTAATACCGTTTAATTTAACACTGTTCTATCATTGCTTATAAATTTCTACTTATGCAGGAAGATATTATTGCTAAGCTGATAGAATTTTTAGTTGCCCCTCATGCGACCACAACTGTTTTGCTTGCAGAAAAAGAGAAGGTTTTTTTTTTTTTTTTTTTTGGGTGTTTCAATTCCCCTCCCCCCGTGTTATGGTAATGTCTTGATTCCTAGGTAGCTATGTTCTGGTCACAATATTCATATTGTTTATGTTTTAAATATTATCAGCCCAGCAAGGGGAAAAAACGCAAGCGTGTTGTGAAAAGGGGTTCATCAAGATCTGGTACAACTTCAAGACGTTCTGCGAAGGTAATATCTCACTTCTTCAACATCAGGAATGTGAAATGTGATTTAAGCAGCGAACTATAATTTGTGTTTCAAAGTTAAATCATGCAGTAGAATATCAGTCTTGCAGCCTTTGGATTATGCATGTATATCACACTTTTGCTTGTTTTGTACTCTGAGTCTCTAACAACTCTTGTTCTATGTAATTGTTCTTGTCCAAGTGAATGATTGGTTCTTATCCCATAAAAATGAGGGTGCATTTGGTACATGTTGAGGTACAGAACAAGAACAGTACAGGACCATTATTTAAGTCACAGGACAATTTTTTAACTTTACCTTGTTTGATGCACTATGAAAAGTACAAGTAAAATAATATAAATTTACAATAATACCCTTTTAATATCAATTGTTCTAATACAATTTATAATATTATTATAATTATAAAATAATATATATATATATATATATATATATATATATATATATATATATATATATGAGGAGGGTTCAAACGACATTGGTGTAATTTTTACTAAATATTACATCATTCAATAACTTTATATTAAATGTGAATTTTATAAATCCAACTGTTAGATTGAAAGTTAAGAAATAACTAATAATATTTATAAAAAAAACTAAGAATTGAGTGGAGAAATACAGTTAAGAAATAGCAGTTATGAAGTTTGAGTTGATGAGGATAGTTATTGGTATTATGAAAGTGGGAGTGAAAGTGTGGGAGAGAGAAGGGAGAGGTTCAGGAGATAAAAAATAAGTGGGGATATGTTGGTCTTTTGAGTAGTTTGTATGTAGAGCAAAAATTTGTCTTATAGTTATTTGAGTAACAAAAAGCGAAGTTTTTGTCCTGTCCCATAGTCTTTAATATGTTCTGTCCCACGATACTTTTTTAAATCAAACATGAAATTAAAAAAATTGTTCTATCCTGACCCATATATTTTGACAAATCAAACGCACTCTATGCATGTGTTTGATCCTCTAAATAATAGAGGAGAGGATGGCACTAAAAATACTTGTTGCAAGTTCTATTTAAAAGTGGTCACCGACTCACAGTACACCACAAAAGACAAAGGGTAAAGCACAAGACAAATTTTTTTTTTTATTTTGTTACTTTTAAATCATATACTCCTCCGTCCCATAATACGTGTTGTCTTAGGTTATTTTACACAAAAAAAAATGCTAATGAATAAGATAAAAGAGAATAATGATTTACAAAGGTAACCTTATGTTTAATCTTTTTTGCTAGAAATGATGTAACACAAACCATTTTCTTAATAATATTATTATGGGTATAAATGAAAAAGAGGTAATTAATATTACATTAAAAAGCTAACATGACACTTATTTTTTCCTTTTCATGCAACACTTATTATGGGATGAAAGGAGTACTTTATATTAGCTCTTAACTTTTTCATTTATAGTAGATGGAGCTTGTAATGAGTGGAAACTACTATCACTTTATATTAGGATTCTAGAATCTATATCATATTATGAGTTTTGTTTGTTTAGTAGTCATGATAGACTATGTCACGAAGGAGTGGGCCAGTGATAAGAGACTATGAGATTGATTTGCATGAGGTCCTAGGCAAGGTTGCCAACATCATGATCCTACCCAAGTTAAGCCATTTGGGAGGGGTTAGGGTTTGAGACAGTAAAATGTGTGATTGTAACATAGATTGTTAGAACATATAAAAAATGTAAAACTATTTTTAACATGGAAAATATGATAATCTAACTAACAAATACATGCATTAATGCCACAATTCAATAATTTTGCTTGTCTAGTTATTAATTATTAATGTCTCAATCGATTTTATATTTGATAATTAATCTGAAGTCAAAAGAGAGAAAAAAAGAAGATAACTGAGAAGCTAGTCCTTTATGTTTCAAATTTTAAATGAAGACCCAAAAGAAGCCCAAAATGGTTGGGAAGGAGAATGGAGTCAAAATGATTGGGAGAGTGTTGCACATCCCTGGAGAAAATATTGGTCTTCTTTCAGGTTGCATAACACAATCTTGGTCTTCTTGAATAAGATTTGATGGTCTCACAAGCAATCCTGGTAATCCTACTCGAACTCTGCAGACGAATGATCCTGGATATAAACAAGCATGGAAGAAGCTAGAATCTTGTTGGATCATAAGATACTATTACTATAATTGTGATTTCCACAACACTGGTCTTAGGTTCAAATTTCTGACTCTATTATAGCCCCCAAATATAGTTGTACCAGGATAGGCTTGTGGTAGTACTACTACAGTAGTATTTAATTGTTTGTAGGTATAATTTGGTATCAATGCTTTTTATTGTATAGCATTTCATGTTAATCTAATCCCATATTATTCAAAATATTTTATTAACATAAGTGATATGTGAAGTTTTAGTTTGTTTTTATTGGGAGCTTCTCTTAGTTATTTGGTTTGCTCAACTTTTTGGCATATATTTTTCAGAGTCGGAAGAAAAATGAAGATTCTTTGGTTGTGAAGAGAAAGAGTACATCTGACACAGAAGATGATGAGTCAGAAGAAGAGAAAGAAGATAAAGATGAAGAAAGTGAAGAGGAAAATGAAAATGAAAATGGTGTTGCTGAAAAATCTGAGGATGAAACACCAGAGAAATTTGAAAGTGAAGATAAAAGTGATTCTGGGAGTGAATCTGAAGATACAAAGGAAAAGAAAAAACCTTCTAAAACATCATCCACAAAGAAAGAATCTGCTAAGAAAAGTAAAATTGTGAAAAATACAGTTACAACTAAGTCACGCACACCACCAAAAAGAACACTTAAGAAATCATCGTTCAACCTCTCAAAGTCTGATGATGATAGTGATGAAAGTCCCAATCCAAAGGTCTTTTCAAGGAAGAAGAAAAGTGAGAAAGTAGGAAAGCAGAAGACGTCAACACCAACTAAGTCTGCCTCCAAAGAGAAAACTGGTAGATATTTTTAGTTCTCCTTTGCTGTTATTATTATTTCATTTAAATATCTTCCGATTTGAATGCATGTTGTGTTCTAGTAAAAAAATACTTTTTGGCTGAAAACAATTATTCAGGTATTGCTAGTCAGCACATTTATTTTTCCATTTCCATAAGTTTAAATGGGAATGGTTTTGTAATTGGAAAACTGATAATGATTTTGGTGTAATCATCTTCATCCCATGTACAATAAAAAACATCTTTCTGTTGTATCAAGCAGAAAAGGTTACAAAAGGAAAAGGCAAGAAGAAAGAGAAGCCAAGCCCCGCTGATAATCAGTTGCGTGATGCAATATGTGAAATTCTTAAAGAAGTTGACTTCAATACGGTAAGATGTTGGAATAAATTTTACATAATTCAGCTACTAGATGAAATTTTTTGTTTGATACATAGCTAAACCAGTGGAACTGCAATTTTGTTAAAACTCGAATTTTAGGTGGTAAAAAGCTAACCAGAGAATTAACTGAATTTAATACTTGACGTGATAAGATTAGAACAATTACATTAAATAAAAGGCTGGGGTGGCACCTATTATAGATAAAATGGTTGAAACTTGCAATAGGTGGTTTGAGCATATGGTGAGAAGACTTGTAGAAGCTCCAATAAGGGGAGTATATCAGATGGAGGCTTTCCCAATTGCTAGGGGTAGAGGGAGATCCAGAAAAACTATAGGTGAAACAATTAAGGGTTTGAAGGTCAATTGCTATGGATATGGGCATGACCCAGTATTTTTGATGCTTTAGTAATTGACATAATCTAACAAGTCAGCGATATGGATGATTAAACACTTGCAGTAAGTCAGGAATGTGGCAGCAGATTAGCTACATACGAAACCTTGTAATATTTTTAGCATCTGTACAAGTCCTTCATTTGCTAGTGGAATTCGTAGAATTCTTAGATGTAATATTGAATATTCCAATTATGATGCTGTTGCTAGTAAGGACTGCTTTCTCATTGTTTCCGATCATCTTATGGCTATAAAAAGCTAGTGTTTATGGCCATGAACCAGACAAAGTCAATGTTGTACTTAGTATCTACTGAATATTCTGTTCTTTTCTGAAATTGAAAGCCTTTTTTCTCTTTTGCAGGCCACATTTACTGACATTCTGAAGCAACTTGGTATGGATCCTTTTCACTTCGTTTTTTACTCAAACACTGAAACACAATTATAATTATACCTTTTTCTCAATTGCAACCATGAGATAGTGCTACTGTTGTGCCTTTAAGAACAAGTTCTTTTGTATGCATCTGTTTCTGTTTTCTGAATCATCAAGTGACATGTATTATCCTCAAACCTGAATGTCAATACATAGGACTAGAGGAGCTCTTTCCCTTGAATGATATAGGATATTTAGTCTTATCATTTACAATTTACAAATATGAACATTTGCATGAATTTGACAATTCATGAAAATGAGAAATATTACATCATAACTAAATTAGAAAACTGCTCTTCATTTTTCAGCTAAACAATTTGATATGGATCTCACCCCAAGAAAGGCATCTATAAAGATCATGATTCAGGAGGAGCTGACAAAACTAGCGGACGAAGCAGATGATGATGAAGGAGAAGAGGATGCTGATGCCCCATCTACAGGCCAGGAGGTTGAAGTCTGATTGAGTAGACCTGACTGCTTGGAGATAGGCTTTAGCAATGTATACTATAACCCCAGTTATGTATACTTCATCTGTACACTTTGTTTAGTGGAAGTGCCTGTAACTTATTCTTCGCAACCATCCAATCTGAAGTGAACAAACTTGTATTTTGTTAATTTAGGCTTTTGGTGGGCTGCCAGTGTGCAGCATCTTGTTTAGACATCAACAGAATTTGTAGGGTTTATACTGTTCATGAATACTACTGACCAAAACTACAATAGTTTCGAGTTTCAACAATCTGTCTAGTTTAATAAATATTGACATTTAAAGTTGTTTCCTTTCTGTGCATGCTGATAACTAGCACCCTTGATGGTTGATCAAGTCTTTATCTTTCTAATCTTGATATTTTGTTGCTGCATCATTTATGTCATGGTTGTGTCAACATCTGGTGTGACAATATGACTCGTTCATTAGCAGTGGCTGCAATACATGCAACGATAGAGCGATGATCCCCATTTCTTAAGTGTCTTCTTAAATAGCTCTAATTATTCCATGTTGTATGCTTCGTTACAATGTCAATAGAGTGATTTGAACAATGCAAGCTAGGACATTGGTCTAATAATTTTAAATTTTCACGTTAGTCTTTAAAATTTACAAATGTCAGTCATGCAAGGAACAATACGATGATTCCCATTTCTCAAGTGTCTTACGATCGCTTTAATCATTTCATATGCATCGTTACAATTGCAAAGGAGTGAACCCCGAATTTATATTGAACAATGTAAAATAGGGTATTAGTCTAATAATTTAAAATCTACAAAAATCTGTCATGCAAAGAGAATTATGTATGCAAGTGCCTTGGTGGTTTGAAAAGGGTGGTTTGATAAAAATTTGACCGTTATTAGTGAAGATTGAAGAACACATTCAATGATTCAAGGAATCGTGAATTTGGTCAGGTCTGACGTAAATTGTTGGAGGGCATTACTTCAAATGTAAGTGGAGCAAGTCAAAAAGGTTCCTGGTTTCAAGCTTTCTCCACTAAGACTAGTGGAACACCAAGAAAATCTAATATTAGAGACAAACGCGATTTAGATAATGATTTTGATCAAGATTTAAGGTGTCTAGTTGACCAAGTGGGGACATTTAGAAGTAGAATTGTTTTACACCCATTTGATGCATTAAAAACGAGATGGTTGAAAATAAAATAATATTCTCACTTTACCGTACAAATTTTAATAATTTATGAAAATAATTTAGTATCATATACAAGCAGGAATAAATGTTAAATAGAAATTCTCCTTGTGTAAAAAAATGAGAAAAAAAAATTGTTTTCAATATCTTCCCCGTTTTCTACCAAATACACGTTCTAGTTAAAAACACAAGTTGGCCATTTGCGAACAGAAGATGGCAGACAATATTCATTTTGTGGATGACATTCTAATAGTTAATCAATATAAATATTTCTGCTTAGATAAACTAAAATAAAATATTTAAAAATACTAAAAATTATAAAGTTGACATTTCCATGCATAAGAAAAGGGTATATGTAAATAGGAATCCTCTTGTGTTTACGTGGTAACTAAAGAGAGGCGAGAAATATAGGTTGAAAAAAATAGATTTTAGAGTGACAAAAGAAGTTTAAATGCAATGAATATCAAAGAAATTTACATGTGGATCCTACTGAGGTCTGAGGGTACACGAGAAGGACTTCGATCGTTTATTGCACTCTGTCTCTGTATGTCCCTCTTCGACCCCTTTATCTATCCATTGTTTTAATCTTTCTATCATTTGTTCCTCTATTATTGTCTTTAAACTTTTTGTTCTTTTTGCGCGTATGTATATATGTAAGAGGGCTAGAGAGGATCTAATTTGATAAGAAAATAAGTGAATGTGAGGTTTTAGATTTTAGAGTGATGATTTGTGTCTCTACTAATATATATAATTTTGGGAATATAACACTCCTCATGTATGTTTAAATGATACATTTTTTCTCTAATTTTTAAAAATTATTCACATTCTTTAGAATACGTTTATTAATTAAAATAAGAAAATGAGAAAAATAAAAGATAATTCATATTTTATTAATCATATATTTGTCTATTATTCATTTTTAAATTACATATAATGATCTGTCTTCTTTATGACATTTTTTTATTGTTCTTCCATTTTGAAAATAAAATTTTCAATCACTTCTTTTTTTCAAATTATTTCTTGAAGTTAATATAATTTTTAAATCACAATGTGTATGATATCTAAGATATAATTTGAGAGTTAAAATTAAGTAAGAGATCAAGTCTTGTTTAATTGCTGACACTTATATTAATAATTTGTTCACTCTTAATAATGAACAAATGATGTTATATTTTATTAGGAGTTGTATATATCATAGATAAATAAATGAGAAAAGTTGGTATTCACTAAAAAAACTAAGAAGGAGATTGTGTCATTTAAAAATAGTTAATCATCTATACATTGCTAGTGTAAAGTTTTTTTACACTGACAGTCAATTAGAGCCGTTAATAGTGCCTTTTCATCTGCTCATTTAGTTAAATTAAAATAAAAAATACACTAATAACAGCTCTGATTGACTTCTAGTGTAAAAACCTTTACACGGACAGTGTATAAGTGATTAACTCATTTAAAAATACCTCATAAGAGGTCAATGTAATTTTTCCTATAACTTTTTTAGTGGTAAAGTAAAATAAATTCCATTTAATAAAAAATATTAAGTCTAGCTATACCTACTCCGTTCAATAACTCATGTTCTACGTCATATTTTAACGATTTAACCATTAAATTTAAAGTTCTTAATGCATAAGTCAAGTCTGCAAAATTATTCAAAATTTAAAAGCATTTGATATTTCATTTCATTAATTCAAATTGATGGATAATCATAAAATTATTTTATACGTTGATTTAAATTAATGAAATGAAGTATCAAATAGTTTTAAATTTTTTTTAAAAATTTGCAAACTTAATCTATGTATTAAGAACTTTAAATTTAAAGGTTGAATTTTTAAAATTTGATATAAAACATGAGTTATTAAACAGAATAAGTCTATTTAGACTTACTTTTAAAATAAATTGATGCCTCCTCAATATATATATATATATATATATATATATAATCATTTATTAGTGTAATATATTATACCGTTAATATAAGTATACATGTTTAAACAAATAGCTTAATTTTCATTACTTAAATGTTTTTCTAATAAGTAGAAATCTAACAACCAACTACTAGAAAATCACAGTATTTTTAGGATGCCTATAAGAATTTGACTTGGAGCAGCTAAAATTTTGCGGCTTTCAGCAAATTAAACATCATTTTCAGTGTTAACACTTTTGAATGCAGTTTTGCAAAATTGTCTGCCGTTTAATTTGCATTTAAAACTAAAACTATTTATTTATAATTACTAAAATATAATTCATTTTAACAATATTTTAAATAAGTACATAAAAAATTAATTATTTCAAAATAAATTCTATTTAAAAATATTTTTTTGGTCAATTATAGTATAATGCTGAAAAAAAAAATCGTACCGGAGTTAGCTAATTAACAAAGGTTGATGACATACCTTGAGAAAGAGGAGAGAAGTGCCCTCCACACCGAGCGGGACGGAAAGACGAAAACTTTAATACTTATATATAAATTTATAGTAATAAATACATAATCTTATATTTTTTAAAATAAAAATATATATTATAATTGTTTTATATGAGATTTCATATTTTAAAAATATTAAATATTTTTTTTTTATTTTCAACATCTTCGATTTTTTTATATAAATAACTAAGTAATCATTTAATTATTCCTTTCTCGCATTAAAATTTTATTTTTTTAGAAAAGTATAATATGAACTTGAGTAAGCTATCATCTCTTAACTAAATTTACTTAACTATAATTAACATGATCCACACACATGAATTTACTAATTTACACCCACTTAATTTTTTAAAGGAGTCAATTAGTGAGATATATTTGGATACATTTTAAAAATATTATAATTATAACTTATTAATATACTCCTAAAATGAAGTGAGCTTATGTTAACAAATTTCACAAACATTTGATAATTAAGATCCATTTATTTTTAAAGAAAGAGTATGTTTACAAGATGTATATTTGTTTCAAAAAAAATACACTTTAAAAAATAATATATTAATTTTTTTTTACTTTTTTTACAACATAAAAACACAAGAGACAATGAAAACACTTTATTTTTAACGTGATAAGTGTTATATTTTATTATAATATGTATATATAAAAAATTGACATACAAAATTTATTAGTGCACTAGTGGAAAAAAGACTTTTAAAATTGGTTATTTTTTACTTTTAAAATCGGTTCTTGAACCGATTTTAAAAGAGTCGATTTTAAAAAGTGGGACTTTTAACATCGGTCAATGTCATTGACCGATTTTAAAAGTCCCACTTTTAAAATCGGTTCATAATGACCGATGTTAAAAGTGATTAATTTTTTTAAAATATTTGACTTATTTAAGGAGGATCCCTGAACAAAACCTGCAAATTAATAAAATACCAGACAATTCATATATTTTTAATAGACCAAATTACATACAAATGACAAGAGTTGATAAATGTCAACCATATATTTAATCAAAGTAACTTACAAATTATGATGCATCCTAAATTACAAAATGAGTAAAACTATAAACATGATTCGTAGCTAGCCAATGTTTCAATGAAAAATGTAGCCCATTGCTCCCTAATGGTGTTTATATCTTCTAGCGGCAATGGTGATCGATCTATAAATATCTGTTAAGAAAATTTAGAACAATTAGAAGTAACTCTTAAAACATGATAAAATGCAAACTTAAAATAAAAAATTCTAAAATTCTAAAACGTACTTCAGTCCACCCAGATACTATTTGTGAATCAACAATAGTATGCATTGCCTTCATTACATAGTATCCGCACTCATAGTTTCCTTTTTGCTTATGAGACTACAAAAAGAATATAAAAACCAATTTTAGTAGTAATGGTAATTCAAAAGAAAATACCTTAGAAAAATATCATTACTAAAATAACTTACTTTAAGAGAGACCCAAAGCATTTTTTTCTTCAACTTTGAACCTTTAAGCATATGGTATCCTTCCATAGCCCTAATGATAAAAGGACATCATTATTATATTTTAAAATAAAATGTAATGATAAATAAAATAAAGTAGTTTTTTTAAAACAACTTACTTATCTAATAATTGTTTAAAATCTGTAGGAGGAGGTTTGTGCATCGAACAAATGCTTACAGATATATTGTCCATATATAGGACAAATAATCAGAAGTTGCCAATGAGCACTGCATTGAGAAACTATTAGTAATAGACAATACATTTTTTAAAAATTTATAATCAATTATATACAAATATACTTACTTAGAAAAGTAAGGAACTAAGTAAACTTTTTTATTTGATTCAGACATCCAATTTTGGATGTAAGCTTGAATTTCTTCTGTCTTGTTCCCAATTTTTTGAATTAACTCGGGTTCCAAAAATCCATAAATGTGATCATTCCCTTTATCCACACTCAATTTATGGATAAATCTACAAGGTTAGAAATAAAGTTAGAAAAAAGCAACAAAACATAATTAAAATTATTTCAAATACTTACAATAACCACAATTGCAAAATTGATATGTTCAGCATGCAGTGCCCGTTTGTAATCTCTGATATGTCGCTCTGGCTTATATACAAGGGGACATTACTACAGAAGCCAAACACTTTAGGAGCCCAAGGGACCTGTTTGCTTGAGTCTCTTGTGCCTTCTTTCTTTTCTCCTACAAAAGTATCATATAATGAAATTAAGAGTAAAATATAATATTCACAACTACACAAATGGTAATGCATATAATCCTAACTTACCAAAAACTCCACACTCATTCTAGACTCTATAAATGTGTTCCACGTCTCTTGGTCTATAGTGAGATTTTTATCACCAGGAAATTGTCCTTTCTTTTCACCAAAAATATACTTGTTTGTGAGGGTGGTCTTATATTACCTCCACCTCTCAGCCACAATAGAGAGGGTCTTCCTTCTCATCCTCTCTGTGTTGGGAATATCCCAAGTTTCCTACATTTAAATTAACAACGAGTTAATACATATTGATATCCTAATTAAGTTTAATAATGAAAATGAGTATAAATAAAATTTACCAAAACATCTGTCCAAATATGGTTTTTGACAACCTCCTTTACCTCATCCCAACTGGGCAATAAAATAGAAACCTTGGTTCTAGCATGAACCCCCATCGTACTCATAAATTGGGCAGCTGAATCCCCCGTAGGGTGCCCAGTGATCTCATCTATATCAACATGTATCCTCTGTCCATTGAGGCGTTTGGCTGCAACATTTTTCATTCTAGTGGGACCTCTGACTTTCTTCTTGGTTGTAGATTGTGTAGAGGATGTAGACTGTGTAAAGCCTGAAGTAGAGTCTTGAGGTTCATCCATATTTACCTATTAACACAAAAATAAATTGTAAGTCATTAGTATAAATTGAATTGATAACATGTAGTATAAAAATAGAAGTTAATAAAAATACAAAATTATAATAACCTATTTCAGAAATATCATGAAGTTGGAATGTTTTCCCATATTCCTTCCTGATGATCATCACGAGTGGCATGTATATCGTCCACATCATCATTTTCATTAAAAGTTGGCAGACATGTTGAGAAGGAAGGAGTATCCATAATATCAATTGAATCCCCAAATTCGTCACCGATATTGTTACTCCTACCTTGCAAAACAACTGACCACCTATTATTAGATGGATCAGTGACATAAAATACTTGCTTTACTTGAATAGCCATGATGAAAGACTCTTCTTTATGACCAACTTTATTAAGGTCCACCAAGGTAAATCCAAATTCATCAATTTTGACACCACTATTACTATCAACCCATTTGCATTTAAATACAGGTACTCGGAATGGACCATAATCGACCTCCCATATGTCTTCAATAACTCCGAAATAGCACATGGACGCTTTGATAGGGTTCTTATCATTTTTGGTTGAGAAATGCATAGATTGAGCAACTATCATAATCCCACTATTTTGCATGGTACTTTTGTCATCTTGTGCCTTTGTATAAAATGAGTAATTGTTAATGTCATATCCACAAAAAGTAAACACATCAAAGTTAGGTCCTTGAGCTAGGCGTTGTAAAGTTTTAGAAACATTTAAATCTGTCCCAACATTCTTTTTGAACCACTCGGTGAAAGTCTTGTTATGCTCATTCAACACCCATTTTTCAGGCATTCGAGGGTTGTTTTCCTTCACTAAGTCTTTATGGGCATTTAAATAAGGAAGAACCTCATCGGTGTTGTTCAATATATACAAATGTGCTTGAAGCACTTCTTCTCGTGGCATGCTCTTCAATTTTGTGCCTATCGTACCCTTCCCAGCAATTCGTTCCTCATGACGAGTCTTAGGAATGCCTATTGATTCAGCTTGGGACATGTATTCAGAACAAAACTCAATTGTTTCCTCTGCAATATACCTTTCTATAATGGATGCTTCTGGACGATGTTGGTTCTTCACATACCCTTTTTAATCATTTGTATTAAATTTCAAATGGGAAACTAAGGTTCACTCAATATGTGCATAAATATAACATCATCATAATAATTTATAAAAATCAAATAAAGAAACTAATTTTTCTAAACACTAAATTACTAGGTAGACATTAATTATATCACAAATTATTAATAAAATACAAATATATAACACATACATACAAATGGTCTAATTTTCTAAGTTGGGTACCTAAACTGGAACAGCCTGTTCCGGAATTCAAAAAATGCCTAAATGAATGGCCCCAGAACGGCCCGTACTGCAAGCAGAACGACCCGTACTGCAAGCAGAATGGCCCGTACTACTTGTAGAACGGCCCGTTCTGCAACCAGAACGGGCCATTCTGCTTGCAGTACGGGCCGTTCTGGGGCCGTTCCAGACACAAATTTCGCCAAAAAACAACAAAACAAGAGACAATAGAAGACAATGTTACCTTGATCTTGTATTATTCTGAAAAACTGAGAAGCTGCACACTTTAGATGAGAGTCCGAGAGAGTAAAGAGAGGAGTATAAGAACTTATTGAAGGCAAAGAGTAGAGAATATGGAGATAGGGAGAGAATGAGAGAATATAGAAGTTTAACTCTGTGATAATACTTTTAAAATCGGTTATTCAATAACCGATTTTAAAAATCCACTTTTAAAATCAGTTGTTCAATAACCGATTTTAAAAGTAACGTCACAGACTTTTAAAATCGGTTATAACGTAACCGATTTTAAATGTAATGCCATTATTTATGAAATTGCCACCGCATCACTTTTAAAATCGGTTACCTTATAACCAATTTTAAAACCCCAATTTTAAAAGTCATTTTTGTACTAGTGGTGGGAGCATTTGCCTCCACATTCAAGACCGAGGTAGATCCATCCCTAACACCAAACTCTCTTATGGTTTGTTCATTCATTGATACATTGATAGAGTTTGTTCGAGTTAACATCTCTCTCTTTTATGCTTCATTTAACTCTTGTACTCTCTGCTTGTAAAGAAAAGTAGTTAATTTCTTCCTAATACTCAGTTGTGAGAAAAGAAATGTGTGAGAATTAAGAAATATAAGACAATTTATCTATCTAAACAACAATCTAATTAACATAGTTTCCAAACCTTCACTCTCTCATACTCGGATGGTACGTGTTTGTATACTGTAAAGAGAAGCAAGTTCAGTGACAAAAACAAAGAGCACCACACTACTTTTATAGAGTTCTAACCTTACAAAACTCAACTAGTGTGCTAAAAACGTGGATATGGGATGTAACCGTTGTAGATAATGGATTGAACTTAGTCAAAGAAAATGAACCATATCAGAAACTAGTTTTGAAAATAACAACCATTTCAGTTTGCCAACCATCCTTAAAAATAAGGAAACAATCAAGGAAACTAAGAAGAGGAAATAAGTCAATGAAAATAGGTAAGATATAGAACAAAAATTTGAGTGTTTGATTTAAAAGAAATAGAAGAGAAATAATATTATGAAATTATTTGGTTTGGATGGTAAGAAAAAAAAGACTTAAATTACGTATTTTCTATTGCTTAAATCAATATGAATGAATATTAAAATATTGTCCCATAAATATTTTAATTATTTGACTAATAGAATGCAAGATCAATTGGAGTGCTTAAGAATTTAATCGATTATATTCACATGTTAGTGCATATTTGGGAAAGATGGTTCTCATATTTTTAGTTGTTTTTATTGAAAAAATTGTTGTTGTTGTTTTTTTTTTTTTTTTTTGTTTTTAATAAATTAAATGCTTGAGTGAATGGATTAAATTTATAAACATTTTTTTTTAAAGAAAACTAAATTATTGTTTTCAAGAATATGAAAATTTAAAGCTTATATTATTTTTCAACATCTTTTTTTTCTTCCAAAAATAATTTACTTCATAAAACTATAATTTTTTTTTAATTATATCTAAACAAAATTAAACATTTCGAAATCACTTTTTAATAAATTTATTCAAACAAAAATTCATTTTCATTATAATAAATAATAATAATAATAATTAATTATTAAAATAATCTAATTTTCACAACTTCTCCAACTAAACTCTTAATCTAAAATTCCTTTTATATAATCAGATGGCTCGTGTATGACAATTTTATTGGATTATGATAACTTTTAATCGGTTAAAGTTGTATATTGCTTCAAGTATGACAACTTTAACCGATTATGCTACCTTTTAATTAATTAAAATTGTGTATTGGTTCACTTTTCGGCTCACACACAAAGTGTTTAATGGATTAAATTTAGTGCATAATTGATTACATGTTTGGCCAGTGTGATATAACAAGTAAGTTTGTAATGCTTCCACATTCTTCGATATGCACCTAAAGGCACACTATAAAAACCAAATAATAGTTACACAGAATATATTATAACACTAACAATGGCATGCATCATTCATAGTTCCACAACATATAACCAGGGGAGGGGAATCTAGCATGATAGTTCAAAAAAAAAAAAAAAAGTTCAAGGTCCAAATTTCCACAAGGAAAATAACAGATCAGATGGTTTAAAGAGAAAGTAATAGACACTAAAACATAATCTGTTCGGATGACCTATGCTGATAAAGATGCTTAAGTCCATCAATTTGTTTGCCAAATTATTCAAATCTCATGTCAACCATTATATCTAAGTCATGCACAGTGAGTGTTAAATTGTGTAACCCATTTTGTATGAGTGTCGCCAAGTATACATATGGTTGTTTGTAGTCCATGGTGTTCTTCATCGCCTTGTCCTCCACCTTTAATTTTAGCTTGTTCTTGTATATGCTTTTTGTACTGTCCGTACTGCGAAGCCGAGCTTCGAGCTCGGCATCACAGCACAAGATGAGGTCGGGCGCGCGCCACGCGACGTCAGCTCGGCATTTAAGCAGATCATAACTGATCTCGAGGGATCTCGCTTCGGACGAGATCCACTATCTAATCTTATCATATCTTATCTCAGGCCCAAGGCCCAAAGCAACCCTAAATCACACCAAGGTACGTGCATTACATATACGAGATTCATACTCATACAAACACTAACTTTAGCATCGGAGTCTCTTTGGCAGGTACCACCCCCATCTTGGAGCACAAGCGTACCAGCGAAGGAGGCTCATCGATCTTACCTGGCGGATCAGCTCTACGGCAGATTTCTGGTAAGAACATTTGGCGCCCACCGTGGGGCCGATCAAGACAGCTCTTATCGGCCACGCTTGTGGTTTTCATCAGAAGCCATAGCAGACGCGTAACAGACGACCTAGATCACACCACTAACATGGAAAACGAAGCAGCATTAAGACAACTGATCGAGCAGGTCGAGCAGATGCAGCAGCAATACGCCGCAGATCTACAAAGTATGCGTGCCAAGCACGAAACCGACCTAACCGCGATGCGAACCGTCAATAAGGCTGACCTAGCGACTCTGCGCACGGAACAACCCTCTACCTCCCAACTCAACCCCGGCGGAGCAATGCGAGCCGAGGTAAGCCAGGAAAAAGTACCAACTCCCCTACAGGGAGTAATCAGTACAATCGCAGGTGGTTTCGCTAGAGGGGGCGCCAGCAACTTGGCCTGGAAAAGACACCTACGCAACGTCAACCACATACACTTCACCACCTCAGCTTCGCACCAGAATGCACCGACGATTACTTTCAAAAATGACGACTATGCCGGGGTTAACCCCAACCAGGACGATCCCATGGTTATAGCCGTAGTGGTAACCAATCGGGAGGTTCACAAAACGCTGATCGACCAAGGGAGCTCGGCCGACATTCTGTATTGGCCAACGTTCCTTAGGTTAGACGTCCCCCACTCTCTCATACAACCTCACACAGAGCCCCTAGTCGGTTTTGCAGGAAGAAGCGTTCACACGCGGGGGTACGTGGACCTACTGACAACTTTCGGAGCACCTCCGGATACAAGACGGATCATGGTTCGATACCTCCTCGTGGAAGCCGACACCTCCTATAACATCATCATCGGGAGGCCAACCTTGAACCAACTCGGAGCGGTGGTATCCACCTCACACCTCACCATGAAATTCCCAGGGCATGATGGGAGAGTTATCTCCGTCAAGGCGAACCAGAAGACGGCACGACAATGCTATGTCGAAAGCCTGGAAATCGCCTCACTCGGTGAACAGTGCAAGAGCGACCCCACCTCCTTGGCTCATACCAACCACGAAGAAATCACCGATCTCGACCCAAGATCCGACTCTCACGACGAACGGCCTAGCCCCATTGACGAGCTCGATGACCTTCAGATCGGGAAACTCCCCGGGCAATCCACGAAGATCAGCAGAAAGTTGACCCCAGAGTTGCGACAGCAACTCGAAGCGGAAATCCTCAAAAACACCGACCTCTGCGCCTGGTCCAGCGCTGATATGCCGGGCATAGACGCTGATTTCATTTGCCACAAGTTAGCAATACACAAGGAGGCAAAACCAGTCGCCTAGCGAAAGAGAAAGGTAGGCGGCGAAAGGCGGGAGGCCATCATCGCCGAAACGCAAAAACTGCTGAATGCCGGCTTCATCCGTGAGGTTAGGTACACCACATGGCTGGCGAACGTGGTCCTGGTAAAAAAGAACTCGGGAAAGTGGCAGATGTGCGTCGACTACACCGATCTGAACAAAGCATGCCCCAAGGAGTCATACCCCTTGCCGAGCATTGACAGGTTGGTCGACGGAGCCTCCGGACACGCCCTCCTCAGCTTCCTCGATGCGTACTCCGAGTACAACCAGATAATGATGCACCCGCCTGACGAAGTGCATACATCCTTCATCACCGACCACGCTAACTACTGCTACCCGGGTGATACCCTTCGGCCTCAAAAACGCAGGTGCAACCTACCAGCGGCTAATGGATAAGGTTTTCCAACAACAAATCGGGAGGAACATGGAAGTCTACGTCGACGACATGGTGGTCAAGACCACCTCGGCAGCAGACCATGCTGCCGACCTCGCCGAAGTATTTGCCCAGGTCAGGAAGCACAACATGCGCCTCAACCCGGAGAAATGTGTCTTCGGCGTCCAGGGAGGCAAGTTCCTCGACTTCATGATCACTAGCAGAGGAATTGAGGCCAATCCCGAGAAGTGTAAAGCAATCATACAGATGCAAAGCCCACAAATGGTGAAAGAGGTCCAACGCCTAGCTGGACGGCTGGTCTCATTATCCCGTTTAATCCCCAAACTCGCGGAAAAGGAAGGGCCCATTTTCACCCTGCTGCGAAAACCTAAAGACTTCCAATGGACGGATCGGTGCGAAGAAGCTTTTCGAAGCTTCAAAACCTTCCTCACAACCCCGCCGATCCTACAGAGGCCAGATCACAAAACCGACCTCCTTCTTTACTTGGCCGTAGCAGAAGGCGCTATCAGCGCAGTAATAGTACAAGAGCACCAGAAAGTGCAGACACCAATCTATTTCATCAGCGAGTCCTCCAAGACGCGGAGAAGCGATACCAAATGATCGAGAAGCTGGCACTAGCACTCGTCACCGCAGCTCGACGTCTCCGACCCTACTTCCAGAGTCACCAGGTGGTAGTCAAAACCGACTACCCCATCAAGTAAATTCAGCGAAAGCCCGAGCTCGCCGGACGGATGATTGCGTGGTCAGTAGAATTGTCTGAGTTCGGCATCTAGTACGAAAGTCGCGGACCCCTGAAAGCCCAGTGCCTGGCCGACTTCGTAGCCGAGCTCACACCTACCACTGCCGAGGAACCTCAGGTGTGGACTCTACATGTGGACGGATCCTCCAACTCTAAGGGTGGTGGCGCAGGCATCATATTGGAGGGACCAAACCAAGTCACTCTGGAACAATCCCTTAAGTTCGGCTTCAAAGTGACCAACAACCAGGCGGAGTAGGAGGCACTTTTTGCGGGATTAAGGCTAGCCCGCGACCTCGGAGCTCAAAAGGTAAGTTGCAACAGCGACTCAAAACTCATGGTGGAGCAGCTCAGCGGAACGTACCAAGCAAAAGGCACTCTGCTGCAGCGGTACTTTCACACTATGTCCCACCAGATCTCGTCCTTCGACGAATTCACCATAAAGCATGTGCCACGAGAACAAAATGCCCGAGCTGACCTCCTATCAAAGCTTGCCAGCACCAAAAGGCCTGGACAGCACCGAACCATCATTCAGGAAACCTTGCACTCACCCAGCTTAGACGACAAAGTCGTCAACGTCAGTGACAATGAAGACCTGGGATGGATGGCAGGCATCTGGAGCTACTTGAAAGAAGGAACCCTGCCCGAGGACAAAGACGAAGCTCGGAAGATAAGGATGAGATCGGCTAAGTTCATCATCATCAGAGATGAGTTATTCAAATGTGGAGTTTCCTCTCCACTACTCAAATGCTTGACTGCGTCTTAGGCAGCCTATGTCATCAGGGAAATTCATCCGGGGATATGCGGCATGCACTCCGAGGCGCGCTCAATGGCGACCAGGGTACTCCGAGTTGGGTACTACTGGCCCACTCTGAAGTCGGACTGCCAAAACTACATTCAAAAATGTAAAGAGTGCCAGCAATTCGGCGACACACACCGGCAACCACCCGAAGCTCTCCACCACATGATGTCGGCATGGCCTTTCTCCCAGTGGGGAATGGACATTCTCAGACCATTCCCCCCTACGAAAGGTCAACTGAAATTCCTCCTGGTGGTAATCGATTATTTCACCAAGTGGATTGAAGCATGCCCACTCGCCAAAATTACCACTGAGAACGTGCAAAAATTCACAAGGAAGAACATCATTTGCAGGTTCGGAATCCCTCACACTCTCGTAACCGATAACGGCCGACAGTTCATCGCGCAGGGATTCGAGGACTTCCTCCGAGAGCTCGGTATCAAGCATCTCCCGACCTCGGTGGAACACCCCCAAACCAACGGCCAAGCCGAAGCAACCAACAAAGTCATCCTCCAGGAACTCAAGAAACGACTGGGAAACGCCAATGGACAGTGGCCCGACGAACTTCCCAGCATCCTCTGGGCGTATCATTGCACCCGCCAATCAACCACGCAGGAAACACCCTACAGGCTAACTTACGGAGTCGATGCAATGATCCCAGTAGAAGTCGGAGAGACGTCCCACCGATGGCAGGTTTTCGATACCGAGCAGAACGCTCAAGAATTGGCAGCTGACCTCGACTTGGTGGACGAGCTTAGAGACAAAGCTCAAATCCATGAAGAAACATGCAAGCTCCGAGCTTCCCGAAGGTACAATACCCGAGTACGGCCTCGTTCTTTCCGAGCTGGTGACTTGGTGTGGCGATTGCTAGGCGAAGCCCGAAAGGACACGTCGGATGGGAAGCTTGCACCTACTTGGGGTGGCCCATTCCGAGTTACAGAAGACTTGGAAAATGGAGCGTATAGGCTGGAAGAACTCAGCGGGAAGCCCATACCGCGGACTTGGAATGCTACGCATCTCAAGTTCTACTTCAGCTGAATTTTGTATGAATGAGCTGTGCACTCTTTTCCCACCTCAGTCTTTTGTCCCAAAAAACAGAAAAATGGGTCTTGGCTGAGAGGGTTTTTAACGAGGCACATATTTCCATCAATAAGATAACCCATTCCCTTTTATCAACACTCTTTTACCTTCACCGTTTTACTACAAAATGCCCTACGTTTAACACACTTATCCGAGGTCGAATCCGAACCTTGATAAAACACATTACTCTGAATCTGAGGTCGAGTACGAACCACTTATCCGAGGTCGAATCCGAACCTTGGTAAAACACATATTACTCTAAATCTGAGGTCGAGTACGAACCACTTATCCGAGGTCGAATCCGAACCTTGGTAAAACACATATTACTCTAAATCTGAGGTCGAGCACGAACCACTTATCTGAGGTCGAATTCGAACCTTGATGAAGCACATATTACTCTAAATTCGGGGTCGAAAATGAACCTTCGATACGAACGTCTAAGATCGAGTCCGAACCTCGGCACAATCCATTCTACACTGACTTAGGGTCGAATACGAACCCCAACACGCTTTACACAAATTCGAGGTCGAGAACGAACCTTAGAAACGCCCGTCCGAAGTCGAGTCCAAACTTTGGCATGATCCATTTTACTCTGATGTAGGGTCCAATATGAACCGAACCCTAACACGCTTTACACAAATTCGAGGTCGAGTGCGAAGCCTAAAACGTTAATCCGAGGTCGAGGTCTAACCCCGCATGACCACCTCGGACCCATAAAAACACACAACAGACACCAAACGTGTCTCAAAACGCGCAAAATAGTAAAAACCAAGCGCAAATAAACAAAGCAAAATACGTATATACAGAGCTATGCTTCCCAAGTTCAATACATGAACTCAAAGGGAAGTAAAGAGAAAACAGGAAAACTAAACTATTACAAAAAATGGCCTACACAGAGGCATTCTCACTAGAGCTGTCCTCGACATCATCCTCCTTGACCAGCTTCCCAAAGCGAATGACCTTCTCCACGTGCATGCCGGAGAAGTCAAACCCGGGCGCAAGGAGCCTGGCCTGGCGAGCAGCCTTGAGGAAGCCCCTCTTATGCTCCACCACGATGGAGCGCTCTACCTCCTCAAGTCTCCTCTCCAGTGCCGCCTTCTCGGCCTCCAGTGACGAAAGGTCTACTCTCTGGGCAGCAATCTTCTCCTCTTTGCTACCAATGATGACCTCATCGCGAAGACGCTCCTCGGTTACCGACACCAGTTCGCTCTTCAAAAATGCGACCTCATCTTCCAAAGAGCGAACCTGCTCCCAAGAAGACATCACCTTGCCTCAGGACGAGGTAACAAGCCCCCACAACTCACCCACTCGGGAGGCATAGTTTTCATTAGACCACAAGGCGATCTCCAATGACTTCTGGGCCCTGGCGAGGCCCCCCCTCGTTGCCTGGAGCTCGGCTCCCTGCATCTTTGCTTCGCCAAGGGCGGCAGTCAGAACCCCGTTTTCCACCCTCAGGACTCTATTCTCATCCTTCAGAGGCTGAACAAGGCTCCTCAGCTTCGCCATGTCCTCCTGCTGCCTCGACCACTTGTATTTCCAGTAATCCACAATGGCCGTGCCTCTCTGCCGGAAGATCTAGGCGGCCTCGAAACTCCCCATCGGCCCGGCTGACTCGATCATCGCCTGATCAGCCGTGCTCAGCGACCCCTTTGGGAAAAACTTCTCCGGAGTCACCGCGGCGCTCCACAGAGAGTCGACCTCCTCCGATGCACTCAAATGCTCTAAC
This sequence comes from Cajanus cajan, assembly GCF_000230855.2. Taxonomy (NCBI): domain Eukaryota; kingdom Viridiplantae; phylum Streptophyta; class Magnoliopsida; order Fabales; family Fabaceae; genus Cajanus; species Cajanus cajan. Next base: position 60,435,267 of record NC_138518.1, read on the forward strand.
CGCATGGGCGCACCCTCTTGCGCATAGCGGTACGCAAGATACGGCCGCTTTGGCTTCGGCACTGGACCGAAGGTAGGGAGCCCGAAGCTCGATCCCTCCCTACGAGCCTCGGCGGAAGTAGACGCAGGCACCCCCTGCGCGACCACGGAAGGATTCCTTTCCGACACCCCGAAACTCGGGGACCCGAAACCCCGGTGTCGTCCCCCGCCTGCAAAGAAACGAGGATACTCTTCTGAGAACAAAAAGTAAACAGAAGGGTAAAACACCAACGTCACAGAAGGGCCAACCGCTTACCTCGCCAACCGGAGCAGCAGGTACAGCACCCCGGATCATCTCCTCGGCAGCAGAGGTGGCCCGCCCGGCAGCAAGGACCGCTTCCTCGGCAGCATCCTCTGCCTATAGAAAACAACCTCAAGTCAAAACGGAGAAAAACAATATACAATGAAGAAAATAGAAACGAGACTAAGAAAAGAAAAGTACTCACCACGGCGGCCCGGACAACTCGCTCAGCAGCTCGGGCCAGCACCTCGCCAGGCTGAGCGACAGGCCCAATAGCCGACGCCACCTCTTCGGCGGCCACACAACGACCCCTTCCGACGGTGGACTTCCAGCAAGGTCCACCACGCCGACTTTAGCAGCCTCGGAAGCAACCTCCCCTATCCCACGAGAGGCAGAGGTCCCCCCGACCTCTCTCCCGCCCCTCTTTCTTTTTCGGTTCACTTTCATGGGGGAAACCTCCTCCTCTGGAGGCTCGGAGACCCTGAACTCGGTCACGTTGAAGCAGTGCTTCAGATCAAGCCACAAATCCTCCCCTATAATGCCTGCAGACAGAAAATAGGGCACATCAGCAAAGAAGAATTAAAAAAATCTCAACAAGCTACCAAAACATAAGATACTTACCCTCGAGGCCCCTCTCCCTATGCGCCGAGTTCGCTAGCGACAAGATCGACTTGCAGTCCAACGGGCGAGGAAGTGCCGAAAGATTCCCAATGGCGGCAACCTCCGAGGTCGTCAATTGCGAAGGATCCACCCCGTGGAACCTAGACGGTTTGGGACACCAGTAGAAAGGGAACTTTGGCAATCCACCGAAGTAGAAGCCCCCATCCTCTAAAGGGTCAACGTCCACGAGGGCAACCCGGAAGAACTCGGTTTTGAAATTTTTATAAGACTGGGAGTAAGGAGTGAATAAACCCCCCTCTTTACTCCCGTTCAAAGAAAGAATGCCATAAGGCGGAACACCCAGCTTCAACTGATAAAAGTGAAGGAAAACGCGGAGGGACAACTCTATCCCTAGGACCGCACACAGGAGTTGAAACGCCCTCAAAAAACCCCAGCTATTGGGATGTAGCTGGCAAGGTGCCGCGTTGATGTAGTTCAAGAAATCACACTCAAACTAAGTGAAAGGAAGACAAACACCCAGGTCCCTGACGAAACACTGATAGACATAGAAATGAGGAGGGTCGGTAGACCTCCCCATATACACACCCTCACCGGCCGGACAGGGCTCGAGTCGAATCATCCGGGAAACGGAAGGGTCGCAAATCCGGTGCGTCTTCCAAACCGCATTGACCTCCAGAGGCGATCTGAACACACTTTGGACCCCCCCATTTCGCGCTTAACCCAGTCGTAGCCAGGAACGCTCGACTCCAGGTCCTTGGGCGGAGGCGGGTCTTTCCTCTCGGCGGCGCCCCTCCCGGTAGCCACCGCCTTACTGCGCGCCTTGCCCCTGGCAGGTGCAGAAGAACTGGCGCCACGACCACCAACCATCAAGAGGAGTAATAGAACTCGAAGAGGAACTGTGAAAATAGAGATGGAAAGCGCACGGAAACGAGAAGGAAAAGAGGACTATCGTACCCAAGAAGCCAAAGAGTGGATGGAAGCAGAGTGAATGAGGAGAGACGTGGGAGAGAAAGAGAAAAGGGCTTTTTCCCCAAGTTTCAAAATGGCCATGCCACGTGTCAACCTAAGGGCACGCTGACAACACATTAATTGCAAAACCATCATTGGATAATCATCATTTCCCTTAACGTGCCACCTGCACGTTTTCGGAAAATGAACAGTTACGACACATGGCTTCTCAACAGGCAAACTGATAGACCATGGGCCAAGGGCCCAGTGACCAGAGTTATGGCTAGAAGAATACAGGAGGAGTTAGACCTTGTGAAGACTAGTGGGCTTGTCAAGCCCAAGATAATCTTCATTTGGAATGCTCTATCATGAAGAGAAGGCCTAGTTCTACTTGTTTATATTGTACAGTTTATACATAGTCTTTTGTATAGGTTATTTTTGCCTTTGTATTTGTGAGGCACTTTATTTGCTTTTCTTAGTGTGTGTATATTGATTTTGAGGTAGGTTACTTGGAGAGTTTAACTCCATTTAACCTCCCTAGTTGATACATTCATTTTATATTTTTTCAGTAGGGAAAAGGGGGTGACGTTTAGTAATGCTTGTGGGTGTAACAAGTAATTGGGCCAGAATTGGGCCTAGGCAAAATTTTGCATATTGGACTCATTTTGCTCCTAATTTTTCATAGATTTGATTTAGCTAGGTTTCATCATCATATGATGAACCTAACTAAATCAAATCAAAGTTTTTCAAATTAAATCATGGAGCTAAATGTGTTCAAGGCCGCCTAGCTAGTTCCTTCTCCTTTGGCCGAAAATTGCTTGTTACCTTTCAAAGGTTTGAAGCTTGTCTTGCAAGCTTCTAAACCTTTGTAAGGCCGCCTAGCTAGTTCCTTCTCCATTCTAGTGCCATTCCTAGGTTAATCCTTGTGTGCTAGCCTTCAAAATTTCCTTTAATTGTTGCTTGTCATTTTTGTGGAACTCTTTCTAGTTTGTCACATTTTCTTCTACCAATTGGTGTAGCTATTCTAAATTGTTCTTTTTCAGTTTTTAGCACTAATATTCAGTCTTGAAGGTGGTTGAGTGCTTCTTAAAAGGTGTAGGAGGCCAAGGCAAGGGACATCCACTTGAAGGCTTTGGTGGTTGCTTAGGGAGTTTGTTCTCTCTTGGTGGCTAGGCTCTTGAAAACACCTAGAAGTGACTAATATCAAGGTTGCTTCTAAAGAGAGGAGTGAAACACCTTGTGAGGCTGCAGTTGGTGGCTGAATTGGAGCAAGAAGGAAGAAAGCTAGTTGTGAAAATTTTTGTGAAAATTTAGTGACAAATTTTAGTGACGGAAATTTTAGTTTCTAAAACTTGTTTTCCTTACAAAATCCGTCTCTAAATTTGTTTCTAAATTAGTGGCTAATTTGTTTTCCTTGAAATTAAGTGCAGCCACTAATTTCATTTGAAAGTAAATTTACATTTCATTTGGAGTGTGAATTTACATTTTATTTGAAGCAAATTTGAATTTCATTTTCTTTGTAATTTTTGTTTTCTAAATTTTTGTACAAGGCCTTTATTAAGGAGAATGGGCTGTTCTGCAAGGAGAACGGGTCGTTCTGCAAGCAGAACGGGCCGTTCCAGATGACTAAATAGCAGAAAATAAAAAAAATTTGCGTAGACAAGAAACTAATCTCAAACGTGTAATGTGCAGACACTTAGAGAGTTACAAACGTCCAGTGTAGAAACAAACACACTGAGAGACTTAGAGATTGAGAGAAAAGGGATTATTAGTTTCTAAACAGGGAGCGTGAGAATGAAAGGTGGAGTGGGCGTTTGATTTTAGGGGCATATTTACGTCGGGTGAGGGTTGGCCCGACGTAAATTATCCCATTAACGTCGGAGCTCTCACTGTCCGACGTAAATTTACGTCGGACTACTGGGGTCCGACGTAAATTTACGTCGGACAGTGAGAGCTCCGACGTTAATGGGATAATTTACGTCGGACCCCCCTCTGTTCGACGTAAATTAGTTCCCATTATTTACCATTCTGCCACCGCGTTTTTATAACTTCGGTGGTTCCTTGTTCCGACGTCATTTAGGTGACGTAAAAGCCTCTTTATTGACACTTTGAACACACGTTCTAATGACATCATGTTAAGGGACCAAGTCCGAAAGGAGGCAAAAGGAATGACCTATGAGCACTTCCTTGGACACATGGTCCAAGTGGATGGTCACCCACTTGCATGAGACAAGTGGGTTATGCGTCTCTTTCATGGAGGGGATAAGATGTTTCTTGCTCCATAAGCCAACCAAACTTTATATGTACCTTTCTATCATATGTATACCTTGCTTTTGATAAAATTTGATAAATAAACTTGGGTTTTTCTCATGTCTTAGTTTTCTCTCTTGGAAAAATTCTTTCCTTATGAACTTTTATCAAGGAATCTCTCCTTGTGGCAAGTTCATCATCATTTTTGCTTATCTTCCTTGAAGTGGTGCACCTCTTTTCTATTCTCCTCCACCATTTTCATATTTCTTTTGAGTTTTAAGATCCATGGAAAAAGATTGGAAGCATATTGAAGCTATTTGAAGAGACTCATCACCCATCTCTAAACTAGTTTCATTGTATTTGGTATTAAGAGCTTTGGTTCTTCCATGGAGTTTTCTCCCAAACATTTTTCGTCTTGATTAGTATTCTTACACGTCTTGTAATGTGTTTTTTTATTAGATATAAATTTTTGCATAATATATGATATATCTGAAATGTCTTCAAAAATTCTGGTTTAAAATTTTTTAGTACTAGTTTCTATGAATCAAATCTTTGTGTATTACCTTAGGATTCTTAATCTATGAGTTTTCCTTTATTTTTTTTATGTCTAATATGGTGTTGAATGTGTGTTAGAAAATTCGCATGGCATTATGTTTCTTTTGTATTTGAAATCTATACAAATATTTTTGTCTTAGAAGTCTTATTAAATCCTTCTAGTAGTCCTTTTAATTTTTGAATATTGCAAAATACATATGATATAGTACTGCACGAAATATGTTCATGTACTTTTTGGTTTATAATCTTTTAGTTCTTGTATGTTATTAGATCATTGACTTTCTCTTAGTAGAGTTAGGTTTTCATATGTCTTGTAGTTTTCACTATTTCTTGTTTCCTTGAATATTTTGTGATTCAAATTCATTTCAAACTTTGGTGAAACATTAAAAACACTTTGGTGAAACATTAAAATCTCTTTATGCTACAGTTACATTACATTTGTCTCACTTTGAAGTTCAAAAAGTTTAAAAATCAAAGACCTAATAAAAAATAAGAGTAGTAGTCAAAATTTCACCAATTTTTGGAGTCCTCTTGAATTTTCTCTACTTCTAAATTTTTTTTTACAATTTTGTATTCTTGTTTTGAAACATTTTATGACAATAGTACAACCACTAGAACAAAGATAAAGTAGTCACAAAATAGCTCCAAAATAATGAAAAACAAAAGTGAATAAAAAAAGATAAAAGAAATAAAAGAGAAAAAAATACAAGAAAAAGAAAAAAAATATTAGAGATAAAAAAAATATGAGGAGCATTTATTTCATGTGAATTTGTATTTAATTTGGAAGTATATTTGAGTCTTTATTGTTTTTGTAATCTAAATTTAGAACCAATCCTATAATTACTCTTTTGATGTCTTAGCTTCCAAGTCATGCTTTAATTTGTGCTTGTATAATTATTGTAAATAACTGAAGTTTGTCACGCCTACTTCCTATTAGAGTTTAGCTATTTTAATTGTATCTTTGTTGCTTGTCTTTTAAACTTTCCTCTAGTGTTGTTTTGGTGTGTGTGGAGAAAAGAGGAATACTAGAAGGGAGGGTTGAATAGTAATGCTCAAAAACTCTCACTTTTCGTAATATAATGAAGTAGTTGTAACGTAGTAAGTATTTTAGAAGGTCATGGGTGATTTAGTAGTCCGGAACGGACCGTTCTAAACTACTAAATAGGCTTATGAATTTTGAACTGGAACGGGTCATTTCAAAATGGTCATTGTGAGTTAAATTCTACTCCAGAACGGGCCGTTCCGATTTTAGAACGGGCCGTTCTAGACGTGCCAGAACGGGCCATTCCGATTTCAGAACGAGCCGTTTTGCATGTAAATTTTACACATGATGAAGAAGCCCAGAAAGAGCCGTTTCGGATTTGAAACGGTCCGTTCTAGCCACTTCAGACTTCTATAAATAGAGGTTGTGCAGTTGAGGAGAAAGAGAGGTTTTTAGAGAGAATTTTTAGAGAGAAGGACTCTGGACTAGGAAGCTCGCTTTAGGTGGATTGAAGTTCCGGGTTGAGCTTCGGAAAGGAAATTCTACTTCTTCTCAGTTCTTGGCTATTCTGAGCCAATCTTCAGGTAAGGGAAGCTAGATTGTATGTTGTTTGGTTGTATGCGAGTTTAGGAACTCATATGGAGTTGTATAATTACATTGAGATGTATGATGAGTAGAAAGTGAAATGAAGAGATGCAAGTTGAGTATAGTGAAGTTGTTTACAAGTTGTGTGTTGATCTATGATATTGTTGAAGCATGTTGAAATTAAGTTGATAAAGTTGCTATATGTTATGTGTGGACATGTTTATGTTGTGAAATATGATGAGATGATATAGTTGATAGTTGTGAAGTGCATGATGATAATATTGTGAGTTGTGAGAAGCATGATGTGAAGTATGTAGATGTGTGTGATTTATATAGATGTTATTAGTAGACTATGTTGTTAAGTTGTTAGAGAAGAGTTGTATGTTGCTATAAAGTTTTATGTTGTGCCATGTGTTGAAAAGATATTATTTTATGATGATTGAGTTGTAAATTATGAGTTGATCTAATAAGCTATTGAGTTGATTATGCTGTTTAAAGTTGAAATGAGATGCTGTGTTATTAAAATGTGTTGTTAAATAGCGTTGATGAGTTGTTGCACTAATATACCATGTTGTTTAAGTTGAAAGTTGATTGAGATGATGAGTTGAAAAGTTGTACGTTGTTTAAGTTGTTGAGTTGAGCTACGCTGTTAAGTTGTAAGCTGATTAAGCTGTGATGATGAGTTGTTGATCACTAGGACTAGATGAGATGTTTTCGAAGTTGCTCATCCCATTGTGTGGATTGAGATAGTTGTTGTGCTCTGAGAGCCCAATTTGTTGAAAAACCCTCCTTGGGAAGTTGTCCCTTGGAGTGGACGTTGTGTTGTTCTCCTCTAGGATTTAGTTGATCCCGTGTGTGGGCAAGGTCGAGGCACACGTGTACAAAGCAACCACGGTATAGAGGCAAGGTCGAGCTATACCGATTACAAAGTGACCACGGTATAGGGGCCAGGTCGAGCTATACCGATTACAAGCGGCCAGATGTTTAATGTTGTAAAGTTGTTATGGTGCCTATTGTTGTAAAGTTGAACAGTTGGGGACATATGGTAAAGATATATGTCCTATGTTGAGATACATAGTACTAAGGTGATAAGTTGAAAGTTGTTTTAAAGTTGGATCCCTTAGTACTGTGTGGGCGGCATGGAAGTAGTTGATCCATGTCATGGTTGAATGACCAATTTGAGTAAGGTATCTAGTTAGAGATGTAATTTTTGACTAGGTACTGAATGGTGCGTGGTACTTGGGGGACAGTGGGTGGGCTAACTCTATATTTGGATTGGTGATGCTAGCCAAGGCCGTGGTAGGCTCATACCCAAACCCTTCTGTCCTAACAGTAGTACTGGATCTCCGAGTCTAAGTAGCACACCTGAGCAATCGCCTATTGTTGTCTATACCTGGTTCTCTTCGGAGTTCCTAACAATGTCCTATAATTGACCTGGTCAAGATAAGTCAAACGCTGGATTTGGTAAGGTTTATGCCACCTAGATTGCTCAACCTCAGTTGGTGGAGATCTCCAAGTTGAAATGCGTGACGACGCATAAGTTGTTGATGAGTTGATTTGTTGTTTATATGAGTTGTACATATGTTGTTGTGTTGTTAAGTTGTGATTGTGTTGTATGTTGATCCTGTTGAGGATGATGATAGTGTTGTTATGTTGTAAGTTGCTTTTAAACATGTGTTGTTGAGAGATGTGTAATACATGTGTTGGTTGTTGTTATGATGAATATGATAACTATTCCAATGGTTTGTACAATAGTTGCGTTGAAGTGTTGATACATCGTTGATATGTGGAATCAAGTTGAAATGATGTTAAGATGTATAATATATATGTTATTTGTCTTATCTGTCGGATGCGAAGATGATTATATAGTCGTTGTATTTCATATTAAATTATTATGAGTTGTTTATTGTCTCTAGCTTACCCTTGCATGTTTCCATGTGGTTTGAACTACGATGATCATATGTTGTATGGGAGCAGGGCAGGGATAGGCTGGGAGATAGTTGCTAGAGGCCACAGGAGGTGCCTGGAGATGGATATTTTTTTGTAGGCTACCTTATAGTAGCATATTTTGGCTATATATAACTATTTGTTGTTGGTTGTTTGATTAGCAACTTGTGTTGTAAATGTTTTATTATACTATTTTAGTATATATATTCCAGTAATGTGTAGTGTTGTTTCATAGTGTGACGGCTACGGCAGGTCATTACAGTAGTAACCATGAAAAATATGAGAGAGTAGACAAAGTAAAGAATGAACTCAAGTATTTATATTGGCTTGTCTCAATCGTCAAGACTATGTCCAATTCTTGATTTAATCAGATCAAGTTTCACTATCTTGTCAAAGATACAAGTATTCTTTACCAAACTACTTCTACCTCAACCCTGAGTATTCTTTAAATTGTCTCGTTTAGCGATTTACCCAAGTATTATTTTCACACAAATCATCTCTAGGTTTTAACACTTAGTACTTTTTTTTTGTACAAAGTCTCTTCAGGCTTAAACAAGTATTTTTTTTTTGTACAAAGCTTCTTCAGGCTTAAACAACTATTATTTTTTTTCACATAAAGTCTCTCCAAGCTTAAATAACAAGTATTCTTTTTCAAATAAGCCTCTTCAGGGTCAAATTCAATAACTTAGAGTTACAAAGGTTTATAAGATTGTTTCGTCTTCCTAGCAATACGTGATACAACAAATTACATACAAAAACTTTTTATAGAAAGAAAGTAGTTTTTACAATGATCGATCTCTCTCAATTCATCACTTATTTTTAAACTTCAAACTTCCTTTTATAAGGCTTTGATGAAGATGACCGTTGCAAGTTCTTGAGCTTCTCTCTCATAGCTTGTTTCGTCTATCTTCACAATTTTCTTCTAGGAGAGAATTATTCATTGGTGTAATAAATATTTGCATTAAATGCTTTTGCTAAATTATCATTTTTATCTAATCAATAAAGCTCTTTATCACCTTTTGACACCGAGAAATGTTGGTACCAAGAAAGTTTTTAAATTTTTCTCATTTTGTAAAATGTTGGTACCAAGAAAGTTTTTAAATTTGATTTGTTAAGGAATTTATTCAAACATAGTTGGTTTCTCATTAAAGATCATAAATAATAAAGTTTTAATACACATCTCTTGTTATGACTAATGATTCATCTTATCAATTAACAAAATCATTTTAATGAAGTCATTGTCTTATACAAGTTCTTACTAGGTGAATTTTGTCTCAAAGAAAGGTTCGTCTTAGTCATTTAAAAACTTTATACAATTGATCAAAAACCTCAATGTTTGTTAACAACAAAACTTAAGACCTATGAGATCTACGATTATCTTTTGACTTAACAATGTATAAATTCTTTGTAAAGTTAAACAAGGTTCTTGCCACAAGGTAGCATCTTGGAATGTTGATGAAAGCTTAGGAGGTTTGGCTCCTTGGCGAAAACTATCTTTTGGAAAAGGTTAAAGACCAAACACCTTAGAAAGGAGTGACACACTATATAAACTTTCTTACACTAATGATTTTGTTCATTGTGTAGGAGAAGATTTGAAGACTTAATCATTCTAATAGATACACTCTCATTAGTACAAATCAAACTCAAACTTAGTCATTCTACCTTCTATTAACCTTTATCAATTCAAAGAATAAGAAAATAGAGGTAGATTATACCAAAATGAGTCATAAATCAACCAAATCTAAGACATTTTTGAACATGCATTGAACTCCATGTGAAGGTGATTTTACAATGGGAATAAGTAGAAAGTTCCTTACATGCCTAAGCTAAAACTGGTGTCGAAGACCTAAAATATACCAAAAGAGAGATTCATTTGAAGTAGCTTCATCTTCCTTAGTAGCTAGCACACAGAACCCAACACAAATTGTAAAATCGGTAGTTTTTTTTGTCTTAACCAAAATTTCTCGCATATTTCCATGGTCAAGAGCATGGAAATAAAAAGCAAGGAAACCCACAACTTTTTTATTTCTTCTCACATTAATTCACTAATCCCAATCGCATAAACTTATTTTCACTGCACCTATTTTGACTTTCTTCCTCTTATTTTCTACCTATTTTTCACTAATACCAAACAAATTGAAGTTTTGGGAATAACTAAAAAAGGTACCATATTCATCATATTTAAAAAGGATTAGACAGGATCGACATATTTCAATAAATGAGATTAAAATTTCTAATTTAACAATTTTTGGAGGGTAAACTTGTAGAAAAGAAAAGTAATTGGTGGGTCAATTCATACTAGAAAATAAAAAAATCTAAACATACATTCATAAAGAAATTTATTCATTTTCTAAATATTTCTAAAATAATTTAGACACAATTAAAAATCATAAAATATTGCATCACTAGTTATTAAAGTAAAGTATCACTAACTAAACGAGAAAAATTTTAGCAACACATTCTTAATTTTGAATACACTCTTTAGTAGTAGTTGACTTTTATTGAAATTCATAAATTTTTGTGAGTTGCACTTCTTACTTAATAAGTCTCACTTATGATTTTATAATTTTTAATAAATATTAATCAAATAATAATAGTATATTAAAAAGACTCAATAAACAATAGTTTACTAGTTTTAATGTCTTAATCCATTTTCACCAAGCTAAACCTATCTATCAAAATCAATTTCAAAAAAACTCTATTATTATTATTATTATTTATTAAATCTTAAAACAAAAAAGAAAAAAAAAAAGGTTGGTGAGTTGACCAACCTCAAGCCACTCTAAGTGTTTTCTTAGTGGGTGGAACATGTTAAATGAGTTCATAGATTTAAAATCTTTTAACCAACTCTTTGAGAGAAAAAAAAAATTAAATGAGTTAATAACCAAAACCTCTGATTTTAGGTACAAAAATGTATTGAATAATATTTTTATTTAACCAAAATAATGTTAGTAAAAGATCTAAGCATATGTATAGTGAACATTAAATTTTTTACTCATAAAAGTATATGAATCCATGGCGGATCAGGATAAACACTTAGAATACCTAAGCCATAACCTCAATTATAAAAATTTCAAAAAAAAAAAAATTATATAGCAGGAAAAAATAAATTTTCTATTTTTTTTATTAAAAATAAGATTTTAATTAGAATTTCTATGTGAGATTGTTGAAATTTATAATAAAATTAATTGGTTATGTTATTTTTTTTATAATAATAACACAAAAATTTAATTTAAAAATAATATTACACTCACCTAAGTATGTTCAAAATTCAAATATATCCTTATATAAATATGTGTGTGTGAGATTGTTGAAATTTATAATAAAATTAATTGTTTTTTTTTTATAATAATAACATAAAAAAGTTAGTGTGTGAGATTGATGAAATGAAAAATTAAATTAATTGATTATGTTTTTTTCTTTTATAATAATAACACAAAAAAAGTGTGTGTGTTTCCACTACAACTATCATTATCGTTCGGGAGTGTGTGCCTCCATCACAATTATCGTTATCATTAGAGGTGACAAATAAACTCGTAACCGTAGATAATATCTGAACTCGTGCTGACTTTGTTAGGTAATACTCGTTTTGATCGGGTACCGATATGAGTAAAATCTGAAATATTAAACCGGGGACAGCCGGGGATGGGGATGGGGATGGGTATATACTTACTCGCTCCATCCCCGTCATTGTCCTCATCCCTGATTTAATATCTGTCTTGATTTGATTGTGTACTATCCGTACCGCGTAATCGAGCTCCGAGCTCGGCACCACAACGCAAGCCGACCTCGGACGCGCACCGCATGGCATCAGCTCGGCATTTAAGTAGATCATAACTGATCTCAAGGGATCTCGCGCCAGACGAGATCCGTTATCTAATCATATTTTATCTCAGGCCCAAGGCCCAAAACAACCCTAATTCACACTAAGGTACGTGCATTACATATACGAGACTCATACTCATACAAACCCTAACTTTAGCATCGGAGTCTCTTTTGCAGGTACCACCCCCATCTTAGAGCACCAGCGTACCCGTAAAGAAGGCTCATCGATCTTACCTGGCGGATCAGCTCTACAGCAGATTTCCGGTAAGAACATTTGACGCCCACCGTGGGGCCGATCAAAACAGCTCTTATCGGCCACGCTTATGGTTTTCACCAGAAGCCATAGCAGACGCGTAATAAACGACCTAGATCACACAACTAACATGAATAACGAAGCAGCAGTGCGACGACTGATCGAGCAGGTCGAGCAGCTGCGGCAGCAACACGTCGCAGATCTACAAAGTATGCGTGCCAAGCACGAAACTGACCTAGTCGCGATGCGTACCGCTAATGAGGCTGACCTAGCGGCTCTACGCGCGGAAAACAAGAGGATTCGCGCTCAACCCCAGCGGCGATATTTTGATCATCCCTTCGGCTCTCAACCCAACCCCGGCGGAGCAGTGCGAGTCGAGTTAAACCAGGAGGCAGGATCAACTCCCCCACAGGGAGTGATCAGCACAATTGCAGGAGGCTTCGCAGGAGGGGGAGCCAGCAGCTCAGCCCGAAAAAAACACCTGCGCAACGTTAACCGCATACACTTCACCACCTCTGCTTCGCACCAGAGCTCGCAGACGATCACTTTCACCGACGATGACTATGCCGGGATCAATCCCAACCAGGACGATCCTATGGTCATAGCCGTAGCGCTAGCCAATTGGGAGGTTCACAAGACTCTGGTCGACCAAGGGAGCTCGGCCGATATCCTATATTGGCCAACATTCCTCAATTTAGACGTCCCCCACTCTCTCATACAACCTCACACAGAACCCCTAGTCGGTTTTGCAGGAAGGAGCGTTTACACTCGGGGATACGTGGACCTACTGACGGCTTTCAGAGCACCTCCGGATTCAAGGCGGGTTATGGTTCGATACCTCCTCGTGGAAGCCGACACCTCCTATAACATCATCATCGGCAGACCAACCTTGAATCAGCTCAGAGCGGTAGTGTCCACCCCACACCTCACCATGAAATTCCCAAGGCATGATGGGAGAATTATCTTCGTCAGAGCAAACCAGAAGACGGCACGACAATGCTACACCGAAAGCCTGAAAATCGCCTCACCTGGCGAACAGTGCAAGAGCAACCTTACCACCGTGGCTCGCATGAACCACGAAGAAATCACCGACCTCGATCCAAGATCCGACGCTCGTGACGAGCAGCCTACCCCCGTTGACGAGCTCGATGACCTCCAGATCGGGAAACTCCCCAAGCAAACCACGAAGATCAGCAGACAGTTGACTCCAAAGTTGCGACAACAACTTGAAGCGGAAATCCTCAAGAATGCCGACCTCTTCGCCTGGTCTAGCGCTGACATGCCAGGCATAGACGCCGATTTCATCTGCCACAGGCTAGCAATACACAAGGAGGCAAAACCAGTCGCCCAGAGGAAGAGGAAGGTCGGCGGCGAAAGACGGGAAGCCATCGTCGCTGAAACACAGAAATTGCTCAACGCTGGCTTCATCCGTGAAGTCAGATACACCACATGGCTGGCGAACGTGGTCCTGGTAAAGAAGAACTCGGGGAAGTGGCGCATGTGCGTCGACTATACCGACCTAAACAAAGCATGCCCCAATGACTCATACCCTTTGCCGAGCATTGATAGGTTAGTCGACGGAGCCTCCGGACACGCCCTCCTCAGTTTCCTCGACGCCTACTCTGGGTACAACCAAATAATGATGTACCCACCTGATGAAGTGCATACGTCTTTCATCACCGACCACGCCAACTACTGCTACTGGGTGATGCCCTTCGGCCTCAAAAATGCAGGGGCAACCTACCAGCGGCTGATGGATAAGGTTTTCTGTCAACAGATCGGGAGAAGCATGGAAGTTTACGTCGACGACATGGTAGTCAAAACTACCTCGGCGGTAGACCACGCTGCCGACCTTGCCGAAATATTTGTCCAGGTCAGGAAGCATAACATGCGCCTCAACCCAGAGAAATGTGTCTTCGGTGTCCAGGGGGGTAAGTTCCTCGGCTTCATGATTACCAACAGAGGAATCGAGGCCAACCCCGAGAAGTGCAAGGCCATCATCCAGATGCAAAGCCCACAAACAGTGAAAGAAGTCCAACGCCTAGCCGGACGGTTAGTCTCACTGTCCTGCTTCATTCCCAAACTCGCGGAAAAGGCGGGACCAATCTTCACCCTATTAAAAAAGCCAAAGGATTTCCTGTGGACAGATCAGTGCGAAGAAGCTTTCCAAAGCTTCAAAACCTTCCTCACAACTCCACCAATCCTACAGAGGCTGGACCACAACACCGACCTCCTCCTTTACTTGGCCGTAGCAGAGAACGCCATCAGTGTCGTTATCGTACAAGAACACCAAAAGGTACAGACACCTATCTACTTCATCATCTGAGTCCTCCAAGACGCGGAAAGGAGATACCAAATGATCGAGAAGCTGGCATTAGCGCTCGTCACCGCAGCTCGGCGGCTCCGACCTTACTTCCAGAGCCACCAGGTGATAGTCAAAACCGACTATCCCGTCAAGCAAATTCTGCGAAAGCCTGAGCTCGCCGAACGCATGATCGCCTGGTCGGTAGAACTATCCGAATTCGGCATCCAGTACGAAGGCCGCGAACCCCTGAAGGCCCAATGCTTAGCCGACTTAGTAGCCGAGCTCATGCCAACTACTGCCGAGGAACCCCAGGTATGGACTTTGCATGTTGACGGGTCCTCCAACTCTAAAGGCGGTGGTGCAGGCATCGTTCTGGAAGGGCCAAACCAAGTCACCTTGGAGCAATCCCTCAAGTTTAGCTTCAAGGTGACCAATAACCAGGTGGAGTACGAGGCACTTCTAGCAGGACTGAGGCTGGCCTGCGACCTCGGGGCTCGAAAAGTGAGTTGCAACAGTGACTCAAAAATCATGGTGGAGCAGCTCAGCGGGACGTACCAGGCAAAGGACACTCTGCTACAGCGGTACTTTCACACTACGTCCCACCAGATCTCGTCTTTCGACGAATTCATCATAAAGCATGTACCGCGAGAGCAAAACGCCCGAGCCGACCTCCTATCGAAGCTCGCCAGCACCAAAAGGCCCGGACAACACCGAACCATCATACAAGAAATCTTGCACTCACCCAGCCTAGACGACAAGGTCGTCAACGTCAGTGACAATGAAGACCTGGGATGGATGGCAGGCATCTGGGGCTACTTGAAAGAGGGAATCCTGCCCGAGGATAAAGACGAAGCTCGAAAGATAAGGATGAGATCGGCCAAGTTCGTCATCATCGGAGATGAATTATTCAAGCGTGGCGTCTCCTCTCCACTGCTCAAATGCCTGACTGCGTCCCAGGCAGCCTATGTCATCAAGGAAATTCATCAGGGGATATGCAGCATGCATTCCGGGGCGCGTTCAATGGCAACCAGGATACTCCGAGCTGGCTATTACTGGCCCACTCTAAAGTCGGATTGCCAAAGCCACATCCAAAAATGCAAAGAATGCCAGCAGTTTGGCAACGCACACCGACAACCACTCGAAACCCTCCACCACATGATGTCGGCGTGGCCTTTCTCCCAGTGGGGAATGGACATCCTCGGGCCATTCCCCCTTGCAAAAGGCCAACTAAAATTCCTCCTAGTAGTAATCGACTACTTCACCAAGTGGATCGAAGCATGTCCACTCGCCAAAATCACCATCGAGAACATGCGAAAGTTCACCTGGAAGAACATCGTCTGCAGGTTCGGAATCCCTCACGCCCTCGTCACTGACAACGGTCGACATTTCATCGCACAGGAATTTGAGGAATTCCTTCGCGAGCTCGGAATCAAACACCTTTCGACCTCGGTGGAACACCCTTAGACCAACGGCCAGGCCGAAGCTGCCAACAAGGTCATCCTCCGGGAACTCAAAAAACGACTAGGAAGCGCCAAAGGGCAGTGGCCCGTGAACTCCCCAGCATCCTATGGGCGTATCATTGCACCCCCCCAGTCAACCACACAAGAGACGCCTTATAGGCTGACCTATGAAGCTGACGTAATGATCCCAGTAGAAGTCGGCGAAACATCCCACAAACGCCAAGTCTTCAACGGCGAACAGAATGCCCAAGAACTGGCAGCTGACCTCGACTTAGTGGACGAGCTTAGAGACGAAGCTCAAATCCACGAAGAAGCCTACAAGCTCCAAGCTTCCCGAAGATACAACACCCGAGTAAAACCTCGCTCGTTCCGAGTAGGTGACTTGGTATGGCGATTACTAGGCGAAGCAAGAAAGGACACGTCAGATGGGAAACTCGCACCCACTTGGGGTGGCCCCTTCTGAGTTACAGAAGACTTGGAAAATGGAGCATATAGACTGGAGGAACTCAGCGGCAAACCCATACCGCGAACTTGGAATGCTACGCATCTCAAGTTTTATTTTAGTTGAACTTTGTATGAATGAGTCGTGCACTCTTTTCCCGCCTCAGTCTTTTATCCCAAAAAACAGAAAGATGGGTTTTGGCTGAGAGGGTTTTTAACGAGGCACATTTACATAATCAATAAAATGACTCATTCCGTCCAACTCACATCCTTTTCGCATAATTTTACGTTTAACCTCAAATGGAGGTCGAATTCGAACCTCGGATTGCTAAGGTCAAGTTTGAACCTTCACGAAAATAAAAGGTCAAGTTTGAACCCTCACGAAAATTTAAGGTCGAGTTCGAACCTCGGTTCATTAAGGTCAAGTTTTAACCTTCACAAAAACTTAAGATCAAGTTTGAACCTTCACGTAAAGTTAAGGTCGAGTTCGAACCTCGGTTCATTAAGGTCAAGTTTGAACCTTCACAAAAGCTTAAGGTCAAGTTTGAACCTTCACGTAAAGTTAAGGTCGAGTTCGAACCTCGGTTCATTAAGGTCAAGTTTGAACCTTCACAAAAATTTAAGGTCAAGTTTGAACCTTCACGTAAATTTAAGGTCGAGTTCGAACCTCGGTTCATTAAGGTCAAGTTTGAACCTTCACAAAAACTTAAGTTCAAGTTTGAACCTTCACGTAAAGTTAAGGTCGAGTTCGAACATTAAGGTCAAGTTTGAACCTTCACAAAAGTTTAAGGTCAAGTTTGAACCTTCACGTAAAGTTAAGGTCGAGTTCGAACCTCGGTTCATTAAGGTCAAGTTTGAACCTTCACAAAAATTTAAGGTCAAGTTTGAACCTTCACGTAAATTTAAGGTCGAGTTCGAACCTCAGTTCATTAAGGTCAAGTTTGAACCTTCACAAAAATTTAAGGTCAAGTTTGAACCTCCACGTAAACTTAAGGTCGAATTCGCCCACTTATCCGAGGTCAAGTTCGAACCTTGATGAAATGTATCACTCCAAGTCCGAGGTCAAATTCGAACCTCGGTAGGATTAAGGTCAAATTTGAACCCTCAATCTACGGTCTAGTTTGAACCATCACGAAAAGCTAAAGTCAAGTTCGAACCTCGGTTTTATTACGGCAAAATTTGAACCTTCACGTAAAAAATATATACACATATATATATACAAGCAAAGTTCACAGGATTCAACACTTGAATCCAAAACAGAAATAAATTACGATTACAAAATCGGCCTACACAGAGGCATTATCGCTGGAGCTATCCTCAACGTCGTCCTCCTTGACCAGCTTCCCAAAGCAAATGACCTTCTCCACATGCATGCCGGAGAAGTCAAACCCTGGCGCAAGAAGTCTGGCCTGACGAGCAGCCTTGAGGAAGCCCCTCTTATGCTCCACCACGATGGAGCGCTCAACATCCTCAAGTCTCCTCTGCAACGCCGCCTTCTCGGCCTCCAGCGACGAAAGGTCTACTCTCTGGGCAGCAATCTCCTGCTCTTTGCTACCAATAATGACCTCATCACAGAGACGCTCCTCGGTCACCGACACCAGCTCGCCCTTCAAAAATGCGACTTCATCTTCTAGAGAGCGAACCTGTTCCCGAGAAGACATCACCTCGCCCCGGGTCGAGGTAACCAGCCCCTGCAACTCACCCACCCGAGAAGCATACTCTTTGTTGGAGCGAAGGGCGATCTCCAAGGACTTCTGGACCCTGGCGAGGCCCCCCTCGCTGTCTGGAGCTTGGCCCCCTACATCTTCGCTTCACCAAGGGCGGCGGTCAGAACCCCGTTCTCCTCCTTCAGGACTTTATTCTCATCCTTCAGAGGCTGAATAAGGCTCCTCAACTTCGCCATGTTCTCCTGCTGCCTCGACCACTTGTGTTTCCAGTAATCCACAATGGTCGTTCCTCGCTGGAGGAAGATCTGGGCGGCATCAAAACTTCCTATTGGCCCGGCCGACTCGATCATCGCCTGATCAGCCGTGCTCAACGACCTCTTCGGGAAAAACTTCTTCAGAGTCACCACGGCGCTCCACAGAGAGTCGACCTCCTCCGACGCACTCAAGAGCTCCAGCCGCATGGGCGCGCCCTCTTGCGCATAGCGATACGCAAGGTACGGCCGCTTCGGCTTCGGCACCGGACCAGGGGTAGGGAGCCCGGAGCTCGACCCCTCCCTACGGACCTCGGCAGAAGTAGGCACAGATACCCTAGTGCCGCTCCCCGCCTGCAAAAAGCAAGGACACTCTCCTAAGAACAAAAGTAACCAGAAGGGTAAAACGCCAAATACCACAGAAGGGCCAACGACTCACCTCACCAACCGGAGCAGCAGGTACTGCACCCCGGATCACTTCCTCGGCGGCCGAGATGGCCCGCCCGGCAACAAGGACCACTTTCTCGGCAGCATCCCCTGCCTATAGAAAACAACCTCAAGTCAAAACGCCAAAAAAATAGAAACAAGACTAAGAGAAGAAAAATACTCACCACGGCAACCCGCTCAACAGCTTGAGCCGGCGCCTTCCGGGTTGGACGACTGGCTCAGCAGCCGATGCCACCTCTTCGGCAGCCACACGATCGACCCCCTCCGGCGGCGGAATCCCAACAAGGTCCACCTCCCCAGTTTCAATAACCTCGGAGGCCACCTCCCCTATCTCATGAGGGGCAGAGGTCCCCCCGACCTCTCTCCCACCCCTCTTTCATTTTCGGTTGATTTTCAGAGGGAAAATCTCCTCCTCCAGAGGCTCGGAAACCCCGAGCTCGGTCACGTTAAAGTATGGCTTCAGCTCAAGCCACAAGTCTTTTCCTATAAGGCCTACAGACAGAAAATAAGGCACATCAGTGTCGCCACCGGCCCAAACGGGCCTCGGCGGTCGCGAAGACGGTCGAGCTCGCTTTTATTTTAGTTTTGAAAATGTATTGGATTATTAGAACGACTTGTTCTCAAACTGAGACCTTGTCGATCCTATCCAATTTATTTATTAAAACGTCTCACCAATCCATATTAATCCCAAGCGGGACCCTCCATGGATTAGTGGTTTTCGTAAAAGGAGGGTTCGTGGAGTCGCCACCAATGTTTTACTCAAAACATTGGAAAAAGGGATAAGGCAATTGATTTTATAAATCAACTTTGGCCATTACAACCAGAGTTGGGTAAGGGAGTCGGTTACGCGTGGGGAAGGTGTTAGCACCCCACAGCGCCCCTTTCGGGTTCCCTATGACAGATTATTTTCTAAAATAACAACGTAAAATTACTAAATTACCCCTATTTATTATAAGCGATTATAAATTAACTATCTACATGATGACAGTTTAAATATGCACACAGAAAGCAGTAAAAGGAAGGATTTAAGAAGAAACCTCTTGAAGCGTGCTTTTATATATTGAGTAAAACTGGGAAGCTTTTTGGCGTTCCCTCGCTCTACAAGCTCGCTCGCTCCTTCCTAAAACTTTTAACTATGGAAATCCGGAGGATTTCCCTTCGACTAGGTTCGATCCTCAAGCAAAATGACTCGGGGCTCAAGAACTTTGTCGGATCAACTCTCCGAGTGATTTCTAGGGCAGAACACTGCTCAAAAACCCCAGAATACTCAAGGAGAGGGTTAAAACTATCTCAAAAAGTGTGGAATGACGTCCAATTGACGTCATATTTATAGGGAATAGGCGCAATACGGCCTACAGAAGCAATACGGCCGTATTGAATTTTTTGAACTTCAATACGGCCGTATTGAGTTCAATACGGCCGTATTGAAATTCAGAAATTTCAATACGGCCGTATTAAGTTCAATACGGCTGTATTGAAGCTTCAATACGGCCGTATTGATTTCAGTACGGCCGTATTGAAGTTTCAGAAACTTCAATACGCCGTATTGAGTTCACGGCGGCCGTATTGAAGCTTCAATACGGCCGTATTAAGTTCAGTACGGCCGTATTGGGCTTCATTCCCTCCACTTCCTTATTTTGAGCTATTCTAAGACCTCTAGACCTACAGAGAACCCTCCTAGGGCCTTCCAGGAGTCCTTCTGGCTGATCTTCCTTCAGTCTTCGAGAGTCTTCAAGCTTTATTTCCGACCCGGACAATTTTAGGGGTCTACAGCTGCCCCCCCTTTACTTAGTCGGACGGCCTTTTGGTGTATCGGCTGACAAGTAAAGGAGTTGACCCAATTGTCCGGGTGATGCGCCGACCTTCTGACTTGTAGCGTCTTCCGGTGGAAAATTGTCGAGTAGCCTCTCCAGGTTTTGCTTTGCTTGCTGCCCAAGCTGGAAGCTGTGAGTACCGCCTCTCCAGGCTTAGCTTCACTCTTTGTTCGAGCCGGAAGCTAAGTACCCTTGTGACAACGGTAGCAGTGTGAGTTTCGCCTCTCCAGGCTTAGTCTCGCTCTTTGTTCGAGCCGGAAACTAAGCACCTTTGTGACGACGGTGAGCAGTGAGAGTTTCGCCTCTCCAGGCTTAGTCTTGCTCTTTGTTCGAGCCGGAAACTAAGCACCTTTGTGACGATGGTGAGCAGTGTGAGTTTCGCCTCTCCAGGCTTTGCTTTGCTTGCTGCCCAAGCTGGAAGCTGTGAGTACCGCCTCTCCAGGCTTAGCTTCACTCTTTGTTCGAGCCGGAAGCTAAGTACCCTTGTGACAACGGTGAGCAGTGAGTACCCCCTTTCCAGAGATAGCTTCGCTCATTGCTCGAGCCGGAAGCTGCATACCTCCGTGTTTGTGACGACGGGGTAGCGTGAATATCTCCTTTCCAGGGATTTGTGATGATTTTGTCTCCACAGTCCACGATGCTGCTTCGACGGTTGTTTTTTGATTTTGTGCCACTAAGGGCTGGATAACGCAGGGATCCGTCTAGGGGATGTGCAGTCATTCACAGGTTGCTGTTCCCCAACTTGCATTGCATTGTTGGTACCCTTGGGGAATTTCTGACTCCTTGGGGTATAGACACAGATGCTCTTTCTCTCTGAGTTGAGCGATGCCTTATGTTTGGCTGACGTCCTTTTGACGTTGGTGGAGTATCCCGGTTATCCTTATTCGGGTAACTCTTTTTAACTCTTGGATTTTGTTGCCTCTGTGTAGGCTGTTATCCGCCAGGGGATTTTGTCATTGGTTGTGATTGGCCTCTTCTGTTAGGCAGATTATCTTGATATTCAATGATAGGCTGAGAGCCGGATTCCGCTTGGGGAATGATTATTGATCTTTTTATGATTTTTCCTTTTGAAGGAGTGCCTCTTATGTAGGCGACTGAGGAATTGGAGTTCAGTGTTCGGCTGAGTGCCAAATTCCGCTTGAGGAATATTTATTGATGTTTTTTTGATTTTTTCTCCTTTTGCAGGGATGCCTCTGAGTAGGCGATTGGGGAATGAGGGATCTTATGTATCCCAGAGTATTATTTAGGAAGCCTCTGCAGGCTTAGCCTCACTCAGCGCTTTGAGTCGGAGAGCTATCTTCCACTGAGGAAGTGTTAAGTCCTTTGACTTGTATATACTGTTTGGATGATCGCACTTCCATTGGGGATTGCGTCAGTTTTGCTTTGATAGCTCTTGCTGGGGATTCGTTCCATGAGCTTGAGTTGAGGTTTTCTCTGGGGAGTATTATTTCTGCGAGCCTCTCCAGGCTCAGTTATTCTGAGAGTATTTTTTCGGCAAGCCTCTCCAGGCTCAGTTATTCTGTACAAATTGTTTGTTGGATTTTCTGTATCCTTGCCTTTTTTATTTTCGGCTTTTTCTGTATTTTGCCTTTTCTTCTGATTTGGCTTTTTCTGTACAGAATTTAAATTGCTAGAGAATTTTGAGTTCAAAAGTGGCAAATTTCATTACTAAAAATGAATTTGTACAAGGAAAATTTGAGAAATGGGGCTAAGCCCAACCGAACTAGTGCATGAAAAAGCAATAAAAAAGAAGCCAGTCTTCACTCCTCTGCCGGCGGGTCCTGTGGCGGGTCCGGGAAGCGGCGATGCATCCAGACGGAGAGGTTGTCGAACCCCTGCACCAAGGTATCTAGTCGAGCATCTGTACTCTGCTGCCATGTGCCGATGCTATGCTGAAAAGCATCGAATCGAGTATCGATGCTTTGCTGTAAAGCGTCAAAGCGGGCATCAAAGTAGGCCCTATCCGACTGCGAAGTGCCGGTCTCTGGCTGTGGGCTGCCATCGCCCTCAAAGTCGAGGTCATTGAGGATGTCGGCATAGGCATCGGGGCCATCTACTCGTACAAACCCTCCAACTGATCTAGTAATGATCCTCATACTAATCAAAGTGGTAGCACCGATCAGCTTTGGTGCCAGCGCCCTTGGCTCTTCGCCATCGGGGCATCCCCATGTCTCCGCCAGCTGTGAAAGGAGTGGGGCGACCAAGATATACCCCTGTCTAGATTCTCCTCCCTCTCGTGCCCCCAGCTTCTTCACATGCTCGAGGAAGAAATATCCCGGGTTGGCCTTCCGTCCGGTGGCCATGCAATATAATGCCAGCAGGTCCGGACGAGTAATCGACTCGGGGCTCTTGGACCTGCCGTGGATAGTACTGGTAAGGATCTTGTGGCAGATCCGAAGAGCGGTCGGAAGCCGGGAGCCCTTTACCCCTGAATGGTAATCCTCTCGGCCAGTGAGCAATCTCCACATGTCAACCGGAGTCCACTGATCAGGCCACTCGCATATGGCATCACGAAATTCCAGCTGATCAGTGCGGCTGAAAAATCCTGCCTGGACATTGAACTCGTCCAAAGTCAAGGAGCGGTACCCCTGATTCATCCAGAAGTCAACCGAGCAGACATCTTCCCCATAACTATTCGTCGACTCAGTAACACCGACGGAGACCAGGAACTCCTTCGTGGCTGTCAAGTACAGCTGAGAAGGGGAATCAAGGAGAAATCCCCATCCTATGCTGCCGAAGTAACCCCTGACGTCATCCTCCAAGCCCACTGCTCGGAGAAGGTCAAAGTCGAGCGTCCTTGACGGCTCGAAGTTGAATGTCTCTATGAGCTCCAGCCGTTGCCTGTGTCGATCCGTCATTTCGCGTCGAGCTGGGGCTCTCTGTCTTTTTCGGGATGACTCTGCCATATCTGAGAAGCTGTCTAGGGTGCACTCACAAACAAAATATGCAGAGAATGAAGATTGATATGCAAAAATGAGAGGAGGGGAGACTTATTTATAGAGAAGTTTTCGCCAGTACGGCCGTATTGAATTCAATACGGCCGTATTGGCTTTACCGTTATTGTACAAATGTGGCAATCAATACGGCCCGTATTGAATGGAATACGGCTGTATTGAACGTCAATACGCCCGTATTGTGTTTAATACGCCGTATTGAATACGAAACGTTGCTTCAACGTTCACCTTGATACGCCCGTATTAAACTCAATACGGGCGCATTGATTGATGATTTTTTTTTTTTTTTTTTTTTTTTTTTTTGAGAAACAGAGAATAAGTGATCTTCCAGTACACCTATCATCTGTATGCATGTATGCAGTATATGATGCACCTAATTCTATTTGATTCATTTTTCAAAAGAATTAATCGATGCGTTCTTCTGTTTGGATTTTTGCCATTCCTCTAGACGAGCTGTGCTCTGCCGATTTCTGTTACCGAGGAATGATGCGTATTTGATTTTGGTGTCATCAACCAAATGATTCTTCCCTTTCTTTAGAAGATGTGTCAACCCTCCTATTGACCACTATATCTCCATGTTTCCATTAGATTATTCAAAAATCGTTAGGACAAGAGAGAAAAGAAGGAAATGATATATTTTCAAAAGTTTGTGTTTTAGAGGGGATTATTTTATTTTTGAAAAATGGATTTTGTAAGAATGGCTGGCCATTGGTAGGCTTATTGTGTTTAGGTTTGTTTGATTAAACACTTATGAAGTTAAGCACATCTTTGTTATTAATGATTGTGCTTTGACAACTTGGATAGCTTTTCTTGAGCCCCTTGTTGAATTCAATTGATGGTACCATCATGGATTTATTTTGTTTTTCTGTTTGTCCTTATTTTTGACTAAAACCCCCTTTTGTGGCGTTTTAGCGGACCTTTGTTTTTGTTCATTTTTGTAACCCTAACTTTTGCCTAGGTCACCCTTTTGTGGGATTCCTAGCGGGTCTTTTGCTCTTATTTTTGCGCAGTCTCCTTTTTGGGTTTCCTGCCGAGCTTATTATCTTTAGGATTTCTTTTATCCATGATGGCACTTATTGATGCCAAGAAAAGGTGCTCCAAGCTGTCATGCACACTTCCACATAAAAATGATGCGGGTTTATTGATTATTAAGATGATTTTAACTTCATTCATGTTTATTCAAACAGGGTTAAAATAATGTGGTCTAGAATTTTATTGCAAGCAAGAAAAGAAGCAATAAAGAATTAATGAAGAATGATTTTATTATAATCATGATGGAAACATGTGCCCTATCGAGGCTCGGGGGTCGGGCTGTCCCCGAGGAGTGATCTCTAATAGTCACTGGATTTACACATCCCTATTAGAAGGAAAAGGACACCTGATGACGACAGCTGGCCTTGACGTTTGTGAACCAGCCTTCCTAAAGATCTGGCTTAAAGAACGTCGAGAAGGATCTTGATTCCTCTTCGTTCTTTGATCTTTAACAGGGTTGTATCCTAACCCTTGTTTCCCCGGATTGTCCTTGATAATGGGTAGCTCCGGGATTCCTTGGGAGTTCTTGCCTAATCCTTGTCCTGGCAAGTATCCGTTCTTTGTGAGCATATGAGCTACCTTCTTCATTTCTCGGGGAAACGTTTCAACATTGGCAATTTCCAATGCTTGGAAGGCGGTTTCCAAAGCTTCCTCTGCTGCATCCACGTAAGGTATGTTGGATGGCTTACTGATGAGTATGTCATCTTCAGCTTGCACGGTCACCAGTTTGTCACCCACGATGAACTTGATTTTCTGGTGGAGCGTAGAGGGTACAGCTTTCGCATCATGAATCCAAGGTCGGCCGAGGAGACAGCTGTATGCAGGAGTAATGTCCATTATTTGAAATTCGACATTAAAGATAGTGGGTCCGATTTGGATTGGAAGACTGACTTCTCCCACCACTTCTCTTTTAGAGCCGTCGAAAGCTCGAACGATCATGTTGCTTGGGCGCATTTGGACTCCCTTGATTGCCATCTGATCGAACGTCCTTTTTGGCATCACGTTCAAGGAAGATCCATTATCCACCAAGACCTTCGCGATGTGATACTCCTTGCACTTTACAGAGATGTGCAAGGGCTTGTTATGGTGCGGTCCCTCGGTGGGGATCTCTTCATCTGTGAAGGTGAGGTGATCATTAGCCGTGATGTGACTAACAATTCCCTCAAATTTGTCTTGGGATATGGTGTGTGATACATACGCCTCGTTCAAGACTTTCAACAGAGCTTGCCGATGCGGTTCGGAGCTTAGGATCAACGACAACAAAGTGATCTTTGCTGGTGTCTTGTGAAGTTGATCCACAATGGAGTACTCGCTTTGTTTGATGATTTTTAACAGCTCATCAGTCTCCTCCTCGGATTCTTTATCTTCCTCGGTTTTCTCCTTTTCTTTTCCTTTACTCTTGGGAGCTTTATCGTGCAGATCTTCGGGAGAGTAGATCCTGCCACTCCTAGTCATGCCCCCAAGTCCAGCGATATTGGAGATATCATTGTCGGCAGAAGTATGGATGTCGTATATCCATGGCACAGCCTTATTCGATTTGTAAGGGAAAGGTCTTGGAGCGACAATCCTTAACGGCGCGGGACCCTCCCCTTTTTCTGTCTTGATTACCAACAACGGCGTCGTCGTGTGTTCACTTTGCGCAGTTGTTGGTTTGCATTTTATCACAAATGGCGTGCGATCCATTCTGAACATACGCATCGATTAATTCTTTTTTTTTATTAATCTTTATTATTAATTACTAGGAGAGATAAATGCAAAATGAATGACTAATGAGATGCAAAGGCAATAAATCTCAAAAATACTGTTTTATTCATTAAAGAAAGTGTACAACTTTATACAATGCTTTGAAGCAATTTTTTTACAATAAGAGAAAAGCCGGTAAAAACCCACAGGCGGGTTCATGTTTCTTTGCCATTCATCTTCGGCTTCCTCGACATGACGACCCATTGTTTTAATCTGCGTATGGACCGCTTGGCTCATATCGTCACTGATTTTCTGAGCTTCCTTCGCTTTCTGGGTATAGTAGTTGATCATGGCCTGTAGCTCATTAAGCTCGTCTTCGGCTCGATCCTTTTCCTCTTGGAGTTTGGCCATTTGTGCCAATCCTTTCCTTTCCTTTTTGCGGAAATCGGAAAGGTTTGTGGCTTGTCGTTGAGCGACCTCCCGCCATTGCTGTGCGTCGGATCGAGTCAGAATCAAATTATCTTGCATGTCCTTGATCAACTGTGCCTGCTTTGCATGCTCGGCTTCAAGGCGTGCTATCTTCTCATTGACTTCTCGGAGTTGACTACTCGGTTCAACCTTTGGCATTTTGGATGCCCGAGTAGTCTCCTCGTTGAGGTTAGCACACTCATCCTTGAGTCGCTCTATCTCATGGTCCTTCTTCTTGCATTGCCTTTGAAGACCATCAATGGTGAAACTGGATTCTTCGTTTTTCTCTTCAAGAACTCTCATCTGAGCTCCCATGATTCCCAGTTTCTTGGTCAAGGCGTCGACCTGTTCATGCAACACCCTCCTTGTAGTCGTGGTTGCACAAGAGGTGGATGGTTGTGACACCCCCCTCTCATTCCTCCATTTCTCATAGTCAATGGAAACGGACACCCGAGGCTTTTCAAGCTCGAGATCTCCCTCATAGGTTGGTCTCTCCCATGCTCTTATAACAGCGTGCATATCTTTCTGATGCTCGGGATCGAAAGAGAAACACAACCCTCCCAGCTCCTCTATGGTAGGAACGATTTGGGTCCTCATTAGTTGCCTCATAACCAGTTTAGGTGAGTAGGTTATGCAACCTCTGAGGCCCATCAACGGTATGCTCGAATAACTGCCGCATCTTGTCAATACATGGCTCGGACGGAACCAAGGGCAAACCCACGTAAAATGCTCGATACTCCACAGTTCCATCTCATCCTTCCACTCGAAAGCATATCGGCGGCAGACGGGGATCTTTGAGAAGCTTCTCAACGGATCGGGCAAGGTCCCCATGTGACTGGAGGCGTAAAAATGTGTGATGCCCCACACATATAACAAGGAGGTGCAGCATCGGATGATCTTCCCTTGCTTCTGTTGAGATAGATGAACAGATAGCAAGGTGTCGGCAAGAATAGCGGGCACGGGACTCTTCATATGCACGTCCCAAGCAAAGAAAGCGTCCATCGCAGCATGGTCCACTGTGTTAGCGTGAAAGGGGAATAGGATCGTCCCAAACACGGCTAACGCAAGAGTCTTGTTGAAAGCTAACCAATCTCCCTCACCAGCCAAGGAAGAAAGGTGGTCTTCGATCATAGCAAGCTTCCAACCCTTGATACTGCCGTTCCCCACTAAAGCAGATAATCGTGGTGGTAGTTTGACCTGAGTGGCTACTCTCTCTACGGCCACATGGTTCCCCTGAAAAAGGTAGACCCCAGCTGATTTAGGCCACCGTAACATGAGCTCGTACTCCTCTAGAGTAGGAACCAGGTCAAACTGGGGGAACTCAAAACAGTGCAGATCGGGACTCCAGAAATGAACCAATGCCCTCAGAAAAGCTGGATCCACACAAATCCTCATCAAATCGAGAACTCGCCCATAAGATTTCTCAAACTCGACGCGAGCCTCTCTTGACATCAAGGTACAGAGGTGATCCAACCTCTCAGCACGGTATAATAGGAAGTCCACTTTCTTTAATGGCCTTTGCACTTCCCTAGACCTCTCCATAATCTACAATACAATGCATGATATGAGATGATGGCGATGAATATGCATGCATAGTGTTTATTCAACTAAGCATTATCATGTTTTCGGGATATTCCTAAGATGATGCATGATATTGCTTGGTTTGGATAAATACGTATTTTTTCCTTTTGAGTATTTTGTATTTTTGTATATTTTGGGTGAAAAGGGAAACTACCTATATGAATGCAATGGAGGTAGATGTTAACACCATGTACTAGAAAATCTTTATTTCTATTTATTCTTATTTTTTATTGTAAACAAGAATGTTGTATGTTTAAAAGGTGCAAATATATGCTCATACAATGTCACATAAAAAAAATGCACACACAATTCACTCATCCACGAACAGTCACGAGCGAATCACGAGGTAGGGCTATCCTGCAGAAAGGTGCATATTCAAGGTAGGTTCTAACTGTTCTCACCAGTCCAAGGCCCCCAAGGTGCCCCCATTATAGGGACCCAATTCCTCTCATCGTAGGTCGATGGAAAGCTCCAACGCACCGTCGGACTCAAGTTCATGGTTATCACCTTGAGTGATGTTTTCCGACAACGGTCTACGGGCACCTATAGACCCATTCGACAACCGGCCGTACTAACATCCACTCCCTATGGTTAATCACTCATGCCCCCGGGTATAGAGGGAACTGTTGTGTCCAAAGGTTTGTGTACAGTTTGTATTTCAAACAATTGCGGAATTTAAACATACAACAGTTATTTAAAGCCAAATATATAAAGCATGTTATCATACAAGCAAGGGGTAATGAAGTAATTTTAACTATTATTTGTTAAAAATAATCTGTCACTAAATGGGACTGACTCTCGAAGCTTCCCCAGTGGAGTCGCCATCTGTCGCCACCGGCCCAAACGGGCCTCGGCGGTCGCGAAGACGGTCGAGCTCGCTTTTATTTTAGTTTTGAAAATGTATTGGATTATTAGAACGACTTGTTCTCAAACTGAGACCTTGTCGATCCTATCCAATTTATTTATTAAAACGTCTCACCAATCCATATTAATCCCAAGCGGGACCCTCCATGGATTAGTGGTTTTCGTAAAAGGAGGGTTCGTGGAGTCGCCACCAATGTTTTACTCAAAACATTGGAAAAAGGGATAAGGCAATTGATTTTATAAATCAACTTTGGCCATTACAACCAGAGTTGGGTAAGGGAGTCGGTTACGCGTGGGGAAGGTGTTAGCACCCCACAGCGCCCCTTTCGGGTTCCCTATGACAGATTATTTTCTAAAATAACAACGTAAAATTACTAAATTACCCCTATTTATTATAAGCGATTATAAATTAACTATCTACATGATGACAGTTTAAATATGCACACAGAAAGCAGTAAAAGGAAGGATTTAAGAAAAAACCTCTTGAAGCGTGCTTTTATATATTGAGTAAAACTGGGAAGCTTTTTGGCGTTCCCTCGCTCTACAAGCTCGCTCGCTCCTTCCTAAAACTTTTAACTATGGAAATCCGGAGGATTTCCCTTCGACTAGGTTCGATCCTCAAGCAAAATGACTCGGGGCTCAAGAACTTTGTCGGATCAACTCTCCGAGTGATTTCTAGGGCAGAACACTGCTCAAAAACCCCAGAATACTCAAGGAGAGGGTTAAAACTATCTCAAAAAGTGTGGAATGACGTCCAATTGACGTCATATTTATAGGGAATAGGCGCAATACGGCCTACAGAAGCAATACGGCCGTATTGAATTTTTTGAACTTCAATACGGCCGTATTGAGTTCAATACGGCCGTATTGAAATTCAGAAATTTCAATACGGCCGTATTAAGTTCAATACGGCTGTATTGAAGCTTCAATACGGCCGTATTGATTTCAGTACGGCCGTATTGAAGTTTCAGAAACTTCAATACGCCGTATTGAGTTCACGGCGGCCGTATTGAAGCTTCAATACGGCCGTATTAAGTTCAGTACGGCCGTATTGGGCTTCATTCCCTCCACTTCCTTATTTTGAGCTATTCTAAGACCTCTAGACCTACAGAGAACCCTCCTAGGGCCTTCCAGGAGTCCTTCTGGCTGATCTTCCTTCAGTCTTCGAGAGTCTTCAAGCTTTATTTCCGACCCGGACAATTTTAGGGGTCTACAATCAGCAAAAAAGAATTACACAAACCTCAACAAAATACCAAGATACAAAATACTCACCCTCCAGGACCCTCTCCCTGTGCGTCGAGTTCGCAAGTGACAAGATCGACCTACAATCCAACAGGCGAGGCAAGGCCGAGAGATTCTTAACGACGGCAACCTCCAAAGCCGTCAACTCCAAAGGGTTCACCTCGTGAAACCTAGACGGTTTAGGGCAACAGTAAAAGGGGAACTTTGGCAGTCCACCAAAGTAGAAATCCCCATCCTCCAAAGGGTCGATGTCCACAAGGACTACCCGGAAAAACTTGGATTTGAAATTCTTATAAGATTGGGAGTAAAGAGTGAATAAACCCCCTTCTTTACTCCCGTTCAAAGAAAGAATGCCATACGGCGGAACGCCCAGCTTCCGCTGGTAGAAATGAAGTAATACGCGAAGGGACAACTCCAGCCCTAGGACCGCACACAGGACCTGAAACGCCCTCAAAAAACCCCAGCTATTGGGGTGCAGCTGGCAAGGGGCCGCGTTGATGTAGTTCAAGAAATCACACTCAAACTGAGTGAAGGGAAGACAAACGCCTAGGTCCCTGAAGAAACTCTGATAAACATAAAAGTGGGGGGGATCGGTTGACTTCCCTATGAACACACTGTCGCCACCGGCCCGAAACGGGCTTTCGGCACTCGCGAAGGATGGTTGGACTCTTTTATTGTTTTGAAAAGTATGGATTGCTAGAATGACTTATTCTCAAACTGAGACCTCGTCAAACGAGCAATTTTATTAAAAGGCTCACCAATCCATGTTAATCCCAAGCGGGACCCTCCATGGATTAGCGGTTTTCATAAAAAGGAAGGGTTCGTGGAGTCGCCACCAATGTTTTACTCAAAACATTGGAAAAAGGGATAAGGCAATTGATTTTATAAATCAACTTCGGCCATTACAACCAGAGTTGGGTAAGGGAGTCGGTTACGCGTGGGGAAGGTGTTAGCACCCCACAGCGCCCCTTTCGGGTTCCCTATGACAGATTATTTCTAAAAATAATAGTGCAAAATTACTAAATTACCCCTATTTATTCTAAGCAATTATAAATTAACTATCTACATGATGACAGTTTAATATGCACACAGAAAGCAGTAAAAGAAGGGATTTTTAGAAAAGAAACCTCTTGAAGCGTGCTTTTTATATATCAAGTAAAACTGGGAAGCTTTTTGGCGTTCCCTCGCTCTACAAGCCCGCTCACTCCTTCCTAAAAATAATTTTTGACTATGGAAATCCGGAGGATTTCCCTTCGACTAAGTTCGAATCTCCAAGCTAAATGCTCGGAATTCCAGAACTTCGTCGGATCGACTCCCAGAGAGATTTCTAGGGCAGAACACTGCTCAAAAACCCCAGAATACTCAAGGAGGGAGTCAAAACTCAGTGGAAAAGTGTCAAATGACGTCAAATTGACGTCATATTTATAGGAATGAGGCGCAGTACGGCCCCTGGGGTCAATATGGGCGTATTGAAGTTTTTGAACTTCAATACGGCCGTATTGAATTCAGTACGGCCGTATTGAAGTTCAAAGACTTCAATACGGGCGTACTGAGTTCGCCGCGGCCGTATTGCAGTTCAAAATACTCAATACGGCCGTAGTGATCCTCTGGGAGGCCGTATTGAGCTTCATTCCTCCCACTTTTCTTATTTTTGCTATCCTAAGACCTCTAGACCTACAGAGAACCCTCCTAGGGCCTTCCAGGAGTCCTTCTGGCTGATCTTCCTTCAGTCTTTGAGAGCCTTCTAGCTTTATTTCCGACCCGGACAATTTTAGGGGTCTACAGCTGCCCCCCCTTTACTTAGTCGGACGGCCTTTTGGTGTACCGGCTGACAAGTAAAGGAGTTGACCCAATTGTCCGGGTGATGTGCCGACCTTCTGACTTGTAATGTCTTCCGGTGGAAAATTGTTGAGTAGCCTCTCCAGGTTGAGTATTAGTCGTCGCCTCTCCAGGCTCATGCATACCTCGGTGCTCTCGACAATTGGGTAGCTGAGTACCGCCTCTCCAGGCTTGTGCATACCTCGGTGCTCTCGACAACTGGGTAGCTGAGTATTGCCTCTCCAGGCTTGTGCATACCTCGGTGCTCTCGACAACTGGGTAGCTGAGTATTGCCTCTCCAGGCTTGTGCATACCTCGGTGCTCTCGACAACTGGGTAGCTGAGTACTGCCTCTCCAGGCTTGTGCATACCTCGGTGCTCTCGACAACTGGGTAGCTGAGTATTGCCTCTCCAGGCTTTGCATACCTCGGTGCTCTCGACAACTGGGTAGCTGAGTACTGCCTCTCCAGGCTTGTGCATACCTCGGTGCTCTCGACAACTGGGTAGCTGAGTATTGCCTCTCCAGGCTTTGCATACCTCGGTGCTCTCGACAACTGGGTAGCTAAGTATTGCCTCTTAGGCTTTGAGATGATTTTGTCTCCACAGTCCACGATGCTGCTTCGACGGTTTGATTTTGATTTTGGTGCCACTGAGGGCTAGATAATGCAGGGATCCGTCTAGGGGATGTGCAGTCATTCATAGGTTTTTGTGCCCCAACTTGCATTGCTTAGTTGGTACCCATGGGGAATTTCTGTTTCCTTGGGGTGTAGACACAGATGCTCTTCTTGAATTGAGCGATGCCTTATGTTTGGCTGACGTCCTTTGACGTTGGTGGAGTATCCCGGTTATCCTTATTCGGGTAACTCTTTTTGATTTTTGGATTTTGTTGCCTCTGTGTAGGCTGTTATCCGCTAGGGGATTTTGTCATTGGTTGTAATTGGCCTCTTCTGTTAGGCGTATCAGCTTGACGTTCAATGATTGGCTGAGAGCCGGATTCCACTTGGGGAATGATTATTGATCTTTTGGATTTTTGATTTTCCTTTTTTGAAGGAGTGCCTCTTGTGTAGGCGACTGGGGATTTGAAGTTCTTATGTATCCCAGAGTATTATTTAGAAAGCCTCTTCAGGCTTAGCTTCACTCTTCGTTTGAGCTGGAAAGCTACCTTCCACTGAGGAAGTTTAAGTCCTTTCGACTTGGATATTCTGTTTAGATGATCAAGCCTCCCTTGGGGAATTTTGCTGATCTTGGTTTGATAGCTTTCACTGGGGAATTTGGCCCGTGAGTGGAAGCTGAGATATCTCTGGAGAGTATTATTTCTGCGAGCCTCTCCAGGCTCAATTATTCTGTAAGAGTATTATTTCGGCGAGCCTCTCCAGGCTCAATTA
This sequence comes from Cajanus cajan, assembly GCF_000230855.2. Lineage (NCBI taxonomy): Eukaryota > Viridiplantae > Streptophyta > Magnoliopsida > Fabales > Fabaceae > Cajanus > Cajanus cajan. The sequence goes on from NC_138518.1 coordinate 60,468,923, forward strand.
TTCTGAGAGAGTATTATTTCGGCGAGCCTCTCCAGGCTCAGTTATTCTGCGAGAGTATTATTTCAGCAAGCCTCTCCAGGCTCAATTATTCTGAGGAAGTATTTTTTCAGCAAGCCTCTCCAGGCTCAATTATTCTGTACAAACTGAGGAGTATTGTTTGTATCCTTGCCTTTTTCGTTTTCGGCTTTTGTTGACTGCTGTCATACACAAGCAATTTTCTATTTTTTCTATTTTATGCAATTGCCTCATGATAAGGTCTTTGAATGTGCAACTAATGTGTGTGATGCACAAATGCAAGTTTTATTATTTAATGTTTTTAGAAAAATGAATGGCTCTCCCTATCCTCCTTTTCTTGGAGGAATTTCTGTCATCGACGTGAGGGAATATTTTTGTGAGCCTTTTATGCAGGAGATTATGGATTTTATAGGAACCCCTCCAATTTTCTTTATTGACCGATTATTAAGGAATTTCATACAATTTTTTAGAAATACCAATTTAGAGGCATAATCACATGGTCAAGAGAGAAAAGAAATGAATAGATATTTTATTAATATTCACAAGTGTTTTTACAGAAAGATATACAGAAGGAATTTCTGAAGAATGGCTGGCCAGGGTAGGCTATATACATTGGGCTTAACAATTATATCTGTAATTGTTGCTCTTTACATTCCCTAGTTGCTTCGGGTGAGATGCCTGAGCCAGGAGCGCAGATGCTGCAAGACGCTTGCTTCTAGAAGATAATCACTTGAACCGCCTTTCGGTTTTCGATTCAAGCGATCGTTGCTTGCTTTGCTTTTACATCTTATTCTTTTGCCCCTAACTTTTGCCTAGGACGTATCCTAGCGGGGATAATTTCGCCTTTGTTTTGCCTAGTACCCTTGTACTGACGGGCTTTTTATTTTGCCCTAACTTTTGCCTAGGACGCCCTTTTTGGGTTTTCATCCTAGCGGGCCTATGCAAGCAACGTCTTCAAGCATAGTACTTCTTTACCTCGTCAGCGTTGACTGGGTATCGAAGTTCTTTTCCATCCATGTCTGTGAGGATCAATGCTCCTCCTGAGAAGGCTCGTTTTTCCACGTATGGTCCTCCGTGATTTGGGGCATACTTTCCGATTTTGTCCTTTTGAGTTGGTAGCAATTTCTTCATTACCAACTCTCCCTCATGGTAGACTCGAGGGTGGACTTTCTTGTCAAAAGCCTTTTTTGATCTTCCTCTGATAGGCTTGACCATGGCATATGGCGTTCAGCCGTTTCTTTTTGATAAGGTTCAACTGGTCGTATCGGCTTTGAACCCATTTTACCTCGGAAAGTTTTGTTTCCATGATTACCCTTAGAGAAGGTATCTTGACTTCGACGGGTAGAACTGCCTCCATCCCATAGACGAGGGAGAATGGAGTAGCTCCTGTAGATGTGTACTGAAGTCTTATAACCATGAAGAGCGAAGGGTAACATCTCGTGCCAGTCTTTAAATTTACCCTATTTTCTTGATGTCCTTATTGGTTGCCTCGATTGCCCTATTCATCTTTGGCCGATATGGGGAAGAGTTGCGGTGTTGGATCTTGAATTCTTGGCACAGTTCTTCCACCATTTTATTATTCAGATTAGATCCATTTTCAGTGATGATTTATTTCTCCATGCTTCCACTAGATTATTCTAAAATCTTTTGGGACAAGAGAGAAGAGAAAGGAAAGATATTTTTGTTCTAAAGTTTGTGTTTTAGAGGGGATTTATTTTTCAAAAATGATTTTTGTAAGAATGGATGGCCAAGGTAGGCTTATATGTTTAGGCTTGTTTGATTAAACACTTATGAAGTTAAAAAGTCGTGTTGTGATTTGACAACTTGGATAGCTTCCCTTGAACCTTTCTTTTTGAATTCGGTTCATGGTACCATCATGGATTTATTTTGTTTTTTGATTGTCCTTATTTTTGCCTAAAACACCCTTTCGTGGTATTTTAGCGGACTTTTGTTTTTGTTCATTATTTTGTAACCCTAATTTTTGCCTAGGTCACCCCTTCGTGGGATTCCTAGCGGGTTCTTTGCTCTTATTTTTGCGCAGTCCCCTTTTTGGGTTTCCTGCCGAGCTTCTTTTATTTTGAAGGATTTATTTTTATCCATGATGGCACTTGTCAAGGCCAAGGGAAGGTGCTCCAAGTTGTCACACACACCTCCACATGAAAATGATGTGGGTTTATTATTATTAAGATGATTTTAACCTCATTCATGTTTATTCAAGCAGGGTTAAAAATGATGCGGTTTAGAATTTTATTATAAGCAAGAAAAGAAGCAATGAAGAATGATTTTATTATAATCATAGCGGAAACATGTGTCCTTATTTCATCACTGATATGGGTCCCAATGTTGACCTCTTATATCTTTTGGCCATGCCCCAAATTCACAGTCTCTAATTTCTCTTGACGAGCAATCTTTGCAGATCCGGAGAAATGGTCTCCTCATTACTGTCCAACTCAACCCATTTATCCTCAACTTTTGGATCCCGGTCAGAGCGAACAATTACAGACACAATTATTTTATTGGTTCTGTTTAGGTTTAGAATTATTAATGTTAATGGGGAAAGAGAGAAAAGAACAAAAGAATGATACGTGAAAAATGCCTCTTTATTGATATTTAAAAAAAAAACTGTAAAACCCTTATTTACATGAAAAGGTTCTCATGATCTCGGGTACTGATCATGAGTCCCTAAAAGAAGAAAAATATGAAGGGGCCCTATCGTGGCTTGCCATTCTCTACTCCTGCTTTGGTAGAGGATTCTTGCTCACGTCGGGCGCTGTCGAATCGAAGGTGACCCACCCAACATCAATAAGGTCTTGGACCTTATATTTGAGAACTTTACAGTCCTCCGTTGAATGCCCCGATGCCCCCGAATGGTATAGACATTTGTCTTGTGGTTTGTACCAATCGGGGTATGGTGGATCAAATTTCCTTGGTGGAACATAAGCTAGAAGATGCGCCTCCACTAGCTTCGGCAGGAGGTCGCTATATGTGGTCGGAAGTTTATCAAACTTCCTCACAGGCTTGTATTGCGACTTTCCCGACTTCGAAGTGGAAGAAGATGGAGAAATGGTTACAGCGTTGACTCCTCCTTCTTTCTTCTTCCCGAAGGTCTTCTTGGCTTCAAATGATTGGGGAATGTTTAGCTAGCTTCCCACTTTTCAGCTCTTGTTCCACTCTTCCTCCAACATGATGGGACTCATGGTCACTGTGCTCAGCCCCTTGTATATTGTGGTGACGCATGAGTTCCATCATTTGCGCCATTTGCTCCTTGAGCTGTGAGAGCTCGGCTGTAAGCTTCTTATTTTGTTCCTCCAACGCGTCCATCTTCTTGATTTTCTGCACGCGCGTGAGGACAGAGAGATGACCAGCCACTTTCTAAAATGAATGTTTAATTAATTTATTTATGGGATGAATACGCTCTTGACATGAGCTTGATAACCCTCCATTTTTAAGGCGCTGCCTTTTTAAAACGGAATGTTACCACCCTCCTTGACTTATGATCCCTCCCCAACGGAGAATCTCGATAATTATGGGTCTCTTTTACTCATGTCAAGAGGTATTGGTGAACCTAGAATGCATGGTTTATGAGGATGCATGATAACTTATTGGTAATGATGCACATGCTCCTCACTTTTATTATATTTTCGCACATGGTCTTTCCTCTCATGTCATGGTTTTTTCATGCATGGGGATTATTCTTTAGACCTTATCACGAGGTTATTTATTAATGCACAAACAATTGCACATAAGCATTTACACAAACAATTCACTCATCCACGAACAGTCACGAGCGAATCACGAGGTAGGGGTTTCCTGCAGAAAGGTGCATATTCAAGGTGGTTCTAACTGTTCTCACCGGTCTGAGGCCCCCAAGGTGCCCCCATTATAGGGACCCAATTCCTCTCGTCGTAAGTCGATGGAAAGCTCCAACGCACTGTCGGACTCGAGTTCATGGTTATCACCTTGAGTGATGCTTTCCGACAACGGTCTACGGGCACCTATAGACCCATTCGACAACCGGCCGTACTAACATCCACTCCCTATGGCTTACCACTCATGCCCCCGGGTATAGAGGGAACTGTTGTGTGCAAAGGTTTGTGTGCAGTTTTTATTTCAAACAATTGCAAAAATTTAAACATACAACAGTTATTTAAAGCCAAATAGGTAAAACGTGTTATTATACAAGCAAGGGGTAATGAAGTAATTTTAACTATTATTTGTTAAAAATAATCTGTCACTAAATGGGACTGACTCTCGAGGCTTCCCCAGCGGAGTCGCCATCTGTCGCCACCGGCCCGAAACGGGCTTTCGGCACTCGCGAAGGATGGTTGGACTCTTTTATTGTTTTGAAAAGTATGGATTGCTAGAATGACTTATTCTCAAACTGAGACCTCGTCAAACGAGCAATTTTATTAAAAGGCTCACCAATCCATGTTAATCCCAAGCGGGACCCTCCATGGATTAGCGGTTTTCATAAAAAGGAAGGGTTCGTGGAGTCGCCACCAATGTTTTACTCAAAACATTGGAAAAAGGGATAAGGCAATTGATTTTATAAATCAACTTCGGCCATTACAACCAGAGTTGGGTAAGGGAGTCGGTTACGCGTGGGGAAGGTGTTAGCACCCCACAGCGCCCCTTTCGGGTTCCCTATGACAGATTATTTCTAAAAATAATAGTGCAAAATTACTAAATTACCCCTATTTATTCTAAGCAATTATAAATTAACTATTTACATGATGACAGTTTAATATGCACACAGAAAGCAGTAAAAGAAGGGATTTTTAGAAAAGAAACCTCTTGAAGCGTGCTTTTTATATATCAAGTAAAACTGGGAAGCTTTTTGGCGTTCCCTCGCTCTACAAGCCCGCTCACTCCTTCCTAAAAATAATTTTTGACTATGGAAATCCGGAGGATTTCCCTTCGACTAAGTTCGAATCTCCAAGCTAAATGCTCGGAATTCCAGAACTTCGTCGGATCGACTCCCAGAGAGATTTCTAGGGCAGAACACTGCTCAAAAACCCCAGAATACTCAAGGAGGGAGTCAAAACTCAGTGGAAAAGTGTCAAATGACGTCAAATTGACGTCATATTTATAGGAATGAGGCGCAGTACGGCCCCTGGGGTCAATACGGGCGTATTGAAGTTTTTGAACTTCAATACGGCCGTATTGAATTCAGTACGGCCGTATTGAAGTTCAAAGACTTCAATACGGGCGTACTGAGTTCGCCGCGGCCGTATTGCAGTTCAAAATACTCAATACGGCCGTAGTGATCCTCTGGGAGGCCGTATTGAGCTTCATTCCTCCCACTTTTCTTATTTTTGCTATCCTAAGACCTCTAGACCTACAGAGAACCCTCCTAGGGCCTTCCAGGAGTCCTTCTGGCTGATCTTCCTTCAGTCTTTGAGAGCCTTCTAGCTTTATTTCCGACCCGGACAATTTTAGGGGTCTACACACACCCTCACCAAACGGACAGGGCTCGAGCCGAATCATCCGGGAAAGGGTGGGGTCGCAAATCCGGTGCGTCTCCCAAACCGCATCAACCTCCAGGCGCGACCTGAACACACTTTGGATGCCCCCCATCTCGCGCTTGACCCAGTCGTAACCAGGAACACCTGACTCCAAGTCCTTAGGCGGGGGCGGGTCTTTCCTCTCGGCAGCACCCTTCCCGGTAGCCACCGCCTTGCCGCGCGCCTTGCCTCTGGCAGGCGCAAAAGAACCGACGCCACGACCACCAGCCATCAAGAAGACTCGAAGAAAGACTGTAAAAACGAAGACGAAAGCGAGAAAGCCAGGAACGAGAAGGCACAGAGGGCTACCGTACCCAAGAAGCCAAAAAGTAGAAGAAAATGGAGTGAATGGGAAGAGACGCAGGAAAGAAAAAGAAAAGGGGCTCCTTCCCGCATTTCAAAACCGCCACGCCACGTGTCGGTCAGGGGACACGCCTGACAACACAATTAATTGCAAGACCATCATTACATAACCGTCATCTCCCATAAACGTGCCACTTGCACGTTCCCGGGAAATGAACAGTCGTGACACATGGCACCACAACGAGCAAACGTACGCGAGAGGTCACCTCCCCCCAGCGAGCTCGGTCTTAACTCCTCGACCTACGGTCTTTAGAGCTCGGGGGGCTAGTGTACTATCCGTACCGCGTAACCGAGCTCCGAGCTCGGCACCACAACGCAAGCCGACCTCGGACGCGCACCGCATGGCATCAGCTCGGCATTTAAGTAGATCATAACTGATCTCAGGGGGATCTCGCGCCAGACGAGATCCGTTATCTAATCATATTTTATCTCACGCCCAAGGCCCAAAACAACCCTAATTCACACTAAGGTACGTGCATTACATATACGAGACTCATACTCATACAAACCCTAACTTTAGCATCGGAGTCTCTTTTATAGGTACCACCCGCGTCTTGGAGCACCAGCGTACCCGTAAAGAAGGCTCATCGATCTTACCTGGCGGATCAGCTCTACAGCAGATTTCCGGTAAGAACAGATTGTTTTAAGGAATTTTAATATTTAATTATGTGTGGTTATTTATTATGATGTGAAACATTTGTGGTTGTTTAATTATTAAGAAGTCTCTTGATTAATATATGAGATAGACAAATAACCAAATTACAATTGTAATATAATAGAAAGATAAGCTAAAAATATTATGTGTATTTTTTTTTTGCAAAAAAAATTAATTAATTTTTTACGGATACGGGTATGGATATACCTGATATCCGACGGGGACAGGGATGAGACAAAAATTACATATATAGTGAGTATGGGAATGGGTTCGGGGATGAATTTGAACTAGGGGAACGAGGACGGATATTATGAAATTCGTACTCGACTCGCTCCGTTGTCATACCTAGTTATCGTCATCATTGTCGTTGTTGCCACTATTATTACCACTATCATTATCGTTGACGACAAAGGTGGTAACAATGACAATAATAATAATGATGATAATGGTGATGGATATTGATAATTGTGTAGGAGATAGGAATGGCAAAAATACTCGCACCCGCGGGTATCTGTAGGTAAAATCCGCTATGGATAATAAATGACTAGGCTAATTGGGTACCTGCGGATAATGGGGACAAATAATTTTTTATCTGTTTATAAACGGGGCAGGAGTGGGTATGATGATATCCGTACCCGCGGGTAGCGTTTAATAATATTTCTTAAATATCCTAATTATCATTGTATCACATGTTGTGCACCGGGGGGTTAACACACATATACACATGTCTCCACATTGCTTTTGGACATCACCCAAAAGGCCTCTCAACCAATGGAGACAACTATGTGTATATAAACTCATGTCCATCTTCTTGTTTGAACGATATGGGACTTTGCTTGCATCCCAACAATCCTCCCCTCAAACAAAAGACCACGGTTTACCCTTTCCATTGCAGCGAAAACTACGAGTATTATCTGATGGTGGCCCACAGAGCTCACTCACGCTCTGAGTGCTTGCACCGCCGCTCCATCATGACAGTGGGACACGCCTCCTAACCCTCCATGTTACTAGCCTAACCCTCCATGTTACTAGGAAAGCCTCTCTTCCACATGGACCCACTGTTAGGAAGACTTTCGACACAAGGGATCCCAAACTTGGATCCACCTGCCAACCATCATACTCGTCGAGCCGGTCACCTGATCAAACCATCAGCTCTGATACCACTTATTGTGCACCGGGGGGTTAACACACATATACACATGTCTCCACATTGGTGAGATATTATCCGCTTTGGGACTTAAGCCCTTACGGTTTTGCTTTTGGACATCATCCAAAAGGTCTCTCAACCAATGGAGACAACTGTGTGTATATAAACCCATGTCCATCTTCTTGTTTGAACGATGTGGAACTTTGCTTGCATCCCAACACCACATAACCCTAAAACTACATACTCTTATCTTTGTGATATGAGACTTTCACTGACTTGTGAGATTAATGTATTTTAAGTTATTAATTATCTTGCATTTTTATTATTATTTCAACAAAATTAATGTTAAATACAAGTTCAAAATTAACATTGAATTTTTTTTAATATTTCAATGACATTAAATATAAACTTAAAATTATTTGTAATATTTTTTTAATTTTTTAAAAAATTTATAAATATCCATGGATATCCGTGGGTATTCAAGAAATTCATGGATACCCGCTTAATCGATACCTGCATGGATATGAGGTGGGTATGAGACCAATTTCATCTAGCAGGGCGGAGACAGATTTACTATTACCCGCTCTCATGAGGCCTCATTGCGTAAGAAATAATAATAATAATAATAATAATCTTAACTATTAATTATTTTTATTTATAATTTAAAAATTATAATTTACTCTTCTCATATTTTATAATAAACATGCTTTCATTGAATATGCATACACTCCATACAGAAAACATTGTATACCAATTATTTTGCGGTTTCAAGTAGATCCTACATAGATGAAGACCTCTAGAACCATGAATTACTTTAAAGAGACTATAGACACGAGTCTTCCTTTATTTTTTTGGTTGAAGTAAGTTATCGGAGTCATGTTTGGTATTACCAAAAAGTTGCTTTAAGAAAACCAAAGAGAGCGAGGAAGAGAAAAAGAAAAGTCATCCACGTCACATCATGGACATTAGAAAATTAAAACAATGGTCCAAAGTCGGTGACCCACTTAGCAACTCTAATAATGTTTATAGTGGTGCTGTTGGCACCATTCAAGTTGCTTATGTGCAAAGTTACAATGCATGTGACCACTCACCATAACTAGAGCCTCCAATTTAATCACTTGAAAGCCACAGTTTGTTAATTAATTAATATCCTCTCAACCTCTTTGTGAGATTTTCTTAATTGTTTATTCAAGCTGTTCACCAATTGTTGATTTAGTTTATGGTACGAGGTTGGTAACAAGTGCATAATAACCTTATAAACTAACTGATGAAAGTTTATTTCAATCAATCAGAATTGAATCACCAAACCTTGATGTTATTAGAAACTAGATTGTTATTATCATTGAATAGGTGGATTAATTATTACAAAATTACTTCCTTTCAATTAGTAGTCTTAATTTTTTTTAAGTAATATACAGTTGTGTTAAATATTTAGAAATAATTTTATCATGTATAATAATTCTATTTGATTCAAACAAAATTACTTCTATATGAAGAAAAATATGTGATTTATAAATAAATAAAAACCTAGATTATTACTACTACTATTACTATTATTATTATTATTATTATTATTATTATTATTATTATTATTATTAACTTGCACCTTCTTATTATAGATATATTGTGTAAGTTTATCTGTTTCTTCAAATTAAATAATCAAGGCTAATAGGGAAATTGGAAAAAAAACAAAATATATAAAAAATGTAAGTTGCTCTGAAAAATGCTCCTATATATCAATTCTTACTCAAGAACAACAAAAGGGCATACAAAATGAATTTGTTTGCCCTACACAGTCAGCCAACACAGACACAATGAGAATAGATACAAGAATTGTGAGGCTAATTATTATTCTATACTTAATTACTTATAAACTATTGATTAATTAATAGTATTCAAGTTTATTAAGTTTTTTTTAGCGTGGGGCCTCTCCGGCCACCCCAAAATAAATAAATGAAAACTAAAAAAAAAAAAGTTGAGCTCGTTTTGAAAGTTTGGCTTTACCATATATATTCAATACATTTTTGTTTTTATCAATGAATTACTTTATAATATTATTTACAACACTATTTTGCATCCTCTTCTTTTTCATTTTGTAATATATATATATTATAAAGAAGATAGATATATAATTACTTTTGATCTCTATTAATCTTTTAATTTCCACTATTTAGTGTATTATTATACTCCTTAAATGTAAATAAAAAAATATTTTATCTATACTTATTATTAAGAAGATAAATAAGTAATATTTTTTATTTTTACTTTTTAGTACACCATTATATCCTTAAATATAAAAAATTTATATTTTTTTAATAATTATAGATAATCTTTTAACATTTTATCTATATATATATATATATATTAGAAATATAAAATGGCTCGACGCTTGTTATATATATAACAATTTCCTTTTGGCATGGTATACAAGATGTTTTGATTAGAAGTAAAGCACAAGTTCCTGTTATGAACAGTCCAAAATAGTGAAATGGTCCTAATCTCCCACTAGCCTCTAGGCCATTAGTTTCACCATCAAATCCTCTTGTACCTCCAATATTCTCAGTCTTTTATTATCTTATATTGCCCCTTCAAATAATATACGGTATCGTAAAAAATAAAATATATACATTCGTGGAACTTTCTTCTGCTCCATTATAGCAACAAGGAAAGATGTATACATTATACAAAGCATATGATAGTTGATAGGCAGTGCCAATATCAAATGATTTTCCACATTGCAACACTTAATGACAAGCAAAATAACTCACCCCTTTTGCAGCAATGTGAATCTTATGATTAGTGATAGACTAATGAATAAATCATAGTTACCTTTGGCATCAATGCCATATTGCCATATAACTGATTCATGACTAACTAGTTATGATGTGTTCTGGGTATAAATTTTCTCTTGTAAGGAAGAATTATTAACGTATAATCGATCGGTTATACTTTTTTACTATTAACTAGGTTTTGTGTAAGAGGACTGAAGTCAGTTTTTTTTAAGTAAGGGTCTGAACTTCGAGTTTGTAAGATAATAAAAATGAATGACATGAAATGTGATTAAGTTATATATATATATTTATTGAAGAGTTGCTCAATAATAAAGAAAATTCAAAAATTTAACATCTCTTTATATTTTAGATAGAGTTGACAAAATTAGTTGAATTTAATGGGTTAATCGATAAATTATAAGACTTATTGTAAATTTCAAATCCAAATTAAATGCATGCTTGTATTATAAAAAGGTTTGAGCCAGGCTAGTCCGATCGTGGCACGACATGTCACTCCTTTTTTAAATTTTAGTATTTTATATATTACTTATCATTGAAAAATAAAAGAGAAAGAACAAAAGTTTAAGAATGAGAAGTTCAAAGAATCAAAATAAATCACATAACTATGTCAAATACTCAAACCCTTATTTAGCCTACTCATACATACATAGAAACCCTCTTTCTTTTCTTTTTACGACGGTGCTATTTTGGAATTGCATTGTAACTGACTAAAGCTTGCTACAACATGCGACTCCTATTCTCAATTATTCTTCATTATATAGTAAAGCGGTCTAACTCTAAACCATAAAATGTTTTACACTTTAAGTTTTATAATGTTGATTTCACATATTTAATCTGTGAAGGATGAAACAAAAATGATAAATTTAGATTTTATGTGTCTATCTATTGCTATTGGCTAGTGTGTCATGTGTGTGCGCGTGCGTGTATGGAGAGATTCACTTACTCAAACAGTAAGTCTTGATAAACTTATTTCACTTAATAACTTATATTTTATATCAAATTTTAATAATTTAACTGTTGAATTGAAATTTTTTAATATATAAATCAAATTTACAAATTTTACAAAAAAAAAATACTTTCATAAGAATGTGTAATTTGTGATTGAGTATTCAAATTGTGTTTTCCAGCATTATTTTTAATTTTTTTTTATAGAGTTTGATGGTGAATAATTAAAAATATTGTATGTTTCTTTATTATCATATAAAAAAATGGACATTTGTAATTTTGGAAAAAACATTAATGATATTGGTGATAGTCAAATAAAAAAAAATCCACTACCAAAAATTCACACTAAAAAAACAAGCTGATTTAAAAAGTTTATAAATTTTATAAAGTCACACTTAAACATTAATTTAAAATATCAAATTGAACTCATATTTTGACTCATCTTATTATAAGGCGTGGGTTGCATTTAGTGAACCAATAATAGATAGGATAGTCCGCTTTTTCAACTCTAAATTTATATTAGAAACTAGAATCATAATGTAAATAAAAAAATATATGATCAAATAATATGTAAAGATGTATCAAGTAAATGATGAGGAAAAGTGAGTAGTAACATTGATGACCAAATACGACCTACACATCAAATCAAACTCCCTTTTTTCTAAAGAACCACAAACCCTCCATTCAGGAAATGAGTGGCATTAAGAGAAGCTTCCAAGTCAAAATCTACCGAACCAATTGCCAACACTGTTTGGCAAGCAATCAAAGCCTCTCAATTCCCCTTTTAAGATATTTTATTTTTAATATTACAAAACTTTTGTGTTATTGACTTGCAAATATTTTGCTAATTTCATTGCAAGTGATTAAGTTTAATTCAAAAAATAAAGTAAGATAAAAAATGTTTTTGAATATTGTTTAAAATTATAAAAGAACTAAGTATCGTTACTTTATATGGAATGTAAATGTATCAGTTTATAATAACCAAACACACAGGAATCTGTTATCCGTGGTCCAAAGCAAACACACTGTTTATAGATACATTCAAACCACGGATACTAACACGAAGATAAATATCATAACAATGATAAAATATTTAGTCATCAAAGACAAGGACTAGGACTGTATAAATTAAATTGAAATCAACTCACTATTATGCAAAATAATAATAATAATAATAATTCAAGCAATGGGGTTGATGTCACATGTGATGTGAGCATTAGTTTTTTCCTCCCGTCAAATTTACCTACTCAAAATGTCATTTTTTTTAAAATCTGAATATTAAGTATTTAAAAGTTTTTATTTTAAAAAAAATCAAGTTCAGTAAAAAAATTCAGCATGTTGTGGTATAAGTTCCATAAGAATTAAGAAGTATCACAAATGAATTTTTTTAATCAATCAAGAAAGGACAAATATATGAGTGAAGTGGGAAAAAAAAGTTATTTTAAAAGGTAACTCTTTTTTACATTTTTTTTAAATGTTATGAAAACCATTTCATATTATTTATCACTTACCACTAAAAATTTACTGATAATTCATTTGGGTTAATTTAAGTATTAATACATTCTCTTATCTTTTTTAAAAACAAAATATAAACTACTCTTATTTTTAAAATTTTAAATAAAAAAATTATAATTTGATTATGCATTTACATTTTATTTTTATTTTGATATTGATTAATCATTACTATCTCTTTAAATATTTATTACTATTTATATAACTAAAATGTATAATAAATAAATGCTTTTGAATATATAAATTATATTTTATATTTATCATAAAAATATATTTTTTGATACAAAATCATTGTAAACTAGCGGTAATTTTTTTAAAAAAATATATTAAAATTCAATTTACAAATAAAAATGAAAAGAATAGATTAAAAGTGATAAAATATTAAGAAAATTCTTAAAAGTACTTTCATTGAAAATTAAAAATAATAAAGAAAACACCCTTAGAATATGTTCCATGAAGTATAATTGTTAAAATATATACTTTCATTTTTTGTTAGTTATTCTGAATTTTTTTTTTTTAATTTTCATACAGGTTATTCAATTTTTATATGAGGAGAAATACAATCGTTAAGAATAATAAATTTAAACAAAAACTCAAAATATAATTAAAATTCTAGGTATAATTGTTTTTGTACCATACAACTCTCCTTCCGACCGATTAGGTTGAGTTAAGACTCTACATATTTTGGTGCTCAAGGCTGGAGGACTGTGTATCATTCGAATCTCTAATTGACATAGTAGTCTGAACTGAGACTCTTTGTATTCTAGTGCTCGAGCTTGGAAGGTTGTATATAATACAACTCTCCTTTCAAACAACCAAGCTGAGTTAAAACTCTTTGTATTCTAGTGCTCGAGCTTAGGAATTGTGTATCATTCGATTCTCTAACCGGTCAAAAAATTTGAAATGAGACTTTTCACACTTTGGTGTTTAAGTCTATAGTTATGTGTATTGTAAGACTCTTCTTTCGATTGACTAGGTTGAGCTGAAACTTTATGCATTCTGGTGCTCGAACTTGAAAGGTTGTATATCATTTGAATCTCCAGTCAAACGACCATTTGATCACTAATAAGTTTTCGACCAAGTTAACTAAATAGTTAACACTAAATCAATTTTGTGATTTTTATATAAATTTGATTATGATCATAAATAAAATTCATATACTCATTATATAATATAAAGATAACGCACATTTTTTAGACTCGCCACCACAAATTGAATTTATACCTTCAATACAATACTAAGACATATAGAGAATGGTAGATTACAATCACTAAATGTTCTGCACTTCGAAAGGTAACTAATTTTCAATACTCATCCTTCATACCATAATTGTTTTCATTTAGCATAAATAGAAAAATAATTCTTTGAATCCTTCACCACCATAATTGCCACTGTCAAATCAAGGTATGAATATAAGTTTAAATTAATTTCATTCCAAAAAATATTATTATTATTATTTTATATTTAATGCACTTTTACTAATTCATTTATATTGCATGTATTTGTAATGCTCTCCTTTCTTCGTATCGTATTATATGGATATTAAATATTATATTAAAATCTTTATTTAGTTCTTTATAATATTTTTTTTTGTTTCAATTTAGTTCTATTTTAATTTTTTGTTTCAATTTAGTCTCCAATAATTTAAATTATTGCAATTTAGGACTTCCGTCCAAATAATTTAAACAGAGTTAACTGTTGGCTACGTGGATGCCAGGTAGATGTCACGTAGATACATAGGTGGACGCCAAATTTCATGAATACACCTGGAACCAGAACGGTCCGTTCTGAAACCAGAACGACCCGTTTTGCATGCACATGTTATGTGTTAATTTTGTAATTGGAACGGGCCGTTCTGAAACCAGAACGGGCCATTCTGGTGTTAGAAAGGGACGTTTTTTAGAACGGGCTGGTTCCAGGTGTATTCGAAAAATTTGGCATCCATCTACGTGACATCTACGTGACATCCATGTGACCAACAGTTAACTCTGTTTAAATCATTTGAATGAAAATACAAAATTATAATAATTTAAATTATTAGAGATTAAATTAAAATTAAAAATTAAAATAAGATTAAATTAAAACAAAAAAATATTATTAGGGATGAAATAAAAGTTTTAACCTAAATATTATGTACAGAGAAAAGATTTTGAATAAAATAAGCGAGTCCAAGTCAGAGCCGAGCACATGCCAGATACCAAAGCAACGGTCCAGATCATGAAGCACTCACCGAATCCAAGGGTTCCCATTCGTCCGTGCAAACTCACACTTATCGACTAACAACGGTCCACAGCGTGCCACGTGTCCTCAAGATAAAGCGTTATTAACCCTTCTGATCCAACGGATCCTGCTCATTACCTCCCAAACAAATCCTTCCGTTCGTTTCACCTTCCTCGCCGGAGCCGCCGTCACTTTCCGCCGGCCACCGTATCTGACCCTGCCACCACACAGATTCCGACTCCCTAACAAAATTGCACGATTCAGTTATTTCAGCTATTGAGTATTTCGTTTCAACCACGCTTCAATTTGACGCAGAACCACCGAGTCATACCGATTTCGCAACTCGGATTCTCAACTTCTCGTTCATTCAGAATCGAATTTGAAATTCCAAAGAAAGCTGAACCGAACACTGAATCTCAGTTTCCGAGAAGCTTCTTCCGCGAACAGTGCTTCAATTTCACGCAGAAGCACCTAGTCAAACTGATTCGTACCGCGTTCGTGGTTCGGATTCGAAATTCGCAAAAAACTTTACCGAAAACTGAATTTCCTATTCCGAACAACCTTCTTCTGCGAACAGCACTTCATTTTAACGCAGAAACACCAAGTCAAACCGGTTCGTGCAGCGTTCGCGGTTCTTATTCTCAATTCCTCGTCCATTCCCAATCGAATTCTCAATTCCGAAGAAAACCTCACCGACCACTGAATTTCGTACTCCGAACAAGTTTCTTGTTCAAACAGCACTTCAATTTCACGTGGAACCGAGTCGAAGCTATTCAAATCTTTCTCAGCGCTTGGACTCTCCGTCGCCGGAACCTCGCATGGCGGACTCCGACAACGACTCCGGCGGCGCGCACCACGGCGGCAAGGGAAGCGAGATGTCGCCGCGGGAGCAGGACCGGTTCCTGCCGATCGCGAACGTGAGCCGCATCATGAAGAAGGCGCTACCGGCGAACGCGAAGATCTCGAAGGACGCGAAGGAGACGGTGCAGGAGTGCGTGTCGGAGTTCATCAGCTTCATCACCGGCGAGGCCTCCGACAAGTGCCAGCGCGAGAAGCGCAAGACGATCAACGGCGACGACCTCCTCTGGGCGATGACCACTCTCGGCTTCGAGGACTACGTGGAGCCTCTCAAAGTGTACCTCCAGCGCTTCCGGGAGATGGAGGGAGAGAAGACCGTGGCGGCGCGTGACAAGGACGCGCCTCCTGCTTCTAATGCCAACAACAGTGCCTACGACACTGCTAGTTATGGTGCCGCTGGAATCATGATGCATCAGGGACACGTGTACGGTTCTCCTGGCTTCCATCAAGTGGCTGGCGGGGGTGCCGCTCTTAAAGGTGGGCCTGCTTATCCTGGGCCTGGATCCAATGCCGGTAGGCCCAGATAGATTAGTTATATATCCTTCGCCCTGCTTTTATTTTATTTTTTTTTAGTTGTACTTTTAGCCACTCATCTTTCATATTTTTACAAATTTTATTACTCTACTTTCAAAATTATGCATATTGTCATTCTATTAAATTCAACTCACATCATTAATTATTGATATAATATATTAAATATTGACGTAATATATATATATATATATATATATATATATATATATATATATATATATATATATATATATATATATATTATCGCACATCAACTATTAATGTAAATTGTTATATAATGATATAACATAACATGAAACGTTTGTGATCAAGTTTCACACAAATTGTTATATATTACGTTACTAATTAATATGTTATGTCACATGAAATTAATAGAGTGAAAAAAATATAAAATTTGAAAGTTTAGTAGCCAAAATAAAATGTAAAATTTTAAAAAATTATCTACAAATTTACAAAAATGTGAAGGATTATCGGAAAGAAAATACAATTAAGCTTTATTTTTATTATTATTATTCATAATTTAAAAAATGCGATATTCTTAGGGGTGACTAGTGAATTAGCAATAATACCGAGAGATTTGTATTATGATGATATTATTGGTGATTGATTGGCGATATGTATAGTATGACACATTTTTAGGGCCAACAATATGTAACTGATTTGACTGTTGTATCATAGAAATAGTATTTGTACCACGCTTACTGTATGTATCCAAATGATCAAAGTTTCCTTTTTCTTATTGGTTATGGACTTCAATTAAATTCTCAGGGCCATGATAAAAAGTAAGTGATGCTATGATTCACGAGTTGGTGTTTGTTCATAAAGTGGAAGATAAGAACATTTTTTTTCCACATAATGTTAGGACTTTCTTTATAAAGGGAGCATGTCATTGTAGGGAGTTACAATATTTAACTTCCAGTCAAAACTTTGGAAAATCGTGAAGATTTAGACATGGGGAAATAAAATAGAGAAAAATAGATGAGTAGAACTAAGTAATTTTAATATATATATATATATATATATATATATATATATATATGAGGAGATTTATAATAATATTGGTATAATTTTTACTAAGTATTACACCGTTCAATAACTTTATATTGTAAATTCAATTGTTAGATTGAAATAGGGATGACAAATATATCCGTACCGCGGGTAATACCCAAACTCGTCCCGACTTTGACGGGGAATACCCGGTTTGACCGGGTACGGGTACGGGTACGGGTACGGGTAAAACCCGATATATTAAATCGGGTACAGGTACGGGTATGTACTTACCCGCCCCGTACCCGTCCCCGTTCCCATTTTTAATTTAATACCCACTTTCAATTTAATTATATTAAAGAATTTTAATATTTTTTATGTGTGATTATTTATTATAATATGAAATAAAAAAAATAACCTAATTATAATTATAATATAATTTAAAAAATAATTTAAAAATATTTTTTTAAAAAAATAAAAAATAAAAAACTTGACGGGTACGGGTACGGGCACGGGTATACCCGATACCCGATGGGGACGAGGATGAGAATGAAAATCACATACCCGACGGGTACGGGTACTGGGACGGGGATGAGTTTGGCTCGCGGGGACGGGGACGGGTATCATGAAACCCGTACCCGCCCCGCCCCGTTGCCATTCCTAGATTGAAAGTTCATATCACTTTATATGTTTATATCAAATTTTGTTAAAATTAAATAACAACTTGAAGGTAATCAAAATATTCATATTTTAGTATATTTTGAAATGTATATATTACGTCAATTTTGTTTTATAAGAATGAAGTATCAAATCATCTTGAATTAATATAAAATTTTGTATATATGATCTAAAGATAAAAAACTTTCAATTTAACAGTTAGATCTATAAAATTCATATGTTATATAAAGTTATTAAGTAGTGCAATACTCAGTAAAAGTTATACCGGTGTTATTATTACTCTCATCTCTCTCTATATATATATATATTATATTCTATTATATTATAGGCTTAAATATGTTTTTAGTCCTTCAAATTTAAGGTAAATATATTTTTGGTCCCTCAAATTTAAAATTATTATTTTTAGTCCTATAATTTCAAAAAAAAATCTTATTTTAGTCCTTATATTCAAATTTTGTTAAAAAATTTATCAAACATTATTGCATAAAATCCACCTATTGATGTTCCTAGTAGTGAAAATATCACATTAAATCTGGTTGATATTGTATAACTGTCTTAATTAGTCATTTTCAAATATGTTAATGGTGACCTAAAGGACTAAAATAAGATTTATAAAAATTACAGGGACTAAAAACAACCGTTTTAAATTTAAGGGACCAAAAATAAATTTGTCTTAAATTTGAGGGACTAAAAACATATTTAAGTCTATATTATATTATATTCTAAATGTGTTAGAATATTCATTAATTTTTTTTTCAACAGTTAAGAATACTTATTTTATATCATTGTAAAAGGTGTTAGAAACACTTTTTTTAATTATTATTATTAACCAAAAAGAATTTAAATATAAAATCAATAAAAACAATTAAATAGGAATTGAATCTGACAAAAAAATTCTAATTTTTAGTTAATAAAGAAATGTTTAAAAAAAAAAGAGTGTATTTCTAATATTTCTTTTATCGATATTCATTTTCAGTCCATAAAAATAAAATTTAAGATTTTGCCATGAAATTTGATATTCTATTATGCTGTGAATAAACAAAATATACTTGAAAGATCTTATTAATAGTGAGCACTGCATAACCATACTTGTATTCGAAAACATTGATCACAAGAGATTGTCGTGAGAATATTTCGGAACACTAGAACATAACAAGTATGAAAATTGCTTCTTTTTCATCGTCTAAATGTATAAAGCCTCACTCTTCTCGTCACAAGCATGTGAAACTAAGATTAGTTATTTCTTCGTGCCCTTTTTACGTGTATCTGGTTCAACAATAATTTTATACATTATCCAGATGTAGGAATAAAGATCATAAGAAACCTGCCCCCATCTCATTCGTATCGGAATTTATTCTTGTCCAGTGAACCTTCAACGTTGCATCTATCACTCATTTAAAATTACTTAAATTTACAAGATCCTTTAATTTAAACTAACGATAAATACATTTTGTTTCACTTTACATGCAAAGTCTATCACAGCTATGTACAAACTAATCAGAGATGAACTAAACACAGATGAAGAACGAGTATGCATGAACACTTGAACAGTAACGATATGAAGCAAATTGGTAGATATAAACGGTTGGGAAACTTTACTAATTGAATAGAATATATAATATCATAGGCCGATGCATGAGATGCATACATAGCTTTGACGTTCGGAATGTGTTGAGGGGTCACATTATTTCCTCTATCCCCTTTCTACTGAATCTAAGTCATTCTACAGCAAAATAATAAGGATGAAAAACAAACAAGTATAACCCAGTCAACACGCAAAGGAAACGTTCAACTTCAGGAACATCGAGAAGAGAAACGGAATAATAATATAATAAAAAGCATAGATAACCCAATCCTGGAGAATATATACTTGTAAACATATCGACAGAAAATATATCAATTGATCAAATCAATCATCTGGATAACCACTATTACTTTCACGGGCAACAATGAAATAAAAGGCTAAGCAGTGTCCTTCAAAGCATTCAAAGGCTCTCTTAATACTTAAGCATAAACATGGAAATAAACAAAGAAAATTAACATTGATTAAGATTATTTGTCCCCACTACTCATAAAAGCACACATTGACACGATTTCTACACAATTGTATAAAGAAAACACAAACAATCTTACAAAAGGCATTAACAGAGCAAATGGTATAGCAAATAGAGGCATAAATTGGTCACTTTTAAAAGGTTACTAGACACATTCAATTTAGATTTAAGAAAAATAGGTTAGGCAAAAAAATGAAACATAATGACAATAAATAAAAAAAAGTTTTTCTATAAACTATTCTAAAGAGTTCGAGTAAAGAATAATAATAAAAAATAACAATGAATCATGTCAATATATTAGAACATGACCTCTCCCAAACATAAAAGGAATATTCCCAAGAACATCAATTGATTTTAGCAGTTCCTAGACCAACTTTAATACATACTTCTGATTTGAAAGTACAAGTCCTGAAAAAAGAAGCCGATATATATATACACATACTAACACACTGACAATACACTCACTAAAACACTCCTTTAACCACACTTTTATTTGTCAAAATTCATTAAAAACTACAAAACGATGAATGATATTCATTCAATAAAAAGTTAGACCCACATAATTTTATGATTATCAACAAATTTCAGTTAATTGTAGAAAGTGATAGAAAAAGTAGGTTAAAAAATATGTAGCTAGTATTTCTCTATGTATAATATACCAAATTTTTGTAATAGACTTAATTATTTTGAAAAGTGAAAAACCTAGGCATCCTCTCCTGTATTTAAGCACTCAAGATACAAAAAGAGAAAACAAAAAATCAATACAATATGGCCATCCAATTCTCAACTATTGAATTCCATTAGACAAATATAAACAAGATGACCATAAAACAACACTGGAGATGGCTTCAACCTTTATCAGCAAAGTTAATATCAATATATACATGAAAACATGTACAATTCTCCAGCTTTGAATGATTACAGTGATCAAATGGTTAGCTCTCTACATCATACACAATATTTGCATGCTAAACTACTATGCTAACAATGTGAGGGAGAAAACACCAAAAAAAATGTGGTGAAAAAAATGATACAACAGCCAGCCAAAAGGTGGGGTAAAAAATGATACAACAGCCAGCCAAAAAGGTGGGGATAAAAAATTATACAACAGCCAGCCAATCAGAAACGGCACATTATCAGCATCCTCTGCTAAATCCTAGTACATATTTCAAACAATAAGTTCTAAATAATCTGCCACATTTCAGACTTCAGCAAGTTAAACCCATTACATCAACAACATTGATGGTTTAATTAATCATGTGCTAATAACTGAAACATAAAATCAAATCATAAGGTAAAACTTCATAGCAAAAGTTCCACTTCTCAATGTAAGAAAATGATTGTCATGACTTGAATCTCCAACATTGAAGACGCTTGATCCCCATCACAACCCAGAGTTTGAATGAACAGTTTCCTTTCTCAAAACAATTGTCCCTACACAGCACAGAAGCCCATAAAAATGATAATTGATTACAATTCAAAAGGCATTAACCGAAAGAAGATAAAGTAGGTATAATTCATATAAAAAAGAAAATACTTCCATAATTCAGTTTAAAAAGCACAGAAATTTAGTTGATTTATAGGAGTGAGAATATAATATATTGACCCCAGAAGCAAATAACACATTATTAATCTTGGGAAAACTGCAAACCAAGGGTTTTAGGCTGTAGAAATGCATATAAAGGCACGCATCTCCACCGTTTTCCAATTTTACAGAACAAATTTCATATTTATATTGTTTTCTTCAGTGTTCATTTGCAACAAGCTAAAACTTTAAGCTTTTGCTAAAGGGGATACTAGAATATACACAAAATATCATAGCATTAGAGAATCAAACATAACATATTAGAATTGTATTATCTTTCTTTTTAGGGATCTAATCTTGTTAAACTTGTGCTTGAGGAATTTATCTTATCTTTGGTAAGATAATTGTTCCCCATTTGCATAGGGTTAAAAGTCAAATACTTGATTTGATTCCTTGTATAAATGGGGGCAAGTGACTGAGTGCATTGTCTTCTGTATAACCTAGTTCCAATTATTAATCTAATTAAGATTGAGCTGAAATACTCCTTTATCTCTTCGTCCTTCCCTTCCTAAAACCTATAATTTCAATAATTGGAAATTGAAATCATTCAAGAATGAGACTATTTTCCCTTTTCATATCCATGTCCAAAGATCCTACCTACAGCTTAGGCTAGGTATTTGTCAAGGGAACAACTTACAAAAACTACAACTCAAACAAATACCTAGACAAAAATGTTCAAAACTATAGTCCATGTAGGAAGTTAAGAAGTTTCTTGATACTCATAAATTTTTGAGAGAAATACTAGTTTTAGCAAAATCCAGAAAGTAATGCAATTATAGAACATTTGAAGCTTCAATTATTATATATTATATGATCATCCCAATATCATAATTTCTTCTGCTAAAAACATGGAGCCATAATATATGCAACCACATATAAAGACATTCACTTCTGATCATAGAACTTAATAGATATAACTGCAAATTCAAGTGTAGATATACCATTTACTGTAATATGATCTTTATATAATTATACTACCAACAAAAGAAAAGGGGGCAGGGGGGATAATAACTGTACAAAACTTCCAGGGAAACTAGTTACTGGTATGCACACATAGAAGCTACAAAACCAGAATGGATTATACACATAGCTGAATCCAGATTATAAACTCCATTAATTTGCACAATTAGCCCCAAAAAAAGTGTAATTGAACTGTAAAGTGTTCAGCAGATAACATATAGATTTCCATTTAAACCAGAATCCATAGTCAAACAGCCACCTGGTCCACATGCAGAGAGATAGGGAAGCAATACAGCTTCATACTGAGGATCAAAAGGGGAAAAAATATGATCCAAATGGATTTGGTGGAACTCAGGCAGGATTATAAACAAGGATGATTACTAGAATAAATAAGAGCACACAAGAGCAAAAGAAATACTAGAATGAAACATTAACTAGACAATGGAAGAAAGGAAATTTTTAATTCAAAATAATATTTTTATTTAGATATAGATAAAGGACACTATTATTAGATGCTTAGGGGAAAAATACAAAAGTGGATAAGATGTTCTCCAAAAAAAACCACAAAGGAAAAGAAAAAATTAAATCCTGGCATTCAAAACCACAAAAACATACATATCTGAAGCGGAGAAAAAAAAATGAAAAACATTCCCAAACCCTCTACAAAACAACCGCAACTAAAGCAAAACACTAATACAAAAAAAAATCTTAGTAATCTTCAATGTTAATAGTTTCTTATTGAACCTTCAATTAAATATCAACAGGCTTCTCATTTGTTAGCCATAGTTTAGTTCTAGGATGCCTGAGCTTATACTTCTAGGTTCAGTTTTAACTATATTATATATTCCAAAAATTAAAAGGCATAATCTCAAACATGCTGATTCCTCCTTTGAGTACTAAGTTAAATATTTTAAAAGCCTGCAGAAATCTACTAGCTAAGAACTCTAAACAGTCAACAGTATTCTTCTCTAGATAGTTGTCAAGTCATCTATGGTTAAAACTAAATCCCATCTTACAATTGGTTGTGTCAATGGGAAAGTTCATGAAAACAAAAGAGTAAAGCAGAGGCATCTAGTATTATTCAGTCATAATGAACATAGAAAACAGTAAGCTCATATCACAAATCAAGATCCAATAACACAAGCAGGCTAAGAATTGAAGTCTGAAACTAACCTTTATACGAGAAGAAAGAAACCATGCTCCAAACAAGAAGCAATTAGAACAAGTGATTGAAATAAACAGCTGCTCAAAAACTTCTGGGCCACTAGAGAATTCAACAAATGACAAATCATGACTTTTCAGTTATACTGTTTTCTCCTTCCTCAGTGGAAAGCATCAAGAGAAATAACAAGCAGCATACAAAGTTATTCAGAAGTAAGCCGCCGCCTCTTCCCATAATCAGCATCTCTCGACCTAGAATGGTGTTCCTCCTCTTGTGATAACCGTGACTTGCTGTGAGTCCTTGATGACCGTCCCCTCTCCCACTCATCATCATGCTCTGCTTCCCGGTCTCTATACCTATGATGATCTGCATACCTGTCCCTATCTTCTCTGTGCCTGTCTCGGTCACGGTCTCGATCTCTTTCACGGTCTCGAGATCGTTCACGGTCACGATCACGAGATCGTTCTCGGCCCATTTCTCTATCATCACGATGCCTTCTTTCAGACCATTCATGGTCATGGGCCACATCTTTTTCTCTAGGTGCATCTCTCTCATATCCTTGATCTCTATCATCCCTATACCTTCTCTCAGAAGAACCAGACCAGTCCCTTTCCGACCCTCTATCTTTTTCCCTCATAGGCCACCCAGCTCTATCATGACTCACCTCACCATACTGATGATCTGATGCAGCTTCCTCCCCATAACTTGACTCTCCAGCCTTACCACCACCAGGCTCTTCACCACCCCATCCACCCATATTCGGATCGGACCACATTCCCATATTAGGACCATCCATGCCAGATGTGGGCATCATCCCCATACCATTCACAGGCATCCCTCTTCCGAAAAATGCCGGATTGACATGAGGTGCCACTCCAGGCAAACCAACACCTCCCACACCAGGGAATGAAGGTAAAATACCAGAGAATGGTGGTGTTGGAGCACCGGGAAAGCCTCCATAATTGCCCATTCTACCCATGGGACCACCAAATGCAGGATCAAAACCCTGATTCATCATTGACTGAGGATGCAACAGTGGTGGAGTACCACCCATACCCTGCCCAAATCCATTTCCACCATGACCCATTATACCTCTGCCACCCATCCCCCCACCCCTATTCCTCATTGGATTAACAGGCCCCCGATTCCCCATGGCATTATTATTCCCCCTCCCCCAGTTACCTCCTCTCCCATAACCTCTATTCCCATCTCCACCTTGGTAATTACCACCCGTTGAAATATTGCTCCCACCAGGCTTAGCCCCTGCATCAGCAGGCCCCCTCCTTCCCTGTGGAGCAGCAGATGGATTCATCTGCTGATTCCTATTTATCTGAGCCTCCCCCATTTTCTTAACCGTAAAAGGCGATGCAAACGCAACAACACACGACCTCCCGTTAAAAACATGCCCATTCATCCCTTCCTTACAAGCAGTGGCAGCAGAAGGATCATAAAACTCAACCTGGCAATACCCCTTTGACTTCCCACTCGCC
Organism: Cajanus cajan; assembly: GCF_000230855.2. Classification (NCBI taxonomy): domain Eukaryota; kingdom Viridiplantae; phylum Streptophyta; class Magnoliopsida; order Fabales; family Fabaceae; genus Cajanus; species Cajanus cajan. Next base: position 60,494,384 of record NC_138518.1, read on the forward strand.
TTCTCATCATAAAACTTCACCTCCTTCACTGGCCCATACTTACTAAGCTCGGCTTCCAGCTCAGCATCAGTAGTCCACCAATGCAGATCACCCACAAACAATATAGTACCACCAGAGGCAGAAGCAACACCACCAGCACCACCAGCACCTCCAACTCCTCCAGCACTAACATTACTAACAGCACTAACACTGTTCCCAACACCATTTCCACCAACCCTATTAGCATTCCCTCCTCCTCCAACACCACCCACTTGACCTTGTCTCACCAAACCCTCATTCCCCACACTCCCAACAACTCCACCATGTGGTTGCTGCCCAATCCCCTGCACCGCAGCACCATCATTACCACTCTGCTCCTCAATTTCACTCAATTTCCCAGGTTGATGCCCCAATTCAACCCTAATCCCACCCTTGGCACCCACCTCGTTCCCTCTAAATCCTTGATTCTGAAACCCATCAACTCTCCCCGAAACCCTAGATTCCATAACCCCGCTTCCAACACCAACGCCACCCTCTCCACCGGTACCGACACCCGGCATCGGAACCCCGGGGGCATCAGGAACCGGCGGCGGAGGCGGCGGCTTCTTGTCGTCGATGTCGTCGCTCCGGAGCCCCGAATCGTTGTTCTTACGCAAAGATTGAAGGAAGCCTTCGCCGACGTTGACGTCGTTGTAAAGGTCCTCGTAATCATCGTCTTCCTCGCCCAGAAAACCCTCATCAGCGACGGCAGATATAGCTTCGTTACGGTGGAACTGATCCATGGGATCGCCGCTCTCACCGTACCCTCCCTCGCCTTCGTCCATTGTTTGGGTCTCTTCCCTTCTTCAAATTAGGGTTTGCAGTGAGGAGTGAGACAAAAAATGGAGTACTACCATGCGGGGGTGAAAACGCAGCGTATAGGGGAGAGAGAATATGTGATTTGTTTAAGAACTAATGTAATGTAATCTAATCTAATCACACTCTAGATAATGCTATTCATTTCATCTATAATCTTCTCACAAGCAAATCTTTTTGGACACACTCAACACTTCATATTTAGATTCAATAGCTAATAATAGAATGCCACCATATTTTTAGATATACTAACAAATGAATAGATGACACTTATAAAATATGTGAATTAAATATGTTTTTTCACTCTAAAAATAAATATAAAATATTTTTATTGTTTTTTAACTTTCTAAAATTTCTAAACATTAATTTAATTTTTTATATAATATTTTTTATTCTTATAAAATAAGTAAATTTTTTATAAAATATTTTTATTTGATTTTCATCCTTTTAAAATTTTAAATTATTATTTTTTATCTTTAACAATGATTTTAAGGTAGATAAATAACATTAATTTTAAGGACTTATAAAAAAAATTTAGAAGTGTCACACTAACTTAATATCACTAATAATTGAGGGTAATATAAAATGCTCACTTAAATTTTTAATAAATAAATAAGTGGTTAAAAATAATTATATAATAATAATAACCAAAAACAATAATTCTAAAATTTAGACAGATAAAAACATAAATTTTTTTTACAGAAACCAAAATTAAAATAATTTTACAAAGGTTAAAAACATATTTAAGAAAAATTATATTATAATGAAAAAATGGTAACATTATTTTTACAGAAAAATTAATTATCTTTGCATATGTTTAATTTCTTATTTTATGTTCCATAGCGTTTTAAAGAGCTTTTTATTGTAGATAAATTTTAAGGTGGTCCACCATGTACAACAAATATCATCATTTAAATTGATCTAGTTTACAATTTTTATGATGTGTACTTCACACTATAGTATTACCTTCTTCTTTTTGACAACTTTCACCACTATATATCATCGTCAGAAACAACTTTTGGCAACAATTTTTTTTCTTTCCTTCTTTTTCCATTCCTCTCCTCTGACATCACCAGCAACCACTATAGTAATGATGTCCCCAACAATTACCATCATTAACAAAAACAACCTTAATCTTCTCCCGATTTGTAATTAATGTAATGGTAGACGACGTAAATTTGGCGTGACAGCGGACTATGACAATGAGACGATGAAGCACAACAGTAGAGTATGACAACTCGATTTGACATCCTTCCTCACATGGCTCTACTTGCTTGCTTCTCCATCTCCTACCTCTCTACCTTTAATGCCACCATTATAACTTGGTTAGAGCCTTGTTATACTTTGTGTTCCTCATCTAGGAGCTCCTTCCTATCGCAATCTTAGGGGCTACAACATTTTCCACCACTCGTGTTGGAGCCCAATGGTGATGCACTCCGAGCTCCTCATAAGAGCTCCTCCTAGTCTCAGCCTTCGTCAACCTCATGGTAGTGGCTTGCCAATGCTAGAGTTTGGAGGCAATGTGCTTTGTCCTAAAGAAGGAAAGAAAGATTAAAAAAAAAAATTAAAAAGGAGAGAGAAATATTAATCGCAAAGAAAAAAGTTTTAAAAAAAAGGTAAAAACACAATCTAGTACAAATTTTCTATATTATAATGTTATAACTAAGATGAATATAATGGTAAAATAAGATGACCCACCATAAACTACCTATAAATGTGGTCCACGCTAGCCTTTATCTTCATTATATCATAACATTGTGTTTGAGATAAATTTGCTAAATAATATATGTGGAGAAAAGAAAGACACTAGAAGGAGGTTGAATAATATTAATTAAAAACTCAACACTTTTTTGAAACATTAAAGTGATAAAAATACCTTAATAGTGTAGACGAAGAGTAAAGTACAAAAGATACAAGATATTTTTATATTAGTTTGTCTCAATCATCGAGACTATATCCAGTTCTTGATTAATTTGATCAATTTCCACTATCTTTCATAAGGATACAAGTATTCTTTTATAAGTCACTTTTGGCTCAATGGAAGTATTTGATTTACCTCTTAAAGCAATTGCCCAAACATTCTTTGAACAACTAAGCCTCTTTAGACTTCAACAACCAAGTATTCTTTAACAACAAAGCATCTTCAAACTTCAAATAATAACACAAAGTTAAAGTTGAGAAATCATTTATTATTTCATCTTATTTTCAAGATGTGATACAACCAGTTTAGGTACAGAGATTTATATTAAGAATCAAATGAACCTTTACAATTATTGTTCTCTCTTCTTTCTAAGACTTCAAGCTTCTTTATATAGGTGTTTCTTGAAGATGATCATTACAAATTCTTGAGCTTTCTTCACAAGCTTGCTTAATCTTTCTTCTTCTTCCTTCCTTATAGAGAGAAGTGTCTATTGATGCATTAAATGTATTTCACCAAATTGTTAATATAATCAAAGAGATTACTTATCACCTTTAAGGTACAAAACAGGAGAAATGATGCATGAGTCAGTCAAAAATGACTTTATCTAATACTTCACACACTTCGATATATTTGCTTGCCTTTTCTTTGATGAAAAACATATATCCATTCTTTTTTTAAGTTCAAGTACAAAAAAAAAACTTTTACTCCTTCAATCTATTAAGGAATAACATAGACAAATATGATTTGGTTATCAAATATCATAAATAATGTATATTTAATGCATTCATCTCATACACCGACAAGTTATTTATCTGAGAGACTACACATCATGATAACCAATCGTCTATTTAAGTTTGTCTTTCTATGTGATCCGAAGAACATTTCTTTAATAAAAACTTTCAAGTTTGTTAACATTAAAACTTGTGTTGTAAGGGATCCAAAATCATTTTTTGATCTAACAATGTGGATACACACATCCTACCTCTAGAAAATCAATGTCAATTATGACACCACTTGTAGTTGTTGTAAACTCGCATATTTCATGTCAATCAAATGAAGAATGATGGTCATTATTATCTAGTCATGTTCATCTAACCTTGTTGAAGAAGGTGAAAATTCTCACTTGGAACACCTTTACTATTTCCATGTAAATGGTCGTCTAATAGCCAAAAAACCACTACTTGATGACTAGGAAACAAAGCAAAGGACAATCAAAATATTGGTGGTGAGAAAAAAAGTTATGTTAACAATGGTAACATTGAAGACTAAGATAGTAGCTCTGACATTTGCAAATTAGAGAGCAATTGCTCAAGTCCATGGAAGTTCTACATGTTCTTAAGTGGCTAAGAATATCCCCAATAATCTTTAGGAAAATAAAAGGACCATTGAAATGATGACATTTGTATCGCTATTGCTAAATAATGAGTTTCCAAGAACTAGAAGTGACCAATGCACTTGTCAAAAAATCAGGAGAAACGTATGTTAAATTGTCATAAGATGCCAATTTTCTAGATGGAGAACAATGTTGGTTTGTTGTCATTTTGTAGTCAATATTCAATATGCATACAAATATTATTTGTTCAAATAGAGACACTTAAATAGTCGAAGGACTAAATAAAAAGTTAGGGGATTATTTACTTTTTTTCCACTTTTTATTTACAAAATTATTATCTTGTTTTCATTTTGTTTCCTAATTTATAATATTTGTATAATAAATAAAGAAAACAAAAAATATATATTTTTATTGTTTGTTGTACAAATATTTAAACACAATAAACAAATTAAAAAAAAGGTGATAGATTTGTAAATAAAAAATGAAAAATGTGACATCTTTTACCCTAAACACATTTATCAAAGTTAATATTGTGAAAGTTATGATATTAAAAACATCAATTTCTTTTAAAAAACTCTTTTTGTGATAAAGAATATCACATGCATAACTCATTATCACTTAAAGTCCATGAAATACCTCAATAGTAAATAAAAGGCTTGGCCGACGATTGACCTTACAAATGTTTAAAACAAAAATAATTAAGATAAATGATTCTACTAATTTGTATTCCGCAATCTTTACATAAAGCAATAGATATCTAAGCCCTAATGTCATAATTCTATATAGTTTTACAAAATCAAAAGCAAAACATAAGCAACAAAGAGGGTTAATGTGTTAAATCAAACTCACTTTTCAAGTGCCTTTTGGATGTGACTTATATCAAATCATATAAAGAAAACACATGCAATTTAAGCAATGAGATACATCTCACATCATGTTCAAAGTATTACAAAGGTGATAAAAATAAATAAAACTAGTATTTTAGTAAAAGAACATAAATCATAAAGATTAATGCATTCACAATCAAGTGATCATGCAATGCAGTGCTACTTAACTTCTATTTTTCATGCACTTGTGGAATCAATCTAAGCTCTTGAAAGTAGACTAGGAGGACATGTATCACCATAAGAAAGCCATTAGTGTACTAATTCCTTCGACTTTCGCACTCTCACTAGAATGATTTTCTTTGGTGACTAGTAAAGATTACCTAACTTTGTTTGTTCACTTTGACTCCATGGATAAACATGGGTCATTGGAGTATCATGACTTTGATGAAGACATTACAATTATTGTTTTTATTTGATTAAACATAATAACATCCTTCAAATAATTTGTTCGTTCAAAGATTTATCAAGTGTGACTAATTGTGAAATTCTTTGAACAAAGAAAGTTATTATTCAATCATACATAGTTAAGCATTATTGTTAACTAAGACGACAATAATACATTGAAACTATTGTATGAGTTGATTGATGATCACATTTCATTGGTCATGGATATAAAGATATCAAGTCAAATATACAAGTATAAATATTGAGAATAAATATTTATACTAGATGAACTTACAATGAGAAGACTTCATAATACATTATGCAAGTGTCATAAGCGCTTCTCATGGCGATCATACTAAAGTAATCCTTCGATATGATTCTTACTTGTAGAAGTTGTGAGCTTTATTCGTAATAGAGTGACTATAAAGGTAGTTAATTGGGCCTACAATGAATCATGTGAGAAATGTAACTGATGTAGAAATGATGTTGTTCCTCTTGCATAACAAAAGATGTGCCTTGGGCTTCTCAATAAAGTGAGACATGAAATATACATGGCCACGTAAGAATAAGCCAATATTAGATATTAGGCCTTTTTTATTTTTAATGTTTACTAGAGTATCAAGAAACGTATGATTGGACTAAAATATAATGACACACTTTTGTCTCATTTTTAATCAAAGACATGTGGACAAAGGGAGAAATTACCGCATAGTAATTGGGTTTGGGAGGTTAAAATCAGATCGTCAATTTATTCTCTTTAATTGGATGGTAACAATGCATTGCTAGATGTCAATCTTTATCTATAATATTTCATATGGTTATTTAAATAGTATTGTTAATTAAGTGAGAATCTATAGAGTTACATGCATAGAGTAAATGTTTGTAAGAAAGTTATTAAATTAAATATGATTTAATTAAATGGACAAGATATTTAGTTTGTTTTGGACAAACTCAACAAGGAGGAAAATTAAGATAACAACAATCTATTAATAGAAAGGTTAACCTAGTCTTACCCAATCATCCATCAAAGAGAGAAAATAGAGAGATATCTAAGGTTTTTTGTCTTGTCTCACAAAATCCTAATTATGTTCACCCTGTGGCTATCACCAAAACTTTGCTTTTACGTTGCCCACGTGGAATGAGTAGATACATTGCATTCTTTAGTGCTAAGTGATCGAAAGGAAGAAGTTGTTCACCCTTCAACCTACAAAGAGATCTTTCCTAGAATGACATAAAGTGCATAACAAAGATAAAATCTTGAAACTCATAATGGTTCTTGGTAATGTGTGGTCTATGGGAAAAGGTTGTTTTGCTCATGAGGTCTTTTTTAAAGAATATCGAAAACTACTCACGAAACCCCAACAACCATATCAAGTACCACCCCTAAAGCCATGTTAAATAACCTATCATGGCCTCCACCAAATTCATACATACCTTTCGTCATCATAATACTCAAATGTTATGATGAATGGTTCACACACATTTAGGTTTTTAGAATACTAGATATTTCACGCTTTAGATCCTACCTTTCATAGGTTAGGTTCCTTATCTCAATGTTTAAAAGTTATTATCATGTATCTTATAAGATATCAAGTATATTATTAAAGCATATAGCACATAATAGTCGTAAATCAATCAACATAACATCATTGAAGCAAGAAAAATAACATTAGCTCATGTCTCACTTTCACTTATGAGAACGAGTCTCACATAGTAACATTTTCATCACTTGCTGAATGAGAATATCTCTCACTAAGTGACACTAGGTTTAAGGATTACCTTGCTATCTATACAAGTTTTTCACTGAGAGAAACAAAGTGATCATTAAATGAATTCACTCTAGGGACTCACTTTTGCTCTCTGCCTTAATTCTCACTTAACAATGTGCTTTGGGGGCTTGCCCTACTCTTGATATTGTTTTTCAACTAAGTAAGACAGGGTTTTACTTAGTGAGTTCCTTATAGATTTCATTCTTGCTCTTTGTCCACTTTGTTCACATAACGTAAAAAAGGTTTTACTTAGTGAATTAATATAAATACTTGTCTTGGTTTTTGGATTCTCCTTTGCTTATTGAAACTCAAGCTAATTGAGCAAACAAAAATTCAGAAGCTTTCCAACCTCTAGTCCTTCTCTCACTAAGCAAGAGGCGACTATAGGATGTAAAGAATTCCTTTCCACAATAACTTTCACACAAAGGTTCCTAAACATACATAATTATACTAAGGGATTCAAAGACAGTTCTCAATACAAGATTTTAGTTATTGCTCAACAACACGTTTCCTTCATGTATAACATACAATTACAAACAATTGAGGCCTAGGGTCATTCACTTTACTCATGTCCCAAGTCACATTCATGGGTGAGATAATCTTACTCTTGCCTTGAAAGAAACAATCTCCCACAAAAAGATGCAAGTAGTGTGATGGTGTTTTCACGATTCCTTGCTCTAAGGCTACAATGACTCTAACAACAAAATTTTGGTCAAAAAGAAGAGAATAAGGAAAAAAAATTAGGTTTTAAGGAAAGTTAAAGTAATTCTCTTAGGATAAATAATGAGATATTATATACATATTTTTGCCCAATAACATAAATGTCATGTTGACATGATAATATAGTACAACATCATCAAGACATTGTAATAAAAACATGTTAGGTTCATATCTTCCTTTTAGTATGCATAGGTACCACCTTTGATATTGTTGACAAATTAGAAAACGTACTAAATTGTATTGTAGTATTTCAAATTTAAAGATCGTTTCTCAAGAGACTTGTGAAATATGAGGTAATATTGACTCAATACACTAACTTAAGCTCAAAAGAATGGGAATTTAAGTTGTTGAAAGTTGGTTTTGCATAGGTTAAAATTAAAGGTAATAAATGCTAGAAAAGATGGTTTAACTAAGAAGGGGGGGGATTGGTTTTTTAATGTTTCTTGCACAACTTTCTTGATTTTAAAAAAAAATTCTAAATTTTTTTAAATAAGTGTGTTGACTTATAGCTTTTAGATAAGATACTTAGTTCAATTTTAATGCAAATCTAAATTCATTCAATTCTTAATTCAATGAACATGCCTAACAACGCATATCAATAAGCATGAAAATAGATATGCAAGAATATGAATTCATGTGTAGGGAGAGAGAAGAATACACAGCCAATTTTATACTGGTTCAACCACATTCACTTGTGACCTACATCCAGTTCCCAATCAACCTAATTAAAATTTTTCACTAATCTTTAATGTTAGAAGTTTTACAATCACAATACCATATGCAATACACTTCTAAAGGACCTATTTCTTGAACCCTAAAAAATCATCTACTTGTAGCACCCCACTACAAGATTCTCTCCTCTTAAGAAACCTACTTAAGATAACTACTAAAATAGAGAATTAATGGAATAAATTCACCTGATTTACAAAACAAATTAGAGAAGGTGAATCAACCATGTAGCCTAGCCTTTCATGCTATGAAGATGATGATCAACTCAATTCTTGAAACTTTATTGAGATTACCACAAAGGTTAAAAGACCTCTTCTTATAGGGAGGAGGGAGAGGAGGAGGAGATACCCAAACCCTAAACTTTAAACATAATGAATGCAAGATACCCAAAAAGCCTAACCTAAAAATTTGTTTTGTGCCTACACTATGATTGTCAAACAAAAATTTGTATTCATTTTGCCCTTACACTATGATTATCAAACAAAGATTCGTTTAGCAAGCCATTACTTTTTCACTAAGCAAATGTCATTTTGTCCCTACACTACTATTGTTAGACAAAAATTCATTTAGCAAGCCACTACTTTTCACTAAGCAAATGTCTCGAGAATGAAATGGGCCATCAACAAGAAGAAGAAGCATGAAGCTCTAGGGTTCTATACACAAAAGCCTAACCTAAAAATTCGTTTTTGTCCCTCCACTACAATTTTCAAGCAAAAATTCACTTAGCGAGACATTACTTTTCACTAAGTGAATGTCTCGAGAATGAAATGGGCCATCAAGAGATATTGGCTCAGCCAAAGTTGATGTTTTGTTAAGCAAATATCTTTGACTTTGGACTTCACTAGTTGACTTCTTTGACTCAACTAATCTTAAGCTCTGACTAAGCCAAAATGTTTTTCAACTTGAAAACCTTCCAAAATTCTTTTTCTACAATTATCTTTCTTAAACCTAAAACATAGATTCCAAAAGGGTAATTAACCTCAAAACATAATTAACTAAATTAAAAGTAAAAGTCTAAATAATTTTTGTTCAAATGAAAGCAATTAATAATATAAATGAGAGAAACAATTATACGATTGCTATGATTTGAGTATTCATAAATAGGTAAATCATGCAATTAGCAAATATATGTTACATGATACAATTATATGTTATAGATATGAAGGAATTTTTTAAACCTTTACCATGTGCAGGTCCATCATAGATATATATGTTACGTGATACAACTATAATGCTAAAACATTAAAGGATTTTAAAAACCTTTAGTATGTGCAAGTCCAACCATAAATATATGTTACATTGATTTAAAATACTACATTTGTTCCTATATTTAAGACTCAAATACGTAATTCACCAAGATTAAGAAAAATAGTTAATTTAATTGATAACAATAAATTTGTTCTATTTTTTTTTTCAAAACCACCTTTGTGTTATTTTTCTATCTTAATTAATACTCACATATTTCTTAACCAATTAGAGTACATGTTCTATATTACTTCTCTCTCATAATTCATGCTACTTACTCTCTTAACCAATTAGAATACATGTCTTTTAAAGAGTTTATAATCAATGTATTCCATCAAATGGAAAGGACATGTTTTAATTAGGGGTATTTTAGTCTAAAAATAATTAATACATCAAACACGATGAATTCAATCTTATATAAAGGAACAAATAATTCTTCTAAGTTGGATCTTATAAAGAGGAACGAAGGTAGTAAATAAATAAATAACTTGTACTTCATATGTACATGAACACAATAATATTTGTGATGATAGACCTATGCGAATGTAGGATTTTCATGATAATTGAACCTGTGGTGATTCATCTAAGTTAGACCAAATCTTGAAAGCCTTGTCTTTTCCCCCTTCTTTGACTAGACTCACCCATCTTAAGAGCAACAAAATCATTGACTTTGATATGATCTCTTTTGAACAGGTGATATCATATACTCGAAGATCTCCCAACAACTCATCTAGAATAAGAGTTTTGAGATCACAGGCTACTAAGATAGTTATGAATTTGGGTTCCCAAACCTTGGGTAGGTTGTTTAGGATTTTGAAGTTGTTTAGAGCCTTTCATAACTCAATCCCTAAAGTTTTCAAACCATTTAAAATAGTTTAAAATCTTCAAATATTTCATCTACAGTCTCAACCTCCTTTGTGGAGAATAACTCAATGTCTTTAAAGAATGGTAGCTTTCTTGAGCCAAATCTTTAGTATTTTTATGAGTTGCCTTGATAACATCCGCATTTCTTTTTTAGTCTTACAACTACAAAAAATCACTAGTGTAAAAATAGCCTCCCACATCAAGCCTATTAAATTGATAGTCTCGCAACTAATTTAATAGTTAGTGTGGTGATATTTTTGTACTCATTTGCAACTTTAGAAAATAGGTTATATCATAATCAATTTCATACCACAATTTTAAATTGATTAAAGATATGCTTGATTTCAAATGTGGTATACGAAATTGATTGAAATATAATCGATTTTGTTTGTGAAGGGGAGCGGTAACTTTACAAAGTTGGTTATTTTATGACCAATTTCGTATACCACATTTAAAATGGTCAAAAAATTAATTCATTTGGTATGTCTTGTCAAAGTAAACATCTTGCACATCTTTTCTCCACCTCACCCATCACCATAAACTCAATTAACATAATATTTTGCATGAGCCCAAAGCCACCTTCCCCTTCCCCGACCTGATTGTATCGTTCTTCCCTAAACCCCAACCTCCTTCACTTTATTTTCCACTACATCCAACATTATTACAATGCTTGTTAGCAAGATCCATTTCACGTCTGAGTTTAGCCACCAAATCCATCTTGGTGGATCGCAACACCTAAAGCTTGGTCCAGTAAGAGTCTATCTTAGGGTTTAGGTGCAACGCCTCGTAATCGTTGATCTTGCATGTCCATCCTATGAAGGTAATCTTTGATCTTGTTCTTCAATGATGTGGGTTGCGACCTCGTCATGAGGAAAATGGAGTTACATGTTGGTAGTGAAGTTTGGGGTGAAGGCGAAGCCACTCCCTCTATATTGCCTCTATCTTGGATCTAACGATACTTTTCCCAAATACCTTTGTTACAATATGTGTTCTTAAATCACTTAAAAATGTGGACTTTGTTTGAATTTGACAACCATGGTTTCCATTTTGTGTGTTTTTGAATTGCATTGCAATTGCTTTTTGTATAAAATTTTAAGTGGTGTGTGTTTTGATGGCATTGTTACAACTTTGAGTCCTTGGGATATAATTGGATCACATGGGGTGTGGAACTTGTTCAACTTTCAAAGGAACTATGTTGAGGAGTATGGTGGGGGTGAGAATATTGAGTTTGATATCTTATCTATTATAAGTATTATTAATATTTTATAACTTTTATCCATGTAATTTGATTTGAATAACTTCCATACTAATATAAATCTTGAATGATATATTAAAGTTTGACCATGGATTATTTTCATTTTGTAATTTCATGCTTTGCAAGAAGCTAGAGACATCGCTACAGGGGGAGTGGAAGTTGAAAGGCTTGGATCAAAAGTGTGAGAAGAGTGAAGCAGGTTCCACAAAAATTATTTTGGAGGGATTTGTTGGCATATGAATTTATTGTTATAACCGATTTCATATTTGAGCATATACAAAATCGGTTATAAAAAACTAATTTTGTATGGTACTTTCGAAATCGTTTAAAGACCAATTTTAAAAGGTCACCCCTACAACATTGACCACATCAAAACCAGTCTCAATCAATTTTAAAGGATAAAAATAACTAATTTTAAAACCCTATTATACATTAGTGCTTGTTATACTCAATTTTAGACAAAGAACAAACTACGATGTATCTAGCTTTAGTACTAAGTTGTAATACATTATCGTTTTCCTAAGTAAACTCATTTTCAAGCTTTAAAACTTGGATGTTTTAATCTATTATTCTCCCATATGCAATATTTGGTGAACTTAATGAATATCTTTATTTTTTCCTTCCAATATAGGCATTCTTTTTCATTGAAGGTAGGAGGCCTTATGAGAGAGGCTCCTTCTAATAAACACTATCCTTCACTACTTGTCATCCTAGGATTTTTTTTTCCTTTTACAGTGTTAAATGTTCAACCTATAAAAGGATAAACTCTTATACCAAAATATGGAGTTAAAACAAACATAAGAAGGGGGTTGAATTATATCTATTAAAACTTCAACATTTTTTGAACGCAACAAAAAAGGAGACAAACTAAAGCGAAAAGATGAAATAGAAAGCACAAAAATTTATACAGGTTCATTTCTACCATTGAGACTTGATCAAATTCCATTAACTTAAAAAAAAAGTTACAAAGTATCCTTTTACAAGCCATTATTGACTCAATCTAAGTAGTCTTTGACTTGTCTCTTCAAGTAATTATCTAAATATTCTTTATTACACAATGTCTCTATAGGCTTCAAAGTACTCGGGTATTCTTTACAAATAAAGCCTCTCTAAGTTTTCCAATTAAAACACTAAGTTAAATCTTAGAAGGTTGGACTAACAAGTCTCGTTTTCCTTAATATAATAAGACAATTTAGCTCTAAAAACAACTTTATATAGAGATAGTTACAAAAAGAATGAATTATTAAGACATTAGAGTAACTTGTTCCTTTATGATCAAACTTCATATTTTTATAGGTAACCTTTGAAGATAACTATTGTGAATCCTTCAAGATGCACTTGCAAACTTGCTTCGTTTTTCTTTTTTGTATGAGAAGTGTCTGTTGGAGCCATAAATGCTTAAATTAAATACATTTTGTCAAATTGTCACTTATTTTCTTATCTAAAGGGCTATATATCAAATTTTTCTATTAAAAAGAATCAACATTTTCTTGTTCAATCTTAAACAACTTTTGTGTTTACCACACTCTTCTCAAAGAGTAGGTTCGTCTTTTTCCATTTGAAAAATGTACTACTTCCTTAGAATTGTTATCAATCCCTAAGAAACTAGAGTCTATTCATTTTATCAAGAAATGTAATAAAGACAGGTGATAGTATATCCAGGAATAATAAATAAAGTATTTAAAACTAACATCTTAAGAAAAATAATACATATCACCTATTTATCTTTTAAGTAAAACATTGTCTTAATGTGTTTCTTGACAAATAGTATTATTTTGTTTGTATATACTTGTTCTTCTTACTTCAAAAATATTTGTTTGTCTATTAAAACATAGCTTAACCATAAAAATAAACTTGTAAAAAAAATTGTCTTATGAAAACATTCATAAAATTTTGTTGTTAATATTATTCTTATCCTTATTCAATTTAAAGGATTCACATCAAACCATAAAAGTAAACTTGTGAGGGTTTTGTCATGAAATTTAATATTAGTTCTATTTATGTTATGAATAAACAAATACAGCATAAAGATCTTACCAATAGTGAGCATTACATAACCATACTTGTACTAAAAACATTGATCACTTGAGAGTATTTTGAAAGACTAGATCATAACTAAGATGGGAGTTGCTACTTTTTTATTTCTCTAATGTTTAACTCATTTTGTCACAAGCATGTGAAATTAAGGAAACATTTAGTATGTAAAATATTTTTACTTTCTCAAGAATTGGAAGTTGGGAATGTTAGTTTTCTACTTTTGATTTATCATCTAAAAATAACATTCCTAAAAAACATTGTTTCCCATAAATGTTTTTTATACAAATTTTCCACCAAATTATTTTCATGTTGTAGTGAAAATCTAACATTTTTTAGTTAAAAGGAATATCTTGTTGTGACAAAAAAATATTATATTACCTTAATTTAGTGATAGATTCAAGTGTATGAGAGTGGGGGCAGCTACCCTCACTAAATTTTTATAATTTGCAAATTTAATAAACATTTATAATTATAAATTATTCTTACAATTTAAAATGAAAAACATGATTTATAATATACGTATTGTCTCCACTAATTTATTTTAGTGTTATTATTTGCATTCTCTTAATAGATATCTTTAATATTATTTCTTTTCTTTTTTTGGGTATGCATTTTATACATTATTTTTGCAACTAACTAAAAAGAATCATCCCTCAATTATATCAAAACATATTTTTATTTTATTTTTGTGTATAAAGAATTTTAATTATCTAACCCTTTAGTCTAGTATATTATGTCTCAATTTTTTAAAAACATATTATAAATTTTTCATGAACAAAGACATTAAAATTTTTCAAAATTATAAACACTCATCAAATCAGGATTAGAGCAAATGGACAACATAATAAATAAAATTAAAAACTCATACACAAGCAAGTAGCAATAAAGCAACTATCACCCAGTCCAAAGCAAGCAATAGACAAAAACGAAAAAATTAAAATGTATTTAATGACTCACACATTAGAGTAAGGTTACATTGTCGTGCGATGAACAAATGCAAACTTGTTGTATAGTGAGGACAGTGAGGAATGATGACAAATGTTGCGGGTTATGTCGTTGTACACTAAAGAAATGATCAATGCATCGCACCGACAAGGTCACATCTCTATGGTTGGAGTGCATGATTGAGAGAGGTGAGACAACAAGAGTTGTATAGTGGGATTAAAACTGTGCGATAGAGGAGAGCAACGGACGGAGGAGATGGACAAATAGATGAAGCCACGAATGTTGTATTGCTGAAATAAAAAATAAATAAAATAAAATATGCATTTAACCCGACTGAGTTAGCCAAACCCAAGTCACTAATTTTTGGCCAAACCCGCTGAGTCAGGTCGGGTTGCAGCGGATTGAAAGCATCCTGGTCCATTGATCGACTCAAACAGATTAAATGACTAGTTCTTGAGTCAACTAATCAGATTGACCGATCTAAATGAAGTTTGATAACACTTACCAAGTCTATCGATATATTATATATTATTAGAGTTGTCAAAATGGGCTTGGCCCGATGAGCTAACCCGGCTCACCACGGGTTCGAGCCAGGTTGGGTTAAAAAAAATTTGAAAATTTTAATGCGGGTCAAATTTGAACCCGGCTCACCCGGGTTGAACCCGTGGTGAGCCGGGCTGGCTCACCAACCCGTGATTAAATTTTTTTTAAAAAAAATACAATAATTATTGGGTCATGGTACAATCCATGAGACAATAATAATTTAATTTTGGATTGTGATTTGTAATTTTTATGATTTTGGATTGTATTTGAAGTTTAAGATGATTTTGGATTATATTTATCTATTTGAGATTATTTAGATTTGATTTGATTGTATTTAAAATTATCATTTAATATTTAGGATGAATGATTCATTTATAGATGTTTTAATTAAGAATCTCATATTTTTAAAATAAGTTTAAATTTTTGGGTTTTAGTTGTATATTAAGAAAAAAAATGAAAAAAATTATTTTTTTAAAGGTGAGCCAACCCGTTTAACCCACCAACCCGTGGTGGGTCGGGTCAGGTTCGATTTTTTTGAGCTCACTAATAAATGAGCCGGGTTGGGTTGGCCCACCAAATGGTCAACCCGTGATAGGCCGGGCCGGACCGGGCCGAGTAGCCCGTTTTGACAGCTCTATATATTATACATCATTGCAGGGCAATGTAGAAACTAATCGGAGCTGAATTGAACACAGATGTATACATTATTTTCCTCTATCCATTTTCTCCCGCATCCAAGTCATTCTAAACAGAACATACATACTTTGTTCTTAAAACTTAAAACCAAAACAAAGGAAACGTTCAATCTCAGGAACATCGAAAATGGAAACAGAATAATAATATAATAAAGAACATAGATACTCTAATCCTGAAGAATATATACCTGTAAACGTATCGACAGAAGATAAATCAATTGATCAAATGGATTACCACTGTTACTTCCATGGGCAACAATGAAATAAAAGGCTAGGCACTTTCCTTCAAAGCATTCAAAGGCTCTCTTAATAGTACAGCCTAAACATAGTAATAAATAAAGAAAATTGACTTTTATTGAGATAATTTGCAGTCACTACTCGAATAAGCACACACTGACATCCAACAACGTATAAAGAAAACACAAACTGTCATACTAGAGGCATGAACAGAGCAGATGGTATAACAAGTAGAGGCATATACGGGTCACTTTTACATGTTTACTAGAAACATTGAATTTACATTTTTGAAGTAAAATAACTTGGGAGAAAAAATAAAAACAAACATAAGAGAAAAGTTTTTCTATAAACTATTCTAATGAAGAGTTGGAAGTAAAGAATAACGAAAAAAAAAGTTAATTATGTCATGTCAATTTTAACATAATAAAACAGCAATCAAATTTTTATATATGTCTACTAATAGACATAAAATAAACCATAGGAAATAGATTTAATGTCTATCAGAAAAAATAGCCACAATGTTAGAACATGACCTCTCCCATGCATAAAACGATTATTCCCAGGAACATCAATTAATTTTGGCAGTAATACCATACTTCTGTTTTGAAAGTAAAATAAATCCTGAAAAAAAAAAAAAAGGGTGATATGTTTACAGGAAGAGTATTAGCAACACACTCACTAGTAACAGTCATACTCCTTTAAATACACTTTTATCAGTCAAAATTTATTGACAACTTAAAAAAATGAATGAAATTTATTAAATGAAAAGTGAGACCCACACAATTTTATAATTATCAACAAATTTCATTGAATTGTAAAAAGTATTAGAAAAAGTATGTTAAAAAATGTATTTCTCTACATACAATATACAAAACTTTTATTATAAAATTTATTATTATTTTTTTGAAGTGAAAAACCTAGGCATCCTCCACTGTATTTTAGCATTAAAGATACAGAAAGTGACAACTAAAATCAAAACAATAAGGCCTTCCAATTCTCAACTGTTGAATTCCATTAGACTAGATATAAACAAGATGGCCATTAAACAAAACTGGAGATGAATTCGACCTTAATAAAAGCAAAGTTAATACCAATATATACATGAAAACATGTACAATTCTCCAGCTTTGAATGATTACAGGGATCAAATGGTTAGCTCTCTACATCATACACAATATTTGCATGCTAAACTACAATGCTAACAATGTGAGGGAGAAAACACCAAAAAAATGTGGTGAAAAAATGATACAACAGCCAGCCAAAAGGTGGGGGAAAAATGATACAACAGCCAGCCAAAAGGTGGGGATAAAAATGATACAACAGCCAGCCAATCAGAAACGGCACATTATCAGCATCCTCTGCTAAATCCTAGTACATATTTCAAACAATAAGTTCTAAATAATCTGCCACATTTCAGACTTCAGCAAGTTAAACCCATTACATCAACATCGATGGTTTAATTAATCATGTGCTAATAACTGAAACATAAAATCAAATCAAAAGGTAATACTTCATAGCAAAAGTTCCACTTGTCAATGTAAGAAAATGATTGTCATGACTTGAATCTCCAACACCGAAGATGCTTGATCCCCATCACAACCCAGAGTTTGAATGAACAGTTTCCTTTCTCAAAACAATTGTTCCTACACGACACAGAAGCCCATAACAATGATAATTGATTACAATTCAGAAGGCACTAACCGAAAGAAGATAAAGCAGGTATAATTCATATAAAATGGAGAGAGAAAAATACTTCCACAATTCAGTTAAACAAGCACACAGAAACTTGGTTGTTTTATGGGGGTGAGAATATTATATATTGACCCCAGAAGCAAACAACACATTTTAATCGTTGGGAAACTGAAAACCAAGGGTTTTAGGCTGTAGAAATGCATTTAACTTCAAAATTAATTGGAAATATTGATGTTAGAATATCTAAAAAATATTTACCTCAAGGAGGAAATGATGCATGACAGATTAGGACAATTGTCTTGACTTATTTTTGGGGATCTTGTAATGGGTTTTATCAAATCTTTAGTGAGTTATTTGTTCCCATGATATGATTAGGGTTAGCAGGTTAAGAATCTAGTACTTAACCTGCTAACTCCTACTATATATATAGAGGTTAGTGCTTTGTCTTTTGCATCAAATCATTATACACCACATCAATCCAAGAGAATATAATTAAAAGTCAGCTAACTTTCCTTTCCTCCTTCCCTGTTTATACCCTATACTTTCAGCATGGTATCAGAGCAAAGCAAATAGCCAAATACCATTCTCCACAACCAAAAGCCATTATTTTTCCACTCACTTGTTCCAAAAAAAAGAAAATTTTGGATTCTCAAGTTCGGTGTAAATTTGTTTTCAACAACCAGCAATAACAAAACCTTTTACTGCAAAGTGGGGTCAACTACATGGATTAAAAATGCCATTGTGATATTTCAATAACCAGTTCTTCAGAGATGCAACCTAAATCTAAATCCTTTTTTAATGGTTTTACACGTTTTTCTTGGCCTTCATACACCTCTAATTGTGTTTCATTTTCCCATTGGCCATGCACAAATTCCAGGCAACAAATCCCTATGTATTCTTCCACCCATACTACTTTATCACTGCTCCCGCAACTGAACATATCATATTCATCCCTAAAGAGCATGTTTCAGCTCTAACTGGACCCTACCATCATCCTTGCCTATCCCAACTCAGCACACTACTATAAGGTGACTATTGCCAAAAGCCCAAAACTATTACAATCCACCAAGCAATGTTCTAGCATTCTACGCATATGTCAACTTGACTGGCCTGTAAAGACATGCATCTCCACCTTTTCCAATTTTACAGAACACAATTCATATTTATATTGTTTTCTTTAGTGTTCATTTGTAACAAGCTAAAACTTTAGGCTTTACCTTAAGGGAGTATTATAATATCCACAAAATATCATAGCAGAAGAGTATAAAGCATAACATATTAGAATTGTATTAGCTTACTTCTAGGGATCTAATCATGTTAAACTTGTTCTTGAGGCTTTTATCTCATCTTCAGTATGATATTTGTTCCCCATTTGCACAGGGTTAAAAGTCAAATACTTGATTTGATTCCTTGTATATATTAAGTTGAGTGCTTTGTCTTCCGTATAACCTAGTTCCTATTAATAACCTAATTAAGATATAGCTGAAATACTCCTCCATCTCTTCGTCCTTCCCTTCCTAAAACCCATTATTTCAACAATTGAAAATTGAAATCATTCAAGAATAAGCCTATTTTCCCTTTTCATATCCATGTGTCCAAAGATCCTACCCACAGCTTAGGCTAGGTATTTGTCAAGGGAACAACTTACAAAAACTATACCTCAAACAAATACCTAGAGAAAATCCAAAAAGTAGTGCAATTGAGATCATTTGATGCTCCAGTTATAATATATTATATGATCATCCCAATATCATAAATTATTCTGCTAAAAACATGTAGCCATAATAAATGCAACCACATACAAAGACATTCACTTCTGAACATAGAACTTAATGGATATAACCTGCATATTCAAGTGTAGAAATACCACTTACTATAACAAGATCTTTATACAATTATACTACCAACAAAAGAAAAGGTGGCAGGGGGGGTAATAACTGTACAAAACTTCCAAAGAAACTAGTTACTAGTATGCACACATAGAAGCTACAAATCCAGAATGGATTATACACATAGCTGACTCCAGATTATAAACTCCATTAATTTGCATAATTAGCCCCCAAAAAAGAGTAATTAAAAAGTAAAGTGTTTAGAGACAACATATAGATTTCCATTTAATCCAGAAACCATAGTCAAACAACCAACTGGTCCAAATGCAGAGAGATAGGAAAGCACTACAGCTTCAAACTGAGAATCAAAAGGAAAAAAGATATTCTGAATGGATTTGGTGGAACTCAGCCCAGATTATAAACAAGGAAGATTACTAGAATAAATAAGAGCACACATGAACAAAAGAAATACTAGAATGAAACATTAACTAGACAATGGAAGAAAACAAATTTTAAAGACAAAATTAATATTATTTTTATTTAGATATAGATAAAGAAATTATTATTAGATGCAAAGAGGAAAATACAAGCGGATACGATGTTCTCCCAAAGAAATCACAAAGAAGGAAATGTAAATGTAAATCCTTGCATTCAAAACCACAAAACATGTGTCTGAAATGGAGGAGAAAAATAAAAGAATGAAAAGCAATCCCAAACCCTCTATAAAACACCCGCAACAAAAGCAAAACACTAATACAAAAAAAAAATATATATATATATATATATATATATATTAGTAATATTCAAAGTTAATAATTTCTTATTGAACCTTCAATTAAATATCAACGGGCTTCTCATTTGTTAGCCATAGTTTAGTTCTAAGATGCCTAAGCTTATACTTCCAGGTTCAGTTTTAACTATATTATATATTCCAAAAATTAAAAGGCTTAATCTCGAACATGCTGATTCCTCCTCTGAATAATAAGTTACAATATTTTAAAAGCCTGCAGAAATCTACTAGTGAAGAACGCTAAACAGTCAACAGTATTCTTCTCTAGATAGTTGTCATATCACCTATGGTGAAAACTAAATCTCACCTTACAATTGGTTGTGTCCATGGGAAATCGTCATGAAAACAAGAGAGTAAAGCAGAGGCATCTAGTATTATTTCGTCATAATGCACATAGCAGACAGTAAGCTTATATCACAAATCAAGATCCAATAACACAAGCAGGCTAAGAACTGAAGTCTGAAACTAACCTTTATCAAAGAAGAAAGAAACCATGCTCCTAACAAGAAGCAATTAGAACAAGTGATTGAAATAAAACAGCTGCTCAACAATGTCTGGGCCACTAGAGAATTCAACAAATGACAAATCCTGACTCTTCAGTTACTGTTTTCTCCTTCCTCAGTGGAAAGCATCAAGAGAAATAACAAGCAGCATACAGAGTTATTCAGAAGTAAGCCGCCGCCTCTTCCCATAATCAGCATCTCTCGACCTAGAATGGTGTTCCTCCTCTTGTGATAACCGTGACTTGCTGTGAGTCCTTGATGACCGTCCCCTCTCCCACTCATCATCGTGCTCTGCTTCCCGGTCTCTGTACCTATGATGATCTGCATACCTGTCCCTGTCTTCTCTGTGCCTGTCACGGTCTCGATCCCTTTCACGGTCTCGATCACGGTCACGAGATCGTTCACGATCACGATCACGAGATCGTTCACGGCCCATTTCTCTATCATCACGATGCCTTCTTTCTGACCATTCATGGTCATGGCCCACCTCTTTTTCTCTAGGGGCATCTCTCTCATATCCTTGATCTCTATCATCCCTGTACCTTCGCTCAGAAGAACCAGACCAGTCCCTTTCTGACCCTCGATCTTTATCCCTCATTGGCCACCCAGCTCTATCATGACTCACCTCACCATACTGATGGTCTGATGCAGCTTCCTCCCCATAACTTGACTCTCCAGCCTTACCACCACCAGGCTCTTCACCACCCCATCCACCCATATTCGGATCGGACCACATTCCCATATTAGGACCATCCATGCCAGATGTGGGCATCATCCCCATACCATTCACAGGCATCCCTCTTCCAAAAAAGGCCGGATTGACATGAGGTGCCACTCCAGGCAAACCAACACCTCCCACACCAGGGAATGAAGGTAAAATACCAGAGAATGGTGGTGTTGGAGCACCGGGAAAGCCTCCATAATTGCCCATTCTACCCATGGGACCACCAAATGCAGGATCAAAACCCTGATTCATCATTGACTGAGGATGCAACAGTGGTGGAGTACCACCCATACCCTGCCCAAATCCATTTCCACCATGACCCATTATACCTCTACCACCCATCCCCCCACCCCTATTCCTCATTGGATTAACAGGCCCCCGATTCCCCATGGCATTATTATTCCCCCTCCCCCAGTTACCTCCTCTCCCATAACCTCTATTCCCATCTCCACCTTGGTAATTACCACCCGTTGAAATATTGCTCCCACCAGGCTTAGCCCCTGCATCAGCAGCCCCCCTCCTTCCCTGTGGAACAGCAGATGGATTCATCTGCTGATTCCTATTTATCTGAGCCTCCCCCATTTTTTTAACTGTAAAAGGTGATGCAAACGCAACAACACAAGGCCTCCCGTTAAAAACATGCCCATTCATCCCTTCCTTACAAGAAGTGGCAGAAGCAGGCTCATAAAACTCAACCTGGCAATACCCCTTCGACTTCCCACTTGCCTTCTCATCATAAAACTTCACCTCCTTCACAGGCCCATACTTACTGAGCTCAGCTTCCAGCTCTGCATCCGTAGTCCACCAATGCAAATCACCCACAAACAATATAGTACCACCAGAAGCGGCAGCAGCAGCACCACCACCACCACCTCCAACTCCTCCAACACTAACATTACTAACAGCAGTCACACTGTTCCCAACACCGTTTCCACCAACCCTATTAGCATTCCCTCCTCCTCCACCACCCCCAACTTGACCTTGTCTCAGCAAACCATCATTCCCCACACTCCCAACAACTCCGCCATGTGGTGGCTGCCCAATCCCCTGCACCGCTGCACCATCGTTACCACCCTGCTCCTCAATTTCACTCAATTTCCCTGATTGATGCCCCAGTTCAACCCTAATTCCACCTTTGGCACCCACCTCGTTCCCTCTAAACCCTTGATTCTGAAACCCATCAACTCTCGCCGGAACCCTAGATTCCACAACCCCGCTTCCAACACCAACGCCACCCTCTCCACCGCCACCGACACCCGGGATCGAAACACCGGCCGCATCAGGAACCGGCGGCGGCGGCGGTGGCTTCTTTTCGTCGATGTCGTCGTTTCGGAACCCTGAATCGTCATTCTTCCGCAATGATTGAAGGAACCCTTCCCCGACGTTGACGTCGTTGTAAAGGTCCTCGTAATCGTCGTCTTCCTCGCCTAAGAAACCCTCGTCGGCAACGGCGGATATAGCCTCGTTACGGTGGAACTGATCCATAGGATCGCCGCTCTCGCCGTACCCTCCTTCGCCTTCGTCCATTATCGAGGTTTTTCACTTTTTCCCCCTTTGCGACCAAATAAAAAAAAAACGGTTTTTATTTTAGGGTTTTTAGCAAATAATGAGATTGTAAAAAATCGAGAAAAAACGCGTGGAGATCAAAACGCAGCGTGGGAAAGGGAGAGAGGATGAGAGATCTTACCAGGGCATGTGGTTGTGTGCAGAAGAGAAGAGACACAGAGAGAGGGAGAGAGAGGGAGAGAGAGAGCCCAGACAAACCCTAATATGGAAACTTTTGAACTAATCTAATCCCTTGTTATGATTTTCATTGCTGTGTGTGTGATTGAGTGAACTTACCTAAATTTCCAAAACTCCTCATCCATATAACATGAATAAATCGGTTTGCTTTGGCAACAGTAGCAACTTTTCTGTGCCCACGTTGAATGTAATTAAAGTGTTTTTTCATTTCTATATTTTTTTATCTATTTATTATAGTAATAAATATACACTAATATGTGATTTAGCGGTAGGGGTTAATTCACGCTTAAATAAGGTCAGAGGTTCGAATCCTACCTTGTGTATGCAGTCGTGTTAAATTTTGGGGCCACCTTGTATATGTAGTCGCGTTAAATCTTGGGGTCAGCTATCACACTTGCCTTGTGTATGCAGTCGCGTTACCCTTTGAGGTGCCTCCAACTGCTATCAGTCCTGGCTATTCCAGGGACGAACCAAAAAAAAAAAAAACATATACAATAATACATATATATAATAAATTAGAGTGAAAAAGAAATATTAAATAACATTCAATGCTAATCTTTAAATAATAAATAATTTTAAAAAAATCATATCAATTTATATATAAACACATAGTTGACAAAACATAGTCCAAATAGTGGTTTAAGAAGGAATTTTGAATTCATATAACTATAGTAGTTCAATATCATTCTTCATTAAATTAAAAAATAAAAGAAATACTAATGTAATATTTAATATTATTAATGCAAATATACCATTTGCATTGTATCATTGAGAATATGGTGAGTTCCATAAGAGTACTAAGAAGATCAAGGATGATGAAGAGATTGTTTAAGGAATGAACATTCACTTCTTTGTAGACAAACTCTTTCAACATGTTCTAAGAAGTGATATATCTATGGGATGAAATATGAAGGTGAATAAGAAGGTTATGCATAAGATGTTGACACTACTAGAATTTTTTCTATTACCTTAGGATTTTCCTAAGAATTTTTCATCAAAATTTGTAGGAAAGAAGTTTTTTTGCGAATTTTTCTACAAATTTATTTTCGCAGCTAATACCTTTGTGGGTAATTGTTTCTTGCCAATTTCAAAATTTGCAAAAAAAATTCTTATGATTTTGGCTATAGAAAAATTTTTTGCAAAAAAAAAACGCAGCAAACTTTCTTGTGGAAAAAGAATTCTTAGAAAATTTGCAAAAAAATATTCTACAAATTTTAAAATCCACAAAATTTTTGCAAGAAATTTTTCAGGAAATTTAAAATTTGCAAGTAAATTTCTTGCAAAATTAAAATTTTCCAAGTAAATTTTCTGCAAAATTAAAATTTTGTAAGTAAATTTTCATCAAAATTTCAAATTCGCAAGTAAATTTCCTAGGAAAAATCACAGGTAATTTTTTATAATTTTTTTAATGTTATGACGTCCTACAAGTTCGCAATTCTTAGAACTTTCACGTTTTGGGTTGTGAGCTTGTTCCTAGTTACCACCCCTAGGCCACCAAAGGAAAAAACAGCCACAGGTGGGACATCATTGCAGCAAGTGTTGACGTCATCCACCACCAACAACGCAAGTGTCGCACCCAAGCTATGCCCCGTGATGGTAATGCCCAGTGCTTCCCCTTTGTACACTTCAATTAACCTTTTCACTTCTTCCATAACAGACTCTGCCAAACTTAGTATAATTAATAGAACATAATATTATGCAAACAAAAACACAATCTATTCATACTTACCACTATAGATATCAAGTTCCTTTAGGCCTTAATTTCAAGCATACTGCATAGTTCATTCAAGACAAGAATTTGTTTTGATAATCATACTCAAAGCCCTTAACTCACTCATTCAAGTACATAAATAATTTTTTGAGGTTTAGTGAAAACATTGATTAACCACCAAGGCCCACTATAACAAAAAGAAAGCACATATATAAACTGCTGAAGCATATATAAACTCAATACCCATATCATAGAATGTAAAACGTTGATGATGTACTTGATAATGTGTGTCATCACATTATTAACCAAAACCAAACAAAGAAACTAAACAATGACAAGAACCTTCTTAAATTTGGATGACCAAAACTTTCCTGAACTCTTCAAGTTTAATTCCAGCTTAAACCTATTATCATCATAATCAAAACTAAGCAAAAAAAATTGAGCAATGACAATAACCTTCTCAAAGCAAGATGGTTGAAACTCTTTTAGTCTAATTCCAGTCCATGTTAGTTCCTGATTTATAAACATAAAAGGTCAAGATCTCATTTAACATCATTATAACAATGCATCATAAAAAACCACTAAATTAAACAACACTCACAGTTGGAAAAAAATAAATTTCAAAGATTTAATCTATTGCATTCAAGACACAAATCAAATATTTTAAGACAAGAAACTAAATAAAATATGAGGTAATACACGTTTTTTAAATATCACCCTCCTCATCATTATCTTCATCATCATCATCATCATTGTCAACATTTCCATAGCTACGTTCAAGTGATGGAGGTGGATGAGAAGAAGAGCCAACAAATCCTAAATGTGTCATTAAAGCTACTAAATGTTTCCTTGTCTCATTCAACTCTTGTCTTATTTCTAGCTTATCATTTTCTTGTCTTTGCAACTCTTGCATCATTGTTAGCTTCTCTTCCTCTTGTTTTTGCAATGATTCATTTAATGCCTGCATTTGACCCCTTAAAGAACACATATCCTCATATTTAGTAGAAAATCTTGATGGAGTCAACATTTTGCCTAAAGATCCAAGACCAAGGATCCTTCCATTTTTCTTTCCAACTAGATCTACCCATATATCCAAGTCAGAAGGCATAGGATGATTTATAGATGATTGGCTATCAACTCCATCCTCCCTTTGAGATGATAACTCAAATTTCCTTTGTTGAAATTTGTCCTGCCAATGAAATTTGTATAATAAAATTAACTTGAACTAACAAAAAGTCTCCACTTCTCCTTTTTTAAAAGGAAGACATAAAATAATTATTGTGTCTTAAATTTTTAAAATATCACTATCATAAACCTGGTCATGTAGAAAATTTCCAGATTTTGAAGGAGGCTACTCCATACCCAATATTCTAAAAAATCAACAACAAAAAACTTACAAATGTTAATTATGCATGATGACCCACCCAACTTTTATTCTTTTTTCAATGTGTACAAAAATAAAACTCACTTAATGATGGATCCATTCCTTTTTCCTTTTTCTACATTGATAAAAAAAGGTTTAGTAACATTAATTTCAAATGGGTACATCCAACGATATTGAACTAGTCCACCCATCCTAGCTTTATAAGGCAAATGAATTGGTAGGTGCTCCATAGAGTCAAAGAATGCAGGTGGAAATATACGCTCCAACTTGCATATGATTATGGGAATGTTTTGTTCCATTTGCAATAAATGATCATCCCGTAACATTGTTGAACATAAGTCTCTAAAGAATTGACTAAGCTCAGTTAAGGGCTTCCATATTGGTTTAGGAAGACCACCCAAATAATCTCATAGATTTTGTATCTACACATCTGGAAATATTGGAAGCATAACCATCAGACATTTTTAACCCTTTCACCCATTCACACACTTCCTTTTTTTGTTCATTTGATAAACAAAATTTTGCTTTAGGCTTTATATATTTCCCATTAGGTTTTGTTTTCAAAAATAACTCTTTTCTATGACAATGCTCTGCTAAGTCCAATTGTGCATTTTCATTGTCTTTAGTTTTCTCTTTATTGTCCATAACAGTATGAAACACATTGTCAAAGACATTTTTTTTATATGCATAACATCAAGATTATGTCTTAATAAATTGTGTTTCCAATATGGCAAATCCCAAAATATGCTTCTTTTGGTCCAATTATGGTATCTTCCATGACCTGGAACTTTGCATACCCTCACTTCAGTAGTCTTAGGAATGTTAAAAATCATTTCCCACACTTGTTCACCACTTAGCCTATAAGGGGGCTCATTTCTCTCAATTCTATTTTTGTAAAATGCTCCCTTATTTCTCCTGAAAGCATGATTGAGAGGTAAAAATTGGCGATGAAAATCAAACCAAGACAATTTGTTTCCCTTATCCAGTTTAAAAACTTTTGTTTTTTTCATGCATACTGGACATGCATATTTTCCAGCTGTACTCCACCCAAGCAACATCGCATAAGTAGGAAAATCATTTATTGTCCACATCAATGCAACTTTCAATTGAAAATTTCACTTTTTTGAAGCATCATATGTTATCACACCATCATTCCATAATTGTTGCAATTCATCTATCAACGATTGCAAATACACATCAATTTTGCCTTTTGGATTATGTGGACCTGGAATGATCAAGGTTAGAAACATATATGGAGTCATCATACAGAGTTCTGGAGGTAGGTTATATGGTGTTACAATTATTGGCCAACAAGAATATTGTGTTCCTGGTTGGTTAAAAGGAGTGAATCCATCGGCACATAAGCCAAGTCTAACATTTCAAGGTTTTAAGGCAAATTCAGAATACAGATGGTCAAAGTGTTTCCAAGCTTTCCCGTCTGAAGGATGACACAACACACCTTCTTCCCTATGATTTTCATAATTCCATCTCATGTACTATGCAGTTTTCATGGAAACATATAACCTTTGTAGTCTAGGGATGAGCGGCAAGTAATGCAATCTTTTTTAGGGAACATCTTTTGAATTTTTCTTATGTGCATTGCGTGCTTTATATCGAGCCTCTTCACAAAATTTACATTCCTTCAAAGTACTATCATCTTTGTAATACAACATGCACCCATTAATGCAACAATCTATTTTTTTAATCAATAAACCGAGCCCTGCTACAAGTTTATTTGTTTCCCTAAAATTAAAAGGAATGACATTCTTAGGGTGGCTTGACTCTTTCATAAACTTCATCACATCATTAAAACAAGCTCGTGACATTTTGTGTTTAGATTTTAAACTCAACATTGTAATAGCTGTAGACAACTCAGATGTATTTTCACATCCTAGCCATAATGGTTGTTGAGCTGAATTCAACATTTCGTAAAATTTGGCAGCTTCCATATTTGGATGTTCCTATTCATTTTGTTGCTCATGATTAAAACCAGCAGCATCAAACACCATGTCTTGATGCCTATTAACATCTCCATAACCCCATTGTTGACTACTGCTAGAAACTGAATGCATATCAACATCAACGTTTGTACGAGGGATTCTCTCTCCATGGGATGTCCAATACTAATATCTAGGTGTAAATCCTCTTTGAAGAATTTGAACATTCACTTTATCTAGGGTTAAATAAGCCTCATTTCAACATGACTAACAAGGACACCTTATTTTTCCTTCACTCAAATAAACTGGTTATTTACGAGCAATAGCCATAAACTCTTCAAGGCCATTTAAAAACTCAGTTGTATATCCCATTTGACCAGGAAGAAGCCTATTATACATCCATGCTCGATAAGTGGCCATTTCCATTTTCAGCTTGACTCCAAAATGACTAAGAGACATGAATCAAACAATAAAATTAAACATACAACTTATAAGGAATATAATTGAATATGCCTTATATATAATAATATTAATTAAAAGAAACTAAAGACATACAATAAAAGTAAATAATTTAAATTAGAACCATAACTATGATTTACAAGTTCAAGAGGGGAAACATACCTCTTGTAAATATGTGATCTTAATTTTTAGTCTTTATAATGAGCAAGAAATTAAAGCACCTAAAAATGATAAATGAATAAGAAATTAGAAAATAACTATGATAACTAAAACTTACAGATTTGACATATAATTGAATATTTTTTATATCTAATAATAATAGTAATTAAAAGCAACTAAAAAATACAATATGAGTAAATAAGTTAGAAACATAACTATGATTTAATTTGAAGTAGGTATTATAAACCAAATTGGCATATTTAATATGGAACTAGCTAATAGTAATCCACGTACATCTTAAAATGCCTAATTCAGGTGCTTATAAACTAAACTGTAGCTGCAAGTTTCAACCATTAGGGCCTTCAATCATTTTAAGAGGTGACTTGGAATTTTTAGTTTGTTAGAAGAAAATACCAGGCTCATTAAAGTACTAAATTTTTAACCTGTTAGAGAAAAAAAAATCCTACAAAGTGTGAGTGAGCAGAAGTAAAAATAGAGGTAACCTTTTGCGGAATGGTCAAGGAAGAAGTGTTTCAATTCTCAAATCCATATGATGTTTTTGACTCAAAAAATGGTGTAGAGAATTTGGGAGACATCACAATTTTACCAATGTTGCTTAAGGGGGTAAAATGGGTTTTAGAAGCCTATATCATTGTACCTTTGCTAGCAACGTAAGAACAAAATATAGGCCACTATTGCAACTGTAATGGCCACTATCAAAAAACTGCTCTGCTATTTGAATCCCATGGCAGGTCAGGGCCACTTCATTCTACTACTCCACATTAGTGCACTATTGAGAATATCCATACTCAAGCAAAAGCACTCCATCACTCTCAAATAGCATATCAGATGATAAGAATTGATTTAATTTGCAAAATGGCTTCTAGTAGGAGTTAAAGGAAAATAACTTTTTGTAGAAAGTATAGCCCTTGTGCCCCTCTCCATAAAATAAGCATGCCAAAAAGAAAAGTATATATAAAGCAGTAAATAGTGTGAAAGTAATTTGAAGCCAATTGTCTTACAACTCTATGAAGAATAGGTTCTAAAGATGAGCAAAGCTTCTACAAATTATCCACCTTGAGAGCTTTCACAATTACACTGCAAAATATATGTCTATGAATTATAGGAAACTAAAAAAAATATAAATTATAAACATGTAGCATATTGTTTATGACCAATAAAAAATAAATTCTTCTTTTATTATAAGTTTAACAGATAAGTTTCTAAATATACATATAACTATTTTAGTTTATAGGCATATACACTGATTTATCATAATATAAATATTGAAGGAATGGAAAAAAAGTTGTCAGATAAATTGAAAAAAAAGCTTTATCTCATTTTATTTCATTTCTTCTGCTCTCATTATATTAGCAACCGAGAAAAACACCATATTCCCAATCATCCCCTCCATTGCTTGGGAAACAACCATAATTGCACCTAACAAGACCTTTCACCATAGAAACCTGAGCTCTTAAGTTACCTAGTTCTTTGATTTTCCATTTTATTATGAGATTATCACAGCATTAGGAAAGTGTTATTGAATTTTAAAAAAATAAAAATGGAAGCTACATGTAGTACACCCAAATTTTCATTACCTAATATTGAAACCTAATCGGTGAAAGAAGTAACAAGAGAGAGGAAGTGCGAACCTGAATCGAAGAGAGAGGAAGTGCGAACCTGAATCAGAGATAGAGGAAGTGTGCGAAAGTGATGAAAAAGTTTGAATGAGCAGAGAAAAATGATTTTGGTTCTAAAAACTCTCAGCATATGGATTCTCAATTATATTTAGAAAGGGACAGAGGTTGGTGAATTTAAATTAATATAAATTATAATATATATTTTAAAAACTATTCTTTAATTAAAATTTTTATCATTAATTTATTAAAAAATTATATATTTAATAAGATAATATTTACTTAAATGAAATAGTTTAATTTCATTAAAATAAAAATTTTAATAAATTAAATTTATTTAATTTTCTGTAGATTTCAATGAGTAGGAAAAGTTGTAGGAAAATTTTCCAACAACTTTTCCTATAATTATCAAAATATTATCTATTAATTATATTTGCAACAAAACTTGTAGGAAAAAAAATTCTTCTATAATTTTTTTAAGAATTTTTTATCTGCACAAAATAATATTTATATTAAATGTGGTTGCAATAAAATTTGTAGATATTTTCTACAAATTTATTTCCGCAAAAGCTTTTGCAATAATCTCCTGCAACTTTTAATTTGTAAAAATTTTCACAAAAATTTCATACAATATTTAATTTGTAAAAGGAATCGCAAATATTTTGTGGGAAATTCTTTTCGTAGGAAAATCCGCAAAAAAAAAGCATATTTCTAGTAGTGTAAAGGAATGTAATGGTTCTTCACTACAACAAATGGATGACCCAATGATCCCATTCTTTGATATTAAATTGTTGAGATGGTCTTCCCTATGGATGAATACGCCAATTGTTAATGTTTTGGGAGAAACAAGTTAACTTTAGAATTATTGAAGTGAAAATTCAAAAGAATTGGACTCGAAATGGCACAACCCAAAGCATAGACTTCCATGACGATTATTATCTAGTTATTTTAAGCAACATGAAAGATTATGATTTTGTTCTTTTTGAAGGGTTATGGATGGTGGTCAATCATTATCTATTAGAGCAATGTTGGATGCCTTTTTCTTGATTAATGTGGATAAAGTGACAAAGGTAGAAATTTGGATCAGAATCCAACACCTTCCTAATGAGTTATATAATGATGAGTTTTCTATTAGGGTTGGATCAAGTTTAGGGAAGTTTCTTAAGATTGATCTTTTGACATCAATTCATTTAAGAAGGAAGTTTGCAAGGATTTGTGTAGAGTTGGATTTAGATTAACCTTTGGAGACACATATATATGTCAAAGGTTACAAACTACTTTTGAAGTATGAGGGACTTCATTGCATATGCTTTAAATGTGGAAGAGTAGGACACAAAAAAGACTAATTCATGGAGATTACGGTGGTGCCAATAAGAAGTCATAATGTGAAGCTTTTAGAGAACACAAGCAATATGCAGGTTCTGATGGAGAAGCTAAATTAGGAGGATATGACTAACATAAGCCTTAATTGATTGTATGATAAAGATAACTACTTTGGAGTTTAGATGATTACCCAACGTAGTCTTAGGAAGAAAAAATATTTGTCGGAGTTAAGTAAGAAGATACTATAAAGGAAGGTGTTAATAGATTAAATAACATAAAGATTCCCTCATGCTCCAATATATCAAGAATGACAAAAGCTTTTGGATCACATTTTGATAATATTCTCATCAATGATAATAATGTCAAGAATTCAGCATATCAAAATGATAATGCAACTACCTTAAATGATAAATATGGAGCCTTTACTAGAGTTGAGGTAAACGTGAAGACTAATATGGTTGCATCTTTTAATCATAAATTATTGGTGCATAGTCAATAGTCAAATGATTTAATGGACCAGGCTAACAACAATCGGGAAATAGTGAAGCAAGTTAAGATCCAAAACACATTCTGTGACAAAAATCCCCAATCCAAGTGGGAAAAGCAAATTTCAAAAAGAATAATACTCCAACTATCTATAACAATAGATAAAGGGGATACTTCAGTTTGGTTTCCACAAATTTTATGACTAATTTACCCTTTATTTATATGTTGTCTTCCTTAATTTATATGGATATAACCGGAAACATAAAAAATTGGGTTTTAAAATCATACATGTGGCTCTCATCTCTTTCACTTTCCAAACCCACCCACTACTCTCACATTCATAACTTCTCTTCAACTCCCAATAACTTCTGATTGTAGGTTACAATTTTTTTTGGATTTGGGCAAAGCAAAACCTATCCTAAAAATTCATGCGAATTGTTGTTTCTTCCTTCTGGCTTATTGTTGTAGTGATTTATTGTCTTCCATTATAGGTGCTTCGACATATATAAGTTCAAATTGGTCAAACTGACAACGTGAAATTCAGCCCGTGATGCCCAGGTGAAATTTTTTAGTATTTTTTTTGGGTATAATTTATTGATACTGTCATCTGTTGAAAAATGTCAAGCCCTTTCAAGTGATGATATATATTTTCATCCAAACAAACATAAAAAAAAAAGAAAACTGAAAATAAAAACAAATAGAGACATCTGCACATAGCAAGAAGGCACACAAAGTTGGTAACGAGTGTCATCATTCCCAGGGCCAAAGTGTAACCATTTAATTTCACAATGTAATTAGCAAATTCAAAATTTCGGAGACCCATTCATTGCATTGCAACACCTTTCTCTCTTTCACTATAACCATTTCAATTTTTCATTCACATTTACGTTTTTTGGGTTTCTTGAGTCAATTGCATTGCGTGCTTTTATTTTCAATTTCGTCTTTTTACATCATCGGATTGATTTTTGGTGTTTCATACTATCATGATTCTCTTTGTTTTTGTGCTTTCCTTTCTATGTTGATAATTTTCATAAAGAGAAACAGGCTCTCTCTTCTTCTTTTTTCTCTCCCTTTTGGTATGGTGTGGTTGTGTCCACTGTCCTGTTTCTGTTTCCTTTCATAGAAGAATCAAATCAATTCTTCACCGTCCGTTTATTCATTCAATTCAATTTTTCTATTTTTTTCCCAAAAATAAAAATCAAAACTTTGCTTTAAACGTGTAACCCCACCCTGAGATTTCACCCCCCAGAATCTTGATCCCTTTATCCAGAAACATTTTTTTTATGAATTTATATTTTTCTTTTTCTATTTAAATTTTAGAATATATTAAAACACGCCGAAGAACAATACTTTCATTATGATATTTTGCAATAGTCCCATCTAATTTTACTAAATTAATTCCTTCATTTTTTTGCTTTTCTTTTTCTACCATTGATATTTCTATTTTTTTACACATATAATAAGATTTTTATATCAAAACCAAACTCGACAATATCTTCATGTTTCATGTTAAATTTCAAAAGTTTACTTCTAATTAATTTTTTTTAAAAAATATTCCATTAAAAAATAATAATTTTTTGAAATTAAATTATTTATAAACATTCAATGTATTTCTCAAGTTTACTTTTTTTTTCTACAATGATTTTCTCTTAGTATTAACTTTAAAATGATTTTAATTTTAATCAACTTTTTAAAAATCCAAGTTTTAGCTATCTATTTTCCAAAATTCATTTTCTCCATTTATAAATATTAAAAAGTTTGAATTTACTAAGTTTACTATCTTAATAGCTTTAAAATTTTGAATATAAAATCCTATTTTAATAAATTTTTACATTTAATACATTTAAATTTACATAAATACATTTAAAATTTTACTAGAAAACAAAAGTAAAAAAAAAAAACCAAAAAAATAGAAAGAAAATAATGTGATGCATAGTAGCAATTTTAAACCTGATTAATCTATGTTGGTAAAAATGATAAAAGTTGAATGACCAAGTTTGAAACTTTAAAGAATGTGGTTACATGCAGTGAAAACCAAATCGCCAAAGAGAAAAAAGTAGTTACAACTTGCAGAAATAACCGTTACTTTGTTTTGTGTGAGAGAAGGTGAAATTAATTTTAAAAAAATTTGAAAGTAGTTTAATTTTCTTTATTAAAAAAAAAAAAAAGAAGGCAGTTTAACTTTCACGTGAATAAAACTGTTATCTTTTATTAATTTATTATTTAATATATGCTTTAAATTTTACAAAAAAATACTTATGTGTATCTTTTTATTATTATTTTAAAATAATACCGTTAAATTTTTCAATCAAAAATCTTGGTCATCAAAATTTCATCCTTTTTTTTTTATTATTTTAATTTTCTCTTTTTTACTTTTCAATAAAGACTGAAATTCTACTAAAAAAATTTCAGGGAAATATTTCCAAAAATAATATCATAGAAATATTTATCAATTTTATTCATAACTATTTTTTTTTAATAACTTCACTCATAATTTTAATAAAGTCTTCATTTTCATAAAGATGGCTTCAATTCAAGATTTGGTTTAATTTGTAATTTAGTACGTATATTGTAACACCCCAGTTTTCAAAAAGGTTATTGTTATTATTATTATTATATGGTATTTGATCATAATTATTTCAATAATTATATAGAAATATTATTTTGTACGTTTTAAATAATTATTATTTTGGACAATTATTTTGTACGTATTAAATAAGTATTTTTATTAGTATTTTTAAATAAATATTTATATGTTTTAAGAGAAGGTTGATTTTATATGATATTTTGTTATTGAAATTTATTATTATATTTTGGGTCAGAAATATATTATTATTATAGAGGAAAAATATTTTATAATATACATGTATTTATTTTATTTAATTATTTTGAGGAGAAAGAGAAGTGGGTTAGAAGAGAAGGAAAATGGGTTGGGTTGACCCAGCCCAATAGATTAATTTTAAGAAAGGAATCAGGTAGTGTTAACCCTATCTGCCTCATTTGCATTCTGAGGGGTTAGGGAAAAAAAGAGAGGAGAAACAAAGAACTCTAAGGAAGAGTACTCAGGAACGATCTTAGATCACACCAAGACCATCCGTCTTCTGCTCATCCAGGTAAGGGGGGAGTGAGAAACCTCGCTCTGGGTGTGGGATTGTATGTTGGGTAGTGGGATTAGCCCCCAATCATGTGTTTGTTGCATTTTTTGTATGCTTATGTATGAGGGATTTTTTCCAATTGTATCTGTTTTGCCTATTGTTTTCTTATATGTATATAATTAATAGTATGAATTGAGATTTCTATGGGTTCCTATGGGAAATCCTAAGGGAATGCATGGATAATTGTAAGAGGCAAATTTTAAATGTTTTCTGTTTTACCTTCTGAGTTTTCTGTTGTGTTTCTTGATATTTGCTGAGTGTAAATATGTATATAATCTTGAAAATAAACAAGTTTTGATATGAATTAGAGTGCTCTGTGGGTTCCTGTGGGAACCCTATGAGAAACAGGCAAAATATGAATATTTTCTGTTTTGCTTCAGAACGATTTTTAGCTTCCCTGCAAATTATGGAAGAAATCAAATGTCAATAAATAATAAATAATGTCATAAATAATAAATATAAAGAGAATACAAGAGTTAAACTACTGACTAAGGATATTTTAAAGGGAAAGACCATGGTTTCTAAGGATAAATAACAAATTGATGAGAGTTTACAACTCCTTAAGATGAGTTTATCATTTGTTACAAGAGTAAGGATCTATCCTGCCTTAGTGTCCATGTTCAAGAATATGTTGTTGCATTTGTCACGAGGAGGTGACAATTGGAGAAAGCTAGGTGTAACGTAGATAAAATGTGTCAATAGCACATAGAAGATATGAATTTCACTATGGAGAATAAGGCCCCGCAAGATGGTGATTGTAGTAGGGCACCAAACTCCTATTTTATGTCTTTATGAACGTTATTAGATGGAACTATCATGGGATAACATCGAATGGGTTTGGAGTGTTGGTGAGAGACATGATGAAACAATATTTTTCTTCTTTTTTAATACTAATGGAGACTCGCACAAGTGGACACATGCCTAAGAGCATAGTTTGAAAGATTGGCCTACAAGGCTCCTTTATTTATGATGTTATTGGCCACTTTAGAAGAATTTGGTGCCTTTTGAACCCTTATTCCTAGCTTGTAGGTGTTTTGAGGAGTTTTAATCAATTAGTACATATAAAGGTCAAATGGAAGGATAAACAAGAATGATACTTAACAATTGTTTATCATGGTTTGCTAGAAGACAAACTTTAAGGAATGGGTTTTGTTATATATATTAGTCATGGTATTTTGAGTGATAGGAAATTATAGGAGACTTTAATTGTACCTTATCCTCGTCTGAAAGCATTGGGAGGACTAGTACTCAAGGGCATTATGATATGTGAAGATTTCGTTCTAGTTTAGATTATGGTAACATGATAGATATGGGGTTGCAAGGTGATATGTTGACATGGAGAAATGGTAGAATGAGGGTTAAATTGGATAAATGTCATATTAATCTAGACTAGCAATTGAGACTTCAAGAAGTAATGGTGGTTTACATGGGTTAGTTGAAGTATGACCATTGGCCACTCCTCTTAAGATTAGAGAATCAACCCAAAAATAATCAAAATAGAAGACCATTTCGCTTTGAAGTTGCCTTGATGATGCATTCTGATTTTCTTCATTTTGCCAAGAGGAAATGGGAAAGAGTTTCTGATACTTATGAATGGGCTAGGAATATGGATAAGTTCTCTGTCCAGTTGAAGAATTGGAATGAGGAGGTTTTTGATTGTCTATGGAAAAGAAAAGTTTCTTTAAAGAAGAAACTTGATATCCTACATGTGAGGAAAGGTTCTAGTTTTGATTGTTCTCAAGATTAGGAGTATGAAAAGGTCTGAAATGAGTATGAACAAGTCATGGCGGAGGAGGAATTCCATTGGCACCAAAAGTATGGGGTGAAATGGTTAATTATTGGGAATATTGTAGCACCAAGTTTTTTCATGGTGTGACAATGATTCTCAAACGCAAGAATAAGTATGATTTGCTTCAACATGGAGTTGGGAATTGGGTTTCTAATATGAAAGAATTGGAAAGGATGGTAACCAAGTTCTTCAAATATTTATATGTTAATGACTTTAACTTCCACCCTTTTATTCTATCCCATGTTTTCCTCGATATTGGTAAGGAAGCTCAGGAGGAGTTGAGGAAGGTGCTATATGTAGAGGAAATTTTTCATATTGTTAGATACATGGGAGGTTTTAAGGCCCTTAGCTTAGATGGTATTGATATTGGGATGTAGTTGGTAGGGACTTCTATAACGCTCCAAGTATTCCAAAGAAATTAATAAATTTTTTAAATTTATTTAATTATATATGTATTTTAATTATCTAATCAAGTGCATAGGAAATGATATAATTTAGGCTAGAGGTTATTTTAAAATATTTTATTCTTTTTTATTTAAAAAGAAGATAAAGGTAGGAGTAATTTTATAAATTTGGGTTATGAACGTATGAAGGTTATATTTTTATTTTTACATTTATGCTCTACTTTTGTGCTATGAAGAAATTGAGGGACTACCTAATGATCTAGAAGGCAACCACCCTAGAGACACGCATTTGTCTACAATTTCTTATCAAGGTAAGGAATGAGTGAGTAGTCTTACTCTGTGGTGTGAGATATCTATGGAGTGGTGAGATTGGCCTCCAATCCCATTATTATTATGTATGTTGTATGAGGGAGAAATCCCAATTTTTGATGGTAACTTGTGTTTTTGTGTTCTACAATTTTTTATGTGCTTTAATTAAAATAATTGATAAGTAATCATAGTTAATTATGCTTAATTTTGTGGGATCGTGAATCTTTAGGTGCTTATGGTCTCCTATGAGAACCCTAAGGATAGGGTAAATTGAATTAGTAAGTAATATTTGGTCTTGTATAAGAAAATATGTAATTATTGGTTTACATCTGTATGATTATCATTTCAAAAAGTGTTTACCAATTGGAATTCGTGAATTAAGTTATGTACATGCATTATGTGATTTATTACATTTCGATAATGTTGATTTTTTATATGATGTTGGGCATCATGAAGGACAATCGAGCATGTGAGTGGTAGAAAGCTTAAGTTGATCTCTATGCCATTTACATTAGACGTGGAATGATCCACACTGAGTGTGGGAGCTCTAGGGACTCTCTGGTACGTTTTTGTCGGACGTGGGTATAGTTCCATTGGGCATGTTTCTTCTAGAGAGAAATATGTGCTCTTTGCCTAGATTACGTCGGACATAGAGTACCTCGTGCCAAGTGTTATCTACATATATTCACTTGCTAGTTTTCATATATATATATATATATATATATATATTGTTGTGCTTGGGTAGGTGTGGTAAGTTGGATGATCTATGCTAATTAATTAAGTATGGTACATTAATGTTGTTAGAAAAGATGGTTAATCCAAGATGGCGGTGAATTGGATTTGCAAAAAAAAATTCAACTTTTCTTGCATTAAAAATTTTCGTAGAATTTTTAGCTAAATCAATTGATCTAAACCATGGTGGAATGAATGTGTCAAAAATTAACCAATGCAAGTCTGAATTAAAATTCCATACATGCTATACTTTTGATGCAATATATAAATTAATCAAAATACATGTAGATTAAACAAGCAAATAAAATTCAAGGGTAAGAGAAGCTTGCACAAAGAGTTATACTGGTTTAGCTACCACCATTATGATCTACATTTAGTCTCAAATCAACTTAATTAGTATTTTCACTAATCTTTAATATCTATAGGTTTACAATCACAAGTCACATGCAATTCACTTCAAAAAAACTAAAGACACATTTCTTGAACCCTAGGCAGTAACCCCCTTGTAGAAACCTACTACAAGAAACCTTTCTACCTTGAGAAACCTACTCAAGAACAAAGAAGGAATAAGGAAAGATATTACTTTATGTATAAAATAATATGAATAGGTGAAAAACTAAATTATTTAGTCACAATTCTTCAAGTAAATGGATGATGATGTTTCAATTCTTTTGATTTATGATATAAAGGATCCCACAAAAGGTGACATTCCTCTTCTATCAAGAATCCTTAGCTTAGAAGCTCATTCAATTGTTAAATTCTTAAAATTTTAGTTCTCAATAAGTTCTAAAAATGAAAAATGTTATATATAAAAAATAATTGATTATTTTGATGAATAATCGATTATTTTATTTTGAAAACTCACAAAAAACACTTTAATCAATTATTTTCTCTAATAATCGATTATTCCAAAAACCCTTTATTTAGCTAGATAATTGATTATTTTTGCAATTATTTTTATATTACTTAAAAATAGGACAAATAATCGATTAAAACTAAAGATAATCGTTTAAGTAAAAACTCAATGCTTCAATATTTTTCACCCCAAAACTTTTCCAAATCAATTTTAAACCTCACAACTATTAATCTAAATCATCAATCATCAACTTATATGAAGAATAATAGACCAACTAATAATTTAGCACTTAAGTACAAAACTAAACACACATATAGAAAAACCCACAAGACAAATCACAAGTTGCACTCTTAATCATCAAGAGGCTTATGTAATTACATTCGTAATCATCAAAACATAAGAGTTTAAATTGATATTGATCAGCAAAGTCCCCCTTTTTGATGATGACAAATCTCATCTTCCATATATGTTCATCAACCTCTCAAAGATGCAAACTTGTTAATTTAGCTTTGCCAATGTATAACAAAAACCTACAAAAAAAACATATACCTTTCTCCCCCTTTGGACATCATCAAAAACAAAATACATAGTCCAATAGAGAAAATAACAACAAGTAGTTGTAGTTTATACATTTACGCAACAAAAATTTTCAAAACCAGTAAACCAAAAGTTCATTCATTGTTTAAAGAAAAACAACAATACATTAATCCAACAAAACAAGCTTAAAAGTTCATCACAAAAAAATAGAAAATTCAAAAGAAGCCAACAAGCCAAAATGAAGAAAACATGAAGTCCTAATAATTAAATTTTTCAATATAAGTCATCTGCAATCCCTATATGATGTTTGATCTTGTTCATTTCATACTTCAAGTCATCAAAGCAGTCAAGCATGCCAAAGAATAGCTAATCCAAGAGGGGGTGAATTGGATTTAAAATAATTTCATTCAACTTTTCTTAGATAAAAACTTTTCTTTGAATTTTCAATTGAACCAATTGATCTGAATCATTGTAGAATGAATGTGTTGAAAATTAACCAATGCTAGTCTAAGTTAAAATACCCTAGTGTTATACTTTTGATGCATTATACAGATTAATCAACACGAATTCAGATTAAACATGCAAATGAATTAAAGTAAGGGTAAAAGAAGCTTGCACAAAGATTTATAATGGTTTAGTCACCACCACTGTGACCTACATCTAGTCTCCAATCAACCCAATTGAGTATCCTCTAATTTTTAATATTGAAAGATTTATAATCACAAATAAGATGCAATTCACTTTAGAAAATTAAAGTCATTCACATTATGAACCTTAAGAAGTAACCCCTTGTAGAAAGCTAATACAAGAAACCTTTATACCTTGAAAATCCTACTCAAGATCAAAGAAAGAATAAGGAAAGATAGCACATAGTTTACAAAATAATATGAACAAGTGAAAGACTAAACCATTTAGTCATAATTCGTCAAGTGGATTGATGATGATGATGATTCAATTCTCTTGATTCATTATAGAGAATCCCACAAAGGGCAACATTCTTCTTTTATAAAGAACTGGTAGCTCAATAGCTCACTCAGATGTTGAAAATTCATAAAAGTTTAGTTCTCACTAAGTTCTGAAAATGAAAAATGTTATATAGAATTTTCTTTATGAAATAATCGATTATTTTAATGAATAATTGATTATTTTGTTATTCGAAAATCTGGAAACTCATCAAGAACACTTTCATTGATTATTCTTCACAAATTTGGAAACTCACCAAGAATGCTTTTATGAAATAATCGATTATTTAGCCAAATAATTAATTATTTGTGCAACTGTTTTCAAGTTACTTGAAAACAAGGTAAATAATCTATTAAAACTAAAAATAATTGATTATTTTAAGTAAAAACTCAATACTTCAAATTTTCACTCCAAATTTGTTCCAAATCAATTTTAAAGCTTACAATTATTAATCTAAATCATCAATCATCAACTTATATGAAGAATAATAAACTAACTAATGACTTAGCACCTAAGTACAAAACTAAACATGCATAAAGCAAAACACACCAGACAAATTATAAGTTGTGCTCTTAATTATCAAGAGACTTATACAATTACATTTGTAATCACCAAAATATATGATCTTTAACTTATGTATTATTGGGTTGTATGTAATAATGGTGAGTGTAACTTGAGTTCATTTTGGTGGTTATTCATGGTGATGATGGTGTGCTATGTGTGGGCCATGTAACGATCATGTGTTATGAAGTCTAAGCTAAGGCTTAGCCAGGATGAAAGTCTAGGTGTGACCGTCTAGTCGTGTTGTGACTTATGATGATTTGTAACATTAATTTGTGATAATAAACAAATGTGTTATGAGTATGCATCGGGTCTCGTGTGACATGCATCATTGAGATAACATGTTTTTGTGACGAGTATGATACAAAATACACTATCAGGGAATGTCCCCCTTGTGTAAAAGTTTAGGGATTCCAGTTTTGCCTGATTGCATGCATGGGCTATAACTTGGTCGACACCCCTATCTTGATACATCATGATGTATCTTCTCCTAGTGTAGAGTCTTGTAATATTGTGAGACAACATGTTCTCCTAGGCTACTCTATGTATGCCTTTGGGTAAGGGTTGAATGAAGTTTAAGTATGATTGTTGTCTATGATGAACTATGGAATACTTGATTATGCACTTGCGTATATATTGATCTATGTATTTGTCATATATATATATATATATATGTGCGTGTGGGGGGGGGGGATATCTTGTTATGTGTGACTACTCGATCATATGTTGTACTTGTAGTTAGAGTGAGATGTTTCTTACTCTCTTTGTCTTTGTTGGTGTTCTTATGCATGTGTTACAGGTGAGGATCATTTGTGGATGATGAGGCTAGAGATGAGACTTAGGCCTTATGCTGGGTGTTATGCTCTGATAAGATGTGACATCGAGACTTAGTTAGGATTTTCATTTTGTTAGTTTCTTTCTTTTTAGGATTTCATGTTAGTCCCTTATGTAATTAGTTTATTAGATATTGTTCTAGTTACATGTTATTATATGATACCTATAAACAAAGATATTTTGAGAATCATATTTATTCAATAAAGTTTATTTTTGAAACTTTTTTTTTTCATTTTCTTTATTTTATATCTATGTTAGTATATGGGATAAAGGATGTCACAACTTCTATTATTTTGTCCATGAGATTTTCTAGAACCTCAAGCAATGGAAGAAGTGAACAAGACTTTCATGACTCTAATTCCAAAGAAGGATAAGAATAATTTGATGAAAGATTTTAGACCAATCAACTTGTATAATGTGGTGTATAAATAACAAAAAATCTCAAACTATTTCATTGTTCATAGATGTTACTGGAAATATTTATAAATATTACCTAAAAATCAAGAATTTTTATTGTATTAAACAAACAAATAGGATAACATGATGTTTTACCACATTAAAACCTTATTGTTATCTAGAAAAGTTAGTCTCTCACCTCTTTTGGAAATAATTCCATGAGAAATCTATGCAAAAGTTATTTTAAAAAATAAGATTTTTTAGGAATGTTGTTTTTTAAATAAAAAACAAATGTGAGAAATTTACACCATGACATCATATTTTTGAGAAAGTAATTTTTTTTTTGTATATAAGACACTCTCTTAATTTATGGGGATAAACAATTTTTACAAAATTATATTAAATCTAAATTATTTGGTTGAAATTATTTTTTTAATTAATCACTTTAATAATTTTAATATAAATATATTTTCTTTCTTTCTTCTTTTTAACTTAACTAACTTATTAAATTTTTTTATTTTATTTATCATAGAAAGTCTGAATAAATATTAAAAAAAAAGGACGAACATGAAGAGAAATTTAAACTTAATTTATAGACAAAATAATTTTTTTCTTAAATCACCTTAAAATTCG
Source organism: Cajanus cajan (assembly GCF_000230855.2). NCBI lineage: Eukaryota > Viridiplantae > Streptophyta > Magnoliopsida > Fabales > Fabaceae > Cajanus > Cajanus cajan. The sequence goes on from NC_138518.1 coordinate 60,538,328, forward strand.
AATTACTTGGAAGAAATTATTTTCATACTATCTTTCGACTTAACTAATTTAACGAATTTTTTTTATCAAACAAAACTTGATTTTCTTTTAAGTAATTAATTTATATTTAATTAAATGGAAAAACTAAAACTCAATCTAAAAAATTGTTTCAATTTTTGCATTGATATTTGAAATTGAAAGTCTTAGAAAATTTATAGATAAATCAATTTTTTTTTCATGTTAAAATTTACGTGTAAATTGATTAATATAAATACATACACATAAAACATAACATAAGAAGATACTAGTAAATAAAAATAAATTAATATATGAATTATTATAAAATTATATTTTATTATAATTTATTTACTTTTTTCAATACTTACTCAAACTATTACTCAATAAAAAATTAAAGCTTTGATTTCAGCTGATCGGAGATAGGAAAAAAAGAGATTTTTATGATTTATGAATTAGTCAAATAAATGCAATAATTGGAGAGAATCCAAAAATATATTATATTTATAGTAATGTTATATGTAATATATACACTAAACAATTGCTTCTTAATCGTAAAATAGTTGCACAAATAACTATATTAAAAAAGAATTGTATTTTTATGATTGTCAATGATATCATAAAAACCATACATTAAAATTAAACATCATTTATAATATAAACATTATGACTTAATGTGTAATGTAATGTTGATGCAGGATACTCTCACTTGCAAGCAATTTATATGCAGGGTAATGGAGTCAATAATACAATGATATATGGAGGGTGGAATAATAAAATGTGACATACCTCACTATCTTTCAATAAGTGTTGTATTTATTTAAAGAAAAAAATAAGTACTCTTACTTTTAATACTAATATTCAGTGAAATACTACTAATAAAACCAGTTAATAATACTACTAATAAGTTTTATTTATCAATAAAAACTAGTAAACAGTACAACAAAGTTCAATGATACCAATGTAGGATCTTATCCAAACTTTGGAGTTTTGTTTTATTTTAACCGGGAAATCTAAACGAACCACTGTTACACAATCCCATCAACGGCTATTTTACTGGCTATAACCGGTCAATCAGCGCAACGGTCACATTTTAGTTTTCCGACGCTCCCAAACACCGATCCAACCCTATAAATTTCCAAAGCAACCAACCTTCAATCACACTTGCACTTTCGCAAACACGATTCAACGTTGTTGCTATTATTGGTGCATTCTTCTTATCTTCCTCGTACTTCTCCGAATCATCATCATCAGAAACCCCAACACATGACAATGAAGAGGTTCGTTCCACTTTTTGTGTTCGCTTTGTTAGTAACATCTTCGGTTTCGGTTCACGCCGACAACGCTCCTGCCCCTTCACCCAAGTCAAATCCCTCGCCACCGGTCACCAACCCACCGTCTCCAGCGCATTCTCCGGCGACCCATCCGGCGCCTCCCCCAAAGTCTCCGACTTTATCACCGCCTTCTCATTCTCCGGCGGTTTCTCCATCTGGGTCTTCCCCGCCGCCGGCGACAGCCCCTCCGGCGAATTCTCCGGCTGTTCAGCCGCCGTCTCCGGCTTCAAGCCAATCCCACAATGTGTCTTCGCCGCCGTCTCCATCCCCCGTGACTCCTCCGCCGACGGTGGCTCCGGTGAGCAGTCCGGTCGGGGTTCCGCCGGTGGCGGAGGCGCCGTCGAGTGGCATTCCTTCGAGTTCGGCCTCTCCTGTGTCGCTGCCGTCCAGCGGTGCCTCGCCGGGAACTGCACCGGCAAGTTCTTCACCGGAGAATTCGGAGGCTTCGGTTGGTGATAAATCGGGTTCAAGTTCCAATTTCGGGGCTCCGACTGTTTTGGGTGGCGTGGCACTGTGGATCGCTTTGGCTATGATCTGAGGGGAAAAGCATCTTATGATTAATTTTTGTGTTACTATAACTATTTATTTTGTTAGCACATAGACGGGTGAATGATTTGTTGTAATAGATCAATTTTGTTAGTTGGATTTTAATTGAAATCTATTCATTCTTTTGTTATTTTTAGGGCTGAATTTATGCTAAAGACATCTTTTTACTGTTTATTACCATTCTAAAAGAGTTTTACTATATAACTTTTCACTGGAAACTGTGTAAATTATAATTTGGGCAACTTAATGCATCAAAATATAAGAAAAAGTTAAATCATAATTTTAGTTTTTACAAATTCTACATTGCAGAATTTTTCTAGTTGAATTTTCCATCGTGCTCTGACTAGGGCGTGTACATATGAACTATGGATTGTTCTTGCAAAACAAATTTATTCTCATCAATGGATATGCATCTTCCTATTGAACTGAAATTAATAAATTTGTTAAGTTTCTCGCAACTTATTAGATTTAACAAATTAAACTCACGTTAGTTGTTATGTTAATAAAGTACTGGATATTAGTATTAGAGGTTAGTTTAGTTTCATCAAGTCTTTTGATTCTATTCCTCATCAACTTTTGAACTCACATGCTGAGATTTCTATCTGTCTCAGAGCTTTAAACTTCCAACACGGAATATCAAATTTTATCAAATTATGGCAATGATGCTATTCCTTTTTATCAAATTTTGGGTGCTTCCAATTGCACCACCTATGTCCTTAAGATGTTCTTCCATCCAATCAGGTCTATACTCTGCTTTATCTAGATCTCCACTGGCCATTCATTTAATTTCTATCATTTGGAATATGCCTCCCAGTTAGTGGGAGGAGGCATTTCATTATATTTTTAATGAGCTGGCAGTAGCTCATTGGATGTGTCCATCTCACAATTTCTTTAAGATCAACACCCAAGTTGGTACTAATCTAGAAGGGTTCTATCATATTTGTTGGTAAACTAAGAAATTATAAACTCTTTTAAAAGTACATTATTTAAGAATTATTTTAAATAGTTATATTTAAAGATTTATTTAATATTTTAAAAACTTATTTAATAACTTATTAATTTTTATAATTAATATAATAATACTTTCAAATTCACATATCAAAGTAAGTGTTCACTCAAATTTCTTTTCTTTGATGATGTGTGAAATGGGAAAAACATAAAACAAATGAGATGTCATAAATATGTATAATATATGATATGAAATGATATAAATGCTTTTTAAGTATGAAATGAATTGTGATAATTAATATTTTGATAAAGGTTAAAAAATATAATTTTTTTTATAATTTTATTTACTTTATTTTTAAACTATACTTAAAATAGATATTTTTAGTATTACATTTATATTTTTCACTCTTTTTTAGTTTTTATAGTTTAAGATAGATTTTTTTAATTCTTATATTTTCAATTTTTAATCCTTTTAGTTCCTTTCATAATTTTTTTTGGTAATGTTATCTTTTTTGTATTTACGTGATAGATGTATTAACTCAATTTTGTATATCTGATGTTAAATTTATTTTATTATAATTTTCTAAATTAGTTTTTTAATATTTTGTGTCTCTTTTGTAATCTTATATATAACGTTCATTGTTGAGATAGTTTTTTTTTTTTTTTACATTTATAAAATTGAAGACATCTATTATGACAATACTGTATAAATATGCAGAACAAGCTATTGACAAATCTATATGGGTGGTTGCAGTAGAAATTTTCACAAGGAGGGTGGCATTTGCGGAAGCCATCAAAAGAAATTTGGGATTAAAACAAGGTGTTAAGCTATTGACAAATCTGATACCATGTACAAATATGCACAACAATAGTTTTATGAATTGATTATCAACAGTTGTATACATATGTTATATAATAGTGAGAAAGGTTATTTTTAACAACCATATCAAAAAATACCAGAATATAAATTGATGTTACAATAAAAGATAAGATTTGGTTAACTGATTAACTAATCAATAAGATTTGATTAGTTGATTAACTAATCACGCCAACAAATACAAAACAAACGACATTACAAAAGAAAATTAATGATAAATACTAAAAGAACTAACATTATGCAAGTGTAGAGATTAAAAAGATATATATTAAATTATAAGAAATAAGAATGATTGAAAAAAATTATATACAAAAACTAAGAGACTAAAAGATAAAGTAAGTGGAACTATATGAACTAAAGAAAATATTTTAACCTTTAATAAAAGAACATCCTAATTAAAAGATTTATTTGTAACATATTTTTATATTTTTTTCTTGGCATATAAAAGAAAAATATAACAACAATTTGAACTATATAGATTTCAAAGTACTTAAAGAAATGGAATGAAGGTTTATTAAAGAGAATATTACAATAATGAATTACTTGAAAATTGCAATTGGCTAAGAGTTGAGAAATTTCAAGTGAAATCGAGGAAAATCACATTGTCAAGTTCAAGTCAGTATTCACTAAAATCTCAAGAGATACGTATTTTAATTATTTTTTTTATTTATCAAAATTATAATAATGATATAAAGATTTAAACATAAGATTTATACATACTGCCCTAAATTTCTTACCACTAAACCAACTCTAATGATCATTCTAGTTGTTTTTGAGGATTGGAAAAAGAGATCTCTTACAGAAAAAAGAGAATTGGAAAAAAAGTTTATTTGAAGTCATTGAACTAAGGGGGTATACACTATATGGGCTAACCATTTTATCTGTTATAGTAGATCCGTCTCCTTAAACATTAAAACTTTAATGTTTTGGTTTAAGTATGTAAATCTTAATATGTGAAAGCTTTGATAATTTATTTTGACTTTTTAAAGTTGTTATAAATGATTTCTTAAAATTTTAAGCTATTACAATATTGTTAAAATTGCTTTATTGAAACTAGGATTATTTAAAGTTAAATAATTAAATTTAAATTTACAAATTTTAATTAGTAAGCTATTATAAATACTTTTTAAAAATATTTAAAATTTTAAAATATTATGAATATTTTTTGAACTGATAATAGTTGGAGATAAATTATTAATTTTAATCATTTAAATTTTTTATTAATGTTTTCATGAAAATTTAAGATTTGAAAAAAATGATATAAAAGGCTTTTTTTTCTTTCTTTTCTTTTCATAATGGAAAACAGTACGTGCAAGATTTTGTAAATGGAAAATCATTTATTAAAAAGAAGGCTTAAAACTCGTATTTAATTGTATTAGAAAATACCCACATTCAATCATATTCTATAATTTCAATCTTAATTTAGTGATATATTATAGTGTTTATTGTTATTTGTTAATTTTTTTCACACTGTTAGTCAACGCTACTTGTTAAAAAAATTGTCCCTCGTACTAAATACTTTGGTTAAAACCTTATTTTGGTCCCTTATAATCTTTTTTTGTTTCAATTTAGTCTTTCATTAATTTTTTGTCTCAATTTGGTCCCAAATTAATTAATTGGTTTCAATTTAGTCCTAAATTAATTAATTGGTTTCAATGTGGGACTTTCCGTCCAAATTACTTTAACGGTGTTAACTTTTGGCCACGTGGATGCCACTACGTGACGTCCACGTGGATGAGAATTTTTTTGAAAATATCTGGACCCAAAACGGCCAGTTCTGAAACCGGAACGGTCCGTTCTGGGTGCACTTTTGGTGTGTTAATTTTGCATCCGGAACGGCCCGTTCCAAGTGCAAAATTAACACACCCAAAATGCACCAGAACGGCCCGTTCCAGTTTCAGAACGGGCCGTTCCGGTTTTATTTTATTTTTTTATATATAAAATATTAATAATTTTATAAAATATATATTATTAATTATATTTTAATTATGTTATTATATCCAATAAAATAAATATATTAATATTTTTTATATATTTTATTTTATTATGTTTATCTTATTAATTTTTATCATTTTATTCCTTTAATCTTAAATAAGTTGCAAAAAATTATAAAGTGATATTCCTTTTATCTTATTAATTATTATATTTTTTAATAAAATTAATTAAGAATATTGGTTTAATTACATTTTTTATCCCTCAAGTATTACAATTGTGCAGTTTTGTGATCTCCAAGATTTTTAATTGCATAATTTTAGTCCTTAAAGAATTGCAATTGCGCGATTTTGGTCCTTCAATTTTTAATTGAACAATTTTAGTCCCTCAAATATCATAATAGTATGATTTTTGTTTCTCCCATTAAAAATTAATAATTTTAATATATATATATAATGTTTTAAAATTAAATAATTATTTATCTATTCAAATTAACGTATATTATAATTTTCGATATTATATCAATAATATTATTAATATATTTATAGATAAACTAATAATTTGATAAATATAACTTGTTATATATTAATATACTTTTACAAAAATATAAGTATATTAATTAGAAATATATATCTGATCTTATATATTTATATTTTTGTAAAAGTATATTAATATATATTAAGTTATATTTATCAAATTATTAGTTTATTTATAAAAAAGGTAAAAATATTATTGATATTAATTTATCAGTAATATTAAAATACTAATAATATATAAATTTTATTTATTTAGTAATAGTAAATATATATCATTTGATACATTAAAAAAAAATAATATACGTTAATTTAAATAAACAAACAATTATATAGTTTTAAAACATTATATATATATATATATATATTAAAATTTTAAAATTATTAAATTTTTAATAAGAAAGACTAAAATTTCACAATTATGATATTTGAGAGATTAAAATTGTTCAATTAAAAATTGTGAGACTAAAATTACATAATTATAATCTTTTAAGGACTGAAATTACTCAATTAAAACCTTAGAGGTCAAAATTGCATAATTATAATATCAAAAACACAATTAAGTAAAGAATATTTTATTCACAGTTCTGGAACGGGCCGTTCTGAAACCAGAACGGCCCGTTCTGAAACCAGAACGGCCCATTCTAATTTCAGAACGGCCCGTTCTGTTTCACTGGTGGTGTTTTAATTTTGCAACCAGAACGGTCCGTTCCGGTTTCAGAACGGTCCGTTCCGGTTTCAGAACGGGCCGTTCCGGGTCCAGGTGTATTAAAAAGAATTTTCTCATCCACTTGGATGCCACGTATGCATCTACGTGGCATCCACGTGGCCAAAAGTTAACTCCGTTTAAATAATTTGGACGGAAGTCCCACATTGAAACTAATTAATTAATTTAGGACTAAATTGAAACCAATTAATTAATTTGGGACCAAATTGAGACAAAAAATTAATGAGAGACTAAATTGAAACAAAAAAAGATTATAAGGGACCAAAATAGAGTTTTAACCAAATACTTTAGAAAGTTATATTGAGTGAATGTGAAACAGTGAAAGCATTAAAATTGAACTCCTAAATTAGCATAATTTGCAATGTCCTAAATTGGCATTATATGTATACTAATTGAACTCCTAAATCAGGATAAAGAATACCTATTAAGTTTTAGAGTATCACCTATATTCTGGTTTTAATATTGAAACTAGAAACTTTGCTAGGTAATGGACACGACCTAAATTATTTGTTGATGAGGTAAAAGATGCACTCATTCACCAATATAGAGAAACCATATTACATACAGAATTATTAGATAAGAATAGCATAACTGATTATAGAAATGTTGTAGTTGGCCTTTGTGAGTGACATGATTCAACAAATCACCACCAACAAAAAGCCCCACGCATGACAAATTGACAATGTCACTTCACTTGCAACTTATCTAACCTCACACCATGCAAAGAGTATGACAAGAAATTTCCATATAACCTCACTTTTTCAACCCCATTGAGTAGAATTCACCATTGCCAATTGCATTTCCACACACTCTCAAACATGGGTACCTACGTTGAAAAAACCACACGTGTGGAGGAACATGTTTTTCGTAGCCAATACCCACCTGTCCATATTCCTGACAATGTGACATTGCCGGAATTTGTGCTCCAAAATGCTGAATTGTATGCTGACAAGGTTGCATTTGTGGATGCTGTGACTGGAAAAGGGGTCACTTATAGTGAGGTGGTAAGGGGTGTACACAGGTTTTCAAAGGCCTTGAGATCACTTGGTTTGAGGAAAGGGCATGTTGTGATTGTAGTGCTTCCAAATGTAGTAGAGTATGCCATTGTTGCTCTGGGGATTATGGCTGCTGGTGGGGTGTTCTCAGGTGCAAATCCAGCATCTCATGTATCAGAAATTAAGAAACAGGCAGAGTCTGCTGATGCCAAATTAATTGTCACAAATGGCACAAACTATGAAGGTAATTGCTTCAAATACACCACGTAGTCTCTTTTTTAATTAGCTTCTTGGGTATTTTAATTAAGAGTAATGTTGATACTTAATTTCTTTAACACTGATTATTATAGGTTAAAATTTGTCACTTTGTATCTTATTTAATGTGCCTGTTTTTTATTTAGTAATAAGACTTAAAAAAAATTGTAATTTTTAATCAATAATAAAGGTATTAGTAACAGAATGTTGCCAACATTTTTTTTTAATTAATCCAATTATAAACTGTCATGTTCAGTAAGTTTATTGGATTTTACAATAATTACTTTAAAAGTTATATACTTATATTTATCTTGATTTTTGTTTGATTGACAATGTAAAATTACGCTGATAATGTAAGGAAATTAAATTCTTAAATTGTAGATTTTGATGTTTCTTAAGTTAATATAAACTCAGGTGAAGAGTCTAGAGCTACCTGTTATTGTGCTAGGAGATGAGATTATTGAAGGTGCCATGAATTGGAACAAGTTGCTTGAAGCAGCAGATCGTGCTGGTGATGATTTGAACAAAGAGCCTATTCAGCAGAATGATCTTTGTGCCATGCCATTCTCATCAGGCACCACAGGAATGTCAAAGGGTGTGATGCTGACTCATAGAAATCTAGTGGCTAATCTTTGCTCTACACTCTTTGGTGTGACCCCGGAAATGGTGGGGTTGGTCACCACACTAGGCTTGATTCCCTTCTTTCACATCTATGGCATCACTGGAATTTGTTGTGCCACTCTTAGGAGCAAAGGGAAAGTTGTGGTGATGAATAGGTTTGAGTTGAAAACATTTCTCAATGCCTTGATTGCACATGAGGTTATATTTGCACCCATTGTGCCCCCTATCATTCTCAGCTTGGTGAAAAACCCCATAGTGGATGAATTTGATCTCAGCAAGCTAAAACTACAGGCCATCATGACTGCAGCAGCACCACTTGCACCAGAACTACTTAATGCTTTTGAACACAAGTTTCCTGGTGTTTCTGTCCAAGAGGTTGGTACATAACTCATCTATAGTGTTGATAATTCACTAAGACCCCCCTTCTCATAATTTTTGATTCTTATCTCTGGCTCTTACTAGTTTCTCAAAATAGTTTATGATTATATGGTATGAGAAATTATTATATGATTCGAGACTATTGCTTATTTATAGCTTATTTATAGTTTTAGACTGATCTGATCAATTTCTACATTATACATGATCGATCTTTATTAATCATTTTTTTAACATTAAAATTTTTGACTATGTGTCACTTAAAAATTGACCAAGAACATCAACATGTGATACTTTACAATAATTTCTCCCATGTTACTCTTTTGTAACTAGTTGTGGTTATCATTTCCCAATTCTAAATATTATGACCTTCTTATTTAGTCCTTCTATCGTGAGATTTTCATTCAGTTTCTATAAAAGGAAATACTAAATAAAAAGCTTGTGATGTTTATATGAATAGATGAAAGGAAAATGTAAACCAAATAGAAAACTTCATGAATTGTTTGGTAATAACAAAAGTTTTATGGATGACTTACTAGAAAGAAACTAAAAGAAGAATAAATGTAAAAAACATGATTTTTTTAAGGCCAAAGAACTCAAATTTTCTTAATAGTGTAATTTTGTGTGACCAATAATGTTGTGCATATTTGGTATAGAGTATCTTCCTCAAGTGCTAGTTTTCTTTGGCAGGCATATGGACTAACTGAGCATAGTTGCATCACACTCACTCATGCACAAAAAGGATTGGGAAGTCCTCATAAAAATTCAGTAGGGTTCATCCTCCCAAATTTGGAAGTCAAGTTTGTTGATCCTGACACTGGTCGATCCCTCCCTAGGAACACACCTGGGGAACTTTGTGTAAGAAGCCAATGTGTAATGCAAGGTAATATTGGAAATAAAATCTACCTCAAAACCATCTATAAGATTATGATAAATTAGATTAGATTGTGAATGAATATAAATTATGTTTCTCTTTTTCAGGTTACTACAAACAGGTGGATGAGACTTCCCATACCATTGACAAAAATGGATGGCTTCACACAGGTGACATAGGATTCATAGATGATGAAGAAAATGTATTTATCATTGATCGTATCAAGGAGTTGATTAAATACAAAGGGTTCCAAGTAAGTTATTGATGTTTCACATGTTTAGAAGAAAAAAAAAAAGTTTATATTCTAGGCACTGTTAAAGTAAAAATCAAAAGTTATATTAAATATGACTTTTTAAGTTAGTTATTGTAAAAGTTAATAATTAGATAATAAAGTAAAAACTCTTTATATGGTTGGTGTATTTAAATTAAATTCAAAATAAATAACTTGCTAGAAACTTGAAGGGCTTTGTAAATGTAGGCATACATATACACATTCATTTAGAAAATAAATTTGGACATTGTATACACACTCATGCATTACTAATTTCCCATATAAAGGTTAAGGACTTGGTCAAAATGTATATTACAATTATTTTGTTATGAAAGAATGGATGTTAGTGAGCACAAATTAATGGAGCATAAGGTATGATATACCCATGTAGAAGTCAAAACTAGTTATCTTTTTGGACACATGCAGGTTGCTCCTGCAGAGTTAGAGGCTATTTTGTTGTCTCATTCATCGGTTGAAGATGCAGCTGTAGTGCCGTAAGTATAGTTTTTGTCAATATTGTTAATGGCTCGGTTTGTTTATTTATTTATTTTTTTAAAATGTTTTTTTATTTATAATAAAATAAGTAATTTTCAATTTTTGTGTATATTTGTCTAAATCCTTTTTAAAAGAAAAACAAATTTCTATTTTTTTAAAGAAGTAACTCCTCTCTACTTCTTTTCTTAAAGAATTATTTTTATTTTTTTAAAATTTTAAACAAATTGGCCAAATATCACACTTCTAATGGGATTTCAAATTTCAAGAGACCACAAACTTATGTTATTTCTTATAATGTTTGTTCAGATTACCAGATGAAGAGGCAGGGGAAATCCCAGCTGCAAGTGTTGTTTTGAGTCCAGGTGCAAAAGAAAGTGAGGAGGACATCATGAACTATGTTGCTTCCAATGCTGCACATTACAAGAAAGTGAGGGTGGTGCACTTTGTGGAAGCCATACCAAAGTCACCATCTGGAAAAATAATGAGGAGACTTATCAAAGAGAAGATGGTGGAAAAGATGAAAACAAACTCCTTAACAAAATTTAAAACCAACACTATCTAAAACATTAGCAAATTATGTAATTTGCTTTTGATCATTCATGTCTCCATCTAGTTTTCAAGGTTGCATTTTATGGGATCTATTATTTACTACTTGTTGAAAGAAATACTTAAAAAATAAAATTTGACACTTTAGTATAATTTCACTTTTGTCCCCATTGTTATGTTTTGATCTGTGATTCTTCTTCTTGTTTGATGGGTCAAACACCTATATTACCAATTATTGTTGAAGTTACATTTTGAAATATAAGAAGAGACTTGGTGAGGGCAGAAGACAACATTGAAGAATGCACTTTGGATGTTTAATGAAATTCTATAATTGTGTTTTAAAAAGATCAACATGTCAATTTTTATTTTTAAATATTTTCTAAAATTAAAGTCCTAAATTACATAAATAAATATATACTACTAATAAAAGAAATTATCTTATTTAGTGTCTATTTTTATATTCCTCATTTTATCCTTAATAATTATATATAACTTTTAATAATAGTACAAATTATAAGATAAACTTGTTATTTTCTTTTCACGTAGTGCTTTTTTTATTTTTATTAGTGATATATAAAGTGTATACTTTTTTAATTCGTAATTATTTTTTATTATTAAAGTCTAACATCAAATAAAAAAATGATGAATAAAGAGTATATGTAATTATAGGATGTAATTTAAGATAAATGAACTTAAATATTTAACTTAGATTTAATGATGACTAACTTAAAATGTTCCTATCTTTAAAGGTTTTGTAGTTATAAAAGTAGTTTTTAAAAAATATGATAAAAAAAGAAAGAGTAATTTGAAAGCTAATCTTAAGAGTAAAATTGTGCAAATAAATGTAGACAACTATACACTAAATAAAATAATTTTTTTTATGAATATTATAGATTAATAATATAGATGTTAGGAAAAACAATTTTAATAATATTTTTAAAATGTTGTCATTAATATATAAAAATATTATTAAAACTTTTTAGTAACATAGATTATATGTAATACTTGATAATAAATTATAAAAAAAATAAAAACATTGATACATAATTATTAATTAAGTAATATTTTTCAAATATATTTAAAAAAAAAACTCATTTTGCGGTAGTGATTGTTATATAGTTTTGGTTCAAAATCGATGCGATAGATTTATGATTGGTGATATTTTGGCTATCCTACTTGGGTGTTGAAAATAATTATAATTTATAAGTGCTATTTAACTATGATTTTTGGTGCTATAATTCTTTCCATTTAGCCCATAATGACAAAAATATGGCAACGCATAACAGCTCAATACACAAAATTGAAAAGCTTCATTTCATTCTAAAACTCAACAGAACCTTTAAAGCATCTCATCACATGATTCCATTATCATAGATTAGAATAAGATTTTAGGTTGCAGCAAATGTTGAAGTAATAACCACCTTAAGAAGCCAACCAAGAAACGTAGAACATAATCTTCTCTTGCATTGTCAAGAAATGAGAAAAAAAAATAGACATTTTCAGGATTTGTCAATGCAAGCTTTGTATTCCTTAATTGGATTACAGCATTTAAATCTATGGTCATTTTCAATATTTTCGGTGAAAGTTTATTTAACAACTAGAAAATCACGTTTGTTGTGTCCCTACCATTTGCAGAACAACAAAAAAGTCATGGATATGACATGTTTTAAATACCAAATCTACGTATACTTGCCCAAATCCACCTATCAATATCAAAATAGACTAGTGACCAGTGATAATTTAATAAGATTATATTACATAGTACGCGAAACATGCATGATCCTTTTGCAAAAAGAAAAAAAATAATAAAACATTAGGTTAGTTGATCGAAATTATAAAGTACTAAGTATAGTATAATTACGCTAAGAGTTGAATATCCCTAGTAAAGTAATCGACAAAATCCCAATTAGCTTGTAATTAATTACAATATGTTCGAAATATTATTTTTAGTTAAGCAGAATCAAAGCAATACTTTTTGTAAAGGAATGTTGATGAATGGAGAAAAGGAACTTGCCTTCTGACTAGATCTAAATGCCAAAGACAATAGGCAATGATATCTCACTTGTGATTGTCTCTTCCTTTCGAGTTTTTTATTTTTTATTTTTTTTATGATATATATTATAAGTAATTTTATTTTATAGCAGGCAACTATGTTTGACCTAACATGATCATTATAAAAAGTAAAATTTTCTCATCGAATATGCAGCACATTGAAGACAAACTATTGTCTAAATCAAAATAATTTGATTTCACTTAATTCACAAAGTCGGTGGCTTAAAATTGTTTGTGCAATATTTTAAATTTTAGTACACTAACTTCATTGTTATTGACCTTTGTAGGACTCTAACATTATTTAAAGGCAGAAGACGAAGCAGGAATAGAAAACAATGAAGTTATTATTAAACTTGAGCTTGATTAGTGCTGCCACAAATAATTTGACCACCATCTTAAATGGTTCGATTATCATATTACTGTTATCTCATGTGTAACTGTGCTCATCATTCTTAAGACACCCAAGATTTAACGCGGTTGCATAGACAAGACAGGATTCGAATTCTTGACCTTACTTAAGTGTGGATCAACCCCTATCACTGAACTACATACTTGGGGTTACACAAGGTTTCTTCTTTTCTCTCTTAACCAATACTTTGAAATTACCATGAAGAAGAAAGAACAAGGGAATCCCTCGAGTAAACACAACCATGAACCCACGCTTCCAACCAAAACCAAAACCGTGAAAGGAAACAAACACAAATAATAATAGGAAAGAAAATTGTCGGTGGTGCATGTTTTAGTAAACGTCACATGCTCCCCTTCATCCACCGTCCACGTGGCGTCCCCTGCACAGTTCAAACCAGCCTGGTCTAAAAACACCCCCAACAACCTTAATTCGTACCACCACCACCACTCACTATTCTCTACTTTGAGTCTTCAACACCCTCTTTCATCACTTTATTTACAATCACTGCCCTCCAATCATCAACGGCTGATATTCAACTACACATTCACCTGGCTTAGTTGGTCAGCGATCCACGTGGCACCACTTGACGGCCATGATTACACCGTAAACTAGGAGTGCCCGTACTTGATCGTTTTCACTTTACGAAAGCCGCACAAAGTTCTCACTTTCCACTTTACAGCGAGTGATTATGCGATTCCGTGCTTGTCATATGGTCTACGTTGTATCGTATAAATACCTCATTTCCATCAAATTTATATTTCTTTATGCATCGTGAAATTTATATTCATTAAAGGTTATAGATGGAAGGATTCAAATATTATTTATGATAATTTAATAATGACTATTTAATAATTTTTTATATCTATAAAAAATTACAACAACAAGAAAAATTCAACCCTTATATTAGTAGTTTAAATATTTAGTAACTTATCATAGTTAAATAAATATAGCTAGTAGCATAATAAACTTCAAACATTTACTATAAAAGCTAACCAGCAACAAATAGTTATAATAATATTATGAAAATATTACACAACAATGTTTAATCTTATTATTTCAATTTCTTTTTTAAGTGTCATTTTTTTTTAATTATATTACTAGTAAAAAATATCTAAACTAATTACATGAAAACTAATCTATGTCTGTGAATTTAGTTGGTGATTTTAGGATCTCTCCTCCAACTATTATTTTTTTAATTCATAAAATTCAAGGATAAAACTTTATTTAAGGATATATTTTCATTTATAAATACAATACAACAATTAAAAGTATATTGTACAAGTTTCATTCGTATAACAAAAAATGAAGTTACCTTAAAAAAAATAGTTCTTTCCCTCTCCTCTTTTATTCTTTTATTTTTCTTTTATGCATTTCATGATTTCAAATAATGTGTTAGATTTTATCTATGTTATAATATGTTTTTATATTATAAAATAAAAAAAGAAAAAGTTATTCAAGTAATCTTTATAATTATCTCCATTTTAAATATCATACGTATATGAAAAAAAAAATACAGTTTTAGTCATTCATAGTTTCGTTAGCAGTGGTTTATCACTGCTAGAAAGTTTTCGTAGATATACCACCAGAAAGTATTATCTAGTATAAGGGAGATAGACAAAACTTAGGCATATATACATATAACTTCTGGTTTTCTCACATAGGAACTGAAATTTAAAATAGAGATAACTGTAGAAACTTAAAGTTTTTTTTTTTGGTATACTCTAAAAAAATAGTTTAACTATTAAAATAGACATTTATTTTTCTTAATCAGAAATGATTAATATTCAATTTCATATTTCTTTTCTGAGGATGTTTCATGCTATAACACTTTTAACTATGTATTTCACATTTTTTTTTTCGTGAATATGCACTTCACATATTAATTATATACACACAGTTAATTAACAAAAACTTAACCATATTAAATTATTATTTATATATTTGATCTTTAAATTATTTATTCACTTTAATCTACCATTTTTAACCTGATTTCTAAATTTAAATTTAATATTTTCAAGAAATTTTAATAATTAAAATAATCCTGTTATAATTTAAATTATGCTTTATAAACTAAAAACATATTTCAAAATTTAAAGATATTTATTCATTATAAATTTTAATTGTTTAAAATATTATTTTTATGTATATTATCCACATGTTAAAATATTGATGAAGAACAATACTTAAAACAGGTAACTAAGTAATGCCTAATGTTATTCTTTCTCCAGAGAAACAAGAAACAACAGCTGAACTCACGTGACATGCTCCCAACGGCTTCTTCCTTTTCTCCAACCCCGAATCTTCTAGAACCTCCCATCCGTGGCCAGCCACCATTCACGCCAACGCCAACGCCAACGCACGCTCACTCATTTCTCTCCATGCAACCTCTTTAATACACTAATTTAAACAAATTATTAATTATTGATATATTGAACAAGTAATTCCTGATTTTATAAATTTTAATAAATTTAAATAATAAAAAAAAATCTAACAACAATATATGATATAATTAATAGATAATTTTATTAATAAATATATGTCATGATATGGAAGTAATTTGAAACAAAGTAATTTCATACGTAGGTAATTACCTATAGGATAATTTTATGCCCGTCATAAATGCATAGGCTAAATTCCCGTTACGTCGATAATTAATCATGTACGAAGACAAATCTTAAGATCATCTTGGGCTCATAAATATGATTTTAAAGGATCGGTGAATAAGGTCGAGTGATCAAGTGTTAACGGTTAGATTACGATCTATACATGTTTTGAATATGGATAATCACTAAATTTTCTAGAAATAATCATCCATACCGAAATAAAATGTATCTTAATAAAAATTTTATTATATGATTTAAAGCTATCGTCTTAACTAATATTCCCATAATATATATTTGAGTTTTATTCATTTATTTTATGAATTAGAAAATTTCACTATATATTACATAAAAGATGATCATGTCATAAATTATTGTTATTCCTTTTATTTATTTTATTTAGTTTTAGCAAGTGAAATTAATTTTTCAATCTTCCAATTAAGAGAAAGTTTATGATTATAAAACAATGATATTGTACGTAAATAGTGTCTTTTACTATTTAAGAAAGTTAACTAACATTTTTTAATTTTATTAATTACTTCTATTTTATTTTATAAATTATTCTTCATTAAAATTTGATATAAAAACAAAAACATAAAAAAATATAATCAAATATCTTAAGATTGCTTTATTAAATATAATAATAAAATTATTTAAAATTTATTTATATTTAAAATAGCATATTTTTTTTCTCATATACAATAATAAAAAAATATGAAAATTAATTTATACATTTATGTCTATGCATATAATAAAAAATTATTTTATTGTACATATTTTTAGTCTATTTTACTTTATAAATTATAACTACTCATTATTATGTATACAAAAAGAAAAAGAAAACTATATTATTATTTAACATTCATTATCTTTATTTTTTATTTTACTTTTTTATATGAATACATAAAAAAGAACCGAGAGTCTCTTTTTTCATAGTTACTAAACTTAACATAAAAGATAAAAAAAAATATATAAAGAAATTATATACTATTTTTAATAAATCCTAAAACATTAATTAATTTTTTTGGAAGAAATGAATTAGATTTCGTTCTTTTTAGGCATCATTAATTAGATTTCTTAAATTGTGATAAAACCTTAGTCGTTAAACAAGGCGGAGGCAACAGGCAAGTAGTCATAATTTTGTAGTGTTGCAGCACGCTGTTAGGTTTCGCGGTGACATGTAAGAAATTGCGTATAAAACGGGAAAAAATAAAATAAAATTGTCAGCACATTACCTGTTGTTTCTTGCTTCAGGTTCGACGCGGAAACTTAATCTCAGAAGAGAATGTAATTAATAAAATAAAATTAGGTGAGAAATTAATATTTTTAAATTATATTTTATTAATAATTATATTTTATAAAATAAATTACTTTTTATTGAATAAATGCAACAATTATTATTTTGTAGTTAATTATTAAATTTGAAATTATGTGTTACTCGTAATATATTATGAGTTAATTATTTATATCAATAATTAATTAAATTTTTTAAAATTATTGATTTGATTAAATAAATAATTAACATATAGCTTGGTAAGAATTGTGGGTTGATGGCAGAAACCGTAATAATCTGAAACTCCAAGGCCCATTCCCTTTGCCTTTCTTATTATTACCACGCTGTCTGCGTGTCTCCCTTCCTTCACTCTTCACTCTTCACTCTCAGCGGCCGCCGCCAGATCTCCCTCTGATTTCCACAATGCAGGCTCCCACGGCGGCTCTCGCGGCGGCGCTCTTCCTCCTCTGCCTCTTTGTCTCGGAGGCGCACAACATCACGCACATCCTGGCAAAGCACCCGGAGTTCTCCACCTTCAACAGGTACCTGACGCTGACGCACCTGGCGCCGGAGGTGAACAGCAGGACCACAATCACGGTGTGCGCCGTGGACAACGCCGCCATGGAGGATCTCCTATCGAAGCACCCCTCGATCTACACCGTGAAGAACATCCTCTCCCTCCACGTCCTCCTCGACTACTTCGGCGCCAAGAAGCTGCACCAGATCACGAACGGCACCGCGCTGGCCGCCACCATGTACCAGGCCACCGGCTCCGCCCCGGGGTCCGCCGGCTTCGTCAACATCACGGACCTCCACGGCGGGAAGGTGGGGTTCGGAGCGGAGAACAACGACGGCACGCTCTCCGCGACGTTCGTGAAATCCGTGGAGGAAATCCCGTACAATATATCGGTAATCGAGATCAGCGGCATCCTCCCCTCGGCCGCAGCGGAAGCCCCTGCGCCCGCGCCCAGCAGACAAAACCTCACAGGCATTATGTCGAAACACGGATGCAAAGTCTTCGCTGACACGCTTTCCGCTTCCAAAGACGCGCTTGGCACCTTCACCGACACCCTCGACGGAGGCCTAACCGTTTTCTGCCCCCTCGACGACGCTTTCAAGTCGTTTCTCCCAAAATTCAAAAACCTAACCGCCTCCGCCAAAGTCCAGCTTCTCGAGTTTCACGGCGTTCCCGTCTACCAATCCCTCGCCACTCTCAAATCCAACAACGGCCTTCAGAACACTCTCGCCACCGACGGCGCTAACAACTTCGACTTCACCGTTCAAAACGACGGCGAACAGGTCACGCTCAAAACCAGGCTCTCCACTGCCAAAATCACCGACACGCTCTTCGACGAACAGCCTCTCGCCGTTTTCGCCATTAACAAGGTGCTTCAGCCTAAGGAGTTGTTTAAGGCTGAGTCCCCCGCGCCGTCCCCCGCGCCTGAGCCTGCCGCCGCCGACGCTCCCTCGCCGCCCAAGAAGAAGGGCAAGAAGAAGACTCCGGCTGCTGATGCACCGGCGGATGACTCCGACGCTCCGGCCGACTCGCCCGGGGATTCCGCCGATGACACCGCCGACGATAGCAACAGCGCCGTCCGCAGGTATGTTAGTGTTGTGTTGCCTTTGCCTTTGCCTTTGGCTTTGGCGTTATCTTTGTGTTTTTAAGTTGTTTTTAAAAGATGAGTTTTTAGGTTCTTTTTTCTTCTTTTTTGGAAGTTAGGAAATAAGGGGATTCGAAGTGATATTCCTTTTTTTCTTTGGTGTGTATTTTACTTTTTTTAGTTTATTATTATTTTTATTATTGTATTTGATGCTGTTGTAATTTTTGGTGGTGAGAGAGCGGGAATTCATACATGGTTGTGAATGTTATAATGTAAACTTTTATTTAATTTTATCCAATGAGTATGGTTAGTGGTTTTATTCATGGTATAATGTAGATGTTGAATGTTTATTGGAGAGTTCTGATGATAATGTAGATGTTCAATGTTTATCATCGTCTTCTTTGGTTAACCAAGAAAGATTTGAATTTCTGTTTGAGAAACTATCCACATTTTTATTGTCTGGCTCGAACAAGATTTGTGATGCAAGTTTGTTGTGTTTGTGAAATGGGATTTTACCGTGTATGCCTGTTCTGAATCTCACTATAAAAAATTTAAATTTAAAAGATAAAGTTATTGTTGATATAATTACGCTTTTCACCTTCTGACTTCATGAATTTTATTTTGTAGTCATTGTAATTAAAACATTTTATTTTAATCTTTATACATATGTTATATTTGTCCCTTTTACTCTGTAGACTATTTGTATAGATATAATTAAACTTTTAGACTCTGTAGACTCTATTTATACAGAAATAATTAAAAGGTAAAATTTAATAATAGCAGGGACAAAAAGAAAAGAAAATAATTGTATAAAAATTAAAATAAAATATTTTTGTAAAAACAAAGTTCATAAAATTACATGGACAAATTACTAATTAAGCTTTTATTATCTAATAAGATGATGAGCAAGTTTGGAACAGTAGACGATCTTAATCCTACAATTATTGTTTACTTTGCTACCGTTAAAAGCGCATTTGTATTTTTTATTATTATTATGATTTGATTGGGGTTATGTATGAATTGACCGAATCAAAGAGTGATGCCGACACCTAACTTTGTGGGCTTAAATTCACTACTTTATATAGTTGTGTTTTGTAGGCTTAAATTCACTACTGTATATGGTTGGGTTTGTTTTGTTCAGGAGTTGGACACTTATTACAATTTATGTGTTCTGTAGTGTTGTCCACAAGGACAAAGGGTGATCCTGGCTTTTTGGTTTTATGTTTGGTGCCTGATTTAAATTGGTTGTCTTGGCTTGTCTTCAAATTTCCAATTCATCAATTTTTTCCCCCAATTTTCTTCCAGTTAAGCGAGAATACGAGGCATTTGTATAAGCTTTATTAGTAACTAATAATGACCAAATTCAGGGGATATCTTATTAGTTTATTAACTGCAGACGAAGTTGTTTTCATTTTTTTTATTTTAAAAAGTTCATTATTAACAATTGTTATATTTTATAGGGTTATTGTGTGTTTTTGATAAGAATTGAGTGTGTTTGGGTATTAGTCATTTATCAATGTGATTTTATAAAATTGATCATTGTTAAAATTGATTTGAAGTAACATAATTTTGGTTTATATCTTTTTCTGACTTAACTAATTAGTAAAAAAAATCTCATAAATAATATGTCTAAGTATAAATCAATTTAACTAATTTTTCTATTTAATATTATTATTTCCAATATATCCTTCATTTAATTGAGTACCAAAATATATAACTGTGCATTGTAAGAATAAATTTATGATGCCGAAAAAAGTTTACGAGGACCAAAATATTTGACGATGTATATATTCATATATTTTGGTACACCCAAAAGAATTTCTACATGCCGATGAATATTGTAAAAATAAAAGTAATGATTTTTACCGCAACTAAATAAAAACAACTTCATTTAAGCCTATTTTATATTTAAATATTCTAAGTGTATATTTTACTTTTGGTCACTGGTTTTTTCCAATCTCAGTTGTCTTGATTTTGTTCTGACTACAAATTTTAGAAGCTAGTTTTCAAAGGCAGCTAAAGTCAGAATTTAAAAGTCACGCATTGGCTAAGGAATTTCAATCGCTATCAAGTTTTCTCATCAGAGTAGGAAATTGAATCCTCTGCTATGTAATATATTCTGCCGAAAATTGAATCCTTGTGCTGCAATTTCTCTACCAAAAAATTGAAACACTCTAGTCGTTCATAAATTCAACGGTTCGTGTATTTATTCATGACCATTTTATGGGTGTTTATACAATTTGTAATGGTAAATATAATCACTATAAACAACAAAAGCTAAAATAAAAATCAGAAAGGGAGCTAAACACCTTACTTTTGTGAAAATGTGTCTTTAGTGCTGTGTTGTGTTCATGCACAGTTATTAGTGGTAATTTCAAAATAAACAGAAAACTGTTTATGATACAAAAATATCCTACGGTGAAAACATTCAATTTCCAAACCAGTCAATAAAGTTGCTGTATAGTGAGTGTGGTGGCCAAAAATGAGAAGTTACTCGTGTCTTGCGCTTTACTCCTTTTGCAAGTCCCACATGGAAGATTCACGCTTGTTTTCACATCACATGAAAACTACTACTGTATAAAATGAAAGTGGCTTTGCATTTTGCAGTACAAATCACGCAGCCACACAGTGAGTACAACGTGAATTATTCCTTTGCTTTTTTACCAGAGTACAGTGTGCTGCTGCTATCACTGCCACTGGCATTGGCTCCACAATGCAATCTCAATATTTGTTTATAATTATTAATTGTAAATGTCAATTAGTCAATTTAGAGTAGTTTCTGATGCATTTTTAATAAAGTGCATGTCTTGTTAATCCTTATGAAGATATAATCGATCGTGTAATGATGTGAAATTTATAACTTAGAGGTTAATTTCCGTTGCATGTTTGGACACCCCTTTAAATCAGTAAAATCACGTCAATTCTTGTAAAGAATAACGTGAAAGCCAGAATTGGTGCATGTTTATAAGTTTCACATACATGATCATGTTTAAGTAAAAATGATAAAAGAAAAGTGAATTCAAATTCACATTTAAGTAAAAATTATATCCAAATTACTATAACAGTAACTAATTATTCATCGAAACTGATACAAAAGTAACAAATTATTAACTTAAGTGATCTACGTAAAAAATAATAATAAAAGTGACGTGAATTAAACATGCCCTTATTTGTTTATGTTTTGACATGAAAAACCATGTCAAAAGTATTTTTACCACTTGGAGTAAGCTCCACCTTAGGTTACTTCGGCATGACATCATTATTTTTCTTGAGAAACAGGTGGTCCAGTCCAACATTAATTGCATTCGGTGGTTTAGTTCTGGACAATCATGGTGTTGTTTCTTACCCTTTCCCCCAGAAGCACAAACTACTCCCCTACTCACCGGATCCACATACATAGAGAAAAAAGTTTTGCCCTCACACATTTGTCGTTGTGTAAGGATCAAAAGCCATTTTGGTCGTTAGCTATAGGACAATCTCCCCCCTCCCTTGATTGCTTTAGAATTTTCGTAAAGGCAAATATGAAAACTCCAAATGTTAACATGTTTTGTAGTTGATAGATAGTAGTAATGATAAAAGGTTAAATATTTTCATGTGTTAAATGAATCTCAATACTTATATCCCAATTTTAAGGGAAAAATTAAGTGTTATGGGAATTGATGGTTATTAAACTTGATAGAGTAAGAGCCTTCCACCACAAAACTCTTTACTGAAATCTGGAACTGCTACAAACGTTAATCATAATTGACAAACCTGATATGATATTGTTTATCCAATTTAAAGTGCTCATTAATTACTTATCCCAGACTTGACAATTATGATAAAAGAATTAGTATGATTGAGATAGCATGCACAAACTTCAGATTCGAACCTTACGTGGTAGTAAAATATTTGTGATAACATGCACAAGTTTCATATTCGTATCTTGGGTAGTAATAAGATTGAGATAGCAAGATTCGAATTTTGTTACTGTTATTATAATCTCTCTATTGATTAAAAAAAACCATGATATATAAATGAACACCAACCAAATTCAGAAGAGAATAATAAAGGAAGAAAAAAGCATAATGAGTGGAACTAGAAGTGGCAGAAGCATTTGTTGTCCTTCACCATAAGGCACAAGAGTGTAAGGGTTTGGAGGAGGCAAAATATTAGGTGCTGTTGGAGGGGTGCGCGCGGCACTTAGCACCTGCAGCAGGAGGGCACTTGGTGTGGTCTTTCTCTTGTGGTGGTGGAGGTGTTCCATATATAAAGTAACCAGAAAGAGGAGAAGATGGTGATGGTGGTGGTAAAGGGTTATTGACAAGGGTATTAATTCACATTTGGAACAATTCATACATGCTGTTGGGGATTGAGTCACATCATCATCCCTTGAAGCTTTAGAGGCAAAATTAGATAGTGGTAACCAAAGGGTAAGAAGCAGCAAAAACTTTAGACTATAGAAAGGTTAAGAAGAACATAGTTGATCTTTAAAACCGTAGAGCTATATGGGAAATGAGTTTTTTTGTAGATACATGTTCATGTATATATATAGCATAAGTTATTGAATGAGATAATTTTGAAGAAAATTGTTTTAAGTTATTGGATTTGCCACCCTTTCTTTTGCATATTGGATATGATGCCGCATGGAAGAACATTCGTCATTAGGATATTGAAGTAGAAAGCAAATTGCAATCAGATTGTATGACTCTCAGTGCTGACAAATTGTTAAAATCTTCATTTTTTACTTTTTTCTTACCGGTGTAAGAGTTTCTTTTTTATTTATTTTTATTTAATTAATTTTAATTTTTATAATTAGTTAATTTTTTATTTTTAAGTATTATAGTTAAAGATGTTTTATTTTAGTTTGTATATTAATTTTGTTTTTTTAATTTTTATTACCTATTATTATAAAACTAAAAAAATAAAGTTTACAAAACTATATGAACTAAAAAAGTAAAAGACATTTATAAAGATTAAAATAAAATATTTTATCAATAAAAATTAAAAGTTAAAGTTTAAAAATTATAAAAATAAAGAGTAATTTTTTTTTTTATGAGGATGGGGTGTTGTTATTGAGACCCATTTTCAGCGTAGTTACTCTTGTCGTACGGTGAATAATGTAGTTAATTTCTTACAACATGTTAAATTGGACCGATAGATAACTAAACAAAGATCAGGTCAATGAAGAAAATGTCTCTTCAGAATAAGAAAGCTTATTATACTATGGAATATTCAAATAAAGCATGATGATCATCTTTGGCCTATTGCTACAAATAAAAAAAAAATCTTATTAAGTAATTGTAAGATCATTTTTTTTAACCTTTTAGAGATATAAATTAAAAAAACAGAAATTAATTTATGTTGGTTTAATTATAAAAATGATTAAAAAAATGATATATGAAAAACTAATCAAAATATTTTTTGATTTTAATAAATTGAGTGCATATTTAGATATTCAATGTAATTAATCAAGTTTACTCTCCACCCAAGCATCAAACAAATTTTCTGACCAAATATATAAGTGAGTTTGGACAACAATTCAATCTCTTTATACTAAGGACACATAATATTTTTTATGAGATTTATCGAGACTTGAAGATAATAATTTCTGCTCAGTTGTTTAATGGTCCAATGATTGGATACCTATACTCCTTTTGAACACAAAAATCATCATCTTGTTGAAATCCCAGAACTCTCCTACTCCATGAAAATGTTCCATTATGTTTTTAGGGGATGATGTTCTCACAAACCTTTTATCTCATTGGTTGCATGTTACTCTATCCTATTTAATCAAGTTCTTTAGTCTATCCTTTTTCCTCATACACAACTCCATACACTTTCTCCCCGATTTTTTGGCTTCACATATTTTGTTCACAATCACTTGCTTGAATTCGATAAATTTTTCGCCTGTAGTTGTCAAATGTGTCTTCCTTAGTTATTATTGGTTATAAAAAGGTTATCATTATTTTTCTCCAATCTTCAGTGTTATTATATTTTGGTAGATGTCTCATTTTTTAAGTTTGTCCCTTAGTTTGAGTTTATCCCTTATCCTAAAGTATGACCTAATGACACTAGTTTGAGTTTATCCATTTGTTTTTGGCTCCAAATGTTTTGCTCACAATCTATAGCCTAGATTTGATAAACTTTTCTCTTGTGGCTATCAAATGTATCTTCCTTGTTATCATTGGTCATAGAAAAGTTATCATTATTTTTCTCCAATTTTTAACATTATTTTATTTTGATAAATGTCTTATTTTTTAAGTTTGTCGTATAGTTTGAGTTTATCCCTCGTTCCAAAGTATGGTCCAATGACACTACTATTGAACCTTCTTTGATAACTCTTCCTTCTATAATTGGATAACTTTCTTGCATACCAAAAAGTACCCTATGAGGTGACCGCAACTATATACAACCTCTTTAGACGTATCAACATAATGATTTTGCACCTACTCCTACCCCGATGAGATCATATTAGAGCTTATGTCAGACTTTTCCTAGACAATTCTAAACAAAAGACCTTGGTAAGCTTCAAAATTTTTAGGTATTAAAGTTTCTAAATCCAAAGAAGGACTAGTAATATCTAAGAGGAAATACATACTTGATATCCTAGAAGAAATTGGCCTAATAAATTCTAGGTTATTAGATACTCTCATGGATCCTAATGTCAAAAGACTACCTAATTAGGGGAGCCTTTATTAGATCTTGGAAAACACATAAGGTTGGTTGAAAAACTACATTATCTAATTGTTACTCATCCAAACATTGCCTTTGTAGTAAGTGTAGTAAGTCAATTCTTAAATTCTCTCCACTAGGATCATTGGGGTGTAATAAATAGAATATTAAAATACATTAAGGGCGCTCAAGGAAAATGCTCATCTATAAAGATAGAGGACATGCTTAACTAGTTTTACATGTTAACTAGTTTGGTTCTCCTAGTGATAGGATTAAGTCATAGGTATTATGTGTTAGTTGAAGGAACCTAATATCTTGAAAGAGTAAAGAGCATAATGTTACAATATGATCTAGTGTAGAGACAAAATACAAGGCCAAGGATTTAGAATCGTGTGAGCTTATATGATTGAAACTATTGCTCATAGAAACTAAAATTTGAAGAATATACACAAATGATAGTAAAATGTGATAATCAAGCTACCTTGCATATTGCATCAAATTCAGTATTTCATGAGAGGACCAAATATATCGAGGTCGATTTCCACTTCACCAAGGAGAAGATTGAGTCTAGAGAAATTACAACTACCTTTATCAACTTTAGTGATCAGTTGTAAAATGTTCATAATAAATCTGAGGGGTCCGTGAATTAGCTTTATATATAACAAGTTAGGTGTATATGATTTATAGGCCATAACTTAATGGAAATATAGAGTATCATATTGTAATAAAGTAATTAGGCACAAAATATCTTATTTAAGGGAAACAAAATATCTCCAATTCATTGATATAAACCTATATAAACATGCCTCACTAACGTCATTAAAATACACAGTTTCAACATCTATGTCTCTTTTTTTCTCTCTTTTAATAGTGAGGATGTCCTTCATGAAGCAAGCATTTGTGGATATTTGCTCAAGGTTTTATACAAAAGGAATATTAATTTGAAGCCTATTAAAAATATCTACAAATCTTGTAATTACTTAATCCTTATACTTCTTCTTCTTGAGAGGATATGGAATTATGGTCTAGGAAGGAACCTTCTATGAATTGTCTCCTTCCAAAAGTTGTTCTTTACTTTTTATGAGCACGAGCTTTTCATCCACCAATTTTAGTCTTATATATATTTATAGAGTCTTTTACTTTTTCTTTCTTAGTTTCTTCTTCTTCTTCTTTGTCTCGAGGTTGTTCTTTAAAGACATCCGTATCTCTAATTTCAAACTTTATACCTGCAAAATCATTGGTTTTATGGCTCCTTTGAGTGTCAACGTTATAATGCTCCTTTAGGTTGTTCGTTGTGTTGCTTGTGAAGCCTTTACTAAAGAGCTTAACTACATGTGTAGCAATTTGATCATTTGATTCTCCAAGTTTTTGATAGAGGCATCTTGATTCTTAAAGGAGGTAGTATTTGTCTGCATGAATCGCTTCAAGATATCATCCATAGAGGTTTTTTTTTTTTTTTTTTCACTTTGTTGCTACTAATAGGGTCTTGTACTAGACTGGTCATCATTTTGGACTTAGTTAACATTCTCAGGGGAGTTTTCTTTAAAATCATAATTTCCATTAACATGAGGTCCCCCACTAACTACAAAACATAAGTCTTGCATTGCTTGACCTGATGTTGATTGTGACTATTGACCTATTTTTTGCATGGGCCTTAATTGTATAGTGAGAGGAATCGATTGATTTGTAACGAGTTTATGTTGTTCTTGTGAAGCACTTTTTGTATCAAGCTCTAGGGTCCCCCTTCTAGAACTTGGGCCTTTGTCATATTTAAAGCTATATTCATTAGAAGCCATGTTCTCTATGATATTCACAGCTTCTTTAGCAGTCTTCGATTTCATGTTGCCCCCAGCTGAGGCATCAAGGATCATCCTAGTTTGGCTCCTTAATCCAATAAGAAAATAATGTACTTGCTCAAATTCATCAAACCCATGAGGACATTTCTTAAGAAGACATTTATACCTTTCCCATGTATCAAATAGGTCCTCTCCCTCCTTTTGCATAAAATTGATGATTTGATTTCTCCCATGGAAATAAAGAGAATGTGGAAAGAAATGGTCTATGAACCGTTCAATCATTATCTCCCAAGAGGTAAAGACTTTCTTGGGTTGGGTTTGATACCACTCCTTCGCATCATCTTTTAGAGTAAGAGGGAAAAGTCTCATCTTGACAGCTTCTTCAGGGACATCTTGGAACTTCACTGTTTCACTTATCTCCAAAAATTTAGAGATGTGAGCATTTGGATCCTCCAAATTGCCCCCAGCAAATTGGTCTTGGCTCAACAAACTAAGCAATGCTGGATTGACTTGAAAATCAAGATTTGTAACACCCTTGAGAGTATTTCCATGACTAGACTTAGGTTTCTTAGATTTTGAAGTGTTTTTAAAACATTTAAACATTATGCGGAAACACTTAAATACATAAACATATTTTTATATGATTACAAAACATAATTATCATACTCATCTATTGCAATTTATTTATCCATAGGTTTCATACAACATAGAGACAACTTGGTAAATAACATCAATTAAACTAAGTCCTCATGCGTACGACTTTCAACTCCTTCAAATGTTCATTCACCTGTTTTCCTGTAAAAAAATGGAAACTTAAAAAAATGAGACATAAGTGTTAGCGAGTGCTCTGGTGACTCTAGAAATGCGTTGGACACTTCTACCCAAACAATTCTTTTTTACTTAAGACTCATGGTTTTATCTTAATCGGGTCTATAATACATATCCATACCTATGGTTAGATCTTTACCTTTCAAGTGATAATACTCACAACTATTATACTAGCTTATTAATATTGTTGTTGTTATTGTTGTTGTTATTGTTATTATTATTATTATTATTATTATCATTAATTTAGCATACAATTCTATCTAGTTAGTTGAACTATTCTTATTTACACTCAACACTTCTTTTCTCTTATGCTTGGAAATGTTTGTTATGGGCAAATTTAAGGCTACCAATAAAGTAAGGTATTCTTAGCATACATTATTATACCCTTCTTACTAAGATTAAACGTGTTATCTAAACTTGTTCGAACTAGAACTTACATAATATCATTTTAAGGTACAACCTACCTCCATAAACAATTGGCTAAGGTTTGAGAAGTTTGCATAAGGAGACACCTACCTCTCTAAGTTGGGTTCTCATTCAAATAACATCTATAACATTCATCATGTTATCTCATACCATACATAATACTACTCATTCATTGCAAACATCATATCATTCATTCTTTGGTGGACAAAAGATTCTTATAAATAATCATTTATAATTGCATAAGAAACAAACAACACACAACACCATGTTAACACAATAACCCAACCAACTAAATCATGCACTTATCAATATATTCCTATTTTACATTATTCTCCTATCATACCAGATTAAATATATATTCAAGGCTCATATTCTTAAGTTACCAGGTATTATTTCCTTTTTTTTCTCTTATGATTCTATGACCTTTGTAGGGTGTAAATATGATATCTAGGATTATAATAATGATATCAAGTTGGTATTTATCTCTTTGAAAATCTACGAGGATTATATACAATTTCTATGTTGACCTTAAGATCTAGTTTAACCATTTACTTTACCTAAAATTACAAAGAAGGCACAATCATTGTTTAATTTTGATAGTTTGACCTTTATTCACTAATATGACCCTATCTTGAGTTATGTAAGTGATACTAAGGTGATTCTAAAAACATTATTCACCTAACATACAAGGATACATTTCATAAGAATAACACTAAACCTAATTAGATTCCTAAATAGACCATTATAAGAGTTTATACCTATGAGTAATGGCAAACACGAGACTTTGGATTAAACCTTTAATTTGAAATCAATGGATACTCATAACACTCAAAACATATAATGAATACCAAAAGTAATTTGTAAGACTGATTCAATTATTTGATAGAAATGCATAACAATAGTATTATCCTTACAAATGGTACAAATATGCTTTCAACAATGTGAAAGCCAAAAATAAAGTTCATCAACCTTATGACTTGACAAGTAGCCTCTTAGTACGTGACATACCTTGTCTTAATGACAAAAGTAATTACAAGTGTTTTGATACTCCTCAATGGAAAACTCTTATATCATAAAATCGAAGCCAAAAGTAGACTTTTAGCTACCAAGATTGCCTATAAAAATAATGACTTAAAGTTGGCCAGAAAATGGGTTTCTCTAGTATCTCTCAAAGCATTACCAACCAAAACAATATTGGGACAAATGCAAACTTAAGCATACATCAAGTTGCTAACAATAATAACAAATAAGACCTTATTTATTTCAATTACCTCCCTATCACTCTAAGGACATTGAGACTTATGAAATTTTTTATTCTCTGAACAAGCACAACACATGAAGTTAGAATACATATATAATCATTTGAATCCTCTCTAAGACCCTCCAATAATTTCACGTGTCTTATCACATAAAAAAATGGATTCATAAACAACTTGCAGTAATACTTAAGCCCTTCACATCAAAATAATTTCTTAATGAACAAGTAATCTTAGTCACAATCTTAATCAATTGTTAACATAGAGTATGTCACCAACATGTAAGATAAGAGTCATGAATTTTTTTTCCTACTAGCCTTAAATAGATTTCCATTTAGAAAAAAAAATGTCTTAGCATCTATTTTGTATATTTCCAAGTCAAAGTGCGTTAACAATTAACACCATCTAAACTACACCTTGTCATGAAGCCTTTAATAAACCTCAACACTTTATATTCTTGCTTGTTTTCAACTCAAAGGAAACCTTGAAGGCATATAAATAAAATCAAATTAACCATAACCAAACAAGTTGTTTATGAAGGTGATAACAACAATAACATGCCATTCAAATCCAACATATAAAAAAACTATCAAGTCAACAACAATGAACTCAAATTAACTACAATTACTCAAAGTTACAATTAAAAACAAAATTTTCTCAGTGGATAAAACACAAAACTAACGCATGTCTAGAAGGTATATTTAAGAAAACTTTTCACAATGATCTAATACTCGACTTCATCATATTAATGAACTCCTTCCTTCTAGTTTTTATTCTTGAAATATAATAGCCACTGAACTTATGTCCAAACTTCTTACAATACTATCAATTCCCTTTGAAGAGCTTTTTATTAGCTCTTAGATATTGCACAAAATGAGATTTACCCTTCTTCATAGATTTATCCTCTTGAGTAACAATAACAATGGTCTCATTAATGGCCCACTTATGATTCTAAGTATTATAATAGGTTTTCATAACACCAAATTAAGAAGGTAATGACTCTATAATCTTTCATATCAGGTATTTAAATCAATTTCTAGTTGCATGGATTTCATCTTGTTTCAATAATGTATAATAATCTATATATGCCTACAAACACTACTAGTAAGATCATACATGGTGTTAAAAAATTGGGGGACATAATAACTTTCTTTTAGCATTTTCAAAATTCCTATTTTTCACCAACTAACTTTAGATTAGTCTTCACACAACTTTTTTTTTTTGTAATGTTTTGTCTAATGGACTTTTACATGGTGTACCTTGATATCATCAAACATACTTTACCCTGTCTCTTATGAAATATCTTCTAAGCAATATTTATTTTAGTAATAAAAGCTAAAAGCTTTAATATACACAATATGCTCAACATACATATTCTCTTATCCACCATAATACCGCCTAAGAGTCCCAAACCATGATATATATATATATATATATATATATATATATATATATATGTATGTATATATATATATATATGTATGTATGAATATAATGAGGGATCTGTTTATTCTAAAAGTAAGTATACCTAAACTTATTATGCTCAATAACTCATATTTTACATCAAATTTTAATGATTCAACCATTGAACTTAAAGTTCTTAACGCATAGATCAAATATGCAAATTTTTTAAAAATTTGAAAACCATTTGATACTTCATTTCATTAATTCAAATTGGCGAATAATTATAAAAATATTTTATATGTTGATTTGAATTAATGAAACGAAATATCAAATAGTTTTCAAATTTTTTAAAAATTTGTAGACTTTCTCTATGCATTAAAAGCTTTGAATTTAACGGTTGGATCATTGAAATTTGATATAGAACATGAGTTATTAAATGAAGTAAGTCTAAGTAGACTTGCTTATAGAGTAAACGAATCCCTCCTCTCTATATGTATATGTATATGTATATGTATATATATATATGTGTGTGTGTGTATGTGTGCCAAGTTTCGTCGACACCATGATTTCAAATTAGTGAAATGAAACCTTCAATCATTTTTACAGAATGCAAATTTAATCATCTAATTATTATATTTGATGATATTACAAAATAGATAAAGTATAAAAAATCCATACAATTCTAAAATTATTTGAGAATTCATGGCAATGTTTTAAAATTGGAACAATCATTAAACCAATTAGACTACTAGATTAGTGAGTCAGAAGTTCAATTAGTGGGTTAATAATTAAACTACATGATCTTATCTTTATTTAATTTTTTTAAAAAATATTCATGTCATATATTTCATACTTATAAATTTTAATAAAATTCATACTGTCTTAAAGAAGCTTCCAATTTTTTTTTATAATCAACATAATACTAACAAAACAACTTAATTATAGACTAATTTGCATAAATTAATATATAATTAAAAATATAATTTTAGATTGGAACTTATTATATAAATTATTTAACTCATTTGTATAAGAATATAGTATGTTGGTTCAATGGTCACTAAGGTGATTAAATAATTATATTTACCTCGATTCAAGTCTTATCTAATCTAGAATTACCTTTATATTTTTATTTTATATGAAGAAATAAAGTTAGTTAAGCATTGAGACATAACAAACGCACATACTATAAATATAATTTAATATTTTATATGTTTGACACTAGTTAAAACAAAAGAATGAAAAGATAAGCTATAAAATAACTTATATCACATGCTTACTAAACAAATATTCTGGTCTAATGGTAATGCAACTCTTATGTAACTATCAATATAAAGGTTTGAATACCATCTAGCACAATATTCTTTTAACATTTTGTAAGTTGACCGATCTTACTTGTGCTTTGATTCGATGGTTGAACTAAAAAATTGGTCAAATCATAACAGTTATGACTGAGTCAGTAACATAAATGATTGAATTAAAGGCTTGAATCAATCGACCAATGGTCCCAATCTAACCGGTTTAACTGACCAATTCAAGCCAATTTTTGAAACTATGGCTCATCAAATTACTTTATTTTAATGTATAAAACGATATCCAAAATACATGTACATATGTACTATTAGATAGCATATCTAAAAAAGTCCAAATCATGTGAAATTCATTATGCATGATCATGAATGTAATATCATCAAATACAAAGATTGAATCAGTTGAATTTGCATTCTATAAAAAAATATTGAAGGAGTCATATCATTTCACTAATTTGACATCATGATTTCAATGGATCCTAACTAGACACACATATATAATGTTTAATTTCATGCCACAAGAAAACATCACAATACTAATTAAGCACTAGAATAAAATTCATACAAACAAAACCAAATTACATTTTATCAATCACAAATAACGTTATTAATATTATACCAATAAGTATAATTATCATTAATATCATATTAAACACAAAAAATATAGAAATACAAATTTTATATAAATAAATGAGATGAAAATTATTCAAAATATTAACAATTATGCTTGAAAACAAATCAATATTCATAACAAATTATTTTTTTTATATGACTAGGAATTATAACCTTGTCCTATTGAGTTAATCTATTTTCGCAGGATATTGTGACTTCATGTCTAAGGCAATGATCAAATCTCAATTTTTAGTTAATGAATACAAATGCTGAAAAGAAAATTATTTAAATCACATAATCACCCAACTTTAATTTATTAAACAAAATATGTAGTCGGACAAAGTAGAATATACACTAATATTTATGTAATATTATTTGAGTCATGCATAAAAAAAATTTAGGTCCAAAATCTGATAGTACAATATTAAAAACAAATAAAAGACTCATAAATAAATTGATATTAAATATTTAAGAGTATCCAAAATGTTGGGAAAAGTACATAAAAATCCAAAACTATATTTTAAAATTATTTTGGAACCAAAATGGGTCCATAATGAGCTCACACTTTATTGGCCTTATGAGTTCACATTAGTAAAGAATAAAAAATGATTTTAAAAATGGGTTAGAAACTTGTGAATTTATCCTGCGAAAATCTCCTACAATCTAGTACATTCTTGGGTGATTTTTAGGCATAGATTTGCGACTTGTCGATTGCTTGAATTTTTTTATTGTGTTGTGAGAATTATGGATTGAAGGCGCAAAATTGGGTTCAAAATAGAAGTTCATGAAATTCTTCCACATGGTTTAATCTTTCAAGAAGAAAATTTGCATATTAGATCTTCTAGCAAGGACGATCAGAAGTTAGAAAACAATTTGCTATATTGTTTGAAAATTAGTGAGAATTGGAGTACAAAAGCTCACTTTTCTTTTTCCAACCCAAATCATAAATGCAAGAAATTGTGAAATTCTCTTTAATTCTAAACGAGTTATGGATGCAATCCATTAACCAACCATTTATAATCCTGTCTCAATTTTGAAAAAAAAATAATAATCAAGTTTGTACGTTAATAAGATCGTAATGAAGTATGTAATGTAACGAGTTCAACAATGATTTGATCACAAATTGTCTTAATTGTTGGATACACAAAATCCAATGAGATTAACACATTTTATAATGCATACGCAAGGCCAAACAATATGGAAATTCCTTCATCAATTTTGAAAAACATACCTAAAATATACGGATTCGAGAATTTCAAAGAATGTTTTTTCAATCTCAATCTTTTGGAAAACGAAAGCAAAATTTTGGGATATTTTTCTAAAATATTTTATTTAATTTAAGGTACACCAAAATTCTATGATCGAAAAAACCCTGAATTGTTTAGCCCTATATGACCTAAAATTAAAAGGAGGAAGGATATAGTTTATAGAATTCAAAAATTGTAATTTTAATATAAAAACAACTGCAACATGCATCAATCCAAGCTTTGATATCAATTGATAAAAATTTAATGACAAATGATGCATAGTCATAACATGTTCATAATTATACAGCAACAAAAAAGTTTTTTAAAAAAGGGCATGTTTACAAAGAAAGAAAAGAAAGTTCATGTTTGTTACCTCCACTAAATCATGAATAATGAAATGAAGGAGATGTTCCTCTTTGTCCAGAAGTTAAAGTTTTCACCCAATATCGTATTGCACAAAATTACCTAATGAGGTGACAAATTTATAACCACGCAAAAGAGAACAAAGACTCCTTATTTTTTGGTTACTAAATGAGGGCATGGTCCATCATAAGCACACACCATAAATGTAAACAACTAATATTAATCAACAAAAATATCATAAATACTATTTTTATAATTAATATTAATAATCTAAAATTTAATTCAACAATTAGACAACACTAATACATCAAATTCCAACAAGTTTTACAAGAAAGAAATATCAACATAAACTCTTATGATGATTTGGAAAACTTAAGAAGACTTATCTAGGTCATGGCTATTCAAATATATATAATTCAACTCCTTTGCGAAATATGATGAGCAAAGCCTCACAGAGAATCCATTATAGACATTTGCCACCTTTGCCAAACACAATTCAATCATGTACTTGAAGGGCTCGTGCATCTTATTAAAAGGTTGACTAGCAAATTCCTCGAATGGCATCCACTTTGTCACAAAATACAAAGCACAACAAAAAAAAATTTTAGTCAAGAGAATTAAATGTATCATTTGAGAATATGTATAAATATCTTTAATTTAAAAAAAAAATTCAATTTGTAGAAAGTTTGTTATGTTTTAAAATTTTAAAATATTGTTTAAATAAAGATAAATATGTTATTATCATTTAAGTTTAGAATGTTATCAATTTGATTTTAGGATAAGAATAATATTAGTATTTGAATTTTTGCATTACAATTTTTCTCTATAGAGCTAGTCCACGAATAAAAATTGCAAAACAACCTATCATCATCGACCAAATGGAAAAATATGATCATAGTAGCACTAGTGTAATGAGGTAAATATATGACAACAATGGATTATATGAAAAGTCAGAAATAATTGATATGTTGAATTCTAGTATAGAATAAGACATCAACATGCATCTTATCAACTCTCATTTGAGGAACTTGGAACAAAAAGTATCCTTTATCATGTATGTGCCTAGATTCCAATACTATAATTAGTTTCATAGTTATTCTTCAACAACTTGAAGGACAATCATTAGAACCAATAAAAAAGTATGTTGATTAAAGAGTATTTGAACAAGTTTATTATATAGATAGTGATCACATAATGTGTCACGTTTTATAAATATAACCATGATTTGTTCTTAAATTTTTTCTCACAACCAATTCTTTTGTGCTTTCAGTTAATATTTTCTCGGTGCTTTCTTGCACAATTGGACTATTGTGTTGCTGATGCATTGATGTGATATGACCTTTCTATATTTTGCATCTATATTTTTAGAGTAAAGATACAGCGTCTGAAAAATTTATCTGCATCATTCTTTGAAATTTAAAATATTAATATTTTTTAATAAATTTATTATAAAATAATTATTTATTTTAATGTTTTATAATTTAAATTATCATTTTATATATTTGGATAGATTTTCGGATAGTCATTTCGTACTATCTATCATTTTTCATGTTTTTAGAGTTTAATTTGTTAGTTATTTACATTAAGAGAAAAAAAAAGAAAAAAAGACATGATGTGACATAGTCAAACAAAACTACCTGAGCTGCCTCAATTTCCAATTCTTGCTTTTTGATGTCGAAAGAAAGAGGACGCAACATGCAAACAAAAGATAAATCTGATTTTCCAAAGAATGAATTGTGTGTGTGCCTGAAATTTAGAAACATGAGAATGTCACAAGAAAAATTACAAAAAAGAAAGTCAGGTCAAGACATGTTAGAAACTTTCAATTATTTTAACGACCTTGAGTTTATTAAAATGTAATTTTCCAAACTAATGATTAGAAGAGAAAAAGTAAAGCAAGTGTCCTAAACTCCTCAATCAAGTCTTTCCCTTGAGCTTAAATGATATTAAATTACAGACCACATGTAATTTGATTTAGCCAATTCTATTTGGCCTGCTTGTAGGAAATTTCCTTTCTAAATCCATAATCTATGTTATTTCTCCTAAAAAAAGTATTAACATGTCTTTTTTAATTTGTATACTAAACCTTGGTGCCTTGATATAATATAAGCACAAATTAAAAGGTGTCTCTCATGTTTTAGGTGTCACAAATCAGAAAATTCATACCTGAATGCTAATACTTCCACAAATTCTGTATCAATCTGAATAAGAATAAAACAAACCAAAACCAAAGTAAAAGTCATGAAAGTGAATAACATATGGGAATGAAAAATTATTCTTTGATACTTACTCCTGTCTCTTCTTTTACTTCTCTAATAGTTGCTTCAAAAATCTCCTCACCCTGCAAGTACAAAACCAACTTTCATGTTGCTAACCAAATTGTGAATTTTTTTGAAGCATAGATGAAATTTGTCTTTAAGAGTGTGCATACTGCATCAACTACCCCAGTAGGTATCTTCCAAACACCAATCCCATGGAATCCACCTCTTTTTTCCTGAACAACAAGCACCTACAAAGGGAACAAAAAATAGGAAGAAAGAGTTAAAAGAATAACAATTTAGAATGCCAACTTGAAACAAGATTGATTATTCCTTTATTTGTAACAAAACATATGGATCTACATAACCAAACTTTGATCTCATGTTAGACCTCTTTCTTATCATTTATGACAATAGCTCCAACTCCTACACGATGTGAAGCATTTGGAGGAATTGTGCAACCTGTTTTGGGAATCCAGTAAACTAGCATCAAATAGCTTGGCTCAGCATGGTGGTACCAAAATCCCTCCTGCAAGAAACATAACACAAAGCACATTTATGACCAAATTGTTATAAATCACAAATATCAAGATTCCATCAATTTCCTTAGATTTAGTTATTTGACATCACATAGGAACAAATAAAATATAATAGAATAGAAATTGATGTGATCATCTTTCACCTTACACAAGTACCTACCCAAAATGACCAAATATGACACAAGATGCTTTGAATATGAAATGGATAAAATTAGGCTAACATGTGGCATCTATCAAACACTAGACAAACATTTCTATTGCATTCAGCATTAGATAATAGAGAACATTAAACCATAGTTATAATTTGGTTTATATGGGTTTGTCATTCTTTTTTACGTCACTATCACAAGTTTTTTTTATTATTGAATCTGATATAACCACGCATAAAAACAATTTATAACAAAACTTAAAATATGGCAAAATTACCTTAACTACAATTTCAACAAGATTAACAAGCTCGATAGGTAATTTGATCCAAACACCATCTTTCCCCTGCAATGCACACTAAAGTTAATAAAGGCTAACTAGAGGTCACATGTTTTCATTTTTATGGATGAATAAATTTTAGGTAAGAACAATATAATATGCAATTAATTATGCAGCAAAAATGTTGGCATTTATACAAATAGGGTTTATACACATCCCACATGTGCACTCACATACATCATATATAGGTTTGAAATGTTGAGTGAGGTTACAAAAATCCATAATGTGCATGTAGCATTAATGAAGACTTTGAAGGCAATGAATTGGAGTATGACTTCATGATGTATTATTTAATGGTTTGTCTTAAGGTGTATGGTCAACAGAATCTAAAGAGAATCCCTTCTTAGAAGAACATTAGCTTCAAGTTTTTACTCATGAAAAGGTGTTTTCTAGTCAAACAAATGATATCATACGACCACATGAACTACTTCTTACACCTAAAGCAAGAAAGTGAAAATAGGCATGAAGAAATGGCTAAATGTTTTAAGAGGAGAACTTATATCAACAAAGTACTATTTTAGGCTCTAAATCATAATATTCACCTGTTGCTTCCAATGTACAAGTGAAGATCTAAGCAAAGTAGCAAAAACTTCAGAGTCCATAGCCTCTTTTAAGTCCACAATGACTCCTCCATGTGCATCATTGGTGGCAGGGAGAATGTTAACACATTCAAATCCATTTTCACACGGTCGATCCCCTAACAGCAATGTTGGACTAGCTGAGACTGACATGAGACTGCATCATAAATAAATAATTATAAACTCTAAAAGAAAACAACAATAACAACAAGAACAACAAAATCTTATCTCATTGGGTGAGTTAGGCCTACTACATAGATTATATGATGTCATTTGGCTCAGTTAAAAACTAATGTTTCATAAGCAAGTTAAAATAAAATTAAAAAAAATTTAGAGGTTGAACACTTATGTCACATCTAGTTTACTTTTAAACTTGCACAACTCCACAGGTGGCTTCACCTAAACTTAATGGAAAAACTTTTGGTTGGAGGCTTCCTATAAAGTGGCAAGATTGTGAATCCAAGAATTATACAATCAATAATGGAGTCAATCTTTATCCAAACTACTGAAACAACTTCAAAATGAATTGTTTTTTTGGCACTTCGAGACAACAGAGTAACTACTTTCAATTGGTTTCAAGGTAGTTTAACTGAGTCTGCTAATTCTCAAAGTCCATCACAAAATATGCAGTGACAAAATACCATTTGCACAGCAAAGTTCTTAGTAAAATAGAAGAGAAAAACATAAGACAAATTCTAAAATATACTCTAGTCTCAAGTCTCAACCAAAGCATATTCGGTTTGAGAGACAAGACAAGAAAAGACAACACCAAAGCCAAGATGGCATGACACAAACAAGTTCCACAAATAACTAGAAATAGCTAGCAGAAGAGTGTTACCAAGAAGAACCACACCAAAGAAGATTACCTTGAGAACAAACTCTAAACAAGATGAGAATCAACTGAAAACTTGAGGATTCAATTCAAAGGCTAAAGTTTGGAAGAAAATAAAAGGGGACCACAGGGAACATACACTAAGTTAAAGCACTAGCTAGTGGAACATGGAGTATTGTAAGGAATGAGGTTGCAATTTATAATAAGCACACAACACTGTCTCCAAGTCATGAGTGCGTGGTGACGTGTTTCCACTTCGCCCTTTGTGAAGTAAGGCTTTGTGCCATGTCCTTAATCCTATTAGCCGCCCTTGTGATAAATTACAGTAGTGGCTTGAAGCAGTATGAACACGTTTACCGCTTCTTAGATTCATGGTTTTGAAAAACACTACCCATATTGGTTGATTCTTTAGCTAAACTAAATTTTTCTTCTTAATTTGGATCATGTCTGGAGGGAGGATATTGCAGCTGAGATTGTTTCTGATGTAACCCATAACCGGCAAGATTTTTCTTAATCTTTGAATGATATTTCTTCTCTTTGAAAGAAAAGAATATAAAGCACCCAACATATCAATTTCTATTATTAATCCACTTAAAACATACTTAATTATAACCATTAAGTTTCTTTTACATTAGTACATAATTTTTTTGAATAAGAACTTTATAAATCTGAAATTAACTCACCCTTCCTTCCTTCAAGATTGTCATCATGGACTTGTTAAGATTGTTACTGAGATTCAACAAATTAAAGGGGATGGTGACACCACCATGGTCAACGGATGGGTAATACACACCACCACTGAGTCAAGAGATGGTGATGGTAACACACCACCACCTCATGGTCATGGTCAAGAAAAGGAGGGTAATATAGCACCACCAAGTCAATAGATGATAATGAGACCACCTCATACTCATGAAATAAGGGGTGACATAACTACCTAGCTCCTTCAAATGATTCCATAGCGATTTGTCGATTTAAGGAAAATAATTCATCACAAGAACGTAATTGAGTGCAATTTTTTCTTTGGGTACATTAATTGAAAGCAATTGATATATTACGAGATTAAATAAAAGATGAAAAGTTAAAACTACAACGAATTAACACTAATAACTGCTTTTCAAAACTCAATTATGCAATTTGGATTTTACTCAAAGTGTCAATTATATTACTGACAAAAATTGAATTTAGGGAAGAGATTAACGCACTTCAAAGTAGTGAACCCACAAAATTGAAATTTGAATCTTTAGTGGATGCTCTCATATGATTCGAATAAAATTGCTTTTTGTTAATACCATTATATATTTATCTAGCTTTTTGGATGGTAACGAAAGATTACTGAATTTTTTCAAAAAAATAATTACATTTTCTACTATTACAATACTTATTCAATTTTTTCTATTATAAATTATATGTATAAATAAATTATTTATAATATTTATATACATTTTTAAAATAGAAAATTAAATAAAATAATATGACATTTTATAATTGAAAATAAAAATAGGAAACAAAAAGAAAGAGTACTCAGTGAGAAATTTTCTGATTGTGAAAAATGATAACTATAGATCTATATATACAATAAATGTGCATTTTTCTTTTAATTTAACTATATATCACACTTAGTTTTCATTAGTAAGTCATTTAATATGTTCCCGTTCCCGAAAGATATAAAACTTTTTTATATAGTTTTCTCGAACTAATTTCTGTTTTTTTTTAATATAAAGAGATATATATTTGTTTTTTTATCAAAAAATATTAATTCTTGATTGTTATGTTAATTAGTAAGGGATTTAAATCTATTTCCTCCTTAACACTCCAATCCTATATCCCTCCCCTAAACCATCAATAAACAAACCACCTTAACTTCTTCTCACCAAGGAATTAAATGTTAGTATTTGAGTAAAAAACACACGTACGAACAATTTGAGTAATCCCTACTTCTCTGAAAAAGCATTTGTACAAGATAAATAATAGTATACATTATTATACTAGGAATAATTAGCATCATTATTAGGAAAGGGAAAGGGATTAGAGCAACTTCAATGGAAGTTGTTTGTCCTATGAAACAACTCAAGCCTCGATTTTTTGTCATTGATGGACTCTGACGTGGCAACATGAGTTGCTTGAAGAAAAGAGAGAGTTGTTTCTTCAAGCAACCGTTCCTTACCACATTTCAAGCAGATCTTATTGAACATATTTGGAAACGTTTCAAAAATAATAATGATAAAAATTAATTTTGTATAATGTTTATGTGCTTTATTTTATTTTTAATATCTACTTATTGTGTATTTTTTCTCGTAACTTATTTACTTTCACTGTAGTGCAATTATCATTTTTAATAAAAATTTAAATTTGGTTCATAAATGATTAGAAAAAAAATTAAAAATTGAATTTCTTAAAGTTTCTTAGTATTAGAGTAAATTTGCGTTTAAATTATTTAATATTGATATAACACACTGAAAATTACTTATTTTATTTTTTAATGTATAAAACAACTCAAATAAATTATTTATATTAGAGATGCCCTTAGGTCTTAATTAATGGAAGCATGAGTTTTGATGGAATGTTGTTGTACACAAGATAAATAATAGTATGCATTATTATAATGCTGGCCAGCGTTTAGGCTCTCAAGTGTGTGCAGACTGCAGAGTAATAATAAGAGAACGTGTGTGAAAGTGATCGCATTATAACGTTTATTTCATTCACGTATACTTTCAACACGGAGGTGGCTCATAGATTCTTAAGAGCTTTTTTTTTATAAAAAAAAAATTATTTGACGTGTTTCTAAATTTTAACTTTATTATACAATTTAGTATTTTTCGTTATATTTCATTACTAATTTTGTTAGTTTCATGACCGACCAATAGATAATTGTCACTGATATGTATTATTTATCTTAAATGACATACAACAGATCGACACTAATCAAGTAAATTGAAACGTGTGATAAAATAGATTTAATTTAAAAATGATTAAAGTAATTTTTGAATGACTTATTTTTAACTACTCACTTCCATTCTTGTATTTTGTAATAATAGAGAAAATTATTATCATTAAGTTCTTCTCCACTTTTACCAAAAGTGTTTAATTTGTGATTCATTAAACATAGTAAAAACATTTATATTCAGTTGATATATATCTTTATTTGAGATCTTTGAAAATGATCACTCATTTTATTAAATTTTAAATACAATAATTAGGATTTACAATCCTAAACATGTAATTAGAATAGATGAAAAAAATAAGAATGACTAAAACAAAAAAAATTCAATTATAAGAAATCTTACAAAATCCAACAATAACATTTTATTTTAATCAAAATAATCATGACCATAATTTTTAAATATGACAAAATGTCTATTATTAACTATAAAATATCAAAATATTACAATATGATCTATATTACATGATTAGGCGAGACTAAAATGAAGAGAAAATAAATATCAACTTGACACTTAACTTAATTTAAGAAAATTAATAAAATTAGTAATTAAATATAACAAAAGAGTAACTTACATAATAGAATTAAAATTTAAGAACTCAAATATATGAAAAAAATTTCAAAAATTTATCAGCCATCTCTTCCCACTTTCAAGAACCAAATTGAATATTTCGTGTTTGATTGATATATTAAGTTACTTTTCTATATAAGCAAATATATTTCCTATGACAAATATTATATTATCATATACTCATAGGCATCACAATTAAATTCGAATTCACGACATCCCTCCGATCTTAATCCGATTTCGACGGAGGAAATTTGGTTTAACATGCTTCAAATTCGGGTACGAGTTTTCTCAATTTGAGACATAATAACTCTCCATCACGCTCCCATCCCCACCGTTTCAAATTATTATTAGATTTAAGATTTTATTTTAATATTTTCGTTGTTATACTTACTAAAAATATAAATTAATTCTTTTTATATAAATAATTTAAATTATTGAAAAAAATTAAATAATAAACAAAATTATACATTGAACTAAAAATATAATTTAATTATTAATATTTTATTTTTAAATTCTTTCTTACTTATTAGTTTTTATATATAATTTTTTGGTAAAACTTATTAGTTTTTATATATTATTTTCTATAAATAATAAATTAAAATATAGTTTATTTAAAATATATAATTAAAATAAAATATAAAAATGCGATGATTCCCTACAAGTCCTTGATTCATGTAATATACTTGTCTTTTGATTTTAGTATTTTTTAATTTTTTAAATAGTTATAAATGTTCATATTTTTTCATTAACCTATTATCACTTAGTCCTATTAATTGCTAAAATAACTAAGAAGTCAATTTTTTTATATAAAAATTAGTTATTAACAAAGTTAGTAGATATATCACCTAATTTGACCAAGTCAAACTAGCCTTCTCATGTTCATCCACACTGAACCTCTGAGTAGATTGTTTATCCTTTACCAAGAAATGTTTGACCTGTCAATAGTTTGACACACTAACTTATCAGTCAGAAGATGAGTTGTACAACAATCACTCTTCCTAGCCCTTTGTAATGTGGGACATAGATATCTTGGGACCATTTCCAGTGACTAAAGGACAAGTAAGATTCTTCCTGGTCGGCATTGACTATTTCACCAAGTAGATCGAAGCTGAGCCACTAGCTAAAATAACCTCAAACAATGCCCAAAGATTCACATGAAAAACATCATATGTTGGTACAACCTCCCAAAAGCCATAGTCGTCGCCAATGGTAGAAAGTTCATAGAAACCAAATTTGAAAACTTCCTCAAAGAACTCGACATCTCATACTGGGTGCCATTAGTTGAGAACCCCAAGCTA
Source organism: Cajanus cajan (assembly GCF_000230855.2). Lineage (NCBI taxonomy): Eukaryota > Viridiplantae > Streptophyta > Magnoliopsida > Fabales > Fabaceae > Cajanus > Cajanus cajan. The sequence goes on from NC_138518.1 coordinate 60,582,982, forward strand.
GTAGTCAAGCTGAAACAGCTAATAAAGTCATCCTAAATAAATCGAGAAAATGTCTTGGGCCCTCTAAAGGAGCATGGCCAAATGATCTTCCTAGCATCCTTTGGGTCTATCATCACACCCCTCAATTCACCACCAAGGAGACCACTTTTCGCCTGACATTCAACATAGACACCATGATACCAGCCAAACTCAATGTATCCTCCTATAGACGTTCCCATTTGGAACCAACAACAAATGATGAGAACATGAACATCCAACTTGCCCTTGTCGACGAAGTAAGAGAAAAAGAAAAGATCAACAAAGAAGCATGCAAAAAAGATTGCTCCCCACCATAACTCCAAACTAAAACCCATATCTATCTACCATGGAAACCTTGTATGGCGAGCTACATTGGATGCACGATGAAACAAATGAGGAAGCAAACTCACCCCCGATTAGGACGACCTTTTTCGCATCATTGAAAGTTTAAGCAATAGCGTGTACCGACTTGAAGAACTGAATAACAAGCCAACCCCTAGAACATCGAACACGACTCATTTGAAGCCACTACTTTAGCTATACTTGTGTAGTCAAGTTATGTACTTTTTTTCCTACCTTAGTTTTTTTCCCCATATAAAGGGTTTTAAACTAAAAAGGTTTTAACGAGACACTTGAAGACATGTAACGAATCTCAAACAACTCATCAATGAAATCTTTTTTTTCTTTCCTCAACAATTTTTATAAGACAACCCTCACATCATCCATAAACGAAATTATGAACTTTCAAGTGTGTACACAATTTCCAAGTAAATGAGCTCTTGAGCTTTAACAAATAAACACAAACTTTCAAGTTCGTACACGATTTTTAAGCAAATGAGTTCTTGCTTCTTAACAGATAAACATGAACTCGAAAGCTCATATGTGATTTCAGAGCAAACAAACTCTTGTGCCTTAAAAAATAAACACAAACTTCCAAGTTTGTATGCAGTTTTCGAGCAAACAAACTCTCGCTCATTTAACAAATAAATACGAACTTTTGAGTTTGTATCCAATTTTTGAGCAAACGAGCTCTTGTGCCTTAACAAATAAACAATAACTTATAAGTTTGTATGCGATTTCAAAGAAAACAAACTCTTGCGCCTTAAAACACAAACTTCCAAGTTCATACACAATGTTAAACTCTCAACTTGCTACAAACTATGAATCCTCAAGCCCTCAAACTTGAACACACTCAACTCAAAAGAGCCAAAGAACCTTTGGAAATCAAGAGCTATGCCGACAACAAAAATATTATACAACAAACAACATCAAGTAAACCATCCATACATTCAAGGCGACAAAACCAAACATTGTCCAAATACAAAATGACAAAGACAACAAAACACACCATATACCCCTTGTCTCCCCAGGCCCCCCAACAGAAGGCCTTCCAATGAATCCAACATTGTTAAAGGCCATGAACACATCCTCCCATTCATCAGATGATTCCTCCATATCATCCTCTTCAAGAAAGTCAACCTTGTTTATAAGCTTTCCGTCAATAACATCAAAATCAACATTTAACTCGCTACACAAAAAATCTAGGGCATGAAGCATAACTTGTTGAATCGCCTTCTGAAAACCACAAGTGTACTCCTCAAACATGGCATTCTCCAATGTAATCACGTAGGCCTAATGATCCCTTCTCTATGCCAACAATAATAACTGCTCAAATGACAAATTGCCCACTTCCTCAGCAAAGCTATCACACTCTTGCAACATTGTATCCTTCTTAGTAGTGATCTTTGCCACCAGGGTAGTAAGAGTGTCTTCCCTCCTCCTTAGAGATCACCTATTGCCAATCAACCTCTCCTTATCGCCATCAAGACTTGCACACATAATGGTTAGCACAACCCTTTTTGATCGGCTAGTGTCCAACTCAAAGTGAAGCATCCCAATTTCTACTATCAACACATCTTTCTCCACATGATCAAAATCGCCATTTCTTGACCCAAGCTTCACATTCTCAACCTTGGCTTCAAACTCCCTTGCTTTGACATAGTATCTGGATACACTACACAGACAAAAACTCACATCGCAAGAATCTAGAAACCTAAATACATGGTCTTGCATAAACACTCACAAGATAAATTCCAAGAAATGAACAAGAAAACATTCCACCTCATCTTGTCTCCAGCAAACATGACAAAAAGGAAGAAAGATACTTCAAATCTTCCAAACTCAAAGCAAGAAAAGAACCCACCACCAAAAGGACTGTCAAAGAAACAACGTGAAAATAACAATAACTAAGACAACACCCTCATTTATGGAACACCATAACCATCACTTCCCCATACAAATCAACAGCCAACATTCCCAAGCAATTACTGGTCAATGACCTAGATTCTCGGGTAGGCAAAGCATTTGGCCATTAAAACATGCAAAAAAAATTGACAACAAAAACAAATTAATTACACAAATACCACCAATATTGTCAGCAAACATCAAAAGAGTGTTCCTAATCTTCGTCGCTCTGAAGAACTCAAAAGCTTAGGGGGTTCACATATTTTCTTGCTCAAATAGTTTGAGCTCATTTCACGAGCTCGCCCATACTGTGGGCTCCAAACCACCAACATTGCAAGTGCTTATTGATCACTTCATCACTATGATCACATGTTGATCACTACAAGGTGATCACTTTACCATTATGATCACAAACTAATTCCTTCAAACTTCTAAAATTTTCAACTACAATAATCATAAACCGAACTCTTCATTGCAATCGCAACTTATGAGCCTTCAAGGTTATCATCTTAAATGATTGCATATTAGTCATTACTACTAACTTATCACTTCTAACAAGCTAGGCATGTATAATTATAAGCTAGAAAATGACTATTACAACCTACAAACATACTACCTCTAGTAGACATAAAAATGTTTACTAGCAAAAGGCATAAACCACTCATGTAGCATAAGTGATAAATAAAGTGACCTAAACACAAATAACTCCTTCCTTTTAAAGAGCTTGGGGCTTGGGGGACTTATGTATCGCCTAACTCAATCAGGTCGAGTTGGCCTTCTCTTGCTTCTCCATATTGGGCATCCATCCCATCATCAAAAGCAAAATCTTATACGGCTAATTGTCGCAACCCAAAAATTTCTGATCTTGCGACCTATGGTTTAGACATCCTTTTAAAAGTCTCATTAATTAAGGAATGCCCGAGCACCAGACTAATCCTTAATCAATGATTTTGAAAATAGGTTCATGGAGTCGCCACAAATATTTTACTCAAAACATTGGAAAAAGAAAAGGTTTTTAAAGATCCAATAATGGCCTTGATAACCATAATTGGGTTCGGGGGTCGGTTACGTGTAGGGAAGGTATTAAGCACCCCTACAACGCCCTCAATCGGTACCCTATGATGAAGTTAATATGATAAAAATTAATGAATTAAATATTGAATCCCCTTTATTAATATTTATTTACATATTTAAAATATAAATTAAACGATTAACCCTAAAATATCTACATTATGAAGTTTGTTATAACAAAAAAAAAGATAAAGATGAATAATAAAAGAGAGAGAAAAAGATTGACTGAAATACCTCTTGAACGAGCTTTATTGAATCTTCAAATATGGAGAAGGTGCTTTGTGGCGACCTTTCACACTACAATATGCCTCACAGATCTCAAGAAATACAATAGGAGGGAGAGAGAAGATAGAGATGCGACACAAATCTCAAGAAATACAATAGAAGGGAGAGAGATAGAGAATTTTCGTGCTCAAAGGAGTCTTATTCGAAATTTCTATGGCCGCCTTGAGAATTGTGCCCGAGGCTTCAATTTATAGGCATCAGATGTTGGCCGGAACGTCCTGTTCTGGATTCGAAACGGCCCGTTCCAGATCTGAACGTTATGTTCAAATTACGCACTCTAGAACGGCCCGTTCTGAAAACGGAACGGCCCGTTCTGGTATTGGAACGGCCCGTTCCGATATTGGAACGCCCTGTTCCGGTATTGGAACAGCCTGTTCCGGAATTGGAACAGCCCGTTCCGGAATTGGAATGACCCGTTCCGATATTGGAACAGCCCATTCCGGTATTGGAACGGCCCGTTCCGATATTGGCTTTTTAGGTGTTTTAGTCTCGTTGGAACGCCCGTTTTGATATTGGAACGGCCCATTCCGAGGTTTGGAACGGCCCGTTCCGATTCTGGAACAGCCCGTTCCGGGCTACTAAAACAACCTTATTTGACCTTTGGGCCTTCTGATATCCTGTCTTGTTGTTTGCCTGCTTCGGGAGCTCCTTTCCTTCATGATGTAGGTCCATTTTCTTGTTTGTGTGCCCCCGGACGAAATTGGGTGTCTACAGCTGTCCCTCTTTACTTGTCCTTTGGAGTAGCCGTGTTGCTTTTCCAAAGGCAAGTAAAGACGTAGACATTTCGTCCGGGTCTTCTTCTCATCTCTGTGTTGATGCTTCTACGTTGCTTCCCTTGGACAGGTGTATTTGCTCGTATTCTCACCCTTTAGAGCAGTTGAACATTGATTGCGTACTCTATTGGGTAATAAGGTTGACAAATTGTACACCTGATCTTCAGTCTTCGAGTAGAAGCTCCATTGTTTCTCTTGTGATAATGTGTCCCTTTATTTGTAGCTTGTTTAAGAGGGAGTATTATTATGGCTGGCCTCTCCAGGCTGCCTGCTGAACGGGGAGTATTATTATGCATGGCTTCTCCAGGCTGCCTGCTGAATGGTGAGTATTATTATGCCTGCCTCTCCAGGTCGCTTGCTAATGTTGAGTATTATTATGCCTGGCCTCTCCAGGCCGCCTGTTGATGCTGAGTATTATTATGTCTGCCTCTCCAGGCCGCCTGCTGAATGCTGAGTATTATTATGCCTAGCCTCTCTAGGCCGCCTGCTGAATGTTGAGTATTATTATGCCTAGCCTCTCCAGGCCGCCTGCTGAATGCTGAGTATTATTACGCCTAGCCTCTCCAGGCCGCCTGCTGAATGAATGCCGAGTATTATTATGCCTAGCCTCTCCAGGCCGCCTGCTGAATGCTGAGTATTATTATGCCTAGCCTCTCCAGGCTGCCTGCTGATGTTGATGATGCGATTGTCCTTTTCCTATGGGAGGACGTCTGATGAAGACGAGGATTGCTAGTAGGTGGTGCCCTTGTGATGGTGGGCAAATGAGTAAATGATGGGTGACAGAGATTCTAGTGTTGCCCCTGCCATGTGAGTATTGTGATGCCTCTCCAGGCGCAATGTTGAGTCCTTTTGATTCATTGATGACTGATTGTTTGATTGTTGATGGATGATTGTGGAATGAAAGACTACCCATAGGTGGATGGGCAGGAGATGTTTGTTGTGCCCCTGTGTTGGTGGGCAAAGAAGTGGATGACTGGCAGAGATTCCAATGTTGCCCCTGCCACTTGAGTATTGTGATGCCTCTCCAGGCGTCTGCTTGTGGTAGGTTTTTTTTTTTTTTTTTTGAATTGCATTTTTTGTTTAGCTTCGGCTTTTTCACATTTGAAGCTTGCCTTTTCTGGTATTTTTTCTTAAATGCTTCGGCTTTTTCAACATTTGTGAAGCTTGCCTTTTTCTCATGTTGTTTTTTGCTTTTTTTTCTTTATTGTCATCATTGGTAGAGGGATCTAATCACATGATGTTATTTGTTGAAACTTTATTGATGAGTATTACTTTGGAAGCCACTCCTGGCTCTGGTTAGGAAGTCATTCCTAGTCTTTGCATTTTTTGGATCATCCTTTATTTAGTTGAGGAGTAAGGCGCGATGGCCTCTTCATGCTTACAGACTTGCTTGTTTGGTCGATTCTATTCTATTCCACTGTTGATATGTCTTTGCTCAGTGGGAACATAGAATCACTTGGGGTTGTCGTTTGCCACTGCTTGGCTCATGGTTGGCTATTTAGCTTGTGCTTCGTCCTGATGACTCCTTCTGACTCATAGCAAGCAGAATGCATGGATGCATGGATGCAATGAAAATGCAAGACAGGAGTGATTTTATTATTACTATTATTTTTTGTAATGCCCTTCCATATGCCCCTACCTCATATGCATGCGATGTAGTGTATGCTCATGTGTTTGTTCCTAAACATGCGATTCAATTTTTTTGTTGGGAAATTAACCTGTGCGCGTTAAGGTTAATGTTGACGATTCCTATTTATCCGTGCCGATCTTGATTACTGTTGGGATATGTTCTTTTGAGCCCAAGCTTCAATGGCTTCTTGACTATCCAGTCGATGTGTGGTCAAGCGTCTCTAACCTCTATTTGAGGACATCTCGATCTTTCCTCTGTGAGTATTCACTGTGCATTCTCCGTGTATATTTTTGGTGCCATTTTAATGCCATAAGGGTCAAGAGAAAAGACAGAAGGGATGTTTGTATTTTTTCAGAAGGGTTGTTAGAATGGATGTTTTTTTCCAAAAGGATTTTTTAGAAGAATGGATGTTTGTATTTTTTAGAAGGGTTGTTAGAGTGGATGCTTTTTCCAAAAGGGGTTTTTAGAAGAAGGGCTGGCCAAGGTAGGCTTTGGTGTTTAGGGTTATTAAACAAAACGTATTTGCTGCAAGGAAGCTATCATTGTGTTTTAGCCTTTTTGGAAAGTGGAGTGATGACTTGGGGTTGTGCTTTGTTTAGACGATCCCTTGAGCTGCCTTTCAGTTTTCAACTCAGGTCGCTGCTTTGACGTCCTAACTTTTGCCTAGGTTACTTGAGATGCGTTCCCTAGCGGACATTTTCTTTTGATCATTACTTTTGCCTAGGTTACCCTTTTTGATTGTGGGTTGCCTAGCAGATCTTGCCCTAACTTTTGCACAGCCCCCTTGGTGGGTTTCCTGTCGGGCTTTCATTTTTGCAGCGTTTGTGTGGGACGCTCTATTTTTATTAAACCCTAGTCATGTTTGAATTTCTTATTGTTCCTTTGTTATCCTTTCCATGCTATTATTGAATGGCCTCTTTGTAGCAAATACATCTTGTTAATTAAGGGTTAATGGATGAGGCCTAGAGTGAATATTTAAAGGGAGAAGAGAAATGAAAGAATGTTATGGCATTTAAAACAGTACTTCCAATTTACACGTGCCCCTTTAGCAAAGCTCGGAGGCCCGGGCATGCCCCGAGTTCGTGATTCGTACATAGAGAGATTAACCGAGGTTTCCCCCTAGAGAGGCATGGTTGACGATTGGTTGAACTACGTTAGGAACACATTCCCACTTGCTTGAATGTGAGTGTTTCGACTTCGGAGTGAAACCTTTATGAATTCTTGCTTTTTGAAGGGAATACCAAACCGCCTTTCAATTTTCAACTCAAGCAGACATTGCTTTTTTTTTTTTTATATATATCCCTAACTTTTGCATAGGACGTATCCTATCGGGATTTTGATTTTGATTTTTTTTTTTGCCCTAGTTTTTGCCTAGGATGCCCTTTACGAGTTTTCATCCTAGCGGGTTTTTGTCGCGCAATGTCTTTATTCCTCAATTAGACTTTGTCTTGTAATTCCCTAGAAGCAAGGATTCATTCATTCTTGTTCATTCCTCCTATCCCGACAATTATCATTTCGTCATGGGAAAGTCTCGCTGTTTGAATCGTCGATTTGGGCGTGTGATGCCCCTGATTACTGATAAGTGTTTCCCGATTTGATGTATCAGGTTCGCATTTGATTACAGTAATTTCCATTATCTGGCTAACACGCACAAATTAGATTTCCCTTTTTATTCGTATTTATTATTTACAAGGAAGACGTGTTATCTATATGAAAAGTAAAATAGGATGCAAAGACATATGAGAAATTCAACGGATATCATTCTCATTGATTTTTGTTTAGAGAACATTCTTTGCATACTATTACATGTGTCTTCCATTTCTAATGAATGTATGAAAATGTACTATCCTAGGAGAAGCATGATATTTATTTTTTGCCTAAATTTTATCATGTTTTTAACTAAGAGTTATGATGCATGATTTTTTTTTGCTATATATATATATATATTTTATTTTATTTTTTTGAAATAAACTACCCTATATGATGCTTCAAAGTTAGGGTATACAGAAGGGAGTTAAAATTTTTATCATATTTTTTTTCATTAATATCTACTTGTTTGTAATTCTTATTTATTTGAAATAAATAAACACAAACAAATGCAACACGCATATGCTCAAACAAATGTATACCCGCGAACAGTCACGTTTAAATCCTTGGTCTGTGGTCCCTGCAAGAAAAGTGCATTGTATAGGACAGTTCTAATCTCACTGGTCTTAAGGCCCCCGAGGTGCCCCCATTATAGGAACCCAGTATCTCTGTCGCCGTCACCTGGCAAACTCTAAGGTCTGTCGCAGTATTTCGGGCTAGAGTAACCGGTTATCACCTTGAGTGTGATTTCTGACAAGGCTCGCAGGCTCCAAGGCCAAACTTGGGCCGGTCGTACGTCAACTACTCCCTATGTTTATTACCCTCATGCCCCCGGGTGTAGGGAGAACTGTTGTGTGCAAAGGTTTGTGTACATTTTTATTCAAACAGGTGCAAAATTTAAATAAACAAACAAACAAATATTAAATCCAAACAAATAAAATAAATAAAGAAAAGGGGAAAAATATTTAAATTATTATTTTTATTTTATTAACTTCATCAATTAAATGGGCCTGACCCTCTTTAAACGTCCCCAGTGGAGTCGCCATCTGTCGCAACCCGAAAATTTCTGATCTTGCGACCTATGGTTTAGACATCCTTTTAAAAGTCTCATTAATTAAGGAATGCCCGGACACTAGACTAATCCTTAATCAATGGTTTTGAAAATAGGTTCATGGAGTCGCCACCAATATTTTACTCAAAACATTGGAAAAAGAAAAGGTTTTTAAAGATCCAATAATGGCCTTGATAACCAGAATTGGGTTCGGGGGTCGGTTACGTGTAGGGAAGGTATTAAGCACCCCTACAACGCCCTCAATCGGTACCCTATGATGAAGTTAATATGATAAAAATTAATGAATTAAATATTGAATCCTCTTTATTAATATTTATTTACATATTTAAAATATAAATTAAACGATTAACCCTAAAATATCTACATTATGAAGTTTGTTATAACAAAAAAAGAGATAAAGATGAATAATAAAAGAGAGAGAAAAAGATTGACTGAAATACCTCTTGAACGAGCTTTATTGAATCTTCAAATATGGAGAAGGTGCTTTGTGGCGACCTTTCACACTACAATATGCCTCACAGATCTCAAGAAATACAATAGGAGGGAGAGAGAAGATAGAGATGTGACACAAATCTCAAGAAATACAATAGAAGGGAGAGAGATAGAGAATTTTCGTGCTCAAAGGAGTCTTATTCGAAATTTCTATGGCCGCCTTGAGAATTGTGCCCGAGGCTTCAATTTATAGGCATCAGATGTGGGCCGGAACGTCCTGTTCTGGATTCGGAACGGCCCGTTCCGGATCTGAACGTTATGTTCAAATTACGCACTCTGGAACGGCCCGTTCTGAAAACGGAACTGCCCGTTCTGGTATTGGAATGGCCTGTTCCGATATTGGAACGCCCTGTTCCAGTATTGGAACAACCCGTTCCGGAATTGGAACAGCCCGTTCCGGAATTGGAATGACCCGTTCCGATATTGGAACTGCCCGTTCCGGTATTGGAACGGCCCGTTCCGATATTGGCTTTTTAGGTGTTTTAGTCTCGTTGGAACGCCCGTTCTGATATTGGAACGTCCCGTTCCGAGGTTTGGAACGGCCCGTTCCGATTCTGGAACAGCCCGTTCCGGGCTACTAAAACAACCTTATTTGACCTTTGGGCCTTCTGATATCCTGTCTTGTTGTTTGCCTGCTTCGAGAGCTCCTTTCCTTCATGATGTAGGTCAATTTTCTTGTTTGTGTGCCTCCGGACGAAATTGAGTATCTACACTAATTAACTTCTACTGGTTAGCAGGGGTATCTTGACATGAATATCTTTTTAGAATATCATAATCAAACACATTATATTTATCTAATAAAATATTTTCACCTATTAAGAACAATAATATATCCACTAATCAATAACTATATGTTCACTCAATCATTATAATATATCTCCAAGATATCATACAACATTATCTCAAAACCTAGATATAAGAACCTATATATATGAAGCACCAAATATCATTATACTCTAATCTCATTCTTAACTTAGACTCCCCTCTAACTTGAACTTTAGAATGTCTTTACAGATACTCTCGTTAAAGTAGATATTGGAGTAACTATAATATTATAATAGATATATATGTGTGTGTATGTGTGCGCGTGATACTTTACAGAGACTAAATTAAAAATTAAATAAATTGACATGTCATCGTAATATGACAAGCATAATTTCTATGACTAAAAAGTGTGATATTACATACTGAAGTAACGATTAATGAAAATTAGCTAATGACAAAAATTAATGTAAAAAATTGAATATTACATGGATTAGTTAAAATAATAATTTTAAAATGACTATAAAAAAATAGTATTTCCTCTAAAAATAATTCAAACCAAGACATAATTTTTTTAAATCCTCTCGTGAAATCAATTAACCTAGCTAGTGTGTACAATACTTAAGTAGAAATATATTCTTTACAAGCGACAAAATCTAGTGAAGAAATATATTTTCATCCATTTATAAATAATGACATTATAAAAAGCAACAACTAAAAATAACAAATTATAATTCACTCATCTAATCTTTTTTGAATGGGAGAATCTTCTAAAAAGGAATGAAATATAGTATTTAACATGTACAACAATTCATCATGATTTGCTTTTGATAGCTTCCAGCTTTGCATTTGGTGTTTTGCTAGAATTGCACATCCTCTACTAATCTGGATCTGATAGGCGAACAAATCTATAAATAAACACAGTATAATTTGTAAAAAGTTACTCAATAAACTTTTATAATTCCACAATCACAATTAGGATATATAGCTTTTGGTTATTCAATTGTCCTCTACTCCGTTTGTTTTAGATTGAATTGAACGCCACAAAATGCTCCAAGAAAATCCTATGCATATGATGATGAACAAGTTTGGCACAAATCTCAATCATGGTTGTGAAAAGGAAGCATATATTCCCTTGCATCAAAGTTGCTCTGGGGCAAATTAAAATTCCAAATGAACAAGCTGATTAATGATTATGGATTATTACTCACCAGTCACTACATAGATAAATTGTTTATGTCTATTTTTAAAAAATGAATTCATTGAATGCAAATATGAGACTAATATATGCATAAATAATAAACACTGAAATATTAGAGTCGGCCTAATGTTAAAGATTAAGATAAAATGAAAAAGATATATTAAGTTCAAGTTTTAGTATAATGTATATTGATAGAAAAAAAAAAAACACCGACTTTCGTGTCTTTTCTACTGCTGTTTGGCTTTTGACATTCTTAAATACGATTTTTGTTGATATGAATGGAGGTTATGGTTTTTCTTGGTCTGATGTTCATTGTCTCACTCATGGCTGCACTCCGATAAAGTAATTCAATTTGATGAAGTAGTTTGTGTCCAAGACTGAGATGATATATTTATGAAACCTGTTTGTGAAACAATTTTTAAAAAAATCAAAACATAAAATTCTCTATTTAGAAATTATCTTTTAATTCAGAAAGTGTTCCGATTGATAGAGCAGATCATCATCTCCGAGAGCATTCAAGTGAAGTTATCCACCTCTTTGCGCGCGGTGAGTACTTTAAATGATCATGTGAATGCTAATTAACTTTCATAATCTTGATCATTGATGTATAAGTGTATGGTAAATACTGCTTATAAAAAAAAAAAAGTGTATGGTAAATACTTTTAACTCTCATTCCTCACGATAATCATGTGTATAAACATGTTTATTGATAAAAACTCATATTTATCAACTATTTCAATAGATAATTTCACCTGTACTATCCGTACTGCGAAGTCGAGCTCTCAGCTCGGCATCACAGCACAAGACGACCTCGGATACGTGTTGTATGATGTCAGCTCGTCACTTAAACAGGTCACAACTGATCTCGGGCCCAAGGCCCAACGCAACCCTAATTCACACCAAAGTACGTGCATTACTTATACGAGACTCACACTCATACAAACCCTAACTTTAGCATCGGAGTCTCTTTTGCAGGTACTACCCCCATCTTGGAACATCAAGCGTACCAACGAAGGAGGCTCACCGACCTTACCCAGCGGATCAACTCTACCTCAGATCCCAGGTAAGAACATTTGGCGCCCACCGTGGGGCCGATCAAGACAGCTCTTATCGGCCACGCTTATGGTTTGCACCAGAAGCCATAGCAGATGAATAACAGACGACCTAGATCATACATCTACCATGGATAGCGAAGCCACATTGAGGAGACTGATCGACCAGGTCGAACAGATGCGGCAACAACATGACGCCGATCTGCAAAACATGCGTGCCAAGCACGAAATCGACCTAGCCGCAATGCAAACTGCTAATGAAGTTGACCTAGCGGCACTACACGCTGAAAACGAGAGGATTCGTGCCCAGCTCCCTCGATGCCCCTCTGATCATCCTCCTCAGGAGAGCAACCTCCACGAGGAAGAAGGGCATTCAGTCTCTCAACCCTGGACTGCGACTAGGGCACCAACTCCACGACTTGCCACGCATCGGTCTCATGCACCGACAAACAAGTCGGCCCATGAACTCAGCAAGGCCCCTACTTGATGGAGCTAGGATGAAGAAGATTAAAGTTCTCCAAGTAGTTCCATGCTTAGGACCGTGAACTCTTGAGGTGTTCTTAGAGACTTTGAAGCTCCACAAAGAAACCTTCCATGGAGGAGAAGTCTTCAAGTTGATTCGGTTACTTCTAGCTTTGTGTAGAAGCTTGAGGAACCAAAGTTAAGGTTGAAAACCTTGGATAGAAAACCTAGGAGAGAACTCTCTACGGTTTTATGACTCTTGAGTGGGAGAGAAATTCAGATTTTATTTCTCAAATTTGTCAAAAGTGAGTACAAGAGAGGTAATTACAAATATATAAGGTAGAGGTAGCTTCTAGGAGAAGCTAACCTTAACCATGGTTCACTAGGAACCATGGTAAGGTGTACTTAACTCCCTACGGTTTAGCAAGCTTGCAGGAGAAGCTAACCTTGATCATGGTTCACTTAAGAACCATGGTAAGGTAAGCTTACCTTACTTGATTTTAGAAGCTTGCAAGACAAGCTTCAAAACTCAAGAAGGAATACTTGAAATTTCGGCCAAAGGAGAACAAGAGAGCTAGGCGGCCTTGAACCAAAAATGCTCCATGATTTAATTTGAAAATCCTTGATTTGGTTTAGTTAGGTTCATCATATGATGATGAGACCTAGCTAAATCAAATCTATGAAAAATTAGGAGCAAAATGAGTTCAATATGCAAATTTTTGCCTAGGCCCAACTCAGGCCCAATTTCTAAGCACACCCTCAAGCATTGCTAAATGTCACCCCCTTTTCTCTACTGAAAAAATACAAAATGAATGTGTCAACTAGGGAGGTTAAATGGAGTTAAACTCTCCAAGTAACCTACCTCAAAATCAATATACAAACACTAGGAAAAGCAAGTAAAGTGCTTCACAAATACAAAGGCAAAAATAACCTATACAAAAGACTATGTATAAACTGTACAATATAAACAAGTAGAACTAGGCCTTCTCTTCATGTTAGAGCATTCCAAGTGAAGATTACCTTGGACTTGACAAGCCCACTAGTCTTCACAAGGTCCAACTCTTCCTGTATTCTTTTAGCCATAGCTCTAGTCACTAGACCCTTGGTCCATGGTCTATCACTACTCATGTCACGAGGGATCAAGCAACCATCCGCCGTCACCCTTTCGTGGATGGCATCATGGAGACGCCACTCCCTCACGGATGAAAGCCTCTCCACCTCGACCGTTATGATGGCACGACGGACCTGGATGAGCACATCGACCTGTACACAACGCAGGTAAACCTCTACACCAATAACGATGCTATTCTGTGTAGGGTTTTTTCGACCTCGCTGAAAGGGGCCGCACTCAATTGGTACACCCAATTGTCAGCTGAGTCCATTGACAACTTCCATACTCTAGTGAGGCAGTTCATGGCCCAGTACGCCACCATTCGACCCCACCATGTCCCATCGGCCGCCTTGGCTAGCCTCCACCAGGGCGACGATGAGTCACTGAGAGCGTTCATGGAGCGTTTCGCCAACACCTCGGTCAAAATCCGAAATTTAAACCCTGACATCGCCCTGCATGCCATGCTCATTGCACTCAAGCCCGGACCGTTCGTCGACAGCCTATGTCGTGAGGCTCCTCGCGACATGGACGAGCTTCGCGCCCGTGCTGCGGGCTACATCCAGATGGAGGAGCACTCCGCTTTTCGTGACCAAGTCCGTGGCAAGGGGCCAATGAAGCCAGAACAGGCCCATAAGGACAAGATCAAGGTCAACAATGACACCTAGTTCAAGAAAACTGCTAGGACAAGCAATGGGGGAGATACGACTTCTACACTCCCCTGAACTCGCCCAGAGTCCACATCCTGGAGGAGGCCAGTAACAACAACCTGCTCACCCTGCCACCACCAGGTCACACCCCCAACAGTGCCGACAAATCCAAGCACTACCGGTACCACAGAAATCACGGCCATACCACTGAAGAGTGCCGCACACTCTGAGACCGCATTGAAGAACTCATCCAGGCGGGCCACCTCGGCCAATATATCCAGCGACAGCAGGGTCACAGAGGAGGCTACGACGGACGAGGACGAGGCAGAGGCCGTGGTTCGGGATCTCGCACGGACCAACTTTCTGGCTCTCAGCAAAATGACGGTGGAGCAGTGCAAGCCGATGTAAGCCTGGAAACACGGTCAGCTCCTCTACGAGGAGTAATCAACACCATTGCAGGTGGCTTTGCAGGGGGAGGCTCCAGCAGCTCAGCCCGGAAAAGACACCTGCACAGTATCAACGGCGTCCACTCCACCACCTCGGCCTCGCACCAGAGCTCATCGCCGATCACCTTCACCAACGACGACTACGCTGGCGTCTAACCCAACCAGGACGACCCGATAGTCATCACCGTGGAGGTCTCCAACTGGGAGGTCCACAAGACGTTGATCGACCAAGGAAGCTCGGCCGACGTCCTCTAATGCCGACGTTCCTCAGGTTAGACATCCATCACTCCCTTATCCAGCCTCACACAGAGCCACTAGTTGGATTTGCAGGAGAACGAGTTCACACTCGAGGGTACGTGGATCTGCTAACGACCTTCGAAACCCCTCCGGATACGAGGAGAATCATGATCCGCTACCTCCTCGTGGAAGCCAACACCTCCTATAATATCATCATTGGGAGGCCGATGCTAAACCAACTCGGAGTAGTGGTGTCCGCCCCGCATCTCACCATGAAGTTCCTGGGGAGTGACGGTAAGATCATCTCCGTCAAGGAAAATCAGAAGACAGCTCGGCAGTGCTACGCTGAAAGTCTCAAAGTTTCCTCACCCGACGAGCGACGCCGAAGTGATCCCCCCATAGTGGTTCACATCACCCACGAGGATATCACCGACCTTGACCCAAGGTCCGACTCCCACAATGAACGACCAAGTCCCATCGACGAGCTCAATGACCTCCAGATCAGGAGTCTTCCCGGGCAGTGCACAAAAATCAGCAGGCAGTTGAGCCCGGAGTTGCGACAGCAGCTCGAAGCTGAGATCCTCAAGAATGCCGACCTCTTCGCCTGGTCCAGTGCCGACATGCCAGGTATAGACGCTGACTTCATCTATCATAGGTTAGCGATACACAAGGAGGCAAGGCCAGTAACGTAGAGGAAGAGGAAGGTCGGTGGTGAAAGGCTGGAGGCCATCATCACCGAGACACAAAAGTTGTTGAACGCCGGCTTCATCCGCGAGGTCAGGTACACCACATTGCTGGCAAACGTGGTGTTGGTAAAAAAGAGCTCGGGGAAATGGCGAATGTGCGTCGACTACATCGACTTGAACAGAGCATGCCCGAAGGACTCATACCCCTAGCGAGCATTGACAGGCTGGTTGACGGAGCATCCGGGCACGCCCTCCTCAGTTTTCTCGACGCCTACTCCAGGTACAACCAGATAATGATGTACCCGCCTGACGAGGTTCATACATCCTTCATCACCGATCACGCCAATTACTACTACCGAGTGATGCCTTTCGGTCTCAAGAACGCAGGGGCCACTTACTAACGGCTGATGGACAAAGTTTTCCACCAACATATCGGGCGAAACATGGAAGTATATGTTGACGACATGGTGGTCAAAACCACCTCGGCCGCGGAGCATGCTGCCGACCTCGCCGAGGTGTTCGGCCAACTCAGGAGACACAACATGCGTCTCAATCCAGAGAAGTGCGTCTTCGACGTCCAGGGAGGTAAGTTCCTGGGCTTCATGATCACTAGCAGGGGGATTGAGGCCAACCCGGAAAAGTGTAAAGCCATCATTCAGATGCAGAGTCCCCAGATCGTGAGAGATGTCCAGCGTCTGGCAGGCAGGTTGGTCTCCCTTTCCCGGTTTATTCCCAGGTTGGCGGACAAGGCAGGGCCCATTTTCACCCTACTGCACAAGCCAAAAAACTTTGAGTGAACAGACCAATGTGAAGCAGCTTTCAAGAGCTTCAAAGCTTTTCTCACAACCCCGCCAATCCTATAGAGGTCGGATCACAAAACCGACCTCCTCCTCTACTTGGCCGTGGTAGAAAATGCCATCAGGGCAGTCATAGTACAAGAGCACCAGAAAGTACAAACGCCAATCTACTTCATCAACCGAGTCCTCTAAGACACGGAGAAACGGTACCAAATGATCAAGAAGCTGGCACTGGCACTCGTTACCACGGCTCGACGTCTCCGACCCTACTTCCAGAGTCACCAAGTAGTCATCAAGACCGACTACCCAATCAAGCAGATCTTGAGGAAGCCACAGCTCGCAGTATGAATGATTGCATGGTCGGTCGAATTATTCGAGTTCGGTATCCAGTATGAAAGTCGTGGCGCCCTGAAAGCTCAATGCCTGGCCGACTTCGTAGCCGAGCTCACGCCCACCTCTGCCGAGGAACCACAGGTATGGATTTTACACGTTGACGGGTCTTCCAACTCTAAGGGTGGTGGTGCAGGTATCATATTAGAAGGACCGAACCAAGTCACTTTGGAGCAATCCCTCAAGTTTAGCTTCAAGGTGACCAACAACCAGGCCGAGTATGAGGCGCTTCTCGCGGGGCTAAGGCTGGCTCATGACCTCGGAGCTCGGAGAGTGAGTTGTAACAGCGACTCGAAACTCATGGTAGAACAGCTCAGCGGAACGTATCAGGCCAAGGACGTTCTCCTACAATGGTACTTCCACATGGCATCACGGCAGATCTCGTCCTTTGATGAGTTCACTATACAGCACGTACCGCGAGAACAAAACACCAGAGCCGACCTCCTCTCAAAGCTTGCCAGCACCAAACGCCCTGGACAACATCGGACCATCATCCAGGAGACCTTACACTCACCTAGTCTGGACAACAAGATCGTCAACACCAGCAACATCGAAGACCAGGGATGGATGACGGGCATTTGGAGCTACTTGAAGGCAGAAGTTTTGCCCGAGGACGGGGCGAAGCTCGGAAGATGAGGTTGAGGTCAGCCAAGTTCGTGATCATTGGCGACGAACTATTCAAGCGTGGCATCTCCACCCCACTGCTCAAGTGCTTAACTCCACCTCAGGCAGCCTATGTCATCAAGGAGATCCATCGAGGCATATGTGGCATGCATTCCGGGGCACGCTCGATGGCGACCAGAGTACTCCGAGCAGGATACTACTGGCCCACTTTGAAATCAGATTGTCGGGACTACGTACAGAAGTGCAAAGAGTGCCAAGAATTCGGCAACGCGCATCGACAGCCACCCGAAACTCTCCACCAGATGATGTCATCGTAGCCTTTCGCCTAGTGGGGAATGGACATCCTGGGACCATTCCCCCAGCGAAGGGTCAACTCAAGTTCCTCCTGGTGGCAATCGACTACTTCACCAAGTGGATCGAGGCATGCCTACTTGTTAAGATAACCACTGAGAACATACGAAAATTCACTTGGAAGAGTATCGTATGCAGGTTCGGGATACCCCACGCCCTTGTTACTGATAACGGCCGACAGTTCATTACACAGGGCTTCGAAGACTTTCTTCGGGAACTAAGGGTCAAGCATTTTCCGACCTTAGTGGAACACCCGCAAACAAATGGTCAAGCCGAAGCAGCCAATAAGGTGATACTCCAAGAACTTAAAAAACGCCTCGGGAACGCCATGGGGCAATGGGCCGACGAGCTTCCCAGCATCCTCTGGGCGTATCATTGCACCCTCCAATCAACAACGCAAGAAACACCTTACAGGCTGACTTACGGAACTGACGCAATGATTCCAGTGGAAATCAGAGAGACATCTCACCGGCGCCAAGTCTTCAACAGCGAGCAAAACGCTCAAGAATTAGCAGCCGACCTCGACTTAGTTGACGAGCTTAGAGACGAAGCTCAAATCCACGAAGAAGCCTGCAAGCTCCGAGCTTCCAGAAGATACAATACGCGAGTGCGGCCTCGCTCTTTCCAAGTTGGCGACCTGGTGTGGCGTTTGCTAGGCGAAGCTCGGAAAGACACATCAGATGGAAAGCTTGCACCCACCTGGGGTGGCCCATTCCGAATAGCAGAAGACTTGGAAAACGGAACATACCGACTGGAGGAACTCAGCGAAAAGCCCATACCGCGAACTTGGAGTGCCACGCATCTCAAGTTTTACTTCAGTTAATTTTGTACGAATAAGTTGTGCACTCTTTTCCTGCCTCAGTTTTTTATCCCAAAAAACAGAAAAATGGGTTTTGGCTGAGAGGGTTTTTAACGAGGCACATATTTACAATCAATAAAATAACTCATTCTACTCCATTCATATTCTTTTAGTTTTACATCATGCTTTACGCTACTCCAAGGTCGAGTTCGAACCTTAGCTCAGGTTATTTTACTTTACGCATAGGTCGAGTTTGAACCTCAATCCTACTTACTCGCTCCTAGAGTCAAGGTCGAATACGAACCTCAAAATTATGCATATTGGGCTAAGTCAAGGTCGAGTTCGAACCTTCATACGATTCACTCTCCTTCACTCCGAGGTCGAGTTCGAACCTCGGTATGATCAACTCAAGGTCAAGTTCGAACCTTCATATGATCAACTCAAGGTCGAGTTCGAACCTTCATATGATCCACTCAAGGTCGAGTTTGAACCTTCATATGATCAACTCAAGGTCGAGTTCGAACCTTCATATGATCAACTCAAGGTCGAGTTCGAACCTTCATATGATCCACTCAAGGTCGAGTTCGAACCATCATATGATCAACTCAAGGTCGAATTCGAACCTTCATATGATCCACTCAAGGTCGAGTCCGAACCTTCATTCAAGTTGTTCTACTCTAGTCCGAGGTCGAGTCGAACCCCGGCTAGGTCGAGTTCGAACCATTAGTAAGAATCACCTTACAACAAATTGAGGTCGAGTTCGAACCCTAAAAGGACTTTCCCCACTCTAAGTCAAGGTCGAGTTCGAACCTTGACACGATTCCCTCAGGGTTGAGATAGGTTATCCAAAAGCCGAGGTCGAGTTCGAATCTCGGTAGGACCACTCTAACCTGAAGTCAGACTTGGACTCGAGTCCCGCCGCAAGGTACCTCGTTTTCACCCAATGTAAAACTCGAACCTCGGTTCAAATCACTTTATTCTAAGCCAAGTCTGAGCACCACAAAATGCGAAATGCAAAACAAATTCCGAACAAACTTTCAAATCGTGCAAACAGGCGAAGACTAAGCCTAAAACATAAGCGTGAAAATCGAAATCCAAACAAACTCATCCAAACACAAGATGAACAACTCAAAGGAAATGATATATACAAAACAAGTACGAATGTTCAATACATGAATTCAAGGAAAAGAAAACAACAAAGCAGAAGAAAGTAACAAAAATGGCCTAGGCGGAAGCGTTCTCACTAGATCTGTCCTCGAGGTCGTCCTCCTTCACCAGTTTTCCGAAGCGGACCTCCTTCTCCACATGCATAGCGGAGAGGTCGAACCCCGGCGCAAGCAACCTTGCCTGGCGAGCAGCCTTGAGGAATCCCCTCTTGTGCTCGAAGACGACGGCCTGCTCAGTCTCCTCGAGCTTCTTCTCCAGCCCTGCCTTTGGCTCCTCCAGCTTTGCCAGGTCCACTCTCAAAGCGGCAACCTCCTCCTCTTTGCCACCGAGAAGAACCTCGTCGCAGAGACGCTTCTCAGCCACCGCCACCAACTCGCTCTTCAGGGAGGTCACCTCATCCTCCAAAGAGCGCACCCAGCCACGGGAAGACGTCACCTCATCCTCCAAGAGACGCACCCGACCTTAGGATGAGGCGGCGAGCTCTTGCAGCTCACCCACTTGGGAAGCATAAGCCTCATTGGACCGCAAGGCGATCTCCGAAGACTTCTGAACCCTCGCAAGGTCGCCCCTCGTAGCTCGAAGCTTGGCCCCCTGCATTTTCGCTTCACCGAGGGCGGCACCTAGAACCTTGTTCTCCTCTTTCATGGCCTTTTTCTCCTCCCTCAAGGGTTGAACTCGGCCCCTCAACCTCGCCAGCTCCTCCTGCTGCTTGGACCACTTCTGCTTCCAGTAGTCTACGATGCCCATGGCTCTCTGCAGGAAGACCTCAGTGGCATCTAGACCTTCCACGGGCCTGGCTGACTCGATCATGGCTTGATCAGCCGTGCTCAGCGACCCTCTGGGAAAAAACTTCTCCGAGGTCACCCCTGCACTCCACCACGACTCAATATCCTCTGAAGCACTCAAGTGATCCAGCCTCACCACGGAATCCCCCATTTTGAAGCGCTGAGCAAGGTATTGACTTTTACGGGGCCCCTTTGACGAGCCAGATGGCGGTGCCGACGTCATTGGGGTGGGTGTTGGCACCTCGGAGCTTGGCCCCTTGCCACGATCCTCAACAGTAGCAGAAGCGGTAGCAAGCATCCCATGCTCAGCAACGGGGGCGCCCACCCCTGGCGCCTCTGAACTTGGAGCCACCAGGGTCTCGGCAACGTCCCCTGCCTGCAAAAAATGGCTCTATATCAAAAGACAAAAGAACAACATAGAAGATAGAAGGAAAAACAAAAAGCGAGGCACTCACCACGGCAGCCTGGGCGACTTGCTCAGCAACCTGGGCCACCACCTCGACAGTGTTCCCTGCCTGCAAAGGGCGATAGTACCTCAACGAACCAAGAAAAACCAACATAGAAGAAAGGTTAAAGAAAACAAGACACCTACCTCGGCGAATCGGGCAACAGCTTGGGCAGCCTGCCCCGCAACAGGAGCCCCTTCCTCAACCGACGTTCGAGGAACCTCCCCGGGCAGCGGAGAGCTCCTAGTGAGATCGATCGTGTCGGCGTCAGCGGCCCTCGAGGTCACCTCCTCAGCACTACAAGGAGCAGAGGTCCCCTCGACCTCTTTCTCTCCCCTCTTTCTTTTTCTATTAGTCTTCAGGGGGGAAACCTCCTCCTTTGGAGGCTTTGGAACCTCAATCTCGGCAACATTGTAGCGATGCTTCAGCTCTCGCCACTTGTTCCTGCCCATGATGCCTGCAAACAGAAAGAACAAACACGTCAGCAAGAGAAATCTTAAGGAACCCTCACAATCTAAAGAAGACGGGATACTCACTCTCTAAGCCCCTCTCCTTGTACGCCGAGTTCGCAAGCGACAAAACGAGCTTGCAATCCAGCAGGCGAGGAAGTGCTCCAAGATTGTCAATGGCGGCCGACTCCGAAGCCGTCAATTTCAACTCCCCTACTCCGTGAAACCGAGCCGGGACCGGCTGCCAGTAAAAGGGGAACTTCGGCAACCCACCGAAATAGAACGCCCCATCCTCCATCGGGTCGACATCCACAAGCGCCACCCAAAAAAGTTCTTGTTTAAAATTTTTATATGATTGAGAGTAAAGGGTAAACAGACCCCCATCCTTACTCCCACTCAGAGACAACAAACCATGAGGAGGAACCCCTATTTTTAGCTGGTAAAAATGCAAAAAAACAAGAAGAGACACCTCCATCCCCAAGACCGAG
Organism: Cajanus cajan; assembly: GCF_000230855.2. NCBI lineage: Eukaryota > Viridiplantae > Streptophyta > Magnoliopsida > Fabales > Fabaceae > Cajanus > Cajanus cajan. Next base: position 60,605,054 of record NC_138518.1, read on the forward strand.
CACAAGACTTGGAAAGCCCTCAAAAAACCCCAACTATTAGGGTGCAACTGGCAAGGAGCCGAGTTGATGAAATTCAAAAAATCACACTCAAATTGAGTGAAAGGAAGACAGACACCTAAATCCATAAAAAAACCATTGGTATACATAGAAATGGGGAGGGTCAGAAGATCTCCCCATATACACACGCTCATCGGGCCGACACGGCTCGAGATGGATGAATTTGGAGACGGAAGGTTCACAGATCCTATGCGTTCTTCAAATCGCATTAATCTCCAGGAACGACTTGAACACGCTCCGGAACTCTCCCACGTCGCGCCTGACCCAGTCATAGCCAGGAACGCCGGGGACGAGATCCTTAGGCGGGTTCTCCGCCTTCTTCTTTTCGGCGGCAGCCGTACCGGTGGCCATCGCCTTGCCACGCGCCTTGCCTTTACCCTTGGCAGGCGCAGAAGAACCGGCACCACCCTCTCCAACCATCAAGAAACAAAAGACTAGAAGAAGATTTGGGAAAAAGGAAAAAGAAAACTGTAGAAAGGAAGTACCTGATACTCTTCCTCAGAAAACAACCCTAACAAGGACTGAGTTGCCGGAAATAAGCAGCAAAAATTGAGAAAATGGAGACGGAGGACGAACAGAAATGAAGGAGAATAGCGTGCGCAAGAAGCCATAAGAATGAAAAAGAGTAAAGTGGAAAAGGGAAGAGGCGCGAATGAGAGAAAAGAGTACCCCAAAATTCAAAACGGTCACAACACGTGTCACCCAAGGGACACGCCTGACCACGCATTAAATGAGGCCCATTATGATAGAGGAAGCCATCATTGCATAACCGTCACGCCCATTAACGCGCCGACCTCGCGTTTCGAAATATGAAACGACAGTTGCAACACGTGGCATCTTGATAGGCAGACATACGCGAAAGTTCATTGCTCCTAGATGAGCTCGGTCCTAAACTCCTCGACCCACAGTCTTTGGAGCTCGGGGGGCTAGTGTACTATCCGTACTGCGAAGCCGAGCTCCCAGCTCGGCATCACAGCGCAAGACGACCTCGGATACGCACTGTGTGACGTCAGCTCGTCACTTAAACAGGTCACAACTGATCTCGGGCCCAAGGCCCAACACAACCCTAGTTTACACTAAGGTACGTGCATTACTTATACGAGACTCACACTCATACAAACCCTAACTTTAGCATCAGAGTCTCTTTTGCAGGTACCACCCCCATCTTGGAACATCAAGCGTACCAGCGAAGGAAGCTCACCGACCTTACCCAGCGGATCAACTCTACCTCAGATCCCTGGTAAGAACATCACCAAACATTTATAATTCATTTACTAAAAAAAGCATTTTTAATTAAGTTTGTTTCTTAATTGCTTTTAACTATATACTATCTAGCTACAAACTTTCAACCATAAAGCTAGCTTTTCGATTACATTTAATAAACATTGCCTAAAATAGACAAGCTTTAATTTGTTCAAACTAAGAAACATGTTGATTCATTAATTTAAATATAATATTATTCTTTTTTACAATAATAAGGAGCTACTAAAAATATAATATGAAATATATTTTATAATGATATAATATTTGTCACTAAAAATTATTTAATATAATATATTAATATATTATTAATAATTATATATATAAATTATAGTAATATATAATATATATTATTAAATTTTATTTAGAATTAATATTAAAACTATATATAATTATATATATTAAATAAATTTATATTTATATATTTTATATTTTTAATAATATTTTATATATATTATTATATGTAATATTTTTTATTGTGAGTTTTTATAATACAATCTCCCAATAAACCGTGGGGATATGGATTTTTGGAATTTTCTTATCTAGTTATGTAATGATGCTCCTGCCTATTCATTAATGCTTTGCTATGACATTAACGATCGTTTTCTTCTCGAGTGTCAACATTTCGTGAACCTTGAATGCTTTTTCCTTATGATTTTAATTGAGTTAGTGCTTTTTGAGATTATAATATTATGGTCATTAATTACCTCATGTCTCACAAGTTTGGTCGCTGATCATTAACACAACTTTTTGACAATTGATGTATATAATAATATGTGTTGAACTTTCAAAAACATTTCTTAATAGTTAGTATCACTAGTACAAAATATACATTTTATGTTGGTTATTTTAGGGGATTTTACGTTGGAAAAACTTTTGACGTTAATGTGGGAGATGTAAATTTACGTCAGTTGTAAAAATTGACGTAAATTTACGTTGGATATACCAAGGTCTGACGTAAAAAAGTCATAAAAAAAATGAGTGCAAGTAGAAAGGGTCGTTCTGGTTGGAGAACGACCCGTTGTCTAAGTAGAACGGCCCGTTGTCCAAGTAGAACGACCCGTTTTGCATGGAGAACGACCCATTCTTCTTGGAGAACGGGCCATTCTCCAAGCAGAACGGTCTGTTCTGCTTGATAGGCCTAGGAGTGGGTTCTCCCAACCCGGACTTTGCCACTTCCTTCTCCAGCTTCAAAAACTTGAAAACATCACCTTCCTATTCCCGTGAACACACTTAGCAGAAGACGCCTCATAGAACCTCCCAGAAAAACTCATGACCAACGCAATCGTCTGAAGAAGAAAAACATCATCACACGAATCAACCTCTTCCCCAACCTTCCTAAGCTCCAGAGGGCGTTGATGCCGGATCACTCGCAGCGCATGGTGTGGAGGAAGGTGGACGAGGTCGTCGGGGGAGTGGCTCTGATTGCGAGGACAGCCACGATTTAAGGAGGAGGCGGAGGGATTTCTCGCGTGTGGCCTCCATTGCACAACGCGCGGGAGAAGGAAACCATGAAGTTTTTGAAATCTAACTAGTGTACACCTTCTTTTAAGGCTGGTCCTGTGGGTTATTTACGTCGGACACAATACATAGCTGACGTAGATTTTAAAATTTACGTCGTACCCTAGAAGGCCCAACGTAAATAATTTAACTAAAATTACGAAACATGCCACCGCATTTTTATTACGTCGAGTTTTTTATGTCCGACATAAAATAGGTGACGTAATATACTAATTTTCCACTAGTGTATTTTCAATATTTGACAACATTGTTGCACATCACCTATACAATTAGATGTCCCTTACACTAATCAAGAGATTGCTTGTATTAGAAATATTATACGCACCTGGTATTTTATGCATGTTGCTTAGCAAAAGTTGAAACATAATATTTACTAATATTTTAATTCGTGTATTTTTTTTTTTAAATTAAGATATCTTTTAACGGAATGTTAAAGATTTGTATTTTCTTTGGTGATTTTGTTAGAACCTCCTGTAATCTAATTAGAACTCTTGAGGCTAATGAATAGGCAGATTCATTTCTTAGACCATAGTGTCTTTTATAACAAAGAAAAACATGGTATATAATAAAGTTTTTTAATAAATAAATATTTTGTGTATAAATTTTATTATATAATTAAATCATAATAAATGGTAATTTATATCTACGGATACTTTGTTCTTACAAACATGATAATAGATAAAATTAAAAACTACTTCTATCTATAAATTTTAGTTCAAATGATTTAACATTCGTACTCTCCAATTAAAACCTAATATATTATAGTTAGATGACTATATAAAACTGTTTTACATCATTAATATATATATTTTTCTTATTAAAAATATTATAGAGACATTACAAAGTGTCTCGAGTAGTTGAGCCAAAAAGAAATTTATTTTGATGAAACCCACACCCAACAGCATGCGCAGGTGTTTTAAGTTTAGGGTTTAGGCCAAATCTTCTAACACCACTTAGAGATTAACTAAAGGGTGGTAAAAAGATGTATGAATAAACATAAGTTAGTTTGAGCAATGTGATGTGTGACAATGATGGTTTCACTTCAAAACCATGACTTTCACATGATGAGGATGTTAGAGCTATGTATTGTGTCCAAAGACAGAATCTCATCACTGATGGAGATTTGATTTTCAAGCTTCTAAAAAAGTGGTCTTTGCTAGGGATCCTGGAACGGTGCCAACAGTGAATGTTGGAAAAGGGGCAACTGCTATAAGCTTATTATCATTGATAGGGTTCAAAAGTAAAAATTACAATTCAAAGTTTTTTTTTTTAAAAAAAAGAACATTACTCTTTTAATGTTAGTTTTTAGTTTTTCTTCGTTGGTTGAATTTTTAATTAATTAATCACAAATTCTAAATTTTTAACTGATTAAATATTTAGTTTTTCCAAAAACATTATAAAAAAAAGCTTTTGTCATTTTTTAAAATTTGTGATAAAAATTAATTTTTCTATATAAAGACATAAAACTTTAAAAAAAATTAAATATTTTACGTAATGAATTATAAAGGATTATTATGATAAATTATGTATTTTGTTTCATAGGTGATGGAAACCACAACAATTTTAGAGAACGTATTTTGTTGATGATAAAAGATAATATAAAAATTTATTAAAATTAAAAATAACTAATACATATTTTAAGGATTTGTTAAATTCTTGTTCACATCATGTTAAAAAAAATATTATTTTTATTGAAATTACTTATTTATTTTATAATACATATTTAAATTTGAAATATTTATATATAAGGAACCTTTATTTATTATATCACCTTGAATTTACAAAATGTTAGTCTTGCGTGTCACATTCATTGAAATCAAAGAGAAACTTCAAATTAAAAATGCTCTTGTAGTCTTGTTGTTCTATGGGTATACCGTATGGTGGCCGACCAGTCCGAATACTCGAGACCATTACTTAGGCCGAATACCCGAACCCGCGAACACATTCCGATCACCCGAACCCGCCGACCACTCCCAAATAAGGCGATACCTGTCGGCGGGGTCGGCCGAGTTCGTCACCCTCGCCAAGATGGTTACGGAGAGATTAATTAACATAATGCATAGGATTAGTCCCCTAATTTTTCGGGGCACAGTCCCTAATCGCGGCCCAATAAGAACTACTATAAATAAGACCCCAACGAGGTATGTATTTAACTTTCAACTACCGCATTTATTACGCCGAGCACTTACTTGAGCGTTGGAGTGTCTTTGCAGGCACACCCCCCCTCACATCGGACTACCCGGATAGGAACGAGAAGACCGAGACCCAAGATCCGACCTGCTACAATAAGGATAATTGAAGTGTGTTTCCTAACACAGGAACAATGGGTTTCACACTTCTTCGAGAATTACTTTGGCCCTTGAAAGCATAATTAGGTGTTGATTTAATTTGATTTCAAAAATTTAGGATTTTAGGACTTAAGGAATTAAGGTGGAGTGTGTATGAAGAATTTATAGGAATTGGCTAGTTGATGACATGTTAAAGACTTGACTTTCATACACCTTAATGATGAGGTTGTTGAAAGTCACATATAAGAGTATTTAAGTTCGATTTTTATTATTGTGATTAAATTTTTAAAATAAAAAATATATATAGAAAAAGATTTCGTTAATTAAGTAAGATAAAAAAAAATTGTGTAAAAAAAAAGTAAGATAAAAATTAGCTATATTTACATATATTAAAATAACTCTTTAACTATGGAATCTGAAGTACCCTTGATGTATGCTAAAAGAACTTGCTTAAAACCATTAAAAAAAAATTCAAATGTTACGAAATTTGGATGTTACCAAAAGCCATGAATAAGTTATTTTTATGGATGTAATATGAGGTATGTGAGTGACAACTAACTTCAAGCAATAATAGAATTCCAAATATAGGTGTTGTCACAAATCACACATTATTTGTGAATGAATTGTCTATATATATGACAATATTAATAAGTGTCGATGAGTCGATACCAATAAAAATAATGACGTAAGTTGTAAGACTTTATCCACCGACGCAGACTGAGTTGTTACTTTGTACAAGGAAACTTAAACATCATGAAATTGGATTGTAAGTATCTTCCATCCCATTTTCTGAGGATGGAGAAGTAAAAGATATAATGATTGATGTAATTTATTATTTTTTATATATTATAATAGAATTTTGTTACATAAATAGATTGCGTGACATTATTTATTCTATTCATGTTTAAGTTTTATTATTTTGTGTTTTTTAATCCATAAGATCTATTATTATATTAATTATAATAATTAAGGTGGTTTTAACAAGTATATATTATGATTAAATTATTCAATTAAGTCTTAAATAGATTTTGATTTTATATAATATGGTAATCAATTTAATAAATTTTGTGGACTGTTTATTATAATTATAAAACTTTTTTATTATCATGATTTTATAATAATTACAGTAAATATATGATAATTGTGAATTTTTATATTACCTTAAATACTAATCTAATGAAACTATTAAAGTCAACTTAGTAAAGGAGATATGAGATAATTTGTATAAGATTTTATATTTAAATTTTATTATCGTCATTATAATTTGTATGAATTTAAAATATATTAACATAATGACTAATAATGAATATTTTTATTCTATTATATAATAGTTATAATATGTAATCCATACAAAAATTTAGTTTTTAGATGCATATGGGACATGTCACATTTTAACATAATTCACACAATTCCATTATCTTAATATCATTTTTAAGGAACCAACACACTTGTGCTAAGCAAAATGAAGATAAGCACAATTATACTTATCTCAAGCGTGATCGTGCTTAATTTTTCAAGCTTCTACCTCAAATCCATGCAAGGTCATGCTAGCCTCAACATGTTTGTGGTTGTACTCTCATATTTCCATATCACAAAACAAACACAGACATGTTCACCCAAAACACACTCATGTTCACCTAAAACATACTCATGTTCACATTACAACACGACTATATGCTCACCTTGAGCACACTCATACTCTCATATACTACAATACTTTAATCAATACATCGAGAATTCCAACATACAACAATCATAAGTATTCATAACTTATCCAAGAAACATGCCAACAAAAGCGTACATTATAGCACAACTTAATAGTGTTCAAAATCCCCCCCAAATCATGCAAAGATACAATCTAATGGATTAAGGGTCTATCCCGCTACCCATATTTGCAACACACTTAAGTGAAATAACTCATTCTCCTTTACCTGGAAAACAATAATGCAAGGAAAGGATTTCACCAATGATCTACTCCTTAACATTCATGTTTCCTCACTTGTGTTTTTAAAGGTACGAGGGTTTTAAAGAGACAAGAAAAGAAATAAGGAAACATTAGACTTAACCTAGTAAATTCTTTTTAAATAATAAAAGGGTTTATTAGGTTGACAAAGATAAAATTTGAAAGCATAAAACATTTTATTTTCTCCAAAGTTTTTTTCCTTATTTTGTCTAAAGCTTGTTTTAATTATAAAATTCACTTTTTCAGCTCATTGACTCCAAAATACACTATTATTTAAAATATTAAAATAAAATATTTAATATATATTTAAATAATTATTATTTTGGGGGGAAAATTAGGGTGTTACAGTTGATGTGACAAGTTGATTACTAATGTGAATTACTGATGTGACAAATAGATGATGATGTAACATAATGTATCATATCAATAGTCAACATGACATGTCAACAATCAATGTTTCACGTTAATAATCAACTAATAACATTAAACAATTAATTGATAGAGTGACAAAGTGTGTGAAAATTAGAAAGTTGAGTGACAAAATGTGCAATTTCAAAACTTGGGGGAAAAAATTGGTTATATATGGATTTTGATGATTCATGATAGAAAGTTTAAATTTGAGAGTTTTGTTAGATAAATATATTTTTGGTTGAGCAAGAGAAAGGCCTAAGAATAGAGATGTCCTCTACCTCATTTTCACTAAGCGACCTCATACTTTCTAAGAAAGAAAAGCCTTAGGAGCAAATGTGTTCTTTGCCAAAATTCTTGTTAGGTGATCAATGGCTTAACCTAGCAATGATTTAGTCTTATTGGAATTCACCAAGTGAATCATAACATAGGAATCAAAGGTGTTTCTTGTCTTAATTTTGCCAAGCTAATATAGCCCTTGCTAAGTAAAGAAACACCCCTAATGCATTTTCGTCTTGAAATTTTAAGTCCCTTTTTTTATTTTATGAAATGAATGACGCTAAATTTATAAGTTCCATTAAAATTTATTAAAAAAAACTTATTTGTTTAAAAAACATTTGAAAATGGTTGAGAAAATTTTGTTGAAATCATTATGGAAGTCCATGGTTGGGATTTCCACAAAACATAATAGGTTGCTAGATGGACTTTTTATTAATGAATTGAATGAATAAAGTTGAATTCTATATGGTTGTTGATGAAATGAATACTTAAATTTATGAGATAATTAGTTTTGTATTGAAATGAATTAATTGTTGTCATTCATGCATTATGCATAGTTGTGGTTGTATATGAGTAGGGATGTAAGTTACGGCTATTTGGTAGGGCCTTAACCTAATGCTAGGAGATTTTGGTGTTGGCTATATCTAAAGGGATATAGAAAATAAGAATGCAAGTGAATCTCCCACATTAGACTATGGTTGTTGCAAACCTAGTTGTGGTAAGCCATTATCCATAACCTCCATTTTTGGCAAAAGCATGTCCTCAACAAGATCAATTGTAGGACTTCTCTAATGGTCAAATATGAGTACCATGTTAAAAAAGGTGTCTATGTTGATTGCTTGAATGTTGAAAATCTCCTTAAAATAGAATTTTCACTATATGACATACATTTACAAATGTAAGTATCATAATTGTGTTGATTTTAGGAGTTATGATGTGTGTTAATGTTTGAAAGATAACCTAAATTTTGGAAGATCTCTTTGAATGTTAATTTCACTTGTTCATCTCTTTTGTACCTTAAGTTTTACTTCAAAATGAGCTTATCCTTGTTGTTTATGTTGTTGGATTTTGATGATTGTGTATTTTGATATGAGAGCATATAGTGTTGATGTAGCGAAAAAACATATTCTTGGTTGATGTAAGCCACTCCAAAGGGGATAATGGTAAACAATCATTATTAGAATGGTTGTTACACAATTGGGATTGAGGTCAAATACTTTATTTTATATATCTTCGTTGTTGTAATAATGGCTAACATATGGAATATGTTATGCTTTCATTTATTTTGATGTACTTTTTTATATCTGGGACACACTTGTGATATTTGTTTTGCTTTATAGCTTTTTGTTCAAATTGTAGTGCCATGAGTATAACAACCTAACAAATCACTGTCCAAGCACAACTTAAAAACAAGCAACATATAAGTTATCTACCCTAGGGTTATAATTCAATATCAACACATGGTATCAACATATATATGTACATGCATAAACATATATATGAAAGCCCAAGGGACATAAACATTTATCTAAGAAGTCCAGGAGAAAACAAGATAAAACAAATTCTCCTTATTGGATTACATTTCCCAAATATATGAATGTACACAAAACATCATGATAACATATCCTATCTTATAACCAATCTATATCTACACAACTATTAAAGTAGCATCTTTAAACATCAACCATCCTCAAGCATGGCCTCCACTACTTCCATGTAACTCCTCAAACCTACTTTTAACTTGCTCTCATATTCAATATGATAACTGCAGTCCAACATGAGAAAAAATTGGTAATTAAGCTTGATAAATAAAGAAACAACATATAGAAAATATATGAAAACTCCATCATTGTCATCCAACATACACCACACCTTAGAAATCTTCAACATAAACAACTTCACAATTTATCATTAATTGTCAACATAATGAGACATGATTTCAACTTACAACTTTACAACTTAAATGCATTGTCACATATATTCTACTTAGAGATCTCACACAACTTTGAGCAACTTAAGTGGTGCAATCCCACCAAACTAATAAAAACTATGGGTCACCTAGACTATCTAACATCTTTTTATTTCTTTTAAATAAATAAATATTTTAGAATTATTAAGTAAAAATATAAAGGAATATTTTATTAATAAATAAAATAAAGGGAGTGGTAAATTAGAAATGATTGGGTTGGATTTTGGGCCCAATCCAAATGGTTTTTTTTTAAAAAAAAAATAAAGGGTGTTAGGTTTCATATGCATCTTTTAAAAAACTAGAGCACTTGTAGAAGGTAAACTTGTGGAGAAAACCTAAGGGAGTGTCAAACAGTGGTCAAAGCTACAGGAAACACCTTGAATGGTGAGATCATCACTTTATGTATGAAGAAGTGAGAATTCTCACATTCGTGGGCATATACGAAGGAAAAAGGTAGAGAGGTAATCCCTTAGCCTTTTATATTTTTGGTTGAAATTCTAATGGATGTCCCTATATGAAATCTATTGATGTTGTCCTATGTTTTATTAATGAATTTGAATCTAAATTTGATTGAATAGGTATGGGAATGATTCACAATGCTTGAGGGTTGAGTTATAAAAATAGGGTTTTTGACATGGTTGGATGAATTTTTTATGGTTTGATGTTGTTAAATTGATGTATGAGTGGTAAATCATTATTGACTAATTTGATGATAAATTGTGGCAAAAAGATGTGTATGGACAAATTTCTGGTAAATGTATCGCACAACTCGTAATTTTGCGATATGCAAAATCTACAACCGTGCTAGACATGGAATGGGTCACATTGGGTGAGGGTATGCCAGAACGGACTCTATCCTTTCAATGTTGAGTGAGAGGTGTTTCATTTGACATCATTTAACATCAATTTTAGAGATTTGGGGATGCCATGTGTGGCCTTGACCACACCAAGCAAGAGGGTTCCAAAGGGGTCTCTGATTCCTCGACATAGGGCATGGGAGTATCCACACCGAGCGACATTAAGATGAAGAAATCTCGAATCTCACCATGTTGGGCATGGGTGACCCCACGTCTGAGGTGAGTTTGGTAAAGCGTTCATAGCCTCTCCATGTTGGGCACAAGCTCGACCTCTCCAAGTGCTACGCTATTTTCCCAAATACTAATAATTGCATGAATAAAATGATGTTTGAGGAGTCGTGATGAGGGATTAAGACTAAGAATTAAGAATATGAAAACAATATGTATTAATTAAATGATGTATTTTGATATGTATGTGTTAATATTGTTATATGAAGTGTTATATCGAGACATGATATATTGCATGAATATGAGTATTATGATGAGAAGTGATGGCTAAGTCCAATGTTACAGACTAGAAAATGAGAAAGAGAATTGTTGCATATTATGATGTTGTGATGTGATTCATGTGTACATACTTTGGTCACAAGATAGTGTTAGTCTATGTAAAAGGGATAACATAGGTCATCAACTTATGCCCTGAGGTGTTATGGTAGGAAACCTCTAATGGGAATAAGAGACAACCATGGTCAGTTGCAACACTTTAACAAAATCATGATAAACGTCCCTTGGTTAAGAGTGATTCTAGGGGGACCACTATAGATGGGTGATCCTTACACTATAGATGAATGGTCTCGTTCCTTTAGTCCTATGCTATTATGAGTTGAAAATGATGGAGAAGATATGACACCACATGCATGTAAAGTCAAGCACATGCATCTACATGAGTTTTTTCATAATTATAAGTGAATAAAGTTTATGAATTGTTAATTGTCGATGATGAAAAAATGTTTTTCCTATGTATTATAATATGAGCAATGTTGTCTTGGATGTGTGAATGAGACAAATATATATCTAAGCATCTAACTAATATGCATGTATGTTATTTGTATGTATATTTCATATATGTTGTGTATGGATGAGATGTATTATCACTCCCTATGTTTTGTGTTGCTTGTGTTTGGGCGTCATTGTCATTTGTAGGGATAGATCAAGTACTAGAAGATGTATTTGATGAAGGGGAAACTTAGAGCTTCACTTATTTTGGGGATTTGCTTTGATTAATGGGACATTTAGATAGAGAATTATTGTTTTGTATTTTAGTTAAAATTATTTAAATTTTAATTATTTATGTTTTATGTTGAGAGTTATGCAATAGATAGTTTGTGCCTTGTTTTAACTTATACATTGTTTAGTTATGTTCATTATATTTAAAAAAAGGTTTTAATTAAATATTTGTGAACTCTTTTAGTATGAATTGATGAATGAGTAATTTTTTTTATACATATCTTCCCTTTTTCTTATATTATTAATTGTATTTTAAATTAAAATTCTTAAACTATTCGAGGTAGAAGGGTGTCATTGACCACAAATACATCATTGGGTCACTTGAACCATAAATGAGTTTAAAAAGTTTGGTTTCTAATGTTTTTTCAACTTAGGCTAAGAAGGTTTGATATTACTGCTAGATATAATATAAGTTGGTTGTGAGTTTACAACGACATTGACATGCATAAACAAGTCCCAAATGAAATTAGTCTACTGCTTATCCTTTATATATATATATATATATATATCACATTCCATAATCAGTTAGGAATTATGATCAATCCCCCAACTTTGTGCTAACTCATGTCTACTTATGTCAAGTATGAATCAGCTCATCCTTCATATTGTTTTGAACAAAATTAAAGGAGATAATTTTAGGAAAATAATTTCCCTTTAGGAATGTCGAAATAAGGATCTCAATGGGAATGTCATAAAAATATTTTTAATGGAACTGTCACCACTATTTCATCTTGGGGAAAAAACATTTGAAATCCTTTGGAGAAAAATGGTCTTTGAAACAAAAATTGGATTTAGAAGCCAATTATGTAATTATGTAGGGAAAGTATTAATACCTTACAATACTTGTTAAAAATAATATCTTTAATTAATTTCACAAAATTGTTAACTTTATAAATATTTATTTTACTCCTATGATTTTTTATTTATCTTTTGCTTTTTTATTTTTTTATTTTTATGAAAAGAAGGGAAAACATTTTTTTCTTTTTTTTATGTGTGAAAAAGGTTTCTTTTATATTTTTAATTTTAAAATGAGCTTTAAATGAGGATTTGAGCTAGCAAATGAATAATATTTAAACTCTCACAATGTTGTTAAAGATAGAATTAATATTTAATTAATGCTATCAATTGTTTCATATATTTTTAAAAATATATATATATTTTATCAAAAGATAACAACTTTCATTTTTACTTTCTTTTTTTTGAAAAAAAAACCCTGCATAAAAATTTATGCTAACAAATAACTAATCATTAAACTTTAATAGTAAAAATAGATTGTTATTCAAATAATGTTATAGATAATCATTAGTATTTTTATTTTTCATATGTAATACAATAAATTTATTACACTTTATGTAACGACTCGCTTGGCCGTCACACACAGCACAACACCACGACATCACACAGAAAAGAGCAAGTATATATATATAAGCTACTAAAATATATACACAAGGTCCAATCCGGGGCTAAAAATCAGAGTATACAAAATACATCTAGCAATGCTACACTAAGTAGCTAAAACAGTAAAATCATCAAAAAGTATAGCTCCATCTGCCAGCTGCAGATCCGCCTCAAGACCAGCCTATCCCTGTTCTTCTCCCATACATAGTATGATCATCGCAGTCCAAACCACATGGAAAACATAAAAGGTAAGCTAGTGAAAGGAATCAGCATATACACATATAATTACAAGAATTAAAATCAGTTACAGGTAGCAGCATATCATCTGGTTCAGCAACATCAGCATATAATATATCACAACATACATCTCACATCATTCAACAATAATAGCAGTAAACAACAGTAAACACACAATGCGTCGTCACGCATATTAGCTCGGAGATCTCCTACAACAGCTCAGCCTTACGACTTACAACAGCTTAGGCTTACGGCCTACAACAGCTCAGTCTTACGGCCTACAACAGCTTAGCCTTACGGCCTACAATAGCTCAGCCTTACGGCCTACAACAGCTCAGCCTTACGGCCTACAACAACTTATATCAGTGTTAAGTCTCAATTATACCTCTTTTTGAATGAGAATTATTGTACAACTCTACTCATTCTTAGCACCATTGCAAGATAATTGTTCCCTTTTTGATTCATCTTTTGTGCAGATATAGCTAACCCATTTTAGCTAACAATACCTTAATACACCTCATTTTTTGTGCAGGTATTGAGCTAGAAATTTGAGGATTGAAGATCTTTGGGATTGGAAACATAAGGAGCCAAGGAGCAGAGCAGAGTGGATGCGCCGGGCGTAAGATGACGCCGCGCCGGGCTTGAGAAGAACAGAGCAGTGGACTTCTGGAAGTCATACATGCGCCGGGTGCGAGACTCCACCACGCCGGGCGTGATCGAGGCAGAGAGTACCTCAAAACTCTCTGGAACGAATTGCGTCGGGCTTAATAGAGAATTGCGCCGGGCTTGCTCTAAGGCAGAGAATGCTTGAAAGCCTCTGGAAGACACTGCGCCGGGCGTAAAAGTAATTGCGCCGGGCTTATAATGAGGCAGAAAGTGCTCAGAAGACGCTGCGCCGGGCGCGAAGACTTAGGCGCCGGGCGCGAAACCCTAATCTGACCTCCCAGGCTCGTATTTGAAGCCATTTTCGAGGGTTTCTCCCCCATTCTCACATTGGGCGCCTCCAGGAGCTGCGGAAGGGATTCCCAGGGCTTGGGATCGTCCGTGTGCGGATCTTTCCTTCGGTTCTTCATCCTCCTTTCATCTCTATTTTGTATTTGCCCTCTTTGTTGAGTGGTTTCACCCATTTTGTGGGGTTAGATGTAACCAACGTACTCTATTGTAATCTTTACGATTTTAATGATATATATACATGTTGTTTTATTCTTTGTTGTGTTTGTTTCTATTCTTAATGCTTGCTTTGGATTGATCACCCTTTGCATGATTTAAGGTTCCATGGGTATTGGAAAATAACCTGTGAAACTAGTTCTGAAACATATGCCTAGTGGTGATTGTATCTAGGGATAGAGCTTGACCCATCAGTAGTCTTAAACCCTAGCCCGTAATGCGGGTGTAGATATTGGGTACTCAAGGGATTGATATTCAATATCCGCACCTAGGCTCTTTCTCTAAGGGATTAGGTTTGAGTAAACTTATGGGTTGACTAAGCAATGAATTCAACAAGAGATTAAGGATACATTAGTGTTACGTTTGGTGAAATCTGACCCCCACAACCTCACAATACCACAATACCATTCCTTACCTTTTCCACTCACAAAACAATATTTATTTACAACTTTCATTCCAATAGTCACAACCTTGCATTCACTGCACAAACTATGAAATTGGAATTATTCTTTAGTCACGAATAGTTAATAAATGCTTATATTACCTTCTAATCCCTGTGGATACGATATTTTTACTACTTGAACGGCCGGTATACTTGCCGTGTTTGAGACCGTTGATAGAATTAAACGAATTTACAAATATTAACAAAAGTGTTTCAACGGAAATCTCAACAATCAGCATGCAGCACAACACAACATACAACAATATCAGCATACAACACAACTAAATAATATAAAACACAACTTAAACAACTCATAGCACGGCTTAAATAGCTCACAGCACAACAATATTATAATTCAACATTATCATCTAACAGCACAACAATATTCATCAATTTTAACTCAGCTCAGCATATATCAACATCTATCAGCAATTCACACCCTATATCAGCATATAACAGCATATAAATCAACATCCCATCTGCGCCCGGCGCACTCATGGTTGCGCCCGGCGTGGCCCAACCAGAGAGCATCAGGGCTCAAATTCGCCCGGTGCAATTCCCATTGCGCCTGGCGTGCTAGGAGACAAAGACCTCAAAAGGTCTCACACGCCCGACGTGCCAATCCCACGCTCGGCGCAAGGAAGGCAGAGACCTTCCCAAGGTTTCACGCTCGACGCAATACCAATTGCGCCCAACGCCACCTCTGGCAGAGACTCCCAAGGAGTCTCCACGCCTGGCGAGACGAAGTCACGCCCGACGCCACACCAGAAATCCATAAGCAATGTCACTTACTAATATCGCGCCCAACGCGGTCCAACCACGCCTGGCGTGGGCCATCTAGAGGCTCACATTTTCAAGCTCGCCCGGCGCACACACCCTTGCGCCCGGCGGGCTTGCTCAAATGGAGCCCTCTGGTGGTCATGCGCTCGGCGCCAAGAACTGCGCCCGGCATGATACTCAGCAACAACCCCCAAACTTCAAAAATTTCTCCAAAACCTGCATAAACAACCAGAAATCCACATGCAATCGGCCCAAAACATCACATTTTCACCAAACAACTAAAAAATACCATCTTTTACAACATGCAACCACAAATCGTTAAAAACCCCAAATTTTCACCCAACCCTGAAAACCCCGAAAACGAGTTTTCTTCAATCACAGCCAAAATCATCAATCATTAGCCTACAAATGAGTTTCTAAACTCATTTTCCATGCAACACAGCCAAGAACTAGCTTCCCTTACCTCTGTGCAAAGAATCCGAGCTTCTGGGAAGGAGAAACGAAAGAGAAAATGGAGAAGGAGAAAAGAAAGCTCCGTTCCTCAGCAAGCTCCACGAGATGTGCACCACCTTAGCTCACAACTTCAGCTTGGGGAAGAAAAGAGAACAAGATCAGACCAAAGAGGCTAGTGAGAGTGAAAAATGAAGTTTTGGTTTGTTGAGAGGGAAGGAAAGAGATGCGGAGGGTCTCACACTTTATGCACAAAAATTTATAATAGAAAATGATTATTTTATAAATTTTTATAATTTAAGTAATATTAAAGGTAGAATTATTACTCAATTAATAAACACACACTATTGCATGGGTTAAAATTATTATATTTATTTATAATTACAAATTTCATTAAAAAAATATACGTTATCATTAAAAAGCTAAAGTCCTAGATTTTATTTCTATTGTTTTTATGCAAGAGCTTTTTAGCCTTAAACATGTTCTCATTCATTTATTAGTAAAAAAAAGATAAAATGGAAAGAAAAAAGTATGAAGATTTTCAATGTCACTTTTTAAGAAACAAAATATAAGACTAAAACAAACTAAAGGCTAAATATCTTATTCTTAACAAAAGAAACAAATAAAAATGTACCAACACAATCATTGCACCAATATCTTGAAATTTCAAGATATTTCAAGTTTCTTCCATATTTCAAAAGAATACTCGCATCCAACCATTCTTTTATGAAGGCTCTTGGACATGGAAGCTAGAAGCCAAGAAGCAAGAAGTTGATCTTATTGTTCCCAGTTTGTGTATTTTACATTGGCTTTTCCTTTGGTTTCATCTTTTTTAGTTAAGTATTAGGAGATTCTTGAATATGCTTAAGGAGTTTTTGGCCTTTGATGGAGAAGACTGCTTGTTCTTTTCATGGCAAATTTTTTCTTCATTCAACTTGATTGCTGTAGGATTTACAAAAGTTTGAGCAACAAAGCATTACCCAAGAGTTGCACCCATTTTAGGAATAAAGCCCTGATACCATAAAGGTATCTAAGAAGTATGTAAGACAAAAAGAATGTACTTGAAGAGATAGAGAGGCTAAAAAAAAAGAATTACTTTTTACTTAATAGAAAACAATTACAAAGGTGAGAAACAAAATTTTTCAAGAGACAACATATTAACTAAAGCTTATATTCCTTTCAATTAGTGACAATATTTGTTCCAATCAATAATTATAAACATCAAATGGATCCATATATTAGAGTTTTAAATTCCTCAATTTTCATAAAAAAGTTAACTTGGAAAATATTGCAGTCGATGAACAAAGCTTAAGTGATTATGAAATTCTAAACAAAATGTTTACAGTAGAAGATGATACAATACTAATTTAAGCATGGTTGAGTGCTTTATAGGACCTAATTAGGGGGTTGATCAAAAGAAAAAAAATGGATTTTAGTCAAAAATCAAAGACAATTATAATGAACATCATAGTCATGAGGAAAGGAAGAAAATGATTGCATTAAAATCTTGTTGGATAAAGATAAATTACGTGATTTAAAAGTTTGCCA
Source organism: Cajanus cajan (assembly GCF_000230855.2). Taxonomy (NCBI): domain Eukaryota; kingdom Viridiplantae; phylum Streptophyta; class Magnoliopsida; order Fabales; family Fabaceae; genus Cajanus; species Cajanus cajan. The sequence continues at coordinate 60,622,905 of NC_138518.1, forward strand.
GTTACTGTATATAAGTCGCTTGAGGAAGAAAAATGGTAGTTTTGAGAATAATATCATGAATGATGAATTTTCAATTTTTAATCAAGATGAAGGAAAAACATTCAAATTTAGGCATGCAAAATGATAATTGAAAAGTAATCCTAAATGAAATTCAGAGCGTGTAAGGATTCTTCAAAAAGAACAAATATATTTGTTTTAGGAGTGTACACATATCATCTCTGTCGATCATGCTAACAAATTGTGAATTTGACCCAACATCATTTCCTTAAAGAAAAAGATGACAAAAAGGAAGATTAAATAAAATCTAAAAAATCATTTTTCAACCTTGTGCATTTTTTTATTGATAAATATTAGTAATTAGTGTGTTATGTTAGCTAGGGGATTCAAACTCACACTCCCTTCTTATCACTCTTTAGCCTTGTGTCCTTCTCCCGAAACCACTAGACCATCTTATAACTCCAGCCTTGTGTAGATTAAGCTAATATAAGAGTCATTGGATCAAATATTGATGACTCTAGAAGATAAAAAAATGCCTTAAGGAGACTAAAGTCTAACTAAGAGGCGGAGAAAGAGAATAGATAACTTTGAAGGATTTTGATATCCTCATTAAGGACAAATATGTGACGATAAAGACAATTTCAATATCACAACTAATTGCACAAAATAATAAAATTATAGGTTGAGATTATAAGAAAGAGATACATGCAAAATGATAAAATTAAAATAGTTGTGGGATGAAATGATTTGTTGGACCTTATGTATACTTTTACTGTTTACAATTAACATCACACGACTTTGTTTTACTATTTTCTATTTTTTTTACTTGTGTGAAATTCTTAACTCCCATCCACATCTTTCAAACGAATCTTTATGATTTAGGTCCCAGTGAAGAGCTAAAATAAAAGTTTAAAGGATATGAACTACTTAAATATATAATAAAATGTATGCAACAACATGTAACATCTTTATTGTAAAATAATTCATATCATAAAATTGTGATTATTTCTTGCAAGTTTGGTATACACCAGAAATCAATTTTGACAAAGGTTTCAAATGTGAAGACGTGTTCCTACACATCGCAAAAGAACTTGGTAAGAGTAATATGTATTTTAATTTCAAAAAAAGAATGACACACTTAGTAGAATGACTCTTTCATTGTTATATATATAAATACACTCTTGCAATTGACTTATAACTCAACGATATATAGTGTAGATGAGCACATATACGTAATAGTAAAAACACATTAGTAGAATGCTTAGACAAGTATGTCAAAGGAATGAATGAGGTATTTGTAATCAAGTATTTCAGAAGGCCTAACACTAAAACATTAAACATCTATTAAAAAGTAGTAGATGGGTATGATTTTCTTATTATGTTAGGTAATATTGGTTATATTTTATAAGTATTGAGAACAAAAAAAATATATTTTATAACATGTAAGAGTCAATTTTGTTGAAGAGATCACAATTAACCTACTATTATCCTAAAAATAGTAGTGTCAAAGGATTTGTGAATTTGACATTCATTCTTTGGTGTTAATACTTCAAATAATGACATCAACATCTTAGTTGATCTAATATCTTTAAGTTTAATGATATTTTGCAAGAATAAGCTCCTAAATTACAATTTAATTTCTTTTGGTATTACAATACATGGGATACTATATATATGATGACATTTACCCATAATGTGTTGCATTCATGAAAAAATCTCAATGTCATAAGGAGAGAAAATAAAAATTGTTTATTTGACACCAAGAAAGCAGAAAAAAAAAATGTTCAATGAGCTTTTGGAATACCTTCGTCACAAATCACAAATAAATATGACCCAACAAAATCTTAATGAATGGTTACATTGATGTATATAATACATGAGAAGTATAAGATGTGTCAATCTTAATTTTTGATGAGTATGATCATCCAAATAATAATATCCTGACACAAAATTTTAATGGTCCTTATCCTATTTCTAGAAAATACTTAAAAATAAGAGTGAATCTTTGTCAAAATGAATAAATAAATACATTATCATTTTCATAGAGCATATTTGATGACATTTGAATGTTAGAGTCACAAAATTTTAATGTACTTTTAATAATATATTATTTTGTATTTTTTCATATATTTTAAAAGTTATCATTAGTTTTAATTTGCATTATTTTTTATGTATTCTAAAAGTTATCATTAATTTTAATAAAAACTTCCATTAATTTTAATTTTCTTTATTTAGGGATAAAAAGGGTGATTTTTTTTTGAATAAATTTCAGATGTTTAAAAGGAAAGAGAAAAAAAAATTCAGAATTTAAAAATTATAAACTATTTCAATTAACTTACAAAATAAACTACAAACTCCTAAAATAAGTTATCATATTAAATAAATTTATTTTAATCGAACTAATTTATAAAATGATCAAATGAGCTTATAAATTTTTTAAATATTTTATTAAACATATTATAAAATACTCTAAGAAAAATAGTTTATACATTTAAAGTGTAAATAGTTATAAATTTATTAATTTTATAATAATTATCTTTAAAATTATATTTTTATTTCTAATTGGTTGACGGTACATTTCTCTTCTTAAACTCATGATAATTTTATATAAAAAAAATAATGTATGCATCACATTACTAGATTAGACATTAAGATGTATGATCAATAAGATTAATGATATTTTTAATAACTATTCTAAAAATTATACCTATTTTTTTTTATCGACAGTATAAGAGTTATTCTATATTTTCATAAAAACAAATAAGGAAGTGTTTGTTTATTTATTTATTTTTAAAAAAAGAGGGTAATGAATTTTAAAAAAAATATTAGAAAATGATAATAACTATTTATAGAAAATGAGAAGTAGTTGAAATTAAATGTTGTGATGCGTTTGTGCTTTATAATGTTTTTGAGGGATGATAGTGTGTGAGAGTACATTGGCCTTTTTGGGTCTCCTTAAAAGAAACAAATGCTTCTCTTTTCTCTCTATCTCTGTTTGAAGAACAAAACACACTTCTGAATTTCCTCTTGGGGAGAAAGTGAGGGACTTCGAGTGAATTTCTTGCAGCACAACACATTGAGTCACCAACCATGTCTCTGGGGTATGCCGAGAAGCTTTCCTACATAGAAGATGTGGGCAACGTTGGAATGGTCGAATACTTCGACCCATCTCACGTTTTGCGAGAAAAAGTGAGTCCCTTGTCTCCATTTTCCTTCTAGAACCTTCTATGTGTTGCTCTTGTTCTCACTGTTGCTTGCCCTTGTGCCCTTATTGCCTGTGATAACTTTGATGGGTGATGTTGATCTCTCGTGTGAAGTTTTTGTGTCTACGGGGTGCTACATGGAAAGGCCCTTCACTTCAATGAAATGGAGCTTGGTGTTATTTGTTGTTATGTGCTGCATGATTGGTTGATAATGGCTTTAATTTATGTTAGGTTGATTATGCTGAAATTTGGATGGAATTAAGTGGTACTTTTGTGATCACATGTATGATTGTGACTTAGTGAGTGTTTGCAATACTGGATTAGGGTGACTAACACTTTGGAACAAAGTTATAAATTGCATTCGCCGTCATGGTTTTGTCACGATCTTTGACATTGTGAGAAATTGCGGACAAATGAGGCTGCAATTGTGGTTGCGACGCTGTGAGCCCAAAAACCTTGATGTTGCGGCCAAAATTGTGGTCGCCGACTGTATCTTAAAGCCATGCTTTGGAATTTGTGAGCTAGAACAAGAGTGTTGATCGAGTGAAAAATGCTTTGAAACATTGAAATGTTGATCAGGTAGAAGCTTAGGTATTTTTTGGATTGTGTTTCACCTCAATGTGAGAAGGTTTTTCAATAGATATTGGTTAATACGTTGATGATTAATCATGTTAGTGCTATTGTGCATATCTGTGAGACATGCCCTATTGCCTTGCATAAAATTGTTGTATGTTAACCAATTACTTTTATCAGTATGGTTTTCATCAGAAAGGGAAGTTGTGTTTTGCTTTTTTTGTATCAATTGCTTCCCTGTTGAGGTGTGATTTGGGTTGGATAGCCTAGGGGTTAATTTCAATCCACCCCCCCCCCCCCCAATTGAAACTGTCCTTGATGATATATTGCTGGGGGTTGTATAAGTTTTTCATTTCTGTTTGTATTCTTCCTCATTGGCGCTAGGGTTGTCATTACCATCTTAAAAATTATTAAATGAATACAATTTTAGGTTTTCTTTATTCAACAGTTTAGAAAGGGCTCACTGATTTAGGATCCAGAGGTAGCACACATTGAATATATTTGTTTATGCAATTTGATATGTTGATTAGCTTTGTCAGCTGTTGGTTGATCCAAACCTGTTCACTGTTAGACAGTTAAATGGGTTTTGTACCTCGGAGATATATTATATCCTGCCAATGATGAACGTATGTTGCTACCCAATGTATGATTTTGGTACAATGTAAAAGTCTGAAAGGCTTCAATTTCTTTTGAAAATGCTTTTGATATCAACCTAATTGTATATGTAAATACTTTTTTATTTGATACTCTGAAAGATACATCTATAGTTATGCCATTTATCTTCTATTGTTTTATGGATGAAGCTTTCAGTGTTACCTTTTTCTGAGTATGATTTAATCAAGATCCGTTATCCATATCGACAGGGAAGAAGTATGATAATAGAATCATCAGCTAGGCCATTACAATTTATAGTTTCATTATCAGGTGGCTTTAGTACCATAATCATTAGAATTATTAAGCAAGAGTATTTGTTTTAAGATTAGGTTCCCAATTTTCAATATACATGAATTGTTGCCAGCGATGCTTTGAAGGGTAATGTTCCTGTTTTTTGTGGTTATTGATGGTATTTATCTAGGTTTGTCCACAAATGTGTTCAGTACACTGTTATGCAGATATGCATTTTTGAATGTTTGAGTAAATTTATTGAATGTTGATTCCTTTTATTATGATGAATGGTCACTAAATTTTATGACATGAATCCTTTATGCTGTTTCTTTCAACCATTTCTCTTGATTTATACTTTCATATTCTATGCTAATTTTCTTTCAAATATTCAATTGGTTTTCTTATTTTGAATTAGAATATAGTATGCCAATTTATCATCTCGTGACAAGTTTCCTTCATTTCATTGTAAAGAGTGTACATTTATGTAATAAAAGGTAATCATTACCTACCCTTGACCAAAATTAATGCTTCAAATGTTAACATAACTTTTCTTTCTTGGCAGATAGATCAACTTTCTATCATGATAAAAAAGGTATCAATTGCAAATGTTGATATTGGGGAGTTTCCTTTCTCTGTTATAAGTTTTTATATAATCAATCTTTTTTAATTTGTTTTCTTTTTCTACATGCAGAGTAAGCATCTTGTGGTGTTTACAGGTGCAGGAATATCAACTTCTTGTGGTATTCCTGATTTTCGAGGTCCCAAGGGAATTTGGACACTTCAGGTGATGATTTTGAAGCTTGGAAGTGCTTATACTATAATCAAAACTGAGGAATTGTTTACTTGTGTTTTCATTTCCTGTTTTCACTTTTTAATTACAAAATTTTCACCTTGTTTTAAATTTGTTTCTTGTTTTCAAAGATTTGTACAGGAAACAGAATAAAGAAAAAAATGTTGTTTTGTAATTATTTCCTACACAAATCTTTGAAAACAAGAAACAAATTAAAAATAAGGTGATTGTTTTGTAATTAAAAAGTGAAAACAAAATATGAAAACTCAAGTGAATGACTCCTAAAGTTTTATACCTTTTGGTGATTCACCAAGTTGTGAATGTATGCTTGACTATCTTAACAGTTTCTACCAGATTTAGAATGTAAATGCTAATGAATGAGAACAGTGACATTAATTATACTAATTTTTTATGCTAGACTATCTTAATAGTTTCTATCAGATTTATAATGTATATGCTAGTGAATGAGCAGTGTCATTAAATTTAGGATTATATATTCTTATATTAATAGTAGAGAAGTTGCTTGACCAGTTTGTAGTAAATATACATAATATTTCTTTGTAGTGATGTGAACAGAAGAATATAGTGCACCTGTTTTTGAATTCATTTAATTCCAATACTTAAACAATAGTATTCTCTAACAGTTTTAACTTGATTTGATTCAAATAGTATTTCCTTATGTAGGGGATAATGTTTCCTAGTTTCTATAAATTGAAATAAAAGGTATCCCATAATCAAGATAGGGGCTTTTGAACAACTAAATTTTTTGTTAGGAATTGGGATATGTGCAATTTCAACCTAAGTTCCCATTATGCTTATGCTTGCTAAAAAGAACCTTCAAAGCAGTTAATATAGTATTTATTGTTCTAGTTTCACTAGCACTTGATTTATCCTCTTTACAGTGTACATGAATTTGTTGTCAATCCTAACAATTAACAAGGGTAATGTCTTTTATGATGTCTGTAATGAATTTGTCTTCCAACAAAAAGAAAGAGGCTGGTGTTTTTGAACTTTGAATATAGATTTTTCTACCTCAGTATGAGGCACAACGTAATATAATAACTGATAAGAGTTGTGCCAAGCTATAAAAATGAAAGTTAGATGCTATTATTATTTGTTGGTACTCATTCTTTCAGGAATTGGAATCTTCTTCTTTTTTTTTTTCTTCTTGTTTATGGACTTCATATGGGGATCTTCTCATCTGATTATCTTTATTGTTGCAGCGTGAAGGTAAAGCCTTGCCCGAAGCATCACTACCATTTCATCGTGCAGCACCAAGCCTGACACACATGGCTCTGGTTGAATTAGAAAAGGCTGGCATTTTGAAGTTTGTCATTAGTCAGGTAAGTCATTGTGTTTTATTCTATGTATATTCTCACTTTCTTTGGATATGTAATTTTTTTTTTTTTTTTATCTTTCTGAAGTAATTTGGTGCACAGGTATTAATTTGTCGAATTGTTGGTTTAGCCATCTTTTTATTTTATTATGGTAGAATGTTGATGGTCTCCATCTTCGATCTGGAATACCAAGGGAGAAACTAGCTGAATTGCACGGGAATTCCTTCATGGAGACATGCCCTTCTTGTGGAGCAGAGTAAGATTTGATTGCTCACTAGTAGGATTTAATTACTCTAGCATATTCAATCAAATTTCTTCCATGAATATTTATAATGCAGATGCTAGTAATTATCAGCAAAACAAAAATAACTACAGTTCTTTCATCAATAAAGTCCTATCCTGTAGTTTCTATTTTTTTTTAATCATTTTTAATTTCTAATACTATCTTTGTAGATTCTGCTACAGACTTGGCCTGGTTTGTCTATTTCTTGCATTAAGTCAATCACATGGTGACTTTGGTTCATTTCTATTTTAGTCTTTTCTATCATGCCTTCTTAGATTCAAAGTTTAGTTTTGCACACTACAACTTATATCTATCAAGAATATCCAGCTTGCTCTTGTTGTAAGGGCTACATGGCCACCTTTGGGTGAATTTTTATAGTTATGCTCTTTTTTCTATAGCTCTGTTTTATTGGTGTTTATGTACACTTAGATCATGTCATTTTTTAAAACATTATGTATTAAAAGAATTGTAATATAATTGTATAATTGACACCTCTTGAAGGTACTTCCGTGATTTTGAGGTAGAAACTATCGGTTTAAAGGAAACATCAAGGCGTTGTTCAGTTGCCAAATGTGGGACAAAACTTAAGGATACAGTCCTTGACTGGGAGGTACTACATTTTTCATTTGCTTGATGGTAATTTGGTTGAGTTTAATCAATTATGATTCATTTTGGTTGCAAGTTGAGTCACATGAATTTTGTTGTTGGCATTGAAAATTGAAATAGAATTTTAAACCAATCCAATTTTCATAAACTGTGCTGCAATATGGCTTTTCATAATATAAATGTTTGGCCACAAAATCATGATTGCAATTGCATAACTAATGCACTTTGTCTGAGATGTTAGTAGATGTTCTTACATGTCTATTGTGCCCTTGCTTCTTCTATAGGCAATTGAAGAGAATAATATGACTTATTTTTCTTCGAGATATTGACTGGAGACAAACTTTTTTGCTGCTTTTTTCTGAGACTGGATACAATTATGAATCACCTTTGACAATCCCTGAGCTCAAAGATAAATAAAATTATCCATGGATCTAGTGTTGACCATGCTGATAGGAGGAACATTGGCTCACTAAATGTTGTAATGTTTATTTAAATTTTCAATATAAAATGCAAGTGATTTCTGCTTAAAATCAACAGATTATGAAATAATCTGTCTTTTCTCCATTTTGCTACTAGCTACCATTGTCCCTCATTTAACCTTCTTTAAATTTGGATCCATAACATGGTGTTTTAGTATTGTGGCTAGATTTTGATCCATTAGTTGTGGGGGGACATTCTAATAAATCATTTCAGTGACTGGTAAATAAGTAATTGATTATTTTAAGCAATTGTCAGGGTTGCTTTTTTTATGCATACTAGTCTTGATTTTTATGATGGTACTTTTGCCATAGATGAAATTGGATAGTTAATTGTTGAGGATGAATGGGTCTTAGGCATCATTTGTACATATATATAGTGGCTGAAATGGGCAAATAGCAATTGAAGCAAAAGCTAGGTGCATGATGATTTCAGTTAATATTTGTGCATACTAATTTCTGATTTCAGTTAATATTTGTGAAAATTATTGTCTGGGAAGATGATTACGGACATGTTGATAAACTTTTTTGGTTGCATATCAGTGTTTCCCTTGAAACAAAACACAATGTCTATGTCCTTTTATGTACAGGATGCATTGCCTCCAAAGGAGATGAATCCTGCTGAGAAGCACTGCAAACAGGCAGATATAGTGTTATGCTTGGGGACAAGGTAATAACATGACCTTTTTCTTATCACTGCAAGAATTTTTTTTTACTTTTTATTTTTCCTCTATTTTTTTCAGTACTTTGCTATCCTTAAGTCTATTTCTCTCTCCTTGCCTGTTTGTCCACACTTGTAGGAGCTTAACTGTTTATTATTAAATTGGTAAAAAAAATAGAATAGGTCTTTGGCTCAAGTTTTGTAGCAAAATCTTTACCGCTCATAGTAATTCTGAAGTGTACTGAGAAACTGACTTCTTGCATTAGAGTAATAAGTGGAAGTGATCTAAAGGTTTTGCTCAGTCTCTTCCAAAATGAACAGTCCCTGAATCCTCTTTAACATAGTTATATGTACTATGTAGAATCCAGTAACTGTGGTATGTGTGGCCAAGTCCAACAAGTATCTAACTACTTTTGGGGCAACCTTACAGCATAATTGGAATTTACTGTTGATGGATTTGTATGGTTTGTTTTATCACGAATGATTGGCCACATTATGATAGAGTTTCATTTAACCAACTTAAAAAATAAGTCGGCATATTTCATGTCTTTGAAGGGAATATCAATATGAGCTGAGCATCACCAATTTTCCTTATCATTTGAAAACGTTTTGCTTTGCTATATTTTTCATTTGATATTTGATATATGGTGGCTAAAATCTCAATGCAGTTTACAAATAACTCCAGCATGCAACTTGCCTCTGAAAGCACTTCGTGGTGGGGGTAAAGTTGTCATTGTAAATCTCCAGGTATGTTGCCCCTTTTGTCTTAGCTAAATTCTATATGTTAATCAAGTTTGACACCCTCTCCTAACTTATAGAATGCAGTTTTCTTTTCTGTTTACAAGGTGGAGACCTCTTATTTTCTACTCTTTTTTTTTTTGCTAATAAAATTTTAACAAAGAAAAAATGTTAAATTTGCTGCTCTTTGCTATGAGGGAACAATTATGCTATTGAAGCTCCACTTATTAGATTAGCAATCGAAATTTCACAGGTAGAACATGTAAGTTCTATAGTATTTAGTTGATTATCTCTTTTGGCCCAAAATGGATTATTGTGTCTGTTAGAATAGTGGATTAAGCCTAACTCAACCCTACAAAACCGGCTTGTAAGGTGAGGGTTGCTTTCCACTTATATACTATTCAATTGCCTAATCTCTAGTCGATGTGGGACTTGGGTTTTTCCCAATACACCCCCTCACGTCCAGCACTATTGGGCTTAGTACGTGGATAAATGATGGGTGACCCTTTTTTAATGATCTAGGATAGGCAGGACTTGGGTTTTTCCCCTTTTTTAATGATCTAGGATAGGCAAGACTTGGGTTTTTCCCAATACACCCCCTCATACCTATGAGGCATGCATCAATGGTGGGTGACCCATTTTTAAAGTGGATCTAAATGGCTCTGATACCATGTTAGAATAGTGGATTAAGCCTAACTCAACCCTACAAAACCGGCTTGTAAGGTGAGGGTTGCTTTCCACTTATATAGTATATACTATTCAATTGCCTAATCTCTAGTCGATGTGGGACTTGGGTTTTTCTCAATAGTGTCCAAAGGGTCAGCTGCTACATCAGTTGGCACATGGGCTCAACAAGGTTTGGAGAGTTGACACTTGCTAGGAAGAATAAAGGGAGAAATTGACTGCTGAGCTAGCAGAAAGAAATAAAGGAAGGTTATTACTGATTTGTAGTTTGTGGCAGTATATAGGTGGGAATGTAGGGTAATACAGAGGTATTACATGGAAAATATTAAAATAGTTATGAATGGAGGGCAATAGCTCTCTGTAGTAGCTTGGCTCTGTGGCAGTAGAAGAGTTCTTTCACTGTATTACTTTTATTAAGGCTCAGATATAATAGATTCTCATAACTTCTTGTTGAGTTAAATTTTGTTGAATCTAGCTGTGCGGTTCTGGTCTGCATCATTCTTACTATGCAGTCAATAATATTTGGTATAGAATATTTTACTATGCAGTCAATAAGATATGCCGTTGTTACAATAGAATGTCTTAAAATTGTGGGATGTTTATGGTTGCTAGAACTACGATTTTATCAAAGTAAAGTATTTATTGTATTATGAATCAACTCCATCCATGAACATGCTGTCTGACTATTATGTTTCAGAGTTTTTTATCTATCATACTTATATGATTGTTCATTATGGTAAACATCTAAACTATAAATGTTTGAACTCCACAGAAAACTCCAAAGGATAAAAAAGCCTGTTTAGTCATACATGGGTTTGTAGATAAGGTAAATGATCTGAATCCTTTATTATAGAAGATGTTTTCTTTTCATTGTTTTTTTAGTTTTTTCTGTTTAAGTTTACACTGATGTTACTGTTGTTAAAAAAAAAAACGCTGTACCCTATGGTAGAGATAAGTACATGTCTTAAAGTTGTTTGTATCATGACTTGTAGTGTCAAACACTCAAGACTACAATTCCATTCATTTGGAGTTCAAGGAAGTTGTTTGTTACGGGCTTTATATTATAAAATTAAACACACGCACATGCAGAGACTTAGCAGTAGTTTATCCTTTAGTAAACTTTATTGATATAATTTGTAACCTTTCTATAATTATACTTTAAAATGATTATCTAGTATGAATATGTTTAATGTTGCTGATTAGGTAGACTGGCAGATACTGGTGTGCATATTACTTGCATTCCATGAGAACAATGTTAAAAATACAATCATGGAGCTCTTTTTTCTTTTAAAAAAAAGAAAAAGAAATTAAGCAATCATTCAACTCTTTTTCAGCATGTTGCTGAATTCTTCTGTGGTCCAATTTCTTAATGTACATGACATTTCAAATCATGAATCCTTATCTATTTTCTTTGAGAATTTTTTATATTTTCATATTCTAAGATTCAGTTTGAGGTAGATAAGTGGCTTTTTTTTAATTGTCATAATAAATAAATACAGATATATTTTAATTCATTTTAACTTGCATTAATTCTACTGGAACAGGTAGTTGCAGGCGTGATGGACCAGCTTAATATGCAGATTTCTCCATTTGTCAGGATTGATCTTTTCCAGATTATTCTAATGCAAGCTTTGAGCATCGGTAACCAATGATTGTAACTTAAGATATATCTCAGCATGTTCTTGAATTCAAAATCATTCAATATCTTAATACAAACACTCACATAAAGATACATGAGGTTGTGATCTTGATTCCTCAGTGCCCCATGCTTCTAGTAAGTTGTGAAAATCACAAGTTGTATTCATGGATCCACCTAACAAACTCTTGATAAGTTTCAATCTGTTACATGTTATGACAGGAAAATATTTAAGTTGTTAATACAGCTTTCTAGCTCCAATAAGGAAGATTCTATACTTTTATTGTATTTTATTATATTGACAATTAGCATCATTCTTCTAAACTAAAACCAACTGCCTCAGATTTTTTGTTGTGTCAAAATTACCGGACGAAGCTTCGTTTTGACCTAATAGAATTAATTTGTTTTCTTATTCCTAATATTCTCTATCAACACATTTTATCCTGTCTGTGAAAATTGGTTGCCTAATTCATAATCTCGTAGTTGGTTTAATACTGCCTACATATTACTCAACCAAAATACTAACATACTGGAATGACTACCTATTCACGTGGCATTGATATATATGTCTTACACAGTCCATTAACTTCATCACAGATAAAAGATATGTGAACTGGACTCTCCAGGTTGCTAGTGCTCATGGACAAAGAGCGGCATTGCCTTTCATAAAGTCTGTTGAGGTGAGTTCATATGTTGAATGTCTTTCTGCTTGTATTCTTTTATATCCACTTTTCAAGTTTGCCTGACTTTTGTGGTGTATTAATGTTTTCAAAAATAGTAACTTCATTCCTAGTTTTCTCATTCTGTACTTTTGGGAATCTTGATGGTGGACTCCTTGCTCATTTCATTACTTATTATTGGTGAAATTTATGTGAAATAGGATGAAAGTATAGAATATGGATATCAGGGTTGTTAGTTATATGGAACTAAATAATATATTGGGAATTTACATTTACTCTAATTTCTTGATTGGTTTGGGGTTTCATAACTCACGAGAGATGTGATGAAACCATTCTTGTGCCTTCCCTTGTTCCAAACTTCTGTTTTCCTTTGTCAATCTTCTTCTCCTTCTTTATATCTCCTTTCAGTCTCTCTCTCAACCCTGCTTGTTTCCTTTTAAGAGTAAGAATGGATCTTTCTAGTTCGAATTTGTAACCTCTTGATTGGAATAGCTTCACTCCCTTCATCAATCTCATGTTTTTTGTGTAAAAGAAATTAAGGGAAGGCTAGATATTGAGTGGCGTATCTGTCCTTGTACTGCAGATCTCCTTCTTGGACAGGGAAGATTACAAAGCAGCTATTCTGGATAAGCAACCGTTTCGGCTTAAAAGGTTTTCACACACTATGCAATGTGTTTCTTTCTGTGTTGATAAATTTTTTTACAGTTTATTGGTGCTTATGAACTAGACAAGATAAAACTGATTTCGGAAGAATTGTGAAAATCTAGGTGAATTCTGGAATTATGGTAACAGAATTCTTCATTTCATTGGGTTGCTTGATTTTAGATTCTCATAATAGATGTCATGGCTTGCACTCTCTTCTTTACTATTTGGTTGACTGATATCTCAGGAGAACAGCATATAACAAAGCATTTGAAATGGTTCTGAAACTCAAATTCAGTGATGGCTGTGGTTGCTCATCCCTTGAAATTGATGTCCCTGTTGATTTTAAGGTGAGATGTGTTGCTTAACATTTACCTATCTTCTCATATGATGTCTCAGTCTCACTTTCCATAATAGGTGAATGAAAAGTGACAATGTAAGATTGGGAAACACCATTTGTTATTTAAAAATCCCACTCTTTTTGTCTTTTTCATCCAAAAAATGTTTTGCATTATGCATAAAATTTGTCTGTGGTGAATTGTTCTAGCTAATGCCTTGCCTGAAAATTCATTGTGGCAGGTTTCAACTGACTGCTTTGACTTTGATAAGGATTACATATTCCAAAAGCTGAGAGACAAGGCAGTTCTTGAATCAAGATGTGGTCAGAATGCTGTTATTGAGAGAAAGACCATCTTGACACCTAGAAGTGATGTCACTACCTATGCCATTGTGACCAATGTTGTTCAGTACAGCAAAACATGCGAAGCAGCCCTTGATTCTCTAAGTAATGGTGATCTTAAAAAAAGAAAAGCTAGTGTGGCAGGTACAGGATCATCTAGGAAGCGTTCAAAAGGGTCCTCCATGTGTAAATCTAGATCAGAGAATATTAGGGACTATTTGTAGGTTATATATGTATGATATTTCAAGCATTAGAAACTGACAGGAAGGAAGAAATGTAGAGACTGGGTGAATTTTGTTAGATGTTACACTCAGTCATCTCCTAAATGGTGTCCATGATATACTAAAAGGCTTTTGATACCATAATTGCTAATATAGTGGGTATTCTTGGTGTGGCTTTTGGAGTGTTTCCTCTATGAAATTTCCTGACAACTTTTGATGTGAATCAAGGTGTAAATGGAAATTTAGTTTGAGTAATGCAAAATATTTGTAGAACTCAACTAACTGGTGTAAAATAATTTTTTCGGTCCCTTGATCCATAATATTCTTATCTAGGATTTTTCATGACTCGCCAAATTGATCTTATTTGGAGTTTGAATTGCAAGTGGAAATTGCTGATTGTTGATATTAAAAATTGTCCATATTTTCGTATTGTTAATTAGTCAAGTACTCAATTTGTGTTTAATGGTGAATTCATCATGCTTAAGCTCTTCTTTAAGTACAACCTCTTCCACAATTTTTTGTACCTTCTGATCTATTACCTTTATTGCCTAAAATATAAAATCTAAAGTAAATAATAATAAAATGATTATGATCATGAAGTATTTTTTTTCTTCTTTTTTTAATGTGCAGGATTCTTTAAACGTTAAGGAATGGTCAATTGAGAAAATTTATCCTAATAAAACAAGACAGTGCCACTCGTGTTTATATATATACACGTATCTATGTATGTATGTAAGGCGATATATGATTTTTGAATATAACTGTTTTACTTCTAAAACATTTATTTTCTATACTTATCTTTTATTTAGTTTTTATTCTTTTTTATAACTTTTTTGTGAAATTATTTTTTGTAAATAATTACACCAAATAGGTCACTCTAATTATTATTTACTCACATATTTAATATTAATTATTTTTATTTATTATTTTATTTATGTAAAATAATCGGAGTTAGGAAGTATTTTTTTATGCTAGTACTTATTATTAATAAAGAAGATATTTTCTTTTGGTGTACATATTTTTCCTCCTATATTATATAATGGTGATTTTGTATTTTTGTTTACACTTTTTTATTTTTACAATTTAACCTTTTTAAATGAAAATAAAAATAAAAACTGTACGATAATAATTGTTGAATAACATTGAGATCATCACATGTGCTATATGTATACTATATGAATGTTTTATTTATGCTATCAAATCAATTCAAATGAACATTTGCTACCACCCACACAAACTGATAATCAACCACTTAAGCCGAAAACCATTGATAGAGTTGCATTACATCCAAGAGGAATCTGATATCAAAACATTCCTCACATTATAATTTTAAGATTGTGTTACAAAAACTATTATACAAATTTCTATTGCAAACCAAAATTACTTAAGAGATAGAGAAATTATTAAAAAAAATAATAATAAATCCCACTATTCCCTCATACTTTCTAGTTCTTAGAAGTCAAATAAATTATCCTACGAGACTCCTTTTTCGGTGGAGACAAGAAATTCAATCAAGATATTTCCCCTTTTTCCTTATGTCTGTGATAGGGAAAATTCAAAACCTCCACTAGCCACTGTTTGTATGCTAGGCAGAGGCTTCATTTTAGTGTAGTTCCATATGAAATTTTTGCCACAAAAGAAATAATCTTTGATTCAATTTGTAATACCCTTGTTAACGATGTCCTTTTTCTTACTTTTTACGAGGCGTTTAGTACAAGAGTTTTTTTTTCTTTCAAGAATATGAAGTTCATGAAGTTAGTTTGTTAGGTTTACTAATTAAAAATCTCATGAAATTGTTACCATAGGATATATAAGAATATAACATTCATGAATTAAATGAAAAGTCTTTTTACCTATCTAGTACAGTAAAAATCATTAATTTTCAAATAAAATATATAAATATATCCAAAAACATTTATATCAATCAAACACATTTTTAATTATTTTTAAAAATTATGATTCTCATTTCTCAATAATCATAATTTCCAGATATAAAGATTTTTCCCTTTCACCAAAGGGCCCTAGTGTGCGAGAGTTGTGATGTTATCATTTTTTTTCACAGTTCACTTCTTTTCTTTTTAGATGTATGAAGACTATGAAGATACGCCTAAATATTTCAATAAACTATTTATCACCATTATTTAATAAATATTCTGTATGAACTACTACCTATTTCGGTAGCCAATCAAACTGCACGTACAAAATATATATATATATATATATATATATATATATCTAAAAAGTAGCTAATGTTGCGGTAGAGGTGTCGCAACTGAAAAGTTTTTTTGGTATAGATTTTAAGATGAATAAATCAATTTAGCCATTTAATTTTGTAAATCTACTTCCCATTCTTTGAGGAGGTACCTCTAACGTATGTTGGAGATTAGTCACCGGCAGTGGATATTCCATGGACGAACCAAATTTTTTTTTTTGCAAATCTACTATCCTGCAACTGCAAGTAAATAAAACTGCTGGAAGGGAGACAAATACATGGGATAGACACTCCTTTAAAAAATTAAAATCACTTTCTTACTAAATTGAAGAACATTTCTGAGGTCATAAAAGATAATAAGCAACTCAACAAACTGTCAATAATAATTATATATATAAAAGGCTATTTCCAAGGTCTTGAATAATCAAGAGTCCTACAAATGTGGCACAGTGGATTAAGTGCATTCACTCTAGTAGAGTAGCCAATGAGTAATCTCACTGAAATCTTCAAAAAGAAATTAGTGATGTTGACTATCGCTTTACATGAAGTTGTGTTTTCCCAATCTAAACTTTGGCCTTACCAAAAAAAAAAAAGAATAAGCAACAAAAATGAGATTTTAACCTAAAGGTGAAACCAAACTTTCATGATAAGTTTGTATATTGTGCCAATGGTGGCCCCTAATCACAGGAAAATCCCACCTACCAACATTTGGGTCATACAAAACTAACTTGGAAAATGCAGTTTTAATGAGAATCACACCATCTTCTGAAATGCACAAGGGGATAATGGAGTGAAACCATCTCAATGGATCATGCTCATAGTGAGGAGACATGGTCAATTTATCCCAAGTGCAAACACCTTGAACAAAGTGAGGGACCGTCATCAATTTAGTCCAAGAATCTTGAACTCCATACTCCTTCATCTGCCACAAAACCCAATTCTTAGAGTCAAAGAAAGAAACACAGAGACAGTTTCTGAGGATAACCAGCTCAGGAATGCAAACAATGTCACTCTCCCCAGCAGGAAGCAACACTTCACCATAACTCTCAGTCACCAAATCAAAGGAAACAATCACACTTCTTTCATCATTCTTAGCCTTAGCAAACCAATTAAGGGTGCCAGTGCCAGTCACAAAATGCCCCTGTGACTTGGTGGGACAACACGGAAAATTCTGAATCACCTTCCAAGACTTGGAATTTGAATTTGCCCCAAAGGTGTATACTTTGGTGACGGTTTTTTGGTCGTTCAAAGTTAGGAACAACTTGTACTTGTGATTGACGTGGTCATAGCCAAAACCACGGTGAGTAACATACTCACGAGGATTACTAAGACGGGTTAAAAACGATTTAGAAGCAATTCTAATGGCGGGGTTCCACAATTGGATGCTGCGTAGGCGAATGTTGAACAAACAGAGTAAGCCATGGCATGTACCTAGAATGCTGAACTCGTCACTAATCATGAAGCAGGTGGATTCAGCAGGGGTTGATGGGTCTTGGAACAGAGATTCCACACAGCAAGATGTCATTTTGAAGGGGTCAGTCACCATGGGAGAGAGCAATCGTTGGTGGGTCAAGTCGCTCGAGGTTCCATCGAGGTGGTCCTTCACGAATTGGGGATTGGAAATTAGGGTTTTCCATGATTTGGAAACGCACCTGAATTGCAAAAGGAATTTCACCGGAACCCTAAGGAGGATCTCTTGGATGAGTTCATCCGGTAACACCGGTAACGGAGGGGATTCATCGGTGGCTGAAGAGAGAATCTTTGGCACCTTGGTGGTGGTTTCCGTCATCTTTCTGTGCAAACAGTGTTCTTGTGATGTTCTTCTCAACCCACAAAAGTTACATTCATATGAATCATGGTGAGATAAACAAAGTAAAAGTAATATAAAATAAAATAAAATATATGAAGATAAAAGAAACAGAATTTTTTATTTTTTTTACTTGATAGATACTACTGGATAGAAATATCTTTAGATCTGGTATAAAAACTGAAATAAAGTGAAAATAATAATAATAATAATAATAATAATAATAATAATAAAATATATGAAGATAAAAGAAATAGAAAAAAAAAATTACTTGGTAGATACTGGATGGAGATATGTTTAGATCCGGTGGATATAAAAACTGAAATAAAATGAAAATAATAATATAAAAAATAAAATATATAAAAATAAAAGAAATAGAAAAAAAAAATACTTGATAGATACTAGATAGAGATATCTCTGGATACGGTGGGTATAAACACTGAAATAAAATTATATAAAAAAAATAAAATAATAATAATAATAATAAATATTTGAAGATAAAAAGAAACAGAAAAAAAAACTGCATATAAGAGATATCTCTAGATTAGGTGGATATAAAAACTGTTTTACATTATATAATCTTTTTTATTTATATTTTTTATATTAAATATGTTAGCTTCGTATAGATTAGTTTTTTTTTTCTTTATTTTAAAAACTATTTTAAAAATATAAAAAACAGAAAAAATAAAAATGTGAAACAATGAGACAAAAAGTAAAAATTATTTTCACAAATATTTCTTAAATATTTTAAATAACAATATCTTATTTTAGGATAATATAAGATATGATAAAATATTTTAACAGAAAAATAATGATATGCTGGGATATGATAAAATAAGATATTTTATCTTATATCAATAAGTTATTTATATAACATTTATATTTTTAAATATAAATGAAATGTTTGTTTTAAAATCAATTGATACTTTCAAATATTTATACAGTAGATGACCAAATTACACATTTACTAACTTTATATAAAAAATGGTTAAGGGAGTTATCTTATTGAATATAATTTTTTTAATGTATATTTATATATATATATATATATAATTTTATATTAATAAAAATTATATGATACCGTATCTATATAAATAAAAATTAATATAATATATATTTTAAAATATGTATAATTTGATAATCTTTTTTATAGTTATTCAATTTTTAGAAAATTTGTTACAAATATTCAAGATAGTATTCGTTTCCAATTTAATATTAGATTGAGAAATTCATTTTGCATATAAAGTTATTTAATAATTTAATAGTTATAAATAGGATGAGAATAAATAAGGTCAAACTAAACTTTGAATATACATATTTTTTGTCATCATATCACTTATACTAAATTTTATACCTTTAATAATTTTTAATAATTTTGGGTAATGTAAATTAAATCGATCAAACTGTTAAATTGTATGATGCTATATTCAAAATCATGTACCAAATTTCATACGATTTCAAAATTATTTAGTAGTTTATCACATTGTTTTATTTAAATGTATAATGTGATATTTAAAATACATGTAGATATTCATTTTTGGATAATATATCTAGAAATTTTCAAATCACGTGAAATTTAATATATATGATCTTGAGTATAATTAGGGATAAGAATATGTCAACACTTAAATAAGAGTTTATGACTTGACATCTTTAAAGTCTGACTTGACTTGACCTCAATCTAGTATAATTTGACCTATTCAATAAAAAAACCAAATTTAAACTTTTAAAAAAGTCTATTTATATATATAAAAAAAAAAGGTTAGGTTTAGGGTTATAAAAAAATTAGGCTTAATAGGTCAACCTATTTATTTATATAATATAATAAAAAAATTTAATATATATCATTAAAATTATAAACAAACAAATAAATTTATAAAATAAAAATAAATTATCAATATTTAAAATATTTTTTATACAATTGTCTTTTTTCAATATAGTTTTATGAACTTACGATTTTTGTGTATGTCTAACATACATAAGCATAAATTGTCCCTCCAATAAAAAATAATTCACTTTTTCTCCTATATTTTCTAAAATTTGAATTTTAATAATATTGAGTAAATCACATGAAAATACGTATGAGACTTGTATGAGGAGAAAAATGCAAATCGCGAATTTGCAATGTGTAGGTTCTAAGACTGCATTAAGTGTGTGAATGGTCACGTTGGGTGTACGGTTGTAGAGAGGTCCTATACAAACAATTTGTGAGGCCTAGTGTATCCTTGGGAAGCATCTGTACTTTTAGTGAAGAAGAAGGATGAGAGTACGAGGTTATGTGTAGGTTACCGTCAACTGAATAAAGTAACCATTAAGAATAAATATCGGTTACCTAGGATAAACAACCTTATGAATTAGTTGGTTGGGGCATGTGTGTTTAGTAAGATGGACCTAAGGTCGAGGTACCATCAAATTCGCATTAAGTTAGAGGATATACCAGAAATTGCCTTTAGAACCTGCTATAGTCACTACAAGTACATAGTTATGCCTTTTGGTGTGACTGATGCACTTGTAGTGTTCATAGACTACATGAATAAAATCTTCCACTCTTACCTAGATAGATTTGTAGTTACCTTTATATATGATATCTTGATATACTCTAAGACGAGGGAAGAACATGAGGAACACTTAAGGATGGTGTTGCAAACCCTTAAGGATAGGTAACTTTATGCTAAGTTGTCTAAGTTCAAGTTTTGGCTTAAGGATGTTAGTTTCTTGGGACATGTCATATCTAGTGAGGGTATATCACTAGATCTTTCCAAGGTAGAAGCGGTTCTTAAGTGGGAAGCCTTAAGCTCTATAAGTGAGATTAGGAATCTTCTAGGTTTGGCAGGGTATTATCGGAGATTCATAGAGTGTTTCTCTAAGTTAGCGTTACCATTGACCAAATTGACTAGGAAGGGGAAAATTTTCCTTTGGGATAGCAGGTGTGTAAGTAACTTCTAAAGGCTTAAGAAGAAGTTAACTAATGCACCCATTTTAGTATTACTTGACCCTAATAGAACCTTTGTAGTCTATAACGATGCATCTAAGTTGGGTTTGAGGGGAATGTTTATGTAGGATGGGAAGGTAGTAGCATATACTTCTAGACAATTAAAAACCATGAGAGGAACTACCTTACACATGACCTTGAGTTAACAGTTATGGTTTTTCTCCTAAAGCTTTAGAGACATTATCTTTATGGTTCTAGATTTAAAGTGTTTAGTGACTACAAAAGCCCTAAGTATTTTTTTGATCAAAAGGAACTTAATATAAGGTAGAGAAGGTGGCTATAATTCCTTAAGGTTTACAACTTTGAGTTGAGTTACCACCCAGGAAAGGTCAATGTAGTTGTTGATGCCTTGAGTATGAAATTGTAACACCCCAGTTTTTATTTCACTTTTTATTTATTTATTTTAATTGAGGGTATTTTGGTAATTTTATAAAGGTGATAGGGTGATTTAGTAGCTTGGAACGGGCTGTTCCGGAGTTGGAACGGGCCGTTCCAAACTACCAAAAGGTATGTGATTTAGTAACTTGGAACGGGCTGTTCCGGAATTGGAACGGGCCGTTCCAAACTACCAAATTGTATGTGAGGTAATAGCCCAGAACGGGCCGTTCTCAAGATGGAACGGGCCGTTCCGGACTATTAAATATGCTATTAACCCTAAATGGGAACGGGCTTGAAACGGGGCGTTCCCAAAATTATGGTCGTTGTGAGTAATTAATACACACCAGAACGGGCCGTTCTGGTTTGGGAACGAGCCGTTCTAGATGTGATTTTTACCCATGGTTTAAGAATCCGGAACGGGCCGTTCCGGCGTAGAAGGCCTATAAATAGAGCTGTTTGCCACTCCCAAAAAGCACACCTCTCATTTCTGATTTCTTTTCTTCTACTTTCTCTCTTCTTTCCTCTACTTTCTGCTTCAGACCGAGGGGAACCCAGCGAGGGAGACCAACCAGATCTAGTGTAGATTCAGCTTCTACATATCCAGGTACGGGAGAAAAGGGGACTATTTATATGTAGAGTTACACGAGGGAATTGGGTAGAGGAAGAACCCTAATTTTATAATTATTTTTGTTTAGAGAATTCATTATTTTGTGTGATTCTATATGAATTTAGGATTATGAATATATATTTTATTTGTAAAAATGATGCTCTGGGAGAGAGAACAAAATTATAGAAAAGTGTCTGTAAGTTAAGTTTTAGGAAAAATTGGACTATTTCTGTTTGAGAAATTGAGGATCCCATTAGATTCTGTATGTGTTGAGGACTAGAAATATATATTTAATTTGTAAGAATGATGATCTGAGAGAGAGAACGAAACTGTAGAAAAGTGTATGTGGGCTAAGTTTTGGAACAATTGAGGGTTTTACCATTATGTTGAAATTATATTAAATTGGTAATTTTGTTGAGTATTATATTAATTTATGAATATCATTGTTATATTATTGATGATTTAAATGTGAATTGCTTGATATGTATGAAACCCATTATTTTGGACTTATATATATGATATGTGTATGGAATTGAACTATGAGATGTTGTGTGGAATGTGAATGAGATTGGTTGTGGTTCCTCACACCTATGACCAGGGGTGAGCACGGCCCGAGATTGTTACATGAGTATCGTGACCTTGGTTAACATGTCAGGGGTGAGCACGGTCCTAGGTTAGGGGTAACGTGACCTTGGCACAGTGTTATATCAGGGGTGAGCACGACTCTGGATTGTTATGTGGGTATCGTGACCTTGGTTAACATGTCAAGGGTGAGCACGGCCTTGGGTAGGGATAACGTGACCTTGGCACAGTGTTATATCAGGGGTGAGCACGGCCTGAGATTGTTAAATGGGTAGCATGACCTTGGCATAGTATGAAGTGCAAATTAGTGTGATTGAGAATTATGACGTGATGACGATGCATGGTTGATTGAATTACGTTATGTGGAAATATTTATGAATATTAAGTTAATATGTTGTGTTTTCTTATGTGCTATATATATAGATGTTTTCTTTTCTTACCGTACAATTTTATGGATGTTTTAGGTGAGGAAGATCCGGCTGCGAGTGACATCTAGAATGCCAACAGTTAAATTATGGATATGCTCTGATATTGTGACATCGGGGCAGAGGACTTTTAGGACAGAATTTTTATATGGATTTGAAATTGTAAATTTCATTTTGAAAATAATTTGTAATCTTTAATATTGTGATTATTGGAGAATGATTTTTAAAGTTTCTCATGTGAACCCTTTTACCAACTTTGAAAATGTATTCTTCTTAATTTAATTACATTATTATAATGTATGTGTTGGGGTAGTAAAGGTGTCATCCTTGCATGTGTCATCCTTAATGATTAGGAAGATGGATTTGATTGTAGATTTTAGAGACATAAGCTTAGCATGTGAGATTACCCCCTAGTAATATGAGACTTGGCATGATGAAAGTGGCTAGCAACCTATTAGTTAAGATTAGTGAAAGTTAGAAGGTATCCATTTTCAGTAGCTATAATAGAAGCTATAAGACAAGGAAAGAGGATTGAATGTTGAGTTTTAAGATAGGGTACATTTACCTAGTGACCCTTAGCTTAAGAAGTTGATATTAAAAGAGGATATAGAAGTAAGCTATGTTTCCACCCAAGAACCAATAAGGTATATTAGGACCTCAAAAAATGTTTTGGTGGCCTAGAATGAGAAGAGATATAACTGAGTTTGTAAGTGCTTACTTAGTGTGTCAGAAAGTCAAAATAGAATATCAAAAACCATTTAGGTTTATTACAGCCTTTAAATGTGTCTGAGTGGAAGTGAGATAGTATTTTCATGGACTTCATGGTGGGGTTACCTAGAACCATGAAGGGGTTGGATTCCATTTGAGTTATAGTGGATAGATTGACTAAATTTCCTCACTCCACCCATATTAATATCATGTATTCCCTAGAGAAGTTAGCCAACATCTCCAACATCTACACTGATGAAATAGTTAGATTACATTGTTTGCCTTCTAGCATAGTGTCTGATTGGGTTCCTAGATTTACCTTGAGATTTTGAGAAAGTCTTCACCAAGCCTTGGGAACCACACTTAGGCTAATTTCATCATATCATTTGCAAAATGATGGCTAGATTGAGAAAACCATCTAATCCTTAAAAGACCTACTTAAAGCTTGTGTTTTAGAGTAAATGGTAGTTGGGATAGTTTAACGCCTTTAATATAATTCACCTACAACAATAACTACAATTCTAGTATTGGGACAACATCCTATGAAGCTTTGTATAGGAAGAGGTGTAGGACACCCTTTTGTTGGTGTGAATCTGGTGAGAACCTTGTGTTAGAGCTTGATTTAATGCAATAGAAGATATAAAAGGTTAAGATGATACAAAATAGGGTAAGAGTATCCCAAAGTAGACAAAAGAGTTATACAAATAGGGGGAGGAAGGATATAGAGTTTCAAGAGGGCGACCATGTATTCTTGAAAGTCACTTTGTGGACTGGAGTTGAAAGAGCCTTAAAGTCTAAAAAACTCAACCCTTATTTCATTGGTCCTCATCAAATTCTTAAAAGAGTCATCCAAGTAACTTATTAAGTTGTTTTACCTCTACATTTGTCCAATCTTCATAATATATTCCATGTGTCCAACTCTATAAACATGTTCATGATCCTTCGCATGTGATCGAGTCGAATCATCTTGAGGTTAAAGAAATTTTGATAATGGAAGACCAAATGGTTAAACAACTCAAATGATATGATATTCCTTTGGTCAAGTTTGTTTGGGGAGAAGTTGCATTTAAGAGTACTACTTAGGGATTGGAAAGTAAAATGAAGGAAGCATATTCGAAGTTGTTTACAATAGGTAAAATTTGAGGACGAATTTTTTTTAGGGGGAGAAAGTTATAACATCATATTTTTTTAATAAAAACAAATAAATAAGAATAATTATGATATATAAGAGGAATATTTTATTAATAAAAATAAAATAGGGAGAGCTAACAAGAACATTTTGGGCTAGACTTTGGACCCAACTCAAAGACTAATTGAAAAGAGGAAAATTAAAAAAAAGGGTTAGGTCATTTTACACTTATTCTGAAAAATCTAAAGCACTCAAATTTTAGGGTTGGCATTGTACCTAGTTGGTTAGAAAGGTTTCAATGTCATAACTCACCCACATTTGAGGGAAGGCACAACCATGATGAAGTTGTGAAATGGCTGACAAAATTTGAGAAGATCCTCCTAATAATGGAATGTCATGTGGCTCAAAAGGTCAACTTTGCAACCTTCATGTTGACTAAAGATGCATACTACTTGTGGGAGAGTGCCATGTAACCTACGATGGCCACTGGTAAAGTTCTAAATTGGGATAATTTCAAGCTGGCATTTTTGGAGAAATATTTTCATGACAGCGAGAAGAGTCAGAGAGGGGTAGAAGAGTTTTTTCTTGCATGTCTAGTTTGCCAAAAGTCTAAGGTAGATCACAAGAAACCATCAGGAAAGTTTCAATCCTTAGATATACATGCATGTGTGAAAATGGGATAGCATATTCATGGATTTTGTGGTTGGTTTCCTTGACCACAAGGAATATGGATTCCATTTGGGTGATAGTAGATATACCCACTAAGTCTACTCACTTCGTTCTAATTAATATTATATATCCTTTGGATAGGTTGACTAATTTATATATAGGTGAGATTGTAATACTTCATAGGGTACCATTTAACAGATTTTGATAGAGACCCTAGATTTTGGCATAAGGCTTTAGGAATAAAGCTTAGGTTGAGTTCAACCTATCATCCCTAAACAGATGGTCAAACCAAGTGAACTATCCAATCTTTAGAAGATTTATTTAGAGTTTGTGTCTTAGAACATGGGGGTATTTGGGATAGTTTCCTACCTTTAATAAAGTTCAACTAAAATAATAGTTACCATTCTAGTATTAGGATGACACCTTATGAAACCCTTTTGGTAGAAGATGTATGAAACTTTTTTGTTGGGTAAAACCTAGTGAGAGTTCCATTTTAGGACTAGTGGTTGTTTAGTAAACCACAAAAAAAGTTAGAGTAATTCAAAATAAGATGAGAGCAACCCATAATAGGTAGAAGAGTTATCATGATAAAAGGAGGAAGGTCTTGAGTTTTAAAAGAAAGATCATATATTCCTTAATGTTAATCCTTGGACTAGTGTTGGAAGAGCACTAAAATCCCGTAAGCCTACTTCTCGATTCATTGGTTCTTACCAAATTCTTAAGAGGATTGATGATGTAACCTACCAAATAGCTTTACCCACATCTCTTTCTAACTAGCATAATAATTTCATGTCTCTCAACTCTATAAGTATATTCATGACCCTTATGTTCTTGAATTTCACAATATTTAGTTGAAGGATAATCTTATGAAAGAATTCCTTTGAGGATTGAGGAAAAGAAAGTGAAACAGCTAAGATGAAAGGATATCCCTTTGGTTAAGGTTATTTAGGGAGGGAACACGAAGGAAAGTGTCACTTAGGAACTAGAAAGTCAAATGTGTGAATCTTATCTAAGTCTTTTTACTTTAGGTAATTTTAGGGACAAAATTTCAAAAAAGGAAGAAAGAGTTGCAACATCTCACTTTTTCATAAATAAATTAATAGAAGATTTTTAATTAATTAATTGGAGTTATATTATATGACGAGTATTATTTTTAATTTTAGTAATTAATATTTTACATATTTATCTTGTATTAATTATGAGGAATAATAAATTGGGTTTTTGTTGATGAGCTATGCATGATTTAGGGTTAGGGTTTCTATAAGTACAATAATAAGTGTAGGGTTTCATCACTTTAGCCATTAACATGTGTGTCTTGTGATCTAAAGAAGAGGGAGAACCAAGGACATTGAAAGAAAGCCTTGGAGATCTAAATCAAGAGTTTAGCATCCATTAAGGTAACGGGAAAGTGAGAACCCCGCTCTAAGTGTGTGTTATCTATTGGGTAATGAGATTGGTCCTCAATCATGTTGGTTACGTATGTATGTTTGAAGGATTAAACCCAAACCTTGTTTGTAATTATAATGTGTATTTTTTGTTTCTTGATTTCTATATGTATATAGTTGTGTAGCTAATATATAAGTTTTATTTGTTGAGAATCTATAAGTGTCTGTGGGTTTTTAGGGGAACCCTAAAGATGACTACATGTAAATTATTGGAAAAACAATTTCATATAGAAAAATATTTAATAAGAGCAAATTAATTAGACTATAAAGACTCTTTTAATAAAATGAATTTGTGTAACTTGTGAGAATTATTGTAAGTGTGATTTGCAAATTATGCAAAATGAACTTTATTGATACCACGTTGGGCATTAATTGAGGCTATTGAGTGTGAGTATAACACAGGGCCCTCTATGATGATCACGTTGGGCATGAAAAGGTGCACACCAGGCATGAAAGTCACAAAAATGCTCACAACATTGTTGATTCCAAACATGAGCTTGGTCATGCCAAGTGCAGAAGCTTAAGGGGCTCCCTGTGTGAAATTTGCCAGGTGTTGGAAAAGTCACATCATGCATGATCCTTTTAAGGGCTTGTGGCCTCGATCATGTCAAGCGCAAGGCACCCATGTTGGGCACTTCCCTATGCATGTGCATAAAATGTATAATTAACAGAGTTAGCCTTGATCGAGTAATTATATGAATTAGTTAATTTACATAAGAATTGTATGTTGTGTTGGGAATTGAGAATATATGAGATGTTAATATGAGATATGGGATAAGTGTTAGTGATCATGTGAATACGACTAAGTATATCTTAGTAGTGATGTGACTTGTGAAATGTGAAACTGTGTGAATATGAATTATGTGACCATGTATATAGTCTATATGACATACATCATGTGCATTACGTGTTTTTGTGATGAGTATGATGTGAAATAATTTGCCATGGTAGGTCTCCCTTGTGTAAAAGCTTGGGGATTCATGACCTTGGAGATAACTAGGTTTAGGAGCCCTAGTCTTGCTACTTTGTGTACATGGGGTGAAACTTGGTCAACATAATTATCCCGACACGCCACTAATGTATTTTCTTCTAGTGTAAAGTATTGTGATGGCTTGACCCGACATGAACTCCTAGGCTACTCGGCCTTCGAGTGAGGATAAAGTGTTTTACTAGTGTCACATGCATGTGGTAAGGAGAATCTTTATCCTTACATGAACATAGCATACCAATTATGTTTAAATTGTGACATTGATATATGATTAGATGTGATATGATAGAATATGAATGAATGATTATTGTTTTAACTGCTATAATGTTATAAATGAAATAATTATTGTTGAATCACATGTATGTTATATATTATTTTATTGTATGTGTGTGATTACTTGACCATTTTCTACATTGGTAGCTGAGTGAGATTTTTTCACTCCCTTTTTTTGTTGTCTTGTTTTGATATGTTATGCAGGTAAATTTAATTACGGAGGAGTTTGGGGTTTATGCTGAGATCCCTCTGATAGGGTATGACATCAAGGCTTTAATTAGGAATTATCTTTCTTTTATCATTTCTTTAGGAGATTAGTTTCTTTTAAGTTATTTCAACTTCAGTTAGTGATCTTTGTAATTACTTTTAGTTGTTTTTGGTCTTGTTATTTGGAAAGTTGTAATGTGACACCTTTTCCTTTAAGTTTCAGTTAGTTAATGAAGTATTTTTTTAAACTATTGTTTTTATATTAATGAATATGCATGAGAGGTAAAGAGTGTCACAAATGTAATACAAATACTTAATTTATACCTATAAGCAATTCTTTTTTTATGAGATACTAATAAGAAAATTAGTCCAATAAATGAGTTACTTTTTTTATTTCAATAAAAATACAATTACAAATAAAGACATGAAATATCTCAATTTCACTAGTTTATATAAATATAATTAAGCATAATAAAAATATCAAAGAAGTGTGTACACAAATAGATGATATTCCCTTTTTAATAGTTATAAATTATAGATGTAGATCAAAATAAAATAAAAAAATAGAAATTATATATATATATATATATATATATATAAATTTGAAAATAAAAATACAGAAAATTTAGAAGTGATAATAGTGAGTAAAATAATTATTGGAGATATAATAATTTAAAGAAAGTGCAAATCATGAAGAAGTTACGCAATCAATATCCTTTTCTTTTTTTAAAATCAGAATCTACTTTATAAATATAGACATAGGATATATAGTGTATAGATATAGAGAAAAGTAAAATAAATAGTTGAAATCTAAAATAAATACACATTTAAAAATAAAAATAAAGAAAAATAGAAGTTACATAATAATGAGTGATCAAATGATTATAGGAGATCTAATGATCTCAAATAAGTAGAAACTGAAAAGGAGTTACACAATCACTATTCTCTTTATATGTAGTATAGTTGTATAGATAGAAGTATCGATTCTATATATTTAAAAAATACAGGCATAGATATAGATATTGATTATATATGGTATAGATATAAATATACATAAAAAAAATAGGAGTCCAAAAAATTAGAGATAATATTTTTTTGAGATGTAAGAACTATAATGACTACAAGAGATTCAAACTTAGGATATTGTGCATACTACCCAAATGCTTCCACTACTAAGCTAACCTTGGTGGTAAATATAAATAATATTGAAGTTACATAATAGTGATTGAGATAATTATAAGGAAAATAATTGTTTCAAAAAGTGGAGATAAAAAAGAAGTTACACAACAAGTTTTTCCTTTATATATGGTATTGATTACATATAATATAAATATAGATGTAGATTATATATATAGTATTGATATAGATAAAAATAATAAAAAAATAATAATTTAAAAATAAAAATTATTTTAAAAATAGAACCAGAGATTATTTAGAAGTTAAAAAAATAGGATTTGACTCCTCTAAAGCAAATGATATACTTTAGAAGATAAAGTGTAATGATAATTGTTGATTAAAAATCAATGATTGAGAGTTGTGATAAAATTTAATACATTTATAATAAAATCTAAAATTAATTATTATATTCACAATTGATTTTAAATCAATAGTTATTATTATACTTATCCTTTAATGCAAAATCTCCTCATTTTAGAGAAGTCAAATTCTAATAAATAATGAGTGAAATAGTTATAGGAGGTATAATAATCTAAAAACATAAAAATAAGTACAAAATAAAAAATAGTTTCAATAATAAAATTAGAGCTTACATAAAAGTTAAAAAAATAGCGAGGGAAATAGTTTTAGGGGGTATAATAATCTAAAAAAAAAAAAAAAAAGAAGTTACAAAATCAATATTTCATTTATACATTGTAGATTTATATCTAGTATAGATATAGCTAAAATTAAAAATATATAATAAAAATCTCAAAAATAAAAAAAGATAATGATAAATTAGGTTAAACTATATTTTTAATCTTTTTATTTATTTTCAAGATTCAATTTAGTTTCATTATTTTTAAAAGGTTCAATTTGGTTCTTTAACCAGTGTTTTAAAACCCGGACCGACCCGGCCGGTCGGACCGGTTGGACCGGGAACCGGTGGTCCAGCCGGTCCGAATCTGAAGTTGGATCGGTTATGCAGTCAACCCGTTTCAAACCGGATTGAACCGGTCAATTTTCCGGTTCAACCGGTGAACCGGTTCAACCACTTTTTTTTTTTATAAATTTTTTAAAGGACCATAAATCACAAAAATAATAATGAAAATTGAATCTCTTAATGAAAAAACAAGGAGTCTTATTAAATGTAACAATGACTACTTGTTCTAATATATTTGTTTGCAATATATACAACTTAAATAACTTTTATAGTATATTATTAATTTTAAATTATATATTTAATAATTCAATATCTATGTAAATATTACATATATTATTTTGTGATATTAATTGCAAGCATATTATATATGTACATATTATTTATATTTTTAATTTGTATTAATATACCGTTTAACATGTAATTTTTTTATGTATTTTTTTACAAAATAAAAATAAAAATAATTTTAAATAAGATAGAAAAATTTAAATTTAAAATAAGATATGAATTTATTAAAATTTATAAGTATAAATATATTTAATATGAATATTTTTTAATAAAAATAAATAAAAATCGAGTCATGCGGTTCAACCAGTGACCCACCGGTTCAACCTTTGACCCACTAACCCAATACCTTAACCGGTTCGATGACCGGTCCGGTTTTTAAAACTATGTCTTTAACTTTCAAAAAATGTTAAATCTTACTATTACGTCCAAATTAAAATTAATGACGTTAATGAAATTAAATAAAAAGATAACATTAAATATTGTTTAAAAATTAGATGACTAAATTAAACATTTTAAAAATAATGAGATCAAATTGAACACTTTAAAAATAGTAAGACTAATTTGAACACTTTAACAATAATAAGACCAAATTTAATAAAATAATTTCTAACATTTTTTTGTCTAAATGAATTAAATATTCTTTTAATTAAATTAACAAGATCATGACAACAAATTGATTACTTGGAATTAAAAAAAATCACAAAATGAAAGCATTATTTAATAAAAGAAATTATTAAATAAGTAAAAGAAAATTCAAATTTATCTTGATAAAAAAAATGTTGTATAATTTTGTTTAATTGAATCTCTTTATTTATAAAATGTTCAATTTGGTCCGACTATTTTTAAATGATTCAATTTGATCGTGTATTTTTCAAAAGATGTTTAACATTGTCCTTTTGCTCAATTTCATTAACATTATTAGTATCGATTTAAACAAAAAATAATATTGAACATTTAAAAAAAAAATAAAAGAACTAAACTGAACCATTTTAAAATAATAGAATCAAATTAAATTTTAAAAACAAATAGACAGACTAAAAATATAATTAATATTATCTTGGTGACTTTTTATGAAATAAAGAAAAAATTAACCGCTTATAAAGCAAATTGTCTTTTTTTTTTTTTTTTTTTTTGTGTATTGTGATATGAATTTTCTTTTTCTTTCTATTTTTTTCCCAGTATTTGAAAGCTGAATTCCTTGCATTCTCAAGTAAGCTTAGCATCTACACTTTAGAGGTGAAGATGGGATTCGGTATCCATGAGATCTTAAGTGATTAGGTCGAACAAAAAAAAGAATGTTGTGTTGTAATATGTGGATGGAAGAACTTTTAAGAAGCAAAGAATCTGAAAGAACGAAACATGGAATGTTTCGGTATTTTTAGAGATGACAAAACAATGATGACTTGCTGTTATTGTCATTAAAGATAACTGTGAATTTTATGAAATAATCATAACAAGAAAATTATTATATAGTAATATATATTTTATAATGACATACAAAAAGTGTTACTATAGATACAATATATGTAGATATATATCTATTTGACATATAATTATATAAAATTTTAGTGTTAATTTTAAATGAGATTTAACAACATATTTTATATGTCACTATAGTTAATACCAAAACACTTTTTAATAATACACCAACATATATTGTAGTTATTGTGTAGGTAAAAGTAATTTTTAGTGATATGTATAATGTCACTATAGAGTGTGTGTCACTATATGACAATTTTGTTGTAGTGATATATTGTTAAAAAGTATGAATATAAACTATAATTACATAAAATATATTGTTAAATCTCATTCTAAATTAATATTAAAATTGTATGTAACTATATATCAAATAGATATATATCTATATATATTATACTTATATTTTTATACTTATAAAAAATATTGACTTTATGTCATTTATTTAATATATGGATGGAAGGACTTTTAAAAAGCAAATAATCTGCAAGAACAAAATGTTTTGGAAAAACAATAATGATTGTTATCATTAAAGATAATTTTGAATATTCACTTTTGTTCTAGGATATGGAACAGTTTTCACTTTTGTTCTAGGATATGAAAAATATTGACTTTATGTTATTTATATAGTAAGAAGTGGTTTATATTTAATAATGATTTGTTTTTATTACTTGATTATATGATTATGTATATTATTTAAAAAATTAATTTTGAAATATGATTTTGAAATATGATTTTGAAATATGATTTTGAATTTTTTTATAAATTTAATATTTAAAATTTGTCTCATTAAATTCTTATATATGAAAATTGTTAAACGTATTTGAAGTTCAAACTAAAAAAAATTATAAACATAATGAAAATTATATAAAAATAAGTCTAAAAAGTAATTAAAAAAAATAATTTTGTATTATTTTTTAATTGTTCATTAAATATAATTTGTACATGATTTGCACTGTATTTATAATTTTTTTAAAATAAAAAGTTAATTTAAAATCATATCGTAAAATTAAAAATGATTATTATTTTAAAAGAATCAAATCAATCTAAATATTAAAGATAAAGAAATAAAATAAATATTTTAATTAATAAAATATTAAAAATAAATCTAAAATATAAAATAAAGAATCAAAAATATGATTTTTAGCCTTTTATTAACATTCTTTTTTTTATTAACTTGATTATAATTAATTTAAAATTAATGACCATCTATTATCGGGTCAAACGTAACTTATGCATGAACAGTTGAACACTATATAAGAGATTGCAAAACTTTGTTGAGACACACCAACAAATATTTTCTCTTCTTAACACAATTATTCATATACCTTCTCTTTTTCCTCTCCTCCTAGCTCTGTTCTATTAGATATTATTTTAGACTTCAACATGTTTCTGACCTTAAATGTGCAATTTAGATACGATCGAGTTATGGGTAAGAAGTTTGAAGAAGTCAAATTAATAGGGCATGCATGCATAATCGTAAGTTACAATCTATTTTGATTTAAGAAATTTTTAGAACACAATTTATAGGATATTTTTTCTGAAAACATTGTAGTTAATTTTGATACTATTTTGTATAATAAGTCCATGAATATTTTTGTTGGCATGTAAATTCATGATATTTGTAAGTTGGGTTTTTCTTATATATATTATATCCATGCATATTGCTGATTAAGGAGCTTCGTACTTTTTCTGTTGTTGACAGTGCAAATTCCTGAAGCATTACCAATCGCTGTATACGTAATACGTAATACGTATAATTGCTCGCCACAAGAACTATACATCGAAGAGAGAAAAGAAAAAATGGACATAATATTAGGTATATTTTGCCTTTTCTATATTATAATATTTCTTTTATGGCATTTTGATTAGTCAACCCATGCTTCTATGGGAAAAAAAAATTGTTCATTTGAAGAACCACAATACTTGGCGTTGGAAAAATATGTTTCTGGATTTTGTCGTTAAAATTAATTTCCATCGATATAATAAATGAAGTAGGAATCAGTGGTAAATTTATTTTGTTTAAATGTCTTCGGTCATAAACAAATAGCAAATTTATTTTGTTTAAATGTCGACTTTTTATATTATTAATTTTTTTAAATATGCATTTTCCCCATTAGATATAATTAATTGTTTATATTATTTATTTTTATGAACTAATTATAGATGTTTTAATTTTGAATGTTTTTATTTTGTATTTTAAATTTTAATTATATTAAAAACTAAACTCTCACTAATAATATGATTTTTATTGTTTAATTTTCATATATGCTATTAATGTTTTTAAAAAAATTGTACCATATAAGTATAAAAAATTATTAAATAAGAATGAAAAAAATAACACTGTTAATGTATTCTAATTAAATTCCTATCTTAAAAATGAGACCTTGAAACAACAATTTATTTAATTTTTGGGGGAATGGATTACATAAGCATCAAGTGAATAGGTTGTGTCCATTGACTTCTAGATTCATTGAAATTAATTTTCTGTCTTGGTCAAATAATATAAACAATAACAAATTAATATTGATTTCATTATAAAATAAATTTATCTTCATTTAATGATTTATTTATAGTTAAAAAATAAAGTGAGCTAATTAGCTCATATATATTGATTGATCAAACCATATAACGGATTGATCTATTAAATGTTTTAAGCTGACTTTTTAAGAATAAAATAAATATTTTAAAATTTAAGGTTCATGGATTGACCCTAACTCACAAATCTATACGAACTTTTTACCATGTGTGTGTTTTTAAGCGAATCTTTTGGTCATTTAGATTTTTTTGACCCTAACCTATGTGAATTGTGGCTTAGTGGGGCTGGTGGGGACCTTTGGCATCTCTAATATACGATACCAAATTCATAATATACTATAGACAAGACATCACATAGCACAAATTTCACAAACACTCACTAAACATAGACAAGAGTCACAAGACCTTATATCGGGATCTAAATGAAGGTTTTTATTGAACTTTATTGTCTTTAACCAAGCTAACCATTAAGTGACATTGACTAGTTGTTGATTTCAATTGTTAATGATTTTGAAAATAATTGTGCCAAGGGAAATGATTATGAACATGTTGATAAATTTCTTTTGGTTCCATATTTCTGATTCCCTTTTGTTTAGGATGCAATGCGTCCAAATGGAGATGAATCTTTATCATGCAACAACTTTGTTTTACTTTTTCCTCCATTTGTTTTTGGTACTTTCTTATACTTATTTCTATTATTCGCTTTTCTCATCTGTTTGTCCACTTACATTTACTTAATTGTTTATTATGAAATATATAAAAATAGATCAAGTCTTTATTTTTTAAATAGACCTAATAAGCATCATGTTGAAAAGTTATCTTAATTGCAAGTAGTCTTGATATGATTTAATTGCATATTATCAAAATTGGTTGTTAGTATTTTGAAAAAGGCTATACTCAAAAAAGGGTTTGATTAGAAAGATGAAGTAAAACATTAAAGAGTATAAATATAAGGATTTTGACTCTCATGGAGATAATACACCCTACATAGAATAGAGATGTATGACCAATGCAGTGTTGATGAAATTTGCCTATATTTTTCACTTTAGAAGTTAATTTTGTATAGTTAAGTTTTAAACTAAAATTTTAAAATGGTTTAAATTATAACCTATATTGGAATTGGATTGACGCACTTAAAGCCATAACCTTGATAGTGAAAGTGCATTGGAAAGTATCCTAAATCGCAGTAAACCTATCCACACTTTAATCGTGACATAAAACTTAATTCGTTAGTGTCTTAGAAAGAATGAAACATTCAATTGTCCGGATGCTAGTTCTCAAAGAGTTGAAACCCCACGTCAATTAAAATTATGACTATAATGTAGTTTTTATAAAATATATGAAGCTTTCATTTTACAAACTAATTTTGTTTAGTTGAGATAACTCAAGTTTTGTGGCAAAATGCAAAAGCTTTACCACTCTGTGTACTGAGAAATTGATTTCTAGAGTGATAAGGGAATGAAATCTGCATGTTTTGCTCAATCTTTCCCAAAATAAGTAGTCCCCGAGCTTGAATATCTTTAATAATGTTGTATGTATAATCCTAGCAATTTTTGCATGTGTGTGATAACGTTTAATAAGTATCTTTCTACTTTGGGGCAGTTTTATAGCATAATTAGAATTTACTGTTGGTGGATTTGTATGGTTTATTTTATAACCATTAAATTATCAAATTATGCTAGTGATACATTCAACCAACTTAAAAAAAATAAAATTATTAGCATATATCATGTCTTTGAAGGGAATATGAACATGAGCTATACAAGATCGATATTCTTTATCTTCCAAAAATGTTTTGCTTTGCTATATTTTAACTTGATATATATATATATATATATCATGAGTAAAATATCAATGCAGTTTAGCATGCAGGTTGCAGCTTATGGTGGGGTAAAGTTGTAGTTATAAATCTCCAGGTATGTCTCTTACAAGCCTACTCTACATGTTAATCCTGTTTCTCACCATCTCCTATTTTTTCTAGAATGAAGTTTTTGTTCTTTTAAAAGGCGGGGACCTTTGAAACCATCACGCTTCAATTTTATTTTGCTAATTAAAGTAAAGAAGAATTAATTTTGATAAATAAATTGAGGAGGAAAGGAAATATATAGAATAGGATGTTTGGTTAGATGGGAAACTATAAAGCCCCATTTGTTTAATCCTTAAAATCGAAATTTGTTAAAATAGAATCTGTTCATTGAACTGCTCAATATATTAGTTGAAGGTTCAATATTCAATTATGATCGAGTCATATTTGAATTAATAATAATAATAATAATAATAATAATATTAATAATAATAATAATATTATTATTATTATTATTATTTATCAACATAATATCATAATTTTACAATAAAAATATTTAAATACAATTTTTTTAATAAGACTTTAACATTCAAAATATACACTGAACTACAAATAAAATATTTTATAATACTTAAATATAAGTTTTAAAAATATACAACATTGTTTATTAACAACAATATACATCTAAAATAAAAGAAAAAAAATGATAAATACATTAGATTAGTTTTTCATTTTTTTAAGAAAAAATATTGTATTAATAAATTTCAAGATTTGTTGTGAATCATATTTTTGTCACATAATAGTCAAATTTCACCACTTTTACCGATTTGATAAGGACGATTTTTCTTAGGATTGTTTTTGTGGTTTGTTTGGGTCAAACATCGTGTAAGTTCATTAGTGGGTCTAATATGGTTTTAAAAACATAAATTAAGATCAAATTTTTCACATCATGTATATATTTTAAGGTAATTCCTATTGGAAGCATCAGATTTTCACTAATTTTTTTAGCTAATTAAGGATAAAGGTTAGTTAATTTAGAAGTTATTTTTCTATTATTGGTGAAGGATGATTAAGAGAGTTAACTCTTCAAAAAAGCACCATAAATTGTTTTTTAAAAAATTACCTTATAATAACAACAATAATAATTAAAGCTAATAAACATAGATATATATTATAATTGTGATTTTGTCCTTGATGAAGAAGAAAAGAAAATGTCAATGCATGAGAGTAAAAGATTAATAGATTTTGAAAATAAATTAAGGAAAGAGGAAATATAGAATAAGGAAATCCTCATATTCTATATTTGCTTTCTTTTTTTTCTTCTTCGTTAAGGACATGGTGACAAGAATATAATATCTATATTAATTAGCTTGGGTTATTATTAGTTAATTGTTTAAAAAACAATTTCTATGGCATTTTTTTTAAAGATTTAGCTGAAGTGATCACCCTCCACCAAAGATAGATAGATAACTTCTAAATTAATTAATCTTTATCCTTAATTAACCAAATTTTTAACGTAGTTTTTATACTTTCATTTTGAAAATTTGATTTTACTCTATGTTTTGAAAGTCAATCTGGACCATAGTGAATTGGGCTACCAATTCAAATAAATCATAAAACTAAGAGTTAATCACCTATTACTGTCAGTGTAAAGTTTTTTTTACACTGGTAACTAATTATATCTTTTAATTGTGTCATGTCACTGTTAAAAGTAAATGTGTTTACAGTGACATGACACAGTTAAAAGATATAATTGATTACCAGTGTAAAAAAAATTTACACTGACAATGTATAGGTGATTAACTCTAAAACTAATATCAGGAAAATATAGGTAAAATTATAAAAGATTGACAAAAATTTGATTCATAATGATAACTGAAAATTGTTTGATATGATGTCGTTTGAATTCATTCTTATGAAATGAAAAACCGTAGACATTTTTTATTTTATTATTATAGATATGAACTTGTTAATTAGTGTTGAGCATGAAGTTATATAAAATAATTACAGAGAGACACTCAGTGATTCTATTTAAAAAGAACAAAGTTATCTTTAATGATATATATATATATATAATTACTTTCTTTTTTATTAATTAATAAAAAATTATTATTTCTTATAAGATGAACCTCCACACTTTAAATATAAATTAGTCATTTCTTTCTTAAAAAATAATAATAATAAAAGCTTTTCATGTTCCATATGCGTTTTTTTTTTTTAAAAAATAAATTTAGGAATACATTGACATATAGAAATTTATGAATTTAGACATAAGAAAAATTTGGTATCCCAATTAACCTTTGCTTCCATAATGCTAATATCGAAGCAAGATTAGGTATTAATTATTTACTTTTTCTGGAAAAAAAATATTTATATTTAAACTTAATTATTAAAATACTTTCAATACATGTAATTATAATTAATTCTTGAATTTGACACTCAAATGTATTCATGTCAAAGTTCTAAAATCTACATCCAACATAAAAAGGTTTGCAATATTATAAGTATGTTATCACGTCACTTTTTATGTTAATAAATCACAATCAATATAAAAATTTCATGGTAAAAACATGATTTTGTACTTATGTAAAAATAATTCAGATTTTGAGGTTGATCAATTCTTGAATTTGATACTTGAATATATATATTCAAGCTCAACAATTAAATTTATAGAAGGTGGAGAGAGGAGTAAGGTCCAAGTACATTGTTATGAGATACACATAATTTGATTCCCTTAAGAGTCACTTTGGACCAAATTCTTGTGTATCTCAATAATTACTATGTACTTGAACCTTATCTTTCTCTACCTTCTACAAATTTAGTTGTTGAACTTAAATATATTTAGGTGTTAGATTCAAGAATTGATCAACTTCAAAATTTAAGTTATGTTTATATTAGTGCAAAATCATGTTTATATGATGAGATTTTATGTTAACTATAATACATTAACATAGAAAGTGATGTGATGACAAATTTATAATATAATAAACCTTTTTATGTTGTGTGTATAATTAATTGACATAAAAAAAAAAAAAAAAACACATTTTATGTTAAGTGAGAGTGTGAGACAACATCAAACATAAAATAAGTTGGATGTGTCAACTAAGTAATTTATCCCAACTTTTCTATGTTGGCTGACATTGCTCTTATTATAGAATTATCATTCTATGCGGACGAAAAGCATAATCGACATAGCATAGTTTTTCAATAGGGCGCCCAAAGACAAGTAGGTTCGCTCTCACTGTTTCATTCTCTCTGTGACCCTATTCTGATGCCAACATCACCTTCAACTCCCACCTTCTTGCGTGGGTTAGTTCTATCATCGTAACTCTCTGGTGACGTCCACAAATCCGACAATAACCACAAATTCTATCATCGTAGGTATTTGTTTTGTTTTATTTTTTTGCTTCGTTTTTTCTTGGTTCTTCTTTGGTGTTCTAATCTAAAGTTATAATTATTGCAACAAGTATTGTTGTTTTGTTAAATATTGAGTGCATGATATGTCAAATGTTTATAGTTTGGAGGCTTTGTGATTGTGCATATAACATCTTCGGGGGAAAGTCACAATGAAATTGGGGCTAATTTGAGGTGGTTTGGGGTTGAATTGGTGGCTGTTATGTTTTTATGGTTTGACTGTATAATGAACTAACTCATTTTATGGGAGTTATTTTGTTGAATAGAGTTAAGTTCTAAACTCAAATTTCAAAATAATATTAAAATATATCCTAAGATATTAGAATACTTGTATTGACACACTTTAAACCATAACTTTGGTGGTCGTAAGAATGTATTGGAAAGCCACCTATTTTAATTATGATATATCAAATTTAATTTTTTAGTATCTTAAAAAGAATGAAACATTCAATTATCGGGATGTTGGTTCTCAAAGAGTTGAAACCCCACATCAATTAAAAATATGATTGTAATGTAGTTTCTATAAAATTTAAGAAGTCTTCACTTTACAAACAGATACTGTATGGTTGAATAAGCTCAAGTTGTATTACAATTCCAGTAATCTTAAGTGTACTGAGAAATTGATTTCTAGACAGATAAGTGAACGGGATCTGCATATTTTGCTTAGTCTCTCCCAAAATGAATGGTCCACGAGCTTGAATCCTCTCTAATATATATAGTTGTATGTATAATCCTATCAATGGTTGCATGTGTGGTAAAGTTTAATAAGTATCTTACTATTTTGGTGGGGGTGGGGGAATTTTATAGCATAATTAGAATTTGCTGATGGTGGGTTTGTATTGTTTATTTTATAACCATTAAATGGTTAGATTATGCTAGTGATACATTTAACCAACTTAAAAAGTAAAACTATTGGCATATATCATGTCTTTGAAGGTAATATCAATATAGCTGTACAAGATTAATATTCCTTATCTTTCGAAAATGTTTTGCTTTGCTATATTTTCATTTGATATATCATGATTTAAATATCAATGCAGTTTACATATAATTCCAGCATGTAAGTTGTCTTTGAAAGCACTTCATGGTGGGGTAAAGTTGTCATTATAAATCTCCAGGTATGTCTCTTACCAAGCCTCTACATGTTAATCATGTTTATCACCATATCCTA
Organism: Cajanus cajan; assembly: GCF_000230855.2. Lineage (NCBI taxonomy): Eukaryota > Viridiplantae > Streptophyta > Magnoliopsida > Fabales > Fabaceae > Cajanus > Cajanus cajan. The sequence goes on from NC_138518.1 coordinate 60,664,204, forward strand.
TTTTTTCTAAAATGAAGTTTTTGTTCTTTTAAGAGATGAGGACCTTTGAAACCATCATGTTTCAATTTTGTTTTGCTAATTAAAGTAAACAATAATGAATTTGTAAATAAATTGAGGAGAAAAGGAAATATAAAATAAGATGTTTGGTTAGATATGGGAAACTAAAGCCCCATTTGTTTTACCCTTAAAATCAAAATTTGTTAAAATGGATATTTGTTCATTGAACTGCTCAATATATTAGTTATGATCAAGCCATTTTTGAATTAATAATAATAATAATAATAATAATAATAATATCAAACATAAGATCATAATTTAACAACACTAAATTTTAAAAACAATTTTTTGTAAGACTTTAACATTCTAAATATATACAGAAGTCCAAATAAAACATGTTATAATACTTAAATATAAGTTTCAACAATATACAACATTGTTTATTAACACAATACATCTAGAACAAAAGAAAAAGAAAATGATAAATACCTTAGATTGATTTTTCAGTTTTAAAGAAAAAGTATTGTATTAATAAATTTTCACAGATTTGTTGTGAATCATATTTTTGTCACATAATAGTCAAATTTTATCACTTTTACCAATTTTAAGGACGATTTTTCTTAGAATTGTTTTTGTGGTTTGTTTGGGTCAAACATCGTGCAAGTTAATTGGTGGATCTATTATATTCTGGTTTTAAAAACATAAATTAAAATCAAAATTTTAACATCATGTATATATTTCAAGGTAATTCCTACTGGAAGCATAAATTTTTTTACTAAATTTTTAGTTAATTAAGGATAAACGTTAGTCAATTTAGAAGCTATATTGGTGAAGGGTGATTAAGAGAGTTAATCTTCGAAAAAGCACCGAAAATTGTTTTTTAAACAATTACCTCATAATAATAACTAATAATAATAATTAAAACTAATAAATATAGATATTATAATTGTCATTTTGTCCTTAATGAAGAAGAAAAGAAAATATAAATGCATGAGAGTAAAAGAATAATGAATTTTGAAAGTAAATTAATTAATTAAAGAGGAAATATATTACTCTATATTTGCTTTTTTCTTAATTTATTTATCAATTTTATTCTTTTTTTTTACTCTTATTGACATTTTCTTTTCTTCTTCGTTAAGGACATGGCGTCAAGAATATATTATCTATACTAATTAGCTTTAATTATTACTGTTATTGTTATAAGGTAATTGCTTAAAAAATAATTTCTATTGCTTTTTCAAAGAGTTAGCTTAAGTGATCACCCTCCACCAAATATAGATAACTTCTAAATTGATTAACCTTTATCCTTAACTAACCAAAGTTTTAACGTAGTTTTTATGCTTTTATTGTGAAAATTTTGGTATCCCAATTAACCTTTGCTTCCATAATACTAATATCGAAACAAGATTAGGTATTAATTATTTACTTTTTATGAAAGAAAATAATGAAAATATTTACATTTAAACTTAAATTATTAAAAAAATTCAATAAATGCTTTTTAATTATAATCAATTCTTGAAGTTGACACTCGAATCTATTCATGTCAAAGTTCTTGAATCTATCTTCAACATAGAAAGGTTTGCATTGTTAAAAGATTAGGTATTAATTATTTTCTTTTTCTGAAAGAAAATAATGAAAATATTTACATTTAAACTTAAATTATTAAAAAAAATTCAATAAATGTTATTTAATAATTAATCAATTCTTGAATTTGACAGCAATTGAATTTGACACTCAAATGTATTGCTGTCAAAGTTCTTGAATATACACTCAACATAGAAAGGTTTAATGTTACAAGTATGTCATTTTGTCATTTTCTATGTTAATAGATTACAATTGACATAGAATTTCACCATTGAAACGTGAGTTTGTAACAATGTAAAAATAGCTCAGATTTTGAGGTTGATCAGTTCTTGAATCAAACACTTGAATATATTCAAGTCCAACAGCTAAATTTATAGAAGGTGAAAAAGGGTAAGGTTCAAGTGCATAGTAATGAGATACACAATTAAATTATGTGTATCTCATGACTATGTACTTGGACCTTACTCCTCCCCACCTTCTATAAATTTAGTTGTTGGACTTGAATATATTTAAGTGTTAGGTTCAAGAATTGATCAACATCAAAATATGAGTTATTTTTACACTAGTGCAAAATTACGTTTCTATGAAGGGATTCTATGTCAATTGTAATCGACCAACAAAGAAAGTGACGTGATGACAAACTTGTAATATAACGAACCTTTCTATGTTGGCTATAAAATTAACCAACATAAAAAATGCAGGTGAGACAACATCTGACATAAAATATGTTGGGGTGTGTCAAAGTAACTTATCCCAACCTTTCTATGCTAGGTGACAATGCACCTATTATAGAATTATCATTCTATGTCAATTAAAAGCAAAACCGACATAGTATGGTTTTTTAATAGGGTTCCTAAAGAGAAGTAAGTTTGAACTCTCTATCTTGTTCTCTCATTTCTCTCTAACGACTCTATTCTACTCCTAACATCACCTCATGCTCCCACCTTCTTACTCAGGTCAACTCGAGCATCCCAGCTTTTTGGTGACGTCAACAAATTTGACAACATCCACACATTCTAGCCACCACTACGACCCAATGAGTTCTATAGAGAAAAGATAAACACTAGAAATGAGGTTGAATAATGTGTATAAAAAATTTGCACATTTTTCATAATAAAGTAGTAATGCTAGTTAGATGGTGTGCAAAAAGAGGTTAGACAAAACACTAGGTATTTTTATATTGGTTCATCTCAACCACTGAGACTAAATCCAATTCTCAATTCAATCAGATTGAGTTTTACTATCTTTCAACAAAGATATAAGTATTCTTTCAACAAATCAAGTATTCCTTGAATTGTCTCTTCAAGCAATTACCTAAGTATCTTTTTCATAACATGCCTATCCAAACTTACCAATCAAGTATTGTTTTCCAGTCAAGCATTTCCAAGCTCAAAACAAGTATTTTTTTACAAACAAGCTCTCCAAACTCAACCTTATAACAATGGCTATGAATGTTACACAAATGTTATGTTCGTCTCACTTAGATGTTATATAATCAATATAGAGCAGTAAACTTTTACAAGAAAGAATAAGGATAATACACAAGTATAATTTATAGAATGTATGTTTTGTACAAGTCTCTTTTGTATGTTATGTCTCTTGTAGTACATATATCTTTCTTTCTTGAACTTTGAATCTTCTTATATAGTAGCTTGGAGAAGATGATCGTTGCAACACTTTAAGTCCAACTCACAAGTTTGTTTTATTTGTCTTCATCGTTTTTCCTTACAATGACAGGCAACCGTTGACTCATTTAATGTAAACATTAAATGCATTTCACCAAATGATACCCTTCATCTGATCAAGGAAGCTACTCATCATTTTTTCATACCAAACAAAGCTTTGCAAAAGTAATGTTAACGTAATACATCTGCAATAGTGACTTTATTTCCTTTTCTTTGTGATTTAAGGGATCTTCGTCCTTGATCCTAATAGAAAGTTTGATTCTTTTCTCTTTAACAGATTTGTGAGTTTCGAGATGACTTTTTAGTTTAATTTGTTAAGGAATGAAGTATTCAAAATAAATTTTGTCGTTAGTCTTAATAAATAATGAACATTTAATATATATGAGATAAACTGTGTTTTGTCTAATTCACATCGTCTTATAAACGATCTACATCTTATACTTTGTTTGATAAACATTTTTCAAAGACATTGTCTCTTGTAAAAACATTTTATTTGTTATCATTAAAACTTCAAAACTTGAGAAATTCAAGATCATCTTTTGACTTAAGAAGTTCTAAGTATTTGTTTTTTTGTTTCGTTTTAGCTTGGTTCTTCTTTAGTTATAATATAAAATTGTAACTGGTTAAATATTGGGTGCATGATATGCCAAGTGTTTAAGGTTTAGAGCTTTTGTGATTATGCATATAACATGTTCAGTATAACACCCTAACTTTTCTAAATAAATTAATAAAAAAAATTTAATTAAGGGTTTGTTTTTAGAAATATTAGTGTTATTTTATTTAATTATATATGTTTTAATTAATTATTTAATGAAGATTATTTTGGAAAAATGTATTTTTAATTATATTTTATTTAAAAATAAAATATAGGGAGGAGAAATTTTATAAATTAGAGGTTGTGAGCATAGTAGGATTACACTTTTTATTTTCATAGTTACACTTTTACCTTTATGCTTTGAAGAAACTAAGGAACTATTATGAGATCTAGTAGGCAACCACCCAAGAAGCTTGTATTTGTCTGCAATTTCTCAACAAGATAAGCATGGAGTGAGTAATCTCGCTCTAGGGTGTGGATCGTACGCCAAGTAGTGAGATTGATCTCCAATCTCTTTTTTATTCTTGAATTTGGTGAGGGAGAAATTCCAAATTTGCTGTCTAAACTGTGAATTTGTATTACATATTCTTCTTATATGTCTTATTTGTGGTGATTGAGATATATGTGTAACCAATTTTGTGTAAATTGAAATATGTGCTTGAAGTTTCCGTATGAAACTTTGATTAATAGAGTAAAGTAAAAATTAATGTTAATTGCTTGAATAAGTGAAATTAATGTTGGACTTGTGTAATTGGTGGTATAATATGTAGATTTAGGCATTAATCTATGTTTTTACTAGTTGGGTGGAGACTTTGGGTTTTAAAGTTCAACTTGTGTGATTTTCTCATATTTTGTTAGGTTTTTACAAATTGGTGTTGCGTTAGACACATGTTTATAGTGTCAGGTGTGATTATTCAATGTTTCCTATTCCTTTGGCACCAAGCATCAAATGCGCTTCATCGGGTGCCATTTAACATTTTTTTATGTTGTTTCATCCTCAGTGTGACCTCAGCCTTGCCAGGTGCAGGTACTATAGAGAGGGTTCTATCCTTTCTGAGCTGGACGTGAAAGACATCATAAAGGGAAGTCTAGAACTCAAGTTATGATCAAATTAGTAAGTTGAGATCAAGTTGTCAAATTTAGGCTCAAATGTTGTGGCTTTGTAATTTTTATAAATAGTAGATAGCAAAATCAACTTCTGAGGTGATCATAGAAGTTGTATATAATTTCCTTAACTTTCTAATAAAATTAAAATCAACTTGATAACATGTATATAGCTCTAGATATCGTGTTTGGATCACACAAGGTCATAAAAAATTGTTATGAAAATATAACTTACGAGTGGTGGTGGTGAATAACTTTACCCATAAGTGTTTGATCTTAAAAATAATTTGAGATACATATATTAATGTTTAGGAAAGAGAAATTATGGGAGCGAACAACTGTGAATAAGTTATGATGTGAGTTTGGTAGTGATGCTTAAGAAATTAATGTGTGATATCAATAATATTGTGAGACTAATTAACTTATTAATTTTAAATGTTTAGTTTGACGTTAGTCTCCTATTGACTATGCTTGATGTATTAAATATGATTAGATGATTTCATAATGACTTTATTTGAGATGTTATCAAATGATGTTGTGGACATTGTCATGTTTGAACCGTGAACATGTTACCCTAGTATGCTACAATGTGTTGTGCTTGTGTTTGGGCCATGTGATGGTCACATGATATAAAGTTTAAGTCGAGGTTTTGTCAGGATAAAGTCTAGGCTTGTTGCTTGACAGTGATATGACTTAAATATGATATGTGATATGAATTTGTGATGATGAATACATGATATGAATATGCATTAGATCTTGTGTGACATGTATCATTTGCATAACTTGTTTTGTGATGGGTATAATACGATATACGTTGTTAGGGAAGGTCCCCCTTATGTAAAATCTTAGGGATTCGTAACTTTGGGAAAAACCAAGTTTGGGAGTTCTAATGCCTTTTGATTGAGTGCATGGGTATAACTTACAAGACACCAATATCCCAATGCACCCTGACGTATCTCCTCCAATTGTAGAGTGTTGAGATGGCTTGATTCGACATGTGCTCTTAGACTACTCTTTGTTTGCCTTAAGGCAAGTGTTGAAATATTTTATTAGTGCCACATGCATATAGTCTAGGAAGCTCATGTTCATAGCATTATTGTGAACATAATGGTTGTGAGTTGAATAGATGAGAATCATAAATGTTGTATATGACAAACTATGGAATACTTGACTAGGGGTGGGTATATGAACTTGAGTCCGCGGACCGGTCCGTAAGTCCGCGGACTTCACAGATAACGGGTCCATTTTTTTTAATCCGTATAATCATACGGACTTTTTAGGTCCGACCCGTTTAGTCCGCAGATTTTGCGGATTTAATCCGCGAGCTCGCGGATTACCCGTTTAAATGTGGACTCAAATTTTATTATTGAAGATGCTTGATTATATTTGATAGATGTAATTGGACTTACAAATATTTTATGTTTGTTTTTAAGATATTAATTAAGACTTTGATGTTTTAAGGTATTTAGATTTTGATGTACTTGGACTTACAAATGTTTTATATTTGTTTGGTTGTGTATTAAGACTTTTAAAGTTTTAAGGTAGTAAGACTTTAATATTTGGTTAATAGTTGGTATGCTTGGACTTTAAATTTTAAAGGCATTGAGACTTAAATATTTCTATTAGAAATTTAGAATGTGTAAACTTTGTTATTTAAGACTTTGATTTATTATTTACAATGTTTGATGTTATTATTAGAAGTATATTTTATATGTTTTTTTTTCCTCATGTTTTTATAGGTTAAATAAAGGAAAAGAAATTTAAAATCTGAGTCAATATTCATTTAAACAATTTAGATTTAATTGGGCCCGCGGACTTATCCGTTTATCCGCGGGCTTCACGGGCCGGATACGGACTTGAAGATTTAAGTCCATTTATTTCGCGGACCGGATTTATCCGGCCCGTTAAAAATGCGGACTTCGCGGACCGGGCCTTAAACGGGCCGGACCAGTCCGCATACCCACCCCTATACTTGACTATGCAATTACTTATCTGTTGATCCATATACATGACATAAATATGTAATGCTTTTGATGTGAATCTAGTCGGGTAAAATTGAAGACTAACAAGCCCAAAGTCATATGATAAAGATGAAGGATTAATGAGCTGAAATTTAAGTAGTTTGGGACTGAATAATTAAATAAGTCCATTATCTTATTTTTTTTAATGTAATTTTCATTTTATTAAATAAGTCAGATGACTTTCCAATTACCTAGGCCAGCATTTAGTGTTTTAGGCTTCTTAGTGGAATTTAATTAGTTAGATGGGCAAGATGACATAAATTCTCACTAACAGTTAATATCCACTAGAATTGACTCCTCACTAGCCCAGGTAAAATTAAAGACTAACAAGCCTAAAGTCATATGATAAAGAAAAAGGATTAATGGGCTGGAATTTAAGTAGTTTGGGGCTGGATAATTAAATAAGTTCATTATCTTATTTTTTTATGTAATTTTCATTTTATTAATTTTATTAAATAAGTCAGATGGCTTTCCAATTACCTAGGTCAGCATTTAGTGTCTTAGGCTTCTTAGTGAAATTTAATTAGTTAGTGGGCTAGTGAGGAGTCAATTATAGTGGATATTAACTGTTAGTGGGAATTTATGTCATCTTGCCCATCTAAGCTTATAAATAGGAACCTTTTGTAAAAATTTGAGGGAGAATGAATTATTTAGAATTTGGATATTTTTTCAATTGAGAGGATTTTCTCTCTCTAGGTTCTTAGGAACTACTTTTGATTCTTATCCTTGAATTTCCTAATTCAAAGTGACAAATCTTCCTCAACTTATCAATCTTTGTTAGTCTTTTGGTGTATGTTTGGAAGCAGAGTTCATCATGAGGATGATGAGGCTAAAGACAAGGCATAGGCTTTTTGTTGAGTTGTGCTGTAAAGATATGACATTGGGGCAGAAATTAGGATTATATTTTTGTTGATTGGTTTTCTTTTTTATGTTAGGACTTGATGTTAGTTTTCACTTTGTAATTATTTTACTAGATCTTGATTTTGTTTAATGTTTTAGTTTTGATCATATGTGACACTTCTACCCTAGGGATTTGCATTACTCAATAAAATTATTTTGAAATTATTTTTTATAATTATTGCTTTATATGCTTATAATAATATGTAGGATAGAAAGTGTCATGTTTAGGGAAAAGCCACAATGAAATTAGAGGCTAATTTGAGGTGGTTTGCGGTTGAATTGGTGGCTGGTATGTTTAATGTTTATAGTTTGACTGCATAGTGAATTGATTCATTATATGGGGGTTGTTTTGTTGAACTTTTTAGTTGGCAACTTAGGTTATATGGGGTTGTTTTAGTGACCCTATTAAGTTGACTAAATTAGATAATAACCTGTATTAGAGTTAATTTAGGGCTCCGTATAACTTTATGCACTATCTAAATAAATTCATAACTTAATTTGGGTTTATTTAGGTAGAATATAAGTTAGAAAAATAAGTTAAAATAAATGTATTTAAATTATATTATTATCCTAGAAAATTCATAGGTACTTATAACATAGTTCAATAAACCCAAAAATCATTACGAGTTTGTATGAAAACTAAAATCTAAGCAACAAATTGGCATACATCAAAATAAAGTTTGCATCCATGGGTGTGTCTACACAACCTTCATAGACCTTTCTTCCACCTTTAGAGGTTTCACCTGTTCGTGTCAGCACAAAGGAAAATTGTACTACATTTCACACATCAGGGAGGATGCTAGTGATGATATCCCATTATAGTTGGAGTTATACGTTGAGGCCTCCTCGCAACAATTGGTAGCCATAGGTAATATAAGGTACACATTTTGGAGTCAATCATATATCACCAAATGATTCTAAATGATATGATACGAGTGGTGGTTGTAGAGATTTGAAAGCAAAGCACTTGAGTCCTTATGCCCACTATGAAGGTGGACATACTCCCTGTACCTTTATTGTATGGTCCAGTAAGTCAACTAGGGCGCATGTACCAAAAGGTAATCATTGTTTGACTTTGCTTTAAAATGCCAAGTTTTATAAGCTATTTTGGTTTTATTGATGTTTAGGTTGATTCTCGAAAGAAAGAAATAAGTTGCTACTAGAGATGCAAAACCTACTTAACTTTATGCTTTCCGTTGTTTGGTTGTAACAATAATGATTATCAGGAGGCACGAAATACATATAAATATGCCTCCCAAAGTCATAGGTAAGGATGAGCCTACTCTTTTCCTTATATGCAAAAGTGATGTCTTTGACATTGTTTCTGGTGATGATTTGCTTTCAATATCAATATTGAAACTATGAATGTTTTAAGTATAATTTCTATTATTTCTTATGTTAATATATTGAACTATTTTCCTAACATTAATTTAAGGTATCTACATTACATATGCATCGAGAAGTAGAATGCATTTATTTATGGATTCATTGTCCTTGTTGTCATCTAGTGTTTTGGGAATAAAAACACTAAGGTGCAATAATGTTTGATAAATCGATCTTGGTTAGGAGATAAAGAGACCTACTTAGCACCTTTACTTGAATGTGTTAGTACAAATTTTAGTTTTATTTGAAATTTAAAGTAAGTTATTTGTTGCTAATGCTTTTACAAAATGTAGGGACCATTAACAATTGCTCATTCACTACAAAAAATATACAATTTAGCAACCATCAAAATCGGTCGCTAAATTGCAAAAATCGGTCGTTATTTACCTTAATGACTGAATTTAATCAGTTGCTAAAATCCTAGTCACTAAACTATTTAGCGACGGAAAACTTTTCAGTCGCTAAATGGTTGAAATGATTTTGGTCGCTGAAGTGTATGGGACCAAATTAGTGACCGAATAAATCGGTCGCTAAATCGATCGCTAAATATTTATTTTTTATTATTAAATTTTATAGACGTCACAAATTTAGTCGTTATGAACCACTCATATTTGGCCTCTTAAGAATTTTATTTCACAATACTTAACTTTTTAGCATGTTTTATCCTTAATTACACAATATTTGGAAACTTCCCAAAAGGTCACCCATCCCTATATTACTCCAAGTCAAGCACGCTTAACTGTGAAGTTCTTATGAGATAAGCTACCGAAAAGTAAATGCATCTTGTTAGTATAAGTAATATAAATTAATTCATTTAAGTCATCCTCAACTATCCAATCTCATACTTATATTATTTTTGGATCCTTATCATTTTGGTATATCCGGACCGTTATAAATATATAATAATTTATATAATAATTATATTACTAATAATAATTATTATATTATATTTAATTAATCTTTATTTATATATATACTTACATTTATAATTAACAATCTACTTATTTCTATTTAAAATTAATTTTATGATACAATTTAAATTATTTATTATAAATTTAAAAGTTTAAGTAATAATTTATATATTTTAAAATGAAAAGGGTTATAATAACACTGGTATAACTTTTACTAAGTATTACACTGCTCAATAAATTTATATTAAATGTGAATTTTGTAAATTCAACCGCTAGATTGAAAGTTCATATCACTTTATATGTTTATATCATTTTTTGTTAAAATTGAACAACAACTTAAAAGTAATCAAAGTGCTCATATTGTATTTAAAATGTATATATTACGTCAATTTTATTTTACAAGAATGAAGTATCAAATCATTTTGAATTCATATAAGATTCTGTATATATGACTTAAGAGTAAAAAACTTTCAATCTAACGGTTGAATTTATAAAATTCACATTAAATATAAAGTTATTGAACGATGTAATATTTAGTAAAAGTTACACCGGTGTTATTATAACCCTTTTCTTTAAAAATATTATTTTTATAAATTAAATTTTAACATTTTAAATAAATTATTAATTAACTTAATATATTTATTCATCTTAAATCTAAGATATAAAATTCAAAAAATGTATTTATCCTTGTTTTATTTTCTAATTATCAACCATTAATAAAATATTAATTTAAAATTTAAATAAAGAAATTTATTTAAAAATAAAGTTATCATAAATTAGAAATATATATTATAAATATGGATCAAAATAAATAAGAAATTTTAAAATTCATATACTCTAATTAAAAAACTGCCTAAAAATCCAATCATAAAAAAAAACCTCTAAATATTTTTTCACATAAATAACTATTGGTATTAATTATGTAGGAGTGCATATAAATATTTTTTTATTATAAATTAATGTCATGCTCTTACAAAATAAAAGAAAATGGGATTGATACTCAACAACAATAATATCATCACTTTTAAGCAATTTATAAATTTTTTTAAGTTTTACTCAGTGACCAAATAGAATTTCGTCGCTAATTTTAACTAATAGTTAGCGACTGAATAGAATTTCGTTGCGAATTTTAACTAATATTTAGCAACCGAATAGAATTACATCGCTAATTGTAACTAATATTTAGCGACCAAATTTAATTTCGTCGCTAAAAAATTCAAAAGATTTAGAGACCGAATTCAATTCCCTCACTAATTTTAACTAATATTTAGCGACCGAATTCAATTCTGTCGTTAAAAAAATCAAAATTTCTAATTTAGCGACCGAATTCAATTCTGTCGTTAATTTTAACTAATACTTAGTGACCGAATTCAATTCCGTCTCTAAATTTAACCACTATTTAGCGACCGAATTCAATTATGTCGCTAATTTTAACTAGTATTTAACGACCGAATTAAATTCCGTCGCTAAAAAATCAAAAATTATAATTTGGCGACCGAATTCAATTCTGTCGCTAAATTTAACTACTATTTAGCGACTGAATTCAATTTTGTCGCTAATTTTAACTACTATTTAGCGACTGCATTAAATTCCGTCGCTAAAAAAAATCAAAATTTATAATTTAGCGACCGCATTCAATTCCGTTGCTAAATTTAACTACTATTTAGCAATCGCATTCAATTTTTTCGCTAATTTTAACTAATATTTAGCGACCGAATTAAATTCCGTCTCTAAAAAAATCAAAATTTATAATTTAGCGACCGAAATAGCGACCGAATTTAATTCTGTCGTAAAAAAATCAAAATTTATAATTTAGCGATCGAAATAGCGACCAAATTTAATTTCGTCGCTAAAAAATTAAAATTTCTTATTTAGCGATTGAAATAGCGACCGATTTTCTAGCAATGACTTATTTTGGTCGCTAAATCGGTCGCTATTTTGATTATTCATAATCGGTCGCTAAATCAGTCGCTAAATAGCAACTGATAAATTTCGGTCGCTATTTTACAATTTTCTAGTAGTGATTATTTTTCCTCGAAAATATATTGTGGTTCTTTTGTGTTCATTGTATAAGAAAACTATTGAATTTGTTATGCACCTCATTAATGTGTAATTTTTAATTTAAATAATATATATATATATATATATATATATATATATATATATATTAATAATGATAATCTTCATTAATAAATTTGAATTATCAATCATTATCATAGAGCTTTGGATGCTAACTTGAGATTTCGGGGACTTCCTCAAGTATCTTAGAAGAAGTTTCTATATTGTCCCAAAAGTAAGTTTAATGTTAAATTAATATTCAATTAGAAATTAAAATATATTCTAATTGTCAATATTTAAATTGTAGTGCCTAACTACATTAACTAGGTAATCATGAGTGTAATTATTACTTAATGAAGCACATGCTCGCAATTATCTTTGAGGATATTATGGAGACATGGAAGAAGGTAATATATATCTAAATCAATTTATTTACTTTAATTTTCATTTTATTATTTATTCACATATTAATATTTAAATTATCTCCATTTTGAATTTGTAGATATTAAGAAAATCCACTCCATTCACTTATGTAGAGTCGGAAGACTTTTGAACTAGATGGACAACATGTTTCCAAAAATTTGTATGAACATTGTTTGGTTTTAGTTGTATGAATACAATTAGTTTAGTTTTTGAAGTATAGTTGATTTACATTATATTTGTTAAATTTAAATTGGTTATGAAATTCATTTTAGTTAATATACATTGTCTACTTTAGCATAATGTTAATTGGTTGATAGGTTATCAAATATATAATTGTAGTTTGTTATTTTAGTTTACAATACATTATATATATATATATATATATATATATATATATATAAATAAGTTGATAATATATTATATATGGTTGTTATTGGTCAACCTTATATTGTATTGAACTAGTTAGATATTTTCTTCTCTTACTTACAAGATGAGAAACATAGAAACGAACAACATATAAAAGAAAAAACAACATTCTATGTCGAGTCTTATGATAAATCATAATTTTTGTGCATTTTCTTACCTTTGTAACCCCCTATTAAGTATTCTCAGTGCTTATTTGTTTTCTCTTGCCATATTTCATTGTTTTGAGGTTTATTGGGCTATTAATTCAAAATTTTAGTCAATTGGATTTATTAGTCTAATTAATTTCATAATTATTTTGCAGAGAATTTGGAGCACTTATTGGACTGGGAGCACTACCACATAGGCCTGCCACGTGAACCAATTTCAGCACAATTTTTAATTTTATTTGTAATCTCATTTTGTTGCTGGATGGGCCAACTGAGCCAACCCACTCTCTTGAACCGGATGCACTCAAACTCGTAAGGGAACAAGATGCACACTAGGCATCAAATTTAGGTCAGACTTGGAAGGGATAGGAGATACACAACTACCACCCCCTTTTGGTTAAAAAACGAGATACAGAAGAACACCATTTTTGTATTGCACATGGACTTGGCTACAACTTATTTTCTATAGCTTTTCTTCTCCTTCTTCTTCTTTTTCCTTCATTTTTGTCTTCTTCTTTCATTCTCTTCTTCTATTTCTTCCTCAATGGAAGGCTAATCTGTAACATTCTCGTACTCAGTATAAACACACCATTGAGGTTTGTTCATTTTAATGTATCTTCGTGTTCTAATCCTTGTTATCTCCATGCTTAATGGTTTTTTGTTCAACTAGATTGAATGGCTCCGCTCATGGTTTGCTTAATCCCATGAATAGAGATAGAAATGTATGCTAATACTTCATTTGTATGCATTTGATAATGGTAATGACGCTTAGTGATTATTAGAAAATGAACCAAGGTTTAGATCAATAAGAGATAATATTTTGAACCAATGAAATGGGTGTTAAGACTGAGTTGGAGAATGTACTGTTTTATTGAATCATTGTTTCATTGTTTTATTTAAATCTGAAATGCCCCCCCCCCCGGTTGTGTTTGTTTGGTTGTATTACACGAACTTTGGATTGGCTTGTTGCTCCTTGAGAGACGACCTAGAAGTCGCTTCCTAGTACTACAAATTCCACAATTTATTTGATCGGGTACGGCACTGGTCATCTCATCAAAGAAAGTGCATATTTTATGTTGAGTGATGTCACATCTAATATAGAATGGGCCACATTCTAGTTGGGTTGGAAAACACCTGACATAGAATGTTGGCACTAAGGGTGTCAAAACATCACATTTGACACCCACATTATGACAAATGTTAACACTTGACATAGAAGAGACCTATTTTATATTAGGTATTTGATCGACACACAATTCGAAATGCAAAGTAAGAATGACAAAAAAAAAATCATAAAAGAAATCTTTGTTTGTCCTTATTGTTCATGTATTGAATCTTATCTTCCCATCATGATATAGTTTTCTATTCTATTTGATTTCATAACAAGATTAAACATTGAGAAATTTTTTTTTTCCTTTCCTTTTGATTTACCATAGACTTTATCCCGTCTCTCTCACTCAATCCTACTCCTCTACCATCCATTCTTCTTTGTTAGCGTCTTCCTTCCCATTCTCTCTCTCTCTCTCTCTCTCTCTCTCTCTCTCTCTCTCTCTCTCTCTCTCTCTCTCTCTCTCTCTCTCTCTCTCTCTTTTACACACACACACACACTCTCTTTCTCAAAACCACTACTCTAAGAACCCACACACCACTCAAACATTACCTCTATGTTGTAAGCTCCCATCACCTCTTTTAATGTGTTGAAGGTCCCCATTCAGTGCCAACACCTCCCAATCCAATTTGTATATCTTCGCTGACTACCTTCCTCACGGTTTATTCCTCCCTTGTGGGTCTTGTCCTATATCATGATACTCATCCTTTTCAAGAAGTTAGGCTTTGAAACGAGCAGAATGTTGTTTTGTGATGGGTAGGTCTAAAAAGGATTGTTCATCTGCCACCGCAACAATTCCTTTCCAACAGTGTTTCATAGCATAACTTATGTTATAGGTCTAGAGATTTTGAAGGCATGATTTCAAGTTTTAAAAGCATAGGTATTAGCTATAGAAGAGAAAGGACGATACGGTTTCAAGGTTAAATTAGGAGAAAGTGTAAAAAAAGACAAAAGGAAAAAATCCTAGCCATTCATTTAAAACTCATAAATCTAAAGGTAAAAAAACTAATCTCCCAGAATAAGAGATATCATCAAGTTTGTCACTTTAGTCTTCACCCCAAACTTATGGCTATTATTCTTTTATCCCTCCATTATTTTGCAAACACAACAAAAATCTCAATAGCAAAACTTGATCTAAATAAATATTTTTCCCCTTACACATTAAACTCAAATCATTTAGATCAAACAAAGCCCCACCAATATGTATGTGGTTTCCATTGCATCATAATCACCTTCACTAAATCATTCCTAAATTGTCAAAATTGTGAACTTATTTTGGGCTAATAAACTGAATTAGTAAGTGAGAATGATGTTTTAGATGTAAAGATGTTTAATTGATGACTTAGTTATATAGTAATGGTCTTTAATTTTAGATCTTACTAATTAGATTTGGATTCAAAGTGTTAAGGAATGATGTTGGGGGAGTTAGAAACCTATGAATCATATAATATCATATTCTAAACTGTTGTAGCTCGCTATAGTGACTGTAGGCTTGCTCAATCGAGTTTGTAAAAAGGAGTTTCATGTAACAACTTGCTCAAGCGAATTAACTCTCGCTTAAGCAAATGATTGGCTCGTTTAAGTAAGTAGATGACCGAATTTTCTTTTGTGGTCTTCATGAAAATTCTAGATGTTAGCTTTCAAATGTCATTCAATTAACCTATAAAAGAGATCTAAAACTCAAGTTATGACCAAATTGGCGATCAGAGGTCAAGTTGTCAATTTTAAGTTAAAGTGTTGTGGTTTTGTAATTTTTAAGCATACTAGATGGAAAAATCAATTCTTGAGGTCAAGATAGAATTTTTAGATAATTGTCCTAGATTTGTAACAAAATTAAAATCAACTTAATATCATAAGTATAACTCTGGACATCATATTTAGGTTCCACAATGACCTAGAAGTTTAAGATAAGAAGAGATAGTTTATAAGCTATAATGATGAGTTATTTTACTTTTAAATACTTAATCTTGATAATGGTTTGAAATACTTAAACGGATAACTAAGAAAAAGAAAGTATCAAAGAAAATATTTGTGAATGAATTATCAGTAGATTATGATGCAAGTATTCAATTATGTTTAATAATCAGTTTTTGTTAGAGATACATTTAACCAATACTTAAAAAGTAAACCTATTAGGATACATTTATCTTGTTTTTTTTTTTGCTATATTTTTATTTGATATATCATGGCTAAAATATCAATGCAGTTTACATATAATTCAGCATGCAAGTTGCCCCTAAAAGCACTTCATGGTGGGGTAAAGTTGTCATTATAAATCTCCATGTATATTATGCTCTCTTTTTTATTTTTCTTTTACCAAGCTTATATACATTAATAATCATGTTTGTTTCCATGTCCTAACTTCTAGAATGATGTTTTCTTTGTACTTTAATTTTAAGAGGTGGAGAGTCGACCTTTGAAATCATCATGTTTTAAGTCTTTTTCTAATTAAATTTTAATTATAAAAATTTCATTGGTTAAGGATGATGAAGTGAGCAAACTCTTGCAAAAAAAAATATTTTTTTAAATAATTATCTTATAATAATAATAATTAAAATGAATTTAATGTTCTGTCCCTTAATGCAAAGAAAAAATAATTGTCAATCAAAGTAAAATAAGAATAAATCTTTATTGATATGGTATTTTTTACTTTAAATTTAAATTTTTTAAATTTATTTTTGGTTATCACCTAAAAAATCTCATATCAATAGAGACGGTGTTTATAAATTTATATTTATCTTATTATTCAAATGATATAAAATTTTGATTGTATTCTAACAGAAAATAAATTAATAAATAAAAAATATTAAATAAAACATTTGGTTAGATGAGAAACAAAATATTTTATTTTTTTATTAGTATAAATTATAATGATAATAATTAAATTTATGTTTAAAATCCTATACATATTATCCAAATCTTTTATTATTAAACTAACCTTAATATTCAAATCTCATTCATTTTACATATAAAACAATTTACATATTATGTATACATTTCATGGTAATTCCTAACGGAAGATCAAATTTCTACTAAATTTTTGTTAATTAAGGATAAATGTTTTAAGAGATTATTCTTCTATTACTATAGGATGATCAATTAAGTCAACTCTTAAAAAAAGTACATCAAATTACTTTTAAACAATTACCTTATAAAAACTAATATTAAATATAATTACTACACATATTTTACTTTGTTGATTTGTCCCTTATTGAACAAGGTAAAACTAAAGTCTCATTTGTTTTACCTTAAAATCAATATTTTTAGAAATGGATTGCTCATTAAACTACTCAAAACATTGGTTTATTGTTTCAATTGTGATACAATTATGTTTGAACATGTATTAAAATAATAATAATAATAATAATAATAATAATAATAATAATAATTTGTAACTTTTGAATGTAGCAACATGTATTAAAATAATAATAATTTGTAATTTTTGAATTGTTTCAGCTACATTCAGTGGTCTATTCGATGCTTGTTTATTTAATTACTAATGGTTCCTCGTGCATCGCCGAATCCTTAGTTCAAAATGTATTTTATATAATGATAATTATAATACAAAAATAATATATTTTAATTAATTTATTGTGTCTTTTTAAGTTTATTCTATAATTCAAATTATTGTCACATTGGATTATAATAAAAAATAAAGAAAAGTTGATTATAGATCATTTATAAATTAATGTTAACAATAAGGAGTTCAATATATTTATAAACACACATAGGTATCGGGGTCAATGGAAAACCACCATGGTATA
This sequence comes from Cajanus cajan, assembly GCF_000230855.2. Taxonomy (NCBI): domain Eukaryota; kingdom Viridiplantae; phylum Streptophyta; class Magnoliopsida; order Fabales; family Fabaceae; genus Cajanus; species Cajanus cajan. The sequence continues at coordinate 60,682,309 of NC_138518.1, forward strand.
CTGTCATACAAAGTTCATTGTGTGAAATGTATTAGTGTCTACAAAGTTCATCTAAAGACAATTACCCTTTAATTAATTAAGAAAATTTTAATATTTTCAAAAATATTTACCTCACCATATAGTTAATTACTAATTAAAAATTAAAATGTATATATCTTGGTCCAATTAATTACAACATAAAATGATAATTTTAATTATTTTGCATTTGTTTAATTTTAATTATGAGGGGGCTTGACATGGGTTGTCTCATACTCCTACGTAACTCCTTATACAATGGAAAATCAGAGTCTATATAATTTTTGAAAGAAAAATGCATATTGATATTTTTATTAAATTTAGGATTTCTAAGTTGTCACAATTTACATGTCCTAAAATTAATAGAACACCAAAGTTAATTCATTGAAATATTAAATTTTGATTATAATGTTACTTTTTAATATCTTATTTAGTTTTTTATTTTAGAAAAAAAATTAAATTAAAATGTTATATTAGTTTTTATATTTTAATTTATAGAAGAGCTTTGAGATAATAAGTTGCCACAACTTAATTAAGAAAATGCCACACTCCAATAATCTTCATTTAAAAAAATAGATTTTAAAGTAATCACTATTAAATTATAAATCTCGTTTCTTCAAATATTTTATTTTATTTTATTAACATTGAGTAAGTTATGAATATTCATTTAATTATAATCATTAGGATTATTATTTTATGATTTACTTTTATCAGAGATAGAAATGGGTTTCTCTAATTTATTTAGACTAAGAGTTACATATTAATCAAAAATAATTTAAGATTATATCCTAACTATTTATGTTTTTTTTTATAGATAAATATAACAACAACTTATTATAATTATTATAATCATACAATATATAGTAAACATGCAAATATGTGTGCAGTTAGTATATAGTAATCTGTTTTCAGAAGAATATGGGCCGAATAAATAGGTGCGGCCCGAACAGGAAAAATTAAAAAAATAAATGAGGCCCATATAAACAAAAACTAGAAAATAAAAAAGAAGGCATTAGCCAGCCCATGAGAAATTAATTAGAAGCTTGTGTTAGGGTTTGGTCAAGCAGTGAAGAGAAGAATGGAGAACAATACCAATCACATATAATGAGTACTAAGTTTTGTCCTTTATTTATTTACCTTCTAGTTACTTTTCTTCCTTTTTTTTTATTCTCTTTGTTATTATAAATGGATAGTAGATGGACTCAGAAAATGAAATAAAATAAAATAAAAATAAGTAAATAAAGAAAATTAGTCTTTTTTTATTTGGGTAGAAAGCATACAAAACTCTAATTTTATCTTAGGAAATTGAGCTTAAGTTTGTCTTAAATTCTATAGTGAAAGAAATTGAGTCAAATGAAAAGAATTTTATTTATTTGGTAGGATTTGATTTGAAGATGTTAGACAAGAATAAAATCAAATAAATAAATAAAAATGTTAAATTGGATTGACAAAGTAAAATTAATACATAAGCATACAAGTGCGGAAGGAAAATAAATTAAAAATAAACATTTAGAGAAATTAGTTTTAATCAAATTAATAACAAAAACAGAGATGACTAAATACTACTTTGTGTTGACTTCAAAATATAATTGATAGAATTAATAATTTAATTTTGTTAATTAAAATGAAAAATATGTTTTCTCTATTATTACTAAAATAGAAAATAAAAAAACAATTAAATGTAAGAATTAGAAATAACATAACACAAGTCGAACAAGATTTCTTTTTCATAATATATTAATTTATATACATATATATAAATTTACTTACTTATATATATATATATATATATAATTTATTTTTTAACTTTTTATTTTATTTATTATTTTAATAAACTATTTTAAATTTAATTATATATTTTACAGTTTCCTATGAAGTGAACAAATCACAATGAACTAAATATATTTTAATTAAAGTTATATTTTAAAATCTTGTAATGAATATTTTTTTTAGAGATGTTAAGTTAAATACTCTAAATTATATTTTAATATAATAAAAGAGTGATATTATAATACTCATATCTTTAAGGGATAAAAGTGTAATTTATTCTATATATTATTATATAAAGGAGAGATAGTCTAATACTTGTATGTCTCAAAGAAGGGATATGTGATTTATGTAAACGACGTCAAATTAAATGGAATAAATTATATATTTTAACATATAAGGAAAAAGTTATGTAATAATCTCATCTTAAGGAGGTAATATAATTTATATAAAATTTAATTTTTATCATAACTTTAAATTATTGTTATCTTCTACATCTAAATCAACTTGTAAGATCACAAAATATAAATTTATTCACATACATCATTTGTTAACATGTGTCAACCCTTAAAAAGTTAACAATAAACAAGATCCTATATTAAAAATTGAAAGAAAATTTTAAAGCACATTAGTAAAAAGTCAATATTGCATTGAAAGTCTTTGTCATTACATTTTTATTGAAAAAATTGCATTTATTTTTATTTTCTAGGATATTAATGTTTTTTTTTTAATATTATTCAATTATTTGTAAAGGAATCATAATGATTTTTTTTCTTGGATATTAATGTTTTTTCAATATCATTTGAAGCATATAAGAAGAAAATATAATTTTGATGATTAATAATCAATATTATCAAAGCTACATATTTTGTAACAAAATTTGATAAAGTAAATAAGAAGTCATAATTTAATTGAATATAAGATAAAATAAAAAGATTAATTTAAATGTATAATTATTTTTACTTATATATATATATATATATATATATATATATTTGTAAACTAAATTTGAAGCAATGTTACTCCCTTCGTTTTTTTTTCATAGTCGTTTTGTCAGTATTTGTTATTTTTTTTCATTGTCACTTTTTTAAAACTAATGACTTATTAATTTTTTTTCATTTTTACCCTTGATAATTAATGTATGTTTACTGAACAATGTGTCTATTCATTTTTCAATGTACCTATTTCTTCTCCAACCACCTAAAGGGTATAACAGAAAAATAGGTAATAAATATTTTAAAAAACTAAAATATCAATCATTGTCTCAATTCTTGTGCATAACCTTAAAGACAATGAAAAAAAATCGGAGGGAGTAATATTTAGTATCTTGATCTTCATTATTTTTAATGAAAACATTGAGACCTTTTTCTATTCAAGCACATTCTCAAATTTATTTTCTATTTTTTTCATAACACATGTATGAATCTTCTTACTCCGTACAAAGTTTGTAACATCTTGTTTCTCGAAAATGAAAATAAAATAAAGTTATTAAATAATATTTATAATAAGACTTAATTAATTTATTCAATTGATCTTATAATATAAATAAGAATTTAATAAATAAAATATAGTTTAAGAGGTGGGTTAAATAAAAATATTTGAGTTTGAACTCTTAAGCCAACTCAGAGTCTTGTAAAAAAATAAGTAAAGGAGAAAATAGGTCATATATATAATGTGTCAATTTTTTGAAACTCTAAGAGTATTTTCTAAGAAGAACTTAGACTATCAGAGAGAGATTTGTCACTTGAGGTAAGAGGGAGAATGAAATTGTCTTATAGTGTGGGCACATATGAGGGATATGGGTAGTAAAGTGACCTTAAGCCTCCATATGAATTATTTTGGTATGTGTTTGATATGAATATCATTATGAAATTATTATTATGTTTGGTTGTGGATGGTGATGAAATTGTTGCTCTTGATGATTGAATGGTGATATGTTATGTATGGTGAATAAATTGGGGGTTAGGGTTGTATGTATGATTTGAGAGTTTTGTGTGATTTTATTAATTTTGAAAATTTTAGTATAAAAAAAATATTTTGATATTTAGGTGATTTCTCTAAGTGTGATTAACAAATAGAGTTTTGTTTGTTGGTTTGGAAAGTATAATTTTGGGGATACAATTTAAACTTAAGAATCACATAAAAAAATTTTTAAGAAACAACTGCGTGAATCATAAGATGAGCCTCAAGTTTTGCACATGAAAATTAACGTTTGTAACTTGTAAGTCTTATGAAGACCCTTAAATGATTGAATTATGATTTGTGATCTTCATAATAGATGTAGACTTGGATGTTAGCTTTCTAATGACGTTGGAATCACTAAAAAAAATAGGTCTAAAACTTAGGTTTTGATCAAATTTCTTAGTGGAGGTTAAATTATCTGAATTAGACTAAAATACTACGGTTTTGTATTTTTAAAAAATAGTAAATAGTAAAATAAACTCTTGAAGTTGACATAAAAGTTGCATATGATTTACCTAAACTTTCTAATAAAATTAAGATCAACTTGATATCATATGTATAACCCTATATAGCATTTAGACCACACGATGTTATAGAAACACATAATAATACAAAAAATAATTAGCAAATTGTCATGATGAGTTGTTTTATTCTTTAAGTGCCCACATCTGATATAAAAAAGAAACTTATTTATTATATTTTGGGGTAGAAGGGTGTCATAAAGTTAACAATAAATAAAACCCTATGTTAAAAAAGGCTCAAGGACCTAATTAAAATTTCAAAGACCTATTGATGTATTGCTTTTATATATATATATAGTTTTGTGTTTTGAAATATAATATTATTTTTATTTATTTATTATTATTACTATTATTATTATTATCATTATTATTGTTATTTTATTGAGACCAATTCAATTATATTTTAGTAACCATTGAACCTTGAACAAATATCTTAAATTGGACAATGATTAATCCAATTTTAGAAGTATTTATTTTACTTGTAAATTAAATATATATATAGAACTTTTATTTCCTTATAATCAAATTCCTTATTGGCTTATTCTATTTTCCTTTTTCTCCCAACTTACTTTTCAAAATCATAATTCTTTTATTTTGTTGACTTTTTATTTTTTTATTCATTAAGGATAAAAACTGAAAAAAGGTATAATAATTATATTAATTACATTTAATAATATTAACAATAATTAATTTTATTATTATAAAGAAAATATGTGAAACTTAACTTCAAATGATTTTTGGAAAAGTCAATTCCCTTGATCATCGAAGGCAATAGTAGCAATATATCTTCTGTATTAATTCACTTTTATCCTTAATTCTAGAAAAATTTAGTGAAAATGATGCTTTCAATAGAAAATACTTTTAAATGTTCAAACAATTTATTAGATTTATCATAAGTAAACAAAAGAAAAGTGAGCTTTCTTCATATCAATCAATTTGTTCTCAAACAAGAAAAACGGAAAGAGATTACCCAATCACTTCCTTCATCATATTTATTTTAATTTGTGTCTCTAAGTAACACTTTGAATTAATCAATTGCATTTCACTATTCTTCCCAATAGTAAAAACGAAATTATTTATACTTATACTTATATTATATATATATATATATATATATATATATATATATATATATATATATATATATATATAGACAACAATTATTTTTCATTATTGATAATCTTGTTCAAGCTAACGAAATTGTTTCTATAATCTTAGAAGAAGAAAAAAATATAAGTAACTATTATTTAGTTTTATAGAATTATAATTGATATCAAAATAATAAAATATGTGGTCTCACAATGAATTGTGAGTATACAGTTGTTTTAAATATTTGAAATTAAGAAAAACATTGTCATTTATAATAATTTTATTTGATATGAGTAGAATTGTATTTAGTAAAAAATACATGTGTTTTATAAAACAAAAAACTATTAAATTATATATTTTCTTTTCTATCAATAGTTAAAATTTTCATTATTTCTTTCAAAACAGAACCCCAAAACTTTAAATGAGCTAATTTTTCTCTTAAAAAAAATAATAACTTTTCATATATGTTAGTTGTGCATATAACATAAAAATATTAGGAATACATCTACATATAGAAATTATGAATTTAGACATAGAAAAATTTGGTATGTCAATTAACCTTTGCTTCGATAATACTAGTGTAGAAACCTGATAAGGTATTAATTATTTGCTTTTTTTCAAAAAATAAATTAATGAAAATATTTAGATATATAAGTGAAATTATTGCAATATTTTCATTAAATGTTTTTTTTAGTAATGATAAATGCTTTGCAAAAAAGCAAGCAAAGAAAAATTGTTTTGTATACTTTTATAATAAATTTAACCATAAAAAATATTGGGGAAAAATAATTTAGTATTAGGATATACTACATTAATCACCAAAACATTAATATATTGTTAGTTTGAGTAATACTGAACTTGAATTTATTATAAGTAATGTCTCAAATTTAGAATCTTATGATTAGATAAAAAAAAAATATTAAAAAAAAGAAGATTTTACTAAAAATTACCAATCAAGTTTCTTAATAAAAATTAATCGTTAGTAAAACAAGTAGATACATCATATAATGATGACCAAAAAATATTAATGACAAAATCCTATAAAACTACTCTTAAGTAAACCAAATTCTGTGTGTCTTGTTACTATACACTTATACACTTGCACCCTGCTACTACATCTTCTATAAATTCACTTGTTGAAACCTGAATATATTTGAGTGTATGATTCAAGAACTGTTCAACTGCAAAATCTGAGCTATTAGTCTTTAGGTAGAAAAGCTAGTTTTGTTTCAAAGGCTATGGAGCATGGAGATTCATTGTTTCACCAACCCGCGAAATCACGTTCTGGTAAGCACTTGACAAAAGAAAAAAGAAAACTTTTTTATACACATTCATAGAGATGGTCTTTTGTATAGATATATCGATATTTGGTTTATGATTGTAATGGTTTTAGTAAACAAATAAATTATTGTTCGAATGAAACTGATATCAATCTTCTAAATTAAAGTCTCTATTAAAGATAAGGTCTCCATTAAAGATTATTTATTAATTAAATTAGCAAATATTTTGTGCCGGTTATTAAAAGAATATTGGTTTATCTTTTTTAGTCAGAATTTATATATTTATTTTTAAAAAAATTTGTTTTGAGTTTGCTTTCTACTAAAGATATGCATCATTTTGAGTAGAAATAGGCACATATTGATTTGGATTGGATTTGTATTATTTTTTGTGTGTGATCTAATTAAATTTAATTGGATTAATTTGGATTGGGTTTCTCTCTCTCTTTCTGCAATCTAAACAAATCCAAGTCGACTATGATCAAATTGGTTTGAATCGAATTACTGAATTCATCATTTAAAAAATAAAGATAAAAAATCAAAAGTTGGAAAAATTAAATTAAGGTTGTATTCTTTGTCATTTAACATGAGTAGTTGTAGCATGTCTGTATTTAAACTTTAATCCTAACAAAGGGAGAGAGGAATAGAAGTATAGAATTGTAATGTGTGGATTGTAGAGTGTCAATTGAAGTGTTATAATATTAAAATGTGTGAAAAGTTTGGGTGGGCTTTTATCCCAAATTCTAAAATTCTTTTTATTGATAAATTCTAAATCTTTGTAAAAATCTAAAATAATAATAATAATATATAATAATTGATCGATTGGATCATATTAGATTAGATTTTCAACATCAAAATTAGTAATCCAATTCTAACTTATTTGATTTGTAATTTTTTAAATCCAATTAGAACCAATAATCCAAACTAAACCAAATTTTTCGGTTTAAATTAATTTAGTTTCATTGATTTTTTGAATTTATCCAGATCCATAATCATCCCTAATTTTGAGCTTTACATACATGGGAGTATACAAAATGATAATTTTTTTTATTGTTAAAAAATGAGAACTATAAATATGTATGTATATTGGAATTAAGAGATAGGATTTTTATTATGATAGAATGTGGTAGGAGTAAATATTACCCTTAGAATAAAATTATAAAAAGTTAAGATAAATCACAATTCAAATGGCTTAAGTGATCATGTAACTATTAAATAAATTTTAATCCTAAGCATTCATGTATACTTATAAGATAAAGATTATTTCTATCTTCTTATACAAATACTGAACTAAAAAAATTTAGTTTTATATATTCAGTCAAGTTATTAATGTTTTTTTGTTAAAAGTTATTTTTTTCCTTAAAATTTATTTTAAAGTAAAACATTAAAATAATAACATGAAAAATTAAATAGAAATTGTTTGTCGGCTTTAACTTCATAACTTCATATATATATATATATATATATATATATAAGTTATGTCTCATTATTTAATATTGATTAATTCATGAAGAGAAGAAGAAGAAAATATAATTTTTACGTTACTCTTAACAACTATATAAGTTAATTGTTTTATCTTAAATACTACTTTTTCCTTTTTATATAAAAATATTTTTTAAAAGTTTTTTTTTCAAACCTTTTTAACCAAGTTTTAAGAAGTAGAAAAGCTAATATTTAGCAAAACACACCTTCAATTTTTTTGTTGTTGATAATTTTCATTTTTTTAATTGTAAATAAGTGATGTGAAAAGTAGTTCCGAAGAGAGCAAAGGAGAGGGAAAGTAAGATAAAGAGAGAAAAGGGGGAGAAAGATGAGAAAAACTCAACTTTTTAAAGTTATTTTCCCTTCTTTTATTTTTATTTTTTGCAAAAATAATGTGCTTAATTTCTTACAAGATTCTAAGTTAAAACCATTACTTCCCTAGGCACTTTGATACAAAAGTGTTATGCTTGCATATATTATAAGGTTTTAACATATTGAATAACGAAATAATTTCTTTGAGTGTTTCAGGTTCGACACTCCCCTCACAACAAACAAACACCTATGCAAACATAGAAATTCCCCCACCAAACAACAATGGCCTAATTCTCAATTTTGATGTGCAAGATAATAGCAAGATGCCAATTACAAATGTGACAAAAATCACAAGACGAATTCTTCCAAACAATGCAAAACTTTCAGACAGTGCCAAGGAAATGATTCAACAAAGTGCTACAAAGTACATAACCTTTGTAACTAGAAAAGCCAAGGAGCGATGTCAAAGTGAGTATAGAAAGATTATGAATGTTGAGGATGTGTTATGGGCCATGGAGAAGTTGGGATTTCATGACTATGTTAGGCCTCTCAATATTTTCCTCCAACGTTATCGTGACATTGATGGAGCTGACTATTTTGCTCACACAGTGGACCCTACTCCTTGCACCGACAATAATAATGGACCTAGTTTTGGGGTTGAGCCCAACCTTGTGCCCACCATGGAGATGCTTCATGCCCCTTTACCACCACCAGTTCCTTCTTCTGGATCAAACTTTTCCATGGACCCAAACACAAATATGGAAATATTTGACCCAAATGATGTGAACGAACTCTACTTAGAAGGACTTGGTGTTGATTGCTCGGATGGTGCTTTCACAAACTTTAGCCCCTCTGCTCTCTTCAAATATGATCAAGTGTGAGATGGTAATGGGAGAAATTGAGGCGCGATTAATAATTATGGTAATGAACTATGATACAAGGAATAAGAAGTAAAAGCATAATTATTGTTAATTAAGAACTATAATTTGTTTATGTTTGTCTTAACTTTATTATATATGCTTAAAACTATAGAGAAAAGGGAGAGTTTATGGAATTTTATTTTGCTTTTTGTTGTCTATGAACCATTTTGGAATGGGGTTCACAAAATTGATTTGTTTGAATTTTAAAATGCCAAAAGTAATAGCGTAATTGTCATTTTCATTGTTCAATGATAAAATTATCAATGTTTATTGTGACAAAACTATATTGTCAAGGCTTGTTTATTCGATTGAAGTATTATACAAATTGTGATTCTACCTTGTTAGTAGTGAAATTGAACATAAAGGATAAAACTATTAAGGTTATCTTAAACATGGAAACAACTATAAGTCAAACTTTATTTGCTTACTTGAGTGGTGTTAAGGATGTATTCATATTGGTTTGATGTAGTTAGGTGAGAAATTCCTATAGATGCTTTTACAAAGTTCAAACCGGGGTGTCAATTCTATTTGTGTTGCAGTTTAATTAGATTTTTGCACAAAAAAAATTCAAGAAATCAAAGATAAAATATATACTATGATTTGAACGCAATATGAAACTGTACCTGTCTGAAGGGCACACTAGTAATTTTATAGTAATCTGAAGGCTGAACGAGAACTTCAAGCAAATATTCCGGCGAGAGGGAGGGTACCTCGAGATGTGAACTATTTATAGTGACATTAATGGGCCCTGCCCTCCATGGGCCCTGTACTGGGGTTATTTGATTAGGTAATACATCCTTAATTGGCTTATTCGCATGATTAACCCTTACTCATTATTTAGGGATGATTACTGGTTCCATGAATTACTTCACTCAAGGGCTTTCGACCATCGGGGATGCCGATCGGGTATCGGCCACCTGGTACGATGAGTTTTGCCAACCTGACTCAGTCTACTCGGCCTCTAAATAGGTCAATCTGTCGTAGGTGACCGATATGCCTTCACAGAGACGACTCGAGCGTGTCCAGCTCGGCTACGTGTGTCGAAGGGTATGGCGGAATGGCCCTACCCATACATGCTTAATGATGGATACTATTTGGTTGTCAAATGTTTATGCAAAAGCTTGGAATAGTGGCCAGGTTTGGAAAGAATGAATAAGTTGATGAAAGATAAAGGGGTGAAGAAAACATCTGAATGCAGTTCTATCATAGATGGAGTGGTTCGTGAGTTTGTAGTAGGAGATGAGACTCATCATGAAGCTCGAAGATACTTGGGGTATGGGAAAAATTGCTTGCGAAGATGAAGGCAAAATGGTATATAACATCCTGTTTTTTGGAAGAAAAAAAATATAATAAGTTATTTATTAAAAGATGGACTGGGTTTGTGGATTAGACTTTGGATTTGGACTCTAGAGTCCAAACCTAGAGTCTTATAAAAGAGACTAAGAAGAAATAGGTCATATGCATCAATTTTCTGAAAACCTAAGAATACATGTAGAAGAAACTCTAGAGAAGAATCTTGAGGGAGTCGTAGAATAGCTTTGGACTGTATAAATCATACATGTTATCTTGGAGATCATCGTTTGAGGTAAGAGGAGGAGTGGAATGTTTCACATTGTGGGCGGGGTATAGGTAGTGAGGTGATTCCTAAGTCACTTTATGATTTATAATTGAATGCATTGATGCATTGAGTGATGATATGCGATAGATATCATGGTATGAGAGGAAGTCGTATGGAGGAAGGTTTACCGAGTTTTGTCATATAACTTGTATTGAGGATTTCCAAGATGTGTCCACAAAACTTGTGAAGGAGGAATTTACCAAATTTCGTCAAAAAACTTGTAAAGGATGGTTTTTCAAGTTTCGCTAGAAAATTTGCGAGGAAGAGTTTCTAGGTTTCACTTATAAAACTTGTGAGGTTGGAGTTTTTAAGTTTCGCTCATAAAACTTGTAATGAGAGGTTTTTAAGTTTCATTCACATAACTCAATGGGACGATTTTCAGATACATATGCATTTTTTAGAATATTCTTATGGATGTAGACATTAGGGGTTGAACCACATTATATTAATTTTGTGTGATTTTCTATCTATTTATAATGTTTTTTTAATGTCTTTCTTGTAACAACCTATTTTATTTTTTATTAAATAAATAAATATTTGATATTAATTAAGCTATAACATAGAAAAATATTTTATTTATAAATAAAACAAGGGAAGAGGTAAATTAGATAGTATTGGGCTGGACTCTAGGCTCAATTTGAATGTTGATTAAAAAGAAGTAAAATATAGGAGATTGTATTTAATATTAAACCTTCTGAAAACCTAGAGCACTCATAGAAAGGAACATAGAGGAAACCATTGAGAAATGTGCAAAATAACGGCCAGAACTATGGGAAGCGCATTGAACCATGAGATCATCACTCCAGGTATAGGGGAAGTGATATTGTCTAATCCATGTGCAATATGAGGGATAATTGTAGAGAGACGATCCTTAAGCCTCTTAGATTAATGAATTTAATTTGTGTTAAGATATATAAGTGAATTGATGATTGACTCTTATTTTTACTTAATGAATCCATGTGCTGATTCAAGTTGTATTGATTGATTGGTATTGAATTAAAGTGGCGATGGATAAGAGTAATATGTGCATAAATTAGAGCTTTTGATTTGGTTGGATGTTTTGCAAGATTTGATGATGATGAATGAATATATGAGTGACAAACAAGTATTTGACTAATTGAATTGAGAATTAAAGTAAAAGGGTGTGTGTAGATATATTGGGGGAGACAACTAATGCAAATCACAGGTTTGCAAAGTGTGGATTTTGTGATTGTGCTAGGCGTGAGAATGATCACATCGGACATAGGGTTGCCAGAGAGGTCCCAAATCTCTTAGCATTAGGTGTAAGGTGTTTCGTCTGATGCCATTTGATGTCAATTTCTAAGAGAGTGGAATGCCAAGCATGGCCTAAACCACGCCGAGTTAGAGGGTTTCAAAGGGGTCCTTGACTCCTTGATGTTGGGCGTGCAGATAGCCACACCAGGTGATATTAAGACAGAGAGGTCCAACACCTCTTCATATTGGACGTGAGTTTGGCAGAGAAGTCCTTAACATCACTCTTTGCACTAGGCGAGACTCTGATCTTGCCAATTTTCACATGCCATTTTTCCAAATAATGTTATTTTTTTATGAATTTATGGATAATTAAAGAGCCGAGAAGGGGAATTAAGGCCAAGAACTAAGAGAATAATAGTAATGAGTAGTAATGTGTAAGGAATTGGCTAAAAGGATGTATTTTGGTGTGTAAACATTGATGATGTGCATATGTAGTTACCTTGAGATGAGATGTATTACTATGACTATTATAATGAGATATGGTGAATAAGTCTAGTGTTGCAAATTGACAAATGAGAAGTGAATTATTGCATATTGTATTGATGTGATATGATAGGTCATCTACCTATACCTTGGAATGTTACAGTGAGAAACCTCAACTAGGGCTAATGTAACCCTTCGATAAGACCCTACAGGTAGACATCCCTTGGTTAAGGGTGGCTCGAGGAATTATTATAGATGAATGGTCTCTACACTATAAATGGATGGTTTCGTTCCATAGCTCCTAGGCTATTTTGTGTTGATAATGATGAAGAGATTGATACCATATGCATGTAGAGTTAGAAGCACGTATATGCACGAGTCTTTATAATTATATAACTTTGAGTGAATGAAATATTCACTTTGTTGGTTGTTGATTGATGAATGAATGTGTTGATAGTACAATAATAAGAAGATCATTGTCTTAGATGTGTAGTTGAAAATTTAATGTATAATTGAGAATTTAGTTATGTTGTGCTCATGTGTGCTATCCTTAAACTTCATATATGTTGTGTATGGATGAGATGTATTCTCACTCCTTATGTTTGTGTGTGTTTGTTGAGATGTAAACAAAGTCTCATATCATTCAAACAAGAGGATGGACATGTGTTTATATACACACAATTGTCTCCATTGGTTAGAGGCTTTTTGAGTGATGTTCAAAAGCAAAACTGTGAAGATTTAAGCCCAAAATAGACAATATCTTACCAATGTAGAGACATGTGTTTGTGTGAACCTTGGGTGCCCAATAGTGGTATCCTTTTAGTAACATTGGAAGTTAGGAGCCTTTTAGGTGAGCCCTTTTTGGTGATGTCCAAAAAGAAAAATCATGAGAGCTTTAGCCCCAAACAGACAATATTTTACCAATGTGGAGACATGCATATGAATATCCCCAGATACACAACAAGTGGTATCAGAATTGTTAGTTCAATCAAGTGACTGACTTGGCGAGTATAATGGAGTTGGCAGGTGGATTTAGGTTTAAGATCCCATATATCAAAAGTTAGGTGGATCTAGGTTTAAGATCCTATATATCAAAAGTCTTCCTAATCATGAGTTTATGTGTGGAAGAAAGTCTTCTTGATAGCATGGAGGTTAGGTGTAAGTATTTAGAGTGCGACTAAGCTCTATGGGCCATCATCGGATAATAGTCATGGATTAGCTCCCACTTCAAGGAGGGCAAACCATAAATTTTTTGTTCGAGAGGAGGATTGTTGGGATATAAGCAAAGCCCCACATCTTTCAAGCAAGAGGATGAATATGAGTTTATATATACACAATTGTCTTCATTGATTAGAAGTCTTTTGAGTAATATCTAAAAGCAAAACTGTGATAGCTTAGACCCAAAACAAACAATATATTATCAATGGGAAGACTAATGATATATATATATACACACACAAACACAAACTCTTTATTTATATTTCTTTTTTACCCAACGTATTTTTCAAATCCATTTTTCTTTTATTTTATTATTCATTAAGGGACAACACTAAAAAATAATAATTATATTAATTACATTTAATAATATTATAAATAATTAATTTTATTGTTATAAGGCAATTGATATTTTAATCTCAAATGCCTTTTTGAAAAATTTAACTCCCTTAACCTTTACCAATTATAGAAAAATATATTCTAAATTAATTAATTTTTACCCTTAACTAATAAAAATGATGCTTTCACTAGAAATTACTTTGAAATATATACACAGTATATTAGATTTCTCAAAAGGAAACAACAACAATAAAATGAGGTTCCTTTCCCATTCAATTTGTTCTCAAACAAGAAAAAGAGATTGTACAGCTACAAAAATCAAAATACAATCAAGTTAATGTGTGTCTCTAAGTAGCATTTGAGTGCATTTCACCATTTTCCGAATAGGAAAAATAAAATCATTTATGTTTTCACTTTAAACCAAAAATATCTTTTATTAGAGAGAATTTTACTTAAGTTTATGAAGTTATTTATATATGAAGTTAATTAGATGAAAAAATTTAATTTTTTTAGTGCTATAAATAACTGAAATTATAATAATAAAATACATGTAATTTTGAGATTGAATGTTGGGTATACAATTATATTAAGTATTTAGAGGAAAGATTTTGTCATTCATAGTAATCCTATTTGACATGAGTATGATTGTCTCTAATGAAGGATTTATGTTGTCTATATAAAAAATAAAAATAAAAATAAAAAACCATTAAACTACTCTCTTTTTTTTTCTATGGATAGTTAATTTTTCTCACTATTTCTTTCAAAAATAAACCCCGCACTTTAAATAAGTCAATTTCTTTCTTAAAAAGAAAACTAATAATAAAAACTATTCATGTTCAATCTGTGTTTATAAAAACTTTAGGATCAACATATAGAAATGTACGAATTTAGACATAAGAAAATTTTGGTATATATGTCAATTAACCTTTCTTTCCATAATACTACAGCAAATAAGGTATAATTATTTATTTTCCTAAAAAATAAATTAATGAAAGTTTTAGATTTATAAGTGAAATTAATACAATATTTGCAATAAATATTATTGCCTTCGATACTTTTTATTATAAGAAAAGAGTTATAATACATTACTATAACTTGTTTGTTTTAATAAGAACCAGAAGAGGTATATAATAATGATAAAAAATTTAAAAAAAATCATGCCAAATAAATGTTTTATATAGTCTTGTATATTTTAATATTAAATTTAACAAAAAAAATTTGGAGGAAAAAGTAAATTTAATATTAGATGTATTACATTAATCCAAAACACCAACATATCACTAATCTAAGTAAAATTGGATTTAAGATCTTAAGTTCAAATCTTATAATTTAAAAAGAAAATATTATTATTATGTGAAATCTTATTAAAAATAATCAATCAATTTTTATAATAAAAATTAGTTATTATCAAAATTAGTAAACATTTCATACCAATAATATGATAATTAAGAAAAAATATTAATGACTAAAACCTACAAAGTAACTCTTAAGTGAACCAAATTTTGTGTATTTAGATACATTGCCCATGAACCTTACCCCTCTTCTCGTGCTATAAATTTAGTTGATGTACTTAATATATTAAAGTTTCATATTCAAGAATTGATCGAAGTCAAAATCTGATTTATTAATATATATAGTTTTTAAGGTAGAAAAGTTAGTTGTGTTTTCAAAGGCTATGGAGCATGGAAATTCTTTCATTCAGCAACATGCGAAATCAAGTTCTGCTGGTAAGCACTCAACAGAATAAAAAAGAAAAAGAAAACTTACATATATGCATGCATAGAGATTGGCTTTCTTTTGTATGGATATATCTTTACAGACTCATATATACTCGACTAATGGTTGTATATTGGTTTGTCATTTTTGAGCCAAAGTTCATAGATTTATTTTTGAAGATTTTGTGTTTTGAGTTTGCATTCTACTGTTGATATCGGAGATTTAAAAATCGGTTCAAATTGATCGGTCAAACTTAGAACTTATATACAAGAAGTGAATTGTTGTTTAAAACGTTTGAATTTTCAACTACTGTTGCACCCGATTTTTTGCGTTCTCTAATGTCTATTGTAGCTCCACGCTGTCCAACAATCTTGCACGTTTTCCCTAGCTCCATGTTGTCCAAAAATCTTGCACATTGTACAATGATATACCTGTGTATTCTAAAATTTCAATTCAATAAAGTTGTTTTCTAAATTTTTAGAGAAATAAAAGAAATTTGAGTGAGATGAGAATCAAATACAAGTAAGTTTGGATATTTAAAACCACCCTCACCACTAAACTAACGTATTTTATCTAAGTATGTTTTACTTAAATAATTTTTTGTAGTACATCTTTAATTTAAAATTATACATTTAAATAAATATTAATTTATGCAATTCAATCAATAACTTATTGGTTCCATCAGTGACTTACTGATCTAATGTATTGACCGAGTCGATTATTGGTCTATATTTTATAACAGTAGTTGATATACCTTATTTTCATATTTATATATAAGAGTGTATAAAATGATACTTTTTCTTGTTAAAAAATGAGAACTAGAAATATGTGTGTATATAGGACATATTGTTAGAACTTAAACTCATGACAAAAATCCAAACCAAAAGATTAGTCCATTAGGTGAAATAATTTTGATAGCTTATGTATTATGATGAACTTCTTATTCTACTTAATGGGGGATTCTTAGCATTATCTCCTCCTTTGTAGCATTGTTTTCTCCTTTAAGAGTCAATTTTCACAACGAATTTTACTCTATTAATATTGAGCTAATAGTAGCTTTTTTCTGTTCTATGACTTCACTCACCAATCAATATTTGGTTAGCACATTAATTCGGCTTATAGATAAACTTTTTCGTAGCCCAATTCTACGAAAGCATCAATTTTTATTACATAAGCACATGAGGAGAGTCTAACCCAAAAGACTAGTCCATTAGGTGAGAGAGTGTTACATCTTAATTGGACACATATATTGTAATTAATTAGATGGATCCAAAAGCTATACATATGTGAGATTGTGTGGTTGTGGATGACTTAAAGGAATAAATTAGTACTACATATACCAACAAGATGCATCTATTTTTTGACAGCTCACCATTTAAGAATTTCATAGTTAAGCCTAAACTTAGAACAATTTAGGGATGGATAACCTTTTGGGATGTTTTTCAAAAATGTACAAGTAAGGATAAAATATGCTAAAAAGTCGTGTTGGTTTGTGGGTACAATCATTGATTTTAAATGCGGTCAAACATCTTAAAAAGAGTTATTCATAGAGGATTTTAACTGATGAATGGTTCTAACAAACAATAAGTCAATTACCATCGAGTGAAGTGTCATAGAGTGTAGCTGTCAAGACGTTAAATATAAGAGGTGTTATAGAGAACTTGATGACTTAAGTATCCCATTGAGCTTCTTATTTTACTTAATATGAGACTCCTAACATTTCCACCTTTTTAAGATTTGACATTTGCAACAACTTTCACTATATTAGAAAGTGGTAGCCCTTTTCTTTTTTTACATATTCACTCACCTATTAGTATTAGGCCTACATCTTAATCTGGCCTTTAAAATGTTAGGAGTCATGCATTAGGTAGAATAAGAAGCTTAATATGATACTTAAGTCTTAAAGTCCTCCCATCAAATAGACCAGTCTTTCGAGTTGGCTTTCCCTTTGTGCTTAATTCCTAAGCAATTGGTGATTTCATTAAAAGTTAGGTACAAATAAGGCTACCTATAGGTTGGATTAATGTGCAAATCATATATTGATAGATAAGTGAAGTCATATAAGTAAAGGGATACTAGTTGATAGAGTGAAAGTCGTTATGGACGTCAATCCTAAAAAGAGGTGACAATGTTAGGAATCTTACATTTAGTAAAAATAAAAAGCTAAATGTGGTACTTAATCCTTGAGATTTTTCCATCTAATGTATTAGTCTTTTGGGTTGACTCAATCTCTTCTTGTGCTTAAATCCTAAATAATGTTTTCATTTAGAATTGGGCTACAAAAAGGGGTTACATATTGAGTCAATATCGATGGAGTGAAAGTCGTTGTGGACAACAACCTTAAAGGGGTAGTAATGTTAATTAGGAGTCTCACATTGAGTAGAATATGAAATTTAATGCATTATTTAAACTTTGAAGCTCTTCCATCTAATGGACTAGTTTTCTGAATTGGTATATCCTCATATGCTTAAGTCCAAACAATAATCTTAACACATATCAAAAGAGAGAGGGTGATTGGAATGAATATTACTCGTATAGGATAAAATCATGAAAGATTAACATTAATTACAAAATCAGGTAACTTATTTAAATGATTGTGTAATTATTAAAAAATTAATTTTAATCATTTATGTATACTTATATAATCATATATGATCAAATTCATTTCCTCATTTCCTCTCTTCTTATATAAACACAAATCTCCCATACTTTAGTTTTATATATTCGACCAAATTAATTTTTTCTTAAAATTTATTTTGAAGTTAAAGCCCAAAATAATAGCATAAAAATAAAGTATAAATTATTTGACATCTTTAACTTAACAACTACGTTTAAATTAAAAGTTTGGTTTCATTATTTTACATAAATTAATTCATGACAAGAAAGAGAAGAAAATTAGGATATACATATTTTATCTTTAAAAACTACGCAAATTAATGGTTTTTTCTTAAATTTTACTTTTTCCTATTTCTTTTATTAAAATATACCTTTTTTCCAAACATTTTTAACCAAGTTTTAAGTAGTAGAAAAACTAAAATAAAAGGGTGAGCCAAACACTACCTTAAAAATATTTGATAATTTTAATTTCTTTTAATTTGAATTAAATGGCATGATAAATAGTGAAGAGGAGAGAAAATGGGCGACAGATCAAGGGAGATCCATTAGGAAGCAATTAAAGAGATAGAGATGGGGGAGAGAGGAGAAAAAAAAAACTCATTTTTTAAAATTTCTTTTATTAAAAATAATGAGCTTAATTTCTTATAAGTTTTTCAAGAAAATGTGTTCGGTCTAATTTGTCATTTAAAAAATAAAAAAATCATATATTAGTGGTGTATTCGGTATACAAACTATTATTTTTGTGTATCAATGCCTGAAATGTAAAATAAGAATGAACCTAATAAATAAGCCTTAAAAAATTATATATCAGTGACACAAATCAGGAAGTACAATTATTTTTTCATTACATTTATATTATTTTATTTTGAATAAAAAAGATTTAAATGGTCATGATCTTGTATTTGAACTTCAAATGACCACTCTCCTAATTCAACAAAAGTCATTGTCTTTATGTGCTCATCTTGTGTCATAATTGTTAGTTGTAATATTTTCCTATTATATGAGTTATTGTTCTTGTGTATACAAGTTTTTGAAGTATTGAATAATGAAACCACTTCTTTGATTTGTTGAGGTTCAATACTCCCCTTGCAACAAACAAACACCTATGCAAGTACAGAAATTCCACCACCAAGCAACTCAAGCGATAGTGACTTGGTTTTCAATTTGGATGAAGATAAAGGCAAGATGCCAATTACAAATGTGACAAAAATCACAAGAAAAATTCTCCCAAACAATGCAAAAATTTCAGACAGTGCCAAGGAGATGATTCAACAAAGTGCCACAAAGTTCATAACCTTTGTAACTAGAAAAGCCAAGGAGCGATGCCAAAGCGAATATAGAAAGATTATGAATGTGGAGGATATGTTATGGGCCATACAGAAGCTTGGCTTTGATGACTATGTTGGACCTCTCACTGTTTTCCTCCAACGCTATCGTGACATTGAAAGAGGTGACTCCTCCACTTATCACCCTCCTTTACCACCACCAGTTCATTCTTCTGGACCAAACTTTTCCATGGATCCAAACACAAATACTGAAATGTGTCACCCAAAATGGTGAATGAGTTCTTCCTAGGTGGATTTGGTGTTGCTCATTCAAATGGTGCTTTCACTAGCTTTGATTCCTCCACTCTATTCAAATATGATCAACAGTGAAATGATAATGGTGCAATTTATAATTATGGCAATGAACTATGATGCAGGCAATTAGTAGTAGAATAATTTTTTTTGCCTTACCTTTATTAGCAATGCTTCAAAATATAGAGAAAATTGAGAGAACTTATGGTACTTTTATTTTGCCTTTTGTTGTATGTAAACCATTTTTGTTTTATGGGGTTCACAAGAATTAATTGTTTAAATTTTTTGAACAATGAATATAATAGCTTAATTGTCATTCTCATTGTTCATTGATAAAATTACCAATGTTTTTTTTTTGTGTTAGAAAACAATATTGTCAAGGCTTGTTCATTGAATTAAAGTATTTGATATGATTTTTGTCAAATTGTGATTTCCTAATTTTACTTTACCTTTCTAGTAGTAAAATTGAAAATAAAGGATAAAACAATTAAAGTTATCTTAAACATGGAAACAACTAGGATGAGGTATTATTTTGTTTACTTAAGTGGTGTTAAGGATGTACTCATATTTATCCAATATAGTTAGGTGAACAACTCTTGTATAAGTATTTAAAAAGTTCAAATTTGAGTAATAGTCGTGTTTGTGTTACGCCTAATTAGATTTTTTGCACAAAAATCATTTCAATGATAAAAAAATAAAATAATATATAGTTTTATTTGAATATGTACTTATTCGAGGGTACACCGATAAATCGTGTTAGATCTTGTTGCACATATATATATGTATGATATTTCAAAAGAAAGAAATTTCACATTGCTTGAATCACTTAAGTGTAGAGTCTTTATATATCAAAGTGCTCCTTACACTTCCAAACGAGCAAGCAAAGGGTGGTGGACCTGCCCATGTAAAAATGGGCCTTGTGAGCCTATTGTAATTCAAATCTGTTGATTCTTATGTGAATCTTTCTAGGATCTTTTATTTTATTCTCTAAACGGTCATATTCGGATTAATTTTACCTCTTAATTGTCAGATGATTTACGTGGCCTTCGGCACATTGTTTAATCATCCTGAATAAACCTTTCTCTCTTCCTTCTCAAACTCAAATATCTAGGTGATCCAATAATAAATGAATAATAGTTTTATCTTTATTTATGTAATTATTTATACTTACCATAATAAGCATGGATCTGTTAGGCTTTAGTTTTTATTGGTCAACAACTTCGAGGGGTGAGATATCTACAAAAGATACTTTAACGCTCAAGTCAAGGTGAACTCAAATATTTAGGTAATCAAATAATAAATGAATAGTAATTTTACCTCTATTTGTGTAATTATTTATACTTACCATGATGGACTTGAGTCCGTTAAATTTTAGTTCTTGATTACCAATTAAATAATACGACTATGGATGACAGGTTAGTCTCTTAATCTTCAACCTAAAAATTCAAAGGCCTATGAAAAATCATCTACTTTATCTTATCTAGGCCTCGATTTGGTCAGTTTCGGATGGGTCAGAAATTTTTTATCAGTTCTACCAAATAGAAGGAGTTGTTACGTGTGTCATTCAAAAATAACTTGTTTTTATAAGATTTTGCATGATTGAGAGATTTGCTTGTTCTTTTTCTAACACAAAGCATATCTAAATCTCTTTTGTAATTAATGCGAATATCGAAGAAATTTTTTATTTCTTTCAATTTGTTAAAAAATAACATTGACAAATATAATTTAGTTATCAAATATCATAAATAATGTATATAAAATATTTTTGTCTTACAGACGAGTAATTCGTCTAAAAGACTTGAATGTAAACATAACTAAAAATCTATCACAGTTCATTTAAAATTACTAATTAAAATTAAAATGAATAGTTCGTCTGAAAAACTTTTCTCTTGAAAAATGTATAAATTTATTATCATTAAAACTTATATCTTAGATCGTCATTTATTTTTACATACATGATATTGAACTCTTTTGTTATAGCCATTAGATTAAAAACGATAGTTTAAATTACTCATTTAATTATAAACTATGCATTATTTTCCTTTTATTTAATTAAAGATGACTAATATTTATAACTAAATATACATGAAACAAGTATTTCAATTTAATGATTCTCGTAAAAAGTAAAAAGTGAATGTTTATTTACAATCACTAATTAAAATTAAAATGAATAGAAGTGATAATAACAAATTAATAATATAAAAATTTGAATTAAATATACCTCATTAATTTCGCAATTTTTAACATTTTTAAAAAATATCTTAAAATAAATAATATTCTTACTTTTTAATATAATATTAATTATTCAACCATTATTAATAAAAGTAATGCATTATTAAAAAACGAAATATTTTTATAAATTTATATAAAAAGTGATACACTTATTACTAATTTTAATATGAATGAAAAACCTTAAACATTAGATTATGAGATAGAGGAAGCACTAAAAATTATGGGCAAATAATATTAATATAATGAACATATTATTCTTAAATATAAATCATGCGTTGCAAATCAGTGGAGGTTCATATCATATTAAGCATGGCATGTAATTCTCAAAATCATTCACAGCATATATTAGACCTTTCTGCTATTTTATAAAAATGAAAAAATTAGAAAGAACATAGCAGGCCAAGTCCTGCACCTTTCAGATCATATTTCAATTATCTATTACTTTCCTTTAGTTATCATAATAACAAGTTATGTATATCTTACGAAGTACTTCTTTTTAGTCAAGTAGAAGGACTCAACGGTGGGAGATGGGTTGTAGAATTTTAGGGATATAAGGACTAAATTTCTGAACCTCTCATTTCATTGTCATATAGCTATTGAGAGTGATCTACCAAACATAAAACACAACTGACATTCATTACATAGCCATGTCCAAATGCAGTCCAAATGCAGTGGAGTTTATGTAATCACTACTGTACCTGTCTGAAGGATACACCAATAATCCTCTCGTATTCTGAGGGCCGAACAAGTGCTCCGATCCAATATTCCGGTGTGGGGGAGGTACCTGCAAAAGGCACTTCGACGCTCAAGTCAGGACAAAGCGCAGATATCGATAGCAATTAATGAACAGTGACCTTACCTCGTGACAAGAGCTATTTATACTGACATTTATGGGCCCGGACTTCCATGGGCCCTGTAACAAGATTACCAGATTAGGTAATACGCTCCTAATCGGCTTACGGGTATGCTTAACCCTTAATCCTTAATTATGGGTACATTCTTACCTCTATTAGTAGGAATCTGAGTTCATAGATCACCTGGTAGCCGAACGGCATTCGGCCACCTGGTTCGGTCATTCAGGTGCCGATTGGGTGTCGGCTATCAGGTGGCCGAGTGGCCGAACCGGGTGGCCGAATGGCCTTACTAGTACACTTGCCCCCTAGCCTTGCGTAAGGGTTACCTTTTGCAAGGGTACAAAGATTAAGTGTAGTTGTGGAGGAAGTCAAAAAGTTGGATGGATCTGCATCGTTGGATTTTGAAGATCAGGCAGTTACACTTTTTCTGAATTTTGAATTTTCCCGCCCTTTTTCTTTGCTATATATAGAGATGCGTGGTGGGGTCTTTCCTCCGTATCGCTCTCAGCCGAATAGGGTTATCTTTAGCAGGTTCAAGGTTTGAGCAACGCGTGCCGAGTGACTTTCAATCTTGGACTTTTTGGTAAGTTTATTTGAATGGCTACTTCTTCCGAGGGCTCTTCGGTTAGTGTGGCTCGGTCGGCGTCATCCGAGGGGTCGTCGTCCAGGGCTTCGGGGCCGAATACGGATAGATCGAGCGAAAATGCAAGTACAGGAGAAGAGGCCTCAACTAGTGGGAGTGAAGAGGTGCCAACCAAAGCGAGGCGTGTCTCAAATCGGCAAAGGTATGGACCATCGGGAGTACCTGGGTACGAATGGGTAAACGGAGAAGTGACTTCGTATTATTCCCGGTACCGAGATACGGACATGATCACAAATTTGCTGGAATATACGAAATGTTTGACCTTTGATGCTCGAGAGGAGCCATATCTGATCGGGGTTCGTGCATGCCGAAACGATGCTTTTCCCAATCCGGACACTATATGCTTGGATAAGCAAGACGAGAGGATGGCTTCGTTCTACATGTATGACTGTCTTCTCCGAGACTTAAAGGTGAAGTTGCCTTTTGACGAATTTACCATGGGAGTGCTTCGGGTTTTGAATGTTGCGCCGACCCAATTACACCCTAATAGTTGGGCTCAACTTCAAGGTTTCAAGCATCTATGCGTATGTATAAATATTAGGCCGTCACCTTTGCTTTTTCTATCTTTTTATTCGTCCCGTCCTTCCGATTTGGCCAAGTGGCTATCTCTTAGCCGAGTAGGGACTCGGTTATTGTTGGACAGTTTTACTTCGTCGTATAAGAATTTCAAAGCTGGGTTTTTTAGAGTGACTGTCCGATCGAATGGAAGACGTTTCTTCTTCGGGGCTGACGGCCGAAGTCTTTTCCCGTTGAACTGGACGCACGCCCCTCGTCCCTATGATGTGGTGCCGGATGAGCTTCTCACGGCCGAAGAGCAACGGGATTTGCAGTTTTTACTTCGGCTTCCTCGGCGCTTGCCGACGAGGTCATTGATAAATGTGGTTGACTCTCCCAAATGGGATAATGACTTAATAGGTGCGTGATTTTCCCATTTCGACCTTTGTCTAAATTCATATTGATGTTCATTGGCTTATTCATGCAGGAATCATGGTGAAAAGTGGAGCCGACGAGTTTAACATTCGTAACCTTCTGGCCGGTCGGATTCGACAGGCTAAGGCCTCGGGAGCCGTAGGCAGTTCGGCAATTGCCCAAACGCCTCGTCCTGCCGGTGACAACCGAACCCCTCCTACTCCCGAACGGAAGCGGAGAAAGGTGAAGAAAGGGAAGGAGGTCTCTCATGAAGGGCCGAAACGGAAAAACAATGAAGAAAGGCCCGAGAAAGCCAAGAAGTCCAAACAGACCATGTCTTCTCCTGGCGGGACAACTATATGTGTGCCCCCCATGATAATGTCAAGGGCTTTTTTGAGCGAAGAAGTTTCGGCCGAGATGCTGGTTCGGCCAAGCACCATCTCGGATAATGGTCGGGAGTTTCTGGACCAGTTGGATGTTGCGGCCAAGTGGAAGTATTTTTGTGAGGTGCAATCTCGGTCAATGGCACTTGCACACCATCTCGCCCTACAGCCATTCGGCGAGTTGGTGCAGTTGAGACAAAGAGTTGAGGATGCCGATAGGGCAACAGCCGAGGCTGTGGCAACTGCCGAGGAAGCGCTAGAGAGGAATCGGCAACTCGCGGCCGAGCTGGATGTTCAACGGCGCAACAATGACACTCTTCGGCTGGACATGCAAAAGGCTGCGAATGAAGAGAAGCGCCGATTGGAGGAGGCAAAGGCAGAGCTGGAAAGGGTGAAGGAGCAGGCCAAGGACCGTATTGTGGCCCAACATGAAGCTGGCTTCCGTCATGCCCTTCGGCAAGCGCAACATTTCGGCCGTTTCCCGGAGGACTTTGAATTTGACATGTCAAAAGACTTTTACCAAGGGTCTTTCATGCCTTTTCAAGATATGCCCGAAGGGGCCACTCCTGATGGTGACGCACCGAACGATGATGATGGCGAGGATGAGGAGACTCATGCCGCTTCAGATGGTGACACTGAAATTCATCAAGAGTCGCGACCGACTCAGGAGGGCGAGCCGAAGGTACAAGGGAATGCTGATGACAATGCCGAAAAGTAGTCTTGTAGGAAACTTAGGCTTCTTTTATGTCGGGCCGATAGAGCCTTTTTAACGTTTTTTTTTTTGTTTTTTGCTTGTAGAACTTGGCCGATAGAGCCTATGCCTTTTATTAATGAAAGAGTACTTGTTGAAGAAACTTGTGATTTGGACTTTTTTTTTTTTTTTTTTTTGAGCAATGCCGAGTGGGTTCACTCGGATTGCTTGTCCTTTTGAGCAATGCCGGAGGCACATCCTTGGCCGAATGGGTCATTCGGGAGGGAAGCCTTTTTGTGTGACTCTGAAGGCACGTCCTTGGCCGAATGGGGTCATTCGGGAGGGAAGCCTTACTACGTGATTCCGAAGGCACATCCCTGGCCGAATGGGGTCATTCGGGAGGGAAGCCTTATTGCGTGATTCCGAAGGCACATCCTTGGCCGAATGGGGTCATTCGGGAGGGAAGCCTTATTGCGCGATTCCGAAGGCACATCCTTGGCCGAATGGGGTCATTCGGGAGGGAAGCCTTATTGCGTGATTCCGAAGGCACATCCTTGGCCGAATGGGGTCATTCGGGAGGGAAGCCTTATTGCGCGATTCCGAAGGCACATCCTTGGCCGAATGGGTTCATTCGGGAAGGAAGCCTTATTGCGTGATTCCGAAGGCACATCCTTGGCCGAATGGGGTCATTCGGGAGGGAAGCCTTATTGCAATCAGTGGAAGATAAAACGTATTGAGTTAAACTGCTTCTCATTAATAGGTGCCTCGTTAAAAACCTTATCGGCCAAAACCCCTTTTCACTTTTTTGTAAGGGGAGAAAAGACCGATAAGGAAAAGAGTGCACCGAGAAAATATGCTGTGATTACAATGTTTGAATTCAAAAACCTAGCTAAAATACACTTTCAGGTGAGACGAATTCCATGATCTTGGAACGACCTTGCCCGACAGTTCCTCGAGCTTATATGCTCCATTGTCAAGGTTATGGCGAATACGAAACGGGCCATCCCAATTAGCCGCCAGCTTGCCTTCCCTAGGATTGCGTCTCGCCGACCCTTGAACCCTCCACACGAGGTCTCCTACCTGAAACTCCCTCTTGACGAGTGTTGAGTTGAATCGCCTTGCCATTCGCTGTTTGCAAGCTTCCACCATAATCTGAGCTTGGGCACGAACTTCATCGACCATGTCTATTTTGGCCCGGAGGGATGCCTCATTGCTGTCTTCATTGAAATATTGCCTCCGAAACGATGGCTCCCCCACTTCAACAGGAATCATAGCATTCGTACCATACGTTAGCCGAAAAGGAGTTTCTTTTGTTGTTGACTGTGGTGTGCACCGATAGGCCCATAGGACCTCCAGCAGTTCTTCGGTCCAAGCTCCTTTGGCGTCGCCTAAGTGTTTCTTCAACTCACCAAGAATAACCTTATTCGCTGCTTCAGCCTGCCCATTTGATTGTGGGTGTTCGACTGAGGTGAATCGGTGTCGAATACCCAAGTCTGCCATAAACTTGTTGAGCTTGCGATCTGTAAACTGGAGTCCATTGTCAGTGATGATGGCGTACGGTATTCCGAAACGCGTAATAATGTTCTTCCAAAGAAACTTCTGAACATTACTTGCCGTAATGGTAGCAAGTGGCTCGGCCTCAATCCACTTTGTAAAGTAATCAACTGCCACCAACAAGAATTTGCACTGGCCCTTGGCTATAGGGAATGGGCCGAGCAAGTACATGCCCCACAGAAGGTTCCATGCTTTTGACATTGAATGCATCGTTTGACGAATTGTGCACAATCACTCTTGAGGGTTGGCCAATAATAACCTGCCCTTAAACTTTTGCTGCGAGGGTTCGTCCACCCGAATGTGATCCACAAATGCCTTGATGAATCTCCCGTAATACATAATCAGATTGTGCCGAGTCTACACATTTGAGTAACGGGGTTGAGAAACCCCTCCGGTACAACTGTCCCCCTATGACCGAATATCTAGCAGCTTTAGTCCGTAGGTTTTTAGCGGATAAAGGTTCATCCGGTTCCTTGCCATGGAGAATGAAATTAAGAATTTCGGTCATCCAAGATGTATCGGGTGATGCCGATCCTGTTTCTTCTACCGCCATGCTATCGGTC
This sequence comes from Cajanus cajan, assembly GCF_000230855.2. NCBI lineage: Eukaryota > Viridiplantae > Streptophyta > Magnoliopsida > Fabales > Fabaceae > Cajanus > Cajanus cajan. The sequence continues at coordinate 60,710,262 of NC_138518.1, forward strand.
ATAGCGGTGCTTGGAGTGGGTAATTCTAGGTGCAAGGTAGTTCTTAGCTGACCTGGTTTTCTGGAACTGCTTGCTAACCTGGCTAGTTGATCGGCTCGTTCATTGTTTTCTCTTGGCGTGTGTCGTACTTGTATTTCATCGAACTTGGAACACATGTTGTGGAAGAGGTGATAATAACGGAGCAGGTTGGGATCCTTTACTTGAAAGTGATTATTAACTTGCTCCGACACAATCTGTGAATCTGTCCAGCAAATTAAACGCCGAACCCCAATATCATCTGCCAATCTTAGCCCTGCTAATAGCGCCTCGTATTCGGCCTAATTGTTGGAGGCTCGGAATCCGAAGTGCATTGACTGCTCAAGGATAATCCCCTTTGGTCCTTCAAGAATTATGCCTGCCCCGCTGCCAACGTTGTTCAAAGAGCCATCAACATGCATTGTCCATTGATCGCTTTGGAGTTGACCACTAGGTTGCAACTCATTAATGAACTCAGCCCAGTGTTGTGATTTAATCGGCCCCCTTGGTTCGAATGAGATGTCAAACTCTGACAGTTCAACGGACCATGCCATCATTCGGCCTGCGAGCTCGGGTTTCCGTAAGACCTTAGCGATAGGACAGTCAGTTCGAACCACAATCTTGTGTCCCTGGAAATATTGCCGCAATCTCCGAGCCGTGTGAACCAATCCGAGTGCCACTTTTTCAAGTAATTGGTACCGACTCTCCGAGTCTTGCAACATGCAACTGATAAAATAAATGGGCACTTGAGTTTCTTTTTCTTGTATCAAGACTGAGCTAATGGCTTCCTGGGAGACACACAGGTATACCACAAGGGCCGATGATGGGTCGGGCTTAGAGAGTATTGGGGGCGTTCCGAGACGCAACTTCAACGCTTGAAAATCCGTTTCACACTCTTCGGGCCATGCGAATTTCTTTGTTTTTCTTAGAAGTTTCAGGATTGGTTTTGCTACTTCTGTGAGGCATGGGAGAAACCTTGACAGAGCTGTAAGCCGACCAGCCAATCGTTGTACTTCTTTAACATTTTGAGGACTTCGCATTTCGATTACAGCTCGGCACTTATCAGGGTTGGCTTCAATGCCTCTGGCTGAAAGCATGAAGCCAAGGAATTTGCTGCCTGCGACTCCGAAGACGCACTTTTCCGGATTGAGTCTCATGTTATAATGTCGAATCTGGTGGAAGATCTCACTCAAGTCTATGATGTGATGATTAAGGTTATTGGATTTGACAACCATATCGTCCACATAAACCTCCATATTTTTGTCGATCTGACTTTTGAATATTTTGTTCATAAGTTGTTGATACGTGGCACCGGCGTTCTTAAGGCCGAATGACATTACTCGATAACAATAGTTAGCCGAGTCGGTGATAAAAGTCGTCTTCTCCTCATCCTGTGGGTGCATTTGGATCTGATTATATCCTGAATAGGCATCGAGAAATGTCAACATGTTGTGCCCCGAGGCACCATCAACCAGACGATCAATGTTGGGCAAAGGATAAGCATCCTTTGGGCAGGCTTTGTTCAGGTTGGTGTAATCCGTGCACATTCGCCATTTTCCGTTTGGTTTCTTGACCATAACTACGTTAGCGAGCCATGTTGTGTATTGTACTTCCCGGATGAACCTTGCTTCAAGTAGTTTGGCCACTTCATTTTCAACCGCTAGTTTCCTTTCGGTGCCCATCTTCCTTTTTCGTTGGGCTATAGGCTTGGCCTCTCGGCAAACAGAGAGCTTGTGGCACATAACCTTAGGATCGATGCCTGGCATATCTGAGGGGATCCATGCAAAGAGATCTCCGTGCTTCTGAATGACTTTGCTTAACGCACGACGATCTGATTCAGATAATCCGGCTCCCAAGTACGTGACTTGCGATGTATCGGGGCCGATCTGGACTGCAACTTTTTCTTCTATTGACTCCATTCGCTCATCTTCATTCATTCTTGGATCCAAGTCCCATGCCGAGGATTTATCTGCTACCATAGGGTTTACCACGTGAACTCTCCTTGACTTCGATTGCTTTTCTTCCACGGGGGTTACTCGCAAACTAGCGAAGTAACATTCTCGAGCTGCCTTTTGATCGGCATGCATTGTAAGAATTTTTCCCTTGTCGGATGGAAATTTCATTGCCAGATGTGGTGTTGAGACAATAGCTCCCAACCTATTCAATGACGGCCGACCGAGGAGAATGTTGTAGGAAGTATTAGCATGTACCACTATGTACTTAACTTGGATTTCCTTGTACTCTTGCTCGTTGACACCGAAGCGAGTGAAAAGCTTAATGTACCCTTTGGTACTGACTCTTTCTCCCGAGAATCCAACCAAGGGATCATCGTATGGCATGAGTTCTTTTTCTGAGATTCCCAACTGCTTGAAGGTATTCCAGTACAAAATGTCGGCCGAACTGCCCTGATCCACCAAGGTTTTCTTGATTATGCAATTGTGGATTTCAACACTAATTACCATTGGATCGTCTTGTATGGGATCGATCCCTTGGAAGTCAGCGTCAGTGAAGGTTATAGCGGGTAATCTTCGAACAGGTTGCCGACTGACCATATTGACCGATCGGACGGCGCGTAAATGCCTCTTTTGCGCCGAAGAGGTTGAACCTCCTCCCGCAAATCCCCCTGCGATGGTGTTGATGACTCGCCTATGGGAAGATGTCGGCTCATCTTTCCTCTCACGTGATCTGCTTCGCTCGCGGCGAGGTCTATCGGCGCGATCTTGCCGAGGTGGGTCATGTCTAGGTTGACGTTGGCGTTGCGAATCAGACCGATCCACAAACTTATGAAGCTGGCCTTGCTTGATTAAATCTTCAATTTTATCTCTGAGGGTCGCACACTCTTCGGTAGAGTGCCCCCTATTGCGATGGTACCGACAAGATTTACTAGTATCGGCGCGCGATGGCGTGGAAGCTCTTTTTGGGACGGTCAGAACCTCCGATGCCAGAGCTTGTTCAAGAACTGCAGCGCGGCTTGCATTGAGTGGAGTGTAGTGAGTGTACTTCGGACCCCGCGTTGGCCGATCCCGAAGAGTGATCTCCTTACCTCGCCCCTGATAGGATGGTTCCACTGGTTTTTCGGGCTTTCCCGACGGTTCAACTCGGGCTTGATTTCGGAACTCGACCAACTCCTCCATCTGCATATATTTATCTGCTCTTCTTCGCATGTCGTTAATATCTGTAGGAGGTTTCTTGCAAAGGCTATTGACGAATGGCCCCGGCTTTAGCGCTGTGGTCAGATGATGAAGCGCTACGGCCGGGTTGAGGTCTCGAATTTCTAGGGCTGCCTTATTGAACCGATCTATGAACGCACGAAGCGTCTCCTTCTTGTCTTGCCGAAGGCTGACTAGTGACAGAGAGGTCAAGCTATGGGGACGGCTTGTCGCGAACTGGATAGTGAACTGTGACGACAAGGTGCTGAAAGAATCGATTGAATTGGGAGGTAGTCGGGTGAACCAACTCAAGGCCCTACCTTTGAGAGACGTTGGGAAGATACGACATAAAGCAGCGTCGTCCGTAGTGCTCAAGGTTACCTGCGTAAGGAAAACATCGAGATGTTCATCAGGGTCAGTGGTACCATCATACTTATCGATAGGTAAAGATTTCCAATTGTCCATCAAAGAGAGTTGCATGATGGATGGAGTGAATGGGTGTCGGTGCGATCCGATAGTTGCCAAATCTGTGGGTCGGCCTACTGTTGGTATGACCGAAGGGAATTTTTGAGGTGCCACCGCCGAGGCATGAGGGGCCGAGGTGTGTATTTCCTGGGATTGATATGACCCCTGGGTTTGCGTGTTTGTGGCCTGAGTAGGTTTCCACGATGAATCTTGATTTCTCAACGCCTCATTCTCGGCTCTCAAGGCTGAAAGCTCCCTCGCATCCTTTTCTCGCTGCTGTTTCATTGCCTCCATCTCTCGCTTCAGCAGACGAACAGTCTCCGAAAGATCAGTTTCATCTACCACTTCCACATGCTCTTCTTCTTCGGTTTGATGTTCTTCCATGTTCGTTCTCCTAGTTATCGCCATTGCTTTCGCTCAGTTGATCTTTTAGAATCGTTTCGGTTCGGCCCCACGGTGGGCGCCAAAATGTACCTGTCTGAAGGATACACCAATAATCCTCTCGTATTCTGAGGGCCGAACGAGTGCTCCGATCCAATATTCCGGTGTGGGGGAGGTACCTGCAAAAGGCACTCCGACGCTCAAGTCAGGACAAAGCGTAGATATCGATAGCAATTAATGAACAGTGACCTTACCTCGTGACAAGAGCTATTTATACTGACATTTATGGGCCCAGACTTCCATGGGCCCTGTAACAAGATTACCAGATTAGGTAATACGCTCCTAATCGGCTTACGGATATGCTTAACCCTTAATCCTTAATTATGGGTACATTCTTACCTCTATTAGTAGGAATCTGAGTTCATAGATCACCTGGTAGCCGAACGGCATTCGGCCACCTGGTTCGGTCATTCAGGTGCCGATTGGGTGTCGGCTATCAGGTGGCCGAGTGGCCGAACCGGGTGGCCGAATGGCCTTACTAGTACAACTACAAGAAAATTATCATATAATCTATAATAATATAATATATGTCACTAAAAATTACTTTTACCTACACAATAAATATAATATATGTTAGTATATTGTTTAAAAATATAAGTATAAGTTATAGTGATACACAAAATATATTGTTAAATCTCATTCAAAATCAACACTAAAATTATATGTAACTATATGTCAAATAGATATATACCTACATATATTGTACCTATAGTGACATTTTTTTATGTCACTATATATAACATTTTTTGTAATGAATTCATATTATTATTTGTAATCTATCATTTCATTTGTAATAGTGTATATATATATATATAAAATTTAATCTTATGAGTCAGTCAGTTTTAAAACTTTAGTTAAATTCTAAATTTATATTTTAAAAATTATATTAAAATTTATTATAATAAATAATAATTATTAATATTTACTAAATTTATCAGATTATTTATTATTGAACCCTTATCAAAACACTAACAAATGTCTAGTTTACAAATTCTACGCTTAAAGATTTTTTGTTTTCAATAAGAAATGTATTGGCCAACTAATAATAAGATAATCATAATAATGAATATAAATAAAAATTAATTTTTATATTACAAATTAATTTTATAAAGTTTATATATGAATTCATGTTTTAAGACATGGCATACTAGATATAGCTAGCCTTTCCATTCATCAGCTAATTTTTTTCTTCTAATTTTGAGAATATTTTTAAAATGTGTGTAAATGAAAATTAAAAAAAAAATCTTATATAATGTTAATTAATTAATGTTGAAATGATGAGTCTCACATCTATAACGGCTATGTGCAGCATGACATGTAGTTTGTACTTTGTAAATTGTAATAATATAAGTTTTGTTTTGAATGGTACTTTGGTGACATGGTGGGTCTGAAACACGAGTGAGTCACATGGGTTTCTGGGTTCATCAATGATTTCACATAGGAAAATGCTTCAATCACTTCACATATCTAAGAGTTTGAATCCCTCCTTTTCCTTTGACCACCAAATATAGCAAAATATTTTTTTCTTTTCCTTTTTAAACCTATGACATGTGATGTGATACACATCTCAGTAAGTCTGTATCTCTTTTAATTTAATTATTTAATTATATAAATGCTTATACAATATTATTTTTATTCTTATGTAAAATTCAATTATATGATTTATCAAGATAAAAAAAATAATTCATTTAATTGATAAAAATAAATTCATTATATATATAAATTAATTTTTTGTAATTAATACTTATACATGTTCGATACTATTTATCTTCCTTAATTACTTACCATCTTTTTCCAAATCAGTTAAAGTTCATGTTCTTTAAAAAATTTATTACATTTTATTAAATTAAAAGAACATATTTTAATTATGAATATTTTAATATAAAAATAATTAATATATGAGATAATATGAATTAAATCTTATGTAAAAAATAATAATTTTAAATTAATTAGGTCTTATACATAGTAACAAAAGTAGTAACATTTAAAAAAATGTTTATCCTCAAATGTGAAAAAATAAATTTTATGTTTATTTTTCATAAAATGAAATGAAAAGCACTACTATAATTCTTATTAAAAGTTCATTAGAGTTCTTTTTATCTATAATAAGATTGTTAATTTATATACTAATTTATTGAAAAATATATATTAACTTTTAATAAGTTATACACTATGATTTTTAGGCAAGAGATAGCGAAGAAATAATGAGGAGTGAGAAAAAATACATGAAAAGAAATAAAGACAATAGTTTGGTATGTACAAAATTTGTCATCAGTCATTTTTATTTCTTCATAAATCAGCACAAAAATAATCAATATATGTTTAAAATCTTTTTGTATTTGAATGAAACTTACTTACATTTAAATAAAAATCATTACTCACACACAAAAAAAAATTTATTTAAATAAATAAAACTTTTATTCAAATATGATTTCTTTCGAAAACATAAACTTTCACGAATAAACATAATATGCGAACAAAATTATGCTTATTCGAATGACAGTTAGAATCTTATTTGTTTATTTTAAAATGTTTATTTATTTATTTATTTTGAATTTCTTATTTTAATTAATATTTAATCTAAAAATAATATTTTAAAATTGTTTACTTACTTTTAATTAGTTATTTAATTTATTTTAAAATATTATTTATTTAGTTATATAATTTAGTTATCTGTTATATATTTAATCTATTTTTTTTTTTTAAATAATTTTGTGTATAATTTACGAAATGCTCAAGTACTTTTTTGAATCTAGAATAAAAGATGGTTAAAGAGGCAAAGAAGCCACTTATATCAGTTACCACTTTCCACAACAGTTAACGTTAGCATCCCACGTATTCCCATTTTCCCACCCATCTCTTATTTAAACCCCACAACACAACACCTTCATTCCTTCTCTAGTTTCTACATTCACATTCATCAACCATGTCTTCACCAACCACCACCATTGCAACCACCTTCACCATCCTCTTCATCATCCTTCTCACACCAACGCTCTCCCTCAACACCACCTTCTCCTTCCCCTCCTTCCCCCTCCGCAACATCACCCTCCTCGGCGACTCCTTCCTCCGCAACGGCCTCGTCGGACTCACCCGCGCCACCCCCGTCCCCGCCTCCTCCTCCGGCACCCTCCTCTACAACCACCCCTTCCCCACCACCACCACCACCACCCCTTCCTCCCTCTCCACCACCTTCTCCTTCTCCATCACCAACACCACCTCCTCCACCTCCTCCTCCACCCTCACCTTCTTCCTCAACTCCTCCCACTCCCTCTCCCTCCTCTTCCACCCCTCCCCAACCCTCCTCTCTCTCCAACTCTCCACCTCCAACACCACCACACAATCCACCCTTCACCTCATCACTCCCAACCCCATAATCACCTCATGGCTTCTCTACAATTCCCACAACAAAAAACTCTATGTCTACTTAAACTACTCATCATCATCATCATCATCATCATCAACCTCCTCCAAGCCTCAAAACCCTTCCTTGGCCGTTGACCTTGACCTTGATCACTACTTCAACGACAGCCTCTACGTGGGGTTCTCCGCTTCCACGCTAGGAAGCACCGACCTTGTCCAACTCATGACTTGGAGCTTCGAGTTTCAATCTTTTGAGAAACCTGATTTCATCAACTTGCACCCCCACAACGGTTCTTTGAGCCCCTCGACTTTTGTTGCTTCCAGCTCCACCGAGGGTAACCGTGGCAAGAGGTTTGTGATTGGTCTTGGTGTTGGTGTTGTGGTTCCTGCTTTCTTCTGCTTGGTGCTTGTGGTTTTGGGCTATGTTTCTTTCCAAAAGTGGCGTGGTGTGAGGAGGCGCAAGGGTTTTGCTTTGGGGGCTCCGGGGTGTTGTCCCAAGGAGTTTGGTTACAAGGAGGTGAAGTTGGCCACTAAGGGGTTTCATGCTTCCAGGGTCATTGGGAAGGGTTCGTTTGGGACGGTCTACAAGGCTTTGTTTGAGGCTTCTGGGACCGTTGCTGCGGTTAAAAGGTCAAGGCAATATGAAGGGCGAACTGAGTTCCTGGCTGAGCTTTCTGTTATAGCAGGTTTGAGGCACAAGAATTTGGTTCAGCTTTTAGGATGGTGTGTTGAAAAGGGTGAGTTGTTGCTTGTGTATGAGTTCATGCCCAATGGGAGCCTGGACAAGGTGCTTTACCAAGAATGTGAAGGTGGGAGTGGGACTAATAATAACAATGTGTTGAGTTGGTTTCATAGGGTGAACATTGCTGTTGGCTTGGCCTCTGTTTTGAGTTACTTGCATCAAGAGTGTGAGCAAAGGGTAATTCATAGGGACATTAAGGCTGGTAACATATTGCTAGATGGAAGCATGAACCCTAGGTTGGGGGATTTTGGCTTGGCCAAGCTTATGGACCATGACAAGAGTCCTGTTTCAACACTAACTGCAGGCACAATGGGGTACCTTGCTCCTGAGTATCTCCAATGTGGTGTGGCAAATGAGAAGACTGATGTTTTCAGCTATGGGGTGGTGATCCTTGAAGTGGCATGTGGTAGGAGGCCAATTGAGAAAGAGGGGCAGAAGATGGTGAATTTGGTGGATTGGGTTTGGGGTTTGCACTCTCAAGGGAGGATCATTGAGGCTGCTGATAGGAGGTTGAATGGGGAGTTCAAGGAAGGGGAAATGAGGAAGCTTTTGCTTTTGGGGCTCAGTTGTGCTAACCCTGATAGTGCTCAAAGGCCTTCCATGAGAAGGGTGTTGCAGATTCTCAACAATGATCAAGGAGTGTCTCTTGTGGTGCCTAAAGTGAAACCAACACTTACTTTTTCCACTTCCCTGCCTTTGAGTCTTGATGAGATTGTCTCAGATGCTGATGAGGAAGAGGTCTGTCCTGGCCAGGTTGTGTGTGAGATCAAAATTGATTGAATTAGTTAGATGCTGAATTTGTTATTCATTTGATTCTTTAGTTCTTTCTGGACATTTGGTGTTCTAGTTTGACATATAGGGAAATCCATGGTTCATTGACTGGAGTTCAAGCTATTACATTGAACTTCATTGTGCCAATAATGTATTCAAGACATATAAAGCTTAGTGGTTAGTTAGTATATACTATATACCAAAATCCACTTTGTTTCTGGTCATATTATATCTTTCTCAAGTTTGCTTTGCATAACAATCACTCTAGTGATATTCACAGTATCGTGAGTGAAGTTAGACTGTGACCCAATAGGTTGGAGATAAGTACATAACTATAGTAGGAAAAAACAATTGTATTCAGCACTTTCGAGTGAGATATTTTCTCTCTCTAAGTTTTATGTGTAGTTAATTATTTTGGTGACTTTGAATAATTCATCATCAAAGAATCAACTGTTTATATGGATAAGAGTGGTTGCATCCTTTTAAAATTGGACAAAAAGTTTCATTTCTTGTTAATGATTATGCTGAGGGCAAGAGGCTCCATAACGTATCTTTGTGTTAGGAACATTTGGTGACTGATTCAATGATACCTTAATTTGCATTATTGGGAGCATTGACTGGAGCCAGATACCATTGACTTTTGTAACGGTTATATGAGGCAAATTCTGAGTCTCATTATGGATTATTGACCAAAACGCCAAGAAATAAATTAGGGAAAAAAGATTGAGCTGTCTAGAGGACAAAAATGAATGAATAAATAAATAAATCCAGTGTCCTCATTGAGTCAGGATATCCAACTACAATATTCATATGTTAATGTGACTGATATACAAGGATAGTGAAGTTTACAAATCTTTGATTGAGGTTATCTTCCTAGAGAAATACCCAAAAGAAATCAAATTTAATCACTAATTGAATGTAGATAATTTGGAGCAATTGCTATAAAAGCCAACCTTCCTACAAAGCATTCATGTTTAACTTTAATGTACAAACAATGTTTTGAATTCACTGGCTTGAAATTCTATCTATCTATATAATGAGGTGAACATGATTAATGGAAGCCTTTAAATTTTTTTTTTAAAAAAAAAGAAGAAAAAGTATATGTCTGTTATGAATATTGATTACATAAATTCAAACATGTGAGATGAGGAAAAAAACAGAGCATGTGACATCGAAAAGCAGCAAATAGCGTAAAAGCATCACAAATGAAAACTTTGCAACGGTCATTAGACAACCCATGGAATCATTCGTATGGAAACAAGAAGTAATGGACCCCATGAATAGTAGCACACTAGCATATGACTCCTCCATCTTCTTTGTGGAAAACATTTTTTTTATCATAGTAATTGAACTCAATTTACAACAACACACCTACACTATTGAACCAATTTTTCAAGCAGAGATTATTGTATAAATTTAATGTCTATAACATTAAATAATTAATAAAGCATCGAGTTTTCAACTTTGTTAAAACTAGCAGAAAAAGAGATATTTTATGTCTCTTAAAATTTAAAAAATTAAAAATAAATAAAAAATATAATGGAATAGGTAATTATAAGTGATTATTTTTAAAAAAAATATCATAAGTTTCTTTTTTTTATTTATTTCTCAACATTTGAGGAATATAATAGTCCCCAAAAATGTAGAGACTGAAATCAATTATAACATATATAAATCTTGTATCCACATGTATAAATCAAGTGTTTTACAGAGATTATTGTATAAATTTAATATGTCTGTAAAATTAATAAAGTATCTAAATTTCAACTTTATTAAAATTAGTAGAAAAAGAGATATTTTGTGTCTTTTAAAATTTTAAAATAAAATAAATAATAAATAATAAAATAAATAAATAAATAAAAATTATTTTTTAATATTTAAAGGATATAATGACTGATTAAAAAGTAGAAATTAAAATCAGTTATACATTTAGTATTCTCTTTATAGCATGATTAGATATATAGATAATTATTATTATATGAATTATATGTTAATACCTTTTTAATTTTTAATTCATTTTAATATGTTAAATTTGTACGAGAATGTTTTTATTTTCATAATTCTTTTTTTAAAAAAAAAAAACATTTCTCAATTAGCACTATAACTTCCTCGGACCTGTCTCCGACTCCCTCACTACTTAAGACGGAAAATTTTAATATGCACCATAAAAGCTTTGGCATGTTGGTGTATTTACATGACTAATATCTTTCATATTTAAGATAAGGATTAAGGATTCGATTCGAATTCTTGAATATCTTAATTAAAATATATAAATGGTTATCACTTATATCATATTAATTAAAAAGTTAATTATTTATACATTTTTAGTGTAAAGTTTTTTATATTGACAATTAATCATATTTTTAAATTTATTTTATTTTATTGTTATTTGATTAAATAAACAAATAACATAACACTATTAAAAAATATGATTGGTTGTTAGTGTAAAAAAAATTTATATTAATAATGTATGGATGATTATCTCTTAATTAAAATATACAAATTATAATCACTTATATAAATTAATATTGATGATGTATTCACATATTTACCTATATGAGATAATGCTTTGTGTACAATTATTTTGACAATATATATTTAGTACCTTTCAATCGATGTGAAGCGCTTTTGAAACACACGTATAGAAAGAAAGAAAAATGACAGATGGAGAATAAATGTAGAAAGTATTAAATATGATGTACAAAATTTGACGTTGTGATAGTATAATTTCACTGGAGTAGTTATATGATACAGCTGGACTTTATAAAAGATGGATAAACTTGTTATACAATAATATAGTTGGAGTCCATAAAAGAAGGACAAACTTGATTTTATCATATATATATATATATATATAGTAATTTCTATAATGAGTGATTAGGATTGTTTCCTGATTCAAACTTGAAAGGGAAGATGATACATTTATTTGGTTCAAAATTAGGTAAAATATATTTTGAATCATTGATTATAATTAATAATATATTTTTAAATTAACCACCATCATAAATTCTACGTTAAAATGTTTGATAAATAATTATCTTTTCATGTAAAACAAACAAATGGATACAATATCTATAATTTTGCTATGAATGTTACAAGCAACTCTGTCTCTATCTATGCCTATGTGATGGGATGGGACAACTCTATCACTTTAGTAAAGTGTAAAGTTAATGGAAAAAGATCCTTTCTATTTTTCTCTCTCCATTTTCATGTTTTTAGAAAAATATTTGATATTCTTGATTAGGTATGAGATATCTCCATTTCATTTATATCTCCAAAATTATAGTAATAGAAAAAAAAAAAAAAAAAAAAGAGAAAAAAAATGGAGAGAATCTTAACAAAAAAAAAATTACTGCTTGAAAGAGCAGCACGTGATAAGTTACAGAAACAGTGTAAATTAATTCCGTATTTTTTTTATAACGAGTGGGACACGAGTTAAGAAATTCTAAAACAGTTCATTAAAAATGATGGAAAAAATATCTTGATAACATTTTTTTATTAAATATCTTAAAAACATTTGTTAACGAACGTGTGCAGGTATTGCTTGTGTATTGTCAAGTATTCAAACTTCAAAGCATAAGAAAGCCACGTATTCATTATGAGAAATTTCTTTCATATTCTATTTTTCCTTTAATTTCATAAACACCATCTTATTTATTTTTTGTTCCCGAAAATTGATATAAGAACTAGTAAAAACAAGTTTTATTGTTTTCTATTTTCACTCTTCCTAAAAAAATTAAAACAAAAAAAAGTTAAAACAAAATAGCAGTTTTATTAATTAAAAGTAAAAGCAAAAAATACAGCTTCTCAAATTAAACGTACGGTTAAAGTAAATAGCAATACATGACTCCCAACTTAAATTGAGCCCATTGCTTCCCAAGTTTACAAGTGTTGTGTCGAGCAATAATATTTGTTGGATTTAAATTTATGAACTTTTCCCAAGATACTACACCTACTTTTGTCAAATTGAAAGGAGGACTTCTAACATAGTGAAAGATAGAAATTATTTCATAAAAATGAGTTAATGTCACGATTAATAGTACAATCAATGTCTTCAGATTTGCGAGTCACTTTCAATAGAATAAGGACGCTACAATTATCCTTGCTAGACACTATCAGGTAGGGTTTTTATATGCAAAACTATCTCAGAAAATTTGTAAATGGTATATATCAATATTTTCATACCGCTATTATGCCTTTAAGATTGCTACATTTTCTAAATTCATACAATACCAGCCCAAAAAAGTATTGCTACGTAAAAAAGTTATTTGATATAACATTATATCTTCATGCTGACCGTGTACAAAATCACGAGTTAGCTTCTGCAACACATGAAGAATCCTCAATCTCAAACGATGATACATGCCCTCGAGATGGAGCATTTCTTAACTGATCAATTGTGTTTTGCCTAGTCCTTTCTACATTCTTCATAGCTGTATTTACATTACCTTGTACACTTGGGTTTCCATGTTCTTCGCCCTCCAATGCTACCTTGTATTCTGTCAATTTGGTCTTCCATTTTATACCAACTGCCTTTGCCTGATCAGCAAACAGACCTTCTGATAAGGGTGAACCACATATTTCTTTATAAGTATCATAATTCGCGGCACATGTATTTCCACCTTCCAAAAGTTTTGCCAGCGGATGCAAAACCATGATTGCACCATCACCTCTCTCTAAGGTGTCCTTCACTAGAAGAAAATCAGAAACAAATTCAGTTTTGCTAAACTGAACAAATGCTGCAGTTGCATCCAAGTGGAAGACAGAAACTACAGAATTCGGTCCAAATACTTTAGATATGCACTCTCTTACTTCATTTGCCTTCAGCTTAGAAGGAAATCCCCAAATAATAACAATGTTCTCAAACAAAATTTTTGGGTACCGCTTCTTGAGGCTGTGGCTAGGTGAAGAATCTGCAACCTTATTACCGGTATTTAGATCAATAATGTCCCCGTGCATCCAACTAAGATATAGACGATTCACGTACTTCTGCAGTTTCTCATTGAGGGCTAACTGTTTTGTAGATTCGTGGAGTTTAAAATCGATACCTAAATCAGTGCATAACTGGGCAAAGATGCATCCAGTCATGAAAGCATCATATCCTGCTTCATGCTTGCCTCCAGGGTTCCAGCTGGATGATCTGCAAATACATGTCTAATGTTGGTATGAAAAGTACCTCTATCTAGAGAGACAGCTTGAACAACATATGAAATGCAAGACATTAGTACTTTAAGACAAATAGGACACTAAATGTTTTGACTTGGCTGTCCAAATTCTTAAGAAAACTCCTCAAGCTAGGTGCAGATATGTAGACAACAAAAAGCCAGACAAGAAATTAAAAAGTTATCTACCATTGAACAATATGTTCAAATAAAAGAAGAAAAAAAATGTGAATAGTTATATATTTATAAACTTTGCATTTTGGGGTCAGATATCAGAAAAAGAATAAAAGAAAGGAAAACAGCCATGTCATGTATGAATACTGTTGAAAATGTAAAACTACAATATACACAAACTAATAGTTGAAAAATAAACTCAATTGTAAAAGAATTGCAAGTCACTGGTTTTGCACCACTAGATTGGTAAACCTAAATCACAATAACCAGTTCAGGATTTATTATAGAAAGATAGCAGAGACAAACCTTGAATCATCAACTTCAATGTCCACCTTCACGTGTGAGAGTGAACCTAGATCAGTGTTTCTGGAGCCAGCTGCAATTTGTGGACAAAATGAAGTGAAAGCAGAGGCCAATGATTTTCTTGACCTTTTCATCTTTTCTTGGAGCATAAAATTAGTGTTCAAGAGTATTTTGGTGTCAACAATGTGTGGAAAGCACTTGTTAACAGAGAAAGCAAACTCTTCAGGAGTTGCTGGAAGAGGGCCTATAAATTTGCTGTAGACATGAGCAAGATCTGTATCATGAAATGGTATATATCATCTTAGTGTGCTATAAAATTAAATAGATTGTCTAGAATATAGGATGCCGTTGTTACCTAGAAAACAATTGTGACCAACTAGCAACTTTTGCTCCATTGAAAGGAGATCAATAACATGGCGAAATCCCACTGCAACTTGAATCTTCATCTCTGCTTCCTTATGATTTTCTTCTTTCACCTTCTTCTGCAACACATTAATTAAAAAACACTTCTCTTAAGAATTTAATAAGGTGCTGTGGTGTCAATAAATAAAACACAGATTATCTTAGCATTCTCATTTTCCAGCACCACTGTGCCAGGCCTAAAATACATAAGATATCAAATTATATGCAAATAAAACATAGACTTATTGTTTTATTAATATTCAATGAGTCCATTACAACTTAAATTAGGGTTAAGCTTTGTTTATAGTCCATCTACAGATACTGAATTAGAAATTACGGTCAATATAAGGTCCATATCGACTTCCACTTTGAATGTTACCCTCCACCATCATTTCAAAAGTGCAGAAGGAACAATAAGATTCCAAAAATTCAAAAGTAAAAAAAAGAATATCAAGCTTTATTACCATAAGTAAGTTTAATTCATCCTTTGAATCTGTATATACGACTAATTGTTGTGAACCAGAAGTCTCCCTGTTCACACTGACATAACAAAGATCTTTGAAGTGTTTCCTGATGACCTGAAATTTTTTAGGCTAATAATCATCAAAACACAGCACAAACTTAATATATGTGCAATATGTGAAACAAAATGTGAACATATACGTTGAGGGTACAAAATATAGAAACGTTACCAACTGAATCAATTTAAGTTGGTGAGAGGTGAATCCATTAAGCCTAAGAGCTGGATGCATCTCAAAGAAAATCACTTGAAATTTTGGGTCTTTTGAAACTTCTTGAATTTGTTCTTGATTTTGCTCGTGTAATAACCCATCACGCCATTCACTAAATTTCTGTTTCATTCGTGCAGTGAACAAAATGTCTGTCATGGTTACCAATGGTATGTCCCTAATATCTTTGAACTTTAAAACGTCCCTTAATGCTTCTCTTTCTTGTTTTCTGGATAAATAAGATATTCCTGACATTACCAAGTGTGCAACTTCTCAAGATAAAGAAATCATAAAAGTCATGATGAAGTTATACATACAACAGAATACCAGTCCTATGAGTCAATGACAGACTTGAAAGATAAATAAACGAACACCAAAATGTCCCCAAAAATTCAAACTATTACTGGTTAAAGATCATAGACCATCAGCATCTTTAATGACCCCATAATTTTCTAATTTCCTACAACCCTAAAAATCATGTAGAGCCCTTCCAAAGTGAAGTACAGCAAGTACTATGTGTGTGAGTGTGCGTGTGTGTGTGTGTGTGTGTTTGTGTATATATATATATATATAAATTTTTTTTTTTCTGTTGAACCACTCAAACATCTAAGTTATAAACCCCAAAGTGAAGCATCCACATCTTAGTTTTCCCTTGGATAGAAATAAAGCATGCAATTGCAAGGTAATCCCGGTTACTGTGGCTAGGACCTTTTTATACTGGATGTTACTCCACAAACTCCTTTCTTCTATTAATTAGCTAATCAGCTTAACAGTTAATACGAAAAGACAACGACAAGAAATAAAAGGAAAAGCAAGCAACCTTCATGTATGCAAACATTAAAATCAAACTGATATTTAGCCAGGAAATCCATTGAAGTGGTCTGGCACAAAAATTCATCACATGGACCCAACCCTGCATGCTCCTGACGTGGAAAAACATAGAAATTGTATCTGCCAAGAGAAAATTTCTATCTTAGAACACTGGTAGAACATTCATCAAGCAAAAAACGAAAATAAAGGAAAGAGAGATGAATAAAATGAAATCATTTCCAGCAGCAATAGTAATCAGAACCAAACTATCAAGGAAATCTGAAGCAGAAAGACCCCCCAAAAAAGAAAAATGAAAAGAAAAAGAAAAATGCTCAGATCCTAGTAAACTGTATTTGCACGATGTTAGGTCTGAGGGTCGGTTACAACCCTTTGGTCCAATATAGGGAAGGACCACTGTGTGATGCAGGGTTATATGTCAACATAAGTCTCTGATATTAGCTTCAGCTTTAGCATGGTGATAGAAACTCCATCAAAACAGCTTTTGAAAGAATTCAATTAAGAAGAAAAATCAAAAGAAATTTTCCACAAGATAAAACTAGCTGCATAAGTTAAAAATAAGCTTTTGGAGAAGTTAATAGGAGAGAGCTTCTACAAATTAGTTTATGCATAAGTAAATTTAAGCTTATAAAAAACTTATTTCATTTTTCCTTCTAAAGTTGTAGCCTTCCATTCTATAAATCCCGGTAAACATTACATTATAAAAACCAACCCGGTAACTTCATAACCACACTGCATTGCCAAACTGGTAAAAAACTGCAATGTCGACACTAATCAGTAATCACTCCCATTTCAGTAGCAAAAATCTACAAATTCAAAAGAATGGCTTCAGGACACCGTCCATCCAGCATTAAAATTGCTTAGAACACCATGCAACTTTCCATACAAATTAAAGTTGACTTAACAGTTAACACCAATAAAATTCAATCCAATTGAAAAACACACACACTCCTAAGACTAAACCATACATAGAGTATTGATAAAATTAGCTCCTGATTATACAAAATATGACATCTCATTCAAATTATCATTGTTTAATAACTAGAGCCACTAAAATGACGTTTTCGTATGTTGAGAACTTGAGAGATTAAATTGACAGTGTTCGCGGATAATCGACATCGAAATAGAGAAAGAACATTCATACGGATACGCAACGAAGGAGCGGGAGGAGGGATCCCAACGGAAGGGGCAAACACCGAACTGAACGACGGCGAACTTGGTGGCGGAGTCTCGGACCTTGAGGTAGCGCACGTCGGAGCGGTCGAACTCGAAGGAATCGCGCCAGGGAGCGCTGGTCACGCCGGTCATCTCGAGGTCGATGGCCACGAAGTCCGACGACCGCACGTGGCGCCGGAGCTCCGCCAGCGAGGGTTCGAAGTTCGCGGTGGTTACCGTCTTCAACGGAAACGCGGATCCGCATTGCGTGGTTGTGGTGGTGGTGGAGGTGGCGGAGCTGAGGGCACGTGCGAGCGCACGTGAGAGTGCCGGAGAAGGAAGTTTGAGAGGTTTCATCGTTTGTGCTGCATTTTTTGGACGGGGTTTAGAAGAGGGATAGCGAACAAGATAGTTGGAAAGCGAATATCTTGACGGCGTCGTTTTCGTGTTAGTGTCATTTATGCTTGGGCTCACAATTTGCTGGATCGGCCCGGATGAATTGGATCCAGTTGGGATGCTTAGAATAAAAGAAAGCGACAGAGTAATTTCTTTTAAATCTTTTTTTGTTTCTTCTGCCTTAATTGCTTTTTTTTTTTTTTCTATAAAAGGAGGATTGGGTCATTAATGAATCGCCTTATTTTTATAATTTTTTAATTGTTTTTCATAATTTTAAACTATTTCTTTTTATTAATTCAAGACTTAAAACTTGTAATATTATATTCAGTTATATGAGAATTAGAGCCGTCAAAATGGGTTGGGGCCCGTAGGCCAACCGACCCACCTTGAAAACGGGCCAGGTCGGACAAAAAAAATTGAAGTTTTATAGTAGGTGGGTATATCTCAACTCGGTCCACTTTGACCCGGCCCACCCGGGTTGAACCCGTGGTGGGCCGGGTAGCCCACCAACCTACCATTTTTTTTTGCAATAAAAATTTAAGTATGATTTGTAGTTAATTTTGTATTATGGGATATTGAAAATTTTTATTTTGGACTTTTATCATGATTTGTATTTAATTTTGTATGATGAGTTATGACTTATAACTATTAATGATACTAATTTTATGACTACTATGTTAATTTATAATTAATTTAAAATTTTGAATTTTGTTGATAATTTTTTTTAATTTTTGGTGGCCTGGCCTATATAACCCACCAACCTTGGTGGGCCGAGCCAAGCCAATTTTTTTTAGAAAATCAAAAGTGGACCAAGTTGAGTTGGCTCGCTTTTAAAGTGGGTAAAGGTGGGCTGGCCCACATGGGCCAGGCTGGCCCGTTTTGACAGTTCTAATGAAAATTATGAAATTCAATTGAGGATTTAATCCAATAAAGCTATAAACATCATGAAAATTGTATGAAAAATATATTTCCCAAATCATTATAAAATAATATGAAATTAGATTTAAAAAAAAAAATTAGTTGTCTTATAGACTTATTTTATGTCATTTTCATCATGTTTTTATACTTTTTTATTTGAACTTGTACAGGTAGGGAGGTTCGGCCACCACCCCATCGGCCGCCGAATGGCGGAACTAGGAAGCTGAATGCCAATCGGCCACTAGGATCGGCCTACCATCATTTGGTACTCTTAATCAAATATTAGAGGTTAATTAGTCGATTAAGGTGTATTACCTAATACGGTAAATATGTCGCAGGGCCCATGGGTCCAGGGCCCATAAATGTCAGTATAAATAGCTCAGGACAAAAGGTAACGTCACTATTCATTAATTATCCTAGATATTCGAGTTTGTCCTAACTTAAGCGTTGGAGTGCCTTTTGCAGGTACCAACCCCTTCACCAGCGCATTGGATCAGAGCTCTCGTTCGGCCTTTGGACTACTAGAAGACTTAGTGTGCCCATCATACAGGTACAAAACTTTAGTTGTATTAAATAACTTTTATATAAGTGAATTTAATAGGGCAAGTTTCAATTTTTGAGCTAGATAAAAATGATTTAAATTTGTGTCTCAAAATTAAAAATAATTATTATTTTAAAAGAAATAATTATACCAAATTTAGAAGATAAAAAATCAAAATGAACAGTAAATAATGAAAAGGCCAATAAATTTTATAAATAAAATAAAAGACCAAAACTTATAATTTAGTTCATTATTAGAAAAATGGGTCAAATTTAAAATTAATTTGACCGCAATTTATTTATTAGCTCGTTAACTTTGTGTCAATAAAATAAATAAACTTGAGATAAAAATTGCTTTAATAAAATATATAAAATTTATATAAATAGATATTTTTAAACATATAAATTATATCTTAAAGTTAAAATAGGTAATTTATATTGTAGAAATTATTGATAATTTATTTTAAAAATATTAAAATTTAATTTATAAATAAATATGATAAATAAAAATAAATTAAATAAAAGATTAAAAAATATTTGAAAACACTATCATCAAAGTATAATCTCTAAAAAATTATTTAATATATAAAATTGATTAACATTTAACCAAATATTTTATGAGTTTACTTTACTGCCAAATCATTTTCCACTGAATTTCTATTAAATACATTTATAAAAATATTTTATGATAGTAAAAAGTAAATACATAAAAAATTTAAGTTGTATATATATTTACAATAACATAGATTACACACTTAAATTATAACCATACGCATACTCCTCTGAATCATATAATTGTTACTTGTAGTATTCATACAGTAATAGCAGGATAATGGGTAGAAATAATAAAATTAGAAAGAATGTAATCATTATAATTAAAGTTATTTAAGCTGGTTTCTTATGATAAGATAACACAACATTGCCTTAAATTCAAATACACTCATAAAAATTAATGAAGAAGCATCACTTTCTCCTATACTAATTTGCTTCATAAAAAAGTACCTTTATACGCTCATCAAAAAAGTGACCAACTCAGAACCCAGACGCTCCCTTCCAAGAAACCCATATAATCGAGAAAAAAAAGCCAACGGCGCTTCACGCCGTCACCGTTTGCCAGCTCACCGTTCCGTTACTTTGCCCTAACCATCCCGCACGCACCTCCCACTCCACGTCACGCCTGACGCTAAGTCTAACGCCTCACTGCTCCGTCCCCGCGGAACACGTAACGACGCTCAACGAATCCCGTTACAATTTCCGTAAGGCCCATTTTCGGCCCAAATCCAAGTCACAACAAGGTCATCTACTACTACTCTTCTTCATCGTCATCACGCACTTTTTCTCTCTAAAACAAACAAACTCTCTCTCTCTCTCTCTCTCTCTAAACTCTTTTTCTCTCTCAGAATTTTTCTTCGCTTTCCGATTCCTTTTATTAATTTGAGTTTTCTCGCTCCTTTTCTTTTCCCTGAAAACGTTTTCTCCTTCGTATTGATGTCGGTATGTGATTTTTCTCTCTCTCTTTTTTTGTTCTTTTTTTTTTTTAACGATTTGTATTTTACCAATTGATTCGATTTTTTTGCTGATCATTGTATTGAGCTGTTGTATGCGATTCGCCTATCACTGATTCGCGTTTCTGATTTTTGTTGTGTTGTTGTTTATTTAACCTATTTTTTTCTCGCGATAATTTTGATTTGTTCGTCTCGAGTTTTTTTTTTTTTTTTTTTTTTTATCTGGATTTTGGTGCTGGGATTCTTATTTGATTATTTGAGTTTTATGTTCATGTTTTCGGTTTCTACTGATTATGTTATTTTGTTTTTCTATAAAATATTTCGTTCCTTAATAGAGCTTGTGCGCCTTTTTGATTCGATCCTCAAATGTTGTGTGTGAAAGCATAGAATAGTCTTAGGGTGTTGCTGCTATTTAGCATGTTTGTTTGTTAAATTATTTAGATGTTGATAGTTCATGTTTTGGTTGTGCTGTAAATTGTGTTGTTAATCGAAGTCAGCTTTGTTACGCAATTTAATTGAAGGATTCTTTTTCTATTTTTGGATGACTGTGTGCTTTCGCTGATTGGATTGTTCTCTTTTCTAGTAACTTCTGTATCGTTAAGGCTGTTATTAGTATTGGAGGTGCTTGTAGATCAGTTATGTTATATTTTGTAGTTTGGTTTCCTTTTTTTTTCTTTTTTCCCTTGTGTGGTGTGAAATTACCAAATTGGGGTACAACCTGCCCTTTTCTGAATTACTGCCTCATGATTTTTTTTTTCTCTTCTATTTTATTTATGATATTTGAACCTAGTTCTTGTTGCTTAATCAACTCGAGTAGTGCAATTTTTTTAAAGAGAGTTACCGAATTTTATTAGAAATGTAAAATAGGAAAGTAAATGACTTGAAAACAATGTGTAAAGGAAACAAGAACGCTAACTAAATAACTGCCTAAATCATACAAAGGCACAGAGCCTTATCTTGTTATTTCTTCCCATGATATTTAAAATGGTATAGAATATAGAAGTTGTTCCAGTTTCGAAACTAGCAGGAGTACAAATCCAACATTTTCCTTAGATACCAAAGTCTAAATCATAGCTGTTAAACTACTGGACAACAAATGAACCACTACTTGTTTCAGTAGGGGAATAATAAAATAAAAATAGAAAGAACTTTGTATGCTTTGTGAATGTGTGGCAAATCATATGTAAATTTGTTATATCAAGACAACTTCACCTTTGCGAGAGTGATGTATGGATAAGCAAAGGGGGTTCGCAATTAGAGACATGCCTCTTTCTAGAGATTGAATAAAAATATGGAAAAAAATAGACGTAACCCCAGAATAATTCAAATAGCATGTCTATGATTGTAAAGGTTTGGATTCTAATTCTATACTAACAGCAGTGATGGCATTTAATCAAATTTAACTGTCTTTCCATGTTATGTTTGGTCTTCATTCTTCTATGTATAATAGGCATTAAACATTATTATCAAGACATTTAACGAACTTTTTAGTATGTAGAAAATCTATTATGTCATCATCTATCCTCTCTTTCCAGTTTGTAATTATCAAGTTTGGAAGAATGTTATGGAATTATTTATAAAATATTTAGTCTTTATTCTGCATTGGCTAATCTAATTATCCCACAGGAAAAGGGTCGGCCACTACCAAAATTTGGTGAATGGGACGTCAATGATCCAGCCTCAGCTGAGGGGTTCACAGTGATTTTTAACAAGGCTAGGGATGAGAAAAAGACAGGTGGCAATCCTGAGTCTCCTGCAAAGACTGCCGCTGATCCTCATAGCAAACCTGCAGTAGATCCTGGCAAAACTCAGACTGTATGTTATTCTTGATTACATCTCGCTAACCCAAGTACCAAACACGTGCTGCTGTTTTTATTTATAATCTAAAAGTGACATACTTTTGTCCATGTGACGAAGAGTTTTTATCTTTACAAAAATGTTGATTCTGATGTGTGTGCACCACAAGTGTCAGATTCATGCCTGGGCTTTTTTGCATGAATTGAGAAACGATTGGATGACATTTTAAGCAACTTGATATATGTTGGCACGATATGCTAGACTAGTACAAAGTTTTGACCTACTAAATTGAAGATGTATTGAGAGAACCATGATTTATACTGTGTAAATTAAAACCTCTGCTGAGTTTTCTTCCCCATCTGCTAAGAAAAAGAAGCTTTGGTCTACTAATTCTTGGATGATTCAAACCATGATTTATAGTTTGTAAAGTATAACCCAAGTTTTCTTCCCCTCACAGTCATAACTAGTATTCACTCTTGCTTAAGATACATTTGCTCCTTATAGTATTAAACCGTGACTAAGATGAAGTTAAAAGTCCAAATACAAAACAAACGAGGAAAAGATAGGTCTATTTTCTATTTGATTTGATTTGATTTGCACTAATAAGTTTGGTCTATGTTTGGCCAACCTAGCACTGATAATTTTGTGAACCTTTGAAATGAATTATCTTTTCTGTCCATATTTCTCAGAGAGAATGTGGTTTGCATTGGATTTTGTAGGATTTAGATTGTCAGTTTGAGATGTAATTATTTTAAATAGATGTGGAGCTTTCAAATTAATTCAGTGTATTGTGTATATATTTCCCATTTTCTCCTTATGAATGATTTTACTTGGTTTCAGAAAAAATGGTTTTGCTGCATGCAAAACCCTCCTGCCGAATCATAACAATGGTTGCCCCTGTGAAAAGCCTGAACAGAAGAACAGTGTTTGTGTAACTAGCTTCACAGTATTTTCTCAAAGATAAGAGCTGTAGTGCCATAAGCGAATTCTACGGAATTTATATTATGTGCTGTAAAAGTGAGCTGCAATGGGGGAAGGGAAAGAAGACAGACTATTATTTATGTGTGTGTATCAATGTTGTGGTTTATTATTAGGAGTCAGGGTTGCTTCCTATTTTGCCTTGTCGTGCGCTATGAGCTAAAGCGTTGCTTGTCACATTGTATTACTTGTATTATCAAACAAATCCTATTTAATGAACTCCTTTTATTCCTTTGATTTCGTTGCCCCCATCAAGTTTGGTCCTTGGCTTGCCAATAGCTGTTCTTTTCCAGTTCAAACTCTATCTTTTAAGGTGGAAAAGAACAAAAAATGAGGAATTAGATAAATGTTTGTTTAATTTTGTTCATGAAGAAGACATGTTGGATAAAAAAATTCCTAATAAATATTTATCTTGCCAGTATCGCCTTGCTTGTAAGTCGAGCTAAGAAATGTGCTGTGAAAAATTGGTGTTTTTGTAGAAAAGGGGAATCCATTAATTTTCCAATTTGTATGAAAATAAGTGTACTTGCTGGTTCTAGTTTAGAGGTAGGGCTTTGGTGGTTTTAAAATTTATGTGACAATTGTTCGTATGTTGTAGCATCGTTGCCTTTATTTAAATCTAGATTATAAATAAACTCTCCCAGGTCATCAAGCTTCCAATATTTTTAATGTAACTTGGTGACTCGAAATGGAAAAATTGAGAAACATTTGTATTCTTCAAGTTCTGCAGAAATTATTTATTCATTTTGTGGTTCAAAGTTCTGCAGAAATTTCAAAGAATTCTGTTGACTATTTTTTATCATGTATTTCGTCCACTTTTCCTGGGAAATTTAAGAGGACTCAGCTATTAAGCTCGGAGACAGCAAATGTTAATATGACTTTATATAAGATGAATAAGAGAAGAATATATGTCCATGTGCCTGAAAAAGAAGAGCGGAGCTGCTAAATAATCTTCAATCAGGTGTTTCCTATGTGTGCAATGTAACCTGTAATGGTCAACAACATTTAGTGGACTAACAAGATTATGCTACAAAATCAAAGTACAGATAGTGGCAGTTGATACTGGACTTTCTATATTGCAAGCTTTCTCTCAAAGAGGCGACGAAGAAGATAAACTTGGAGGACGCTGGCAGCCACTAGTGCTGCTGATTCAAGTAAGGCCTTATGAATTGCTCTGGAGCTCATTGCATTGCTTACTGTAATAGCAAATAAATAAATGAAAATCATAGACACAACTTTTCGTCTTATCTAGCTTCATGCTAACCAGGTATGCATATTTTATATGGAACCAGTCACTTTGTATAGGATATTCTTGGTGTACTTAAGTTGGCACAATAGATTATCAACACTCTTTCCAGGGAATAGTTTATACCAAACATCAAATTGACGTTTATGTAGTAGTATTGTAAAATAGTGAGTCAAGAACCATGAAGACTGAAATCTCATGTTAAAGAATAAAAAACCTGTTTTGTGTGGTAAGGTCATTTATTAAATAACTTCTGCTGAAATAAAAACTGCTAAATTTGTTTTAATTTCATTTAAACCAAGTCCAAGGTGCACTGTTCAACTGCCTCCATCAATTACTTGGACTAGAAAAGCGGCAAGACAAGCGTCTTAAACATAGTCAAGACGCAAGGTGGCCAAAAAGTCAAAAACGGAACTATCAAGTTTCTTTGGAAATTTGAATGTTTCTAGAACCTATGCTAGTTGACTTTAACATAAATGAATACTGGTTCAACTACACTCAGGTCAAGTTTTAATGAAACTATACAACTTTTATATTAAAAAGACCAAATTTTCTTTTCTAATTTTGCTTTTCAAGAAAACAATTTTTTTCTTAACATAATTAATTCCAAGTCTCAACCATAGCAGTTTATAACACGTCGGAGTACGTGAGTTATAGTAAACCACCAATTTCTGAGCTTGATTCTGATGGATAAACTTAAATTCTATAAAATTTTATTATGCATAGTTTACCCCTCCTCTTCCTCTGTGACCATGACTATGTTTCCACATTTTTATTCAATTCAACAATGATAGTTCTCCTTAGACATTTGAAGCCAAAAATCCTAAACCAGTAGAAGTGCATTGTGATATGTGATGTGTGTACCTATTGCCTGGCGTTCAGTCTGAGCTTCAAGCCAATGCTGTTCATACTGAATGTTGAAAAGAGCTTGCTCTAACTTTATTATCTGTTCCAACAAAGGATTAAAATGCTCTGCAAAGATGAAGATGTCAACTGTAACTCACCAATTGAGAAGGATTCACAGTTGAAAAATGTACCAGCGTGGATACATGGACTAATCTGCAACACATTAATTAGTTCACGTATGTCTCACCATCTTTTGCATGCTGATCAGAGTTGTGAGCTTGGTTAGAGTGGACATCAAAATCAATTGTTTCATGATAGGGAGACCTGTTGCTGAAGCAGAAGCGATGGGGTCCACTGTTTCGAGCCACAAATTCAAATATTTCACTTGTCTTGTCATGAAAATCTAGAATTCCTTCACCAGTAGGTCCCTTCACCTGATCATTCAAACAAATTTATTGAATCAATAGTCGACTTTGAAGCATTAGTATAATGCGACATATAGTAAAGATAATGTACAACATCACTCTGTGTCTATCTTTCTCTATCATTTCATTCATTAATCAAATGATAGAGAGAGATAGATACATGTATGATTACTCAAATTAACATGAGGAATCCCTATGATCAGAGAAACAATTTCACACAAAAGGGTCAGGAAATTGTTTCATAGTGCTTACTTACCGTGACGTCTACACCATCATGAGTATATTGCCAAGCTGTATCAATCTTGATGACAACAAATGAAGCATGGATTTTATCCCCTTCATACTGAACATTATGAGAGAAACATTCTTCTCTGTCAATCACAAATCTGATCCCAACCACTGCATTCAGGCTGGACAAGATTACAGCTGCAGTGGCAAAATTTGATAGCCCCAGTTTCATCTCTATCACTATATTCAAACATTCAACAAGACTCACATGAGTATGCTGTTAAAAATTCCTTAGTGCATGAAACTGATCCATCAACTTTGAAAGTATATGATATGATAAAATTGTCTTTTCCTCAAAATTTTCACATTAATCATAACCTTTTGAAATGATGATTACGTAAAACAAATATATATTTCCTTTGAAATTTTATAAAGGAAAATTTCTATCTGAAAAGCAGCCAAAACAAATATCAATATCATCGTGCATGCGACTGATAAATGATATGCATGTTACAAAAATGAATTCCAAATTAAGAATTTAAGCATTCAACATGTCTCATAAGAATGAATCTAAATGCAAGAATCAAATTTGAAGAATGTTACCTTTTTTTTTTTATCAAATGTTTTCCTCCAAAACGAATATGAAAACGAAAAGAAAGTAAGGACTTAACGAGGAAAAAATAAATAGGAACGCAAGATGGGTTGGTTGTTTTAGCAGTTCGTGAAGTTTGAGGTCTACGTTGTTAACGAACATGTGATCCACATCCACTGCAAATTGAGTTTAGAACAACACGTGTTGGATCAGTAATGTTGTTTTGGATACTAATATAAATTAATTTTTAAAATCCAACTTAATATGAATTATGTTTTGAGCACAAAATTGTTAACAAACCTATGTTTATCTAGTCGATGCCGAAATTAATGTATATGGCAGAAAATAATATTGAGAAGATTTTTTATTATTATTATTATCGATAAATGTTAGTCATTATTAGTGATATGGAGAAGGATCTTTAACTACCTGATTTTATCTTTTAACAGATTATTGTGTGCTTAATTAATGGATTTCTCACTTCTTTATGCACACGGGTTGAAATGGAATCTTACTCTCACAAAGAATTTACATTCAATGGATGTAAACAAAAATTCAAACACACCCTAATACCGACATTGTACTCAAATTTGATCAGTGTCCTTAATTCCTTATTTTCTTATTTGATGTGTGAATTTAGAATTGAAAAGATAAAACTCTACTTAGTCCATCAAAATCATGTGTATCATCGCGTTAATTTTCAATGTTCATTAAATTTTGTCCCTTAAAGATAAGAATGAAAAATGGATTTGATTAGATGGAACTTTGTAAGTTCAACATATTTTCTGATTTTAAGGTGTTCGACTTGATTTATTTACATGGTGTAAATATCTGTTTTTGATGTTCAAACGTCTTTTTTTTTTTTAATACATATTATGGTCTTATAAATATATCAACAACATCAATTTTTTAGATACTCTTTTTTTATATATTTTTTTAACAATGTTATTAATAGTATTCACTAAATTCACTAATGATTTATCTCCGATGAAGAATTTGTTTAACTATTTTTAATTGAGTCTTTTCTATACTTAACGAGACTAAATCTAATATCACTAAGACTAATAATTTGTTAGTTTTTGTCAACATGTTTAAATAGGTGTAAAAATAGAAAATTAAATTAAATTTTTAAATAAATTAATAATTATATAAGTTTAAGATATTATAGTGAAAAATTAAGAAATATTTTTTAGAAACAAGAAAAAAATATTACTATTAGTTGATGGAATGCATGCTTACAATTATTTCAATTAACTAAAACTCTGCATGAAAGAAATTCGATCCAATCTTCTGAAGTAAACAAACGGAATATGCAATACGCGCATGGGCAATTCATAAATTATGATATTTTAGTAAATTTATCTTGATCTTTCTTAAAAAAAAGTGTTTAAAAAACTATAAATTAATTTTAAAGTTTCTTTCTTGTATAATAGTCAATAAGTTAAGATTTTTTTTTTTATTTACTAACAAAGCTTAAGCTTTCAATTAGTCTCAATTAAGTACATGAATCAAGCTTAAACAATCAACTTTTCTCACAAAAGTTTCAGGAGATCAATTTGATTCAACTTGTTTACAGTCCAATATTTTCTTCTTGTTTCAAAAGAATTAAAAATATATATATTTATTAATTTGTCACTATAATATGTTGAAATTATATAATTATTAATTTATTCAAAGATTTAATTAAATTTACTATCTTTTCACTTATTAACCTATCTAATATCGTAAGAAAGAGAGATAGTATATTTATCCCAAAAAGACTATATATGTTGATGAGAAACTTTTTTAAGAATGTTAATTATTATGGCTCCAATTTAATGAAAGAGTACTCTTTATATATAATGCTAACTCTCATTTTAAAAAAATAAAAATAAATGACAGACAATTACTTAGTCTCAATATATCCAAATCATTGAGAGTTTATGGCATTTAATGAATTTTTCTAGACTTGTTGATGCACATGCATTTGGTAGATTAGGCAAATCTACTCAAAGTCCTAATTAGGAGTATTATGCACTTACAAAACTTGTGACATATTTGAGAGTTATCATGGATTCCTACAACAAAAATAACTTTTAAGAATATTTGAACAATGTTGTCTAATTATATATTAATGTTGTTAATTTACTTTTAGGATATATTATCAAATATTATATATAATCTATGTTGTAAAAGACTTTGGATAATATTTTTACATAATTAGATAATATTTTTAAAATTTTATTGAAGTGGTATTTTATAACATCTTAATAATATTAGTAAGTTTTTGTAAATTTTATAAAATGATAATCAATTAATATTGATGACTTATATTTTATGGTTCTTGCAAGTCTTTTAAGGTTAAAAGCATCCTAAGTTAATATTAGTAATAACTAAATCTAGATAAAATATCAAAATTTATTTATCTTAAATTTCATTAATTTATGATTATAAATATTTTTTATGTATCATTTTTTTATTAGATATGAGACTTTAATTTTGAAAAATAACGAGAGATTAGATAAGTATATTTTTTGTGTCATTCTTTTATTAAATGAAAAAATTTAATTTTAAAAAATAATTAAACAGAATAATATTAAAATAAACTTCTATTCAATGATCAACGTACGGTTGGAAAGAACGGCAGAACCTATCTCTAAAAAACAAGGAAAGATTGAGAATAATAGAAGACTTAAGAAATTAATTTATAGACACACATCATGTATTTTATTTTTTAAATTTAACATAAACACAAGATACACTTTCTAATTGAGCAACAGAAAGTGTTATTTAATGGTTAATGGTGATTTGTTCAGTTGTGATTAAATAACATAAGGCTAATGGTGAATTGGGGTGACTAACATACATTTTCTGAATTGCTTCACTATAACAGTAAAACTTGGTAAACAAAAAGTGAAAATATTAAACATTTTAACTTATGGCAATAAAGAGAACACATGCACTTAGAGCCAATGCTGTAGATTTAAATGCAACAGATGTTGGTAATCTTCCCTTGTCTTTTCTTAGGTAGAGGCCTTGGTACACAGGTACATTGATGAGAACCAAAACCCCACTTAGTAGAACTTGCAATGCCATTGTCTCACAACTTCTGAGACCCCCTTCACTGATGAATACTTGCTTTAGTAACATGCCAAGAAGACAAAACAAGTTGAGCAATGCAAGTGTTGACAGTAAAGTGAGCATTGGTGATGAGTTTCCAAACTCCATAACCTCTTTTTCATATCGTTGGGAAACGTTTTCTTCTGCCACCTTTGCAGATATCACGAAGGCTGATTCTGAAAACCCGAAAAGCTTCAAAATGGTATCAATAAAAGCAAAGAGGTAAGAGGTTGTTCTCTTGTAAAGCCACATCCTTAGGTCATTCCACCAACCCTTGATTGTGCCTCCAGACCACAAAAACTCTAACAAGCAGTAAAAAGAATCCCCAAGCATGACATATGCAAAAGGTATGAACCATGGACTTGACATCTGAATGATCAATGCACCAAAAATAGAAGTTAGAAATACATAAGTAGATACAAATAATTGAAACCAAATCACATGTTTCTTGGGGACAAAACTTAAATACAGGTTTTTTAGTGATTTTTATATTATTAACTGATCAAAATTGAGGTTTTATTTAAGTAATGACATGTTGCATCTAAGTTCTGCCTATTACTCTAAAAACAA
The DNA here is from genome assembly GCF_000230855.2 of Cajanus cajan. Lineage (NCBI taxonomy): Eukaryota > Viridiplantae > Streptophyta > Magnoliopsida > Fabales > Fabaceae > Cajanus > Cajanus cajan. Next base: position 60,741,100 of record NC_138518.1, read on the forward strand.
AACTTACAACTAGGAGAAAGAGTCTTAATTTTCTTGCTGTGTCACTTTTTAATTAGACAGGAAATGGAAATAAGTAATTTCAATCTAAAACAGCTCCCAAGTGGTAAAAATCAAAACTGTTGTGCTTCTTATGATTAACCTACATGTTAAAAGCAGGGATATAGCCAAATACAAGGGTAAAAGAAGATTAAAATATTAGGTGGTGGCAAGTGAATGATTTATATTTCTATTATTATTATGTCCCTTTTATAAAAGCATAAACTCACTTAACTCTGCAGTGAAACTTAATTGTGAAAAATGACATGAAAGATCAAATATCAAAGATGGGAAAAAGATCATAGAAGCATTGCAGTGATTGAAGTTTTGACCCCATGCATGTCAAATACTAAAAATATAAACATTTACACGCCCTTGTCTAATAATTTGAAGAGAGATTCAGTCTTTTACCACAAGTGGTTCTAAGAGGGTCACATTCATACTCATACCTGTGGAAACAAGGGAATGCCTTTGAGGAGATACAGTGAAGGGATGGTGCAGTAATATAGAGTTGGCCAGGAAGTAAACACCCATAGATTATAGTAACAATATGCCATTTGAAGGAATGGACTGACGAATCCCCAAGCATACCATGCAGGACTATACTTAGAAAGCAGAATTTGAAAACCTCCTTCAGACCATCTCTTATGTTGAACTAGTGCTTCTGGCAAGGTGGTTGGAGCAACACCTAAGAAAGCTCTCCTTTCAGGATTATAAAACACTGATTTCCATCCTCTACATTTAATAGACAATCCTGTTATCACATCTTCTACTGAGCAACCATATTGCAGTCCCATCTGCAATCAAATATTCACATATATTGTTAGCAGAGTGGTAACTTCACACTCTCTAATACACTTTCTTATTGGTCTGAATTCATTGAAAATTACAAAATCAGGAGAAAGAGACATTAAATATGGTGTAGAACTCAGCAACTTTTGTGATTTAAAATTTCAACCGGTCAAAGAGAGTGCGTTCAAAAGAATATGTTCTTAGCATTTCTTATATTATTAATAGTTGTAGCAGGTCAATCAGAAAGAATGTGACCTCTTTTCCCCATAATGTGTTTTCCTCAAAGGTACAACTAGCAAGAGCCTTTGATTTTTCTTCCAGTTCATGCAAGCTTGCTTCTTTCATATGATCAATATTTTTAGATCCATTCCAATCATTCTTGTATTGGTCATTGAACTTTCTTCCACATAGTATATCTCTTCTGTGAAAACAGCCAGTTCCAATGTACAAAGGCCCACCAAGTGCATCCATACCATGGAATTCCACCTTCATTTGTTCAAAATTAAAACCATCACAAACTCTAAGGAACCATTCGATCCAAAATCAAACCAAAGTTGATTATAAATACTAGGCCGTTTTGAGAGAAAAATTGAATCATACTATTTTAGAAAAATGGTTCAGTTAGCCAAATCACTTTTATAAAACGGTTTGATTTAGTTTGATTATTTATTTTTTTTAAAAAGTTAAACTATATATAAATATAAAGTGAATAACTAAATTGCAATGAACCAATCCATTTTAAAATGATTTGAACTGTTTTTAGAAAAACTGAAACAATCTGTTTTACAAAAAATGATTTAATTAATTGGATCATTGAACGGACCTAGCATGGTGACTTTTGTGAATTAGAAAAAAAAAAAAAAAAATGAATAGCAATTCATGCGCAATTTTGGACTTATAAGCTTAAAGTATTGACTAATTTACCTCATAACTTACTAGTAGAGCCCCTCCATATAGATCATTCTTCTGGATATTCTCAAAACACTGTGGAGTCTGCACAAAAGCGATTTGATGGCCTTTAACTTCATCCATGAAGAAGCAGAGTGCATCCCTTAGAGATTGGGAATTGTTTGAGTACATGTCACAATCTACATTAAGAATAATTTCCCCATTGCTAATCATTGATGACACCCTTATCTGCATTCAGGACCAAGAATACATGACACAACCAAAGATTAATATCACAATAACATGCACAAAGCTTTTCATAAATGTTAATGCATTGAAGGTTGCCTCAACAATATACACTACCAATGAATTCATGGCTCCAGCTTTGAAGTTATGTGGCACTTGGGGTCTCTTCTCGCGAGCCAAATATACCAATATTGGCATAACTTGCCCATCTACATCTTTGGAACTCGAGTCCTTTCCATCAAGTAGTATCTACAAAGAAAATAATACAAATTAGGCACAGTATATATATAGTAGTAAAAACAAAATGTTTCATATATGAACATGATTGACTTATAATATATTGATTCAACATAGATAATTGAAGAATCCATTGCTTCTTCATCTTTGTGGAGATAATTATTTCCCAACAGAGCCAATTTTGTAAAAATATTTTCCTTGTGGAGATAATTCCCACCATAGCCCATTTAATAAAAATATTTTCATTATTCTATAATGAGTGCATTTTAATTTTTAAAAAATATTTGAAATTGAATAATGCTTCATACATTTTATGTGATATTAATTTTTTTTTTAATTTGCACATTTATAAATTATTTAACATCAAAATTAAAAGTAATATGTTTATTGAAAAATTGTGTCTTGTCATAATTTAAACTTTTGTAAGAAAGAAAAAATATATTTATTAAGAAGGTAAACTATTATAATAAAATTATATCAAAAAGTTATACAATTATTATTGTCCTTAAATTGAGTGATAGTAAGATGGTGGAAGTAATAGTTTGTAAATAGGCAAGAGTGAGCATGTTTGTTCTTCTTCTACTCTCTTGATTACGTGGCACGGATCAACCCAAAAAATTGATGAATCTGAACCAAAAATTTGGACCATTGGTTCATATTGGATTGAAAAAAATTGAAAATTCAATAGTTTTAATAGAATTAAGGATTTGATGTTGAAAATTCAATTTAATCTGATTCAACCAATCAATTATTATTGATTCTTATATTTTTAGAAAGATTTAGAATTTGTAAGTAAATTAAAAAATATTTTAAAGTATGAGTTAAAAATTCATCTAACTTCTAACTCATTTAAAGTAGAGATACTTCGTGTCTATATTAAAAATAAAATAAAAGAATTAAATTAAATAATAAAAATATATTGATTCAATTAGTACTATGATTTGTCCTCAAGATTTTGAGTTCAAGTTTTGAATTTAATAAAAATATTTTTTTTATTTTTTTAATAATATAAAGGTATGATAATCTACTAAATGTTGAAAATATATAAGATGATTGCTAAAAGAATGATTATAACACTTCAACCGACATTCCACAATTTACACACACACTTTATAGCTGTATACTTTTATTCCCCTCACATTGTTAGGGTTAGAGTTTTAGTGGGTCTACTATAGTTACTCATATTGCATTAAAATGAATATAACATTGATTTAAAATTTTTAATTTATTGTTTTTTTTAATATGATGAATTCATATAATCCGATTTAAACTAACTCAATCGGTATTGATTCGCTTTAGATTGCTAAAAGAAAAAGGAAATATCCGACCTATATCGATCCAATTAAATTAGATCAAAATAAAAAAAAAATAACACTAATGTAAATCTATGTGCCGTCCCTATTCTTGATAACATAAAAACATAATTTATTATTTTTCTAGTCTAATATGAGAATAATATAATAGATTAGATTATTAGTTTTGTTCTACGGAGAATTGAAATTAATTTTAAGGTGATGTTAAACAAAATTGATAATCTAACATGGAAGGCTCACTTATGATTAGAGTAATGATACTTATTAATTTTTATAACAATTCATACACAGAGAAGAGTGATAAATGTGTGATAAGATAGGTGATGTGATGAAAGAGATTAGATAGGAACAAAAAAAATTACACAAGTGTGGTAAAAATGTGTATCATCCCTCTTATAATTAATGCATGTTTGGTAATATATGTTAGCTTATTTTTGAACATGGATCAACAAACTCAATTCAGGCTTATTGTCAATTTCCTTTTATGACGCAAAATTAAGTATGGATGTCAAACTGGAACAAGATCGGACTAGATACTACATAATTTGTATATGAAACACTTTAAGTAAACTTTTAAGCTTTATATATTATTTTTATGTTTAATCTTTTTAGTTTTTTCTCTTCTGAAGTCATTAAATAGGTAGCAGTTAAAATGCCACATTTGTTATTAAAAACTAATCCCAACAAATTCATTAAAAGAAAATTGTAAATAACACAATTTTTTGACATTATTTTTAATATTCTATGTACTATTAAGTAAATTTTTCAACAAACATAATTTTGATCATCTTAAATGCACCAAAACTGATTTTAGTCCCAAACATAATCTTAATAAACCAGAAGTGCTCAGAAAAAGTGTCATACTTGAAGAATTGTGTCATGGTCACGCCGAGAAGAATAAGAATCCCACTGAGAAAATCCTTTATGCTTTGAGTGTACTTCTTTTGGTACTTGACCCTCCTTGGCTGCATTCTCTACTCGACTTTCCATATCTTGGTACAATTTCTGCAACAACAAATAAATCATATCCATTTTTTACATCACTGATTCGTTTTATGGTAATTTTGCAAACAGATAATGTAAAAAGGTACGTCAATCAGGGAAAGACACAATTTCTGGTCACTAGTTAAACCATATACAATCTGATATAAGATATAAGGTTTTTAGATGCCACAGATTGAATATGATACTTAGAATATAGTATATGTAAAATCTGTATGGAACTATGGATATAAATTTTAAAGTGTTTTTGAGAATTTTTTTATTCTTTATTTTTGATAGAGAAATTTTCGATAATCATTCAAGCCTTATATATGTTAATATACTTTATACATATATATAGTTATAATCTTCCTTTCATTTAATAAGAAACATGAGATCCAATTATTGTCTTACCCTAAAATAATCCAAAGAAATAAAACAAAAAATGATTTGGTTTCATCTTATCTTAACCTAATGTATCTCATTGGGTGATTGAGAAAATATAATGACATAAAGTGATGAAGAACATCTAACATCACCTTGATGGTGGCAAATTCTTTGGCAATATCACTACTTGAGTGAGTGGTGGAGGCTATAGTTTTGAAAAAAGCAGCCGGTGAGGTGGGGTCCACCTTGAATCTCTTGCAGAAGGGAAGCCATTGTTTGGCAAAAATGGAAGCCTGAGAGAGAGCATAGAAGGTGATATCTGATGCAGCATCATCTGAGAGATACACACTCAGTTTTTCTGTTGGATAGTCATAAGCCATAACTGATAGCACTGTGTTAATCACCATCATTGGTGGCTCAATTACTGGATCTGCTGTGCACACAAACACGTCCACTCTTGGCAGTATCTTCTCATATCTGATTCAAACAACATATTACAACTTCTACTTTTTTTTTTAAGAATTTTTAATTAAAATTAGATCTTTGATCTTTCATAATATTTTTGTGAAACCCTGTATAGTTCTTTGTCAATAATATATGTACACTCTTTAATTGGAACCACTTATTATTTTTCTTCTTGTCAAATCGTATGTTGTTTATCATATTTTGGCTTTACTCTTTTAAAATGTCAAAAAAAGCATGAAGCATAGAGTGTGGAATGTGGATGGGTCATAATATTTATAACTCAATCTAATAAAAAATTTGGCTAACGCGATATATGAACCCGTTGCCACTTGCGTATATGATGGATTAGCTTGGTTGACCGATGTCTTTTTTTTCTTTCTTTTTTAAGCAATGATTCAAAGTTACATATATTTTTTTATTCATAGAGAGTGACGCCATGAATCTCCTACTCTTTGAGCATCCATCCATAATAGGAAATATTATATATATATATATATATATATATATATATATATATATATATATAAGGAGAGATCCTTTTATTCTCTGAGTAAATTTACCTAGACTTATTTCGTTCAATAACTCATATTCTACATCAAATTTTAACGATCTAACCTTTCAATTTAAAATTCTTAATTCATAGATCAAATTTACAAATTTTTAGAAATTTTGAAAATTATTTGATACTTCGTTTCATTAATTTGAATCAATGTATAAAATAATTTTATGATTATCTGTCAATTTGAATTAATGAAATGAAGTATCAAATGATTTTCAAATTTTCTAAAAATTTTCAGATTTGATCTATGCATTAAGAAATTTAAATTGAACGGTTGGATCGTTAAAATTTGATGTAGAACATGAGTTATTGAACGAAATAAGTCTAAATTGACTTACTCCTAGAGTAAAAGGGTCCCTCCTCATAAGTTTGATTCTTATTTATATAAAAATAATATTTGATTAATAAAAGTTTCATAAAAGTGTGCATAAAAAAGTTCTTAATTATTAATTATGAAACATTCCATGAATCATGATTATATAAAAAAAATATTATATTTTTTAATAATGATCTTAAAGTTATAATTGTAATTTTTCTATAATTTTATTAGTTTTGTCTATGAGAGTCAGATCAAATCTTAGAATTTAAGGCAATTTCATAATATGCAAATTTAAATCTAAAGTTAAATAATTTTTTCTTAATGATAATTTGTTAGTTTGTTTTTATTTTATTATCGTTGAGTTGTATCATAATAACTTTATGTGGTTCCATTGAGTGTTATAAAGCACGTTTGGACACAAAAGGTTACACTCAAATGGAAGGTTTGGATTTTCTTAACACATTTTCTCTTGTGGCTAAGTTGACTATTGTCCGTCTGCTTCTTACGCTTACTACCATTCATAAATGGCATCTCAAGCAACTTGACATCAACAATGCCTTTACATGAGATCTTCATGAGGAGGTTTATATGCAATTTCCTCCTAGTTTACATGTTTCTAAGCCTGGCCAAGTATGTCTTTTACAACGTTTTATTTACGGACTTAAGCAAGCTAGTAGACAGTGGTATGCAAAGCTTTCTTCTTTTCTTTCATCTCATAGATATACTCATTCTGATCATTCTCTATTTCTTAAGTTTTCAACATCTACTATCATAGCTCTTCTAGTTTATGTTGATAATATTGTTCTTGTTGGTAATGATATGCATGAGATTACTTGTATTACATATCTCCTTGACAACACTTTTAAGATCAAGGATCTTGGTGACTTGAAGTTTTTTCTTTGTCTTGAAGTGACTCGTTCTACATCAGGTATTCATTCTATTTCTAGAACACCTCTTAGTGATCCTTTTATGTATCGTCGCTTAATTGGCCATCTCATATACCTCATTACAATGCATCCTAATATCACACATCTAGTGCAACATTTGAGTCAATTTGTATCTAATCCTACTTCAGCTCATCATCAAGTTGCTTTTAGGATTCTACATTATTTGAAAGGTACTCCAGGCTCAGGCATTTTCTTAGCAACTAACAGTACACTTCATCTCAAAGCTTTTCAGTGATTCTGATTGGGCAGGGTGCATTAATTCTCGACATTCTCTAACTAGTTTCACTGAAAATTTGATGTAGAACATGAGTTATTGAACGAAGTAAGTCTAATAATCTCTCATTCGTTCGACTTTGCTTTATTTGGCTTATTTGGCTCATCTTTGATATCATGGCATTCGAAGAAACAATTAATAATCTCTCAGAGTTCTTCTAAAGCTGAATGATGTGCGAGATTCAGTGGCTTACTTACTTGCTCAAAATTTTTTGTATTCTCTTCATTCGTTCGACTTTGCTTTATTTTGATAATCAATCAACGTTACAAATAGCTTCTAATCAAGTTTTCATGAAGGAACGAAGCATATTGAGATTGATTGTCATATTATGTGTGACGAACTTCGTGTTGGTCTTATCAAACTCTTACCCATTTCTTCTTCTCTTCAACTCGTAGATATCTACACCAAAACCTTGTCTCTAGCAGTTTTTCGTGGGTTCTGCTCCAAGTTAGGAATGCTTAATATTTCATTCCTAGCTTGGGGTGGGGGGCTCTTAATGATAATTTGTTAGTTTGTTTTTATTTTGTTATCACTAAGTTGTTATTTTGTTTCCGCTACTGCAACTTTACGTGTTTTTATATATACTATTCATTCTCATTCTATAAAACTAAGCCAATTGTTTTCTTTCTATCTCATTGCCATATTTTGTAATTTTTTGTTTAGAAAATTGGTTAAAAGTGCCCTTTTTTTTTATTTTAAAAGGTTAATAAATCAGACTAATGAAGAGGTTAATAAATCAGCTTATACTATAATTGCCACTGTCTCAAAAGGTTTTCGTATACAATGAAGATCCTAAATTAGAAATGAAATTTTCTATTAAATAAATTATTTTTACAACATTTAAAAGTTTAGCTTGACAAAACGAATTCTACCAAAAGTAGGTGAATGAATCAATGAACAAGTAATTAGTACAAGTGAAATTGTTCTTAATGATAGGTAAGATTTCTCATATAAAAAAAATAGTTATAACAAATTTAGTAAATACTAATAGAATAATTAGCAAAATGAGAAGTGAATGAATGAAGAGGGTACCTCTGAGAGAGAGTGTGTCTGAAAGGTTGTCTGAAGACAAGGTTCCATCTGAAGGTGTGCCTAAGGAGCCAGTAAAGACCAAACCATAGTTCCACAGAAAGCAAACCAATCCAAGCCCATCTCCCATCTTCACCTTCTCTTGGTATGTGACTCACTCTGTAAAACCACATGAACCAAATTCCCACAAACAATGAAAATGACAACATTATGTAAATTACTCTTCCTCTGCCTCTTCTTGTCTCAAACAATGGATAATACTCCTCATCTCCCATCTTCTTTTTCTTTCTACTCTATTTTCTTTCTCTTCTACAATACATATAAATACCCACACCCTAATTTATTTTATTTTTTATTTAAAAATATTTATGAACTAGAAACGGTCTAAAGGAGTTGGGTTTCTTAGATTAAGACAAAGCTAGTATTGTGATTGTAATTGTGACATGTTAAAAAATTAGTGAAAAAAGTGATGGAAAGATGTCTAAATACAGAGTCCAACCCAATGCAGAGTTTTTGGTAAATACGATGTTGTGTCTTGGGGTGTCGTTGTTGATGTAGAAATTGTAGACCCCACCGCGGTAGAACTCTTGAAGTCATTTACGCAATTTAGAGTAACATTTAAATTCATTCAAAGTAATTTTCATTTTTTTAAAACCTTTGATTGATGCCTTGATGGTATCTTTTGTCAATATTGTACTGCTAAGATGAGCCATGTGGGAAGAAAAACTTAGGTAAAAAAAATCAATCAAGGTGAATGAAAATAGAAGTGAACAGGAAAAAAAAAAAAAGAGTAAAAATAAATGAGTTTGATATAATAGAAATAAAAAAGAAATAAGAAAAAGATAAATAAGTAAATAAAAATAGGTGAAAATAATAGATTTTCTTTTCTTTTCTCTTTTATTTTTTCAATACCAAACATATTATGTTTGATAAAGAATAAAAAAAAGCACACACACAGGATAAAAGAAGAAAAGAATTAAAAAAAAAAGTGAAGAGAAGGAGAGAGGAGAGTCTTAAAAAATATATATAAGAACTGAATTCAACCTTTTTAAATATAATAATTGATTCTTATAAAATTTATCATTAAAATATAGAATGATTTAGTGCAAAAATTGTTTTTATATAAGAATCTTCGAGAACTAGTTCTTACTAATAAAGAAATGCATTTGTATTCTCAATTAAATAAAATAAAACATTGAGTTCATAAACTGAATTAAAAATTCTAATTAAGTTATTTTATTATTAAAGAAAAAAATAGAAAAAAAAACTCTTCAATTTTATCTCGCATTAAGAGATCCACAAAAAATATTAAAAACTCAAAATGACTTCTATTATTAGAGATGCTCTAAAATATAAATAAAAGATAAAAGATTATTATGTAAAAAGGAGATAGAAGAATATAGAAAAGTCTATTTTTTTATTTTAAATAAAAGAATAAAATTAATATTATCTTACTATTTTGATTACAATTTTACTTCATACTAACTGATTTTCAAAATATTTTAATTTTTAATTTTAAGTCTACATAATTAATTATATTTTGCATATAATCGATCATGCAAACACAAAAAGAAACATCAAATAACAACATATCTCAAAGCGTAATTAATTATGAATATATTTTGATGCAAATTTGAAATTAATATTTAAACAAAAATTACATAAATCTATAAAGAAATTACTTCTTATCACTTATGTTAAATATAAAGAAAGAAGAATGATTTACATAATAGATTTTGTTCTAAATACTCACTATGACATAAGAAATAAGAAATTGTGATTATAAAATTATCTCTGTTCATATTTATTCAAAAGAAGAAAAAAAAGAAGAAAAAAATATAAAAGCAGAGACGAGATAGGTATTAACATTTTCGTCTCCGATTTTATTAATTAAAAAAACTCAAATCTAAACTCGATAAGCACAAGTTTTCTCCATGCAAATCAAGACGAATTAGACATATACATGTAAGTTAGATTGTCATGCCTAATTCATAGCAATTTATTTTCCTTTCCACCTTATTATATTATAAAAAAAAAGGATACATTGAAAAGTATTGTCAACAATTGGACATCTCATCTCATGTGATGTAACGTGTGAAACATTTCTATAATTATCACATCAAACTTTAAGATATTTTTTAGGATAGGAACAGCTAGTAACAACACGCTATCCAACATTCTATTTCTGATAGTCTAAAATTGGTGGTTGAAATTTATTATAAAAAAAAAAAGAAAAAAAGAAAAATAAAATAATATATATATATATATTATAATATTCAACCATTAATAAGTACTATTATACAAGTCAAAACATATTTTGAATGAACGTCTAAATTATTAAAATATTAATATTTTTTAATAAATTTATTATAAAATAATTATTTAATTTAATATTTTATTATTTAAATTAGTCTTTTAATAAGTCAAAACAAATTTTGAAGACTTCTTTCGAACGATGCAGTATTTTTCTAAATTAAAAGAAGTATTCATTAAATAGAATGTACCGTTTATTAAAATATAACAAGTTCAGTTATCATTAGTTTATATTGGAAAAAAAATTATTATTAGTTTATATTGTAAAAAATTATCATTACTTTATAAATTTATTTAATTATAAAATTTATTAGTCATTTATCTCACTAATGATTATGCAATTCAAAGTAATATTTGAATTTATAATATATACGTTATTTTAATTGTTGTTTTTATTCTTAATATTTTAATAAAATATTTCATCAAAGCTCTTTTAATAATATGTATTTATTTTAATTATTATACTATTTATCATTAAATTTAATAGAAATTTCATTTTAAAAGTAACAATAAAATATTAAAATTAACTTTAAAAAAACTTAAAATTTTAATTGACTAAAATTATATTTTATTTATGAAATAAAATACAATAATATGCCATTTATATTTTTATATTTATTTAATTACTAATTCAATAATTAATTTTACAAAACATTTTTAATTTGATAAGGTGGCTTAATATGTTCAACTTCCAAGTTCCAACTAACATTTTTTAATACATAATCTTCAACTAACGTATTTTAATTAAAAATTAACTTTTAACTTTCAACTTTCAATTTTTTTTTTCAAAAAGTTTACGAAAATACGTATCTTTTAAATAATTCAAATAAATTCACGTTAAAAAAACGCATCAATTTCTTGCAAATCAAAAGTTTATGTTAAATGTTTCAATCAAAAGTGTCAGTTAATCACTAAATTTTTTATTAAAATAATTTTAAGAAAAAAATTAAAACTTATTTTCAGTGAATTGTTTGGTGGATACTTTTCTATTTTTAAGAAAAAATATAATAAATTTGGATTTGCTAATAACATGGTCTTATATATTATTTCTAGTTACTCCAGTAAGTAACTAAATTATCTTTATTATAATTTCCATTTATTTATAGTTAAACGTTTTAGCTACGTTATCAAAAATTTGAATCTTCATCATTTTGATATGTAATTATATTGGACGAAAATATACATTTAATTTTGTGGGTGTTCATATCTTTTGACAAGAATTGATGACTATTTTCAACGATAAATATTTTATATTAATATTTTAATTAATAAAAATAAAATAGAAGTTAAAATAAATATATTAAACTTATTTTATGATAATGATATAAGTTTTCTAATATATAATATATTTTGATGTTCTACCAAAAATAGCTTATAGAGAAATTATAAAAATACCTCACTTCAAATTCCTGACACACGACAGATCATATAGAAATTTCCGTTTTTTTTACATTTCTTTTTTTAATTTTTTTTTAATTTTTCGTGTTATTGTTCAAATTAATATAAATATTAAATTTTATATATATTACAATTATTAAATACTAGTAAATTTGTTTTCTTCTTTTTTACTAGAAACATATAATTTAATTAAATCAATTAGATTTTTATATGTTGTTAATGATTTGTTTTTACATCTATCAAACAAGTAAAAATAAATATACTATCAACAATATCATACAAATCACACAACAACTCATCTCATAGTTTACAACTTTATTAACACAACATCAATATTTCATCATGATATTCAACAACTTTTAAAAGGTAAACAACCCAACCACATAGCAATCCTTTCAACTTACACCACAATAACGCAACTCACCCCAACAATTCAACATAACATACAAAATACTACCATAAACAACACTTCATATTCATAACACTATAACTACAACTTACATCGCAATAACGCAACTCGCCAACAATTCGACATAGTATATTAACATCATCACAATCAACACATCAAATGCATAACATTATAATTACATGTGTTGTTACATATTCATCTAAGAGATGTCTTACAATAAAGGTGAATAGTATAAGTGATTTGACCCTACCGAATCAACAAAAACACAATCTTTTTATATTTACTATATCAACAACCAAATTGGATAAAAATTCATAACATGATTTCTCAAATTTCGTCACTTAAACTATGAATGTCTAGTATTTCTATTAGGGTAAAACAACTTAGGCGTGATATAATATCTACCATCCACATATTCACCATTTAATCAACCAAACAACATAATTTCATAAGACAACCCACATCCGATACAATAACCTCTTGCCTAACATCATTGAGACAAAGAGCTTTCAGAAACACTCACTCTTGGCACCACTCAACCTACGTCTAACATGAATGATGTAACGTAGCAAGTTGTTTCAGAAGGCCCAAAAGCTCAGTATGGGTGATTCAGTAGCCGAGAACGGGTTGTTCCCAAACTAGAATGGGTCGTTCCAAACTACTGAATTGACCTATAAAACATAGTTGAGAACGGCCCGTTCTGGAGGGAGAACGGGCCGTTCCAAACCCCAAAACGGGTCGTTCCGGAGGGAAAACGGGTCGTTCCGGATGAATCCCAGAACAGACCATTCTGGTGTCAGAACGGATCGTTCTACATGTGATTTTTGTACATGATGAGGGGGTGCAGAACGGGCCGTTTCGAATTTGGAACAAGCCGTTCTGGCCACTCCGGAATTTCTATAAATAGGGGTTGGTGGTTGAGGAGAAAGTGAAGTTTTTAGAGAGAAGTTTTAGAGAGAAGGACTCTAGGTCTGTGAGCTCCTTTCTCTCCCAAATTTCTCAGTATGATTCCTTTTCTCTTCTAGATCACTAATGCCTTCTGTCTTTTCTTGAAATTCAGATTAGGAAGCTTGCTTTGAGAGGATTGAAGTTCTGGGTTGAGCTTTGGAAGGGAATTCTACTTCTTCTCAGTTATTGGCTATTTTGAGCCAATCTTTAGGTGAGGGAAGCTAGAATGTTTGTTGTTTAGGTTGCATGTGAGTTTAGAAACTCAATAGGTGCATGAATGTTGAGAATCCATAGAAGGTTTGAAGAAAATATCATTTTTGGGGTTTTGAGAAAAAAAGAGGGTTTTGATGATTTTGATGCATAGGTTGGATGCATGTGAGATCTAAGTTTATTTAAGTTGTATGGAGCCTATGCATTGTGTTTTTGTGTTTGCATGTGGCTGGATTCGTTGGTTTTGATGAGAGTTTTTGAACTCTCTGACTGGGATTTAGGTCGGGTGCAGGTTGAGCGCGCCGGGCGTGAAAGAGCTTAGAGCTCTAGGGTTGGTGTTAGGCTAGGCGCGAGCTGACTATGCCAAGCGTGAATATGTTTATAAATAATTGATGCTTATGCATGTTTAAATTTGAAGTTTTAGACCATTCATGTATGATATATGATGTATGGTGAGGTGCGATTCATATGTATGCTTTGTGATGATACGTATGAATGTTTGAATATGATATGACATGTGTATATGTTCATATGGGTATGTTTATTGATCATAATGGTGGGTAGACCATGTATGATATATGATGCCTTATTGCATGTGATGTCTTATGACATGTGTATGATTGTTGATCATGATAGTGGCCAGACCATGTATGATGTTTGATGCATAATTGCATATGATGCCTTATGGCATGAGTCTAGCCTAGGACTTGAGGAGAGGAAAAATATTTTCGAACTGCAAGAGCTCACATAGAGTCTCTTGAGAGTGGTGCTTGGATATGTCACTGATATATGAGAGTGGTGCTCAGGTAGGCCACTGGATTTGGGAGAGTGGTGCTTAGATAGTCCACTAGGTTGGGTGAGTCTCCTCTAAGTCCTTAGCTAGTGTTGGAGCGGGGTTTGCGGTCGAGGGTTATTCCCTTAACCAAGTACTCGGGAAGGTGCGTGGATCCTTGCGGATAGTCGGTGGGCGAACTCCACAATTGACTTGGTAATGCATGTCAAGGTCGTGGTAAGCCTGTACCCAGTTGTGTTATACCTGACGGTGGATCTGGACTTCCAATTGTATAAGTGACATCATCCGAGTAAACCCGAGTGGGGATTATATCTTGTTTAGCTGTGACCGAGCAGGCGCATTGGGCGTGAAAACGGTTGGGGTGGTTTCGGTAGGATGGAATGTCACTTATACAGTTCTGTTGTTAGGGAGATCTCCTAGGTGTATGTGTGACGACGCATTAGATGATTGATATGCATTGATATCTTTCATGAGATGCATTTGTTGCATGATTATTAATATGATGAAGTGTGGTGTTTGACTTCATGATTAGTGGATTGTATTTTATGCATGAGTAGTGTTGGATAGAGTGTATGGTGTGACTTTATGAACATGATTGATAGTTGGATGATGTGTAGTATAGATTTTATTCTGTACTTGTATGATTGGTTTTGAACTCTAGCTTACCCTTCTTTTTCCATGTGGTGGAACTGCGATGATCATACTTGGTATGGGAGCAGGTCAGGACTAGCTTGGAGTTGAGGTGTCCGCTGCGAGATGGAGAATTTTGATCCTCGTGTTAGAGTTACCATTTTGGGTAACGATTTTGTTTGTGCTTGACCGGCACTAGGGAATATTATTTTTTGGATGACTGTACATATATGGAGTTCTATTTTATAACCAGAAACTTAGTTATTTTCATTGTTAATTGTACATGTATGTATGAGTTATCCAGCTTAATATTTCTCTTAGTTTCACTAGCAGTAGTGCGATTTCACTAAGTGTAGAGACCATGGCGGGTCGTTACAAATGAGACAGAGAGCCTTTGTGACAATAATGCCTAGCATGGCGAAACCCACATCTAACCCCATTTCAAGTAGAGAGCATTTGTCTGACTTATGCTCAACTCATTGAACTAGTCCCAACATTGTTTATACAGAAAACTTTTATTTTGATCATGTTGGGTGTCACTTAACCTATGCTTGACGTCACTAAATTAGAGCACTTTAAGGGCATCCACGCCTAACGCCTCCTATTTCCACACCCGACATGACTCAATCCACATTCAATGCTACCAATTTTGCACCTAGGATGATCAAAGAAAAGACTCCTTGGCTTGAGGCATGCCTGACGCGATGGTGATTTCAACACATAGTAAAATCACAAATTTGGCCCATCCGCACTTGAAATTCGGAAAGTCCAACATGTAAGGCACCAATTTATTTTCACACATTATAAGTAACTCTAATCCAACCAAAAAAACTGAAATGCAACAATAATATGGCATCAAAATCATGCATTTCATCTCAAACATACTACAAGAACACCAAAACCCCCACCCTCCATATTCAAAACTTAAAAATCACTAACACAGCCATAGATTTACATATATTACACAACATACAACATTATAAATCACAAACACTTAATTCTAGCTTCCCTTACCTCAAGATCTATAAGAATCAAAGGAAGGAGAGGATGAATAAAATAGGTTCTGAGAAATAACTTTGGGAAGGTCCACACCACACAACACCTACTTCGATTCTCAACTTCAACAGCCTTGAATCACCAACATGCTTCTCACTATGATCTTCTACACATTCAAGAAGACTAGAAAGAAGAAGAAGAATTCTTAAAACTTCATAGTTTTTCTCTCTACTTTTTAGAATTTCTTAAGAATGAAGTATTTTTAAAACTTAAGTTTTAAAAGAAAATCTTATATATTATCTTTTCCTCTAGGTCAAATTGAACTTTTATCTAGAAAAACTCTTAAATACCTAAAACTCACGAGAATTTCTAAATTTTCAAAGTTTGTTAACCAATAAAACTACAATTCATCACATCATAATAATTAATAAAATTGTACGGTGCTAAAAAAATAAGTAAATGATAACTAACAATTTCTATTTTCAATATTTTTATATATACTACTTGTATATTAATTATTTAGTTATTTTTAATTTTAATTTAATTTTTAATTTTAAAATAAGATAACATCTTATTAATATTTATCTAAAAGTGAATCTAATTGCTTTAAAATTATATACGTGTTTATCAAAAAGTAATATATATATATATATATATATATATATCAATTATCAATGATTTATTAAAGTTTAAGGACTTAATTATAACAAGAGAGTTTATATCAGAAGAATTTTTTTGAAATGATATTAATAAAGTTGTTTTTTCAATCGAATCGTTATTATGAAAAATGAAACTTTTAACATATGTCTAAAAAATCTTATTTCGAGTAATTAATTTTGTAAGAAAATTATTTAAAATCTAAAATGATGTTAAGGCTTAATCAACGTTCTCGTCTTCATAAATACACGTTTTATTTGTTTTTAGCTTCCATATTATTTTATTTAAATTATTTTTAAAAAATATTGTTTTCTGTTTTGGTCTTTTTACTAGCTAGTTTTTGTTAAGTGTTGACGTGTGGCTCATGAAAAGTCATGTCAAACCATTTATGAGTGTAATAACCCAATAACATCTTAAAAAAAGTTAAAATTGAAAAAATCAAAATACAATTAAATAAAAGCAAAAATGTAAAACTCCAAGCGTGTGATTCAGGAGTTGATCCACGTTTAAGTAAGGTCAGGAGTTCGAATCCTGTCTTGTATATTCAGTCGCGTTAAATTTTGGGACCAGCTATCCCACCCTTTGAGGTGTCTCCAATGTAGCGAGGAAATTAGTCATTATTATCGGTAGTAAATATTCTAAAGACAAAAAAAAAGCAAAAATATAAAGAAAATATAAAAATTTGTAATAAAATAAAATAAAATAAGACAAAACATAAAAATAGAAAAGCTATATAAATATAAATATAAATAAAAATAAAAGAAAGTGTAGAATGGGTATGCAACACAGTGTTGCAACAGAGACACGTACTGTACATGCAACACAGTGTTGCAGCTGAGGAGTGACGATGGCAGCATCAGACATCAGTAGCAGCGATAGCGACAACCCTTTTTCCTGAGACCACAATTTCTGTCCCTTAGTCCCTACAAAAACAGAAAAAGCAATAATAGAGAGAGAGAGAGAGAAATAGTTTAGAAAGGGGTCTTCATGTATGTTTTCTAAAAATACAAAATAAAAAATATTTTAATTAATGTGTTTTGTAAAATAAATAAATATATATACCTTGGAAAAACAATTAAAGAGTTTTATTAAATGAAAGGGATTTTCAGATAAATAGTATTCGACTATCTTAAAACATACAATATTTTTGCACCCATTATTTATTTTTCCTTTCAATTACAACAAAGGTATTAACAAGTTTTTCCTAAAAGATAAAAGATGCACGTGCACTTGATGCAATTTTAAAGCTTTCCCAAAAAAATTCTATAAATACAAATAATTAATTAATGTTTTACCTTTTCATATCAAAATTTGCCACACAAATAATTGAAACTCATATAAAAAAAACTTATTTTAAAATACACAAAGGATATCCCATGCATCATTTACGATTTTACAGTTGTATTGTGGTTTTGGGAACACATGTCAATGATGTAATTGGGTTGCAAGTTTTCAAGGTGATTTATTTAAACAAATTATTTATATCACATCAAAAGTTTCAACTTTGAGATGAAAATTATTTAAAGCAATGAGTAATACTCACTCCTTTGTGAATCAACATTAAGGATGAGATCAATAATTATATTATTCACATGTTCTTTTTTTATTCATTACAATTAAATTCGACACTAAAGAAATTTATCATACTCACCCATTTTATTTCACCAATTGAGTTATACTTCTTAATTTATACATTATTAATACGTTAAAATCAACAAAATATTACAAATTTTTTGAATAAAATTGATAAATGCTAGCAATTAATAACATAAATTATATATATAATGTCATACACAACTAATTATATACCACATTATTAATATAAAAAAGAGAGTTAAAATTTCCTTTATATTTAATATGAATTTATATTTGAACCACTAATGTCAGCTTAATAATTAAAGATTAAGTAAATGTATAAAAACTTAAGCTCAATCTTCAATTTTTGTTGTAATCTTTCTTGAGTTTGGTCATGACAAGCTGTAGGAGATGAATACACCAACAGCCAATATTATTGATTTGATTGCAACAGAGCTAGGCAATCTTCCACTGTCCTTCCTTAAGAAAAGTCCTTGGTATATAGGCAAATTGATGAGAACCAAAAAGCCACACAATAAAACTTGCAACACCATTGTTTCATAAACTCCATGGTCACCTTCTCTTAGGATTAATGCATCCTTCAACACACTAAGAAAACAAAATAAATTTAGCACAGCAAGAGTGGCTAATATAGTGAGCATTGGAGAGGAGGCTCCAAACTCCATCATTTCCTTCTCATAGCGTTTTAAAGCATCTTCTTCTGTAACCTTAGCCGTGATTATAAAAGTTGAATTTGAGAACCCAAAAAGCTTCAAGATGGTGTCAATGCATGCAAATAGGTAAGAGCTTGTTCTTTTGTATAACCATATCCTTAGGTCATTCCACCAACCTTGAAATGTGCCCCCACAGAAGAAAAACTCCAACAAACTATAAGTTGTTTCCCCAACAATGACATATGCAAAAGGTATGAACCATGGACTTGACACCTGGTAAATCCACAAATAACCAATTAAACACATGTATTCTCAATAATAACCAAGTATTTGCTTAGAAAATTGCATGCTTAATCACATTTATGTAGTCACACAATGCATGCACATACTATAGCAGAGTCTTAACATGCTTTTCCACTTTGGTTTTGTTTTCTATTCCCAAAAGACAAAAGTGAACATCTCATCACAATCCATTGGCAAAGCTTATTCAGACAATGAGGAGGAAAAGATCTCTTTATTATGACTGTTCATAGATTGAATTTTGAAATTTTCAAATTAAATTGAATCAATTCATTTTATAAAATCAGTTTAGTATAATATGTGTTACTTTCTACAATTAACCATTTTTTATAAAGTGGTTTGGATTGATTTTTTAAAAAATGGGTAGGATTTTTTTTTTAAAATCGATTGATCACTCACGTTATACTTATATAATAGTTCAATCTTTTAAATAAAAATGAATTAAACCAACTCACTTGATAAAAACAGACTATTAACTGAATTGTTTTTGCAAGGTGGATCAATTTGTTTGTCACAAAACATATCCATTTTATAATTTGGATTAGATCAAGATCGGTTTTATGTTGGTTCTGATTGAATCAGATTTTTTGTGAACCCCTAGCTTTAATTAAAATTCAGCACTTATCAAAAGGGATTGTTTTGTTACCTTTGGAAACAAGGGAATGCCTTTAAGGAGGTATACTGAAGGGATGATGGAATAATACAGTGTTGCTAAACAATTAGGTGCCCATAAGCAATAAGCACAGTATCCCATTTGGAGCCCCGAACTGATCCTTCCAAAACCATACCATGCAGGGCTGTATTTAGAAAGCAAAATCTGCAAGTCTCCTTCAGACCATCTCTTGTGTTGAACAAGTGTTTGAGGCAAAGTGGTTGGAGCTAAACCTAAGAAAGCCTTCCTTGGTGGGATGTAGTACACTGATTTCCATCCTTGGCACTGTATAGATAATCCTGTTATCACATCCTCCACTGGACACCCATATTTTAAACCCATCTGCAATTTATAACAACGTTATATGTAGCTAATTATTAAACTTCATCTTATAACATATTTGCTTTACACAACTGTTGTAACACCCAGATTTTATACGCATGTTTGCAAGTTAGTATGATATTATATATTATAAGAAGTGTGTGTGAGGAGAGAAATTATTAAACGGTCTATGACCATGTGGTCTTGATCAAATTTAATGTGACATATTATTAACTCATTTTTATAAACTAAAAAATATGAATACATGTCAAGAGGAGATTAGTTAGGATGAAATAATCTTAGATCATGTAATAGTTTCTCAAATGAGTGAGATTATTTACCTCTTTTCCCCAAAGTGTGTTTTCCTCGTAGGAGCAGCTTGCAAGAGCTTTTGATTGTTGTTCTAGTTCCTCTAGGCTTGCTTCTTTAAACTGATCATCTTCTTTACTATTCCAATCATTCCTGTATTGATCAGTGAACTTCATCCCACAAAGAGACTCTCTCTTGTGAAAGCAGCCACTTCCTATATACAAAGGGCCACCACAACCATCCAAACCACGGAAATCCACCTTTATTTACAATTTTACATAGAAACATTTATAAGTATGACTATCAATAATAATAGCATTATGACATTATGATAAGAAATTACAATGAAATTTCTTATACATATTGTAAGTTGTCAAAGATATGATGCTATGATTGAATCAACATATTGGGCTGTTACTCTCATATGGAGGAAGGGGATATAGAAATTACTCACCTCTGCAATTGATATTAGAGAAGAGCCATATAAATCATTCTTGGTGGCATTCTCAAAACTCTGAGGAAACTGCACATAAGCAATTTGGTGGCCTTGCTCTTCATCCATGAAAAAGCAGAGAGCATCTCTCACAGATTGTGAATTGTTTGAGTACATGTCACAGTCTACATTTAGAATGATTTTCCCGTTGCTGATATTCGAAGACACCCTTAACTGCATGCATGCATTCAGACCAAAGAATAGAACGTGAGTAATTATTGCAATTTGCATATTGACTGAAGAATTAGTAGTGTACTAAAGGCACACCTACCTAAATTTTGTCTATGAAAATATATAAATTAAGAATATGAAAGAAATTTATATAAAATATGTAGATACCAATGAATTCATAGCTCCAGCTTTGAAGTTGTGGAAATATTGAGGCCTCTTCTCGCGAGCCAAATACGCCAGAGTTGGCAAATCACACCCATCTACATCTTTCGAATTATTTGGGTTCTTTTTATGAAGCAGTATCTAGTGAGAAAATCAAGACATGTAAGTGTAAACAAGCATCAGTTGTGTAGTGTAAGTTTGGATAAATTTCTTTAAAAGAAAAAAATATGAAATAAAGTTTTTATGAGTTAAATTTAGTTTTAAAAAATTAATTTATAAAAATTTTCTCTTATTAATTTTTCTAAAATTTTTATCTTATTTTTTGTTATAAGTATTTTTTTTAAAAATATTATCTAAACATACTTTTAATTGAATTGATTATGCTAAGAAAGGAAGTTACTTGAAGAATTGTGTCATGGTCACGTCGAGAAGAATATGAACTCCAATGAGAAAATCCCTTATGCTTTAAACGTGCTTCTTTGGGTACTTCACCCAGCTTGGTTGCATCATCAATGCGTTTTACCATTTCCTCGTACAATTTCTACAACATTAAATGAAGAGTAACATAAGTCGTCAATAATAATAATAATAATAATAATAATAATAATAATAATAATAATATTTTTAATTCATCAAAATTACCATCACAATATATTTTAGGTTAAAATAGTTTTTTAGTTCCTTATAATAATTGTTTGTTTAAATTTAGTCTCATTTTTATTTTTAGTCTTAATTTGGTCTCTAATAAATTAATTGGTTGCAATGTCGGACTTCTGTCTAAATTATTTAAACGGAGTTAACTGTTGGCCACGTGGATATCACGTAGATGCATAGGTGGATGTCACGTGGATGCCAAATTTTTTGAAAACACCCGGAACCAGAACGGCCCGTTCTAAAACTAGAACGGGTCGTTTTGGGTGCACCTTGGTGTGTTAATTTTGCATCCGTAACGGCCCGTTCCAGGTGCAAACTTAACACACTAAGAATGCACCCAGAACGGTCCGTTCTGGTTTCAGAACGGTTCATTTTGGTTCCAAGTGTTTTCAAGACATTTGGTGTCCACGTGGCATCTATCTATGCATCTACGTGGCATCTACATGGCCAACAATTAACTCCATTTAAATAATTTGAACGGAAGCCCGACATTGAAACCAATTAATTTATTAAGGACCAAGTTAAGATAAAAATAAAAGTCAAACTAAATTAAAATAAATAATTATTATAAAGGATTAAAATAATTTTTTAGCGTATATTTTACTGCAATGCTATTATTAGATTGGTAGGGAGCTGAAATGAATTTGACCTCAGGAATATATGTCAGTAAAATATTTTTTTCTTACAGCAATGTGAGTAAAATATTGAATCAAACATTTTTTTTACTATAATAGTATTTAAAAATCAGCCACCGCCCATACAGCTTGCAAAAGCCGTACCGCCTAATGCCTATACTGCATAGAGAAATGGGTGCACCGCCAATGATCTCAGCCTCCACAGCTTTGCTCATTGTGTTTTCCTAAACAATTAAGAAATAATATTTTTTTTTAAAATGCTAAAGAAGTGTCTTAAAAGTACCCATTAAGAAATTAAAAATTAAATTTTTTCATTCAAATGTGTATTTACACATTTTTTCTCTTCATTTTAGTTTTTCATATAAAAAAATTACATATTAATTCTTTAATTAATGTTCTAAAATTTACATTTTGTATAAGTTAATTTTAATCGATTCTTTAATTTAGAAATTAATTTTAAATTATTATATTTTAATTTGTATACATATGTTTTTTATTTCTTATTTTTCTTGAACCAAACTCTATTATTTTTACTCATTATTTTCTTTTCCATTTCTCTCTATTTTATATCTCCCTTATTTCTTTCTTTCCTACCAATATACATTTAATGTGTGCATGTGTACTGTACAGAGATTAAAAGCTTATTATTTTATTTAATGATTAAAAGCTTCCTATTTAATCTTTGAAAACCCTTATTCTCGTAATTCAAATCATTAAATAAAGAATAATGTTATCTTTCTATAAATTTTCCTACAACTTTTAATATCTTAGAAAGAAAATATCAAATAGAAAACAAATATATCTTGAAATTTTAAACATATTCAATATTTTCTTTATCTAGTATGCAGAAGGTTTAATAAGAAAGTTCTAATTCGTAGAA
The DNA here is from genome assembly GCF_000230855.2 of Cajanus cajan. Classification (NCBI taxonomy): domain Eukaryota; kingdom Viridiplantae; phylum Streptophyta; class Magnoliopsida; order Fabales; family Fabaceae; genus Cajanus; species Cajanus cajan. The sequence continues at coordinate 60,764,753 of NC_138518.1, forward strand.
TGATTTTGAAATTATACTTAACTAGAATCATGTTTTAACTTATTACGAACAAAACTCACTTCTTTAAATATGATTGGTACTTTTTTTTAATTAAAATTATAATTTTATTTTTAAGATATAAATATAAATATATATATATATATATATATTACAAAAGCTTACATAATAATTATAAATGTAAATTATAAAAATAAAATTCTAATTCTAATATTGTAGTTAAATTTTTTCTTTATCTTAAATCCTTTAAAATTATATATAATTATTATTTAATGATTAGTGGCCATCACCAACTCCATAAAGGCATATTCATTGATTTTAACTAGAGCTGTTAAAATGGATTAGTCCGACCTAACCTACCTCAACCCACTTTTTAAGTAGTCGGGTTAATCGATTTGGCCCACCACATTTATTATCCAAAATTTTTTAGCCTGGTCTAGTCTATTACGGGTTGGTAGACTAAACAGGCTGGTCCACCAACCTATCTAATTTTTAAAAAATAATAATTAAAATAAATTCTAATATAGAATAATCTCTAATTTAGAGTAAAAAATTATCAAACTAAGTATTATGCATACAACATTAAACTTAAATTAAAAAGTGTACAACTTTAAAAAATTAAAACAAAAAAATAAAAATCCTTTTCATGAAAATGATTATTCATCAATATTAAATTTTATTGAAAGCTTGAATAGATAAATTTATAGCAATTTCATGTTGTTTAATGTTGATTTTATCTTTATCTATAAAAGAAAATAATATCTTATTAAAATAATACACATATAATAATAAATAGTTCCGTGGATTGGGTTGATAGGATAATAAGTGAGTTAGATGAACAGTCCGACCTATCACGAGTTGAACCGGAGTAGGTCGTATCAAAAGTGAACCGAATCACATTTTTTTATCCATCATATATTTTTTTTCATTTTTTCAACTTTGATTAGATCCATTTTTAAGGTGAGTAGACTTTAATTTCAAGAGTGACCACATGAATTTAAGTGAAACAATTGAGTAGTTCAATATTACTTACCTTAATGGCTACCAACTCTTGGGTTTGACTAGAGTGAGAAGGGTAGGCTGATGAGACTATGCTCTTAAAATATGCAGCAGGTGACCTGGGCTCCACCCTGAACCTCTTGGTGAATGGAACCCAATATTTTGCAAAGTTTGATGCCTCTAGCAGTGCATAGAACGTGATTTCTGACCCTGCATCGTCTGAGAGATACACACTCATCTTTTCAGTTGGATACTCATAAGCCATCACAGATAGCACTGTGTTAATCACCATCACTGGTGGCTCAATATCTGGATCTGCTGTGCACACAAAGATGTCCAATCCTGGCAACTTTTTCTCATATCTGTTCCAAACCAAACACACTTTTTTTTTTTTTTTTGTCTTTTCATCTCAATGCATAAAACTTTGCGATACCCAGATAGATGTTACAAGCCATGAAAGCCAAAAAAGGAAATAAGAGTAACATAGGATATAAATTATAATATAAAGCTTATAACATTATTCCTAAAGGATTCAACTATCTACTAACTGACCAAGCTTAGTTAATTTGTTCATACTTCATAACTTCTTCTCATCATCATATACACTAGATAAATTAAATCTCATGTTGATAATAGGATTATTTAGTGTGAACAACATAGAATTAATCTGAAGCAAGCACATTTATTAAAAATAAAAATGAGTAGATATGTATGTATATAGGACCTTTGAGAGAGTCTATCTTTGAAGGGGTGCCTGAACACAAGGTTCCACCTGAAGGCCTGAGTGAGGAGCCAGTAAAAGCCAAACCAAAGCTCTGCAGCAAACATACCAAGCCATGCCCATTTTCCATCTTCACCCTTTGTGCTGTGGCTAATTCTATAAAACCATATGAAGCATATGGCCACAAATAATGAGATTGCAAAGGGCCTGTAGATGAGACTTCCTCTGCCCCTTCTTGTCTCAAACAATGGAGAGTACTCAACAACACTGCCCATAACTTTCTTGGTTCTCTATGTCTGCTTCTACTATTTGTTTTTTTTGTGCTATCAGTAAATTGCATTGCACTGCATTTATAGCCAATATATTCCAAGTTTTTTTTATTTATAAAAATTATACAAAATAAAATATATAAAATGAAAAAGTAATATATTTTTCTTATAAATTAAAATTAATTTAAATAAAAAAAATTATTTTAATTTATATGTAAATTTTAACTTGTAAACTTTTTTTATTCACAAGATTCAAAGCTGTGTAAAAAAAAAAAAAAAAAAAAATAGGACAACTTATACACATCGTTTAATTAATTAAATTAGATTCCTTCATCATTGTGTCTTTCTATAAACATCTATAAAGAAAGATATATAAATATTTGAAAGTTCGTACATTATTGACTTCTTAATTTCCATTCAGAGCAAGTGTGCCTTCTTTTTTAATTAAAAGAGGCTGCTGCATAATTTGGTGGTGGTGGCTACTGAGAAGTGGGAAAAATGAGAAACGGTGTGCATCAGAAATGACGATGATCAAGACGTATTGGTTTGTTTTTAAAATATTTTTGTAAATAATTTTAAAAAGAAAGAAAAAGATAAAGATAAAACAGCTGGAAAAATAAAACATAAATAACAAAATAAATAAATAAATATCTGCATAGACCATAGTACGTCGTTATAGGAAGTAAATAATTTAGTAAGTGCGTAGTATGAACCTTAGTAAATATCTGCATGAATATTGGAAAAAAAAAAACCAAAGTCTCACATCGACCAGAGATAAGACAATTAAAGAATATATAAGTGAAAAATAATCGGCACATTATCTTTAAAAATGGGCTTCTTATCCTGGATCATTCAAAAGAGTCACCCACTATTTATCCATGTACCAAGTTCAGTGGAAAATAATTTTCACCTTACAAGCTAGTTTTGTAGGGTTGAGTTAGACTTCCACTATTCTAATTAGGTTAAATCTACTATTCTAATTAGCTAAGAGTTGTTTTTCATTATATATTCTTTAATTGTCTTATTTTTAGTCGATGTGAGACTTGAGTTTTTCTTAATAATGAACTATAGTAAGTCCTTATAGGAAAAATATTTTTTTTTAATTTACAATTTAATGTGATATTTTTATATAACAAAAATATTCAAATTTAAAATTCATAAATATATTTATTTTTATTGATTGAATTTAAAATGCTCTCTCTTAATAAAATTGAAATGTATTATGTATTAAATATAGATGACTATGATAGAATTGTTAAATAATGTATGAGTCAATATCATAATGAAGATGATGATGTACTAAATAATTCAGTAACAACATGATGTATTATGCTCATGCTCTCATGTGTACATATCACAGATATTGGTGCGTTAATTAATCATTTTTTTTTCAAATCAAAATATTTTATTTTTAAAAGCAAGGAAAATGTTCTTGCACAATAGTTTTTTTACAAATTCAATAGTTGGTGACTTTGATTACTTTGGAGGTTATTTTTATATATACGCGTTAAAAATTTGAAAACATGAAAATGAAAATAAAAAAATTTAAATTAAGTTTTGATAACGTTGTGATAATTGGATTCATGATTAATTATAATCATTTTTACAACCCTAATTTTTTTTAGGAAGGAAACTTTTATATTCTTACTATACTGTTTTAATAATGTCTTCGTGGTTCGGTACGCAATTTTAGTTAATTTATTAGATAAAAATTGTTGTAAGAAGTTCATAATAATATATTATGTATTAATACATGTTTTATTTATATCATATTTTAATGAAAAACATATTTTAAAAATTAATATTTAAATTGTTTTTGTAAATTATTTTTAAAGAATAATTTACCCAGTGCATTCTTCAAAGTGTTTTAATCCAATCGTTAATGGTAGCAAAGTCAATCGATATGACACACAAATTGACTTTACCAGCGAGCATGGGTCCCCAACTTGTTGACGACGACAGTTGAATCATTTACGCAAATTGACGATAAATAAAAATATTTCTTATTAGATTGTAAATTTAATAAAAATTAATTTTGAACAAGTTAAATTTAAATTGTTGAATGTAATTAAATTAAGTAATGGCTTCTTAACTTTCTTTAAAAACAAAATATTTATAGTTCATGTAAATTTAAAACATAATCCTACCTAGTGTATGCAGCCGCGTTAAATCTTGAGACCAGCTATTTCACCCTTTGAGGTTCCTCCAACGTAGCGAGGAGATTAATCACTGCTATCGACGGTAGATACTCCAGGAATGGACAAAAAAAATATAGTCCTTTAAATCACCACCTATCAAGTTAATTCTACAATAATAATTGAGTCTAATATAATATTTTATTAATAAAAATATTGATAAGTAAATTTTTGTTTAACAGATTCATCACTGCTATTTTGACAGAAATAGTAAAACAAATTATTTTTAAAATACAAGAACTGAAAAACATCCTTTTTAAAATTTTGGAGACAAAAAAGAAAGTTACACTAAATTTAAGAAATAAAAATACAATTAAAGCTCAATTTTGTTAACATCTTGGAGACTTATGATCACATGCAAAGAATAAAGAGAATAGATAGAGAGAACAGAAATTGTGCATTAATTGATGATGTAAAGTTGAATACTAGCAAGCAAGCATAGAGAGTTGTGTCAACTTCATTGCTGTATGAAAAATCAGCACAAGAATAAGGTTCTTCAGTCTTCACTACTAATTTGAAGATGGGCCAATCAATGTTGGAATGAAATATGGGCTTAGAATTAGATCAACCCATTTCCTATAGGCAGATGATAAACACACCTTCACCCTCCTATAAGTACACCTCCTTTTTTAAAAAAAATATATAAAATGTCTAAATTACCCTTAAAAAAATGAAATTTCGCACCCCACACCCTCCTTCTCCGCACCCCGCACCTCACAACTCCCTTCTTCCTAAAGTGACAAACATTGTAGTCCGCAATTATACCCCCAGTTTCTCTACAGTTACCAGGTCTCTATTATTACCCAAAAGCACGAGGGCCGCCCCAGTTGCAGCGTGCGTGGTTGCTGGCACACGCATTGCACTGAAAAATGTGAGCATGGAAGGAAACGCGCTCAGCGGCATGATTCCGACGGCGATTTCGGCGCTTCCGAGGCTTCAGGTAATGTCGCTCTCTAAGAACAACCTCACTGGCTCCGTTTCGACTTCGGTTTTCTGCAACTGTTCGGTCCACGCACCGTCGCTGCGGATTGTCCATCTCGGATTGAACGGTTTCACGGATTTCGTGGGGCCTGAGACGAGCACGTGTTTTAGCGTTCTTCAGGTTTTGGATATTCAGCACAATCGCATGCGAGGCACGTTTCCGTTGTGGTTGACCAACGTGACCACGTTGACCGTGCTTGATGTTTCGAGCAATACACTTTCCGGCGAGGTTCCGGCTCAAATAGGAAACCTCGTTAAGTTGGAGGAGCTGAAGATGGCTAATAATTCCTTGTCCGGCGCCACTGTAGAGTAACTGGGGGTGCAATTACGGACTACAATGTTTGTCATTTTAGGAAGAAGGAGGGTGTGGGGTGCGGGGAAGGGGGTGTAAATTTAAGAATTTCATATTTTTAAGGGTAATTTAGACATTTTATATATTTTTTTTAAAAAAGGAGGTGTATTTATATGAGAGTGGAGGTGTGTTTATCATCTGCCTTTCCTATATTATATAGGCCCAGAGATGAGAGAGGTAACCTCGTCTACTTTGGGCTTCCATGAACTACTTCAATGTCATTCAATTTTCAAGTGTAGACTACAATAACCAGTAAATGCATACATTAGAAGGATAGGAAATTAAAAATAAAATGAAAGAGAAAAGTGATTGTATATTTATATTTATTGTATATATAAAAATATATTAAATGATAAATTATATAATTTATTCATTACAATATTGTTTTTATTATATAAAATTATTATTTATTAATTTTAAATTAGATTTGATATCAAATAAATATTTCTAAAATGTATTTAACTTATAAAGTGATATTTTATACGATATATAGTGTTTATAATATAATTCAAATAAGATAAAGGGTTTAAAGGTTTAAATAGTAATTTTGATGGTAAAGATTATGAGTTATAATCATCTTACAACTACTTTTACTATTTTTTAAAATTTACATTTCCTTATTACATTGGTGCCACATTACTTATCTATATCAATATACAATAGTATAGTTCATTCACTACAATTTTTTATTTTAAACTTTTTTAATATCAATTTGACAACTTTGGCATGGCATAAAAACATTAATGTTATCCACCACAACGACATGAATTAACACCACGATGACCATGACTTGGTCACGACATCATTGGTTTGTGTTTTGCCAAATGCCAAACCAGTCTGCACTATAATTGGGTCCATTTCCAGGGTAATGGTTAACCCTCTCTCATCTCCATAATTTACTACTTACACTCATATATAACTACAATTTTACAATGCACCATTTGAAAAACCATAGGTGTTGCAATTTTTATATTTAGTGTGGGAGTGCATGTTTATATTTAAAGCATTTATAAATATAAACTTAAAAACACCTTTAACATCAGTTTTTTCACTTAAAAAATACTTTTTATTTTAAATAACATGTTATATATCTTGCCCCAAAATTTCAAGTGTTGATTGAAGTCAACAAGTAAATGTTTAAGACATACACATCGTGAATAGAGTTTTGGGCAAAGATATTGTATTCTTGAACCAAGACAAACTATTACTGTCTCCGAGAGATTTTGGGTCCTATCAAAAAATTCAATATCACATCTCATATGACTATAAATATTAAATACTACTAACATTATTATATAAGGTAAATATTTAATATAAACATAATTACTTTAGTGAAAATTTTACCAACTTTGGCGGGAAAGAGCCTTTTATAGTATATATATATATATATATATATATATATATATACCTACTAATTTCAATGGCGTATATTGCATCACTGCAGAAACACTGAGTGAACTTGGAAGAACTTAACCTAAGTTAATTAAAGAACACATCTAAATAACACACCCACCAAAACTTGGTCCAAGTCAATGATCCATCTCAACATGACATCTCTGTTTAAAAAAGAATTTTTTTTTTCCACAAGAGGTGATCTTATTTAAGTCTATATTACTTTTTAAGATGACATATCTGTCCAAAGTATATATTACTCTTTTGTCCATTGTAAATATTATTTTGAGCCGTACATAAAAACAAATTCAAGCCAAAAGACAAAGGAAATGAAAAATCATAATAACAAAATCATGGGACATAGTATTTATTTACTGTAATAAATTTTTGAGGGCATGCCCATGATGAGAATATGGGGAAAGATAGAACAATAATAATAAAGGAACTGTAAATATACTATATATGTAGGGTTGAAGGTCCTATAAATCCAATTGTAGGTCAATGGGGCACTATCTAAACCCCACAATATGAGAAAGCGATGTATGAATTGTGTATATATCACATGCAACATGCAATGCAAGCATTAGGGTTTCGGCACCCAAATAAAAAAGAAAAGAAAAACTATAAACTACAAAAGAAAATAAAATATCCTTTGGAAGTAGTTGTTCACCAACTAGCTAATTTTATTCCCATTTTGTCTACTTTCACAATGTCATCAATATGTTAGTGGTCCCACTCAATCTCTTCCTATATATCTAATTAGATTACGTGAGATTGCAGTAAAAAATTCGTCCTTGTCCATAACGTGGTATAGTAAGATATCACATGTTACATACGAATTATATATATAAAATTAACATGTGTAAGGATTTTTTTTTTTTTTTTTTTACGAAATCATATAAACTTTTGAAAGAGACAATAATGGGTTTGAAGCAAATAAGATCATTATGCGTAACAATTTTTTTAAAAAATATTTAAAATTGAATGCTAAAATATCTCAGTCTATAATAAGTTTTATTTATTTTTTAACAAACTAACAAAAAGTAACAAACATTCTTCTGGTTTATACATAATTGTTGAAAGATATTGGGTGTGTTTGAAAAAAAAATTATACTTATAAATTTTTATTTTTTATTATTAAAATGTGTTTTTTTTATTTGATATGATTTTAAATTGATATTTAAATATATACAATATTGTGAGAGATCGAGTTCAAATGCCACTAATCAAAGAAAAATTATTAAACCTCTATATACAAATTGTTAGGGACTTTTATTTGATGAAAAGGTTTGCAGAAATTCTTTTAATTTTTTTTATCTAATTTAGTTTTTATTTATCATAATTATTTATAAATTAAATATTAATATTTTAAAATAAATTATTAATAAATAAAAATAATTTTTTGTTACAATATAAATTATTTATTATAAATATAAAATATAATTTATATATTTAAAAATATCTATTTATACCAATTTAAAATATAATTTATATAAACATAATTAATATATATATATATATATATATATAATTTATTATAAATTTTAATTATATATAATAAACATATTTGTACAGGATAAGAATATTACAAAATTAACCTTATTATTTTTAAAGGAATTATTTTTTTTGTTAAAAATTATGCAACATAATATTTTTAAGAATATTATTAAAAATGTAAATGTAAATAAATAACTAATATCATATTTTTATTTTAGAACTTATGCATAATGACTCAATAGGTTTCTACATTTTAAACTCAGTTACTAGCAATGAAAAACATAAATGTAATGACCTAGAATTAACATGTAAATAGTCCATGGATATACATGTAAATTTCATCATACCGAAAATCATAAGAAAATCTCTCAATGGCACTACATCTATAAGTTATACATATATAAATACCTAATAATCCAAAAACTAAACATAAAAATATAGGTTGTCAGGAAAGAAACAACTATACCAATCTAGCTACACCAAAAGAAATCAATAACGTCATTCTTCAGCATGGCTCCCAAAATGTACTCCTCCTCCAACCTATTATTGTCATGCTCTCATATTAAACATGATTATCGTAGTCCAACCATAAGAAAACATGCAAGGATAAACTTATAAAAATATCATAACAAGTGCAAAAGTTAAATATACCACATTATCAACATCAACTCATTAACTTACAATACAACATACCAACACAACTCAACATATCAACTTCTTCTATGAGATTACAACTATTCAACACAACAACTTAGACACGTTCTATGCATTAACAGATACTACTTGCATACTTATCCACACAATTAAGTATATGATTTGCATTTCAACATAGCATATAAACAACATAACACATCATATCAAAAATACAATAACTATATGTGTTGTCACACATTCAACTGAGATATCTTTTATAATACAAGTGAGTAGTTTAAATGATTTGATCCTACCAAACTAACTAACAATGCAATCTTTTTGGGTTAGCTAGATAAACAATTGATTTGGATAAAAATCCATAACATGGCATGGTTTACTAAATTTCATCACTTAAACTAGGAAAGTCTAGTATTCATATCCTGAAGAGCAATTTGAGTGTGAGCCTATCATGACTTTAACATGCATAACTAAGTATCTTATGGGATTAGCCTATCAACTATCCTCTAAATACTATGCCTCTTCCAGTATTTAGTTAGGGATTTTGGCCCCCAACCTAGTACTTTACTCTATTTGGTCACTTTGTACACGTATGGTTCTTTCCCCCATATGAATTTATATTGGTCACTTTGTACACGTATGACTCGACCTAACCCTCATGCAGATCGATATTTGGTTGCTTTGTACACATATAACTTGATCTGACCCCTATAAGGTATCAACTAAAGTCCTAGAGAAGACTCAATACTTCACTTCAAAAGTTAACTTCTCAATAAAGGTTTTTAATAACCAGGCTTGTAGAGAACCATAGTAATATATCCTCACAATGGGATACACAACTTTTAAAACAATACCTCTTCTATAGTTCTAGTTAATCAGTACAACTTGACACAATGCCTTAAGCATTCTCTACACAACTACTCAACAATACACAACATGACAATCTTGTGCCTAACATTAGTGAGGCAAATAGGCTTGGTTTGCATCATGCCATCGCCTTAAAGTTGTGCCCGACGCGATGGTGATTTTTGCGCTTGGTAGAATTACGAATTTGGCTCATCCAACCTAAAAATCATAAATTTCTAGCATGTAATGGCAAAAACCACACCTACACAACATAAGAAATTCAATTCCAACCAAAATAACAACATGCAACCAAGAAATGATCACAACTAACCAAAAAATATTCCCAACATGTTCAAGAACCTCAACCCCACAACACAAGAATTCTAACTCAAAGTCAACCACACAACCACAATTTTTTGAATGAAACAACATATAACTCAGACAATTCAACAAAGATTCAAGTTATAGCTTCCCTTACCTCTGAATCACCTACAATATCAAGGGTAGAAGAAGAAAGAAAGTGAGGTCTTTTAAAGAGGTCTACATGTATACTAAGACTCTAATTCGAAGCTCTCTAAGCTCAAATCTCTACTCAGAAACTCTACTACGATCTTCCACATTCTTGGAAAGGTTAGGAAGAAGCAAGAATAATTTCAAGATCCATAGTTCCTATCTCTAACTTTTCTTAAAAATGAACTTATGAAGCTTAAATTTTAAATAAAACTTTACATTATCTTTCTCAAACAAGTCAACTTGACCTTTGCTTAGAAAAACTCCTAAACAATTGAAACTCATAAGAATTTTTAAATTCTTCGAGTTTATCGACAATTAACTACTAACCACAACAATAATTAAAATTAATAAAATCAACAATAATTCTTGAAATTAACTTATGTATAAATTAATTTATAAAAGTTCTTTCATTTAGCTTATCCAAAAGCTGATCTTAAGTTTAACATAAGCTAATTTATAAAATTATAATTTTTCCTTTTATCATCACACATATTATAAAATAAAAGGAATATTAATTAAATTAAAATAACATGATTAACTTCATGTAAGATAATTTTTTATCCTTCTAGTATTACAATTATGCGATTTTGGTCCCTAAGGTTCTAATTGAACAATTTTAGTCCCCTATATATTAAAATTATGTATTTTTGTCCCCCAAATTTTAATTAAGCAAATTTAGTTCCTCAAGTATCATAATTGTACGATTTTAATTCCTCAAGTATTGTAAGTATACAATTTTTTACCTACTTAAGTTACATATAAACTAATTTTTATTCATGTATTGAATGATATATATTTATTATTGAATAAACACCCAATTTGATCCTTGAAAAATGGTAAAGGTAGTCGATAGGTCCTTAAAAGGTTTTTTGTGGTATCTAGGCCCCTAAATTTCAACTACATTATGCAAGTTAGCCATTTTTGTTATACTCATTTACTAACTATGTTAGTTTCTTGAACAATTAACAATTAACTGTCAAGTTATTGTTCTTTCTTAATTATCTAATATGGACTACAATGTTTATCTATCAGCATTAAACACTTTGTCATGTTTACATATTTTGTTCATGAGTGCTTTGGTTAAAATGGAAGGTTGTTGTTGGGTTTCATAGGATTTCCTATAGTTAGGTTTTTTTTGCCTTAGTTATCCTAATTTTTCTGCCTGTTTTAATTACAAGTTTAGGATTGTAAACCCTAAATTATTGAATTTGGGGTTTAGCAAAATGAGTGATCATTTTGAAATATCTCAAGCAAGGATGTGTCAATCAAATATGGGTACTATTATTATATTTAATGATTTGCAAATCTCATCTAATAGAAATGGGAAAGAGCTTAGTGGTAATGATAGTGAGAAAAAAAGAAACAAATCATTCAAATGTAACTTAAGTAATTTTAAAATTAAATTAAAAATTAAACCTTACTTTATCACATGTCTAAATCTACTTAATTTGTAACTATTGCATGTCAACTAGGAGAGAGAATATGTGTTAATGTAACAATTAATGGTTAATTGCTCATAATACTAACAAAGCTAATAACTAAATATAACTTTGGGGTTGGTCTAACAACGAAACCAACAAAATTCTCGCTTTAGTCCCCCTTCAAAAAAAGTATTTTATGTTAGTATCTATGTAATTTGTTAAAAGCTTCATAACTTAAAAGTCACTTTTTGTTTCTTACAAATAAACTTTAAAAAATCTATCTCTAGAAGATATAAAAATATAATAATTTTTTAAGACTCATTTCTAAAATATATATTTTTTTTTATCAAAAATATTATTATTAATTTTAAAAAAAATCTTCCTTTAAGATTTGTTTTAGGCCTAATAATATATTGGGTCAACCATGAGTATAATAGAAGGTCTAATTTGTATAACAAAGTTAAAATTTAAATACTCGAATGCTACAAAAAATATTTTAGAAATTTATTAACCACATCTACCATCTTTCAAGGACAAAATTGAGTGTTTACTCATCTATTATTACTAAAATTACTAATATATGTGACTTAAATAAGATAAACTTTATATAATTAGGATACTTGCTAAACTTTAGAGATTAAAATTTTGCTTAACTAGAAATTGAGAGATCAAAATTGCATGTCTTCAACACTTAAAAGATTAAACTTTTTTAATTAAAACTTGAGAGACTAAAATCACATAACTACTATATCAAAGAACTAAAAATATATTTAAAATTAATTTTTTATGAGTCAAAATTACAATAATAATAATAAAATTTAAATTTAAGACCCTATATATACTTTTTCAATATTTCAATTTTTTACCACTGCACTTACTACAAGGTTATCGATTAAAATTATTTGCTCAACATGCAATAATTTGTGATTTTATCTGTTGGAAAATGATAACCAAAGCTATAAGAACATTGAAGGAAATTTTTCAATAATATTGAGAAATATAATCATGCACTTTCTCGTAATTTCAAATACAACTTATTTATTTATTTATTTAGAGTATACAACGAAAACAAAACTAATATTTAACAAAAGTTCCTTAATTAGAAAACACTAGGCAGGACCCTTATTTGTTATTTTCTCCTTTTTTATTTATTACTATCAATCAATTTTATCGCAATTATTGGAGACAAAGTGAGAGAAATAAGGAAAGGAAAAAAAAAAAGAAAAGAAAAAAGAATTTGCCTTTATGCTGTCCAACATTTGTTTCTCTCACCATCTCTTTCATTTTCTATTAGGGGTCATCGTCACCCACGGTTGTTTGCTTGGACGGTGCCACCGATGACGTGGCATCGCATAATTATTACAGAACCTCAAGGGCAAAAGAGTCATTTCTGCAAAAGGCACCAAAGTGGACAAAAGTACATCACAATGAAACGAAAAGGGTGGGTCTAAAATACGAACGGGTGCACACGATTCCGCACTCTCATCTCTTTGAACTTGACTATAGCTGAAACAAAAAATTTGTCTCAACAGCTTTCGGATTCTTTCAAACCCACCCATCACTTTCTCTCTCTAACGCTCCCTCTCTCTGCAATTTCCCTATCGGAGATTTTATTGACGTCTCGACAAATTTTCAGAGTCACGTTTGTATAGAGGCCTTGGAAGGTGAGTTTTTTTTTTTTTTTTTTTTTGGATTTTCATGGGGATTTAGTGAAGGTGGAAGCTTTGATGGTTTTTGGATAATGGGTTTTGGAGTATTTTGTGTTTCGTTGGTGGGTTTCTGTTGAATTGTATGAGCGAGGTGTTTTAAGTTTTCGTTTGTTTTTGTCGTTCTTCGCTTTTTTGCTTCGTTGGTTGTCGTTTCAATTCATGTTTTTCTGTTTCGGCGTTTGATGATGTTTTCTGTCTTTTTCGGGTCGTTTTGACCAACTTGAGGGGCTTTTAATTTGCAGTGCTCTTCACTCTACCGTGTCGGGGTGGAGAAACTTTGGAAAATAGAAATTCAATGTTTTTTTTTTTTAATGTTTTTTTATTTTATTTTTGGTGATCTTTTTATTCTGAAGGGGGTGGTTTGGACTGAAAAAGCCTTTGGAAAAAAAATATAGTGTGCGGATTTTAAAGTGTTTTGGTTCTGTTTTGTTGCATGCCGAATTTGAATTGAATTGCCTGCAGTTTTTTGCATTTTGTGTTTGGAGCCTTTTCGCACTGTCCTTAACTTCTCAGCTCGTTGTGAAAAATGGGTTTTGTGAATGGATTCATAACATGCATTGTTGATGCTGCAATATACTTCGTTCTTTGGTGGGGTGTTGTTGTGTGAGGAGTATGTTGTTTTTGAAGGTTCTTACATGATGGAATTGGAAGGTATTCTGGAATCTTAGAGGCTGTTGGATATACTCGAAAATAAGCTATTTAGGTCAAAAGTGGTTTTGAGAGAGAATCTTACTGTTTCAATCTATTCAATGGACCTAAGGGCAAGTAGCATCACTGGTTTTAGGGTTCTATGATGTCTCTTAATTCTGAACACTGCACAACAATAAGGTTTTATTCCCCTTGGTGGGAGAATGTTCCTGTGTCTGCCACAAAGTCATTGCAAGACTTTTGGTATCTGGAGTTTTGTTTCTTTAACTTTGTGGTGGTCTTTCTCATGATTCTTGAAATGTGGAGTTGTTTTAATTTTGATATTTATAATTTATTAGTATATGATGAAACTGCTTTTATTTTAATTTCTTTCTTGTTACATATTATTTATTATTTATAACAGGTTGGCTTCAAACTACTTAATAATTAGATATTACACGCAATGGTGGCAAAAATCCGGCAAAGTGGTACTGAGTCTCCGAATCCTAATCCAAAACCTGAGGTTGGAGAGATTGACACAAGCCCGCCTTTTCAGTCTGTTAAAGATGCTGTCTCTCTATTTGGTGAAGGTGCTTTCTCTGGTGAAAAACCCTTTAAGAAGGCAAAACCTTATTCTGCTGAGGTAATTGTCGTTTTGTATCTGTATGTGTTCTCAACCACATATCCCATGTTTCATGACTATATTGGACGTTGCATGGTGTGGCATAAACATTGTATAATTTTCATGGTAGTCTATTTAACCCTTTAATTAAAAAAAAAGAAAAAGAGAGAGAATAAGAATTCAAACCTTTATGATGGATTATTTATATGCATTGAATGGAGACCCAGAATGCTTGATAAAAAGTTTACACTATTTTATTGTCTCATCCCAAGTTTCTTTCCATTATGCAAGGAGGCACTTGACTCTGTTAACAGTGTCAGACTTGTCCTTGTAATAGTACTTGAAAATGCAGACTGAATTTTATTGAATGACTCAGGAAATTTTCCCTGTACTGATAAAAATATGGTATCAGTTCCAGAGGAAGGTTCTGTTAATACAAGTGTATCCTCCCTCTTTCTCTATAGAAAAACTTGAACATAATTAGTCATAAAACCCTACAGGAGACCTCTATGACCAAAGCCCTCAAAACCATGCTCAATCCATGTGTACCTCTCTTCTTCCCCTCACACACACATCCTTGAACCCTTCATCTCCTCTGTCTCTAACTGTAACATCAACATTCTGTTATGTTGCTGCCTGATCACATGAATATTCTCAATATTCTCCATGCTGTGATCCTTTGCTCATTGGTCTAACATACTTTCAAATAAAAATATACCAATTCATATTAAATTCCCCTTTTATTATCATTTTTCTCCTTTGAAAAGTGAACACCCTGTGCATCTTATTACAAATTGAACCTTTTTGGTCTATTTGAGAGGAAATATCATACATCTTATGGTAAATCTTACCTTGTTAGTAATGGCTTTTCAGTTTTAATTGCTTTGAAAGTTCTGATAGCATTTTCAATATATTTTGATTTTTTTTAAATAATCATTCTCGGTTTGACTACATAAATGGTTTGGAGAATAAATAAGGTTTTTTCTAAACTTGTTAGTTTTCTATACAAAATTGTGTGCACATATATAGTGCATGGGAATCAGAAACAAGAATTCCGTGGTGTCTTGACAATGTTCATGGTTGAAAGATATTAAAACTACATTGGTATACTTTGTTTTTCCTCAGTTTTTTTATTTATTTTATTTTATTTATTTATTTATTTATTTTAAGATTTGAATACAAGATGATGTGATGTTCGTCATTTAATAGGGAATATTTTTTGAATGGATGAATTAATAAAAGTTTCAACTGATTTGAGGGTAACATTACATTTTCCATGTATCATTATGTAAAACTATATCCTTCTTTCAAGGATAGCTTTAATTGTACTTTGTCCGTTACATTTTGTATTTTACAATTTGTTCATTCACTAGAGAGTTTTGGCCAAGGAGACACAACTTCATGTAGCCCAAAAAGAGCTGAACAAGTTAAGGGAGCAAGTAAAGAATGCTGAAACTACTAAGGCTCAAGCTCTTGTGGAGCTTGAAAGGGCTAAAAGTTCAGTTGAGGAACTGGCACAAAAGATAAAAGTTATTGGTGAATCTAGGGAGTTAGCAATCAAGGCAACAGAAGCTGCAAAGAGTCAGGCAAAACAACTTACGGAAGAGAAGTATGGTGCCCCTGACGATGGTGCTTTGAAGGAAGAGTTAGAAGCTGCAGTTAAAAGGTATACATCTGTGATGACAGAACTTGATGCTGCAAAGCAAGAACTGAGCAAGACTCGGCAAGAGTATGATTCTTCCTTGGTCGTAAAAGAGTCTGCTTTCAAGCAAGCAGCAGAAGCTGGAGAAGGAATGAAGGAAAACACAGAAAGAGCATCTGAGCTTTCAAAAGAGATTTCATCTTTAAAGGAGTCAATTGAGCAAGCGAAGCTTGCATCTATTGTAGCACAGCAACAGCAAGCAATGATTGTAGCTGAGAAAGATGTTCTAAGACAATCATATAAAGCTACCCTGGAACAATCTGAAAAGAGATTGCTTGCTTTAAAGAAGGAATTTAATCCTGAGCTTGCCAAAAATCTTGAAATGCAGCTGGCTGAGACAATGAGTGAAATTGGCGCTCTGCAAAAGGAAATGGAAAATAAAAGAACTTCAGACTTGGACTCAGTGAAAAGTGTCACTTTGGAGCTTGACGATGCTAAGGAATCACTGCAAAAAGTAGCAGATGAGGAAAGTTCTCTTAGAAGCTTGGTGGAATCTCTTAAGGTGGAACTAGAGAATGTAAAGAGAGAACATTCTGAATTGAAGGAGAAGGAATCTGAAACTGAATCAATTGTTGGGAATCTGCACGTCAAGCTCCGCAAAAGCAAGTCTGAGCTTGAAGTCTGCATGGCAGAAGAATCTAAAGTTAGAGGTGCATCCGAGGAAATGATCTTGACACTTAGCCAGCTGACATCTGAAACTGAAAATGCAAGGCGGGAAGCAGAAGATATGAAGAACAAAACTGCAGAATTGAAGAAAGAAGCTGAAGTGACCATGCTTGCATTAGAAGAAGCAGAGAAAAAGCTTAAAGTGGCACTGGAAGAAGCAGAAGCAGCAAAGGCAGCCGAGGCAAGTGCCCTTCACCGGATTACGGAGTTAACGGAAAGGACTACTGCTGCACGTGCCTCAACATCTGAATCTGGTGCTGTGATTACAATCTCAAAGGAGGAGTTTAACTCTCTAAGCCATAAAGTTGAGGAGTCTGATAAGTTAGCAGACATGAAAGTGGCTGCTGCCAAGGCACAGGTTGAGGCTGTGAAGGCTAGTGAAAATGAGGCTCTCAAAAGGTTGGAGACAACTCAGAAGGAGATTGAGGATATAAAATCTGCAACACAGGAGGCTTTGAAAAAGGCTGAAATGGCTGAAGCTGCAAAAAGGGTAGTTGAGAGTGAGCTCCGAAGATGGCGAGAGAGGGAGCAGAAGAAGGCAGCAGAAGCTGCTTCTCGAATTCTGGCCGAAACCCAGGTGTCAACAGAACCATCTCCTCAACACTATAGGATTCAAAAGCAGAATCCTCCACGTACAGCAGTGGAGGTGAGAAAGCTTGAAAAGGAGGTTTCAGTTTCAAAGAAAGCCCTCTTGCCTAATATTAGTGGCATCTTTCATAGGAAGAAGAACCAGGTTGAGGGTGGTTCTCCTTCTTATCTTCCTGGTGAGAACCCTGTATGAAATCTGAAATGTTTTAGTGGTTTGTGCAGCTCTTAAATGTGAGAGGAACATTTATTTGTGTGTAGTTGAGGAATGTGATCAGATTTTGTTTTGTAGTATGTTTGAAGGAAATGATTGTGTAGTGTTTATAGTTTGGTGACAAATTGGGGGAGCATCATGTAAATGGGGCCAGAAGTAAGATTAAAACCTATTTGTATTTTTCTGTTGATACTAAGCTTTCCTGTCTGGTAGTTTGAACTATAATTGAAGGAAAGGTTTGTGTAGTGTTAATAGCTTGGTGACAATTCTAGGAAATGCATCATGTAAACGGAACAAGTAGTAAGATTACAGTTTCTTTATTTTTTTTGGTTGCTACTAAGCTTTCATGTCTGCTATTTTGAACTTGTATTTGTGTAACTTTCTGTTGCTATACAAAATTTGTTTTTCTGATTTGGTCCCAGTATGAAAAGAAATATTTGTAGGTATTCCAAAGTTTTATCGTTGTGAGACCAAGTTTATGGATTTTTATCTATGATTTCATTTTGAGCCTTTTTTTTACACTTTGATTCGTGTACACTACTTTTCAGTGTGGTTCTATTTGAATTATGAAAAACTTTTTAAGTACCTCTCTATACATACTAAATTACAAATACCATGTTAGGCTGAGGAAAAAAAATGCAATAGAACTGGAAACAGGAATTATACCAAGTTTGAGTAATTTTGACCATAAATGAAAGAGTAGAAATAAAGGTGATTCACTGCACTTTCCAACAAAAAATATAAATAAAAATAAAAGAAATCAACCGCTTTAGTACTTAAAAAGTTACATTAAATTCTCTCATTTTAATTTTTCTAGGATTTGTTTGAGTAAATTATGCTATCTTCTTCTAAGAGATAAAAGTATCACATTTTTTTTATGTTAAAATATATAATTTAATTTATTTAATTTGAAGTTGCTAATATAAATTGCATTTTTTCTCTTATGAGATGTAAATATTGCATTATTCATTTTTTATATGTTAAAATGTCAAACAAATTACATTTTTGCAGATAGAAATATTATATTATCACTTTCTTATTATATTAATTTAGAGTATTTAACATAATATTACTAAATAATATTCTTCATAAGGTTTTAAAATATATTTTAAAAATATTTCTAGTTCATCTTTCACTTGATTAAATTTAAAAAAAAATAATTAAATTTAAATTAATTTATTAAATGAATAAATAAAATATAAAATATAAAATAAATTATATATATAAGAATTAAATTTTGTAATAATTATATTTTATTTAATGATAAACTTTTAATATAAAAATATTTATTTAAAAATTATATATTAATATACATATTTTAGTATTATATAAGTTAAATATAATAAGAAATAGTGACAGATCCAAAAAATTTGTTAAATGGGGACAATAAAATATTATGTATCATTTTTACTAAAAAAATTTAATTATTATTTGAAAAATATATTTGTATGGTAAAAAATTTAAAATAACTTATCTTAATAAATTAAATTCTTTTATAAATAGAGTGATAAGTTTTTTTTATTTTTTTTATTTAAGATTATATTTAAGTATCACTTTATAATTTTTTGTGACTTATTTAATATTAGAGGAATAAAATAGTAAAAATTAATAAGATAAAAATAATAAAATTATCAATTTTTTTCTTTAAGTATTTTCTAAATTTTTATACTTATTTAAAATAGAAATATGTTTAAGTTAAAAATACGGTTTGGCAATTACTCTAATTCCTCTTAATATAGATTCTCTCCTACCAACACAATATACATATACATGATCCGATGGTGAAAAAATAAAATAAAAATTGAAAAATAACCTACATTAGTTATGACACATTTAATGAGTAAAGAAGTAATAAATCTTTTAGTAAAAAAAATATAGTATATTATAATAATTAATAATAAGAAGGGATTGATAGACTTACTCTACTAAATAATTCATGTTCTACATTAAGTATTCATCCGATCAATTAGAAGTTTTTAATGTATAAATCAAATTTATAAAATTTTAAAAAAATAAAAATTATTTGATACTCTGTTTCATTAATTTAATTTGATGGATAATTATAAAAAAAAAATTATATGTTATATTGAATTTATCTAATGAAGTATCATATGATTTTCAATCTTTTTTAAAATTGTAAACTTAATCTATACATCAAAATTTTTTAATTTAACAATTGGTTTTTTAAAATTTTGATATAGAACATTAGTTATTGAATAGAATAGATCTATCTAGACTTACTTTTAGAGAAAGTAAATTTTTTTCCTCATAAAAAATTAAGATAATTTTGTCACAAAATAAAAGTAATTAAATAATAAAATAAAATATTAATATATTTTATTATATTAGATATAATAGGATAATTAAAATATATTTAATAATATATATTTTATAAACGCAATAGATATAATATATTTTTTTAAAAGTGACATTATTAAAATTCATAAATAATTATTATAATGACATTATTTTTAAGAAGAGAAATTATTGCATACATATAATATAAAAAAATTATTACACAGAGAATTTATGAAGGAATTTTCTTATTATATATAAAGGAAGAGAATATTTTTCTTTTTAACTTTTAAAACACTAATTAAATTAAATCTAGCCAAAATTATTTAAATAATAATTTATGATAAAATATACAAAATTTCCATACCTCAATACAAGCTCTAACTATAAGATAATATTCCATTGTCTAATTTGAAATTCCAAATATTTTGCTATATAAAGAATGGAGTTCTCACTCATTCAAAACAACACACTCTTGCACTTTTAAAATGCAAGAAAACCAAGAAACACATTGAATAATACAGCAAGAAGATGAAAAAAAAAGATAGGCTACACATAATTCCATCGGTGGTGAGAGTGAGCAATTTTTCTTTTCTCCTTTCTCAACTCCTTTCTCAATTTCCCTTAGCCTTTACCTTTGTGCTTGTCTTTTGTCTTGTGTAGCAAATATTGTTATTCTTTATTTATTTTTTCTTTGTTGTTTTGAAGATGGTTAAATATTTAAAGACATCTTTCTTTTATTGAAAAGTTTTAAATTTGTTAACAAGTTTTTAATTGTAAACATGGTAGTGACTTGGGTTGTTATTTCCTATTTTAAAACGTTTTCTTCGTGTTCTTTTGGGATTTAATTTATGATGTGTGAGTGTGGTTCTTCTTTTAATGCGACAAGTTTGTTAATAATGAGAAAATATAATATTTTGCTTATTTCTCTTTTGAAATATTGTTATTTTTATTTACTTTTTCTTGATTGTTTTGAAGATTGTTAAAGATTTAAAGGTATCTTCTTCTTTTTTTATTGGATCTTTTTGAATTTTTTAAGATGTTTTAATTGTAAATATGGTTGTGGTTTGAGTTTCAATTCTTGATTTTGAAATATTCTCAATTTTATTGTTAAAGAAATAACATAATTAGTATAATACAAAAACTAAAATAAAAATAAAAAAGACTAAAATAGAAAAGAGTAATTTTACAAAGATTATTTAAAAAATAATTTTATAAGGATCAAAATAAATATATTAAATTATAATGACTAAATATTAATTTATGACTATTAAATGAAAGCGTTCTAGGATTTGTTATTAAATAATATATTTTTGGGATTTTTTCTTCAACAAAGATATTTTAGGAAGTTTTCCTAATCTTGTATATCTTACAATTTATCTATTTTGATTTTACTTTTGAGTTAAAATTTAATATTCAAAATAATTATTAATAACTAAATATAATACTATAAAGTGTTTATTAAAAAATTTTATTTCATTTTTTATGTCCACAATTGATTATATACTACAAATTTTAAATATAATGTAATTTATATATTAAAAAATATTTATTTATTATAAATTTTAATTATATAAATAAAAGCATGACTTAAATATAATGAGTTTTGAGTTTGGTCCCTGTAAATATGATTTATTTATTTTTATATATATTTCATCATCATAAAACTTGTAAATATTGTTTTTAATATGTGTAAAATGAACAAATTTTGGTTTTGGACCCTATGAGATATTTTTATTTGATTTTTATGTTTCTAAAATTTAAAGTCATAATTTTTTGTCCCTAATGATCATTTTAAGGTATTTATATAATGCTACATTCATCCCTAATTATATGACTCTTTCAACTAAATTACAACTTTTAAGAAAATTAGTTAATTTATTTTAAAACATTAAATTGGTTAATAATTTAAGCCATTTTAAAAAAAAATATGCTTAATATCTATTAAATAAAAATTCACCTTTTTCACTTAATCATTTCACACCTAATTAATTAATGTTTGGGAGAGATATCCAATCCTAATAATAGAGATAATGTTTTATCCAATTAATTTCAACAATTTGTTGTCTTTTGTCTAAAAGAATTGTTAATTAAATAAGATTATTTTTAATATATAATTAATGTAAGTGACAATTAGAAGATGGTCTTATATAAAAGGACAAACAAAAAAAAGTGAAAAGGATTTTATATCTAAGGAATAAAGTATATTACTTAGTTTGAGAATTTATAAAAAATTAGAAGTATCACATGTGGATAAAATATGACACTAATAGTGTGTTTGGATGAGGAATTTTACAAATTCAAGGAATTTTAAATTCTTGGTATTTGAATTACTTTGATTTCAATTTCTATTATTTTTAAAATATTTTGTTTGGATGAGTCAATTCAAATTTCTTAAATTTTAAATTGTTAGGTTGAATATGATAATTTTATTCCATCATAGTAAAATTGATTTTAAAAATATATTTATATGTTGAGATTTTTAAATTAAATTTTATAAAAATAAATATTAATTCATTTTTTAAATATTTATTAATTTTAAAAATTAATATTAGATAATATTTAATAATTTTAACAATTAATATTAGATAATGTTTAACAATTTTAAAAATATTTTTAAATATCTAATAATTAAAAAAATAAAGAGATAAGATAAAATATATAGGTGAAATAAGAAAAACAAATATGAGGAATTTGAAATTCTCCCATTTTTGGGAGAAATTGAAATTCTACTATTTTAAAGAATTTCAAAAATGATTGGATTTCAAATTCTTTGTAAATTCCTCATCCAAACAAAGCATTTCATCTCAAAGAATTTGAAATTCTTCAAATAAATGAATTATCCCATAGAAATTTCTCATCCAAACACACCATAATTGTGAGTACCATCTAGAATAGTCACATAACTTTCTAATAAACGCAATAATATAATATATACTTTTTTTTTATAGTTACGCTATTATAATTCATGAATAATTAATATAATATCTTCATTTTTAAGAAGAGAAATTATTGCATACAAATAATATATATAAAAAAGAAATTATAACATAGAGAATTTATGATGAAATTGTCTTATTATAAATAAAATAAGAATATTTTTCTTTGTAACTTTTGAAAAGACTAATTAATTGAAATCTAGCCAAAATTAATTCAATAACCATGAAATATACAAAATTTTCGCACCTCAATACAAGTACTAACCAAAAGATAATCTTATCTGGTGTCTAGATTGAAATTTCAAATATTTTGCTTTATAAAGAATAAAGTTCTCACTCATAGAAAATAACACACTCTTGCACTTTTAACATGCAAGGAAACTAAGAAACTCATTCAACAAGAGCAAGAAGATGAAAAAAAAAAAATAGGTAACACATAATTCAATCGTTTATCAAATACTCTTGGTGAGAGAGGACAATTTTTCTTTCTTCATTTCTCAACTCCCCCGGTCTTCTCCCTTAGCCTTTACATGTGTGTGTTTGTCTTTTGCCTTGTGTAGTAAATATTGTTATTATTTATTTATTTTTTCGTGGTTGTTTTGAAGATGGTTAAAGATTTAAAGCCATCTTTCTATTGTTGAAATATTTTAAATTTGTTAACAAGTTTTTAATTGTGAATATGGTAGTGGCTTAGGTTGTTATCTTTGATTTTAAAACATTTTCTTAGAGTTCTTTTGGGGTTTGATCTATGACATGTGGGTGTGGTTATTCTTTTACGTGACAACCGACAAGTTGTTATTCATGAGAAAAGATAATATTTTTCTTATTTTTCTTTTGAAATATTGTTATTTTTCTTTATTTTTTCTTGATTGTTTCAAAGATTGTTAAAGATTTAGAGGTATCTTTATTTTATTGGATCATTTTTTAAATTTGTTAACAAGTTTTAATTGTGCACATGGTTGTGGTTTGAGTTGCCATTCTTGATTTTGAAATATTCTCAATTTTTATTTATTTTTATCTTGGTTGTTTTAAAGATAATTAAAGATTTAAAGTTCTGTCTTTTGTTGGAATGCTTTAAATTTGTTAACAAGTTTTACATTGTGAACATGATTTTATTTTAAAGTTATAATATTTGAATGGGAACATGAGTTTCATATTTTATTATGCAGTTTATTAATTTAACAAAATTGTTATTTTGTATATTCTGTTATCTTAGATTTCTTTAAATTTTTGATTGTGAAATTATTTTGAATTCTCTATGATATATCACTTTGTGTTTTTTCTCATGAATTTAAAAGATGTATAAGGTCCTTGTGCTAGGATTTTTCAAGCATGCGAGTCACATGCTTAAAATTCATGGTAAAATTCATGTTAATCATAGAATTGTAGTTTCTTTAACCAATTGGAATATAGAACAACTTGTTACACAATGTTTTTTGAAACTAATTGAGAGGGCCGAATTTAAAAAAGAAGATTATTAAGGTTACAATAATAAGAGAGATCATAGTAAAAAATGTGATGAATTCTTTTTACACATTTATGACAATGACCTCTCTTATTATATATAACCTTGGTAATCTTCTTTTTTAAATTCAGCCATCTCAATCAGTTTCAAAAAACATTATATAGTAAGTTATTCTATATTGCAATAGGTTAAAGGAAGTATAGTTTTATGACTAATATGAATTTCACCATTAGCTCTAAGCATGTGACTTGCATTCTTGAAGAATCGCAAGGACTTTTATGCATGTGAATTTCAACACAAAGAATAATGTATCATATATGATTGAAAATAAATTCATAAAGAAAGAAATCTAACATAACTAAATATGAAGAAAAAAACAATTTTGTTAAAACTAGTAAATAATATTTGTTAGTTATAAGAAAGAGTGCAGTAGAGTCCAACATTATATTCCTTAATCTCACATATATTGTGACCCAAAAGACACTATTATGGGACATTTTGTGGGTAATTTTACTGGTATATAGATTTTTGTGGATAGTTTTAAGAGAAAGGTTTTGGAATTTGGTTTGAGAAGGTTTTTTACTTTATAAAGGATATCACGGCTCTTTCAATGACACTTTTTTTCCTTCAAAATTTTAAGGTGTCTTTAAAAAAAATTATAATTTTAAAATTTCACAATACTCATTATGTTAACTCCGTTTTTATTTTGTATTTTGAACAATAACATCCTTTCTCTATGTTAATAGTTATACTAAGGTTTAAATATGTTTCTGTTAGAATTAATTTACCATTTTTTCTAGTTTTGGTTCTTGTAGTTTTTTAAACCATTCTAGTGAAATTGAATACTTTGTGTCTCTTATGAGAATAGTTATATTTAGGTTTAAATATTGTTTTAATTGTTTTGAACATGGTTAAAGATTTAAGGGTATCTTTATTTTATTGGAATATTTTAAATTTTTGAACAATTTTTAAATTTTAAACATGGTTTAGGTTCTCATCATTGATTTTGAAAATTTTTGATTTTGCCATGTTAAACCTGCAAATATGCAAAAATAGGAAGTAAATGTTTGGTTAGAATAGTCTGCTAAATGGGAACATGAGTTTGATGTTTTATTATGCAGTTTATTAGTTTAACATAATTGTTGTTTTGTATATTTTGTTATGTTAGATTTCTTTAGGTTTTTGATTCTTTTGAATAGTCTATGATATATTACTTTGTATTTTTCCTCCTGAATTTAAAGGATGTAGTCCTAGGATTCTTCAAAGATGTAAGTCACATGTTTTGGACCAAACAGTGAAATTCACGTTAATCATAAAATTATAACTACTTTTACCAACCAGAAATCATATAGCAATTTGCAATACAATATTTTATTTTGACATTGATTGAGTATGTTAAAATTAATAAAAAAAATTACTAAGGTTACAAATATAAGAGAAGTCATAGCCATAGATGCGATGAAATTTACTAAATGAATTAAACTTAAACCGCATTCAAAGAATATATTCTTAACTTACTCGTTTTATTTATTGTTCTGATTCTTCTTTTATCCGTTACAGATAATTTTAGAGTCACTTATGTGTCTTGTCACATTTTGTTGGGGGATGTTCTTCCTAATTCTTGTTTAAAATCTTATAAACAACACAAGCTATTATTGTTTGAAAAAAGTAAATATGATTTTTAATTAAACCTTTTGTCCTTGATCTGCATCATGTGTGTAAAATCAAATTCCATGATTACTTATATCGGTGACGGATCCAGAAATTTTAAATAGTGGAGGCAATGTTTATTTATATATTTATATAGTATTAAAAATTTTATATATAACTTTTAAAAGTATAAATATATTATAATTATTTTTAACAAGTTTTTATATCTAAATAATGGTTAAGGATGAAAATAAATTAGGTCAGACTATGTTATATTATAATTTAATGGGTTTGAACCTAACTTTATTTAAAAATACATGTCTTAAATATGACGACATATTTATTTGTCATAACATTTTTTAAATGTTTAATTAGAACTATAATCTTAAAGACCTACTTTATAACAATTTAATATTAATAAAAACATAAAAATAAATATATTAAATTTTATAAGAATCAAGTTTAATTTATTTATAATGTAAACATGTTTTTAATATGTGATATAAATTTTTAGGTATAATAAAAATTTTAAATAGAACATAAAATTTCTGATCTTTCCTATTTTAAAATTTTTGGTCAACATATATAATAAATAGAAAGCACAAAAAATAAACATGCATGCTGTAAATTTTATTTTATCAAAAATTAATTTTTTAATATATTATATTATATATGTGAGCATTAATATATATATATATATATATAATTATAATAAAATTTTAAAAAAAATTAATTTGTTATTAAAGAATATTATTTATCACATATGAGAATTAATCTCATTCAAAAGTTTGACAAATATCAAATAGATGAACAACTCCTCTGAATTTATATTTTATACATATAATAATTTATATATATATATATATATATATATATCAGAATATAATTTTTATTTTTTAAAATATATTATTATTTTTATAAAATAATTATGTATGTGTAAATTGGTAGTGGGGGCAAGTGCCCCTACTCTATCATACGTAGATACATCACTGGGTAAGAAGTACTTTATCATAAAACACTAGTTTATTTAGATAATGTAAAATATTTTATTAGAAACATCAATTAAATAATATCTTAATATTATATATTATCTTTTAATATATATAATTAATACTATATAATGAAAAGCCTATTTTATTTAAATATTTATAAGAATGTTACATTAACTACATTGATTAAATATTATTTTAATACTTATCTTTGATTTTATTATACTTATATATACATATATAATTTTTATTTTGATATATAACTTTAAAATATTTTGTAAAATTAATAATGAAAAATATATTTTTGAATATATAATTAGTTTAGCAAAATTTATAAAAAAAATATAATAATAACTAAATATATAAATTAAGAGATAAGTTATTAAAGTGTAACATATTTGAATTTGTTAAGAATGAAAGTGCTTATTTTAGCACAAAAAAAAAGAGTGGTATAATATTTAAATTTGTGAAAGAATGTCATTATAAACCATAAAGAGTGTTTTGATAATAATTTTTTTTTTGTAATAGAAGTTAACGAAACTTTAACTTTTTAAAAAAAAAAAATGGGCAAAATGTTATGTATCGAAATTTGTCGAGAGAGAGAACTATACTTTTTATCTTAAGATGGAAAGGTAGTACAATATTTATCTCTCGAGAGATAAGAGTGTAATTTACTCTTTGTATAAACACATCTAGGGAAGAAAATAAGAAGAAAAAATGAAATAAATTTTCATAAATTAAAATTTAGCTTATACATGAGTTAATTAGTAGAAACACTTTGCTATTAATTTTCTAAAATCTTATTTTTAACTTATACATAAGCTAGTTTTAGTTCATGGAAAGCTTACTTCAATTTTTCTTTATATTTTTTTCTTTTAAAAGAGTTTTTAGAGAAATTTATGCAAATAAATTCAATTTTCATTAGGAGCAAAACTAAAACACTTCTTACCCAACCCTTCAACACTATCTTTCTATAACAATCTTCAAACCTATCAAGTTTTTTCTATGTCATGTTCTCTAACTTGTAATTAATCACTATAATTAATTCACAAACTACTTCGAAATTTCCTCCATTATTTATAGGAACAATTTTCATATTGATTTTTTGGAAGGTGTTTTTGTATTAAATATTGAGTTCTTCTTCATAGAAAAAAAAACCTTCTCTTCTTTGTCATATTCTTCATGAAAAATTATTAGGGTCATTTTCTCTTGTATTTGTTAGTTTTGTGCCATAGATCTACATCCAGGAGGTTCTTATTGTATAACGAGGGACTTGTGTGATTTTCCTAGACAGACCCTTAAAGATAATGAAACTAGATGCCTCAAGAAATTGTGTTTTGTTCGTGACTTCAAGCTACTTCACCAACAAGCTTAAGAACTTAATTAACATGATTGACGAAAAGAATATTGATCCTTCCATTGTTGTTCTGGCCACTATGATCACTTATGTCAAGCTATTGTCAAACATCTCCAAAATTGAAGTCTTAGTAAGAATGGATTCACTCTATTCTAAATATGCACGAAATTGTTTATGTGCTCACAACCCCAAAGTTAGACTTCACCATTGCTTTTAAGCAAAATGATTGTTGAACACATGTGAATAAGGTTTGATGTTACACCTTACTTAGTGAATTATCTAATGACCTTCTTGATGTGTATTGTTCTTATAAGGAAGCAAATGAAGTATCAGAGTCCATGATGTTGAAGTACACTGCCAAGGATGTGGTTGGACAAAGATTCATTATCAAAAATTACTATTATTAGGAGATGACCGAAGACAAGGACATTAATTAAGGTACAAATGAATGAGTACCATAAACTACTTGAAGACTTGAAGGCCAAAAATAGATTATTTTCTTATGAGTTTGTGATCAAGCTTTTGATGAGAAACTACCAAAAATGTAAATTATTTATAAGTATGAACAAACATATGTCATTATCAAATCTCACCACTCACATCATTATTTAGGATACCAACCAAAAAGAGTTTATTGTTGCAAAGACTAAAGTTTTATATGCAAAGGCAAACATGGTATAATACAAACCAAATTAAAAAAGGTGCATCAAATGCATGACTCTAAGAAAAATAAATTTAAGAATGAGAATAATTACCTTTATGTTTCTAACTCCACTTTTAATTATCTGGTTAATTTTTTGCACTTGCTAAAAAAGACACTCATTATGTAATACGTGAATTTGAATTTCTTAGTTTATTTCATTTAGATCTAGTTGACCTAAAAATGTCAAAAAATGATAAAAAATTATTTTATCTTTTATAGATGTACTCTAAATGTATACAATAGTATATTAATTAGACATGAAGATATTATACTTAATTTAATTATGTTTTTAATTAGTTTTGTTTATTTAAATTTGAGTGTCCTATTTTATCTAAAAGTGACATTTTTTATTAGTTGGTTTTAGACTGGATCTCTTCCTTAATTAATGGGATTTTATCCTTTTGATTTGTGACCATAAATAATATATTTTATAAGCATTACTGTTTTGGATTTATAGAAACAATTTTCATATCAATTTTTAGAGGGTAATTTTTGGATTAAATACTAAGCTTTTATTAAAAAAAAAAAACTTTTCTTCTTTGTCATTTTTACGAAAAATTATTTAGGTTATTTTCTTGTGTACTTCCTAGTTTTGTGTCATGGTTCAATGTATAGGAGGTTCTTGTTGTATCTTTAGGAACTTGTGTGAAAGTTCTATTCCCACTAAATTTTAATCATAATAGTTTCTTCCCAAAACTTTGAACCATGATACATCAAGAACCTCTTACCTCCTAAACTTTTGTGCGAGCCCCCTAAAATACAACATGAACTTCTCAAAAGTAGAACCAAGACACAAAACTAGCAAGTACATTAGATTTTTTTTTTAAGATACTCTTATGTGAAGAAAAGTTATTTATTTATTTATTTTGTGAAAAAAGGTTTGTATTTAATACAAAATCATATGTCGAAAAATTGATATGAAAATTATCCCCATTAATTGAAAATAGTAATATTAATAAAATATATTCTTAACAATCACAAATCAAAAGGATAAAATCTCATTAATTAAGAAGACTAAGTAAAAAACCTACTATCATTGAATAATCAATTTCAAATAAGATAGGATATTCAAATTTAAATAAACAAAAGTAATTAAATTAATTATAATATTTTTTTTTCTAATTAAATACACTTGTATGTCAAGAAAAGTAATCTATAAAAGTTATAAAATAATCTTTTACTACCCTTAATATACTTGTTTTAGGTCAATTAGATCTGAATGAATAAAACTAAGAGATATAATTTTTATGTATCATGGAATGACATGATGTCCTTTTAAGTAAAACCCTAAATCCTAAACCCTAAACCCTAAACCCTAAACCCTAAAACCCTAAACCCTAAACCCTAAACCCTAAACCCCCTCTTTTTTCCTCTCTCCCTTTCCCTCTCTCTCCTCCTATTTATTTTTCTTCCTCTCTATCTCTCTCACTCTCATTCCCCTTCTCTTCTTCTCTCCCTCACCCCCTCGCTCTCCCTCTCTAATCTTTCTTTCCCTCTCATATATGTATTTCTGTCACATTTTTTATCTCATTATTTTTTGATCTTGTCAATTAAAAATCTATTTTGTTTATATATTTCAATGATATTTGTTAACATTTTTTATTTTTTTATTTGAATGAAATAAAGTAATATATTTTTATTCTTTGTAGTATTTTTCTTTTCTTTTCATTTCTTTTTCTTTTTTGTTAAATTATGTATTAAAATAATTTTAATAAGTTTTCAATTTTTAAAAATAATTTAATATTATACTTGTAATAAGATAAGTAAATAAATATATATAATAAATTTATTTTAACAAAAGATATTTTTATAAAAAATATTTATAAAACTTAGGAACATACTATTGTAATCAAATATGAAAGTATTTGATTTTTGGGAATCGTATATGAATGTTTTTAAATTTTTTTATCGATAATTAAATATATTTTAACTATTCTTGAGTATCATGATTTTCAAGAATTGTAATTCCCAATAATTATGATTTCTAGATATAAAAAAACTTCATCCTTACCAAACACTCCCTTAATATATAAGAGTAAATTATTAAATTATTGGATAAGAAAATAACTACAATAAAAGTGGTAATTTATATTTAAAAAATGGATAAAAAAAATCAATGTTAGCCATAATTCATAAATATCTAAATGGTAGAGAAAATCATGAGATTTTGGTACTCGATAATACTGTGTGTTCAAGTCTATTAACCAAAAGTCACGAAATTGTTATTATTACTCACATGCAATAGTTTGTGTACTGTGATTAATTTGATTTACATTAATGCCACATAATTACAATATGTTCGTCAAAATGGATCACAGTTTAAAAAAGATGAATCAACGAGCTCTACAAAAAAGATGAACTATAGTAGTAGGTTAGAAACGATTAATGAAGTTACCAACCCCCACTTGAAATTTGTGCTTAGTTCTTTATTTTTAATCTCTAAATTATAGTTTAGACTAAAATTACAAAAGATATTATTTATATTCATTATTAAAAATGTTATTTGACATAAAAGTGTCATTATAAATAAAAAATATATAGAATATATAAATATTATTTATTTGATATATAATTATATATAATTTTAATATTATTTTTAAATAAAATTTAATATTATTAAATTTTATATTCATATTTTTTAATAATATATCAATATATATTATATTTATTATATGAATAAAAATAATTTTTAATGATATATATTATATTAATATATTAATATATACTATTAGTACGAAATATTAATTAACTTTATGAATAATTAATCTTTATTTTTATAAGACCATTTTAACGAGATATCATATGACATTGTTGTTAATATTGTATGTTTTAGGTGATTTTAATTTAATTATTTGTTGATATATGATTCACATACATATTTATCAAAATTCATTTTTGTAAAGTAAAACTTTGTGATTTTCTTAAAACATTTACTTGGAAGAATTCAAATATAATCATAAAATAATGAGAGTCTCTGACCGACCCAAGCACCAAATTAATACGACACAAAGCCGGTTGCACAGGAAGCATGGTGCACCTAACCACACAGGAACGCAGCCTCTCTCCCAAAGAAACAAAACATCACCAAAGAAAGCGTTACACAGTGCACACTCTTCTTGCAAGTTGCAATCACACTTCAACACTCACTAACTCAGCGTCATTTTGATTCTTCGCTTCCAAAGATTGCAACTTGAGCGGTTTGGCCATGATGGGTAGCACCGCCGACGCCTTGTCATCGTCGGATTTCTTCTGCCGCCGCCACGTGTTCCTCTGCTACAAGAACCCCGCCGTGTGGCCGCCGCGCATTGAGGCCGCCGAGTTTGATCGCCTCCCGAGGCTGCTCCACGCCGCCATCAATGCCAGGAAGCCTCACATCAAGAAAGAGGTTCACTTTTTCTTTTGCTCTCATCATTTTTGGTTTGGTGTTTGAATCTTTTTTTAAAAAAATCTTTTCTTTTGGATTTTAAAAATGTTTTTTTTTTTTTTTTGTGGGGTTGGGTGGAACTAGGTAGAGAGGGGAATGAGAAAGGTTGTTTTTGTTCTAGTTCTCCTGGGAGTAATGTACTTGTTTTGGGATCTTTTGTTGTCAAGTTCATGTTGTTGTTGAGGTGGGTTTGATTTTGATATGTTAGTTGTTGTTCTTTTGGCGTGGATTGTGGATGGGTGTCTAAGTGTGAGTGGAATGGAATGGAATGGAGTGTGATGGAAAGTAATGGAACAGGGTGAAATAAAGTCAACATTCTGCTGTTTGATTATTTTTATATGATAGAGTGATGAAAGGAAGGATGGCTTTCACCCCATATACATATTTGGGAAAGAAAATGAAGAATGTTGAATTAAATGGAATGGCTTTTGTTATATTTTAAACTATCCAAACAATGAAATCTTCGCTGTGTTTGAACAAACTTTTCAATAAGTAGTTAGAGGAGAAAATAAGATGGTAAAATGATTTAGTTTTTCTCCAAAAGTTAAAATTAACGTATGTATAAAATAATTTTTAAAAGTTCTTCCATTTAGCTTATCCAAAAGCTGATCTTAAGTTTAGCATAAGCTGATTTTAGTTTATAGGAAACTTCATTCATTTTATTTTCTTTTTCTACAAGGGCTTATTGAGAAGTTTCACCTAAATAGGATCCTAGTATCTTAACATTCCATTTCATTGTATCCGTTCTGTCTCATCAATCCAAACTTTGGCTAGGGTATAAGGTACGGTATGGGTGGTTTAATTTAAGGTTCTTTTGTGTGTGTTTTATTTTATTATTTTGTGAAGTTTTCGTATTAAATTCTACTCGAATTACATAATATGTGGATTTTGTTATTAATTATGACCAACTAATGTAGTGTAAATGCTGTCTGGATTTAGTGATATGTATTCATTATATAGGTTTTGGCGGTGATTTAGGGACTGTTTGGGAAGAACGTATGATGGGAGAGTTCATTGGTTAAAATATTAGTGATGAGCTAACCCTGATATTTTGGAATTGGAGTTCTGTTCTAAACCAAATATTAGTGCTGAGCATGGTAGTTGAATCAGGATACAATGAAAGCCTTTTTTTTCTGAATCATGAATTGAATCGTAAGATTCATAATTAATAAAAACATAGCGCATGTGCACGCACATACACATATAAGCACTCTAGCCATATTTTAACATAAAAAAAAAAAAAACGTACATGGATATATTGTAGCATATTCAATACAAATAATAATGACCACAAGGCCAAAAGAAGTGATTGTCTGCACAGTTCAACAACAGAGCCTCCCATAAAACCAGTGTTCGTTCCTTCAATCCCTTTTCATTTAACAATTTAAGCTTATATGAATTTTCAATTTTTCATGAGAATTGGCAAAACTAAGGTAACAAAGAAAAAAATAATGAATCAAATTGTATGATTCGTATCGATGATACGAAATTGTATGGATTCATTCATATATCATAAGATACAAAATCATTTTAGATTCATCTTAAGATACATATCGGTAAGTTACCAAATTATATCAAATCGTAAGATTCAAATCGTGAATTGTAAGACTTTGATAACTATGATGTTGCTTAGTATTATCTGTCTTTAAGCTTATTTTAATTAAATCAGGTTACTCCATTAGAGGGATTTTGGCTTATTTTCCTTTTTCATCTTCACCCGGTATATTTTTAATTTATAATTACAAAAATTTCACCTTATATTCATTCTTTTTCCTATTTTTATTTTCTTATTTTCACCGTCACATTCACAGTTCTGAAAACAGGCAACTGAACAAAAAATGATGTGACATTTGTGTAATTATTAATGAAAATATATATACTGAAAATGAACCAAACACCCCTTAGATTATGCTGACTGGCTAATTGTCTTGGACTTGTCATTTGCTAGACCTGCTTAACAATATGTGAGGGACATGATGGGACTGAAACATCAAATGGAGATGTATTGATCTTTCCAGACATGATCAGATATAGGTGAGTACTTATAGTTCGAGTTGTTTCACAACTTAACAGTCCTCTGTTGTTTCCCCTAATTCCTTATTAACAGAAACATTGGTAAAACTGCAGGAGATTAACCCATTTTGATGTTGAGACATTTGTTGAAGAAGTCCTTGTCAAGGAAGGAGAATGGCTTCCTGGAAACCCTGAATCCTTAAAAGCTTCATATGTTTTTGTGTGTTCACATGGATCCCGTGATCGTAGGTGTGGGGTTTTTGGACCTATCTTGGTCAGTAGATTCAGGGAAGAGATTGAGTTACATGGTCTTCAAGGAAAAGTGTTGATTAGCTCTTGCTCGCACATTGGGGGGCCTAAGTATGCAGGAAATGTCATTATATTTGGATCGAGCATCAACAGAGAAGTCACTGGACACTTGTAAGGAGGAGATTTCTCTTGGTTATTAACATTTCTTTTGCCAATAGAACATTATATTTCCTCTTTATACTTCCGAAATACCCTTATTACATTTTTCTTTATTTTCAGTATTAAGCTGAACTGTATTTTATTTAACTAAACTATGTAGGTATGGATATGTTAATCCTGATGATGTACCTTTATTGTTTCGCCAGCATATCATTAAAGGGGAAATTTTTGACTCACTATGGAGGTAATTTTTATCTATAATATTTTTTTGGTATGGAGTTTTAAAGGTTCTTTTCTAGTTCCTTCCATCAAAAGATAATAGCCGGGATTGCTCTTGTTCTAGCTTTTGGAGCAGAGGCTGAGTCTGCTGTGGGGGGTTTGAAGTTAATTTTTATATTGTTTCAGATTAGACCATCAACGATTGTGCCTGAGGCGAAAATTTTAGCTATATTCATAAAGTTTGTTGCTGTTCCCAATTTCAAATATCTCAATGCTCAGAATGAAATGGTTATTAGGAGTGAACCGGCAAATTTCAGAGGCATTTGAGGAATTAGTTTTTTGGGAATCTTTCTAGTGTTGACTTGTTTGTATTTCTTTATTTAGGATTTGTAATTTCATTAGTATTTTTTCATTTGAGATTAATTTGTCTTTAGGAATTTAGCCTCTCTGGTTCAACTTATTATAGTTTAGGGTTAGTTCATTAGTTGTTTTATTAGGTATATAAATAGACCTTTAGTTTAAACATTTGAGAAACTTTGATTATTTTTTGATATTGAACTTTCT
The DNA here is from genome assembly GCF_000230855.2 of Cajanus cajan. Taxonomy (NCBI): domain Eukaryota; kingdom Viridiplantae; phylum Streptophyta; class Magnoliopsida; order Fabales; family Fabaceae; genus Cajanus; species Cajanus cajan. The sequence goes on from NC_138518.1 coordinate 60,800,738, forward strand.
TTTTCAAAGAGTATATGATATTTGATTTAGCGGAGAACCTGACTCTAGAGGAGCATTTTAGGCTTACCCTACTACAAGGAGTACCTGGTTTGTTTAGTAGGGAGTATCATACCAAGAGGATTACTCTTCAATTGTCCCACATCACCTTCACACATAGTGCATGCTTAAATTCCCATTTTCATCACTAGTTTAATATTTTTCTTTCATTATATATTCTGCAATTTGGATATAGCCTGCTCTTGTGAATTCCATATTTTCAAATTGAAATTATATCGTCGAGCAGCAATGCATATTTTGTCCTTTTTCTAGTAGTTATATTCAACTGTTTAAATTTTCCACTCACAAGTTCAAAGCATTACAAATTTAAGATCTTACATGAAGGATGTTTATATGATGAACAACTAGCAATATTTCTCTTTCCTCCATAGAATGTCCACCAAACCAAACTTCTCCTATAACTTATCATTATCAAGGCATCCCATAATTTGATATTTCATGTGATGCCATGAATTTTTTTCATAACAGTCCCTGGAAAAATAGCTGCTGATCATTTTTCTGCAACATGTTTTACTATTTGCCATCAGGGGTCAAATTGGTTTATCAGAAGATGAGCAGAAGAAAAAGCAAGAACAACGGCTTCAGCTGAATGGCGCAAGGCATTTAGAAGGAAGCACGGTTGCGAGCCGCTGTCGAACCGACGGAGAGAGCTGTTGCCAAGACAATGAAGACTCTTGTTGCTGTCAGAACAACATGTTAGCGGAAATGGGAGAGCTCTCGCCTGACAATAATAGCAGGAAGAATGTAAATGTGATTTCTCGGATCAACAAGGGCAAGGCAGCATTGCGCTGGTTTAGTTCCACGCCGACATGGCTTGACAGCTGGGAGCAGGAGGATACTTATGCTGCTCTTGCCGTTGTCTGTGCCGCCGTGTCGGTTACCATTGCTTATAGCTGCTACAAACAAATGAGATGATAATAATAAGTCACCAATTGTTGGCAGTGTTATTAGCAGTGGATCAGACAACTTGAGCTTTGTTGTGTCTTCCTTTTCATGTTGCAAGTTTATATCAAACTTTACTGGACATGCAGGGAATGAGTATCTGAAATCTTGACTGCTTATGGAACATAAAATGTTGTAGGCTAAGGAGCTTGGAATTCACCACTTAGCTTCATTTGTGTACATACATGACATCTTAGCCTGGGAATTTTAAAACTAGATTCCAGAAGTTTATTTAGATGGAATTGGTTTGTAACATTTATTAACTTGATGTAAAGCTAATTAACTTTGGTGTTTGATGGGTTGCTAATTACAGACATTTTTTGGTTTATTTATTCTTTTCATTTTATAGTTAGGTTCATGGTAGGTTAGGTTACTACGTGAAATACTGAAATGTGGTGTACCAGTACCAATACCATTTACATAACGTTGTTAAATAAACTAGAGGTTATGATTACTGACTAGTTCGTAAGATTTGTCCTTACAGTGTGAAGGACTAAAATGAAAATAGAAAAACATTGTAGGTCTACATAATAGATTATTTAGAATTTTCTTTTAACTTATTATATAGCCGAAGGATTTCAGTGATGCACCCTAGAAGCCACCTAGTTTCATTTGGTTTTCAGTTAAGTTGGTTTTTGAATAAATTAGTCTTCATTTTTTAATGCTTAATTTGAATTTTCCAGGGCATATCCAAATAAAAATTTTCATTCAAATTCCAAAATTAAAAAAAAAAAAATGAGTTAGAGAATTTGTTATAGCAATAAAGCAACACGTTGATGATGGCTTGCTACTTTCAGCAATCAACATGTTTTCTGAAAGATTTCAGAAGTAACAATTCATGTCGTGCAAAATATAGATAAACAGACAGGAAGAATCAACGAGGAGCGATGGATGAATTTAAAGGTCGAGAATTGTTTGACTGTGTGACCATCTGATTCCTCAATTGCAGGCTATCCCAATCTTTGCTATTGTTACCATTCAATTTTATTTTATTTTTTAAATCTTTATTATAGCCGAAAGTTAAGAGCTAATACAACAAAATACTGAAATACGTTTAAAAGATTGACTTCTTTTAATTAGTATTTTTTCATACACACCATTGATCTTCTAATCACATGGAATCCATGCTGCTGCCTTTTCAGATTAATATTACTCTTGGAATTATTGAATTTAAACAAGCTATGTTTTCTTCCTTTTTACTTGCATGAAATATGGCATTCTAATGTTTTAACATTATTTGAGTAATACAAAAAAATTGCAGTACTCCGAAAAATTAATCCTTAATTTTTAATTAAGAATTACTATGGTTTACCCCAAAAAAAAATCATTTGAGATAGTATGAAAAATTCTTTTTCAAACTTCGTGAATATTAATTTGCGAAAAGTGACAATAATTATTTTATTTTCACTAGCAAAGTTAACAGTAAACATTGTTTTCGAATTAATTAACGGTGAACATTGTTCTTGAAAAAATGAAGAATAATCAAATACATTTCTTAAAAAAAAATTTCAAATTCTTATTTTTGGAACATCTCAAATTTAACCGTTTGGTTAAACAGACTCCAACAAATATTATATGGCTCAAGAATAATTCAGTTGGATCACAAATTAACTAATAAACTAACCAAATCACAAGCCAAAAAACAAAACATTTTAATAATTTAATTCAACATTTAAAAATTACTTCCAGCTTTTAGTAATTTGAGCATTCATTACATTACATTACAATTTTTACCATCTGATCACATAATCAAGCGCACCTCACCTGCATTCTTATTATGCAACAAAAGTTATTTTTGCATTTTGGGGGGGAAATTCTAGGAGTGGGAATGTGGGATGAGTCATGTGACACTTCAGGTATCAAGAGGATATTGAAACACGTTACAGGACTCGATATTTCCTGGGAAGCCTTCATTGTTATGGGCATTCAGAAAAATAAGCAAGAATCAATAATTTCAGCTTCAACAAATCGTGACAACGTTCTCTGATAATAAAGTGAAAAATGTTCAGTTTCAAGGCTACACTCATTGTCTCAACATGATCTATGATATCTGTTGCTGCAAAAGGTACAGGTCCTACCCCAACAATAAAAGATGTATCCTGCTAATGCAAGCAATCAAGCTTCCTATTCCATAACATGGTTAACTGATGAGTTTCTTCAACACAGCTTCAGCATGCTGCTCGAAATTCGGTAAGGCCCAGTCATGCTGGGTTATGTCAAGATTGTCTTTCTCGGCACTCAGACCCTGAAAACAAGATCAAAAGAAGACAACAGAAGTAAGATTGAGATTACTTTATTAGAGACTAGAGTACAGTTACACCTTTACCTACTCCATATTTGATCACGCGGTATTTTCCTATTTTTCATCATTTAAAATTAATGACCATACTGCAAAGCCAGAGAAAAGGGCATCCGACCCCCACTTTGTACATCTAATAATCTCCAGACAATTAGCTAAGGGTGTGTGTGTGTCTGAACTTAATCACTAACTCGATAGGTTCTAATCAAATGAGAGCGCTTATTCATAAGCTAAAAAGAGTAAAATGAAGGTTATAAGTCATTTTCATAAGCTTTTAAAATGCCCCCTAAATCCTCAGCAAAGACTATTCAGTGATTGATCTTCAAAATTATAAAATATCTAGAGTAAACCACTTATATTTGTACCTTTGAAGGATCAAATCCAAATCCACCCATTTGCATCATTCGTTGTGTATCATCGACAGCTGCACAAAAAACAGTGCACATAGTGACATCACAACTTTTGACTATTGTCAATCAAAATCAGAGCTATAATGGAATTATGGAAAAATGACAACATTCTGAGAAGCAGTAAAAATTCATATTCATGAAATTGATGAATTGAATAAAAGTATAAGTGCTCAGCTTTCAAGTCATAACTAACCATTTTCTTCACCCAAGATGAGACTAAACAATCCTCTTAATCCAAACAGATTGAGAAAGTACCTGAAAAAGAAATGCAATCTTTAGACAATCAAACCAGAGTAAAAGTTAAACAGGTAAAAATCCAAAAAAATGAAGATTACCAAGAGCGACTGCTGACATAGCTAACATCTACTGTGCTAAGGTCTATTCCATTTTGTAACATCGACCTAAATCTCTGTGTCAGTGGAAAGGGTATCTTGGCTGCAGGAATGTTTTAAGCATTTTCATGAGGTAAATAATAAAAGTAATGAATCCAACGCTATGCCAAGATAATTATCACAAGTAAACACATTTATGTGCTAATACAATATACAAGTTGTATAATTATTAAGAGAAAAAAGCTGGCATCTTGGCACTTTATGATAAACAAATACATTTTGAAGTATTAAAAAAAATTACCTGCAACAAATCCAGAAAAGAAAAAGTTCACCCAGGCAAAAGTAAGAGTCTGTCCGAAACAGGAAACGATATAAGCAAAAGCTAGTTAGGCATCCCATAATAAATGAAAAAAAAAGTACAACGAGCATGATCCAAAATCTAAAGCCAAAGCACAGTCAAACTCCAATTTTAACACCTGAGGAATGATCATTGAAAGGTTTTTCTTCATCATATCCATGGCCATGTTCGGATCAGAGAACATTTGTGCTTGCGGATTCTGGCCCTGGCCCTTTGGAACAAACAACAGACCGTTTTCCTTCAATAGAGAGACACAAACAATCAGTTCACTGTTAATTTGGTCAGGCACACACATGATCATTTAAAACACTTTACAAGGCTCGTGACACAGTTATTAACTTCTAAGTTCTAACTAACAAGTTCTAGAGCCGATTCAAAAACATCAAATATGAAATTCCTTCACAACTATCTAGAAAATCACCCAACAAAACAAAACAAGGTCTGAGCACAAACAAACAGCACGAAGACACTTCAACATTCTCCCAATCAAGAACCACACACTTAAACCCTAAAACTTCTGAAAAACAAGAATATACACTAACTAAGCAAACAAACCTCGTTACAATAATAAATTTTGCGCGCACGAAAAGCCTTGGAAGGAATAAAATTCGCTCCAGCACGCAAATTCCGAGCTCTAACGATCACTTGCCTGAATTGATTAACATTTAACATCACCAAAGCATGAGTTAGATATCAAATTAAGAAGAAAAAAAAAACCTAACCACATAATGAAGTAACGAACAAAGTTAGGGTATACCCCTCTTTAACAATTTTGGCATCAGGGGTTTGTGAAGAGTGCATGAGCTTCGAGACAAAGTAGCGCAAGACACCGATGAGAACCATGACCACAGAGAGAGGGATCAACACCCAGTCTCTGATTGCGGTATCCAGCACCAGATCTTCTGCCATTGCTCTAACTGGGTGAATTTGGGAAATTGAGGAACCCTAATTTCGCGATGGAGGAACGACGGAATGTTATTCAATACGCTTCGTTTTCATCGCAAAATAGAATACTCAAACTCGCATGGTGTGCTTGTTTTTGGTTTTTACAATGAAACCCTTGAAAAAAGAAAATAAAAAAAAAATACTTTAAAATAAGTTCTAAAGGTGCTTTGCTCAAGTGGGATTTACTCCCCAGTATTTTGTTCAAGTGTAATGGCAGTAACATTACTCCTTCAAATTAAGAAAACTTTAAGTATATTTAAGAATTTTTCTTCTCTTAAATTTAATTATTTATTAGATTTAAATAACTTATTAGTTCATCTAAATTAGGGGTTTATCATTTTTAAAATTTTTGTTTCTGTAATTTTTTTCCTCATCTTTATATTGAAAATATTTTAGGCATTTAGGCATACTGACTGACTTAAAACTAAAAGAGATACTATTTTTGAAAGTTGGATATCCCATTGTGTAAATATCAATGTGATGCTCTATGTCTCTAGTTGTTGAAAAATTCTCTTTAAGTAAGTGTTATCTCTTAGAGTGAATTATTGAGTTTTTTCTAGGACCTTAATTGATGTAGTATGTAGGTCAGGTCAAGGTATACTAGCTATAAGTGATCACAATACAAGGATCAAGTGGAACTATACTGATTACAAGTAACCAATATTTATTCGTATGTGGGCAAAGTCAAAATATTTGTGTATAAAGAGAGCGATTGAGTAAAGTATGAAATTAGGGACTTAGTCCCTAATTAAGTATTGGAGGGATTTAGTATTTAGAGGGTAGTCAATAGGATAATTTCACAAGGGACTTAATGTTGCAAGCTAATATCGTGGTAGATTCATACCTAAATTGTTTTATCCTAATAGGAATACTAAACTTTTAGGTTTAAGTGACAACATTTGGGAAATCATGTTGTTAGAGATTGGTATCTCAATTTGATTGTTGACTTAACAAGTGTAAAAAGGTTGTGTTGGTTCAATAGGGTCAAACAACTTAAAGATTGTTCACCATGTTGTAGGATATCTCTGTAGGTAAATGTGTGATGACGCATTAGTTAAGGTGTATACATATGATGTGTGTGTGATGTGCTTGTTGCTCATATGTTTTTGTGATTATATTGTTAAATGGCATGATTGTGGTATAAGTTTGAGTTTCTAGAGTTCTTTGCCTTTCAAACATGTTGATTCCATGTTAAGTGTTGTATGATGTGAACCATGAGGTGCATGTTGAGTGGTTTACATTTTTTTGTTATAGTATATTTGTATTTCATTTATACTTGTTTTATGTTAATTCTTTTGAAATCTAACTTATTATTACATATTTCTTGGTGGTTGGACTACAATAATCATGTTTATATGAAAGTAGAACAAGATTAGTTGGAGACAGACGAGAGCTTTGGTGAGCCATGCTATTAGCATTGTAACTTTTGGCTACTTTTGTTTATTTTGTTGTAGTTGTTTGACCGACACCTAGGGTCATATAGTATAGCTTTGAATTATTATATATACAATTATACTTGTTTATCTTTTTAGTCACTTTTGCATAATTTTATTGTATATATATGTATATAGTTTATTACGATATTTTCCAAAATCTATAACAATGTGAACTTTAGGTAAGAGTTGCATTTTTTCGTTGGTAGTAGGTAACTCTATTAAGTGTAAGGATCATAACAGATTGTTATACTTAAATTTCACCTTTATCCCTTTTTATATCTTCCATTAAATTATTTTTATTAATATCTCATTTATATTTTTCTTTTACGTGTGTGTATAAGAACAACAAGATTTATACTTATGTTAAAAGGTCTTTCATAGGAAACTTTGATGAAATACTTTAAGAAAGTTTTGTATACTTCACTGAAAGCTCTCATATATTATCACTCATTGTCAATGTGATATTACAAATACTTGCTCCTTTGTTTTGAAGGCATATGCCTAAACCTTCCTAGAATGGTCATCAATAAAGGTCATATAGTACCTTGTAGCTCCATGAGTACAAGTGGTCATTGGAACACAAATATCACAATGTACCAAATCTAAAACATTTGGTCTCCTATGCATGGTGTTGTAGCGGAAGGAAGCTTTATGTTACTTTATAGTCAAACAATGCATACATGGTTTAAGAAACATATTTATTCCTTTTTAAACCTGCCAATATATTTCTTTTGGCTAGAATTTGAAGGCCTTTTTCACTCATATGTCTGAGCCTATTATGCGATAATTCAATCGAGGAGTCTTCTCCAAGGGATTAACATACTCGTTATTGACTTTAGCTTCTATCAAATAAAGTCTGCTTATTTTCTTACCTTGAGTTATCACCAAGAAACTTTGCATTAGCTTTTATCCTTCCCAAACACACTAGTATACCCTTCGTCAAATTAAATTAAGACACATGTAGGAACATGTCTCACGTCTTTCAATGTTAGGAGACAACTGATATTTGTTTCTTATCTCCTTTTGCCATAATCTTAGATCTATTATCATTTCCAATTCTCACATGACCAAAATCACCACTTGTGTTGTTGGAAAAAAATCCCTTCACGAGGTTACAAGAAATGATGCACTAGAATCCACAACCCAACATGTATCTTGTGATGTCAAATTAACATGACCAACATCACAAACAAATATTACCTCATCTCCATGAAAATGGTAGTAGCTATGTTACTTGCATCACCATTCTCTATTTGTTCTCTTTTGAACTTTCTGCATTCTCTCTTCATGTGACCTTTCTCATGATAATAGTAACATTCTACATCTCTTCTTGTCCTTAACCTTCCTTTGGATTTATTGATCTCTTGACTTGCCCCTTGACTTATCTCTTCTGTGCATTTTCTTGTTGATACTTCTTTCACGATATTTCATGACAAGGGCCTCAAACTCTGTTGGCATCCCTTGTTCCCCATTCTTAATTATTCATTAAGCATGTTATCTTTTACTATTTTTAATGTTAGAACACCTTGTGAAGCTGAATTACTCAATAAAATTACTAATATGTCCCAATTGTCTAGCAAAGAGATGAGAAGCAATAAAGCTTGTAACTCATCATCAAGTACCATCTTCATATTGGTGAGTTGATTAACCAATCCTTGAAAATTGCTTAAGTGTTCAAAAACACTTCGAGTCTCCCATACTCGATGTTCATTGATCATCAAATCATAGAGTCTTTATTCTAGGCAATCTTTCTCTCATACATGGATTCCAGTTTTTTCCACAAAGTGTACGTAATAGTTTCTTGTGCCACATGATGAAAAAACACTCTAGTCTATCCATTGTTAAATTTGTCCAACAATTTTCCTTTTCATTAATGTTTAATTAGCATCATACTTTGCATCGTGTTGCTTTCCTTCATTTTACAAAGGTTCATACAAATCTTTACAGTAAAGAATGTCTTCCATTTTAGACTTCTAAATAGAGTAATTTGAAAATGTTAACTTAATCATCGTTGTTGATGCTATTGAGGTTGACTCTTCTATTTGTGAATGACACATATTAAACTATATAATAATTTGAAACTCTAATGTCACTTGTTGGAAAAGATAACAAATAAAATTGCCTAATACAAGGCCAAAGAATAAATTATTATCCTTGGATGTAACTTTTTTCATACTTTATGTGATCACAATGAAACAATAAAATGAATAGCTTCCATTAAAAATATATTGAGAATACAATAATAATAATAATCTCACAAATATTATGACTAAACACTCTTTTCATAATTCACTAAAAGAATTCTCTCTCTTATACAGAAATGAGGTTATATTTTTCTCAGAAACTCTCTATTTTTGGTTTCTCAAAAGATTTATCAAAACAATGAAAAGAAAAAAAAAAAGCTTTTATAACCAAAATTGATTATTAAATGAGTGGCCTAGAATGAAGGAATGTTTTTTTTTTCCTTTTCGTTTCCATTGTATTGCTATTAAAACTCTCATACTTTATTTCTTATTTTTATTTAGTATTATATTTTCTTATCTTTCTATTCTCCACTAAAGAAAGAAAATTTATTGAGACATTTTTCACCTTATAAATTAATTTTGAAAGTTACATCTAAAATCATGTCCCAAAATGCTATTCAAACATAATTTAGATTGGTAAAAAGAGAAACTAAAAGTGAAACCAATGAAGATGTAAAGTCTACAAATGTCATAGAAGAATATCGCTTCTGTAGTCAAAGTAAAAACAAAAACATTATGAATGAATGAATTAATCTCTAGACTTTATCAAATACAAATAAACTCGTTATTAAAGAAATCAATATCACTTTGCGGTCAACACATTGCAAACAATATGTGGTTATTTTAATATTATTGTACTTTTGCATAAATATGCAAATGAAAATCTCCACTTGATAATAAATTTCAAAAACATGCATCATAAAATTTAACTCAACCCCTATGTAAAGTAACAAACTCCAGTATCTTATCTAAGAATAACCCAAGACAAGAAAGAATGATCAAAAAATGAGAATGATTAACTAATCTAAATCATGACTATTAAATAGAGAAAACAAATTAATTCTTCTTATATGTGTTGGGAAGTCTCATAACGCCTATCTTGATTCTTTGAGTGTTGTTTATACATTTGTTGGACAACTTTACTTAATATTAATTGGTTTTAAGATAAAATATAACATAATATCAAAACTTAGAATCCATCTTTGGTTTACCTATTTTAGTAGGCATTGCCTAATTTGGCAAACATATTAAGGGGTGTTGGAAAGTCTCACATTATTTGTCCCAAATCTCCAGGTGTGATTTATATATTTGTTGAACAGTTTTACTTAATATTAATTGATTCTTTAGGTAAAACTTATATATTTATTGGACAACTTCATGTCAATTGATATTTTTTTTTTAATACGGTTTATATATTTGTTGGTTTTAAAAAGAAATCTAACTACATGTTCATGTAACAGACACAAGGTTGGTTGTATACATAAAGCTCAAAATAACTCCATTAGTTAAGTAACACTACAAATGGTTGAGATTTAACTATGAGGTTAATCTGATGATAATGTAGACTTTATTTTCATGTCAAGTGTTTAGTTGGTTTTGGTGCATTACACTAAAGATGCGTTGGAACATGCAAATCTCAAATTGTTGTTAAAGTTCATTCATGCTTAAGCCCAAAATAAAACATTGTCAGCACACATGAGAAACAAATTGAAGCCTTGAAGTGACCATTTCGTGAACTTGAAAGGCTTAACATTTTGGAATTAGCCATTTGACTAATTAGGTAGAAGTAAATATAAGACCACTCTATCAACTAAATGTCGAATATTATCGGGGTGTTTTTTTTTTTTCGTCCCTGGAGTATCCACTGCCGATAGTAGTGACTAATCTTCTCGCTACGTTGAAGGCACCTCAAAGGGTGGGATAGCTGGCTCCAAGATTTAACGCGGCTACAAGCAGAATTCAAACTCCTGACCTTGCTTAAGTGTGGATCAACCCCTACTGCTAAACCACATGTTTGTGGTTATATTATCAGCGTGTTTAAGAAAATTGTGAAAATTAAATTATTTTAACAATTGATAATATGTATAATTGATTATTGATATAATCAATAATAATTAGAATAAACTTTTGTTTGAGTAAATATATTGAAAAGTGATTTTGAAATATTTAATTACGTTTAGATGTAGTAAAAACTCAGTTTTGTGTAATAAATTGGTTTTAAAGAAAAAAAATTGAAAATAATCATAAGTTTCAAATTTTCAGATTCAAGAAAATAACTTATTTCTTAGAAGAAAAATAATTATTTGCAAATTTAAGTTGTTATCGCAACTCCCAAACAACCAACTTGTTTTTAATTAAAATAACTGAATGTGAGTGAAATAATCTTTTTCAAACACTACAATCAAGTGTTTATGATCCAATTCATGGGCCGTGTTGAGAGCACGATCCATCCTAACATTTTATAGATCTTAAACAAAATAATAAATTAAGGCACCTTAAATATAAGTATTAAAGTATAAAAATATATTCTATAAAAAATAGACACGTAATTTTATTAAAAAATTGTATATCTTATTATAATAATAGTATGTAGTGCAATTTTTATTTTTAAATGTTTTTTTTTCAAGTATTAAGTGCAATTTTCATTTTTTGACATCAAACTTAGAGAATTGATGTAATATGTTATTTAGTGTAGGTATTTTTATTTAAAAACAAATTTGTTTATATTTCTTTTGGTGTCATTGTTAAATACAAATTGAATGATAGTTCTTTTCCATAAATTAAAAATAAATTTAAGTTAAAACATGAATGTGCAATTTATATATAGATATATATATATATATATATTTAAAACGTTTAAACAATATATATAATTAATTCAGGACAATAACATGCAAATATTTTTATTTTATTTTTCTTTGAGATATGAGAAATTAAAATAAAATTGAGCCCTTCTCAGTTAGAAATTAAGCCTAAAAAATTGCACTTCCAAATTACTCTAAGAACCAAGGAGTGTGATTTAGAGTATATTTATGGAATGAAAATAGCCATGTGACTTTGGAGGAGGTTCATGTTTGTCCTACAAAGATTTGAGAAGATTTCTCAATTTGTATTGTCAATGTCATGTATGATACTAGAATTGTGACACCCTCTACCCCGCATATCATAAATCAAATAATATAACTTTAATAATCAAACATGTTTACAGAGTATCACATTTTTAACAAACATAATCAGCGGAAATTACAAAGAAATAAATCTCAAAGTTTTCAAAGTAATTTAAAATGACATTAACAACCTAATCTAATCTTATCTATACCCCGATGTCACATGTCCTATCAGAGCATAGCCCATAAAGAAGCCTAAGCTTCACCACCAACATCCTCAGCCTCATGCTGATAATCACCTGTATAACGGTTAAAGAAAAACAACACAAAGAAAAAGGGAGTGAGAAAACATCTCACTCGGCTCACAGTGTAGGAATATATATACTAGATAGCCAAACACAAACAAAACATATATAACATAGATTAACAATATCACATCTTACTCATTCAAGGCATATCCATTTGTCATATAATATCAAAAGACACATGTATGGACACGGACTACATTTTATCATGCATGTGGCGCCAGTCACTTATCACGTAGTATATTGCCGCTAGCAATACACAAAGAGTAGTCTAGGAGTACATGCCGGGACACAACCTCTGCGCACTCTCACTAGAAGGACATACTACCAGAGTCTCGTCGGGATAGCTAAGCCGCGCAAGATACATCCCATGCACACAATGGGCGAGACTGGGACTTCCAAACCGAGCCATCCCCAAGGACTGATCCCCACAGCTTTTACACTAAGGGGCCTTCTCTGGCGGCGTATTCCATATCGTACCCTTATCACTTTATGCAAATGATGCATGTCAAACAAGACTCTATGCATTCTCATATCACTTTATCACTTTCCATGGTAATTTCTCTTTATCACATTTCATATCTCATTGTCACATTATCACATTATCTATCTCATGGTCAATCATATCTCATGGTCATTTCACATCATATTTCATCATCACATCATATCATTAGAAACATCACATTCACATTATCATATCATATTCATAACTTTCACAATCATAATCTCAACAGAATTTCTATTCATACACACATATTAACCAAGCAATTAGAACATACAAACAATATAACATACAACAAACACAGGATTGGGGGCCAATCCCACTACCCAGCATACAATCCCACACCCAGAGCGAGATTTCTCACTCCCCCCCTTACCTGGATGACAAGCGCTGAAACTAAAGAAGAGCTTCCTCCTCTAGGCTCCTTCTACTAGGATAGAACCACCTCCTATGGATTCCTCTAGGTCTTCAAAGAGAAGAAGAGGAGAAGAAGAGAGTATAAGAGAAGAGAGAATGAGAATTGAGGGATGGTTTGCAATGGAGAAGTGAAGGGCTATTTATAGCCTTCAAGACACATTAAAAAAATGGAAAATAATGAAAAAATCTTAGACAAAACTAAGTGGAATGAATTAGTGAGATGAATTATTAAAGTTGGTGGGATGAATTAATGGAGTTGGTGTGAATTAATGGAGGGTGCCATGTTCTTTTCCTCACCGACTTTAGCTACTGATTTGGACCTTATAGACAGCCGAATCTGAAAATATTTCCTTCATGAAAGTTGTAGGATTTTCTCTTATCTTTCCATAGCCACCAAGTTTGTATCATTTGAACAACCACCGACCAAGTTATACCCCACAAACCGAGGCTTGCCAATCAGTCCAGCGAGAAACAATTGTATCAATCAAATTCCAATTTTGACCTCCTAAACGACCGATTTTGCAAATGGCTATTTCTGTAAAAGTTGTGCGTTTTTCTCTTAGATTTCCATTGACACCAATTTTGCATCATTTGGACCATCACAGCCCAAGTTATGCCCTAAACACCGAGGCTTGCCAATCAGCCCAGCGAAAAACGGTTTTATTGAAAAGAAAGTTTACAACTATCTAATTAAGCCCAACAACACACATATCTTTCTAAGCATAAATGTAGTGTAAATTATCTACAATTGAAGTAAAATATAACCACCAATTTATGACCAAATACCACATAATAATAATAATAATAGTAATAATAACCATTTTGAAAACTAGGGTGTTACAATTCTCCCCTCCTTTAAGAAATTTCGTCCTCGAAATTTACCTGAAAACAGGAATGGATAATCTTCTCTCCCCTTGCTTTCTAGTTTCCATATAGCGCCTTCTTCAAAGTTTCCTCCCCAAATAGCCTTGACTAAAAGAATTTCCTTACCTCTTAGTTTCTTTACCCTCTTATCCTCAATCCTCAAAGGTATAGTCTCATAGGTGAGGTTATCCTTTAACTGAATGTTGTCGGATTCCACAATATGAGATGAATGTATTTTCTAGGTTGAGAAACATGAAAGACATCATGAAGATTTGATAGGGATGGAGGTAACGCAATTTGGAAAGCTACATCACCAATTCTCTTAAGGATCTGGTAGGGACCAATGAATCGTAGAGTAAGCTTGCGAGATTTAAGTGCTCTACCAATTCCAGTCCAAGGAGTTACTTTAAGGAATACATGATCTCCTTCTTTAAACTCAAGGTCTTTCCTTCTTTTATCATGGTAGCTCTTCTGCCTACTCTGTGATGCTCTCATTTTCTTTTGGATTGTCCTAACCTTTTCAGTAGTTTGTTGAACTATTTCAATTCCTAATATGGCACTCTCTCCAGATTCTGCCCAACACAAAGGTGTTCTACATCTCCTACCATACAAAGCCTCATAGGGTGCCATCCCAAAATCTAGAGGTGAACCTAGGATCTCTATCCGAAACTATACTAGTAGGAACCCCATGCAACCTTACAATCTCACCTATGTACAACTTGGTTAACCTTTCCAAAGGGTATCTAATGTTAATGGGAATAAAATGGGCAGACTTAGTTAATCTATCCACAATGACCCATATAATCATCCAAGTTCTTCCATGTCCTAGGTAATCCTACTACAAAATCCATCGAGATGCTATCTCATTTCCACACAGGCACATCTAAAGGTTGCAGTAAACCTGAAGGTTTCTGATGTTCTCCCTTAGCCTTCTAACATACTAAGCAAGCATACACAAATTCTTCTATCTTAGGCCACTGGAATATTTTCCTAAGGTCTTGGTACATCTTAGTGGCTCTTAAATGGATGCTAAGAGTACTCTTGTGTCCTCCCTTTAAGATCATCTTTCTAATTTCAAGATTACTAAGCACCCAAATTTATTCTTGCACCTCAAAACAACATCAATTCCAATTTTTTTTTTTTTTTTTTTTTTATAAATTTTAATCATATTCCTACTAATCTTTTCCACTTGGTTCACTAAAAAAGATTCTAATCTCATCCATTAATTCACTAGTTATTTTCAACCACAGTCAATTCAATGTTCCTAAAGGTAGTCTCACACATCAATCATAAGTCCCTAAATTCTCCAATCAAATCCAATCCTTAAATATATTAGTGATCATCGTAATCAAGGCATCTGTCATAATATTGATATTACTTCTATGATCATCTGTAAAGATCAAGCACCTAAGCATGTTATACATATCAAATCACTAATTTTACTGCTCCATCTTCAACCAATTCAAACCCCTATCCATCACCTTATTCTATAGTCTCATATCTTGTTACCAATATGAATCAACTAATTGTATTTCTCCAATTTATCTCAATGATCCACTTGTTACTCGAGTCACACCTAGTTTTTCACCACTAGGAGTAATCTCACAAGTCAGACTTAAATCCCTAAAAAGATCCTTCTTTCTAATCATAAGGAAAAATATAAAGGTTTCCTACTCAAAACATTGGTTACCACAATGGCTTTGGCCAAATAACCAGTAAGATCAAAATCTTATTCCTTAAAAATTTCTAACTATCTCTTTTGGTCAATAGATATTTAAAACTTTTATGATCGCTAAATACCTCAAGCTTAGAATCATATAGGTAATGTCTTCAAATCAAGGTCATGGGTAAGGTAATTCCTTCTCATAAATTCTCAATTTTCTAGAATCATAAGCTACTTATCTGTTTCTTCTTGCATCCACACTCTATCCAATCTTATCTTAGAAACATAACTATGTTCCACAAAAGACTTACTAAAATCTAGTAGTATTAACACTAGTCAATCTTGCCTTAAGAGTTGGAACTACTCTCATACTTACTATCCCACATAAAGACAATACTCCTCTTAGTGAATGTAGTTAAGGGCAAAGCTATCTTAGAAATTCCTTCAATAAATCTCCAATAATAATAAGCTAACATCATAAAACTCTTATCTTCACTAATTGGCTTAGATATCTCCCCACTTAAATACAACTTCTACCTGAGACATATCCATGTTTACCTTAACTGGAATTTACAAGAACTAGAAAACTTATCTTATACAATAAAAATAATAAATAAATCAATCAATCAATCAATAAATAAGATAAAATAAAATAGTAATACTTAACATACAACCGTCTTGAATATATCTCCACCTTCAACTACAATATGATCATATCACACCCTAAGATCAATCTCACTAACCACACGACATTCACCAATTGATCCCTAAGGTAATCTATCAACATATCAACATACATGCTTACTAAATCATATTAGAATACCAACTTTAAACCTTCAAATATACCATCGATAAGCATGTACATGAACAAACTTTATCACATAGCATTATACAACCTTTAAACAACCTCTCAATCCTTATGCAAACACCCCAAAACAAAATCAATTCTTATCCTTGCATTGCCTAACGATTCAAAAATATCATGAAACCATACATATCCCTTCAACAATGTTTAAAGAAAATGATACCTAGAGAGTTATACTTATTCAAATGATCTCAAACCTATCTCAAAATAAAGATAAGAGAATAAGCTACAACTCCTACGAAGACATAGAATTCTAAAAAGATCATCTTCTTAGCTACAAATTTCAAAAACCGCAGCAGATATATTCAGCGCTTATAACTAGACCTTTGATCACCAAAGTAGCTATAACTAGAGTTCTATACCTCCGTTTTACCTGATTCCAGTTCCATTAGAAAGATAACGTCCAAAGCTACTACTTTTGTGAAGACCATAAAATCTGATTCTGTCAATATGATACTCATACAGGCACAACAAAATTTTAACGAAAATAATCCCCATATTATACAGCAATAGTGTACTAACATTTCACAAAATACCTCAACCATTCCAAACTCACTCCTTTCCACCTTAAACTCATATTCAAGCTTTCCATTACAATCCTAGACCAAAACAGCTCACATATTTAGTGCAAAGGACTTAGAGAATAATATTCACATATTACCTAAACCATAAAAGTTAACATGAAGCACCAATACTCAAGGAACGTTTCAACCTCTCATCAAAATATCAAAACTCCAATTCTCAGATACAACCTCCTTGGATTCAATCGCTACTACTATAGATTCCTAAATTTCATTAATCGTAAACTTTTGACAAATTAATGTCTCTCCTAATTCTAAGGTCTCAATAGGCTTTATCCGTACTATTGGTACATAAGCTCACCATACGAGTGATACTACTCAACCACTACTTCTTACGTAAGCAAGAAGTATCAAACAAATAAGCAATTATGAAAAGAGCAATCAAAAATAGCATCATCAAATTATATCATGTCTATCAAACAAATCCTGAGAACACAATGCACACAACATAATCAATCATCATATTAGCACATCAATCAACTCATCACATTATTAATCTACCAAACAAGCATAGTAGACTCATAACTCACGGTCGATTAGATCGACTTGCTCTGATACCACTAAATGTGACACCCTCTACCCCGCATATCATAAATCAAATAATATAACTTTAATAATCAAACATGTTTACAGAGTATCACATTTTTAACAAACATAATCAGCGGAAATTACAAAGAAATAAATCTCAAAGTTTTCAAAGTAATTTAAAATGACATTAACAACCTAATCTAATCTTATCTATACCCCGATGTCACATGTCCTATCAGAGCATAGCCCATAAAGAAGCCTAAGCTTCACCACCAACATCCTCAGCCTCATGCTGATAATCACCTGTATAACGGTTAAAGAAAAACAACACAAAGAAAAAGGGAGTGAGAAAACATCTCACTCGGCTCACAGTGTAGGAATATATATACTAGATAGCCAAACACAAACAAAACATATATAACATAGATTAACAATATCACATCTTACTCATTCAAGGCATATCCATTTGTCATATAATATCAAAAGACACATGTATGGACACGGACTACATTTTATCATGCATGTGGCGCCAGTCACTTATCACGTAGTATATTGCCGCTAGCAATACACAAAGAGTAGTCTAGGAGTACATGCCGGGACACAACCTCTGCGCACTCTCACTAGAAGGACATACTACCAGAGTCTCGTCGGGATAGCTAAGCCGCGCAAGATACATCCCATGCACACAATGGGCGAGACTGGGACTTCCAAACCGAGCCATCCCCAAGGACTGATCCCCACAGCTTTTACACTAGGGGGCCTTCTCTGGCGGCGTATTCCATATCGTACCCTTATCACTTTATGCAAATGATGCATGTCAAACAAGACTCTATGCATTCTCATATCACTTTATCACTTTCCATGGTAATTTCTCTTTATCACATTTCATATCTCATTGTCACATTATCACATTATCTATCTCATGGTCAATCATATCTCATGGTCATTTCACATCATATTTCATCATCACATCATATCATTAGAAACATCACATTCACATTATCATATCATATTCATAACTTTCACAATCATAATCTCAACAGAATTTCTATTCATACACACATATTAACCAAGCAATTAGAACATACAAACAATATAACATACAACAAACACAGGATTGGGGGCCAATCCCACTACCCAGCATACAATCCCACACCCAGAGCGAGATTTCTCACTCCCCCCCCTTACCTGGATGACAAGCGCTGAAACTAAAGAAGAGCTTCCTCCTCTAGGCTCCTTCTACTAGGATAGAACCACCTCCTATGGATTCCTCTAGGTCTTCAAAGAGAAGAAGAGGAGAAGAAGAGAGTATAAGAGAAGAGAGAATGAGAATTGAGGGATGGTTTGCAATGGAGAAGTGAAGGGCTATTTATAGCCTTCAAGACACATTAAAAAAATGGAAAATAATGAAAAAATCTTAGACAAAACTAAGTGGAATGAATTAGTGAGATGAATTATTAAAGTTGGTGGGATGAATTAATGGAGTTGGTGTGAATTAATGGAGGGTGCCATGTTCTTTTCCTCACCGACTTTAGCTACTGATTTGGACCTTATAGACAGCCGAATCTGAAAATATTTCCTTCATGAAAGTTGTAGGATTTTCTCTTATCTTTCCATAGCCACCAAGTTTGTATCATTGAACAACCACCGACCAAGTTATACCCCACAAACCGAGGCTTGCCAATCAGTCCAGCGAGAAACAATTGTATCAATCAAATTCCAATTTTGACCTCCTAAACGACCGATTTTGCAAATGGCTATTTCTGTAAAAGTTGTGCGTTTTTCTCTTAGATTTCCATTGACACCAATTTTGCATCATTTGGACCATCACAGCCCAAGTTATGCCCTAAACACCGAGGCTTGCCAATCAGCCCAGCGAAAAACGGTTTTATTGAAAAGAAAGTTTACAACTATCTAATTAAGCCCAACAACACACATATCTTTCTAAGCATAAATGGAGTGTAAATTATCTACAATTGAAGTAAAATATAACCACCAATTTATGACCAAATACCACATAATAATAATAATAATAGTAATAATAACCATTTTGAAAACTAGGGTGTTACAAGAATTACCAATTTGACTCATAACTTCTTAAAGTTGGCCTTGGAATATGATCCATATAACTTTACCTCTCTCTTAGTGATGATGATGAATCATTGTATTATAAAGTATGAAACATATATACTAGGATAATTCCTGAGAAGAGAGTGCCTCTTAAATAATTTTAATCTAACACCTTTTCGTCTCAATAGTGTAAATTGAAGGTGAGCACGTGATGGTGTATTGTCACCAACAAATCAACATCAACAATTCTTATACCACCTTTCATCAGGTCCTATTACTATTATTTCCTTCCCAATTAAACATGTGAAGAGTGGAAGTTTGGTGAGCAGTGTATGCAACCTATGAAACATTAACATTTCTCTTGTTTGTCAAGAGTGCATGAGCTTGGAGACGAAGTAGTGCCACCTATGAAACCTATGCAACCTCTGTCATATATATATCATCTATACATTGTCAGTGTAAAGTTTTTTTACACTGGCAACCAATCAGATTTGTTAATAATGTCATGTCATTTATTCAATTAATTAAATTAAAATAAAAAAGATACTATTAACAGATCTGATTGGTTGCTAGTGTAAAAAACTTTACACTGAAAGTATATATGTGATTAACTATATCGAGAGAAAATTTATTATGAAAGATGAGAGGGTTAAAATATAAGCCTTAGATTAGTCAAGTGAGAGAAAATTTGAAATTTAATCAAGTGAGAGGAAAGTTACGATAACTTAATGCATTTAAATCATTAGATTTGTAATAATAGATCAGATTATGATACCTGTACATTTAAGTTAAAATTATATTTGTACACGTATCACAATCTAATTTATTTTTATAAATCTAATGATTTAAATACATTAAATTATCATAATTTTAATATTTTAAAATTAGAGAATCTGAATCTGAAAATTTCTCTCTCTTCTTTAAGGAATATTTATCTTGTGTTTTGGAACAATGATTTTTAGTTCAAAGATTCTTCGATTTGTAATATTTATACGAGGGATTGACGTATATAGAGGGATGAACCCATTATAAAGCTTAAACTACCCGTGTATTAGGTGTGTTAACTTTAAGAAAAATTTAAAATAATAAAATTTCAAATTCCGTAAAACACAAAAAAAAAATATATATATATATTAAAAATTATAAATTCAATTTAAAACATTTTAAATAAAAAAATTTATGATTTATTATTTTATTAATATTAGTTTCACTAAAGTCTAATCATTATTAAATTGTTAAATTTTAAATAAAAGTCTAACTTTCAAAACATTTTTTTTTCTCTTCTTATTTTTCTCTCTAATTTTTTATCTCTTTTCTTTGTCTCCCTTTTTTCTTTTTTCTCTCCATCTCTCCCAGGTTTATTTCTCTCTTTTGGCTTCACTTTCTCCGATTCCTTGTTGTCTTCTCTCCTCTCTTTCTCTCTCTCTCTACCTCCTTCTCCTCTCTTTCGATGTTAACATAAAAATATCAATAATTTATTTTAATTATTAAATATTAAATTTTTTAAAAATTGATTAATATTTATTTTTATAATTATATATATTTAAAATCAATTTCTTCTATGATACAAATTAAATTGTTCTATCCAAATTAAAATTTTCAAGTTTGAAAATTTTGAATTACTTTATTTAAATAAAGTATTTAATGAATAATAAAAATTAAAATTAAAGAAATTTTTAAATTTTCTTATCCAAACACAATCTAAAAATAACGTATTGAATGCTTCAACACATACTTTTCTAAACTTATGTTATTTTAATTGTTTTTATTATATATATATATATATATATTAATTTGTTATTGATCTAGTTATATTTATTCATAAATAATATATTATATTTTCTATTTCTATTTTCTAACGATCTTAGAGAAGGAAAACCATTTTCAAAATCAGAATTTTTCACAAAAATATTTACCATGAAAATTTGAACAGTGAAATTTGAAATTATTATATTCTTAAATGTAAAATTGACTGCTTATTTAAAATAGATGTGCTTATATTTTGATATATATATATATATATATATATATATATATATATATATATATTATATTAATCGACAAAGTCAGTTTTTAATGGTGATTTTTATATTTTGTTACTTGAGTGTGCATGTAGTAACGTTGATATTCAAGCTATGCTATATATGATTTAGATTTATGTATACCTTTATTTTCTATTTCCATTTTTAACAGTAATAAATAAATGATATAAGTAAAAAAATACTAATTTTATATAAATTAAAAAATATTTTTGATTGTATTTAATTTTCATGATTTTATATAAAAATATATATATTATATTTATTAAAATATTATTAATTATATTTATTATAAATAGTGTTCTCATTTATTGTTTTAACAATAATTTTAGATTAAGAGTATTAAATAAAGTTGACTTTGTTAAAAATTATTTATATTTATATTTGAGTCCAAAAATTTTAAGCACTTTTAATAGTTATTGAGGGAGTAATAATTTTATATAATTATCCTATTAATTAATTTTTTTTTATAAATGATGTAAAACAACAATCAATATTTTTTTAGAATATTAATAAGAATATAAAGGAATATATGTAAATTTTTTTAAAACAAAATTAATATTATATTAAAAAACTAAAATAAAACTTATTTTAATTAATACTTTTTTTCTTACAATACGAATATTATTATGAGATGAAGAAAGTATAATTTAGACATTAAATATGTCATTGTGTTTGTTCGATTTTGTCATATTTTGTAAATAATATTTCCTTCATTATTTCATAATGACTACAATTTCTTATTTGAAAGTTTTTTAAAATAAATTATGTTCTCCGATGTAATATTTACACTTTTTTTTTTTAAAATTTCCTTTCATAAGCCACAAATCTAAGCTTAATAAATTAAGGTAAGCAGTTTTTTTTTTGCCTTTATAGTTATTTAAATATTTAACTTCAAATAATATAGTAAATATAAGTAAAGTTTACAATAAAATCCTATCAAAACTTCATAATATTATTCATTACATGTCTACTTTCATAATCTTTTTTCAATTAAATATAATTTCCAACAACTTATATTAAAAAAATATTAGATCTATACTAATAATAAATAAAATTATTCTATTTCATGTGCACTTTTTTTTCCATAAATTTCTTTGGTCCAGTTGTGTGCTTTCTAAAGTATCAGGTTTTACTTGAAAAGTCTTGCTGAATAGGATACCAAGTAAATGTAACTTGATTAAGCGGAAGGTTCTTAATATTTTTGCTAGTGGATGTGCTTGGTGTGATGAAGATTTGGAGAATACTTCTCAACTATTATTTGGATGTTATTATGCCTATTCTGTACGGTTATCTGTTTTTGCTTGGTTTGGTGTTTCAACAGTTTTACACAACTCTTGTCATGAAAATTTTGTTCATTTTGTTAGATTTCCTAAATGCAGTGTCTGTGGTTTAGCTAGCCACAATTTGGTCTCTGTGACTTGCTAGAAATGATGTCATTTTTAAAGAAAAGGTGGTGACAATTACGGATTTAGTAGAATTAATAAAACTACGTAGCTGGAACTGGATTAAGACCAAAGATAAGTCATTTTTTTACCCATTCTCAGCGTGGTTTTCTTCCCCTGGTGTTTGCCTTAATTTCTGGAATAATAATTCTTTCTGATTCTGTACACACCATGGTGTTAGTTTTGTATCTGATTTTTTTTCTTTCTAAAATTTGAAATTACTAAACTTGTTTGATTATTAGATAACATTTTATGGTCTTGATTTTGTAATGGTGGTAGACATTACAATCTGGTAATTACCTTTTGTATGGACTATGTTAAATTTTGTTTAGGTAACTTTGTATTTTGTAATGGATTGAGATACCCCTTGTACTCCCTTTAATTTATTTTTATTTTTGCTTATAAAAAAAAAAAAGTACTTCGCAAACTACTTTTACATAAATTTTACGTTTCAAATCTGATTAAAAAAAAAATTCACCTACAATTACAATTTCCCAAATTTGTTCAATTAACTGCTTTTTTATTTTTTTTTTAAAATACAGAAATACAAAATAGGTTTTTTACATTGATATTTACTAAAACAAAAATAAAAGAAATTTATGAGGCAGGGGACACCTGTTTACCTTGCCCTATCTAAATCGGTCCAAGCCTACATACCATTGACATTTTTGTATATATTATAGCCATTGGCCATGCTATGAAAACACAAAATACAAAAAGAAAACGAAAGATGAGAGGAAATAATTGAAGAGATAATAATTTATAGCAAGAGCAGGTATAGTGGCATACATACTCATTTCGACAGACATGGCCAAAAAAGGTATCACATGGAAAAAGATACCCTAAGATGATTAATAATGCTTCATATCTTTTGGTGATAAACTTTCAAAATTTTCCTAATCTTCAAAATATACGTACGGCAAGTCTTTCTGATGCATTGAGTAAGAAGCCTTTTTCAAAATTGTAAAAGTCCAAATTAAAGTAGAGGCTGGGACTAGAACGTACAGTGTGATAACACTGTTGAGAAATTGACAAGAGGTACAGTAATAATGGAGATATTAATTGACATCACATGCATGCACAAGCTTC
The DNA here is from genome assembly GCF_000230855.2 of Cajanus cajan. NCBI lineage: Eukaryota > Viridiplantae > Streptophyta > Magnoliopsida > Fabales > Fabaceae > Cajanus > Cajanus cajan. The sequence goes on from NC_138518.1 coordinate 60,825,016, forward strand.
ATTGCTCGTGGCATGCAATGGCAACACACACCAAAACAGCTGCATATATCTGTGGGACTCAGCTGGTGAGCACCCTGTAGAGATCCAGCACCAAAACATATATAACAAATTAAAGTCAGTAATTGCATATCAGATTATTGCATATAAATGTTTCCTTTATTACTCATTTCTTTCTCCACGTATAATCTTTACTTCTTAATTCTCTTATTAAGACAAACCTTAATTAGTTACACTAACAAAATTTATTTTTATAGACAATTATTTAACAGTAATAAATTAATTGTCTTTATTTTATTATTTAATATAAGTATTAGTAACTAATATATAATGATCACTAAAAATATATTTATATCATACCAAAATTTACTATTAACGACAATTATTTATTAAAAAAAATTTTAGTCCTACATCGACTAGAAATAAGATAATTAAATAGTATATAAATGAATAATAACTTTCACCTTACAAGTTTGTTATGTAGGGTTGAGTTAAACTTATAACTTATTATTCTAAGTTGGTATGAGATTATTCATTATTATCAAACTCAATATTCCTTAAACTTAAGGGGACCGACTATTGATAAGAAAATTATATATATATATATATATATATATATATATATATATATATATATATAAGTAGAAGACAATTTTTATCTTACAAGTCCCACATCAACTAGAAATAAGGTAATTAAAAATAACCCTCATCTTACAAAGTCTCACATCAACTAGAGATAAAGTAAAAGTAATTAAAGAGTATTTGTACTCATCTTACAAGTCTCACATCAAAGTAAAAAATGTAACAAAAAATTATACACTTTTTTCCGATCATTATAAGGGTTTTTACCAGCATTTAGAATAATTACCGCTAAATATTTTATCGATACTGTATATAATGACTAATGTGAAAATGCTGGTAAAAAATTTTGTAGCAATTTTTATTGCTAATTAATGTCACTAAAAATCTATTTTGTTGTAGTGTACATTACCGTGTGTATAATTATTACTTTTTTCTAATTAAAATTATAATTTCATTTTAATAATATACATATACATTTAATATAGACGTTAATAATATGTATTTATGTATATTATTGGATAAAATTTTAATTTTTATTAAAAAAACAGCACTAATTATACTTATAATGAAGTATCTATGTTTTGTTAATCGATAAATTATTCGATTTACTTTTTAACACATTTTAGTATTTATATATACAATTAATTTGGTTAAGTCGTCCCTATAATATTGGCGGCCAGAGACCTAAAACATATTAAAGATTATGCAGAGAATAAAACGAGTAATTTATATGTATATGGATTAAAATGATTAAATAGTTATTTTAGTGCTTGAAAGTGGAAGTGCAATCACATTAGTTTTTGGAATTAGGAATAGTTAGATTTGTGTAAATTTTTATTTATTTAATTTGATTAAATTTAATTGCATCAGTATGAATTAAATTTTATTATTATTTTTTACGATCCGAACTTCCAATTATAATTAAATTGATTTTGATTAGATCATCATATTTGTTTAAATTTAAAAAATTAAAATTAATGTTATATTTATTTTAATGTAGTATGCATAGTTTTATTATACTTATACTTAAGCTCACTCTAATAAATTCAGGAGTAATAAAATTATAGAACTATATAGATTATAGATTATGAAGTATTAAATGAAGTGTTACAACGTTAAGAATGAATGGGAAGTTCAGTTGGCCTTTTAGTCCAAAATCTAAGTATTTTTTGTTGAAAAAATTATAAATCTTGACTTTATAAAATACTAAAAAGTAATATATAATAATTGATCAGTTGAATTAGATTGGTTAGATTTTCAATATCAAAATTCATAATATGATATGAACTTATTAGATTTTCATTTTTTTTAATTCGATCCAAACAAATTCAAATTTTTCGTTTTGGATTCATTGACTTTTTGGATTAATATGGATATATGCCACCCGTATGAAACTATGAAAATATCATATCATATTACACCCTCCAATCATCTCTCTATATATAAATAATTTATCAAAATTAATAAAAATAATTAAGATATTTATTTTTTATTAATAATATCGTAATTACATTTTTTCTTCTAGACTCTTTGAATTGATTAGTTTAAATAGTGCTCACATTAAATGACACATCTAATTCTATAAATAATTTTTTCACCAATGTAAATAATTTATATTATTAATATATCAATAAATACATTCATTTGCATAAGAGTATAAAAGAAAATTAGTAATTAATATATATTAAGTACTTATTTCTTATAATTAGGACCAATATGTTATATTCATTTATTTTTTATATAAAGGATTGGGGCGTGGGAGTATTACTTATTGTTATTTTGATCATTGAATATATATTAATAATATTATTTTAATCACATATTTTTTAATTTTGATTTAATGTTATTGTCAATGTGAACTTTTAGGAACTTATTTGACATTTTCTTTATTTTAGGGATTAAGATAATAACATTTTCAAAATGTAGGGATAAAAATGACTATTTAATTACTTAGATTAAAACGTAAAAATTGTGTAGATACTATATAAGTGATTAATCTATACCATTATAAAGGAGATATTAAGATTTATAATCATTTTTTGTCTTCACTTTTTAGTAGATTATTATTCTCTCAAATGTTAATAAAAAATAGCATATCATATTCTCTTTAAATAATTACCTACAACCATCTAATATCCTATCTATATAATTGATAGAGACATAAAATATTTCGATCTCTCTAATCCTATATAATGAATAAATAATCGTTTTAGTCCATGAATTTAGAAAACATTATTATATATTATTTTTTAATTAAGAAAATGTCAAACAAATATTTGATGAAAATGTAAATTTGACAATGACATTGGTTAAAAATTGAAGAGAGAAAAAAAGTGTAATTAAAATGATAATATTAATATATATTTAAATATTAAAATAATAATAAATAATTAAATTTAAAAACTTATTTAATATTATTGGACTTATTTGCCCTTTTTTAAAGTTCAGGAACTGATACGACAGTGCTCACTTACTTTTACAGATCAAAATAAATTATTATTCCGTATATAATATATAATATATGCATACCCATGAAGATTGAACGGTGCACCTTACCCACCATTCTCCAACTCCAACCATGCCAGAAGGTGAATCCAATGTAGTGCCCAATTACTTGCAAGAGACTGAAGTGAGCCAAGAATGGAAGGAGGTGATAGCCACCTTACCTAAGGAGAAAGGTTGGGTTGCAAAACATCTCCACCAATACCAAGGCTTTTGGCACACCACTAGGCAACTCCAAGGGGTCCTCTCATGCCAAAAGCACTTTAAGGCCCATGACACTGATGTCCTCATTGTAAGCACCCCCAAATCAGGCACCACTTGGCTCAAGGCATGGACCTTTGCCCTTCTCCACCGCCACAAGTACCCTAACACCCTACAAAACCACCCTTTGCTCACCCACAACCCCCACTCTCTTGTACCCTTCTTGGAACTAGACCTCTACATCAACCACAACAACCACTCTCCCCCTAACCTAGCCTCACTCCCCTCCCCAAGGCTCTTCTCCACCCACCTCCCCTATGTCTCCCTCCCAAACTCCATCACACAATCCTCTTGCAAGATTGTGTTCCTTTGTAGGGACCCCAAAGATGCCTTCATCTCCCTTTGGCACTTCACAAACAAGCTCAGGCCCCAGAACAGAGGGGCCACCTCGCTCGAGGAGGCCTTTCTCAAGTTCTGCAGAGGGGTGAGCTTGTACGGGCCCTTCTGGGCCCATGTGCTGGACTACTGGCACATGAGCTTGGAAGAGCCCAACAAGATCAAGTTCATGAGGTTTGAGGAAATGAAACTGAAACCTAATTTCGTCCTCAAAGAACTCGCTGCATTTGTAGGTTGCCCTTTTTCAAAACAAGAAGAGGAAGATGGAGTAGTGGATGAGATTTTGAAACTGTGTAGCTTTGATAACTTGAGCAACTTGCAGGTGAACAAGAACGGGAAACTCCCCTCCGGTGAACAGCACGAAGCGTTCTTCCGTCGTGGAGAGATTGGTGACTGGAAAAACTATCTCACCGTTGAGATGACTCAACAACTCGACACCATCACCGAAGAGAAACTAGGTCAACATGGATTGAGGTTCTAGAATGGTTCACTTTACGTACGTTATTAATTTCGTTAAGCAAATTTTAATGGTGTTGGAGAAATATAAAAACAAGTTAAAGTGAATATATAAACATAGAGAGGTTAAAACTTATTAAGACCATTGGTTCGAATCTTTTGGAAGTTAATTAAAATATTTTTTGTTTGATACACATGTACATCCATTCTACACATTCTACGTAGCTATTATAAGCTTCGGATTTTCCTTTTTTCTGGTGCAAAAGTTGGCATCGTGTTCGTACGTGTCTATGAACAATGGTCAATCCATACGAAATATTTAGTCTTAATCTCTCTATGTAGTCAATTATATGCATTTAAACTTGTTTTTATAGTTTTCTAAGGGTTGTGGTGTTATGTGTGGAAAACATTTAGCTTTCAAGTCTAGGTTTTGTTGTGTTTGCAATTTGATGTATAGCTCACACGTGTGGATGCACTAATGTTATTTACCTTTGGAGATCTGCTTTACCCATTATTTGTTTTAAGGATCTTTGAGAAGAGAGATCTATATAATGTGTTGTTTAGATTATGACTAGCCTATAACAAATTAATCATAGAGATAACAAAAATAATTAAATTAATTAATTTTAATTAATTATATTATAAATTTAAATTTTATTTTAAAGATATCTTTTACTAAACACATACTATATAAGAAATTAGTAAATGTATAAGTGAGTAAAAAAATATTAAAAAAAATAAAGTTAACAATAAATTAAGGATATAAATAAAATTATCTTTAGTAATTTTAAAAATTGTTGATCATTGCTTATAATAAGGGTCAAAGAAAAAAATAATTTGTTACTTAATTATAACTAAGATCAGAAGAAATATAAGAGAAAGAGGTGCAAGAGAATTTTTTTTTTTGTTGTTTAGAAGATGAGAGAAATTGGAAAAGAGAAGAAAAAAATGAGTAGAATCCATGATTAAAAAAAAATCTCTTCATAAATGAAAAGATTTTGAATAAATTTTATAAAAATTGTGGGAGTTGCTAAAAATTATATCTTTATCCACTTTTTTTCTTCAAATACTTTTATCCTATTTCTCTCTAAAAATCTACACATTTTCTCTTTTATACTTCTTTATTTCATCCTTAAAATCTACACATTTTGATTCATTCTCTCTTTTAATATCCTATTTCTTTCCGTCATACATCTCTCTTTACTCCAAAGAAAAGATTAATTCTTATCACTCTTAGTAATCACAATTTTATTCTCAAAAAAATATCTTAATAGGTTAAGGTATAAATGTTTATAAACTACTATTAACCTTGATTCCTAAATGATGTGTAATTTTAGATATGTAAGAATAAGTCCCCAATAGAGATTAAGGGATAGGAGAGGTTTATTCTTCCTACTAATGTTCATTAATGGCTTCTACCTAGAAAAAGAGGTTGTAAGTAGAAGTTAAATATGATTATATGTAAAATTTTATCTATTGGTAAAACTTATAATGACAAGTTATCAATTGTCATTATATGATTCTTAAGTTGTTTGGAAAAATGTTGGTAGGTCCAATTTATTATACATTTATCTATAAATTTTGAACTTTTAGTAACAGCTTTTATTTACAACTATAAATCATTTTAAAACTCTTAAATTAAAAATTTTAGTCCATTCTTATAAATTATAAGTCAATTTTATGAAAGTTATAATTTGATTTTAAACTCATTTCTAAGATAATATCATAATTGAGATCTATTTTTAATCTTTCTACACTATACTAATAACATTTTAATCTTTTGATAAAGTGGTAAAAATGGGACTGGCTGGTTACTGAAACTGAATTGGCATGAAACACTACACCAAAATTAGATTTTTGTGGCAATTAATTTATTCTTTAGCGACCATATAAATGGTCATTATTTTTTTTACCAGCATTTAAATAATGGCTGGTGTATCCAGTGTCGCTAATACTATTATCGACATTTATATAAAATGTTGGTAAAGACCTACTAAATTGTCGGGAAAACTTATTTTTTTTAGTGACAATTTTAGTAGCCATTTTAAAGGCTATTAAACGTTATTTTTTCAATTGTCTCCTTTCCATCCATTTAGTGACTTTTATTCCTATAATTTTCTTTTCTAAATTCATAACTTATATACTCTTTTTTTTATCTCTAGTCGATGTGAGATTTGTAAGATGAAGGTTGTCTTCTATTTATATATATTTTAATTTATTTTTTAATTATCTTATCTCTAAGAGATGTGAGATTTATTAGGTGAAAGTTGCTCTCTAATTGTTTTATAGCACTATTGAACTTGGTAATAGTGGGTGATTTTATACTAATTTATTATAGTGAATTAAGAGTCTAACTCAATCCTATAAATTAATTTATAAGGTGATAGTTATTACTCACTTATATACTATTTAATTATTTTATCTCTAATCGATGTGAGACTAGTTTTTTTTAATAAATAATTATCCTTAATAATAAACTTTAGTGTAATATAAATACATTTTTAGTGGTTATTATATATTAACCATTAATATTTTTATTATATAATTAAATAGCGACAATTTAATTATTATCATTAAACAATTATCGTTAAAAATAATTTTTGTTGTAGTGAAACTAGATGTTAGTCATTAAACCGTATTCTGAAGACACTGTGCTGACTTTTTCAGCCACACTTTTTACAGACACTGCACAACGTTCTAACACGCACTAACTATACGCTTAACATACCACCCAACCCATATTTATATTTATATTTTAGACCAAATGAAACCATAATATTTACGTTAATTTATAGGCAAACAATTCAATCACCCACTAATAATCCTCCAACTTAGGACTCTTGCTAAGTCCATTACAGATATGATGTTAACAACATTGCTTTTTCTATTATTAGATTTAAAGTTAAACATATAATTTAGTACTGTAATAGGGTAGGGGATTGGTCGCCAATCCAATCTAATTTAATATTTCAGATTTAAAAATTGAAAATCTATTCGATTAATTTAATATATTATTATTATTATTATTATTATTATTATTATTATTATTATTATTATTATTATTATTATTATCAAATAAGGTGACCTAGTAAATGATAAAGAAGAGATAAGTGATATATTCATTCTATTTTTTATTTTGAAACCGACTCATTCATTGCGTATTAAAAGATAAAAATAAAACACGTTTTTTTTTTATCTCATTGTGAGTGTTATTCGTGAAAGTTGAGCACAAATTACATATTAGAATTTTGTGGTATTAAATGTAACACTTGTGATATTTTGTTGAGTTTATAATGTTGAGGAATGAGGATGATATATGATAGATTTTTAGATTATGGTGTTGAACATATTTAAGTTTTAATTTAATGATGCTTGTTTTTTTTTCTTGGTCTTTACAATGGTATTGAAATCCGTTTAATTAGTTCTTGACAACTTATCTGAAAAAACAACAAGAAGCCAACAAAAGAGAAAGATGTTATCCTTTTTAAAACTAACTCTCTAACTTCCACAACGTCTCTTTTCTTTCTCTTTAATGCCAAATTAAATTATGCTAATTTTAAAAACTTTAAAATAATTTTCAATAACTCTAAATACATTTTAAGTCTAATAATCATAGACATCAATAGCATTAGATTCTGTTCATTAAAAGTCATTTCATAATTATGAGTCAATATTAGATTAAATAACATAACATTCTGTTACTTGGCTCATGTGATGACATGAAGATTTAACATTAAACTATAAGTGCACACCATACCTTGGAATTATATCTCATCATCCTTAATTAAATTAAAATGATTGAATAATGGGGGTTGCAAGTTTTATATGTTGATATTGCTTCATGTTGAAAGTCTTATGCATACTCGAGGACATAAAAAAAATTAAATTATATTTTTATTTCCTCTATTATTTTTATGATTCAATTTGGTCTCATTATTTTTAAATAATTTAATTTGGTCATTTAATTTTTAAAAAAAGTTCAGTGCCATCTTTCTATCCAAATTGACATTAATGGTGTTAATGAAATCCAATAAAAGGACAATATTGAGCATGATTTAAAAATTAGATGACCAAATTGAATAATTTAAAATGTTCAATTTGATCCTACTATTTTTAAAATGTTCAATTTGATTTCACTATTTTTAAAATGTTCAATTTAATTTTTTAACTTTCAAAAAAATATTCAATGTTACCCTATCACCTAATTTCATTAATGTTGCTAGTATTAATTTAGATAGAAGGACAATATTAAACTATTTTAAAAATTAATAGATCAAATTAAACCTTTTAAAAATAATGAAATTAAATTAAATCTTAAAATAAATAGAAGAAATAAAAATATAATTTACACTTAAAAAAAAAAGAAGATTTTTACTCGCTTTGGGCGAGGTGAATCTAAAACAAATGCATATATGTTAAAATTTAATTGCTATTGAAATCCTTATACGCACAAGGATATCAAATTTACTTTTATGCAATTGTTATTAAAAGAATTTTACTCACATCATTTACGGGCAAATGCATATAACGATTACAAAGTAAAAAAAAAAAAAAAAAAAATATATATATATATATATATATATATATATATTTTAATAAAAAATTATATTTTTCTAACCTTAATTACTCTAATATAAATGCTAAAAATTTTATAATTATATATAATTTCATAAAATTCATCATATAAGAAAATTACACTTTAATATTAGATAACATATTTCTTCTTATTATTATATTTTGTAACTTTTGCGAGAAAGTATAGAAAATGTACAAGGAGTTATAATACAATTCAAAAAAATTTAATAAATATTTTTCCCATTTCTCATGTGAAAAACTAGGCCTGAGCATCGGTCGGCCACGGTCGGTTTCGGACCAAAATTCCTAAAATCATCCGAAACCGATTAAGAAAAATCAGGGGCCATTTCCGACCGACGAAGAACTCAGATTTTGGCGGGTTCAATCCGTGCGCGTTACGGGTTCATCGGATGGATTTATCGGTTTGAGAAGCTTCCTCGTCGCCATCCGTCGCCATTCTTTGCCGGTCTCTGTCGCTGCTTCATTTGGGGGAAATCACGGAGTTTCAGATCTCCGCATCACCACCTTCATCAACCAGAACAGGAAGTTTCTCAGCAGCGGTAGCCATGGAAGAAGAAGAAAGAAGCAGAAGAAAGAAGACGAAGTGAAGAAGAAGAATAAAGAAGACAGTGTGAAGAAGAAGAAGAAAGAAGCAGAAGAAAGAAGATGGAGTGAAAAAGAAGAAGAAAGAAGACGGAACGAAGAAGAAGAAGAAAGAAGACGAAGTAAAAATGGAGAAAATAAACGGTGAAGACGAAGGTGAAGAAGAAGAAGATAAACGGTCGGATTCGGGTACATCGGATGAGAAAATTCCAACACCGAATCCGACCGTTCAAAACCGTTTGAACCCGAAATTTGCTTCAAAAAAAATCCGATATACCTAAGAATCAATCCGCCTCACCCAATCTGATCATCCGTTTGGCCGGTTTCGGATCGGCCGGAAATTTTTGCACAGGCCTATGAAAAACAAGCCATCAAGAGAGGAAGAAGTTATCCTTTTTAAAAATAAACTATAATTTTCATAATTTCTATTTTCTTTGTTTAATATCAAAATTATCCTAATGAAGTGAGAAGTCAGAAAATTAATTTTAATAATTTTAGAATAATTTTCAATGACTCTTAATAGGGATGGCAACGGGGCGGGGCGGGTACGGGTTTTATGATACCCGTCCCCGTCCCCGCGAGTCAAATCCATCCCCGTCCCCGTCCCCGTACCCGCCGGGTATGTGATTTTCATCCTCATCCTTGTCCCCGTCGGGTATCGGGTATACCTGTATCCGTACCCGTACCTGTCAATTTTTTTATTTTTATTTTTTGTAAAAAAAATAATATTTTTAAATTATTTTTTTATTATATTATAATTATAATTAAGTTATTTTTCTATCTCATATTATAATAAATAATCACACATAAAAAATATTAATTTTTTTTAATATAATTAAATTAAAAGTGAGTATTAAATTAAAAATGGAAACGGGGACGGTACGGGTACGGCTACGGGACGGGTAAGTACATACCCGTACCCATACCCGTACCCGATTTAATATATTGGATTTTACCCGTACCCGGTCAAACCGGGTATTCCCCGTCAAAGTCGGGACGGGTTCGGGTATTACCCGCGGGTACGGGTATATTTGTCTTCCCTAACTCTTAATGCATTTAAATTTAACTAATTAAACATTAAAAAAAATCAAGTATATAAATGAAGATAAAAGGAGATAATTTGACATAATCTATATATATTATTTTACTAATTACATAGAAATTTGTGACAAATGCATCTTTTAATGAAAGAAAAGTGTTGACGATCTCTATTATTGGGAGCGTGAAGAGAGTTTCTCTCTTCAAGTTAGGAAATAAAATTTATATATATAATGTTTTGAAGGCTATAGTTAAACTGATCAAATTGGTCAATTATCCTTAAAAAATAATGAACTGATTAAGTATTCGATTTAAATATTTCAGATAACTGACCTAGTCAAAAACCAAGAAAAGAATAAAAAAAACATACTTAACTTATTAGTATAAGACATTTTTAATCAAAGTACATAAATATAAGTAGTTATATTAATTAAAATTTTAAATTTATAAAATAAAATTGATATATTAATTTTTATCTTTTTATTTATTATTTTTTTTTGAAAGAGATGAAGATATTATGCAATATCAAAAGATGAATATATATATATATATATATATATATATATATAATTAATATTTTATAAAAATGATTATCACTTTTTTCTAACTTGTGTATTGTAATGAAGATAAGGGAGAATTATAACACTATTTTTGTAAGAGAGACACACAAAGATGTTTTGAGAGTGAGAATCAAGCTCCTCTTTCTTTTTTCTTTCTTTTCCTTTTAGGTTGAGAATCTTCTTCTCCTTCTCCTTTCGTTTTTTAGTTGGCCAAAGCAATAGAAAATTCTAAGTTGTTGTGTTGCAGCCCGACTTCGAAATTGTACGGAGCAAGTGGAAGCTCCTTGGAATTTAAAAAAGGGGAACATGTGTTCCCTGAAGGTAGCACCCACAGAGTGATGAGGTCTAAAAAGTTGACGACGAGGTTTGTTAGACCTTATCAGATCCTTTGTCATATAGGCCTAGTGGCATATCAGTTGGCTTTGCCACCTTTAGTGAACCTACACGATGTGTTCCATGTATCACAATTAAGGAAGTATGTTCATGACCAAAGTCATGTGGTGGAGAACGATGTAGTTCAAGTGAAGGAGAATCTGACTTATGAGAAGCAACAAATAGATGTTGTGGATCATAAGGAGATGTAGTTAAGGGGCAAAACCATCAAGCTTGTCAAAGTTGTGTGGGATGTGGCCACTAGTAAGGCTACATGGGAGCAAGAAGACAAGATGAGAGATCAATACCCGTTTCTCTTCCTAAGTAAGCTAATTTTCAGGGACAAAAACTTTCTTGTTGGGGAGATTATAACACTTTATTTTTGTAAGAGAGACATATAAATATGTTTTGAGAGTGAGAGCCAAGTTCCCCTTTCTTTTTCTTTCTTTTCCTTATGGACTGAAAATCTTCTTTTCCCTTTCCTTCCTTTCTTTAGTTGGCTAGAGCAGTGGCAAGACTCAACTTTGGAACCATATGGAGCAAGCGTAGCTTCTTCTCTTATCCTCTTGGTAGATTCTGACTCCCCAAAGAGGTAAAGGAAGCTAAAACTCAAAGCATTGCTACATTTTGAGTTGCATGTGGTTGGACACCATCAAAGATGTGATTCGTGATTGAGTTGTTTGAGTTAAGTAAATTGCATGTTATTTGGGGTTGTGGGTATTCTTGAATGAGTTGGGCAAAAATGGGTATGCTTTGATGGATGCATGTGGTGTTTTATGAAATTTTTGAGTTGTATGTATGAATATAGTAGTGAAAATGAGTTGTAGATGTTTAAGGAGAAAAATTATTAGGAGCAAGTGAGAAATCAAGGAAGAACCATGAAAATGCAACAAAAAAAAATTGCACCCAAAACTACAACCGCAGTTGAGCGTTGCAACCATGGGGAAAAATCGAATTGGTAGAGATCTAGTACTGCAGCCACAGTTGAGTGTTGCAACCATGGGGAGAAACTGGACTCGCAGAAATCCATCATTGAAGTGCTGAATTGAGCCTTGTAGTGGATAAGGTAAGTGACCAAATTTGGTTTTGAGGTCTTCATGAAAGTTATAGCCTTAAATGTTATCTTTTCAATGACTTTAAAATAACCTAAAAAGGAGGTCTATAACTCCATTTATGACCTTTTTAGTGAGTAAAGGTCAAGTTGTCAGCATTTAGGAAAACTATTGCAATTTTTACAATTTTCAACATGGTAGATGATGAAATTAGAACCTGAGATCTTCAACAGAGTTGTATATAATCTTTTTATCTTTCATACGAGATAAATATGAGTTTGATTGGATTAATGAAACTCCAATTACATTGTGTTATGTGGAAGTTGTTGTTTTCTAATTGATGATTACATGTTGAAAATTATGTGTTAACTCCCTTATAATATATGGTAATATATATATATATATATATATATATATATATATATATATATGATGTCCTAAGTTGTTATATATATAATGAATTATTTATATTTAGATGATGTTAAATGATAATAATTAATAATGAATAATATTGATGTTGAGTTGTATATTGTTGATTAATTTGATGAAAGTGAAAAGTTGTAAAGTTGCATGATGTATAGAGCAATCAAGTTGTGGACATGTGGTTGAAATACATGTCTAAGTTGAGATACATAGATGATAGAGGTGAATTAAGTTATTTTAAAAGTTTCTTCCCTCTAGGGTCTATGTGGTTTTGGCATAAAAGTAGTTGAACCATATCATAGTTGAATGACTAATCGAGTAAAGTGTGAAGTCGAGGGTTAAAATTCCTAACCTAGTATCGAAGGATTGTGGTATTTGAAGGGTAGTTAGTGGGCTAATTCCATAAGTGGCTTAGTTAAGCTAGCTAATGTCGTGGTAGATTCATACTCAAACTGTTCTACCTTGACATAGTACTATATTTTCTTGTTTAAATGACAAAGCTTGAGAAATCAAACTAAGTTGTCTATACCTGGCTCTCTTACGAGGCCTAACACTGTTCTATATTTAACCTGATTAAGATAGGTCTAACATTGTGATTCAGTAGAGATAAGTCACTTAAACTACTCAACTTCAATTGTAGGAGATCTCCATTAGTTGACATGCATGACGATGCATTAGATGTTAATATTTTGTTTGATCATTGCTTTTGTTGATCATTTGTACTATTGTTGATCATTGCTTTTGTTGTTTTTTCATATGTTGTTGTATGTTATTTTTTTTTGTGTAAGTTTACCCTTTTTTTTCCTTGTGGTTGAGACTATGATGACTAAACTTAGTATGCGAGCAGGGCAGGATTAGGTGGTTGCTTGCAAGATGACGACTGCTTTATGTAATTCTTGTTATGGAGTCATATTTTGGAATAGAGAATGTTTGTAGTTGTATGTTATTTGATGTATATTGTTTGTGCACTAAATTGTATATGTTGTGTACTTCCCATACATTTTACTTTATACATGATTTCACTTCCATTTAGATGATGATCTTCAGTTGAAAGTGTGATGAATTGTATGGCCATTACAATAATAGTAAAAATTTGAAGTGATTTTATAATTATTCGATAAAAAAAATATTTATTAATTATGATAGTTTTAAAAATCAAATTAACATGTTTGACTATTGCAACATATATCAAAACAAAATTTAATTTATTTGGAGTTTTAAATTCAAATTATGATAGCAATCTAATGAGTTCATAAAAACTACTTAATTTACAAAACATTTCTAAAAACAACCAATAAGAATAATGATACATTTATGTTTCAGGATCGCAGCATATCTTATTCATGCATGTCCACAATTTTGAATCAAAAGTATATGAGGACAAAGTGTGCATCAATTTGGCATCACTGGATAACCAACCATACGTACCTTATCATAAAAGTAGATCAGTTTGGGGGTAAATATACAACAAATATATCCACCAACCGTCTAAAACTGAATGTTCCTCATAAGTTCCTATCAAAAGGCGTAACTCTCTCAGGCCACAAATGATGTCTTGCTTTTTGAATAAGTCTTGCTATATTAAGACATTGTGACTGTGAAATATCCTACTAGCTATTTCCATTCATAACATAGAGCATTATTGTTTGTTGTTACATCATTTATAAATTTTATACTTTTTCTTTGTTACATCATACATTCATATATCTATATATATATATATATATATATATATATATATATATATATATATATTAAAATATTAAATGCTATCCACTAATCTTAACCCCTGTACACCATACTCATTTTTCATTTTCTGGTCATGGTTTATGGTTATACTAACCCCACGATTTAATTCTCTACGAGTATTACTGGTGTGTCAAAATGGTTTCAATCTATAATATGATGAATTACATAACTCATCCAATTAAATTCAAGTTTTTACACATTAACGTGTGTCAAAATGGTTTCATGAATTACATAATTCATTCAATTAAATAGCTTGGGTTGAGTTTCACTTTTCAACCTTTTAATTTAAATAATTCAACCTGCACAATATTCTAATCTAACATGTTATATGATGGGTTGAGTTGACATGTGTCAAATTAACTCTTTCAATTAATTTGGAAGAAGCGTTTGTTTCATAGATTATAGGTTCATTATCAAGAATGTAAGTATAAATGCATGTAATATTCTTGTGTTTGCATGTTACAAGTATTGAAAAATTATTCTCGGGTATCATTGATTCCCAAGAAAGTTATCCTATTATGTTCTCTACATTTTTATTCCCATGATGAGGGCAGGAAAAATTAAATTTCTGTGGGAATGTAAGAAATTATGTTTTAACACCCTTGTAATTTTTCTTTTAATTTTTTTTATATTTCAAGAAATATTAGGATGCAATTAAACATATTTTCTAAATATACTCAAGAATAACATTCTAGTTAAAATATTCCTAATAATATGATTCTTGGAATGCACTTGTAATTCATGAAACAAATACCTCCATATTTTTCCTTGACTTTTATTTATTGTTATTGATTTATGTATTTTATTTATTAAAATTTATTTGTAATTATACTATATGTCTATTTTATTGTTATTGATGAATTTATTTATTGTCGTTGATGAACATATTAAGCGGGGTGTATTGGTTTATGATTTCGTAGGATTTAAAAGACGTTTTTTTGAGTAAAAACGTCCATTGATATTCAATCAGAATTTTATGTCACTTAAAAACAATCCAATAGTATTCAATTTGGATTTTCAAGATTTTTTTAAGAGTCCATTAAAATATATTGTTATTGATGAATTTATTTATTGTCGTTGATGAACATATTAAGCGGGGTGTATTGGTTTATGATTTCGTAGGATTTTAAAAGACGTTTTCTTGAGTAAAAACGTCCATTGATATTCAATCAGAATTTTATGTCACTTAAAAACAATCCAATAGTATTCAATTTGGATTTTCAAGATTTTTTTAAGAGTCCATTAAAATATATTGTTATTGATGAATTTATTTATTGTCGTTGATGAACATATTAAGCGGGGTGTATTGATTTATGATTTCGTAGGATTTTAAAAGACGTTTTTTTGAGTAAAAACGTCCATTGATATTCAATCAGAATTTTATGTCACTTAAAAACAATCCAATAGTATTCAATTTGGATTTTCAAGATTTTTTTAAGAGTCCATTAAAATATATTGATATTCATTTGAAACTTTTTACAACTTAAAAATAATTCATTGGTATTCAAAATATAAGAATTTTAAAGGATTGTTGTGTTAGAGGAATTTTGAAGGACTTTCTAGTGTTATCTATAAATACCAAATCCATAAAACAATCTCTTCCAAACCCATCAGATTTTGAATGATTGTTTGAAGTGACTTTTCAAGTGCTTCAAGAATTTTCAAGTGAGTTTTTCATCTTTTTTTTCTATGCTCCTGTCTTCTCCATTTTTTTCTCTGCTAATAATACTGTATTATTGTTCATTGCTCATATATAAATATTGTAGTACTATTCTCATTCTATTCACCTATTTTGTGAAACTCCGATATGTAAATGATAGTGTCATTGACTTGCTATATTTTTCTGTTTGTTCTCTTTAATTGACTTGTTCTATTTTATTCTATTTAGTTGAATTTGTTCCTTTATATAACACAAAAAATGCTTGAAATTTTAACTTTTAAGTGATAATTTTTTTTATAACACACCTCAAGAAAAGGGAAAGGTAAAAGATGAAATTGATATCATGATCTCTACAATATATATATATATATATATATATATATATATATATATATATATAAGATGAATTTGAGTTAGGGTTTCTGTGAGTAGAATGAGATGAAAATGGATCTTAGTTGAGGGAAGAACCCTCTCAGCATAAAAATTGCGATCTCTCTCCTTTCCTTGAGTTAGTTACTCTTATCCCTCCATCAGATTTTGAAGGATTGTTTGAAGTGACTTTTCAAGTACTTCATGAATTTTCAAGTGAGTTTTTCATCTTTTTTTTCTATGCTCCTGTTTTCTCCATTTTTTTCTCTACTAATAATACTGTACTATTGTTCATTGCTCATATATAAATATTGTAGTACTATTCTCATTTTATTCACCTATTTTGTGAAACTCCGATATGTTAATGATAGTGTCATTGACTTGCTCTATTTTTCTGTTTGTTCTCTTCTCTTTAATTAACTTGTTCTATTTTATTCTATTTAGTTGAATTTGTTCCTTTATATAACACAAAAAATGCTTGAAATTTTAACTTTTAAGTGATAATTTTTTTTATAACACACCTCAAGAAAAGGGAAAGGTAAAAGATGAAATTGATATCATGATCTCTACAATATATATATATATATATATATATATATATATATATACATATATATATATATAAGATGAATTTGAGTTAGGGTTTCTGTGAGTAGAATGAGATGAAAATGGATCTTAGTTGAGGGAAGAACCCTCTCAGCATAAAAACTGCGATCTCTCTCCTTTCCTTGAGTTAGTTACTCTTATCCCTCCTTCTTGCATGACTCAACAATTATTTTATTTTTTTACTATGAATTTTTTTTATTTTTATATTGTGAAATTGGGATTTTTTTATATTTAAAAAAAAAGAAAATTATCATAAGACATTGCAGTATCTAATTTTTTAGGGTTTAGGGTTTATTGTTAAAATATTTATTAGAATAATTTACATTTATAAATATCGTTAAAAAATTATCATATAATATATAACTAAAATACTATAAAATCCACAAGATCTCACAAAATCCATTAAAATTCTAATTTAAAAATCTTGCAGAATCCATTAAAATCCTGATTTTAAGTCTTGTAGAATCCTGCAAAATCTTAAAAGTCATGAAAATCTTGCAAAGTCTTTTAAAATCTCCAAGATTTTTTTTAACTAAAAAAGTCCTTTAAAATCCTAATCTAATAGACCCCCCTAAGTACATGTCTCATCAAATATTTGAATCTTTTAATTTATTATTAGTTTTACAATTTTTATTTTTTTTAATTATATTTAATTATAAAATTTGAAAAAATTTAAACAAATAAAATAAAATAATTATAATTTTTTTTATTAAGTTAACAAGTCAATTCAATGTAATCCAATCCATGATCAGGTTAATTAAAAAAGGTTCAATCTCACTCAACCTTTTTTCAGCAGATTGGGTTGGGTTCAACCAAAATAACGCGTTTGTTCGTACAGAAATGAAGTGGTACACCAGTCACATTAAAAGCATTTTAAGCACGTGTTAATGCACAAATAAATGCTGCAATTGGAAACTGTAAGTGGTACCAAACACAGCTCAAAGGGATGCAAATTATGCAATTATGTTGCCAGTAATGTTCAGAATCAATTTATTGAGAACCTTACCCTTACCAACTCCACCAATCAATGCTCTAAATGTGTACAAACGTATCTATCGACAATTAATTCCATTTTTTCAATTTACTTTCAATGTTTCGAAAGTGGACAAGCTACCATTGCAATTTGCAAATATGAATAGCATTTGTAAAAACCATAACCAAGTAATCCTCTTAAATTTCTGCATCTTAAATTTAATAGAATACATCACCTTAATGAATTCATGTTAAAAATTTAAACAAGAAAGGTTATCATATTTGAAATACTACTTAGAATGGTGACCCATGACAAAATGGAAGGATCCAAATGTAAAATAAAGGTTACTAACTTATTAATGCATGTAAGAGTATCTATAATACGGGAATTGCTTATAAGTACTTTTTATCTATTTTAAATGGATCACATTGTATCACATCACTTAGAGCATTTTTAACGTGAGATTCTTAGTTGGTTCTTAAGTTTAAACTTTCGTAGTTTATAAGAAAACTGCATTAGAGTATGCTGACGTAATAGTCTAAGTGCTTAAAATTTAAGCACTATTCATTATATAAGACACAATTGTTTAAGAATAAAAAAATAATTTAATATCTCCTTTCTTCTAGATTAAGTCTGGACACAAGCCATGTACACACTTTTGAAGGGAAAAGTATATGCTACAGGGTCTGTGATATTTATTTAGTACATATTTATTATATAATTTCCTTTTATTATCACATTTCTTTTTATTATGTAATTTTTTTTAATATTTAATATTTCTTAACGCATTATAATAATTGTGTGATTTTTTTAATTTTTTTTATTCATATTTATATATTATCTATAATAATTAAATTTTTTTACATTTATCAAAAAATGAAGTATCAATTGTCAAAAAGTGGAGGTACTTATAAATAATTTTCATTGGAACAAAAATTGTAAAAATATAATATGAGCTACTTATGAGTGATGTGACATAGTGAGACCCATTTAAAGTAAATGAGAGTTGCTTATAAGAAACTCCCATTGTAGATGCTCTTAAAAGCAACTCACATTACATTTTTACAATTTTTTCTCTAATAAAAGTTGTTTATAAACACTTATATTTTTTGACAACTCATACTACACTTTTTGGTCCAATAAAAGTTCTCATGAGCAATATTGATCCAATAGACTATTTTCACAAAACAATTTTACAGAAAAAGAAACATTGCTTCAACAACCAACAAAAGAAATTTTTTTTCCAACTTTCATGTCACATCATCAGTCAACTCCAATGAAAATTTCTAGTAAGCTACATTGCTTACTTACAAGCAAGAATGGAAGCAATTCTGATTAGAGTTGCTCTAAAATGCCTACCCATCCTACTGGGAGTAATCTGATAGAGGAAATTAATTAAAACGTGCCATTTTCCAAGCTTTCTTGCTAAGTTAGTGAAAAATATAATAAAATCCATCCTAATCTTATGCTCAAATAAAGTAAGTTGCTACTATAGGCTTAGATTCACTCACAAGATACACTAGTGATTTTATGAGAACAATTTTGAAAGGATTTGCTACTTTTTCCTTTGAAATGTCTACATCATGCTGGTTATTTGTTGTTGTCAAAACAGCAAAGATCATGGCCATCATATTATTCTCTTCAGCTCCAAATGTTATGATTATGTTGCACTTGCCACCAACATTGGCTATAAATTACTTCGCATGTGTTTGTTTTGGCATTTAGAATTTTTAAATGTGGGTTGAGTTTAAAATTTAAAAATTCATGAGTTGAGTTCAACGTGCATTGAAATATGTAAAAACTTTAAAATAAATACACATTTCATAATGTTTGGCTCTTTGAGAACTGATCATGTTCATGACCTAGTTGTAGCTCCACATCACTTGAAATATCAACAAATCAAATTTCATAAATTTATTGATAATCAAAGAAAGTGTGAAGAATTATTTTTGAATTATTGTAAAATAAAGTGGAGGATATATATTGTGATAGTATTTTTAATATAACAATCTTAAAAAGTGTATGTTAATCATGTGTCTTTTAGAATTTAATTTCATGATATTTATCATTATCAATACACAATTATTCATTGTTAACTTCTATTATTGTAAAGATAATATGATTATCAATAACATAATTTATTTTTATTTAATAATTTTTTTTATAACATAATTGTAGATCTCAAATAAATTGGCTTATTTGAAAAAACCATCCTCTAACTATTCTTCAACTACAATAATTTTTAATAATATAATTTTTATTCATAATGTGAAGTTTTTGACATGTAAATCTAAATAACTAACTCCACATATAGCATATATCATATATTTATATAATTTTTTCAAAATTCTATAGCTTAAAAGTTACTTTTTTCATTCTTAAAAATTCACTTTAAAACTTTAAAAGACCTATCTCTAAAAGATATACAAATATAATAATTCTTTTTAAGATTCATTCCTAAAATATTTTTATTTTTTTATCAAAAAATATTATTAATTTAAAAAGTTTCTTTTTAAGATTTGTTTTATATATAAAAATACCCTTATTATTGACATTTTGAAAATACATTCAAAAAAATTCATATTTTAAAATGTTTGAATATTTATGCAAATTATCATTAGAGAAATAACTACACATATATACAATGACGGATTTACGATCGTAGTAGTGGGGGGTAGTTGCCCCCACTAAAATTTTCTTCATTTTCTTTTTTATATAAAATGTTAATTATTTTTATAAGATATATATTATTAAATATATTTTAATTACCTTATTATATTTAATATAATAAAATATATTAATATTTTTTATTATTTAATTACTTTCATTTTATGATAAAATTATCTTAATTTTTTATGAGGAAAAAATTTACTTACTCTAAAAATAAGTATTGATAGATCTACTCTATTCAATAACTAATGTTCTAAATCAAATTTTAAAAAATTTAAGTGTTAAATTAAAAGTTTTTAATGTATAGATTAAGTTTACAAATTTTTTAAAAAATTGAAAATCATATGGTGTTTCATTAGATAGATTCAACATAACATATAAAATATTTTTTATAATTATCCATCAATTTAAATTAATGAAATGGAGTATCAAATAATTTTTAATTTTTTTAAAAATTTTATAAATTTGATCTATACATTAAAGACTTTTAATTGATCAAATGAATACTTAATGTAGAATTTGAATTATTTAGTGGAGTAAGGTTATCAATCCTTTCTTATTTTTTATTATTATAATATACTGTATTTTTTTTACTAAAAGATTTATTACTTGATACTTCTTTACTCATTAAATGTGTCATAATTTAGTTTACTAATATAGGTTTTTTTCAATTATTTTATTTTTAACCCTTTAGTCATGTATATGTATATTATGTTGGTAAGAGAGTAATTGTCACATAATTTTTTAACTTAAACATATTCAAATAAAAATATTTACTCTTATAAAAAAAAAGTAGACATTGCACTCATAAAATGTTCCTGTTTTAAATGAGTGTAGAAATTTAGAAAATATTTAAAGAAAATAAATTAATAATTTTATTATTTTTATCCTATTATTTTTACCATTTTATTCCTCTGATATTAAATAAGTCACAAAAAATTATAAAGTGATACTTAAACATAATCTCAGATTAAAAAAAACAAATTATAATTTAATTTATTAAAATAAGGTGTTTTAATTTTTTTTATCATAAAAATATATTTTTCAAAAATTATTAAATTTTTTTAATAAAAATTATACAAAATATTTTATTGTCCCACTTAATAAATTTTCTGAATCCGTCACTGCATATATACCAATACCAAGTTGGGTTGGTGTGAATATCGCTTAACCAAGTAGTCCAATTCTTACGAACTTAAAAAAATTCAAAATAGGAGCAGATACTCACCAATGTAGTGTTTGTCTGTCAAAGTCTTAAAAGAGATTATCCTCATACTTGACAGAGAATATTCCTTAATAATAATAAAAAAATTACACACATATTTTCATTAAATATTCATAATAACAAACATAATATTTATGCAAATGTGGTCTAAACACTTAGTTACTTCCTGTAACAAGAGATTGTGGTTGCTATCTATGATTAGGAAAAATGTGTCCATGTAGCTCTGATGTTTGATTATGCATGAATATTGATACAAGTCATCTTCACCTTTGTGCCTCAAATTATATAATAATTACAAATTTCTCGTATCATTATGTTTTTTTATTGAATTCACACCAATTACCTTTCCTTTCAACTTAACTTTTGACTATAAATAGAAATATAAAATGTTACAGAAGACTTAATATAAGGGGGAAAAATATTCAACATTATGCTACAAATTATTTTTATACATACCTAAAAATACAAACAGTGACTAGTTTCTAATTAGTTTCTAATTAGGTGATAATGTACCATTTTTCACCCTACATACCCATTAAACTCTTAGTTATAACATCATACAGTGATTATTCCCTTGAACTCTCCGGCTCTTCCAGTAATAATTCATAATGTTCCTAAAAAAAATATAATGGTTTTGAAGATATCCCCTTATACCTATGTGTAAAACTGTAGAGTGCAAATAATGATCAAAACCAACAAACAATTAGTTTGAGTAGTATTAAACTCAATTTTTTTAAGTCTCCAATTTGAATCCCTTAAAGAAAATAAATAAATAAATGTAATTGAAAAAAAAATAATCATTAATAAAATTAGTAGATATTTCCTAAATTACAAAAAAAAAAAAAATGTAAGTAACAATGTAACGAGACAGTCATGGAAATTGTAGCATGATGGCTGGCATCTTTTCTACATTGAACAAATATCATATGCTCATTATCCCAAGGTGGGCATAGAAATTAGATTAAGGTCTGTCTGAAGAATTTTGCATCGAGATGATGCAAACATTACAATATTAAATCTAATAACCGGGTGTAACCTCATAAAGAACAAGTATAGCCCTCCTTATCCAAAAGGGACCACAAATAAAAGTGGCTCAGGAGAGGCCAAAAAACCAGTGTACTAGCTTAGCTTTCAATGGCCATTAACTGCAACACCATTCAATGAGTTGTTAAAGCCATTATGATTCTCCAATTTGTGCAACTCGGTTTCTATGGTTTTGGCTATTTTGGCATCATCAGGGTCTGGCTCTGGTATGTCTACATAGAAGGACCCTTGTCTGATTGGTGAGATTGACTCCATAATGATAGCTTGCTGCTTGATGTGATTGTAGAGTTGTTGATGGAAGACATGATTGAAGGAGAAACAATTCTCAGTGTTTCCAGATGCATTGTGTTTGGATGACTTGGAATCTTCTTTTCTGCAGAAGTGTGGGAGGGATGCATAATCCATTACCTACACAAGTTTTAAACAACTTAAGTACGTCAAAAGTCTTGTTCACTCTCTCAAACACTCTTTTTCTAATACTCTTTTTATTATTGGTTTAAATTTATTGAAAATTGCAAATTTTATGGGTCTTACATCTCATTAAATGAGCTTTACTCCTTATTTAGTAGTAGAACCCACTAAAATTTGTGATTTTCAATCAATAATAGAGTATTAGAAAAAGTGATGCTAGCATTTCTCTAATTATAATTAGGATGAAGCAATATGAAATATTTGATACACCAAATCCTCCGTAATGCAAAGGTAGGACACCAGCCTAATCCTATCAAACTACTAAGAGCGTATTTGAGACAGCTGTAAAAGTTAGATTATTTTAATAATTAATTATATATATAATCAATTATAATCAAAATAAATTTTCTGAAAAGCACTTTTAAGATATTTAATTTTATTTGTATACAACAAGAAAACCCACCTTTATATAATACATCAGCTTTAAGAGAAGAAAAGTTTTTATAACTGAAGCTTCAAATTTTCTAATGCTTGAAAACAACTTATTTTTCAGAGGAAAAAAAAGTTTTTACAAATTTCAGATGTTGTCTTAAACATCCAGCTTATTTTGTAAAAAGTTACTTTCTAGAAGAAGAAAAAAACAGCTGAAATTTGGGAAAAAAAAGTTTTCCCAAACATGCTCTGATAACTTCATTAGAATAGTAGTTTGACAGAATTGAATTGGAAACTAGTAAATAAAATCCACAAGCATGATGATGGTTTTATCCGGGCCAATGTAATACCACCACTAAAATGATGAGTGATAGATTAATTAGACCTAGATCTGAAGCAATATATATACCTGTTGCACTTATTTTCATTAATATTACTTTAATTAGTCAACACAACCAACACTAACAGGCAAACTCATACATATCGGTAGATACTTCAAGATGATGTTAATCTTTACCTTCAATAATTCTTCCTTCCCACAACCTTGCAGCACCTGGATTTTCCTCCTTGTTCTTTCTTGTAAAAGAGGCTTTACAACCTTCCAATTTATATTTAAGTATAAAGATATCAGCTCTTAATCTTTGGATTTTGAATGATATTTAAGAAAATAAGGATGAAAATTAAGCAGTCCAAACTCTTCAAACATTAAGACATGCACACAAACCTTCCAACATGCTGAGAATATATATGGTGCATTAACAATATAGTATGTGTCTGTCTTTTCTGGGTAGTTCAAGTCATCTATTGTAGATATAGCTGTCAACAACTGCAGAAGGTGATTAATCAGAAATTGTGTCAACTATGAAGAAAATGGGAAAAGGGAAAACAAACAATTTCAAATTACTGGCATACCCTCAATTGGTTCAGTGCTGAAAATTTTAAACCAGTCATATCCAAGACTTTCAAACAGGTGCCGATGTATCGTCCATGCTTTTTTGTAGCTTTTGGCTAAAATAAAACTTTCAAATTAGCAAGCAGGGCTTCAGAGAATTTCTAAGATTGAATTCAACAGTCTAAGGTACTCACCAAGACCACTCGATCTCTATATTCATTCATTTGGATGTGTGATTGTATATAGTATTTGTCCTGAACAAAAGGAACGGGCAACTTAATATCAAATTGATAATTCAAAGGAGTTTAGATGCTAAATTAAAGAATATAGGCAGACACCAAGAAAGTATTGAACACTGAAGCATTCATGTTGAGTAGTGCAATTATTAATGTTTGATGAAGAAACCTTGATAGGTGTTAAAAGTTTCTAAGAAAATAAAAAGCTCCCAGGAAGAATAAAAGGAACTCTAGTCTAGTATGCGATTGTCATTGAATTGCTACAGTTTACATATTGTATTGTAAGTGTCTGTTCGGATAAACTTCTCTAGAAAAACTTCTGGGAGAAGAAAATAGGAAAAAAAATCGAAATAAACTTCTTCATAAGCTAAAACCAGCTTATACATGAGTTAAAAAATAATAAAAATTGAAGAAACTAATAGAAGAGAGCTTCTACAAGTTAGCTTTAAGATTATTAAATTTTTTTCTTCCTAATTTTCTCTCCTATAAACGTTTCTGAAGAAGTTTACCCAAACAAACCCTATAGGTCATACAAATATAGATGTTATATGATTCTTACAGATGCTTTATCATATGTACTGAGCCCAACACCAACAGCAACGACTGGTAGACCCTGGAAAATTTCAGCCAAAAATGAAAGAAATTAGAAATCACTAATAGATAGAACTATAGAAGTGTTTCAGATTGTTCAAAAATATACACCATAACATAAAATAACATCATCAATGTAGGGTCAAGGCAGGGAAAGGAAGAATTATGAAGTCGGATGAATACAAAACTTAAATTCATATAAGAGATTAAAAGCTCTTATAAGATATAACTAAGAATTAATTACCTCCTTTGAGTAACCAGACATTCCCATGAGTTGAGAATCCCGTATAGCTCTGTACAAATCTGCAGGGATAGGCTTCTGTCGTACAAAAAAGATAAAGTGAAACAATGCAGCACCATTATCATCTGCTTGAGAAATATAAATTTACGTAATGATAAAAGTATGATGAACACGCATGCATAAGAATAAATAAGAATGTTCAATAATTCTTCAGACCATGTGAATCTTGTCCATAGAGTGGTTTTACCTAAACTCTCATGGCGGCAATGATATGGTTTCTATAGTATTGACACCAACATGCATCGGTTTGTCCAAAGTATAAACATTTTGTATTAATAATTTTTATATCGATAGGATTAAAATCAATCCATTTAAAAAATAGCTGAGGTGGCAGTCGTCAGTTCAAGTTATTTATCCAAAATAGAAACGGTTTAAAATGGATTTAGAAGTTTACAATGTTCAGTAATCAGCACCAATAAGGCTATATTATGTACACACTTGATCAAACAAATTTGCTCTTAAAACCAACTTATGGCTCTTTCTCTATCCATAACAGACTTTTCAAACATATATAAGAGACTGAAGTTTCGAGGAAGGAAGAGTGTGATGACTTTGAAAGTTTGGTCTTTTTCTTTCTGCTAAAATAAATTGATGCGTGTAGTTTACACGTATCTTCAAAATAAATTGAAAATGCTATTGATTGCTCTTAAGGCACTTGTCAAGGACTCAAAAATAGAAAGAGTTTGTTTGGATATAGATTTAGAAGCGATTTTTAGACTTTCTTTACTTAAAAAGCTTTATTTCCAGTAGAAAAGTTCTCAAAAAATGTTTTTAACTTATATCCAAATAGAGTCAAAATATTAAATGGAAGGTTAATATTTTTAAGCTTCCAATGCATAAGATGCCATACTTTTCATTACTTATTATCCTTTATTAGCACTAGTTAGCATGACCCACAAAATAAACAAACACACTTAAAAATATTCCAAAAGCATCAGATATCTTCGACAATTTCTCATTATAAATATCTTCAAATTGAGCTCTTTATCTGTATTGGTCATCTAAATATTGTAACTCCCCCATTATTTATCTTACAATTAACTTCAAATGATCAAACCCAACGTAAATGCAAAATGAGGGTTTTGTCAGACATTTGGATTTCCATAAATCTTAAATGCAAGATCTTTGAGAAACATGAGGTGGCAGAATAACATAATTTAGCAAAGAAGGCTCATGAAAATAAACAGAAATTCAGGAAATAATTGCAGAATCAAGGGACTCACCACTAAAACTTTGTCAATCTCATTTTCCACTCTCCACTTCAAACAATCAATTAACTGTAACAGTTTAAATTGTCAGAGATCCAAAGAGCAAAGATCAAGACTGAAGGGTAATGCTAAGAGCAATAAACATGGGGAAATTTCCAATAAATTTTTTCTACCAAACATAATAGATCTAACTAACCATTTTATGGGCTTTGGCAACATTCCAATCCCTTGCTTTGAGAAACCGTATTAACGTTTCAGTTGGATAACCCTGGTGCATATTCTGAAAGATAAAGAAAAAGCTTTCAGGAAAAATTATCAACTCTCACTAGTTATAGCACAAAATCACAACCATGATAGGCAAATAGCATTAAGAAATGTAGAGATTGAACAAAATATTAAGGTGAGAAAACATTAAAAGACCCTTTATATTGGTTGCACAATCACTACAATCAATATGATTCTCTTGAAGACTGCTCCTCAAACATGAAAAGAGTCAAAAGACCAATCCTTCAAACACCCTTTACAGTAAGGCATTAGCTATCCACAGAAAAATTCTTAACAACCGCAACCTACCAGTGATCTAGATCAATTTGCCAGCAGAATTTAGTTTTTGGCCATGAAAAATATTTATCTTTTTTTTTTTTCTCAATCTAAAAAAACGATTTTTCTTTACCAAATCAGGTTGCAGATCACCAATCCCAACTTCTATTCATTATTTTTTTTTCCAGGTATCTTCCCAACACCCAAGATCAAGCACAACAAAGTAAATCAAAAGCCAAACCTGGAATGTGTTCTTCAGCTGCTCATCGTCCACTGCAACAAGAGACACAAAAAAAGGAACCTTTGTGAGTGATGAGAAGAGATCACAGAAGAACAGAAGAATGCAACCTGAGTTTGAAACAAATGATGCACACCATTTTCCATCAGGGACTGCAACTGCTTGATTGCCTCTTGATTCCCCCCACCCATCTTCTTTTTGCTCACTCAGCTCTCAGGACTGAAAAAAACAAAATTCAGAGCTGAGAGATTTGCAGATGAAATATGCAAACCCCAGATCCTTTTAAGGGTGTACAATTACTACTACCCCACAAAAATTTAAACTGATTTACCAATAATAGCTTCAAGACAGAAAAGGTGGGTTTGGTTAGGCAGAAGGCGAGGGTGGTAAACCCCCTAAAAATCGTAGCTTTGTTTTGTCCACCTCCTCTCCTGTGACTGTATGTGCAAGCACAAAAGCATGGACTTGGAGGTGATTTTGTACTATGTTGTTGTTGCAGCTTCCTATGTTATGTAGGAGAGTCAACAGAACAAAGAAAAAAGTAACATAACTGTTAAAATCAAATGATGACCGATGACCAAAACATAAGGAATATTTTCGAAATTGTTGCTAAAAAAGAAAATATTTTTCAGTTCTAATAAGTAATAACTTCTCCCCTCATATGAGACTACAGTGATCAATTGGGAAACATGGCAACAATATGTATCGACAAATGTTATTTGTAAAAAAGTAACGTTTCTATGAATAATTTTTTAACATCATTTTTATATTTATTTATTTTAATTATTAATAATAACTTTCTATAATATATAAACAAAATGATAAGTAAAGATAAAGACAAAATTGATACGGATACAAAATAAATTATAAATAGGCTTAAATATGTTTTTAGTCTCTCAAATTTAAGAAAAATTTATTTTTAGTTCCTCAAATTTAAAACTGTTATTTTTAGTCATTGTAATTTTTAAAAATCTTGTTTTAGTTCCTTAGGTCAGCAATAACATATTTGAAAGTGACTAATTAAGACAATTATACAATATTAATCAAATTTAATGTGTTATTTTCATTAATAGAAATATCAATAAGTAGATTTTATGCAATAATGTTTATAAATTTATTAACAAAATTTGAATATAAGGACTAAAATAATATTTTTTGAAATTACAGGGACTAAAAATAATAATTTTAAATTTGAGGGATCAAAAACAGATTTATCCTGAATTTGAGGGATTAAAAACATATTTAAACCTTATAAATATATACATATATTATTACTCTTAGTAAAATAAAAAAGAAAAATTTTACAATTAACGGAGAAGGATAAAGAAATATGAAATGTAAGAAATAAATAAAAAAAATTATATAAATGATTGCAAAAAATTTAATATTTATGTATTGACAATGAAAAAAGTTTTACATTATTATTTAATTATTAATTATTATGAATAATATGTGTTAGACTTTTTTTATAATTAAAAATTTATTTAAATTATAAATTATGTTCTTACCGGAAATCTACTATAAAGATGATCTGCCGAGTAAGATTGGTGAGCCTCCTTCGCTGGTACGTTGGTGTTCCAAGATGGGGGTGATACCTGCAAAAGAGACTCCGATGCTAAAGTTAGGGTTTGTGTGAATATGAGTCTCGTATAAACAATGCACGTACCTTAATGTGAGTTAGGGTTGCGTTGGGCCTTGGGCCTAAGATAAGATATGATATGATTAGATAACGGATCTCATTTGGAGCGAGATCTCCTGAGATTGGTTATGATCTATTTAAATGCCGATCTGACGTCACGCGACGCGTGCCCGAGATCGTCTTATATTGTGATGCCGAGCTGGGAACTCGGCTTTGGAGTGTGGATAATACAAATTATAATTAGTTAAAGTATAAAAAAATGAAGAAAATAAATAAATACAATTTCTAAAGTGTGATTGTGTTATTCTTAATTTAGAATCAGATATTTATCTCAATAATATGTATTTATATTTGATACAAGTTTTATTAATATAAATTTACGTATATTATTAAAATAAATTTTAAATTCTAATGAAAGAATATCTCCAACTATACTAAAAAAAATTATAGTTAAGTTTTCTCATAAGAAAATATTGTACTAATAATTCATGATTATAGTTTGTAATGGATTGTGACTACTAAACTTTTAGCAAATATGATATATTCTTGTGCATAGATTTATGTATCATTCTTTGGAATATAGTTTGGTATCAAATTGTAAATAGTTCATACAAGAATATTATAAAAAAAGTTATATTATCATCTAATAAAAAATAACGTATATAATATACACGGGAAACTATCACATTGAGTTAAAATATAAAAACTAAAAATATAATTTAGTTTATCAATTAAAAAATGAATATTTTATCATATATATATATAAGTGTTTAGTGTTTAGAGAAAGTAGGGTGTGACATGTGTGAAAGAAGATGTTTTTGATCGATGAAAGGTAGTTGTTGTTGCTATGGAACATGTCACACATTTCTACTATCACCAAAGGCCGTGGTCAAGACTCTTCCACCTCAATGCCAATTAAAAGTCACAACTTCAAATGTCAAATTTCATTAAATACTCCCAACAAATAACCATCATCCACATGTCTTCTAACCACGCTTCTCTATGTATAAAAGCTATATTTGTAATAAAAAAATATATTATAAATTATATCATCATTCAATATGAAATGTTATTATGAATTAATTATTTATATATTGTCAATATATAAAAAAATTTATACTAACAATTATCTTTTAATTATATCATGTCATTGTTAAAAGTAAATGTGTTTATAATTATATAGTATAATTAAAAGATATAATTAATTATTAGTGTAAAAAAACTTTATATTAATGATATATAGGTAATTAACTTTATAATTATATCCTAAAATTTCATAAACCTTTTCATAGTCTGAAAATCCAAAACGTACATTTTTTTAAGAGTTGCATTTATTTCAAAAAATTATTCTATGTGGGGCACATTTTTCTAAAAAAATTTATTAAAAATCAAATCACATAACACAAATATATTAATATATATATATAATATTATTTAAAAATTAATGAATAATGAATAATATATATTCTTTTCGATTTTTAAAGAATTTAATAAAGAAATATCAAACATAATTAAAAAAAAAAGTACGAGTGTAATTTATACTAAATTTTATAATAATAAAAAACATAAATTATTAGTGTCAATTTAGTGATGAAAAATTATAATAATATATAGAAAAATTATAAATTTAAACTTTTATGTCATCTTTATAATTCTGATTAAAAAGAAAAAATTCTATGAAATATATTAAATTACTGAAATTCTTGTGGTGTACCAATAACATGTAATTTTCACCACTTAAATCGTGGCAATTAATTTTGTATGGGGACACTTAATAAACACCTTCAAATTAATCTTCAATTTGAATCAATATATAGATACGAAGTACGTATTTCACTTTATTATTATCTTTTAAAGCTAAGATAATAAAGTGAGTCGTGGACCCCATCTTTAAAAAAGGCTGAAACGTTATAAATAAACCTAATGTTCTTATGTGGCACTCCAAAGATCAATTAACAGTGATGAAATGGTTTAATTAATGGAAGTGAACAAAGTTATTAGGTCTTCCCTTACTTTTACTAAACATATATAAATGCTTTCTAGTCATCATAATTGATTCAGACATAAGCAAAAACAAAAGCTTTTCCAATATGAAACTTGGCTCTTAAGTTTTTAAGCTCTCTCCAAATTGCTTTCTTGTTTCTTCTATTTTTCCCCTCAAAAGAATTCAATGGAAAAAAAGGGTCGAATGAGAAGAACCGAAGAGGAACGTGATTATAGCACTTCAAATTTTAGAAAGAAATTGTTATGACAATGTGATTGGAATGAAAATACTATACCGTGTTTGGATTCAATTAAATTGTGCCAATAAATAATTACTTTTAAGAGTTAATCATCTATATACTACTAGTGTAAAGTTTTTTTGCACTGACAATCAATTATAACTTTTAATTGTGTCATGTTACTGTTAAAAGTAAATGTGTTTATAATGACATGACACAATTAAAAGATATAATAATTGGTTGTCAGTCTAAAAAAATTTTACACTGATAATATATAGATGATTAACTCTACTTTTAATAGCTTTGCATGGAATATGGAAACAATTTTGAGGCTCACGTCACGTGGATTTTCTTAAGCCATTAGTATAAAATTAATGGATTGATGCAAATTTCTTTTTCTTTTCTTTTTTTTAATGTGAAAGTCAATGGTTACGTGTATATTTAGAAAAGACTTTTAAATACCTCTTCAAATAGGGATTTAAGTAAGTTGGGTTAGGTCGGGTTTAGATAAATCTATTATTCAACCCAATAAAAAATTAATGGGTTGGATTGGATAAAAAATTTGTATAATTTTTTCTTAAAACTCAATTCAATCCAATTTGCTCGTGATAGGATTAACATAATTAAATTTATTTATTTTTTATAAAATTTAAATATTTTAAAATATATGTAAATCATTTGATACATAATTGTAAATACAAGATTATCAATCTATAAAATAATTATACAAATTAAATTTTAAAATAAATTTATTAATTTGTTACATTATTATTAATTCAAAAAACCAACATTTATTAATCAAAATAAAATTCAAAATAAATATATTATATTATTACAATGCTATCAATCTAAAACACAAAACTTGTTACTAAGTTTTTTTGATGAACAAAGGGGCTCAAAGCCCAATTACAAACAACTCAAAGATAAGTTAGCAGATTTGTCTACTTCTAAATAACTAAGAAGGAAATCAGGAAGGGAACTAAAAAGAAAAAAGTCTTCATCTATAGGCCCTTTATATTTAGCTAAGCAATCAGCCACAATATTTACTTCTCTGAAGATGTGAGAGATTGAAATGGACATCACATGACCTGAGAGGGAGATGATCTGTTGTACCAAGTTGTAGCATGGATGTGTTGTAGGACACCCTTCAAGAATTAACTTTACCACCATAAAAGAGTCAGTTTCTAGCAAAACATTGTTGCTAATGCCTCTATACTGAATGAGATGGAGGCCATGCCAAATGGCCCAAAGTTCATATTGGATTATGCCAAATGGCCCAAAGTAGTAGGATATTTGTGTCAATTGGGTAGATTTCTATAATTGATTCAGACATAAACTCTAAACCCTAAATCCTAAGCTTATTACTAAGTAAAAGTGAAAGTGAGTATTATCATGAGAAAATGATCATTTAGACACTATTATTATTATAATAATAAGAATATATGATTGGGTTGGCTTGAATTATGGGTTGAAAACACAACACTTGTTACCCTGACCTGTATAGTGTCAGATTTTGATTGAGTTGGAGTTGAGTCCGACCCGAATATTGAAAAAATCTTATCTGAATTTATTGGATCGGTTTGGGTCAGTTCGGGTTCATAGATTACCCGTATCCACTTACACTCCTATCTTCAAGTTTTGAATATAAGAAAAATAATAATAAATTTATGATGACTAAAAAATTAGGTAACCTCATTTAATTTCACCAATTTCATTTAATAATAATTTATTTTTCTAAATTATTTTTCTCTAAAACTTGATATTAAAAATAAAAAGTTAATATTATTAAAATGCAATTTAAATTAAATAAAAATATTCTAGAAATGATAACATTAAATAGATTGAAATTAATTGATAGAGACTTATATTTAAGATTAATAAATATTTTTTCTTATATTCGAAACCAGATAGACTACGCAATAAGTTGATATGAATAATATATAGCATTGCAGAATTCAAATTAATATATAGCCGGATCTGATTAAATTTAGCATCAATGAAGAATTAAATTCTACCAATTAATGCTCAATTAATGATTTTTAATTAAAATGTCTCATAATATTTTATTTTAATTAATAATTAAATTTTTAGGACATAAATAATTAAGAAAAAATTATGAAATAAGTTATAATACATATGTAAGTCTATTTATTTTTTAATTTAATCACTTAAATATATATATATATATATATATTTTTTTTTTTTGTAAAGATAGGAAAAATTACAAAGATGGTTGCAATGAGAATTAAATCTAGGTCCTCATACTTCTAACTACCCTAACCCCTCCCCACCTAACTACTAGGCTAACCCTAGTGGTTAAAATATATTTTATTTATAATAATAAACAAATAAATAAAAAGGATTCTAAATAGCAAGTCCAAAAAATATAAATTGATTATTTAAAATATAATATCATGGAATACAAATGCAAGAAAAAACTAATGTTTTTTTTTGTTACATATAATCAAAAAGAGGAAGAAAAAAAAACAAAAAAGGGGAAAAACAAAAACCAAGCCTAGGCAAACAAATCCATGCCACACCCTCATGCAAGAA
Source organism: Cajanus cajan (assembly GCF_000230855.2). NCBI lineage: Eukaryota > Viridiplantae > Streptophyta > Magnoliopsida > Fabales > Fabaceae > Cajanus > Cajanus cajan. The sequence continues at coordinate 60,859,332 of NC_138518.1, forward strand.
GGGATTATAAAAGGAAAAGGATAGTGAAAGACATTTACTTTATATTTGGTTGAGTGGTAAAAAATGAGGAGAAAGAAACAATTTTAAATGCAAATTAAAAAGAAAGTGAAAGGAAAACAAAAATTAGTTTCTTCTCTTTTTTTTTTTTCTTTTTTTTCTTTTTCACATTTTCATCTCTTCCAGACACATGCTTAGCAAAAAGAAGCTAATTAACTGCGAAAGCAAAAGATTGTAATTAAGAAAAATTAGTTAAATAATATTTAATAGTGTGTTTAGATGAGAAATTTAAATAAAGTAATTTTTTTTTCATGTTTTTGGTCTTATGGAAAATTAAAAGGGTTTGGATTTAAACATCTGTGACACCCTCTATCCCATTATTAATATACAACAAATGTAACAATAAAATATTTCTTTTCTTCTTATGGGGTAAATAAAATTTTTCATAGTTGACAAATATTTCAGATATCACAAGGTAGAAGATTCACATTCGTAACTCATAAATCATAACTACAGTGTAAAAAAATTATAAAAGAAAAGAAGTTAAGATTTTCAATACAATTTAGTGAAAAACAAGAAATCATATATATACAAATAATAATAAAGGAAATATAAATTAACTCCAGTAAAGGTGGCAGTGCCTCCTAGTTAGGAATCAATTTATATTTTCCAAATCATGTAATAAAATATAACAAAGATATTCATTCTAGTCTTTTATCAAGAACGTTCAAATTACAATTCTTAACATACATTTTCCTTGAATTATAAACTTTATCTACGTTATCTCTTCGTTAGAAATTACAAAGAAGAGAAACTAAAGTTATTAAAACAATAACATATTAAACTAAAAATAACTATGCCCCGATGTCACATCCTATCAGAGCATGCCCAATTGAAGCCTTTAAGCCTCATCACCAACATCTTCATGATGCTGATCACCTGCAACATAATTTAAACATATACAAAAACAACAAGGGAGTGAGAAACATCTCACTCAGTTTCAGGTGCAGAAATAAAGGCTAGATAGCACCCACACACACAACAAATATAAGTCACTTATAAACAATACACATACATCATCAATATCACATATATATTCATTTATCATGCAATGATGTCATGATCTTGACTTATAAATGCATGCATGTGGCGCCATAAGGAAGTTTCACATATCATCACTGGTGACCCTAAGGCACACCTGGTTACATCACTGGTGACCCAAAGGTACACCTGGTTACATCACTGGTGACCCTAAGGTACACCTTGTTAGCAAGTTACATCACTGGTATGCGGCCTCAGCGGCACACCTGGAATAAGATATGCATATGATGCATGTCATACATTCATTATTTCATTGACTCAACATTTAACTTGTTACATAATTTCATTTAGTACATCATGTCCTCATTTGTTATAGTCTCATAATCATATTTGTCTCAATAGTCCATGCTTAGGTCTCATGTCATTTGTCCATATTTCACATGGTCATGTCATCAATACTCCTCATAAGGTCCGAATAGGTATTCACAGAGAGCATTCTTATTCATATTAAAACTTATTTATTATTAACATTAATTTCATACTCATTTATTACTTTCAACAAAGAACAAAGTAGAATAAATAGAAAATCGAACAGAACAACGACACCTTCAACAAAAATAAAGTAGAGTAAATAGAAAATCAAACAGAACAACGACACCTTCAACACAGAACAAAGTAAAATAAATAAAAAATCGGACAGAACAATGACACCTTCAACAAAGAATAAAGTAGAATAAATAGAAAATCGGACAAAACAACAGCACCTTCAACAAAAACAAAGTAGAGTAAATAGAAAATTAAACAGAACAACGGCAAAGGATTGGGGGCCAATCCGACAAACAACTATCCAACAATTATCCCCACACCCCTGAGCGAGGTTCTCACTCCCCCCCTTACCTGGATAAGCAGGAGCTGGAACTTGGGCAGGGTCTCCTCCTCTGGATTATCTCTTTCTTCCCTCTCTTTCTTTCTTTCTTTCTCTCTCTCTCTTTCTCTCTCTCTCTCTCTCTCTCTCTCTCTCTTCTTTCTCTCTCTAAGATTTCACCTTCTCACTCAGTATATAATTTTTCACCCCTCAGCCTCCTATTTATAGGCAAACTGATGTACCCGGAACGGCTCGTATTGAATTCGGAACGGCCCGTTCCGGATCCTTCAAACATGGGCAAATTTTTCAGCTAGAACGGCCCGTTCCAAAATCGAAACGGCCCGTTTTCGAAAAAGCAGAACGGCCCGTTCTGAAACCAGAACGGCCCGTTCTCAAATCTCAGCAGAACGGCCCGTTCTCCATACCAGAACGGCCCGTTCCAGGCCCGTTCTGGGACTACAAAAATTTCACATTTTCAACATTTGGAACGACCCGTTCCACTTTTGGAACGACCCGTTCCGGAACCCAAAATACCCCTTTAACTTTATTAAAATTACGAAAATGCCATTAAAATAATAATAAAAAAAATTTGGATGTTACAATTCTCCCCTCCTTTTAGAAATTTCGTCCCCGAAATTTACCTGAAAACAGAAATGGATAAGCTTCTCGCATCTTGCTTTCTAATTCCCATGTAGCACTTTCTTCAATATTTCCTCCCCAAACGACCTTAACCAAAGGGATTTCCTTTCCTCTTAGTTGTTTCACTCTCGTGTCATCAATCCTTAAAGGAACCATTTCATAAGTAAGATTATCCTTCAACTGAATGTTGTCAGACTCAATGATATGGGAAGGATCATGGACATACTTTCTGAGTTGAGAAACATGAAAGACACTATGGAGATTTGAAAGAGATGGAGGCAAAGCAATTTGATAGGCCATTTCACCGATTCTTTTAAGAATTTGATAAGGACCAATGAAACGTGGAGTAAGCTTACGGGATTTCAGTGCTCTGCCTACTCCTGTCCAAGGAGTGACTTTAAGGAATACATGATCACCTTCTTTAAACTTAAGGTCTTTTCTCCTCTTGTCATTATAACTCTTTTGCCTACTCTGGGTTGCTCTCATCTTCTCTTGGATCATCTTAACCTGTTCAGTAGTTTGTTGAACTATCTCAGGTCCTAACATGACATTCTCTCCAGGTTCTGTCCAACATAAAGGTGTTCTACATCTCCTACCATACAGAGCCTCATATGGTGCCATCCCAATACTAGAATGATAGCTATTATTGTAGGTAAATTCTATCAAAGGTAGGAAACTATCCTAACTACCCCCATGTTCCAAGATACAAGTCCTCAACAAGTCTTCCAAAGATTGTATGGTTCTCTCAGTTTGGCCATCTGTTTGAGGATGGTAGGCTGAACTCAATCTAAGCTTAGTGCCTAAAGCCTTATGCAAACTCTCCCAAAATCTAGAGGTGAACCTAGGATCTCTATCAGACACAATACTAGTAGGAACTCCATGCAACCTCACGATCTCACTGATGTACAACTTGGTTAACCTCTCCAAAGAGTACCTAATATTAATGGGAATAAAATGGGCAGACGTAGTCAATCTATCCACAATGACCCATATAGCATCCAAGTTCTTCACGGTCTTAGGTAACCCAACTACAAAATCCATAGAGATGCTATCCCACTTCCACACAGGCACATCTAAAGGTTACATCAAACCTGAAGGTTTTTGGTGTTCTACCTTAGCTTTCTGACATACTAAGCAAGCATACACAAATTCCTCCACTTCCCTCTTCATCTTAGGCCACCAAAACATCTTCTTAAGGTCTTGGTACATCTTAGTGGCTCCTGGATGGATACTAAGGATACTCTTATGACCTTCTTCTAGGATTGCTCTCTTAAGTTCTGACACATTAGGAATACACAACCTATCCTTAAGTTTCAAAACTCCATCCACTCCAACTTTAAACTCACTAATCACACCTTGATTCAATTTCTCTACCTGTCTCAATAAGAAAGGATCTACCTTCTGACCTTCTCTAATCTCATCTATCAAGCTATTAGTCACTCTCAAAGCTCCCAACTTAATACTCTTAGAGGTCAACTCACACCCTAAGCTCATATCCCTACACTCCTCAATCATTTGCATTTCCCTAATCATCAAGGAAGACATTCTCAAATATTTTCTACTCAAAGCGTCAGCTACAACATTAGCCTTGCCAGGGTGATAATTCAATTGAAAGTCATAATCCTTAAGAAACTCTAACCATCTCCTCTGCCTCATATTCAATTCCTTTTGGTCAAACAAGTACTTAAGGCTTTTATGGTCACTAAAAACCTCAAATCTAGACCCAAACAAGTAATGTCTCCACAACTTGAGCACAAAAACTATTGCAGCTAACTCAAGGTCATGGATAGGATAGTTTTGCTCATGAATTTTAAGTTGTCTTGAAGCATAGGCTACTACCTTACCCTCTTGCATAAGCACTCCTCCTAAACCTAATTTAGAAGCATCACAATATACCTCAAAAGTCTTACTAGGATCAGGTAACACTAACACAGGAGCACTAGTTAATCTCCTCTTAAGCTCTTGAAAACTCTCCTGACACCTAGAATCCCACACAAAAGGTTGGTCTTTCTTCGTCAGCTTAGTCAAAGGAAGAGCTAGCCTAGAGAAATTCTCTATGAACCTTCTGTAATAACCAGCTAGTCCTAGGAAACTCCTAATCTCAAATACTGATTTAGGTGTTCTCCACTCTAACACAGCTTCTACCTTAGCAGGATCTACAGCTATTCCACCCTTGGATATCACATGTCCTAGAAAGTTCACACTATCCAACCAAAATTCACATTTTGACAATTTAGCATACAACTGTTTCTCCTTAAGGGTTTGAAGAACGATCCTAAGGTGCTCAACATGCTCTTCCCTAGTCTTGGAATACACTAGGATATCATCTATGAAGACCACTACAAATCTATCCAAGTAAGGGTGAAAGATCCTATTCATGTAGTCCATAAAAACACCAGGTGCATTAGTCACACCAAAAGGCATAACTAAATACTCATAGTGCCCATAGCGGGTTCTAAAGGCAGTCTTAGGAACATCCTCAGTTCTCACTCTAATCTGATGGTATCCTGACCTTAAATCTATCTTACTGAACACACAAGCTCCAACTAGTTGATCCATAAGGTCATCTATCCTAGGCAAAGGATACTTATTCTTAATGGTCACTTTATTCAATTGCCTATAGTCTACGCACAACCTCATGCTCCCATCTTTCTTCTTAACCAATAAAACAGGCGCTCCCCAAGGTGAAACACTAGGCCTAATTAATTGTTTTCCTTGTAGTTCCTCTATTTGTTTCTTAAGCTCAACTAACTCTTTAGGGGACATCCTATAGGGTGCTATAGATATAGGTGGGGTACCTGGTACTAAGTCTATGCTAAACTCAATCTCTCTCTTAGGTGGTAAACTAGACACATCCTTAGGAAATACTTCTGGAAATTCTCTCACTAAGGGAATCTCATCTAGCTTACTATCAGTCTCAAGTGTTAAAGAAGCTAAGATCATGTACACTCTTTCATTGTCTTTTAAACAAGTTTTAATGTCAGCAGCACTAAGAAATTCTGTACTCTTACATTCACCAAAGGAAATAGATTTCTCAAAGCAGTTTAAAAGGACATGGTGAGAAGATAACCAATCCATACCAAGAATTACATCTAATTGACTAAGAGGCAAACAAATTAAGTCAACTAGAAACTGCTTATCAGAAACTGTCAAAGGACATTTCAAACACACTAGGGATGTAGTCACAGGACCATTAGTAGGGGTTTCAACAACTAAATCAAAATCTAACAAAGACACGGGCAAATTCAATTTTTGGACACAAGAGACAGAAATAAAGGAATGAGTTGCACCAGAATCAAATAGTACAAAAAAAGGAGTCTCAGCTATGAAACAAGTACCTTGTATCAAATTTTCTGACCGAGAAGCTTCAACACCACTAAGAGCAAATACTCTCCCTACAGTCTTTGGACGCTCAATTTGCGAACCCGATCCAATAACACGTGTTCTTTGTGATTCAGGACATTGGGTACTGATGTGACCTTTACCATTGCAGTTGAAGCAGGTAACTTCCCTGTCACGACACTCAGACTGATTATGACCAACAAGTCCACACTTCCAGCATCTTACTGAAGGAGTGGACACAGACCCTCCAACACTTCCAGTAGCACTAACAGTGGATCCTCTAGTAAGCAACTTGCTTTTATTAGCAGCAGCTTTACTCCCTTGAAATCTATTAGAAGCGGAGTAAGGCTTGCTCCTACCCGAAGTACTAGAACTCACAGCACGGATAGGACCTCCAACTCCTTTATAAAAAGCAGCACGAGCACGGTTGTCATGATCATAAATGCTGCACTTATTGACCAGAGTGGGAAAGTGATATATCTCCTGATAGTTAATTGCAGTTTTTACTTCCGGACGCAGACCATTTACAAATTTTATGCATTTAGCTCTTTCACCACCCTCACCATGGTAGTGTGTGCAATAACGAACCAAAGCATCAAATTTGGCAGCATACACAGCCACTGTGTCGTTCCCTTGATTCAGCTTAAGGAATTCCATTTCTTTCCGACTTCTCACATCATCCGGGAAATACTTCTCAAGAAAGACCTTCTTGAAGTTGTCCCAATTCAAGTGCACCCCTCCATCAATCATCCTCCGAAGTGCTCCTTCCCACCAAAAGTGAGCATCAGCAGTCAACATGAATGTGGCCAACTTCACCTTCTGAGCGATAGGACAATCCATAACATTGAAAATTTTCTCTATTTCTGTTAGCCAATTTATAGCAGCATCTGGGTCATATCCTCCTTTAAAGGTAGGTGGGTGATTTCGTTGAAATTGCTCCAACCAGTTAGGAGTAACTTCAGTCCTATTGTTATTATTCATAGCTTGTGCTAATGCTTGAAGAGCATCGGCAATCGCACGATCATTTCTACCAGTCATAGTCTAAGAAAATAATACAATCAATAAACATAATCAATCATCATACTAGCATACCAACAAGTTTTACAATCAGTTCAGTCCATCATTCATGTACCAAATAAACATAGTAAACCAAATAAGCATAGTAAACTCATAACTCATGGTCGATTAGATCGTCCTGCTCTGATACCACTAAATGTGACACCCTCTACCCCATTATTAATATGCAACAAATGTAACAATAAAATATTTCTTTTCTTCTTATTGGGTAAATAAAATTTTTTATAGTTGACAAATATTTCAGATATCACAAGGTAGAAGATTCACATTCGTAACTCATAAATCATAACTATAGTGTAAAAAAATTATAAAAGAAAAGAAGTTAAGATTTTCAATACAATTTAGTGAAAAACAAGAAATCATATATATACAAATAATAATAAAGGAAATATAAATTAACTCCAGTAAAGGTGGCAGTGCCTCCTAGTTAGGAATCAATTTATATTTTCCAAATCATGTAATAAAATATAACAAAGATATTCATTCTAGTCTTTTATCAAGAACGTTCAAATTACAATTCTTAACATACATTTTCCTTGAATTATAAACTTTATCTACGTTATCTCTTCGTTAGAAATTACAAAGAAGAAAAACTAAAGTTATTAAAACAATAACATATTAAACTAAAAATAACTATGCCCCGATGTCACATCCTATCAGAGCATGCCCAATTGAAGCCTTTAAGCCTCATCACCAACATCCTCATGATGCTGATCACCTGCAACATAATTTAAACATATACAAAAACAACAAGGGAGTGAGAAACATCTCACTCAGTTTCAGGTGCAGAAATAAAGGCTAGATAGCACCCACACACACAACAAATATAAGTCACTTATAAACAATACACATACATCATCAATATCACATATATATTCATTTATCATGCAATGATGTCATGATCTTGACTTATAAATGCATGCATGTGGCGCCATAAGGAAGTTTCACATATCATCACTGGTGACCCTAAGGCACACCTGGTTACATCACTGGTGACCCAAAGGTACACCTGGTTATATCACTGGTGACCCTAAGGTACACCTTGTTAGCAAGTTACATCACTGGTATGCGGCCTCAGCGGCACACCTGGAATAAGATATGCATATGATGCATGTCATACATTCATTATTTCATTGACTCAACATTTAACTTGTTACATAATTTCATTTAGTACATCATGTCCTTATTTGTTATAGTCTCATAATCATATTTGTCTCAATAGTCCATGCTTAGGTCTCATGTCATTTGTCCATATTTCACATGGTCATGTCATCAATACTCCTCATAAGGTCCGCATAGGTATTCACAGAGAGCATTCTTATTCATATTAAAACTTATTTATTATTAACATTAATTTCATACTCATTTATTACTTTCAACAAAGAACAAAGTAGAATAAATAGAAAATCGAACAGAACAACGACACCTTCAACAAAAACAAAGTAGAGTAAATAGAAAATCAAACAGAACAACGGCACCTTCAACACAGAACAAAGTAAAATAAATAAAAAATCGGACAGAACAATGACACCTTCAACAAAGAATAAAGTAGAATAAATAGAAAATCGGACAGAACAACAGCACCTTCAACAAAAACAAAGTAGAGTAAATAGAAAATTAAACAGAACAACGGCAAAGGATTGGGGGCCAATCCGACAAACAACTATCCAACAATTATCCCCACACCCCTGAGCGAGGTTCTCACTCCCCCCTTACCTGGATAAGCAGGAGCTGGAACTTGGGCAGGGCCTCCTCCTCTGGATTATCTCTTTCTTCCCTCTCTTTCTTTCTTTCTCTCTCTCTCTCTCTCTCTCTCTCTCTCTTCTTTATCTCTCTAAGATTTCACCTTCTCACTCAGTATATAATTTTTCACCCCTCAGCCTCCTATTTATAGGCAAACTGATGTACCCGGAACGGCCCGTATTGAATTCGGAACAGCCCGTTCCGGATCTTTCAAACATGGGCAAATTTTTCAGCTGGAACGGCCCGTTCCAAAATCGAAACGGCCCGTTTCCGAAAAAGCAGAACGACCCGTTCTGAAACCAGAACGGCCCGTTCTCAAATCTCAGCAGAACGGCCCGTTCTCCCTCCGGAACGGCCCGTTCTCCATACCAGAACGGCCCGTTCCAGGCCCGTTCTGGGACTACAAAAATTTCACATTTTCAACATTTGGAACGGCCCGTTCCGGAACCCAAAATACTCCTTTAACTTTATTAAAATTACGAAAATGCCATTAAAATAATAATAATAAAATTTTGGGTGTTACAACATCCATCTTTCAACCTAAGAAAAATAAACTTTCTAATCTTAAGTTTATGAAATTTTATTTTTTTGATAAATTTTAAAAGCCTCAATAATAGAAGCATAAAGAAAACAACAAGGAAAGGAAGAAAGACAAAATAAGGGGAAAAAAATTAGGAAGTGTGTCAAGAGAAAAATTCAAATTAAATAAATTTAAAGAATTGATTTTTTTTAACGAATCTTGTTCATACACAAAAATAAAAAATAAATCTCTTCACTACACATTTAAGAGACAAAACTATATATCAATAATGATACATCACCTAAATTTAAATTTTATCAAATTCATATCATAACAAAAATTAACTAAAACAAGTTTTAAAGTTTGTTTTCATAAGAATCACATATATCTTTCACTAAAGATAACTTGATTTGATCTTAATAAAATTATCATAGATAATAATTTTTTTTTCACAAATATTTACCACAAATCTACACTTAAAAAATTCAAACTCAAAACTATATATGTTAATTTGAAACAATGTACTCTACAAAAGTTGATTCAAGTTATTTACTTTAAAAATAAGTAATTCCTTGAGACATGAAGTATTTTATTTGAGTAGGTAGCAAGTAATAGTATATATGAAAGAAATAAGTGGCGATGGCAAGATATAAAAGTTTAAAATGTGAGAGTAACAAATATTAAAAAGCTTTCAAAGTTTAAACACTTCATTAAGATATTATTGGCAGCTAGCAAGCAATGGCTATGGCTATAACCCATAAGCTCCACTTTTATGACCTACACTTTGATTTCCACAACTCAATTTTACTAGTGTATAGGATTATTATAAATAATACAAATCTATTTTTAAATATTTAATTAATGTAATGGCATAGTCAAACCTTTGATTTAATGTCCGTGAAAATGATACACCTAGTTCAGTCATTTTGTTTTTGTTAGTTACAACTTATGATTAAATATAGTTTCTTCTAATCTTGTACGTATGGGGCCTTACTCTAATATAATATTTTCTTTATAAAAGAAATTGATTTAATAAGTTCGTCTTAGTAGTAAAAAGGTTGGGATACTATACCCAGAATATTAAGTTTGAGTTTAATTGTCAACTTTTCATTATTGTAATTTTCATAGATAATTTTTTTTTAATTTACAATCATTAGTTAAACCAAAATAGTTATATATTAGTTTACTTATATCTGTGACGACAACATAATTAGTTAAATCTTTTTGTTTCTATTAATTAAGACTTAAGACTGAATCTGAATTCTCATATTTTATATTATTCCATGTGAACTTACACTAAAAATGGAGTAGGAGAGCCATAATCTTGCACTTAAAATTCTTAGAATTTGATTGTTTTTGACCTAAATAAAATTGTATATTATCTTAATCTAAACTTCTTTTTTTTTTTTTTAACAAAAGAAATATTAACTTATCTACACACTCAATAGTATATAACAACTTTTTTAACATTAAAAAAGTTGCTCACAATCTTTAACATCCTTCTTGAGTTACTTATTTAATATCGAAAAAGTCACTCATAATCTTTAACATCCTTTCACAACATATTTCTTTTGTTCTTTATTAATATTTAATATAAATCACAAAATCATATGAAGTCATCTTCTTTTTTAATGTATGATAATTTTCTTTTTTACTTTCACAGGCTTTAAAAAAGTTCTATATATATATATGTATATTATAATTTATGATTAGTTAATAATATATTTTTTTATATATTGATAGTATATAAAAATTAAATACTTTAAATTTAATCGACAATAAAAAAATATATATAAAAGAAAGTGTAGTAAAAAAATGGCCCTCTTCTTCCAACATAGTGGGTACTAAGTTGCATCTTCATAATTTGAGCACGCCACCCTCTCACCCTCCCATGTCTTTCATTTCATTTTTTCTGACTTTTGCTTCTGCTTAATGCTTATTACTTTTAACTCTTATGCCCATCACATGCTTTCAGATCTGCTTTCACATTTTCTCATTCCATAACAATATTCCAATCTTCTCAATTTTCTCCCCATCCTCTCATCATTCATTGTAAGTTTATTTTCAAAATATTTTAATCTTTGCAAAAAGATAAAGGACTAGTTTCTTTATTGCCACATTGATGAAGTTGATTTTAAGGAAGTGACTATTCACCTTTACAAATTAAAGTATTTGACAACAGTCGTTTTTTATACCAATAGAAATGCAAATTATTGTCATTTTATCTAAGTGATTATTATTTTTTAGCTTTTATAATTATGTTTCAACGTTATAACAACACCTCTAATATTATTTTTGTTTTTCTGGCGAAAAAAATGGTAGATAGAAAATGATATCTATTTTTTTTATTATTATTACAAATATTAAAGTCTTTTAATGAATGTACTATATATGCAAGACCTGTTTCTAGGTCACATTTTTTTTCTTCTTTCTTTCTTTCTAGATTTTATACAAAAAGAAGAGCATGCGTTTGAAAGTTGATATCCATAAGCCACAAAGAGATCTTATCTCTTATGTAATTTTATGATTTGGGTTTCCTTTATGTGTTTCTTTTGAGTACCTTTCCCTTTGTTAATTCTATAAAAACCAAAAGTTTAGGAGTCGATTTTAGAATCTTTGAAAAAACATATAAGAAGGATTAGATGGCCAAATTAAAGTTAAAGACACTATAATACCTCTTTCCAATTGTAACAAAGCATAGTATTCAATTTGGATTAGAAATATAAGGCAATCTTTGTCCTTTGCCTAAAGTTTCTCAATGGCCAATTACATAGATATGTTAATTAATTAAACAAGAAGGAATTGGGAAAGAAGAGAGAAACATGGGAAAAGGGAATGAAGGGGATAGGTAATGCCAAAGTGACACACTAGTCATTATATTTGTAAGCTTTTGCACGTGTAAGATGCTTCAATAACACAAAATTAAATAACTCACTTATTTGTCAAAAGTGGAGAATCACCTCATTTATATATTGAAAGGTGGCATTGTGAAATGGTTGAAAAATGACACAAGCTATGGGGATATATTATTATTTCTGCATGATATTATTGCTTCATGACACATTGGATTGAGATAAACAAATGAAATTAGTTTAGTCATAAAAATATTGAGAGCCACTTCGATTTTATTTTTTTTTAACAAATTTTGACATTCATGCATTTTTAATAATGAAAATGTCATTAATTCAGTTATTTAATCATAGAAAAGAGTGAAAAATAGTTTGCCTTTCTATCTTCTGGTTTATGCATAACAGATGATTTAATTTAATTTAATTGTTATTTTTTGTAATCGAGAAGGTAAATTAATGTTAACATTTGTATCTGGACTGAAATAATATTAACTTAACCAATATTGGCAAAATAAATATTTATTCTGTAATGTTTTAAGGTATTCATATAAGGGCAGTACTATATTATATTACAGTATCAATGTCCAATAGTGACATTTCTTTTTTATGGAATCACGAGATTCTTTAATTGATCATGGTTTGCACTATTTGTGGATGAGCAGTATTTGGGCCTATTTTGTGCATGTGGAATTGTGGAATTCATAATAAATATTTGGTCGTGCTATACAATAATCAATTTAATTTAATATCTACAATTTATTCTGATGTTTGTTTATTAACAAGTTGTTAATTTGAGTACAATTAAATTTATTTTTACTAAGAAAAATTTTGAGTTCAAGTCTTGTTAATAAAAAAACGTAATTATAAGACTAAATATTATTAAAAGTAGTTAATTTCTAAACACATGCCCAACATTATTAAATTATAAACATGCAAATGTTGCAAATATTTTTGTTTATTAACTCAAGCATGTGATTTAGAGAGACAATGAGATGAGGAAAAGCTTAAAAAGTAAACAAACACAATTAACTTTATTGAGAATTTAAGTAGTCTAACACAATTAGTTAGAAATACGTGAATCATTGAATCATTAGAAACTCCTTATACAAATAAGTGAAATATTTTAAAAAATAAAAACACCAAGTTCGGGTTAAAAAAATACTGACAGCTTTTATCGGTAAAAACAAATGAACTATGAATTTTACAACATGGTTGGAATATATTATTTCAAAATTCAAAAAATTAGAAAAGTAAATAATTTTCTTTTCAAAATACATAAACCCATACTTAGGCAAGTGGAACAACTACTCAAATGTGAAACTTTTCTTATGAAAGTCCAAAAGTTATTGTTGTGGAACAAAAAGCTATGTTCCATTGCACCTACATGGAAAGCACATGCCGACATGGTTAGCCATATTTTCTGCACAAAGGCACAGCTTTGCTTGCTAAAATCCAAATGTTTGGATCAATTTGATTGGTTTATAGTTCATTGAATGTCACCTACAAATGACTTACAGGGGTGAGAGACTTCATTGTAAAATAGAAGTTGCAGCTCCAGTAAAAGGGAATGAAATTATAATTTTATACAACAAATTTATACTGTTTATCATGCAAAGAGAAAAAATGAAATAACAAAGAAAAGAAAAGAAAAAACTTAAAATAAGATAATTAGAATGATAAAATTAGAGAGCAATAATCTCATAAAAAGTATTAAAAAAATATTATAAAGGAAAATGCTAATTGACATATAGACAGTATTAGACACCCCGTGGTTCTGTAAGCAGAAGGATAAAATATATTGATTCTTATACATGTGATTAGATTTGGTTTGTTTTAGGAATTAGTTTTTATTGTATGTGATGGTTCAAGTGTCATGAATTATATTAACTTTGAAATTTGATGAATAAAAAAATAATTTTCAAACTAAAACTAAATTTAATTATTTTCACAAGAACTGAACACATTAATTCTAAGAAGTGCTTTTAGGTGCAATTAAATCTATTAAATTAAGCTACTAAATTTGGATAATACAGATGAGATCGTGGCTATGCAGACATGCACAGCTTAACTATGAGTAAAGAAAGAGCCTTCACATTATAGAAAAACCTGTCCTAAAAATAAAATGGAATAATAACAAAACTGATCATGGACAATTTCTTTCCATTTCATTGATCTTAAGACATGCCATGAAGAAGAATCAAGAAAGCTCGGTAATCACACGTTCACATTTATCTTCCAGAATCTTCACAGCTTCAGTAAATAGCACTTCAGGGGGTAATGCTCCAGTTGATTCAATGGTAACTACACAAACAAGTCAAAAATATATGTTAAGATATTTTTGGGACTGTTAAACATTAATCCTTGTCAGAACTCAAGTCAAACCCACAGATTTGCATAAAATTTAATCGGATGATAATCAAGTAATTTTCTAGATAAAATTTAAAATTAAGGAGACTCTTCGCGTGCATCACTTCATCTTATACCTGCCAAACTATCTCTGGTGTGTTAAACTATCAGAACACTCTATTCTTTGTATTTGCCACCACCATTGGCTATCATCTTAATATATACCAACATTCTTAAACTATTTCATAATCAATATCTGTAAGGCCACTACAAGAACTAGTTACTTTGAAACTAGACTCCTTAAGATGGTGTATTTTTTTGTATGTTCAGATAACTTTGAAGATCTAATCCTATGAATTCAATAGGTCACATATAATACTTACAAATGAAATGATTCTTCACACGACGTAATGATACACGATCTTCCCATTCTTTGCCCCCTCTGATGCATTCCCTACACAAAGTGCACTCCCGCGGTCTGGCTACTTTTGCCCTTCTTCTACCTACTCAACAACCAAATCAGCAAATTAAGAAAGTACCAAAGAATTAGGATCTTCAGATCACATGTTATCAATCATTAACACGATAACATGTTATTCTGCAACACAAGGCAGACATTGATGTTAAACCAATTCCATTTGTTGATGTGATCATCCTTCATCCTCAATGCTCCACAATATTAAGCTATAAAAAATGGTGTTAAGGGCAATGACACAAAAATGGAACTACCTTTTCCAATGTCTTCAATATCAAACACATTAACTGGACACTTCTTTTTTAATTCGTCAGCAATCTCACCCTCAACATCTTCCAAGAGTACAACCTAGAGAAGGTAAAACAAGCTTACAGATGCCAAGATTTGAATAATTTTTTAGCAACATGTGAATGTGACTAGTAGATGACATATTTCATATTCCCTTACCTCTGGAAGCATCCGATACCAAGCAGTGGCAACTGGGGACCATTTTGCATGTGTCCTACCAATGCCTTTAACTGCATGTACTTCAAGTTCAATTTCCTACAATAGTATGTATTTACGTTATTCAATATTAAGTATGACAAACGTGTATACAGTAACAAGTTTGCAAAATCAGATAACTCATAGAGCTTGCATAACATTATAAATGAAAGGCCTGATACAGAAACATAAATCTTAAAGTAGATTCAGGGTGGAAAGAGAACATCACAAAGATTGTAATAAAAAGATCTAATTTAAGTGCTACAAGGAAACCCTGAAATAGGTTAACTAGGAAAAGGTACCCATGAAAATATTAATTGATGTCTCTCTAAACCTTAAACCATAAAATCTACGAGTGATTACCCAACTCCCTTGATAGAAGGTTACCTGACCAGGTCCAAGTTTAGCTAATATAATATCCGAATATGTAAGACTGATTGGGTTGCTGGAAAATTCAGGAAGTGAATCTTGGCTGCAAGTAAATGATGTAAATGTTTTTGGTTTTGAACCTGCACTTGGTTTGGCATCTTCACAAGGAAGCTCACTCCCATTAGGTAACCACTTTAGTTTATCTGATTTCACTGCATTAGTATCATACTATCATCAGACAAAAAAAGATTGCTGCAAAGGTTGAGGATAAACTCATATAGCTAAATAAGAAATTTTAAAGCAACATGAATATCATCAAGCAAGAGCTTCAAGTCCTTTACCAGTAATACGAGGTTGACCCACATGACAACGAGCATGTAGCTTAAAGACAATGGTGTTTTTTTCATTCTTCTCATCTCCCGCATTGTCTATCCAAAAGAAAAGAAGGAAAAATTAACAAACATTAAACCCAGTGACCCTGCCATATAAGGTATTTAAATTCAAAATTGTACATAGTAATTCCAATTTTCAAGTTATCAAACAAGAAAATCATAAACATAATGAGAAATACATGTATGGGTTAGCATAGATATAAACCTGGATATTCAAATAGCCTAGGATCAGCACGAATTGGAACGAGGCCCAATCTATGGGAAAGAACTTCATCCTGTACAACTGATGTATTGTTTGCTATATATACTCTTTCAATAGCCATTGTTGGAACCTAAAACACATAAAAATTTAATTATCTCCACCAGTACTACACAACAACACTATTACTAATAAACTAATCAAAGTTATCATAGGGCAATAAAAACTCAAAATAAAACTACTATAAGACGTTATACATTACTGGAGTAATCTTAGGTGGCAGGCTTTCTGAAACATCTAATATAAGAAATTTCCATTCAATCTATTTCTCATTGTCTTAGATTTCGTAAATTCTTTGCTTTTGATACAATCAAAATTTAAATCTTTCAGAGAGGCTAAAATGGAGAAGGCTAAGGGCATTAACATGACAAAGAAGAGTAAGAATCACTGTTCATCATCTTTAATTTGATTCTCTCAATACAAAAACAACATAAGCTCATAAAGTGCATGCTTTTGAAGAGTAGAGAACAACCATTCATTATAGAGTTCACCTAGTGGACATAGTAAGGATGCTAAGTTTAGGGAAGTGAATGGTACAATAAGGGAAGGCAAAACTACTTTAAAAGTAATTCCTTCTCTGTGTAATGTGCATCGTTATATAAAAAGAAGTAATGCATCAAAATATAAAAAACCAAAAAGCATACCATCACCACTGCACACAATAGCATGAATAAATACATCACCTCTGCAATAAGGATTCTTCGAAAAGCATTAGCAATCGCTGGATCAATACCAATCATATCAAACTCAATGTCACTATCCGTAAGGCGCTTCACTTCAACCTTGAAGTTTTCACAGAAACTATCCAAGCGCTGACTATTATCAACTCCCAAAGCTGCAAAGGCACCAGAATATTGAATAGTATCCGTCTACAAACACCGACACATGAAAACTGTTAATAACAAGAGGAACACCATCTAATAACAAGTGTGATACTTGGGACCCCAATTGAAAAGCTACAAACTTTGTGAAACTGGGTATTAAAAAAGAGAAAAATAGATATAAAAAAAAATTATATGTAGCGAAAATTAGGTAAAATTAAAAATAATGAAAAGAGAAGAGAGGGTTTACATGGAGAGGAGCATCGTTGGAGCAAAGAACACGTGATTTGATGAGTTCGAGGTGTGGAGGGAGCTTTGATGGAACACTATCCAAGCTCAGAATGAAATCAAGTCCTAATTCATTACTCTGCTCCGACATTGATTCGTCTTCTTCCGACATCCTTCTTCTTCTTCTTCTTCTTCTTCTTCTCTCTCTCTTTCTCTCTCTCAGAGCTTCTGAATGGAGAAGGAGGAAGCCAGACGGAGGGGTTTAGGGTTTATGGCGAGTTATTGGTGAACAAAATCAAAACGGTGTCGTTTATATGAGCTTCGTTTTTTTTTTTTTTGGGTCAAGAGAACAAAGGCCCAAAGAAAGTTTCCGGCCTTCCAGGCCCAGGAAGGTGAAAACCTTGCAAGAATCAACCTTATACATTACTATCTGTGATCATGTGAAAGTATATGAAAATTTTAAACCATTAATATAATACACACATTATTTATTCATAAAATAAAGCTATAGGGTTTTCTTTTTTATATTTTATTAGCATTAAACAATTTTTTATTTTGTATCTTTTAATGAAAATGTGTTTGTTATCGTATCTAGCTCTTTATTTTTTTGTTAATATTAAAAAAAGCTGTTTAATTACTTAAAGAGTTAGTATTTTTTTTATATCAGTAAAGATTAAACAAATAGCATTACTTTTTTTTGTTCTTTCAATATTTTGGTACGGTATATTTGCTATATATGTTAGACAATAAATTCTTGAGAAATTAACTTTCTTCTCCTAACGATTAACAAAGAACAAACTTGTTAATCATTTCAAGTAATGTTAATAAAATAACATGATTTTACAGATGCTAATGTATGTTTCACTCTAACCCTAAATATGGGTTTGTCTGTCATTATCATTAATTTATGCATAAACTTTAAATAATCATTCTATTTACTTTCAAAATCAATTGCTATAACTTAAACAAAATACAATTTATCCTCTTCCTAACAAGTCTCAATAACAACTATCTTAATTTGCTTCATCAAATTATATATCGGGTATTGAGTGTAATATTACAACAAAAACATGTAAAATAATAATAAATTAATAATACAAAAATAAAATAAAGTGCAGTGAATTAAGAAAAATTAAAGGATGTCCATAGTATACCATAAGAAAAGTTGGTGATGGGTGGGAAGTAAATGTTTAAAAAGAACCGTGACCAAAAGTAAATGACACATCTTTTGTTTAATATGAGACAACGATTGAATTGGAACAAATGAAGGTTGATATTTTATTTGATCATGATTTTGGAATGTGACATCAAAATTTAATTCATGAATAATTTAATGTTCATGATGAGAAAATTATATTGTAATGTCAATCATGATGCTAAGTGATGAAGATAAATTGCTTTGAAAATTTAGTAAAAACGAGAATTATTCGGTTAATTCGTTTACTACCATGTTATGAAGAATATGATTGATAATGAACATTATTGTGAGTGTGGTGATTGAAACTCAATATAGAAGTTATATGTTCCACACCAAATGAAGATCCTAGTTTAGAGAATAGCTCGTGGTAGTATCTCATCAAGATGTCTAATTTTAAAGGGAGTTCATTGTTTACTTTTGTGTTCATTTTGCGAAGAAGAATCAAAAACAAACTCACATATATTTTCCATTGAGATCATGCTATGGCATTGTGGAACCAAGCTAAAATTTTGTCCAAGTTACATGATGTAACAAATAGCATGTAGAGCTTCAAGAATATTATTTTAGAGGCTCTTTCAAATTTGCGTAGAGTGGAAACTAGAAAAAGAGAAATTGATTTATGAATTTTGGTGTATGTGGAAGGGAAGAAATGATAAAGTGCCAAATAATGTGGAGTTTACAACTTTTCCCTTTAACTCGACTGTGCAAACAATTTGTAGCTTGAAGTTTGCATAGGACAGGAAAAAAAATGAGTCTCATACGACAACCTTAACTTATGCTATTTCATTTTAAGAGAAGTCTTTTGGAGTATTAAATGCAACATTGATGTTGTTGTTTTTATTGATTCTAGACACTATAATTATGAGACATGCATTCGTGATCATGATGACAATTTTTTTTCAACTTTAACTAGTTGGTATCAAGACAATGTTACACCTTTGAAGGTAGAAACAATAACTTTTTTTTTCAATGTATTGACATATAATTGACATATATTACATTTATAAATCTCACACTTAAGTTGTTGAATTTGATTGTTAAAAAAAAAAAACTGTAACATGCAAAAATTTTATGAACAATGAATTGATTCTATCTTAAAAAAGTGTGATGAGATTTTGATCATATATTTGAATTATATTATAAAATTTGTTCTTAGATACGTCAATTAAGTTACTCATTTTTTAGTTAAAAAGTAAATTTTATGTTAGTCTACATGTTCATGAAAATATACCCCTTTTATATTGAATAAATTATTATAAATGAATGTATATGATTTACATTGGTCTTTAAAAAAAATTATCAAATTCTCTCCTACAAACAAGGTAAAGAGTACCTCTAACTGTAACATCATTTGAATATAATTCATAATTGATATGATTCAAAAGAAAGATTGACGGTAAATTTAAGATCTCCAACCAGCTTTCTTAATTAAACATCCTGAAATCTTAAATACCATAGCACACCATATCTATGTCCAGGACGTTGAAACGATGAAGTATAAGTATAGACTTGCTAATGCTGACTAGGATACTGTTATTTTATGGTGATACTAATAGTTTTACGCAGTTTCTAGCTTTTGCTAAGGATAGAAAGAGATTCTCTCAAAGAAAAAAAGAACTTAAGAGTTAAGATTCTTAATTGTTAAAATCTCACCCTAAAGTTTTTAAACTCTATTATGATTAAAAAAAAAATATTTAATATTTTTTAAATGGCTGAGATCTCATCCATCGAAAATAGATCCATTCCAACAAGTAATATTCAAAATCAGATAATTCAACGAACCAAGTTGAAAGCTCTCTACCATCTTATATATCCCAAGGTTAACGCTTTCTCCAGACTCAACTCCAAAAGGCGCAATGAATACAAAAAGATACCAAATAAAATTTGCTTCATATGGAAAATTGATTGCAATAACATAAAACAATTGAAACATGATCAATCATAGGTATTATAAAACCATTTGATGCAAGTGTAATTCGTATGGAGGACAACTAACATCGAGGACAATATTGATTAGAAAATAAATTCAAATTAAATAATACCACATAAGAAAAAGGAATATTTCTTTTCTGATTTACAGCTTTGCATATCGAAAGTTAAAATAAACCTCAGCTAAATGAATAACCTTACAAACAAAACAAAAATGGGCCCCCTAAGATTAGGGCATGACACTGATTCCAGGGTACAAAATTGTGACAGGCAGCACTTCCATCTTGTTGGAGTTGAGTCGGTTCTGCGCTAAAACTGCACACTTGACTATCACTGCTTCATGTATTGCCAACGGGTCATTTTTGCTTCTGTTGTTTTTTGCTACCTTTTCTCTTTTTTTCTCTTAAAGCATTTCTCTTCTCCTCCCTGCAGGAATCACATTGTCATAGGAAGGTTTATATCCATAAGCTGTTATAAATTTATTGAATGAAAAGATACACTCTAAAGTGTCAAGAGGGGCATAAGGTTTATGCCAAACACGTAGAAAACATCTAACCTTGCTTTCGAAATCTCTTCCTTAGATGGAAATTGCCTTTTCATCCTCTTTTTAGGTTCAGATTCAGAAGATTCTTTGCCTTTTTCTTTTAAACCATTACTTGGTTTTGATGGGAATTTCCTTTTCTTCATCTTTTTGGATTCGGGTTCAGAAGATACATTTCCATTTTCTTTTATGCCATCAGTTGATTTCTCCTTTTCCTTCACTGACGTAGTAGTTTCTTCTTCCTCGGCTGTTTCTGATGGTTTTGCACCAGGCTTTGAGCTGCTCATTTTTTTCAACTGCATTATTAGAGAGTATAAAAAGTAAAAACCACGAGTTTGTTTTGAACCCCATATGAGTAACAGTACTTTCAGAATAACAGTACTTTCAGCTTCCTGCAATCATTGTCTATAATTAACTTCAGAAGTAAAAAAGGTTGAAGTTTTCCGGCTAAGAGGTTGGATACTAAAAAGTAATGGAAACAACATCAATATTATTTTTATATTGCATCACTGTAAGTAAAATTAAACTTAAATCACACGTCAACAACGAAGATAATTGAACAAGGTTCTAACCAATAAGATAGTTATGTAAATTGGTTTTCCCGAACCTTCATAGTCCAACAATCATGCTTTATTTAATCAAAATTTCATTTATCAAACTAAGAATACATACCTTTGCAACAAAAAACCCATCCATATTGTGCACGTGAGGATAGAAACGCCTTGTCTTTTCTAAAGAAGGGTGAAAACGTTGTTCCCTAAACCTTATAAACCTGATGGCAAATAAAAAATGTCACACTAAAGTGATATACACGAGGGAGGGAAAAAAACAGGAATAAAATTAATACCCTGGACGCCCAAAATCAAGTCCACAAGGAACCAGTTTAACATCCCTCTTTTTGAGTGCATAGTCAATAACTGCTTCATTCTGAAGAATATTTAATGAAAGAACTATTAGAAACATACTACATAAAAAAGGAAAGAAAAAATGCACACTAACTCAATCGATCCAACTAAGATACAAACCTCAGCAACCATGATTGAGCATGTAGAATAAACTACGTATCCCCCAGATTTTGAATTAGCATCCACCATGTCAATTGCGGCAAGAATGAGCTCCTTTACAAAAAAAGGAAAATATTAAACAAGAGTAGAAAAGGACAAACTGAACCATTGCTGGGACAGTCCCAGCTCAACTTCCCAAACAGAACCTTTAATAAAGTTTAATTTACCTTCTGTACATGTGCACATTTCTGTATATCTTCCAGACTTTTAGAAGTTTTAACAGACTCGTCTTTGGATATAACCTGCAGAGAGGAAGTCCTTCAGTACCTTTCTTGGTTATTAAAGAAAAAACAGAGACAAGAAATCTCCCTAAAATTTAACTCCCTAATATTCACTATTCTTACCCCAGTTCCACTGCAAGGGGCATCCAACAAGACTCTATCAACGGCATTGACACCTAAAACCTTTGGAAGCTGAAATAAAACAATATAGACATTAAAAAGATGTCAGCATTTACAACACAACATCATTATACAACCGACAAATTACAAATAGCAGTGACGTGAAAACAGAAGTTTAACTAAAATGCTCAGATGTATACATTTACCAAGGATAACTTACAATAATAATAATAATAAATGAAATGGACAAAATCAGTAACAACTCTTGTAGCAAAAAGGGCAGAAGATAATTTTCTAGGGTTTGGTCTATATTTTACAGGTTCCAATGTCATATTATAAACTTTGGAAGACTTAGATCTTCCAGAGCAGTTTCATTCAAGAGATAAAATTGAGAGGATTTATTGACTGGCTATTGCGCATGAATGATTGGGAGCAGATGGTTGCTGAGGGAGGAGACTCATTCTGATGCTAGATATATTGATACAGAATGAGTTGAGGAGTTGCAGAGCAAATGTTTTGGGTTGGCTGAGCGAAATGAAAGGCTGGAGCAATCATTGATGTAAGGAAACAGCTTAGTTCAGATATGGGAAGAGCTTGTGAATAGGGTTGAAATGCCTCCACGTTTGCAGTCTATGGAGACGGAGGACAAGTAATCCAGTGAAGAAGTGGGAATGGGTTGGCAGTCAATGCTCTGATCTACAAATCACTAACACTTAGCATAATATCAACATAATCGACAACTCGACATTAATGTAATGGCCTGTACTCTAGATATAATTCCAGTTTCATTCAATTATATTCTTTCTTGGCACAATTATTTGGGATGTTTCTCTCGGCATTTCACAACAAAGAAGCATCCTTCCTTTATCTCCAACAAACATAGGGCAACCAATTCATCAATCCAAATAAATTATGCAGAACAAAGAAGCCAAATCGATAATCAAATCAAAAACAAAACCAAATGATAATACAATCTAATAGAAGTAGAGACATTAAAGTTTTTCTGTAGTAAACCAGTGAACGAGAATTAATGAGAGCAAAAGATGCTAACCTCCTTTCCATCATAGTTACAAACTACAGTGTTAGATACACCCAGTCTATGCAGATTTGCAGTCAGTGACTTAAGCCTAGGTACCTTCATTTCATTTGCAAAAATTATTCCTGCCATAAAAAAAATGGGATGACTGGATTATGGGAAACATGAATTTTTTTACAAAAACAAAAATCTTGAAGCAAAACATAGATGTAACCGATTTAGGAGCAATTAGCTCAATGACTCCTATTCCAACATCCAACAGTAAGTAGGAATACAAGATAAAAAATAAGCAGGAAAATACAGACATCAATTCAAGGAAGAAACACCTGATAATGCTTTTTTCTAGTGTCACAATTAGATCGAGAAGTTCCATGTAGATGCTGAATATTTACTTTTGCACTACATGTGAGTTTATAGCACATCTTTTTATGCAGAAAAAAGAAAACTAGCATGAAGTTTAATCTAAGGCCGAAAAACAAATTTTACAATCCAAAATGAAGTAAAATGTTTGGTTCCTGTTTCCGCTAATAATTACTTATTAAATTCTTAAATCATCCCAACTAAATATTATATGGAAAAAAGCTGCATAAACATACATTAAAATAAAGACATGGCATATAATCCATGTTAAAAAACGATTTACCAAAAAGAGCCACTATTGTATATTTTAAGTTAAACACATTTCAGCTCAGTTGTAATGCATATAGAACACAGCATTCTCATGGAATATACTTGATAATATCCCAAAATAAAGCATAAATTACAATGTCTTTCAAGATAAATGACAGTAACAAAAAACTAAGTCCCGACCACAATACTGGTTACAAATTTATGAAGCAGTGCAATGAACATAACTTTACAAACTGTTTGGTGCCAAATAATGGATATACATGGTTTGAAATGCATGGGAAACAAAATATAAAACATACCAGTATTTTTCATTAGTGCAGCAATGTAAGTTGTTTTACCACCAGGTGCAGCACTGCAAAAAGCATAAACTTCCTTCAGTAAAACAGAAGCATTGCAAAAATGAAACATGTTGTGCATTGATACTCAAACCAAAAGTGCTCAAATTAAAAATCTAGAAGATGGTAACTTCTAAGCTAAGAATCACAGACACTTCTAAATAGCAGTCAAGTCCTGTCATAATTGTGTTGGAACTTGTCCATGTATAGTACTGCATGAACAATTCAAATACTTTTTAGCTGCAATTTTACAATGATGTATACTTACGCCATATCAACAACTCGTTCCTTCTCTTGAGGAGCTAAGGCCATCACAGGCAGAAAAGAGCTTGCACTTTGTAGCTACAAACAGTTAAAGTACTAGTAATGATCGTGCAATATATAAATAAAATGCAATGGAGAAGCCACAATACTAAAAAGCTAACTACCATGTAGAAACCAGCCATATACTCAGGAGTAGCACCAATTGGCACTTGAGAATCATACACAACAAGTCCAACCTGTGGATAAAAATGTCATTCCATTTTCTTATTAGATTGTTGCTGGTATTCATGATAACAACAGAAAAAGGTCAAAAATCAACAAAGAAGTTAAAGGACAACAGAAATCTATGTCACGAATCATTTACCTTTGACCATTTGCTTAAAGGATCCAAATTTACTCCCCTATTTATCAGAACATCAGCCAAATCCCGTCTGCGTGTCTGATAGAATGCAGAAGAAATTTTTTTTACTCTCACTGGGGACATGAATAAATCCACATTAACATATTAACCCAAAATGACAGAGAGGACAAGCAACCTTCAATGTGTTAGTCCTCAGACATACAGGGCGTGGCTTTTCAAAGGCTTCAATCAGTTCCATAAGTTCAACAACTGGAAACATCTGAGACAAAACAAAATACAAAATTTTTGCAAACCTTCATTACACATTAATGAAGCACAACTCTCTTTCTAGAAAAGCACACAACAAGCAATAGCAACTGGGAAGAAATTAAAGTTCTAAATATAGGTAGTAATAATATTATGACACCAACCTCCACTAGAGCACCAATTAGAAACTCATTGTAGCCATAGTATGTACTTATATCTTTCTTAAGCTGCTCAACATAATCTTTCCTTGTTGACCCCTCTTGCCTCAAAGCCTTAAAATTTGAAAGAACACGAACAACTAGAAAAACAAACACATTTAAAACAATTACAACAACCTCTACAGAACAACCTAAAGACTGTTCATAACGACAGCAAATATAATCCAACTGCAAAGTAAACCTACTCTCTTTAATCCTCCTCTGGAGATTGGTAAGATCAGGTGGGCGCAGAGTTTCTTCCTCAAGTTCCTAACAGCAAAAGAAAAAAAAAACATTCCATCAACCAATAATGTGAAAACCAAGAGCAACAGATTTAGGCACTGTTTGGGTAAAACAGCTTAACCAAGTCTTATTTAACTTGAGCTCATTACATATGCTTGCTTATTTTAATAAGCTCCACCAAGAAGCTTATTTAAAATGCCAAAAAAAAAATACAAAAAAACTGTATATCATTTTCATTAGCTAGACCACACACCTACCTACTAAATGCTTACATGATAAGCCCAAAACCCCAAATAAACTCTATAGAAGCTCTTCCAAACCCAAACACTCCCTCAGCTACAGTTAGCTTATTTTGCATTCAAAATAGATTGTAAAAAACCAAAACGATAACAAAAACCCTGTTTTAAAAGCATTCTTCTATAATTAAAGCAACAATGGTCACAATAAATTGCAAACAAAAAAAATAATAAAAATGAAACCTCTTTGGTAGGTAATCTAAACTCATCAGACTCTTGGTTGATGTTGAGCTGCATTTCGGCTTCCGCGTCCTCTTCCTCTCTCGCCTTTTCTTCATCAATAGCTCTCGACTTCTTTTCAATATCATCATCATCCGAATCAGAACCGGAACCCGAACCTGAATCCGAACCCGAGGCTTTCTCTGCAATACAACAGCACAAACATAAGACACACGTCGAATGCTACAAGAGCATAACACACACACACACACTCTACACACCTTCGTCATCGCTTCCTTGGAGGAAATCGTCGGCCAAAGGATCATCGCCGTCGGAAGAGAGCTCCGACGCGGAATCGGAGTCGGCGCCGTCATCGCCGAGCTCGAGTTGCTGCGGCGGCATCTCTTCCTCGGACTCGTCGCTGGAATCGTGCTTGGGTTCGGTCCTCTTCGGGTTCTTCGGGGATTTGCGTGGCTTCGAGGGTTTCTTCCTTGGCGGAGCCATTGAAGGAAAGTGAATGAAGCAGTGGTGTAGTGTAGTGTGTGGTTTGCGCGCGCTGTGTTTCTTCTTCTTTCTTCTGAAAAAGAAAAATCGGCTAGGGTTTAGGGTTTACGAGAAAGAAGCGCCGCGACGTCGTTTTATTTATGCTTTGCAATGAAAACGAGTTTTTTTTTCTTCTCTCTCTTTCTTTTTGGGTTGGCCCGTTGGGCCTCGTAC
Source organism: Cajanus cajan (assembly GCF_000230855.2). Classification (NCBI taxonomy): domain Eukaryota; kingdom Viridiplantae; phylum Streptophyta; class Magnoliopsida; order Fabales; family Fabaceae; genus Cajanus; species Cajanus cajan. The sequence goes on from NC_138518.1 coordinate 60,886,335, forward strand.
TGCATGTAATCTGATCCGCAACTGCTAATGTCGTGGTTTAGGATCATAATATATATACCTCTTTTTTTTTTCTTTTTTTTTTATAAGTACACCCCTTTTTTAAAAAAATAATTAAATTCTTAAAATATCTTTAATTTTTAATTTTACACTTATAACATTTAATTTAATAATTTTTTCTACGTACCTCTTTCCCTTATTTTCACATATACCCCTTAATTTTTTTCATCCTCACCTATTTTGGTAGGTAATTTTAATTCTTTTAATTTTACATTATTTTTTTTCTTTCCTCTTTTAATTTTCTCGCTGATTTCACTATCTGTATAGTACTTTAAAATAGTGAAAATGTCTTTTTCATAACACTAAACTTAATGTTAAAATTTTTGAAGGGATGAAAGAAAGGAAGTGTTGGAAGAAAAAATGTGTGTCTAGTTTAATGGAAACTATCGAGGAAGTTACATGTAACTACAATATTGTTGCCTACCAGTTCTATGATTTTGGTGCATGTGAAAAAGTGAAAGAGGTGAGAAAATAAGAAAATAATATAAAAATCGAGAGAACTAAAACTACTCATTGAAATAGGTAAAGAATTAGAGAAAAACATGATAATATATGTGAAAAATGAAAAAAAAAAAAAAAAGGAAGGAGGTGTGTGAAAAAGAAAAAAATAATAAATTAAAAGTTAAAGATGTAAAATTAAAAATTAAAAAAAATATATGAATATTTAAAAAAAATAAAAAATAAAGGAGGTATACTTATAAAAAAAGGAGGTATATATATCAGTAGCCCGTGATTTTTTAAGGGAGAAGACTTTATTAGAAGAAAAAAAAATATCTTTCAAGTAATATATTTATTATAATAAAAAAAAACATAATAAGTTATTCAAAAACCAAATCACTTACTGTTAAGGGTAGTTGCCATGAAGTATGGAAATCTCTCGTTTAAAGTCTCCAACAAATTTCTAATACTTTCCTCATACTTGTCTAACACATGTTTGACACTTTTCATTTAAGCTGACACTTTTACACAATTAAAAAACTTGAGCGAAAACTTAGATATAGATGCACACTCATAAATATTATAAAAAAAATTATTTTTAAACTTTAGAAAAGTCAACTGAAAATATAAAATAAATATTAAAAATTTATACGGGTCACTATTATGTGAGACTTGTTATCATAAATAAAAGGTTGGTTTAAAGAGGTGAATATACCATTAATTTATATCTTTTGTTATTACTCATTTTATTTCCTTCCATCATAGAATCTATTTATCTATCTCTCTTATTTGTCATCAATTTTATTTTATCTTTACATATACCATCAAGTTAGTCCCCAAAAAGAAGAAAAAATTATTTACTTAAGCATCCAATAAGCCACTTAGTCTGTTTAAAACAATAGAAACTAAACGGAAAGAATAAATACCAAAAGTACCTTCTTATAAGACACTTGTTAGTGAAGGAGGTTTGATATCAGAGAGGTCATATTCATAAATGCCAAACTTGCCTTGTCAAGGAATTTTCGTCACAGCCTCATGCATGATAAGAATAAAAATTGAGTACAAGGACTATCACCTAATGGACAAAACAAGTATGAATATCCCTCAATCATTCAAACCAATAAGGAAAAAAAGTAATGTGTTCCTATATCAAACTTTGCTACACAAAACATGAAAGAATTGTAATTGACTGATAGAAATGGTAGTTCCCAATGACTTGTTGAAATAATGTCACTTATCCTGTAACTGTTCTTCAAGGTATTCATTTTCCCTAATATTGGTCTCTAGATCAGCTTGAAGATTGCTAACATCTAAAGGCTTCTGGAAATTGTGGCTGCCAGTTTCAAATGGGTTGCTGAAACACTTCACTTGACTGCAAATGTTTTTCAGGTTATTCATTTTCCCTAATAATGGTATCAAGGTTAGCTTTTAGTTCACTCACATCTAAGCTTCCGGAAGACTTGGCTGCCAGTTTCATTTCATATTCAGCTACTTCTCTTCTAACTCTATCAGTTGCCAGAATTTTCTCAGATATTTGTTCAAAACCTTTGTGGATGTTAACCAGGAGCCTATAAACTTGCAGCCCAGTTGGATCTTTCTTTGCTTCCCTGTAAAGATAAGAAATGAAAACAAATTGCACATTACTTACCTTGGTGTAAAACAAAATCAACCATGGCATAAAATAAAGGCTTAATTACACTTTATGCCAACGAATTTTGCCCCCTAGTAAATTTTTTTTTTGCAAATTATGCCCCAAGACTTTGAGACTTCAGCAATTTGTGCCCTCTCATCAATTTACTAACGGAGTGTTGACATGATATGCCTAATGTGGCTTTTTACAATAACTTTTTTGTGAGTGATGTGACTTTTTTTCAACGAAAACAAAAAAAAATAATCATAAGTGGTAATTGCACTTTGTGCTCACAAACTTTTGGTTTTTGACAAATTTTTCCCTCAAGTAATTTTTCTTGCGAATTATGTCTCCAAAACTTTTAAGATTTTGACAATTTGTACCCTACCATCAGACATGTCATGTCAACACTTTGTTAGTATTTTGACGGAAAACTGACATAATTCACAAGAAAAATTACTTGGGAGCAAAATTTGCCAAAAAGAAAAAGTTTGGAGCACAAAGTACAATTAAGCTAAAATAATTCATAGCTAGATCCCAATTCCCTATTGATATTCAGTTCGGGGTGCTTCATTGTCTCTTCATCTCTCTGTTTTGTTCTCCAAGTATATTTCAATTTTATTTCTTCTTTCTTGTGTGGGCATGAGGATGTGCTGGCAATAATAAAACTTTCACACCTAAAGACAATTTCATCTGCGACAGCATATGTTCGATGCAAGCGTTCCTGGATAGAGTTACTCTCCAGTTGAACCTCCCTAGTGTCTTTTAAGATCCGCTCAATATCTGCATCTTGTTTCCGACTATTTTTTGTAATTTCCTTTATTCGGTCAGTGTAGGATTTCCTGGATGCTACTTTCTGCTGCTTCTCAAGATCTGCAGAAAGTTTCAAATGTTCCTCCTCCCTAGAGAGTGATGGAGAAGAGAGAACATCCAAGTCAAAAAGGCATATGCATTGTAGTATATCTGATTATGCAAAGACATTAATATACTAAAAGATACACAGTTAATACTTGAGATGAAATCAGTTGAAAAATTGAACCACTAAGCATATTATGTTAGGTAAATCCAGTGTAGCTGTGCTTCAATTACAAATGAAAGATGCAATACACACATGATGAACAAATTCTTTTAACAAAAGAAATTAAGCTTGCTGCACTGGTGCTATTGATCTTTTTTGAAGTATTTCTTGACTCTTTCTAGAAAGCAGAGTTGCATATATACAGTTCATGAGGGGTCAGGTAATTTATTGCAAAATTTAGCAAATTGGCCTTAATGCATAAAGAACTGGAAGAAAGATAACTTCAAAGGAGTTTCCAACTTTCACAAGTCTCTGACATGAAAAAAAAAAAAAAAAAAGATATAGCAGTCAGCTATCTTCATTAAGCAATGCTAGAAGGGAATCAACAAGGATGGTATAAGGAAAAGCAGTATAACACGAACCACCAATTCCTAAACAAAACTTGAAAACATGTGACTTACTATAGTCTCCACCAGGGGTTTCACAATGATGTAGTAAGCAGACTCATCTTAATCCATTGTTTAACATTGCATTTTCAACCTACTTTTGCTTACTTTTCAAGAGAATTTTGTTTTTCAAATAGCAAAACCAATGTAAAATAAACTTTGGATATTTACCTCTTCATAATTTCAGATAAAATGATCTGCTCTTCCTGCTGTACTTCTCTCAACTTGTGAAGCATTTCTAGTGCATCTGGATTGTTTGAATAAAGAGACTCCTCAAGACTTATTTTTTTCTCCTCCAAGGGTTTTCTTACAGCATCCCTGTGACGCGTTGAAATAGGTGAAGTTAACAATCATTCTACTGTCAGCACTCTCTTACAATAAAGGAAAGTAAATTACTCTGCTCAAGAAATATCAGTTTTATCTTACAAAAGTGAAAGTGATACACACACAAACATGCCTCTATTTATTGGAAAGGTCAAATTTGAGCATTAAACTATTTGGTAAACATGCCTCTCTTTATTGGAAAGGTCAAATTTGAGCATTAAACTATTTGGTCAAATTTGTGCCTATGCTGATGCAGAATTAATAATATTTGGTAAATATCATATGAACAATTCAACCTACCACTCTGACTCCAAAGTCAAAAGATAATTTCTTTTAGCTTGTACTTGTTCATTCAACTGTTCAAGATAGAAGTCAACAGAATGTTGATTATTAAATGCCATCTCAGCTGCTTCCTTCATCAGTTCCAATTCTTGTTCAAGAAGCTCTACCTCCGAAGTCTTTACAGTTACTTCATCAATGAGTTCCTTCTCCTGAATTTGAAATTTATCAGTTTCAAATGTTATCAAGTCCAGCATGAAGCCTAAAGAAAAGAAACATATCAGCCAGATATTTCAACTTTGCACATGTAATAATAGTCATAGGACAAAATAAGACCTTCTGTACACATTCAATTCAATAATACTTCTTTGTTGTACACATTTTACAATTGGACTTATCTGATCAAGAAACAAGAGAGGTCTTAATATAATTATATTTCCCAACTAGACATCAGCAAAAGATAAGGATATCATGAGATATTTTTAGGAAAGATACCTTTTGTTTCCAGAGTGTCAAATGTCCATCCCCAATATGAGTAGGATTCTCTTCATTTCCAAATGAACCTCTTCCAGCATCAACCCGTCCTTCAGGAAATTCCTCCTCATTTAGTACACAATTCAGTTCATCCTTGAGAAAACCTTCAATCCTGGAGCTGGATTCATCATTGTTGGCCTGATTGATAGAGATGTCACCCTTTGAACCCTCTGTTCCACATGTCTGGGACTCCATTTTGAGATCATTAAATGTGCTTTCAACTATACAATAATTACCAATTACCCCTCCACCATCTTCCTGTACAGTTGAGTCCTAGAACTATGTATGGTCAGCAGCCCTTTCACTTTTACAAGACTTTGAAATCCTCCCCTTGAAGAATTTTATTAACTTATAAAGGTCTTCTTCAGATGAATACAGGAACAGCAACAAGCAGAACATATATTCTGTTTTTAAGTATCAATTCAGAACAAAAGAACACAAGAACCACAATGAGAAGAAAAGCAAGCAAAGACACCAGATTAACAACAACCATCACATATACAATACAAAAGCATTTTGCCAAACAAAAGATCATAAAGCTCCTGTACCAAAAAGAGAGAAGGCAAAGACAGAAGAAGCACATCTACAAATATACAAGTAATATAATAAACCATAACAAAAGACAAAATAAAACTCCAAAGTCCATACAATCAAAAGAAAAGCAACTTGGGGGAGGGGGTCGTTCTACAAAACATCACTCTTTAGTCTTTAATTAAACGTCTATCACAAAATCACATCAAGAAGCCTCAGTTTTGCAAACTGTACATAAGCCAGTTTCGTTGAATGGCATCACAAAATCATGCATGTGCAGCAATTCACGCTCAGAACTTTCATAACAAGCTAATCTATAATTGTAATTTACACTTTGCAGCTCTACGTTCCTAGTTTTATCAGAAATGCAAATGCACCAAAAGGTACACACATGTCAATTGTCAAGAATAACAATTAACTGACTAACTTCAACTTGTAATACTAATATGTTGATTCTTATAGAGAAATAAATAATGTCATCAAAAGATAACAGCGTAAAAGAACAACATCATCATGCCCAAAGTTTCATTTCAATCTATAGCTAAGATACTATACTAAGGTGTTCAGAAAACTAACAAAATAAGGGATAAAAAAAAATTAAAAAAAGAAGGAAAAACTGATACCAAGATTTGGCCACTGTTCAATGATCTCAGATTCACACTCACTGTTCCATTAAGTAGCAATGATTACACACCGACCACCAAACACTACACATCAGAATACTACTCACAAATAGAAAACCAAATAAATAGAAAAAAAAAAATACATTTTTTTCACGTTTCACGTGTTTTATTAGCATCCAAACACCAACCCAGAAGGGGAAAATGGAAAATTTGAGCATTGTGACAGTACCTGGGTGAAGCTGACATCTTGGGCGTGACCCAGGTTCGCAACCACGAAGGTGATTTCGGAAGTGAGGAATCTCGGAAACGACACCGTATTGTGGATGACAAAGTTTGAAGCTTGGGCTTTGAGAGTTCAGAGTCTATCCTTGACTCTTGCATAAAACGATGCCGTATCTCAAATGCATTATTTTGCTGGGTGAAACAGTTTTTTTTTTTTTTCCTGAAGTAAAAGTTTTAGTCGACAGTTCAAACTTCAAAGGGTAGGATAGCTGGCTCCAAGATTTAACGCGGCTGCATACACAAGGCAGGATTCGAACTCCTGACTTTGTTTAAGCGTAGATCAACCCTTATCGCTGAACCACACGCTTGGATTTTATCACATGCTATTTTAAAAGCTCAAAATCAGTTATGTTAATTGAGTATTGCTATTAAATTGGATTAATAATGTTTATGATGAATATAAATTTCAACGATTTAAAAATGAAAAACTAAAAATCAACTTTTTCAAATTTATAAAAACAAAAAAAATGTTTAACCTTATCTTTTCAAGTCTAATAAAAACAACATTATTTTAACTTTAGATTTGAGAAAATCCTAATTAAACTAATTAAAAAAGATAAACTCTCCCATTTGATTACTTAACACATGCATATTCTCAAGCTTGAACTCAAGATGACCAAAAACAATTTGGAAATAATATCATACCAATTGATCCACATGTACGTCTATTATCTCGTATGATATTTGATATATGAAATATTCCAAAAAAAAAAATTTAAAACCAAATATGGAAATATTTTGTACTTAATTAAAATATATTGATAATATAAAAAAAATTATAGTCTCTTTAAATTATAAAAACTTAATTACAAATTATTATATGTAATATCATTATTGATTTCGATAATAATTATTTAAAAAATATATATTTAGATTATTTTTTAATTAGTTAATAGATCGTCATTGTATAAAAATTAAGATATTTTGAAAATAGTAGTATGTTTTTTTTATTAAATATCCTTTTTTATTTGTTTTTATCTTTTAATTTTTAATAATAAAAATATTTTATTTTCATTTTATTCGATTTTGGGAACAAGAAATAAAGAAACATTGCCATATTTAAAAATAAAACTATAAAATGAACGGTACCTTGACTTATAGAGTAAAATTCATTTTATTTAATTATAACTTAAATATATTTTTAGTTTTTCAAGGTTAGGATAAATTTGTTTTTATTCCTCAAATTTAAAATTATTTTTAGTTCTATAATTTTTAAAAAAATTGTTTTAATCCTTAAGTTACCAATAACATATTTAAAAATGAAAGATTGTGATAGTTATGTAATATTAACTAAATTTATTAAAATATTTTCACTTAACAAGATATTAAGTATTATTATTTGATATATTTCCTAAAATAAATTGAGTATAAAAATTAAAATAATATATTATAAAATTATAAGTTAAAAAATTAATTTTAAATTAAAAATAAATTTATCTTAAATTTGAGCCACTAAAATTATATTTAAAATTTTAATTATTTATCATTGTCATGGAGAAAAATTCTTAAGATAGAGTTTCCGTTAATGGCTCAACTGTTTAATTTCAATCACATTCTTTTCTCCCCATTTTTTTTTGTAAAAGAACTCATATTAAACGCAAACCAATGAGGGGCATCTATCAAACGAAATGCGGGAATATTGATCAAAATGATTTTTTAAGTGTTCAGTTTCTTGTCGAACCAAATTTAATTCATTTTCTTTACATGTATTTATGCATATCATAATGATAGAAAACATACCGAAAACTTTTGATAATGTTTAAAGGGCATGTGAGTACTATATAGCACACCAAAAACTTTCCATGAAAAGTGTGTGTCAACCAACCAAAATTTTGCCTCTATATATGCAAGCTATTGGTTTGATGCAGTTGACTCAAAATTTCGTTACAGGACTGTGCCTCAGACTTACTCTTGTTGACTTTGTTGATCATGGAAATTGGGAGAGAGGATGAGATTGTGGACATGTCATCAATGTCACCCCCATTTGTTGGTTCCAATAACCATGACTTTTGTCACAGAAAAGAGTTCATGTCTCAGGCATATCTTCAGAATAAGTACTCAGAGATTGACATACAAATTGAAGGTTCCAATTTGGAACAAAATCGCCCTCTCCCCATATTTCTCAAGGTACTTGGGAGTAATATCTTTAAGTTCTAGGAGATTAGTGTTACAATAAACTCATAAGTACATTCTTTGATGAATAAATAGGGTATATATCGAAAGTGTAAATATACTCATCTACTCACAATGTAAGTTTATTGACTTAAATGATTACTGTCTTAAAAATCATACCATTATTTCTGATTAGTTGATAATATGATTGTCTATAGAAGTTTGATTTTGGTTATTTCTAAAGAATCAATTTATTTGTCTCGTAAACAAGTCACTTTTAAAAAAGTGTTGACTTTTTGGAGAATAAATCAATAATAAAGAATATGAAAATGTGTTTTGTGGGTGGATTTCTTTCTATGTTGCAAATGGACCACCAAAATCTGAATCAAGTAACAAGTATCATAACTTATTTTGGTAAGCCAACAAGAATCATAACTATATTATTATTTTGCCTCTTTGAAGTCATTTAACTTACTTTCTCATTGATGTACAGTTTGAAGATGTGGAGTATAAGGTGAGAAATAGTCAAGCAAACTCTAGCAACCTTGTGAAGACAATGGTGTCAAAGGTATCCACACAGCACACTGTGGAAGAAGATAGATATAAGAGAATTTTGAAGGGCATCACAGGAAGCATTGGTCCTGGTGAAATTCTTGCTCTGATGGGTCCTTCTGGCAGTGGGAAGACAACTTTGTTGAGAGTTATAGGAGGAAGACTAGTTGACAATGTAAAGGGAAAAGTAACTTACAATGATGTTCGTTTTACTCCAGCTGTCAAGAGGAGGTTAAGTGGTTATCATAATCATCTTTGTTACTTAGGGAATGGATTACTTGCATTCACACATTCATGCATTTATAAATCGGAACCGTCAGATGAAGATCATATGATTTGTATTTTAGTCATTTGATCTTCATCTAACGGTTCCAATTAGTTAAATGCATGGATATAAAGACTCCCTCTATGTAGATAATCCTGTTTTGTGCTACTTCATGTATTTGATCCTTTATAGAACATGAATGTGTGCTAATGTTAACGGTTCTGATTAGATAAATGCATGAATACAAGGAATCCTTAACTGTAGGCAATCCTGTTCGATGTTACTTCAAGTACTTGATCCTTTATAGAACATGAATGTGTGCTAATGTTATTTTATTTTCTTTTTTTACCCTACCTGCTAGGATTGGATTTGTGACACAAGAGGATGTGCTTTTCCCACAATTAACTGTTGAAGAAACATTAGTCTTCTCTGCACTCTTGAGGCTACCAAATAGTATGAGCAAGGAGCAAAAATATGCAAGAGTGGACACCACTATCAAGCAGCTTGGCCTTGAAAGGTGTGTTTTGCACCACATTTTAATTTGTGCATGTGAAAACTGATTAAAAGTTGCATCAAATGAAAAAACATGAAATTGTTTCCCTAAATAATCTCTTTCATAACCATAATTAGATGTCGCAAAACAAAAATAGCTGGAGGATATCTCAAAGGCATATCAGGAGGAGAAAGGAAGAGAACCAGCATAGGCTATGAAATTCTTGTTGATCCTTCATTATTGCTGCTTGATGAACCAACTTCTGGCCTTGACTCCACCTCAGCAAACAAACTTCTTCTTACTCTTCAAGGACTTGCTAAGGTATCTATAACTAATTTGAGGAATGCTAGCGACACTCCCTCTAACACATTCTTTCTAACACTCCTTATTGTTAGTTAAAATTTATTGAAAATCACAAATTTTGTAGGTCTTGCATCTCATTTAATTGGTCTCTCTCACGATTTACTAGTAGGATCCACCAAAATTTGTGATTTCCAACCAATAGTAGAGAGAGTATTCACAAGAAAATTTTGGAGAGTATGTCGCTAACATTTCTCATCTAATTTTTTCATGTTCCATTGTGATAAAATGCTCAAATGTTGAACCTAAATACATAGATATGTTATATGTATGCTGAGAGTTATACTTGATTTACTCGTAGGCTGGAAGGACCATAATCACAACAATACACCAGCCATCCAGCAGAATCTTTCACATGTTTGACAAACTTCTTTTAATATCTGAAGGCTATCCTGTGTACTATGGGAAGGCTAAAGACACAATGGAGTACTTTTCATCCTTGAGATTCTCCCCACAAATATCAATGAATCCTGCAGAGTTCTTGCTTGACTTAGCAACTGGACAAGTGAATGATATAAGTGTTCCATCAGATATCTTGCAAAATCAAGAATCTGGTGACCCTGCAGAAGCTGTTATTAAAGTAGGAAATCCTTTGACATCTATAGGGTCTGGTTAGATAAACTTCTTCATAAGCACTTCTAGGAGAAGAAAAATGATATAATTTCATAAATTAAAACTAACTTATTATAAGTTATAAATAAGTTTTTGGAGAAGCTAATATGAGAAAAAAAAATTTCAAATTAACTTACATATGAGCTAATTTTAGCTTGTAAAGAAACTTGTTTCCTTTTTTCTTATTTTTTTCTCTTAAAAGTATTTATGAAAAAATTTATCCAAACATACTCATATTTAAGTACATGTTCCATCTCTTGCATTTTTATTAACGTTTCTTTATTATGTTAGTATCTACAACTCAAATACAAAACTCTATTGGAGCCAAAAGAAAAAGAAGCGAATCATAGAGAAGTAAACACACCAGAACATCTTCAACTAGCCATACAGGTTAAGAAGGAGTGGACATTGAGTTGGTTGGACCAATTTGTGATTCTTTCCAGGAGAACATTTAGAGCAAGATGCAAGGACTATTTTGATAAGCTAAGGCTAGTTCAAGCACTTGGAATTGCACTTTTGTTGGGGCTACTTTGGTGGAAATCTTCAACCAATACTGAAGCTCAACTCAGAGATCAGGTGATTTCCATGGTATTTCTTTTCCCTCATGTTACAAGACTAAGCTTTTCTAATCACTATCTTTGGTGCAGGTTGGTTTAGCATTCTACATATGCATATTCTGGACCTCTTCATGTATTTTTGGGGCAGTCTATGTCTTTCCATTTGAAAAGTACTACTTAATAAAAGAAAGGAAAGCTGACATGTATAGATTGAGTGTGTACTATGCATGTAGCACTCTATGTGACATGGTGGCACATGTTTTGTATCCTACATTTTTCATGGTCATCTTGTACTTCATGGCTGGCTTTAAGAGGACTGTTGTTTGCTTCTTCATGACACTATTCACAATTCTGTTAATAGCTATAACAAGTCAAGTAAGTTATATTAATAATAAAAATGGATGAGTTAGTGGTTTATCAATTATTCATTTGATAACATTTATAATGTTGTATTGCCAGGGGGCAGGAGAATTGTTTGGAGCTTCAATTATGAGTATTCAAAGAGCAGGGACTGCTGCTTCTTTGATACTAATGTTATTCCTTCTTACAGGTGGCTACTACGTCCAGGTATATATACAATTTTTTTAGTGCAATAGTCATTACTGATTAATGTAGCTATTTATTTAGCATAATTTTTATTTCTTTTATAGCCACCTCTTACAATTTAAGTTTAGACCTAGTTCAAAACCAAGTAAAAATTATTCTTCACTTTTATTTATTTATTTATTTATATATATATATATATATATATACACACTATTTTGACTTAAAAATGCACCTTGACTTTCTGCCACCCTTTAGGGTAAAAATTGAAAACCATGGTTGGACTTTATCCTAGGGTTATCAGATTTGCCTGAAGCTAAAGTTATATTAGTCTTTAAAATGGCCAGACTAACAAAAGAAAAAATGTTTTACACAATTCCCTTCAATGGCAAGGGTGTAGTCTTACCCTTAAAATTTAGACCTAAAGGGAATGATACGAAAGTTAATATGAAAGTTAGTATGAATAGGCTATTTATGAATCTCAGCGATACCGAAACTAATCGCATCAAGTACTATTAAATTTGATGTGCAGATAATATAGTACACGACCCATTAGGTTTTGATAGATATTATTTTATAGTTTGAGTTTGAATTTAATTTAATTTTATAAAATTAACTTATAAAATAAATAATTTTTTTCTATTTATATATATTATTTTGATTGTCTTTAGTCGATATAAAATTTGGAATTCTGTTAATGATTAATTTCTACCAAGAATCTAACAAATTACTTTTAGTAAGATTTTTTTTCAATTATGTCTTTTCCATCTACAAAGTTCAAATATGAAACTTTATGTAAAAGATCAAAGTCCAATTTCACTTAAATCAATGAATTATTAGATTTTTTGTTTGTATTCATGTTCTCCAATTTTTCATAGTATTTTATTAATTACTTGTTGTATTTTATTAATTATTTGTTCTGTTTAATGTACAATCTTTAGACCACAAGTATAGTTGATTGTATTTTAAGAAATGTTAGTAATACATTTTTAACACAATATTTTATTTGACCCACATGTATCAATTATAAGAAATTATTCTTATATTTAAATATGTTTTTAATTTATCAAATTCAAGATAAATTTATTTTTAGTTCCTCAAATTTAAAACTAGTCATTTTAGTCCCTGTAATTTTAAAAAATATTATCTTAGTCTTTATATTCAAATTTTATTAGCAAATTTTTCAAATACTCACAAATAAAATATATCTACCAGTATCTTTGTTAATGAAAATATCACATTAAATTCAGTTCTGTTATTGCATAATTATCTCAATCTATCACTCTCAGATATATTATTAGTGATCTGAAGGACTAAAACAAGATTTTTAAAAATTATAATGACTAAAAATAATAATTTTAAATTTAAATGAAAAAATAAATTTATCATAAATTTAAAGGATTAAAATTATATTTAAACTTAATTCTTATTATTCACTGAATTTCATGCAATACTCACTATATGATTTAGTTGTTATATTTATTTAATGGATTCCATACATTATTTAATTGTATTTTAAATGCAGTACAAATAATATTTATATATAATCATTCTCTATCTAAATCTTTATAAGTCACCAATTTGTGAAACGAGTTGAATATGAATATTGCAGTCTGATTTGAGTATGACACTAACACACATTGATTTTCCATTATGCAGCACATACCAAAGTTCATGAGGTGGTTGAAGTATTTGTCCTTCATGTACTATGGCTTCAGGCTGCTCCTAAAAGTGCAGTATTCAGGAGACCAACTATATGATTGTGAAAGTATGGGAGGGTGCAGGACCCTGCAGAGTTCACCTACATTTGACATTGTAAACTTAAAAGGTGGGTTAAAAGAAGTGTGGATTCTGCTAGCCATGGCCTTCATCTTTAGGTTGTTAGCATATTTGTGCCTCCGCAGAAGAATTGATAGTTGCAACTAGTCATCTATGATGGACTTCATTGCTTCAGATCTTTGTTAGTAATTTACCACTATAGGATTTCATAGATATGTGTGAAGCTATTTGCAACTACTGAATTCACTCTTTGTTACAGAAATAAATTTTTGTATTTCACTTTTCATCACGTGTGATTTAGTATCTCCATTTAACCTCAGTGACTTGACTTGAATAAATCATAACTCAATGTCTAACAGGATGGGTTATAGTGGCTTTCTTTTCGTATAGACACAATATGTACTACACATCATACTTTGGTGTGAATTAAATGGTTATTTTCTCGTTTCAATTTTTTTTCCTTTCTGTTTTTTATGTATTTTGTAAAAGCTTAAAATGATTTCCAACTACCTGACTCTGAAAGCAAGGGAGTTAAAACTAAGTGAGTCAATTCAATTCACTATAGGATGATTTGACTCAACTAAAAAAAAATTTGTGTTTAGGATATAAGCAGTATGAATAACCTACCAATTTAAACCGACTTAAATTGACCTGTAAGTTCAAATTAGATTTTTTAGTGTTTCGATAAAAGTTAACCTAAATTGACTCAATACTATATAAGTTGGAGTAATGAGTTTTGTATTTTTAATTATGACCTAATTTGCTTAAAGTGATAATGTATATTAAAATATTTCAATTGAGATTTTTTACTAAAAAAAATTGAGTGGATTGAAGGTGGATTAACTTGTCAATCCACGTACCATTTTTAACTCACAAAATTACTAAAGTAAGTCAATTGGACAATCTTGCTAAGTGGGGTGAGTTGCATTTTTCAACCCATTTCCTTTAGTTGGCTAACCCACCCCGCCTCACTTCATTGTTTAATTAGCCTGTCTATCCCACTTTAAGTAAATTAACCCACTTTATCACCTTTATCTTTAGGTGCAATTATTGTCATTCTTTAATTAGAGTTAAATTTTTACTTCAATAATATGTACAAATATATATTAATGAGATCTATATTAAATGCAAATATATAATGTTGAGGAAAAACTCTAATTCTAGTTAGAGAATAACATCAACCGCATCTAAGAAATTATACGTAAATTTTATTCTAATAATAATAATAAATTGGTGTTTGGATGGCCACTTCTTAAGACAATATTCACTATCATTCTTGCTTAGTCATGGATTTTGTATTTTGAGTTGATAACATTGTAACAATATAACATATTTATTTTAAATTTTATTTTGTATTATTAATTATTTGAGTTGATAATAGTATAGCAAATCAATAAATTTATTTTAAAATTTAGTTTGTATCATTATTAGTAACATACTCATGTGTTCATGTGTGTTAATTGATTGTATTTGTATAATTTTAATTAGAATAAATATTAGTGTAAAGGTAAAGATTTTTCTTTATGTTAAAAACAAAACTTTTATTTGTGATGAGTAAGTATTCAGGTCCAAAAGGCCTATTTAACATACAATGAATTCCAAAAATTTAAAATTTTTGTAGGATATGTCATATGAATGAACATAATTTTTGACATTTGTAGGTTGAACACAAAATCCATTTAACATCTTCAATATATAAAAACTAACTAACGCAATTAGTTCATCAGCAAACCATAAACATTATATTTCTACAAATATTTCATCTCCCTACAAAAGATTCATCAACCTCTTAATACAAATCAAAGAGAAAAAAACATAAAACAACTATGGAAAAGGTAAATGGCTAAGAACCTATAAAAAGAAAATTTATTACGAAAGGTTGGATTATAAGTTGTTTAAACTTATCTACAATTGAGTCATCATTACAATTTTTCTTAACCTTGTACGATTGCTCAAACATTGAGTTGTTGGGCTTTTTAAAGTCAATTTTAAACATAAAAGTTTTATGAATCATGTTCAAAATCTCAATTAGAATACTTCTCGCACTACATCTCTACATGATTAAAACAACCATTGAATTAAACCCTAAAAAATTGGCTACATGAGACTTAAATGCAATGTAACATGACAAGCTTCAAACATTTTAATGCATGATTTATGAAACAACATTGTGACATTGCGATCAAACATCACAAATGTGGTAGAATCAGTTTCATCCATGACTCACATTTTAATGCGATACCGTTTAAAAATAAGAATATGAATTTGCATCAAATCATTAATATTTTTATTTTAATGAAGAAAGAAATCAAGAACTATAATAAATAAATATCTCAAAACAACCTTCATGACATGTTTGTTACATTTCTCACAAAAAAAAAAACCATCATAAAGTCAACATAAAGTGACTTACTAAAAATGCAAGCAGTGTATCACCGGTCCCCATCATCAATAATGTTACTAATGGTACAAAGTACTACATATGAAAATAATATATAAGTAAAACCATCAATCATAAAGTTTTAGAAGGTTAAAATTCATACATCAACCAAAAATAAATATTATTATAACCTCCTTGTAATCCTTTATAGTTGCAATGCTTTTCTTTTGAGTGACATCTAAGAACCCTTCTAATATATTATGGTTGTTGGAATCAGCTAGTTGGCTCACCCCTTAATTTGGGAATTTCATATTTGCAAGCATCCTTCAAGTTCCACATAACATAAATTTAGCATGTACTCTTTAAAATAATGTGTTTGGTTTAAAATTTTCTAAATAAAATACTATAAATAGTACCTTTTAGAAAGAGTCACAACTTCTTCACGCGATAGGTTGAAAATCAATTTTTTACAATTGATACAATTTTTAAGATGTATCTTGTCTAAAATGAACAAAAATGTTGTCATATTTTTTTTCGATTATATGTTTATTGATTATTTTGTGTTATAAACAAAATTTCATAAATAGATAAATGAAAAATAAATGGGAACCAAAAAATTTTCACTTTCGTCAAATACATTATTACAACCGTGTTTTTCACTTCACAAGTCGTAAGGAATGCATTCAATTCATCTACATATGATCCAAATAAAATACACTTTATCTTACAACTATTACAAATAATAAGTTAAAAAAATAAGGAATTTGTCTTTATTGAAAATAGACAATGGATAAACAACAAATAAATAAATAAGTAGAATTTTACCCATCAACCTCTAATCGAATAACATTCATTTTTTTCGTCCTTATCATGCTCTCTCTTAGTTCCAACACTAGTAAGTAATTCCACGTCATCTACTTAATACAAGTTCAAGCTATTAAATTTGATTTTCAATATCAATGCCAATATGACAAAGATAACACTCACCAACTAAATAATTGGTATTCTGATTACCAACAACAACATCAAAAATAGGGACAAAATCTTATAATGTAGTAGGGACATAACCATTATCAACTAATATTATCTTAGTTGGTAACTGAAAAGTAATTTTATAGTTATGTTCACATGTCTCGTAATTTTTACGATTTTTAACAAAACCAAAATATTGGATAAAGTATATTGATCCCTCCTTTAAATAGTTATGAAATTTGTATATGAATGTCCTCCTCACATAAAGCATGAATTTATTTTGTACTATTAAATGATTTGATAAGAAAAATGTGACTTTTTAAATAAAAATTATTATTCTTTCTCAAATTTTTAACATTTTTTATTTGAAAAATTAATGAGTGATCAATTCACTTAATCTATCATCTTATGATGAATCAAGTTGAGTTGAGATTTTTATAACTCATAAAAAAATCATGTCAAATTAAACTAAGTCATTTAAAATTTATGTAAGTCGAAGCTGGAAAGTGATGAGATAACCGAAATGAACTGGTTAACTCACTTTGACTTTCACATCTGTGCATAAGTCACATGTTACAAATAAAGTAAAGTTTCTGTTAGCCATGTATGCTTTCACATGTAACACATGTCATACCTAATTGGAGTACTATTTATGCCTCCGTAGAAGAATTAATGTCTGCAACTAATTTGTAAATTGTGACGAAGTTTCTTGCTTGTGACAGATATATCATATGTCTGTGAAACCTTTTGCACCTCATGTGTAAGAATTATAATACATTTCATATTCCATTTTTATTATATTTAGCCTTCGTCAAACATATGTAAGAAAAACTTTTAATTCTAACTTAAATATGTATGCCCACTAATTATGACACACAATAATAAATAATGTTTTTTCTTGGCCACACAAATTAATAGTACTTTTAATAACCTTTTGGTTGGAAAGAAAAGACAGCTCAGAGTTTTTAGTAAACAGATAAATAAGCATAAAAAAAATTGAGACAGGCAAAACTAAAATATTGTTGTGAAAGCAGACACAATTTTATAAAGTAAGATTACGTGTTTAATTTTTAAAAAAAATGTAATCAAGAGAATAAATTTATCAAATAATGTTTTATTTAAATAAATTTGTTAATGATTACAAAAATGAAATTAAAAACACAAAACTATAAACCCCTTTTATAAATACAAATTAAATAAGCTTTACATAATATTTTCAAAACACTCTCATAACCAAATTAGAATTAAAAGATATTAGGAAAGTAAAGAGAAACTTTCTATCATCAAATGATTCTAATAATAAAGTGATTGTTAAAAACTTAATATACCTTTTAGAGGTTAAAAGGAACCGCATACTTTGAACTTTGTAATATTATTATAAACAATTATAAAGTGATCCCTTTTTTATATCTTACTACCATCTTGTGGGGTATTTCAGTTTAATAAGTAGATTCAAAATTCAGTGTCATCTACCAAATTTAAATAAAATTATCTTTTACAGCAGTTATATTCAGGTTTTTAGTTCTCTGAATTAACCTTAAACACATCCAGAAACACAAACACACACGCAGTTATATTCAGTTTTTTTCTTTTCTCTTTTTCATATTAAAAAAAACACAGTGAATATGAGTAATTCTTCTGTAACATAATTTATTGTTTTAGTATTAACCATAAACACACTAAATATGAATATTTTTCTTATAACATAAATCATTTCACACTTATCCCAGTCATTTAAACTCTTTATACAAAGGAATATGTTTTTCTGAATAGAAAGAAACAAAATTTCCAATCTGGTTTTAGTTAAAATCATGGCATGTATGTTCCTCAGGTTCCACAAGCACAGAACCCAAAAAAATATAATAAAAAAAAATCCAAAAAAAAAATGAAAGCAATGAAGCCACCCCCCATTCATCATACTTGTTAGTCAAAACTCAAAACCCATTGAGATGCTTTGCTGTCTCCTCTCTCTCTCTCTCTCTTCTGTCACTTCATAATTGGAAGAACAACACACACACAGTGCAAAGAAGACCAATCCTCACACTCTCTCTCTCCATGTTCTTCTGAATCATCAATTTCATCGTCATCATCATCACTCCATGGAACTTGTTCCATACTCCGACCCATCAACCTCCACCACCCCAGCATGGCAGGACATGTTCCGATCCGCCTCCACCCGCCACCCCTCCTCCCACGCGCCTCCCTCCCAACCCCACGCGCTTCCCTCCCAACCCCACGCGCCGCCGAATCCGCCCTCCGGCAATGACCCAGATGGAAAAAACACATTTTCCGGCGACCCACAAGTGCGCCTAGCCCTTTACATAGCCATGGCCCACGCGGGTCTGGCCTTCGCCATTTTCATCCTTTACACCTTCTCGAAGCTTCTGGAACAGTACCTGAGACCCCTCCAATGGGCCATACTGTGTTCCATCCCTCTCAGAGGCATTCAGCAGACCCTAGTTTCGTTTTGGTCCGAACCCCTCCATCTGGGTCTCACCGAAACCCTCCTCGCTGTTCCCGTTGCTGTGTTTAGGGTTTTCGTTGGCACACTCGTTGAGCTTCGTGAGGCTTCCTTCAGAGTCCTTTTGAGAAGACCAAAGCCTCAGCAGACTCACCCTTCAAGGAAAAGAAGTGGGTTTTCCAAGTTGCTTCGTTTGCTTGTGTCGTTTGGGGTTTTCATTATTGCTTATGAGAGGCTTGGTGGGTTTGGAGCACTGTCACTTTTGGGGTTAGGGTTTATGTTTAGTTCGAGCAATGTTGATTCCACTATGCACACTTTGTCTTCCTTCAGGAGCATTAGCTTCAGGCGTAGTAAAATTAGTGCCTTTTTCACTAGGGGGATATTGAGGAGGTTGAAGATTATTGTGGCGGTTGGGCTTATTGTTGGCATGATTGTGGGGTTTTTGAGTGGGGTGATTTTCTTCTCTTATAAGATTGGGGTTGAGGGAAAGGATGCTGTGATATCATTGAAGCTGCATGTGGAGGAGAGCAATTATGCTGAGAGGATTGGTGTGAAGAAATGGATGGATGAGAATGATGTTGCTGGGATGGTGGATAGTTACACTACTAAGATATATGAGACTGTGTCTGATCAGATAGATGGCTTGGCTGTGCAGTATAACATGACTGAATTTGTCACTGGCATTAAGCATTTCGTGATATCTGGCTCCGGCAACTCTTCAGCGCCTTCCAAGGCCATGATGACTCCCTCTCCTTATGCGGATAAGTTCTTGAGCTTGAAGAACCGGGTTAAGAACCGCGAATGGAACCAGATTTACACAGAGGTTGATTCGCTTTTGCGGGAGCATGTGATCACTCGTGAGGATTTGGTTGAGAAGGCCAAAGGTTTTGCCTTCAAAGGAGTCGATGTGTTTCAGCAGATTTTTGCTAGTAGTAGAACTGTTCTTGGAGGCAGTACTAAGTTTGTGTTCTCCATTGCGAATTCCATAATCTCAGGAGCTGCAGAGGTTTTCAATTTTGTGTCTCAGACGATGGTGTTCATTTGGGTTTTGTATTACCTCATCACATCGGAGTCTGGTGGAGTGACAGAGCAAGTGATGTACATGCTCCCAATTTCAAACTCCACCAGGATCAGATGTGTTGAGGTTTTGGACAAAGCTATTTCAGGAGTACTTTTGGCCACTGCTGAGGTTGCATTTTTCCAAGGGTGTCTTACTTGGCTTTTGTTTAGGTTGAACAAAATACACTTCTTGTACATGTCAACTGTGCTTGCCTTTATTAGTCCTTTGTTGCCAATATTTCCATCTTGGCTTGCAACAATTCCAGCAGCAGTGCAACTAGTGCTGGAAGGAAGATACATAATTGCCATTTTCTTGTCTATTATTCACCTTTTTCTCATGGACTATGGTGCATCGGAGATTCTAGAAGATGTGCCTGGGAATAGTGCCTATCTCACTGGGCTCAGCATCATTGGGGGAATGACATTGTTCCCATCTGCTCTGGAGGTAAATTTTTACCCTCCTTGATTTAGTCTTCTCATGATTATAGAAGCACCAGTCTCTCACTATTGATGTTTATGTTTAGCTGAATCTCAAGGTTTCCACCCTTGTTTGTTCATACTCTTTTAGTCCCTATAATTTCATGAACTTTATTTTTAGTTTCTATAGTTAGAAACATTTCAATTTAGTCCCCATACATATCATTTTTATTTCTTTTTAGTTCCTTTAGTTTCATAAACTTTCCCTTTCAGTCCCTGTAACAATAGATGATGAAGACTAAAATAAAACAAAAATAGTATGTATAAGAATTAAAATGAAATGTTTTTAATTATAGGAAACAAAAGGGTATTTAATTTTAACTTTTTATGTCAACTTGCTTCTTTTGGAGATTCTTGTTTTAAAAAGGAAAACTGGTTTACCGCATATAACTTGATTAAAATTCTAGTTATAAGCTTTGAACTGTGATTACTAGGTTGATGTGGTCCTCTCTAAACTGAACTTATGTTAGCTATTTCTGTAAACAATGTGCCAAACGCAATTGGGATCCATTGAACCGTTCAAGTAAACTTCAATTGATAAAAAGTAGGTCTGATTCTTTTGGGCTTTGTTTTCTCTTTCAAGTTTGGTCTCTTTTGGGGGGATCAGGATCCGGATTCCATGCATTCACATTTTCACAGGCATTAATTAATACGGTTCGTTGAAGATTATATGATTCAAATCTCAATTTTCAAATGTGCATTAATTGACCGATATAAAATAAAAGTCATCTGACCTTCATCTAACGGTTTCGATTGATTAAATGCTTCAAATCCCCCAACAGTTAGGAATCCAGATCCAAGGGATCAGGACTGAAATTTCCTGTTGAGGCTTTAATTTCAATGTTGTAGAGGCTTAATTTTATTTTATTTTGTTTAAATACCGAATTGGTTTCTATAAGTTCATAAATTAAACTTTTTAGTTCTTATAGTTAAAAATATTTTATTTTAGTCTCTATACATATCATTTTTATTTTGTTTAGTTCCTATAGTTTTATAAGTTTTACCTTTTAGTTTTTATATCAAATAATCGACAGGGATTAAAACAGACAAATAGTATGTATAGAGACTAAAACTGAATATTTTTAGCTATAAAGACTAAAAGGTAAAATTTATGAAACCATAGATACTAAGGGGTATTGAAACATTTCTTTTTTTTATATCATGTTTGGTTCAGTCTATCCGATACCTAGTTTCTATGCTTTCCTCTTGTATCCCATAAAATTATTACATTGACTGAAGGGTGTGTGGTTCTGCAGGGAGCTATCATGGGACCATTAATAACTACTGTCATGATTGCACTGAAAGATTTGTATGCTGAATTTCTTTTGCAAGAACCTAAGGACAACGACAAGCAGAAAGCCAGCTAGCTTAGTTTCTACATCTGTCTATAAAAAGTATTTGTTTGCAGTTGAACTGCATGCTCGTTGCCATTGTTGATGAAGCTTTGCCTTTAGATTTTTGAGTCGCTCATAGTCACAAATTTTCAATTATATCTGTATCATTAGATGTCAAAAGTAGGACCCTTTTTTTTTTTTTTTTTTTGAGTCATTTTATTAATTTTAGGGGTCATCAAATATTTTCACTTGGTGGCAGTGTTTGTCAATTGTACACAATTTGTATTTGTATTTTATTCTGTATCAAATTTCCTTATTCTTTGTACCAAAGGAAAAAGTCTCATGAAAGCTTTTCCAGAAATATAGTAGCACCTTCAATATTCGTGGATTTGGTCATGAAGATGAGTTTCACTAGCATCATTATTTGTATCTATTATGTGCATTACTTAGCAACTATGGAGTGTACTGGAGATAAATGGAACAGAAAATTCACTCGAGTATTCTGTCTCAATATCGTGCATTTATATACTACGCCTTTTGTTGGCAAAAGTTTTGTATCAAAGATAAAAATAGAACCGAATAAAATACTGTAAGTCGTGCATTATTCCACTGCAAAGGGGAAGAACGAAACACGCTGATCTGTCTTATTTATATGCTCAACATTATTGTTGCCTTTATATTTCAACTCCTTTTGATATAACAAGAATTGTAAATATTGACAATGTTTGGATATAAAGTTTAGAAGTGTTTTGTGGATTTTTTTTCCTGGAAAAGTTATTTATTTTGAGTAGAGAAGTCTTTAAAAATATTTATAGTGTTGTAACCAAACAGGCCATAACTTTTGGAAGCAAGAGTTTTGTGTCAAAAATAATAAACGGAGATCAAAATTCAAAATGGACGAAGAATTGACATAGGGAAGAACCAAAAAAATTAATAGGGGTGTATTGGTTTAGGATTTCGTAGGATTTTAAAAGACTTTTTTTGAGTAAAAAAGTTTATTGGTATTCAATCAGGATTTTATGTCACTTAAAAACAATCTAGTGGTATTCAATCTGGATTTTCAAGATTTTTTAAAGAGTCCATTAAAATCCATTGGTATTCATTTGAGATTTTTTACAACTTAAAAACAATCCATTAGTATTAAAAAATATAAGGATTTTAAAGGATTGTTGTGTGAGAGAGATTTTGAAGGACTTTCTAGTGTTATCTATAAATACCAAATTCATAAAACAATCTCATCCAAACCCATCGGATTTTGAAGGATTGTTTGAAGTGACTTTTCAATAATTTTCAAGTGAGTTTTTCATCTTTTTTTTTTTCTATGCTTTTGTCTTCTCCATTTTTTCTCTACTAATAATACTGCACTATTGTTCATTGCTCATATATAATATTGTAATATTGTTCTCATTTCATTCCCCTATTTTGTGAAACTCATATGTAAATGATAGTGTCATTGACTTGCTCTATTTTTCTGTTCGTTCTCTTTAATTGACTTGCTTTATTTTATTCTATGTAGTTGAATTTGTTCCTTCATATAACACAAAAAATGCTTGAAATTTCAACTTTTAAGTGGTAATTTTTTTTTATAACAAACGTCAAGAAAAGAAAAAGGTGAAAGATGAAATTGATATCATAATCTCTACAATATATATATATATATATATATATATATATATATATAAAAGATGAATTTGTTAGGGTTTATGTGAGTAGAATGAGATGAAAATAGATCTTAGTTGGGGGAAGAACCCTCTCAGCATAAAAATTGCGATCTCTCTCCTTCCCTTAAGTTTGTTACTTTTATCCCTCCTCCTTTTATAACTCAACAATTATTTTATTTTTTTTACTCTGAATTTTTCTTTTTATTTTTATATTGTGAAATTAGGACTTTTTTATATTTTGAAAAAAAAATTATAAGACATTGCAGTATCTAATTTTTTAGGGTTTAGGATTTATGCCTTCATTAGCTTATTTTTTAAAAAAGGAAATATTGTTAAAATATTTGTTAGAATAATTTACATTTATAAATATTGTTAAAAATATATAACTAAAATAATATATATATTCTCTATATCTAAATTCTTATTATTTAAATAATAATAATAATTAATATTATAATTATTATTATACTAATATTATATATATTGCATATGTAATTAGGTAAATATTTTTTGGTGGATCATGGATTTCCTAATCGACGCCAATTTTTAGCTCTATTTCGAGGTGTAAGATATCATCTACAAGATTTTGTAGGTCAGGATAATGACCCTGAAAATGAGAAAGAATTGTTCAATCTTCGTCATGCGTCTTTAAGGAATATGATCGAGAGAATATTTGGTATTTTTAAATCAAGGTTCACAATTTTTAAGTCAACGCCTCCATTTCTATTTAAGACACAAGTAGAACTTGTGTTAGTATGTGCAGCACTACATAACTTTCTATGTAAATAATGTTGTTCCGATGAATTTTCAATTGAAGCGGTGGATGAACCTTCATCTTCAATGTTACCAGTTAATGAAGATCATATTTTTGAACCTATTATTCAAATCCAGGAGCAAGAACCAAAAAACGCTAATGCTTGAAGGACTAGTATAACTATGGATATGTGGGTGAATGTTATTTAAGAGGATAGAATATTATGGAGAATTATTATTATTATTATTTATTTAGACATTATTATTTTATTATTATTTTTGTCTTTGACTCTTTTTAAATTTGAATGTATGAAATTTTTTATGAAATCATATCAAATGTAAAAAATCCACGAAAATTCTACAAAATCCCACATAATCCATTAAAATCATGATTTAAAAGTCTTGTAGAATCCATTAAAATCCTAATTTTAACTCTTGTAGAATCCTACAAAATCTTAAAAGTCATGAAAATCCTGCAAAGTCTTTTAAAATCCGCAGGATTTTTTTAACTAAAAAAGTCCTTTAAAATCTTAATCCAATACACCCCCTAAGAGTGTTTTGTTCTATTTCATCCACTCAGCAAACAATAATGTTCAAAGATGTCTCCTTTATAAGCCTAGCAATAGGAAAGTCCAGTCCGTTTAAGGTTGGGCCTACAAAGTCACAGGCCTAATGAGAATGTTAAAAAAATATTTTAATAAATAAATATATATATATATATATATATATATATATATATATTCCATTTCATAAGATAAGTGGAAATCTAATATTTTTTAGCTAAAAATTTTTTTTATTACAGTAAAAATATTATGTTATCTTAATTTGTCTAATTAATATAATAATTTTTTTATTCTCAAATAATATTTATAAACATTCTTAAAAATACTTAGATCAACTAAATAGATTTGATCATTTATAAAGAATTTATGATTTTCATAAATCATAATTCATGACCATGAAAAAAATTTTCTTTCTTTTAAAGGCTCCCTAAATTTATTGAGAACAAAACATGAAAAATTCTCTAGTTCAAATTATTACTATATTTTAATTCTTTAGTAATATTTTCTTTCTTACATTTTTTAAAATGTTTCTATATATTGAATAAATAGGTTATTTTTTTTTGAAAAATTTTATTATAGAGAAAGTAATATTTTTTATTTCAATATTATTTTTTTTTAATTTTTTTAAAATCAAAATCTCATATTGAGTAAAAGAATGTCACATAAATTATTTTGCAACATTTTTTTTTTTGAAAAATGTTACTACAAATAAGTAACATTTTTTTATATTAAAATATTTTTTTTTAATTGCTTCAAAAATTAAAGTCTCACATCGAGTAAAAAAATATTTCTCTCATCTCTAATTGTTATCCATAATTAAAGTCCTATATTGAATAAATGAATAACTCATAAAGAGAATATATATATATATATATATATATATATATATATATATATAATCATACAATTATCCTTAAATAAATGAACTTTGATATTTAATATGTAATTAGTGATAACTAATTAAGAATGTCTTCAAATTTCTTTTAAAGAATTTCTAAGAGTTTTGGATGCATAAATATGTAATAGTTGATTGTAATATCTAAATTAAAACTAATTATCATTTTATAAAATTAACAAAAACTTAGCAACATCATTAAAATGTTATAAAAATACCACTTTGATAATATTTGAAAAATATTGCCTAATTGTATAAAAATATTATTAAAAGTCTTTAGCAATACGAATTATATACAATATTTGATAATATATTATTACAAAAACAAATTAACAATATTTATATATAATTAGACTACATTAATTTTTTTAAATTTTAATAAAAGCTGTGTGTTGTAATGAATAATACATGGAACAAATTAATATCCTCAATTCTTAATGTCTTTAGTTAATAGGCTAGGCTACAAGACTTACAAATTTCTTCGTAGTTATGTGAATAAAAAAATAGGTCTGTTAAATGTATGGTTTACAAACTGTCTCGCGAATCTCTGTTCATATATCCGTTCCTACTCTTTTATCGAGTTTAACGTTGTTTCTACTTTGTGCAACGTACTTGTTTCTTTTGTATACTTTATGAGGGGGAGAACTATTAAGATGAATCACCATAATATTCAAAGGAAAAAGTTCGATGGGCACCCTTAAATTTGTGGTGTATGAGTGGAAAGATGAGAGAAATTAAAAGAACAATAAATAAATAAATAAATAAATAAATAAAGAATGAAGAATAAAATAACTCATAAGAATACCTTTTAAAGCTAGAAATGAAAAGAACTATTATTTATCCTTAGATCAAATTAAAAATAATAGATGATTGAGATTAAGTTTCTATTTTAGAGTATCATATGCCCTATTATCCGTTTTATTTCTTTTCACTATTCACGTCAAACCTCTCCTCTTCATTCCCTTGTTGGACGTAAAGAAGTTTGCTTTGCATGCAATTCCGGAAATGAAGATATTCATTTCTCACTTTGCATACTATTCGGGGCTTGGATACATGAATTACGTTTGAGTTTTGACAGGATTGATAAACCCAATCATTTATTTATTTTACCTTCTTGTTATTTCTTAAAATCATTCGGGTTTGAAGATCATATTTTTATTATTATTATTTAACAAATTCAACTATTTTTTTTTTGTTAATTATTGTTTTTGATAGCAAGGCCTTGGATCGTCATCCTTGTGTTTCTTACTGAACTTGATGAAAAAGTACAAGCTAAGAGAGAAGGGAGGTGCAGAACAACGAATATATGCTACGGGAATTAAGAGGTATCATTAATTAGTTCATGCATTTTCCTTTAAGAAAATTACAAATCTTTTATATTTCTTCATGAAAAATTGTTATGTCAGCAGGATTGTGCTTATTGTTCAATATATTCATGAAGTTTATTTCATTTATGATTGTTCTAGTAACCAAAAAATTATGGTGTTTATATTAAACTTTTTTTTTTTTTGCTACCCTCCCTTATATGTAACATTATACTCTTAATTAGGTTCGGGAAATTGACGAGGAAAAACATCAACTTGGTGTCGTAGTCCACACATGAAATACCCTAGAATTTTATTCCAAATCATTAGTTAACAATTTTATATTGGCAAACTTTGACTAAACTATATACAAATCTAAAACAAACAAAATATTTCTTCCCCCGTCGTGGGCAATTAGGTGGGTTGTTGATCTTATGCCATATAAGTACTTGATGACAAGCCAAATTCAACAACTACGTTTAGGTTCTTTATGTGAAACTTTTGTTGGTTGGTTGGGTTAATATATACAACTATGTGTTTAATACAATATAAAGTTAGATGAAATATAGATTATAGATATGTCACCATATATATTAGTGAATTTTATATTTGTGTGTCATTATCTTTTGAAAAATTTCTTCTGCATATTTATGTCTCTTTTTTACTATATCATTTTACACAACACAATTAACTTTTTTATTCTTCCAATTTTGATTTGAATTTTCAATTTAAATTATCTTGTCAATATTGATTAATTTTAATAGTTTTCAATACTTTCTTTTTCCCACAATAACAACAATCTCATGCAAACTACTAAAAATCTTAACCATTGAGTAGGTTTTAATGAGTTAATAATAATTTTTACTGTTAACCACATTTGATCAAGACTATAAACATGCTACTTTTATATCTCTTCTATATTTTTATCATGTGTAAATTGTTGAAGTATAAATGTGAATGGGGAGTCTCATATTGTATACAGATAGATATGTTGAACAACATGTAAGTGACAAAAATCTATAAACCTAATACTTAAGGTTTTTAATTAAGATGCAGTGTCACATTTACTTGTGGGATTTGCATATGACATATTAATGTAGTTCTCTCCGGTGTTTAACTTCCTCACGTTCTCTACAATTATTCTAGATACTTGCATCATGTTTGCACCACCCATTATGCTTCTAAAGCTTAGTCATTATCATCAATATGATCTTAGATATTGGCATTTTCGTTATCAATAAAAACATGTCTGACCTCCATATTCAACACAAGAAATTATCATACATTGATCAACCACTAATTCCACTACCTAATACTTGTCTAAATTGGTCATCTAGTCAAAATTATTGGTTTTGATATCAACTTTTAGAAATAAATAAGAATAAGATAATGATTCTATTATGTTCTTTGCCAAATTATTGCAAACACTTGGTGACTACAATCATATGCCAGAAATTAAAGAACCAAATTGGCAGAAAAA
This sequence comes from Cajanus cajan, assembly GCF_000230855.2. Classification (NCBI taxonomy): domain Eukaryota; kingdom Viridiplantae; phylum Streptophyta; class Magnoliopsida; order Fabales; family Fabaceae; genus Cajanus; species Cajanus cajan. The sequence goes on from NC_138518.1 coordinate 60,915,109, forward strand.
TCAAGTACTAAGGATTTTAAAATGGCATAGAGTACACAAATTCACAATTTCAAAAATCAAGTGAGGAACAAGGCATTCATATACATTTTTTAGTGTGTAAAACACCATAACAAAATGGTGTTACAAAGAGGATGAAAAATTCCTTCACTGAAAGAGTCAAATGTTTGAGGTTGAATGTTAGGCTCTTAAAAGGATTTTCGACACAGGCAGTTAACATGACCTACTATTTACTCAACTAGTCACCACAAGTTTTATTGGATGACAAAGTTTCAAATAAGGTATGAACATGTAAATCGATTCATTTTGATAATTTGAGAATTTTTGTTGTTCAACTTTTGTGCATATATCTAGTAATGAAAAATTTAAACTTAATGCAAAGTCCAAAAAGATGCGCTTTGGTAGGTTATGCTAAAGGCGTGAAAAAGATTCAAATTTTGGGATCCAACTTTAAAGAAGACTATGATTAGCAAAGATACAATCTTTGATAAGCATTCTATATTAAAGCTAAGAAGTTGAGATTGATGTGTTGGTTCCCACAAATCAAGTCACCCCTAGTTTCAACTTTCAAGGTGGAGCATAGAAAATTACATTCCATGAACTTGCACTAGAACCTAAGCTTGACAATTCAGGTGAACAACAACAATAAACTCTTATTTAAGGTAGGGAATGTTACATAATTATGCCACCCACTTGGTGTTTAGATTTAAAGACCTGGTTTATTTTTCGCTTCTCCTCAATTCAAAAGATTCATCTGATTTCAAGAGGTTATAAAAGGTCAAAAGAAGGATATATTGATAGGTGTCATGATGGAAGTCTTTGTACAAGATGAAGCATCTATTTGAAAAAGAAAGGGAAAAGTTCAAGATTTGTCTTGTAATAAAGGGGTATTAACAACAAAAGAATATTAACTATGATGAGACTTTCTCTCTAATCGTGAGACATACTTCTATCAAGGCAATGTTAGCTTTGGTAGACACCTTAGATATGCATTTGGATTTTGGAGTAGATAGATGTGCAAACAACATAAAGGAGAAGTTTTACTTGGAGCAACCAGAGAGGTTTAGTGAAACTAGACAAAGTTAGTTGGTTTGTAATTGAAGTGATCTTTATATGAGTTAAAACTATCTCCGAGGCTCTTATACCAATTGTTAGCAATAGTAACCAAATTCTTAAAGAATAGAATAAGAACTCACATACAATTAATGATTTAATGAGATTTAGCACATGCCTACATCATTGGGAGCAAAATAGATGTATTTCTATTATTATTCATTAGAAATAGAATTACATCATATGTGTGTGTAAACTACATGACCTTGTCCTACATTTCCCAGTCCAATTAATTATTTTGTATTCCAACAAATAAGTAGTTCAAGTTCAATTTGCTCCACTTCGTTCAACATGTTTACATTCCAACATATCTTCTTATTGAGCATGCACTACATAAACAAACTTTTTTGTTGAAAGTATATATGTTTGTTTCGTTTCTTTATTTTCATATTTGTGTATAAAAATGAATTAAAGGAGAACTAGTGATTGGTTGAAGGTATACATACAAGTTTGATTTCTCACACATACAAGTTTGATTTCTCACACATAGAAAGTCTATTATATGATATAATGTTGATATTATTTTTTTATGTGAATAGAATAAAATAATATTTTTCTATTTTCAAATTCTCATTATATTTTAACAACTATTAAGTTTTAATATAATTTTTTTTAACCTCAAGCGTGTGGTTTAACGGTAGGAGTTGATCCACGCTTAAATAAGGTCAGAAATTCGAATTCTGCCTTGTGTATGGATACTCCATGGACGAACCAAAAAAAAAAAAATTCAAAAATTTAAATTACTTTGTTAAGTCTAAAGACTCCAACCGTATATCTAGGCATGTTATAAGTTTACAATCACAAAATTTGAGCAATTTATATGCATTCACCGCCGAGATTGTATTTTTACATATTTCTTGAATTCTTCTATCCATTTTATTGTAGTAATTAAACAAAATTTTTACATTAATCTTGATCATTTGTAGCTTAAGCATCAATTATAACTTTTAGAAAAACTTTGTTATTACAATATAAAAACGATATTTAATTAATTAATTAAAGTTATAGAATAGACGTTATGACTTTACATAAAATGTTATTATATATATATATATATATATATATATATATATATATATATATTTCAAATCATGGCAAGTTTACAGATTTAAAAGATTTATGAGAATGCTCAATTATTTAGTTTTGTATCTTATAGGATAGAATTTATTTATTTTTGCTTTATCGCATAAAATTGTTTCCATTATTTTTTATTTTATTATGTAGTTATTGACATAAAAAAATTGCATGAAAGAAACTTTAGTTCTATATTTAGAAAAATGAAATATTTACCGGAAACCGTACTTATTTTACATTATTACTACTAATAAAAAAATTCATATCATTACTGAGGTCTTAAATTATATTAGAAATATAAAACTAACTAATCTAAATTTGGTTAATTCTTTTTTTTTATTATTTATAACAAGTTAAGTAAATTATACAAAAAAAATATAATAATTATAAAAAAAATTATAATTAGAAATGACAGATGTGATGGAGCATGTAGTAATCTTTTGCCCCTTGCCGTACTTAACAAAAATTTGTCTAGTACCCTCCGTACTCATTGTGAACATATGTTAAGTGAATATTTAGGAATTTTATTAATATACAACTATTATATTGCTATAATTTTTTCACAATTATTACACTATTTAATAATTTCATATACAAAATAAATTTTATTAATTCTACCGTTGAATTACAATTTTATATTATCTTGAATATGTATGTTAAAATTTAACAACAATTAAAAGATTATTAAATTATTCTTATTTTAGAATATTTTTTAAATGTATATATTATGTCAATTTTGATAAATATAAATGCAGTGTCAAACAATTTTGGATTGATATAAAATTATATATATATAATCTAGGAAAAATAAACTTTCAATCTAACGGTTAATTTTGAAAAATAATCATTGAATTAAAAATTATTAAGTGGTGTAATAGTTGATAAAAGTTATATCGGTGTAATTTGATCATCTCTCTCTCTATATATATATATCCATGGATACTTTTGAAAATTTATTAAAAAAAAGTTAAAAATTAAAAATATAAAAAATATATTAAAAATAATTTTGGACAAAGATATATATGAATCATGGTTATTAACTATAGAAATAACTAAAATGTGTTTAGCTGGTCATAAATGTTCTTTAAAATATTCGCATATGTTTTTTTTAAAATCAAAGATTTTTATCACAGGTAATGTGATATTTTCATTAAAGTAAAACTTTTTTAAAATTAGAAAATTCAGATTTTCACCTTCCTTATAAAAACAATTTTGTAAAAAAATTACATAATATTTTCTAAAAATATTATTTTTTAAATAATAATCTAAACATTAAAAAATAACATTTCTAACTTCAAATTTTTGATTATCGAACACTCCTTTATTTGCAAAATAGATTACTTTATAATTGATTATATTTGATTATCATTTAATCAATTATACAAAATAAATTTTATATTAAATATGTTAAGAGTAAAGTAATTTTAAGTCAATTTTGTTTAAAAGAAAACCATTTATGGTAATATATATATATATATATATATATATATATATATATATATATATATATATATATATATATATACTAATTGATTTTATATTTAAAATATCTATTATTGGAGATAAAATAAGAAAGTAAAAAATTGTCTAAAGTACAATCTAATAGTTTTAATCACTAACTCTAAAATCTTATGATGATAAAGGTTGTTAAAGAAATACCAAAGATTATAATTGATTACAATCTAATCTGATTTGATTAGTAGTTCTAACAAATTCCAAACACATGTTAATAGTACTTGAACATCTTTATGTTAAAAGCTTTTTCTTCAAAGAAAATAAGTGATCTTAAACACACTACTATTTATTGCCGCCAAAATATCCATTTCTTATCCTGAAAGTGACTGTTTCCCTTTGCAAGAAATCTCAATTATTAACGTTGCATGTCCCACCCGCCAAATAAGGTCAAATTCAAGTCAAATACGTTAAAAACAAGCCTAAACCATTTCTTTTAATTTTTTAATTTTTTGTAGAATATTGCTTTCAAATACAACCACCTAATTAGCAACATGTTGGCAGTTTTTATTGATTAGCACAAGTTTGAATTCTAATTGTTCAAGCAACATACGAACCCAGCCAAATTAATTTGAATTCCCTTTGATACCCTTTATTCTGAAGTCATGTCCCTATTTTAAATTATATGTTCACAATCATCAAAATTGATTGAATTTAATAAATTGGGACGAAAATGGTTTTTTTATTTATGCTGTTACACATGGTAAAATTAACAATATTAATTTGAGTATACATGACTCCTACCCATCAATATCTTTGGCTTCAATTTAGACTCACCCTCATCTGATTTGAATTTTGAAGTGATATTGTAGCCAATATTATGTATAATTTTAGTACAGAAGAAAATGATGTATGAACGAAAGTTTTGTTGAACATTGTTATATATTTTTCCATTTTATTTCCATGTCCATTTCCAATAATGGTTTTAAAATATGATCGTTTAAAAATATGATCAAACTTTGCTATCATTTCTGGTAGGCCTTATTTATATCACATTAATGAGAGGATGTTGACTTATTAAGCCTGCTTGATCCCAGAAGGTTATTTTGGCTTAGCTTCCAGTGGTAGATTTCCCAGTTCTTGACAAATAAAATTAGGCCTTATCTACGTTAAACTCATTAAAATGGAAAAAGAAAATAGTGACTGGTATTCAGTTTGCTAAACATGTTCTTTTGACCAAAAATTGTTATCAAATTCAATGATTGCAAATGTTAGCAAAAGGGTAGATATTGTTACAACTTTTACATTGAATATTACCTTAGAATCTTACATAGCATGATTTATCAGATTTTAATATGAATAATGGATGGGGCCGTTTAACCTTAAACGGCAACACTTGCATGCATATTTATGCCAAGTTGAGAACACAAGAATTATTTGTCTTCACTCGTGTTTAACATGATTTGGTGAAAATCTTGCACATGATCCACTGTGCAAAGTTAAGCCACTTGAAACTATCTCCATCATGCAACCAACAGTGTCTAGATATTGTCATCGTGTTAGGAGTCCCACTCTTCAGTAGCACAAGAAGTTTGAAGTGGTGCCTAAGTTATGAGATTTTCTCACCTAATAGATTAGTTTTTGAGTTTGAGTTCTCCTTTTGTACTTAATCCTAACAATTAGTACTTTCAATGAAAATTGAGTTATGAAAATTAAAGGTTTTCCATAGGTTGGGTTAAAGTACAATATCCAATACTAATAGGTGAATGATATCTAAATTATGATATTCTATCACTTAACGTTAGAGATATCAAAAATATATAGTTTGATGGATCAATTTTAGTGCACGTTTTTTTATAGAATATTTTTTTCTTTATAAAACTTAAATAAAATCGACTAATTTGATCTAACCCAACATGCTAACATATTAGACTATGCTACAAAATAAATGAACCGTAAAAGATTCAGGCTAGACCAAATCACCTACAAGCATTGGCTTGTTGGACATGACCTCACCCATTTTTGACACATCTACATAATGAACTAGTCTATTGGTCAGTCTTTTGTGTTGTGTTCAAATCCACTTCACTTCTCTAAAATATCACAACAGGTTAAAAAACAGGTATCCCAAGTGAAAATGGTGTGGCTAATATACAAAATTGTAGCAATCATTCCCACACCCAAGTAGGGCCACACTCCTCCCAACATTGACACAAATTGCTGGTTGGATTAGGTGGGCAACCCTTTACCACACCACACAATCTCAAAATCACCTGTCCCCGCCAGAATTCAAATAATATTTTTTCTGGTTCATTTTTATTTATATCATATAAAGAACGCATTTATGGAAGCCATGATATGAACAAATGTTACACCTTGGAACTCATATTACGTATGCATAAGATCAGATCATCACTTTAAGTCTTATCCACTTGAATTCAAAGAGGGAAAAACTAATAAACTTTACTTTAATTCCAAATAAAATAATTAGAGGAGGGGGAGAATGAAAAACAAAATAAAATCTTTGCGTTTGTCCTAATTTTCTCAAAGGAAGAGAGAGAAAAAGGAGGAAGGTTCTGAAAAACTGAACTCCAATTGCTTTCTCAGCTACTCTTACTTGATAGAAAATATAGCTATAGAGGAAGTTGGCCAACGGTTAACTTCCCTCCAAACCTTGAGAGTCTCTTGCAATCAAAGCAAAGTTCAGTAGTCATTTTTGGTCACCTTCTGAGACTCAAACTTCACCTTCCTGACACACCCTCCACACCAATCTTCCCTTTTATTGTTTCCTACCATTCTTCTATATACACTTCACATCCACCTCTTATGCTTCACACCATGAAACCCCCTCACTAGACTTTTTCACCTCTAAGTCTTTCTTTTCATTATGCTATTGCTAAAGGGTTCATGGCATCATGACATGCCCTTGAAACCTTGGTTTGTAATTGTAACGCTAGTTTGATTTTGGTGCCAAGTTCTTGAGCTGGTGGTGCAGACCCTGGAAAGTTCTCCAAGTCTAACATGAGATAAGGCTGCTGCTTCTGCCTTTGTGGGGTTCAAATTCAAAAGTCTCGGAGCTGGTTTCAATTAGTAGACAAATTCTGTTGTCGATTCTCATGCTCATGAGCCTCCGATAGTTGGTATTTTTAATTTAAGGCATAGTGAAATTTCTTGATTGCTTCTTGCCTTTTTGAATTATCTTGCCTTTTTGAATTATCTCCAAGACTTCAAATATGTTGGCTCTCCCCCATAATTCTTAAATGCTATCTTCAGCACTGAGAATCAAATAAGACTTGGTCTCGGGCACACACGTTTTTCAATTTTGGACTTATTCTGATATCATACATATATAGAGGCAAAAGGGGTGTCCTCTATTCATTTCTTGGGAAGTTGTAAGCTTGATTAGCCCCAAAAACAACATTTCGTATCAATATTGCAATTGATTGAAGCAGCATGGCTTCATTTCCTTCAAATTCTGCATCAGGAGAACATAGCATCATGGCCAGTGCACAAAACAGGAATCCTCATGCTTCCTCACCTTCCTTCATGACTAGAGTGGCCATGAGAATGTCTAGATCAAGATGGTTCACCTTCTTGAGAAGAGTATTCCATTACCAAAATGGACCTAGATCTGATCTTGGCTCCAACCCTTTCAATTCTAGCACTTGGATGATGCTGGAGTTGTTTGCTTTGTTGGTCCAGATAACAAGCACAACATTCACTTTGGCCATTTCAAAGAGTGAGAAGCCTATTTGGCCTATGAGGGTGTGGATAGCTGGTTATGATATAGGGTGTGTCCTTAATCTTCTGCTACTTTGTGGCCGCTACCATCAACTTCATGTGACTCAAGGGGGTGCTCTTAGCCTTTCTGATTTGGAGCAGCAAAGAAACAATGAAGAAACAAGGTACCCTAAGTTCTATAATATTCATTTAAAGAAATTTCTTTCAGTCATTTTGTCATTAACAATCGGTACAAGTGCCAAATAAGTTAGAATTTATAGGGTACTCATTGTGTGAATGTGCTGAAGACTTTGGTTATAGTAGAAATTAGAAAATGTTGACACCATTGTTTTTTGGGCTGAATACAAAAACAACTTCAAGACAGAATCTTCTGTCTTAAAAAATCTAATAATTGTGCTGTTGAAATTATTTTTAGTATTTCAACAATAAAATCTGGAAATGCTAAAGATGGAGTTTTTATTTTTTATTTTTTATTTTTAATTTTATCCTAAGGGGAGCCCTATTATTATAGTGGGCCAGAGGGTGTGCACATGGTGCACATGGGGAAACAAGAGAAGGGATAAGAGCTGGAAAGGGGACAGAGCATGGATGAAGATTGTACTCTTGTAGTTTTAATAATGTCCCTCAAGTTTCATCAAATAAGTTAGGACATGAAGACAAAAATATCATTTTAACTTTTAAGTGTAAAGTAATCATAATTTCATGGTGAAAGAAGGGGGATGAGAAGTAATTAATTTTTCAACTGAAAAAAAAAATGGTTGAAGCAGGAACTAAGCAAAAGATAATTAGGTCAGGCCAAACCCAAATCATAATTAAATGATTAGCCCAATTAACCTAACCTTACAAATTTGAATTTGTGGATGAAAACTTGATCTGGAAATATTTTGGTTGCAATCTGAAAAAGTAACTTATCTTAGTGGCATACAGTGTGTACAGGAACTCACATTTAATGGACAAATGCCGTAGCTCACTAGAGCTTTTCTTTGCCATATGGTTCGTGATGGGCAATGTGTGGGCCTTTGACTCACGTTTTGGATCATTCCAACAAGCTCCAAAACTCCACGTTCTCTGCATCATCCTCCTTGCATGGAATGCCATATGCTACTCTTTCCCTTTTCTATTGTTTTTGCTCTTGTGTTGTTGTGTCCCACTCATGAGCACCCTCCTTGGATACAACATGAGCATGGGATCCTCTGCTAGAGGAGCCTCTGATGATCAAATCTCACAACTCCCAAGTTGGAGATATAAAGGTCTTCATGCCAACTTAGACCTTGCAAGTGACTCTCAAAGCAGTGAAAGATTGATCAATGAAGATCCGGTAAGTGACATAACTATCATACACAAAATTATTAACATTTTGATTTTGATATATATGTTTGTTATGTAAGGGGTTAGAATTTATTAAAAATTACGACATGGGTAATTATTTATTCGGATTAAATATGATTTTAGTTAATGAATTTTTGTTAATTTTTTATTTTTAGTTCCAAATTTTTTTCTACATGAACTATAAATCTTGACGTTGGAGACTAAAAATGTTATAGAGAGGTGGAGTTTAGGGATTAAAAGTGAAAATCAATAAAATAAAAAAAATAGCATCTAAAACTAGTAAAAATTTTGCTCAGGGATTAAAAATAAAAATCAACAAAAAAAGATTAAAAATATATGTAATCCAACTTATTGAACTAGAAATAAGACTAACAAAACTTTATGATTTTTTTAATATAAATTTTAGTCAATATTAGAGAGTGTGTTCAAATAGAAACATTATTATATAGTTCAAGATCACCACATGCCCATAGTTCCTAACTCATCTTTAGTTTCATGTAGTTCAATTTTTTATTTTACAAGAAAAAGTTAATAAAATTCCTTTACAAATCATGTCTTTTTTTTTATAGTTTTTTTTTTTACAAGAGTTAGAGATTGATAATTTTAAACTATGTAATAATTTCTCTTTTAAAAGAATGCGCTATTAAGATTTCTCGTATATGTACACATAGATCATATTAAGAGAAAAATGACTAAAGATACTAATCACGATCATAGATGATAACTATTTGATTTAAATGAAATCAATTTTCACCATTTATGATACTTTTCTCATTTTTCACCAAATATACCCTAATATATATATATATATATATATATATATTTATTTATTTATGTTTTTTCTTTTATTATTATTTTATATTGAATTGATCTATTTGTGGTGTTGTGTGAATTAACAGGAGTGTTGCATTTGTTTGGCCAAGTACAAAGACAAAGAAGAAGTTAGGCAATTGCCATGTTCCCATTTGTTCCACCTAAAATGTGTGGATCAATGGCTAAGAATTATATCATGTTGCCCCCTTTGTAAACAAGGATTACAAAGGTAGTAATAATGACGAGGCAAACAACATACTCAAGAACATTAATCTTAAATATATTTCAAATTAAAAATATATATATATTTTGGTTACACGAGTGAGATTGTACATGTATAGAAGAGGTCACCAGTAACCAAAACTACATTGATTACTTGGTTCTTGGGAGTGAATCCCCTTACTTTTCAAATTACTCCATTACTTGTACAAGGTTTTTCCCTTATACTACATCAAAATATTGTGAGGTGAGCATAGCTCTACTGAATAATGAAGTAAATATTTATATTTCTTCCATAATTTTTACATAATAAAATTATTTGGATTATGCTTCTTATTTCATTTGAAGAATTATTAGTTTATGAATGGACACATTTAATAACAAATTTTGACATATAATAGTTTGTTAACTTCAACAAATTTTAATGTATAATAGTTTGTTAACTTCAGCAATAATTACTTAAAAAGTCACATTGACGATAATTTCTAATTGATTGACCATGTAAATTTTTTTACACTAATGGTGTCTAGTAAATATACCTTAATTAAAAAACAATTGTTTAATCTTAACTTAAGTAATTGGAATGCGCTTGAAATTAGATAAAACATTTTAATTTAAGTTTGATAAATCTTTCTCGTTGGATCAACAACATGGTACTACAAATGAGATTTGTTTTTGACCCAACAGATTATTGGAGAATAATTATAGCTTGTTAGTTGTTTTTTTATTTGCTTACATGACATTCTGTTATGCATTCTATTAGGCAATTATGTTTTTGTATGTAGATAGTTTGTTTCAGCGTGTGTGTAATTATAAGCCTTGTACATTCATTATGTAAGTGATAATTTCATAATACAAACTCATTATAGATTCATTTTTTCTCTCTCTAATTTTAACATGGTAATCAGAGCATAATTTTTCGAGGCTTACTGAAGCACTCAATCATGGCAAAAATTTATGATCATATCCTTTAACTCCAGCTTCATCTATGGCACCAGTAACATTCACACATCTTTGTATACAAATCAGATGATAAAAAATTTATGTTATGGAGTCAACAAGTAGAAGGTGAGATCACTGCTCACAAATTTGTCATTAATCATCTCGTTCCAACAAAGTATGCTTTAGGAGTAGATCATGATGTGAATAATGTCATTGATGAACATAAGAAATTGTTAGTTCATGACCAAATGCTTTTCACATGGCTATTTTCATTACTCTCAAAATCTATCCTTCTTAGGATTCTTAGATGCAAGCATTTGTAGCAGGTTTAGGATAAAATTCATATGCATTTATACTCTCACATGAAGGCAAAGGTGAGGCAATCACAATCTAAACTTAATAATACAAAGAAAGGCACATGAACTATATCAAAAAACTTGATTAGAATTAAAGTTATTGTAGAGTCTTTGGTTGCGATTGGAGATCCTATTTCTAATTAGGATCATATTGATGTTGTGTTGGATGGCCTACCTAAAGAGTATAATCTTTTTATTATCATGATATATGACACAATTGATCCTTTTTCAATCACTAATATTGAATCTTTACTTCTAACACTACTAGAAAAGTGTCATTTTCTTGCGAATTTTCTTGCAAAAAAATATTCGCAGAAATTTTTTACGAATTTATTTTCAAAAATAATTTAAAGATATTTCTTACAAATTTTGCTACAATTTTAATAATCATAAAAAAAATTTCTATGGTAAAAATTTGCAGAAAATATTGTAAGAAATTTATTTTGTTTCTTGCAGATTTTCTTGCAAAAATAAATTCGCAAGTAATGTTTACTAAATGGTAGAAAAATTTTGCAGGTAACTTTTCCTGCAGATTTTCCTGCAAATTTTAATCCGCAGGAAAAATAAAAAAAAAATAAATTTATAAGTTTAATATTTTAAAAAACTTCAAGTCTCACATCAATTGAAAATAAAATAATTAAATAGTATATAAGTTGGGGCAACACTTACCTTACAAGTTGATTTGTATGGTTGAGTGTTAGACTTATAATCTACAATCTTAGAATTTAAAAGATTATGTATCACATGTTGGAGGCATGAAAACAAATGTTTCGGATGAATTCATTGTAAGCATTTGAAAGTTGAAGAATTATTGATATAATTTACAGTTTTTTCTTTAATTTTTTTCGTAAAAAATATTCCTGTCGAATTTCTTGCGAAAAAATTCGCAGGAAACTTTCCTACGAATTTTTTTCGCAAGAAATTTTGCAGGAAAATTTTCTGCGAATTTTAAAATTCGCAAAAATATATTATCCACAAAGGTATTACCTGTAGATAAAATTTCGCAGAAAAATTTGTAGGAACAACGTTTCCTGCGAATTTTTCATAAAAATTCACAGGAAAAGTCGCATGTAATAAGAGAAATTCTAGTAGTGTAATGCAAGAGACATAGTTTGAGAAGTTTAAACAAGACTTAGGAATTGAATATGCTTTTGTTAATGTTGCATATGGATCTCATGCTCAACATTCAAATTCCATGTCATTCTTGCAAAATGATAACAACTGTGGTCGTGGTGGTTGAGATTGTGGAGGTCATGGTTTTGACTTAAGAGATAGTGGCCATGGAGGACTATGCTAATTGTCAACTTTGTTACAAATATGAACATGATGTCTTCTATTGTTGAAACATGTTTGATGAAAACTTTGTGCAACCACCACCTTTTTTGCATATTCATGTTACCTCCAATCATCGTAATGTTACTTCCTATCAATCTCAACATCCAAGTGTCTAATTACTCAACAACAACTTCCTTTTATGGCATAGGAATTTGTTACTCCAGAGAATTTTGGGAACCAAAATTAGTATCCCCATTTAGGTGCATCTCACCATGTCACTACAAATCCTAACAATTTTACTCAAAGTGTCCCATATAGTAGTTCAAAATAAGTCCACATGAATAATGGACAAGGTTTATCTATCTCCTCTCTTAGCTAAGCTGAATTTGTCTCACCTCACAATAGTAAAAAAATTTATGTGATAATAATATATTTTTCAATTTCAACCAAATGCTTGTTATATCAAATCACATGTGTCTAATCAAGTTCTCCTTGAAGGCTTCCTTGGCATTGATGGATTGTATTTCTTCAAGGATATCCACCTCCTCAAATTTTTGGCTCCCAACATTGTTTACAAGTTTGTCTAACTATCAGATGTTATTAATAATGTAGTTACATCAAATACCTTTATAACTCAAAATTGTAGTACTTTCTCAATGTGGTATAATCTCCTTGGACATGTTCATTCTAATTCTGTCAAAGTTGTGTTATACTTGTGTAAAATTCCTTACCAAAACAAAAATATGTTGGATTTTCTAAATGCTTGTTGTTTAGAGGAATTGATAAGTGTCATTTCTACTTAAAGGATTCAACTATTTTGACACTTATTTAACTAGTTTTAAAAATAAAACATGTTTTTAACCCTTAAAATATTATAAGAATCAAAAGAATTAATAAATAGGGTAGTTTATGAAAAGTTGATGGATTTTTAACATGAATATTTATTTTTCATGCAGATTTGATGAAGTCCCAAGACCCCAAGATTCACAAATCTATTTATCCGTTTAGGAAGGGTTAAGAGAATTAGAGGTAGAAAGCAAAGTTGCTACAAAACCAAATCAACTCAATCATTTGGAAATGACTGAGTGGATTTGGTCCAAAGAGGCAAGAAATTTTTTATCCTTAAGGGCTTAGTGGATTGGAACTGGCTCAACTGATGGAGCTTTTTTCACTCTAAAAAATTCAAAAATTTGCTTAGTTGTTTGAAAAGGGTTGAGCGGATTGGTCTTTTTCATGCTTACTTTGTTTTATTCCCTGGACCTATTTAAGGGAAAAGGAGAGAGAAAATTAAGAATAATTGGAGGGGGAACAAAGAAAAAATAAAGTTGATAAGAAGGAAACTTGAAGAGTCATTTAGGGACAAGGATTCTAAGTTCTTCTTCATCTTCTTCTACATTTTCTATGTACATGGAGATTACTCTTATTACTATGAGTAGCTAATCCACTCTTTTGTTAGGATTGGATGTAATCCATTAAACTCTTATGTAATTCTTTTGATTTATATATATGATGTTCTATTATTTAGTGTTAGTAGTTTGATTCTTTTTGTAACACCCCAGTTTTCAATAAAGTTATTATTATTATTATAATAATAATTATTATTATTATATGGTATTTGATCATAATTATTTTAATAATTATAGAAGAATATTATTTTGTACGTTTTAAATAATTATTGTTTTGGACAATTATTTTGTACGTATTAAATAAGTATTTTTTATTAGCATATTTAAATAAATATTTATATGTTTTAAGAGAAGGTTGATTTTATATGATATTTTGTTATTAAAATTATATTATTATATTTTGGGTCAGAAATATATTATTATTATAGAGGAAAAATATTTTATAATATACATGTATTTATTTTATTTAATTATCTTGAGGAAAAAGAGAAGTGGGTTAGAAGAGAAGGAAAATGGGTTGGGTTGACCCAGCCCAATGGATTAATTTTAAGGAGTCATGTAACGTTAACCCTATCTACCTCATTGGCGTTTTGAAGGGTTAGGAAAAAAAAAAGAAACAAAGAGCTCTAAGGAAGAGTACTCAGGAACGACCTTAGATCACACATTTGTCTTCTGCTCATCCAGGTAAGGGCGCTCTGGGTGTGGGATTGTATGCTGGGTAGTGGGATTGGCCCCCAATCCTGTGTTTGCTATATTTTTATGTATGCTCATGTATGAGGGGTTTCTCCCAATTGTATTTGTTTTGCTTATTATTTTTCTTATATGCAATTAATTGTATGACTTGAGATCTCTATGGGTTCCTATGGGAAACCCTATGAGAAAACGGGCAAAATATGAATATTTTCTATTTTGCCTTCTGATTACTTTGTTGTGTTCCTTGTTGGATTTGATGCATGAGTATGTGGTTAATTTTGAAAATAAATATGTTTTAATATGATATAGAGTGCTCTATGGGTTCCTCCGGGAAACCCTATGAGAAATAGGCAAAATATGAAATAGTTTCTGTTTTGATTTCTGATTTTTCTGTTATATTCCTTGTTTGATGAGATGTAAAAATATGTATTTAATTTTATAAATAAACGAGTTTTGATATAAATTAAAGTGCTCTGTGGAGGCTTTGTGAATATCATGATGTAAAGTGAAATGTGATTGAGACATGGGATATGAAATGTGATAATGAAATATGATGACGAAATGCGATGATGTTATATGACCATGGGAAATGATAATGTGATATGAGAATGCATAGAGTCTTGATTGACATGCATCATTTGCATAAGTGTTTTAAGGGTACGATATGGAATACATCGCCAGAGAAGGCCCCCTAGTGTAAAAGTTTTGGGGATTAGTCCTTGGGGATAGCTCGGTTTGGAAGTCCCAGTCTCGCCCATTGTGTGCATGGGATGTATCTTGCGCAGCTTAGCTATCCCGACGAGACTCTGGTAGTATATCCTTCTAGTGAGAGTGCGTAGAGGGTGTGACCCGGCATGTACTCCTAGACTACTCTTCGTGTATTGCTAGCGGCAATATGTCATGTGATGTTTTACTGGCGTCACATGCATGATAATATGTAGTTCGTGTCCATACATGTGCATTCTTATTATTAAATGATGATAAATTACTATTTGTATGACTTGGATGATTGGATAAGCTATTGTTGTTGATTGATCTATGAGGTAACTGTATTGTTTGTGTTTGGCTATCCGGTGTGCGTTCCTACACCGTAAGCTAGAGTGAGAAGTTTCTCACTCCTTTCTTTTGTGTTGTTTCCCTTGTTTGATATACAGGAGACCATCAACAGCATGAGGCTGAGGATGTGGACGATGGAGCTGAGGCTTCTATGTGGGATTTTGCTCTGATAGGACATGTGACATCGGGACATAGATAGAATTAGAATATGACATTGTTTATGATTTATTAAAGTATATATTTTGGAAAATTCAATTTTTATTCTTTGTAATTTTATTTGCTATTTGGATTAAGGACATGAATGTGAATTCTCTACTCACATGATTATTGGAATTGTCGTTTCAATTTTAAATATTTTTTTTATCCAATAAGATATTTCTTTTTATTATTATATATATATATGTTGGGGTAGAGGGTGTCACACTTTTCTTAATGCAAGGACTCTGATTTGGTAAACTAAGAAATCATTCATTAAATTGAAATCCTTATAATTTTTAAATGCAAGGAATTAATTTAGAATGACTTTAAAGAATTCAATAACATTGAGTGATAAAAATCATATATAGATAATCTTGGGAGAGCATAGTTTTGGGACTATAGTTTTACCATAGCAATATTCTTCATTAACAGACTTCCCAATGCAACCTTACCACTTTTACCTTAGTGGTTTCCCATGTTTTCCCATTTCATGCATATTCAGATGCTAATTGGGTGAGTGATCCTGATGATAGGTGCTCTACTTCTGGTTACTGCATATTTTTTGGCCCTAATCTTGTTTCATGGTGCTCCAAGCAGCAACCATTAGTAGTTTGATCTAACACTGAGGCAAAATATTGTGTCATCACTTATACATTAGTATAATTATTATGCTTTCAATCTATTTAATTTGAACTTGGCATTGTTTTCACCACACTTTTGCTTTATTATGACAATTTGAGTGTTGTCTCCTTACCCCACAACCCGGTTTTGTAAACTAGGACAAAACATATCGAATTGGACATTCATTTTGTTTGAGAGAAGGTTACCTCAAAAGCCCTCATAGTCCAACATGTTCCTAGTGCAAACCAGCTTGCTAACTCCTTCACTAAGCCATTTCCATCATCACGATTATGTGATCTTAAGACCAAACTCAAAGCATGTATTCAACATCCCTCTTAAGTTTGTAGGGGATATTGGAGAATGGTTGTATCTTGTTTATTATTTGCTTAAGTGGCATTTTGTTATGCATTCTGTTAGGCAATTAGGTTTTTATTTGTAGATAGTTTACTTTCAACATATGTATAAATATAAACATTGTATATTCATTACGTAAGTGATAATTTCATAATACAAAATTAATACAGATTCATTTCTCTCTCTATTTTTAACATGGGTTAAAAAATACCCTTGGTGGAAAGAATATGTAGAGGAAAAAATCTATAACAAACTAGTGGGAATTACTTCTTGCACCATATATTTTACCCCATACATTGATCAGTTCTTGAAAATGCCTAAATTACATTTTCCTTCCCCTTCACCTATCCTTCTCACACCCTTCTCTCAAACCATTCACCTTAATCTCTCTCTGAAACCCTTCAGCCACACCCTTCTCCACAACAATTCATCATTGTTTTCAAAAAAATTAATTCATTTTCCATATTTTTTGTTTGCTAAAAAGGGTTCATTGTAATGTAACAATCCAAACACACCAAGAAATATAAAGATTTGTACAAGTGTGAGATTGTACAATTAAGGATATCTTGAAGAAATTAATTTGTACTACCTATACTAACAAGGTACATATATTTTTCGGTAGCTCATCACTAAGAGCTCCATAGTTAAGCATGCTTAGCTTGGAGTGGTTTAGGGATGAGTTACCTTTTGAGAAGTTTCCCAAAAAAGTGTACAAGTGAGGATAAAGCACGTTAAAAAATCTTGTGTTGGTTTGTGAGACTGGTCGTTGATCCTAAAGGTAAACAAGCTTGTTAGAAAGGGTTACCCACAAAGTGTTTTGACTAGTAAAGGATTATGAACAACGAGAGATTATGTGAAGTGTCACTGTGTGAAGTTTTGTGGAGTGATGCCTCTAAGACGTCAAATTTGAGGCGTGTTACATTTGTATCAGAGCAGGTCCTCTATCATAATATAGTGTGGTTCAAGGACGAACCATGCAAAAGTTGGTGGGCTTATAACTGCCTAAGCACACCAGAATAAGGGGGATCTACACATTTGTACAAGTGTGAGATTATACAATTGAGGATGACTTAAAAGAATTAATTGATACTACATATATCAACAAATACATCTACTTTTTGGTAGCTCGTTACTTAAAAATTCCACAGTTAAGTGTGCTTAGCTTGAGGTGATTTAGGATTGGGTGGCCTCTTGAAAAATTTTCCATAAAATGTATGAGTGAGAATAAAGTATGCTGAAAAGTCTTATGTTAGTTTGTGGGGTCTGTCGTTGATCCTAAAGGCAGAGGAGCATTTCAAAAAATGTTATCCATGAAGGGGCTTTGACTGGTGAAGGTTTCTAACTAAGATAAGTTATGTGAAATATTACTGCGTGAAGTGTTGTGAAGTAAAGTCATTGAAATATCAAATATAAAGGATGTAACACCTGGTAAGAGAAATAAGTTTCTCATTGTTTTGGCTTTTATAATAATCTCCCAAACACATTTTTTTATAGTATTGTGAATTTGGTGTTCTGAACTGTGTGCTCTAGAACATGGTGTTTCAAGTTGAGTGTTCTAGAATGTAACTTCTGGAATGATAATCTAAAAAAGACTCGTCGCAATAAGAATAATTTGGAAAATTTTAATAATTGATGGGTGCATGGTTAAAAAACCCAGTGTGGGAAGAAAAAGCCCGAACTAGTCAACGCTTCCAATAGATGGCTTAAGATAAATTGTGTACTATAATGAACTCGATGGTTTTGATGTTTACATGTTGAGAAAGGTAAAGTCTTGATCCATTTGACAACATGTTTACGTAGGTTAATTAGTCTGTTAAATTTATGGGTTGTATGAGTTTAGTTTGCTTTAAGGCTTTACTGTTGTCGTGTGAGTTTGATTTAAATCCAGACTACATGTTTATACACATAAAAATAAATGAAAGAATTTAATTAGAATAAAAAGATAAAAATGCGTTGATGTCGTGACTAAAAAAACAAAGCTTAAAGAATAACAAACAAAAAATTGTCATCACTCATGTAATTTCTTATTATTAAAAAAAACTAGTTTTTAACACCATTTAGTTTTTTTAAAAAAAAATAGGTCATATTTCATAATGTAAAGTAATTTTACACTTTTACTCAATAATTACATTCACGGTGTAAAGTAATTACATGAATGATAAATTTGTAAAATAATACAAATGATGATTTATGATTGATTGACTATATAAAAAATTTACACAGATAATGCATTTATGATCATTAAAGAATGTACTTGATCAAACATTTGAGAATCTTATAAGTTTCTTTAACCAATTTATAAGCTAGTTTGACTGAAATAAGATTGTTTAGTGTGAGTTCTTATTTTAGAAGCTTATTTTCATGAGCTAATTAAATATAAACTCTTAGCTTTTTCTTTCTCTTTTCTTTTTATTCTTGTTAATTTACTTGAAATATTTTTTACCCTTTTTAACTTAGAAATCATTTTTTTACATGTTATTCTTTCATTCTTATCATCAAATAAATAAATATGACATTAATCAACTATTTTTGCTAAACACTTTCAGTTTAATTAGTTTTTTTTTTGGTGTTGTAACTTTCAGTTTAATTAGTTGACTTATAAGCTTCTAGTTTTTTAATACCTAACTTATATCTTATAAGCTTTCAGCTAGCATATAACTTTCAACTACCTTATAAGTTAATTTCACCGAACACCTCCTAACTCTTAATTTTCTTTATCCAAGCTAGTGTAAAATAAATATTTTTTAATTTAATAAAAAGGTATAACTTTTTCCTATATGATCGTCTTTAAAGAGATAAAGTAATACTTTTGATTACGAACTTTGTTCCACAAGTATGTATCATCTTTAGCATTATAAAATTCCGATGGTAGAGAGATACAAATAAAGAGAGATTGAGTGATAAATTTTTTTAACCATTCAACATCCTTGTGTGTATCTCTCTCATACTAGAAATTTTCAATACGATAGAGAATACATACTTCTACTTCACTTGTACTAACAATATTTGATAAATAAATATTTAATAACTTCATTTGAATCGAAATCTATAAATTAAATGTTTCACACTTTTTTGGTATAATAGAAAATGAAATACCTAAAAATAAAAGAAAATTATATAAAATAAAAATCATAAATTTTTTTACAAAAATGGGTAATTTTTTCATAAAATAATTAAAAATGTGAGGAAAGGTAATTAAATGGTACCCAATAAAAGATCATTGATTTTAATCATCTTTTGTTATCCCCATCTTGCGGTTTATGAAGAAGAAAACTTGTGGTCATAAATTGTTGATTTGGTAAATACCACATATTTGAAATAGCAAAATTAAGTTAGTAAATGCTCCCATCCCCCCAAAATTGAGGTTGACCGAGTGTTAAGGTATATTTTTTTTAATGAAATCTTCCTGATTTTTTATTTCGTGGGAAGCAAAGCAAGTGAGAGAAACACATTCTTCTCTCTAAGCCTTTTGGCTCAGAATTCAAAAGCACCTGGTGAAGTTGGTAATTCATTCAAGGAGGACCTGCATTTAATTTTTCTACATGGCTTCTCATATTCGCAAGTAAATCTCACTTTTGGCATTCATCATCATTTTCTTTATGGAATTCCCTTGTCCACTTCCATTCATAACATGTATACATGATTGGCATCAACATTTTCTTTATGTAATTCTCTTGCCTTCTTCACGTTCATCCATCACCACACACAAGCATGTTTATTCTTATAGATCAAATTAGATTCATTTCTTGGTTTTTTGTATGCATTTCCTTTCTTGTGTAATTACATATTTGTTTTGTGACATATGAGCTTTTATATGAAATCTCTTTTGATATTTTTTGTTTTCGATTTTTTAATTTAATAAGAAGATATAACTTATTCCCACTTATTAGACTTTATAAAGATAAAATGATATTTTTAATCGTAATTTCATAATTAAGTAACAGATCAAACTTTGGTTCTTGATTAAGAAACACAAATAACAAATTTTGATTAGTTATTTGTTCAAGGAAAATTTTACTTTTCCTATTCCTTGAAATTAATTCTCAAGTGATTTTTACTTAACATGAAACATTATGAAATATTAGCAAATCTTATATCAATTAGACAATTTTCTCTTAAATATTTTATAATTTGTATTTGTTATAATTCATATATAACTAAAATGCTAATGTAACAGATAACGTATTTGTGAATGTGTATACCTAGTAACAAGACATGTTTTCATGAAAATGCCAAGTTATTATAACATTCTTTAATGCAAATATGATTACTTGTTTAACATGTGAGAAAATAGAACACAACCTTAAAAACATACAACACATAAAGAGATAAAGAAAAACAGTTTTAGCTAACATTTATTTGGTATATTAATTGATTTATGTTACATAATAATTAACATGTAAATCAAACTTCCCTTGCCTATCTCAAATCCTTGCTTCTAAATCATTGAATTGTATTAGCTTGATCAAATCTTCGTTACTTTGTTAATAGGAGAAGCTTTGAGAGGAACAGTATGGAGCCAAAGGTAGAACAAAAGCCCCCAAAGATCAAGCTAAGTAATTCCCCTGAGATAGATGTGGAAACCCTTAAGAAGAACTCACACATGCTTGTGTCACCAACATCTCAAAGCATAACTCGAAAAAATTCAAATGGAAGGCTGAATTGTCTATGCTCACCCACCACACATGTTGGCTCCTTTAGATGTCGACACCATCGATCTGCTGTAATGCGTCGTGGTAGGTCTATTGGCTCTAACCTTGCTGCATTAGGATCTGAAGCAGGCTCCATCAGTGACTCCCTCCAAGCTCAATAGCTTTCATTACAAGGAATAGGGTTGCACACATATATATACATGTGCATACACCTATACAAATCATCACCACCAATTGTTCAAAGTATTCATTATATGATTCCTTTAGTTTGTTAATGATATATATAATATGAAAATTTATTTGTTTTGAACAAACTTAACAGTTAACACCATGTTCAATTTATTTGTGTGGTGATTGATAATTTTATAGTTGGATCCTTATTTGTGTGAATTAAATTATGACATTGTTATAAAAGGAAGAAAAGTAGAGAGAAGAAACAAGACAGTATGAGATGGAGAAAAGAATCTGACTGGTGTATTATCTTTGGGGGAGGACTAACCTATTTATAAGTATATGTGGTAACTGAACAATTACACAATAAAGAGAATAATACATAACGGAAATATAAATGGTAATGATTGATAATGAATATTGGCACCCACTAATTAAGCCACTAATTATTATTCATAACAGACATGATAATATGAGTAAATTTTAACAAGATGACATTTATTTTTCATTGCAAGAAAGAATGTACAATCAAGGGATTATATTCTTTTAATTAATTATAAAAGCATGTCCTAATTTTTGTTTTTGTGAAATAACTATATAATAGGTTCAATTGGTTTTTTTATAAATAAAATTGTTGTATCTATGATATTTTTTAGAATTCAACATTACTTAATCCTTTCTTAATCTAATTTATCAATTTTGAACAAATTACAAAGGTAAAAACATTGACTCTTAAAATTTCTACTAACACATTAGTTAGTGAGTTAGACAACAAACCAAATAAGAAACAAGGAAAAATAAAGCTATATACAATAAAGATGCATGGAGCATTTGCTAAAAACAAATGCCAATGACCAATTAGATAAATAGTGAGAACATCTATTTATAAGAACTTAAGGAAATTTGTGTTAGAATAGTGGATTAAGTCTAACTCAACCTTATAAAACCGGCTTGTGCGATTACCCCTAAATAGGGTCTCCAGGTTCTGGATGCATGCAGAGCCCGAATCAATTCAAACACATACTATACTGCACAATATCTGCACTTTTCTAAGTATGAGGGCATTCAACTAATGAGATGGATAAAAACAGTCAGAAAGTTGTTATGAAATCCATACTATTAATCCTTTTTAATTTTAATTTTTTTTTAATTTTTAATTTTTTTTTAGAAAAGAACAGTTTTTTTTTATTACAAGCTAGAAAGAATAACTTTGGGCAAAATTACACAAAAGGGTATGTCACATTCTTTTTAAAATTTATCCAACCGCACGTCAAAAGAAAGCAAGCTATTTACAGAAAGCTATATATGGGATATTGGAAACCACAATCTTTTTTTTCTTTTCTTTTCTTTAAAGTGCATGATCGAAAATCTTGCAAGAATCTTGATGGCAAATATTTATCTGTTCGTAGAGCGAGATGATCGCCTACTTGGGCTTGGTACGTGGATAAATGGTGGGTGACCATTTTTAATGATCTAGGATTGACGGGACTTGAACTTTTAAAAAGTCATTCTTTTTAAAATTTATCCAACCGCACGTCAAAAGAAAGCAAGCTATTTACAGAAAGCTATATATGGGATATTGGAAACCACAATCTTTTTTTTCTTTTCTTTTCTTGAAAGTGCATGATCGAAAATCTTGCAAGAATCTTGATGGCAAATATTTATTTGTTCGTAGAGCGAGATGATCACCTACTTGGGCTTGGTACGTGGATAAATGGTGGGTGACCATTTTTAATGATCTAGGATTGACGGGACTTGAATTTTTAAAAAGTCATTCTTTTTAAAATTTATCCAACCGCACGTCAAAAGAAAGCAAGCTATTTACAGAAAGCTATATATGGGATATTGGAAACCACAATCTTTTTTTTCTTTTCTTTTCTTGAAAGTGCATGATCGAAAATCTTGCAAGAATCTTGATGGCAAATATTTATTTGTTCGTAGAGCGAGATGATCGCCTACTTGGGCTTGGTACGTGGATAAATGGTGAGTGACCCTTTTTAATGATCTAGGATTGACGGGACTTGAATTTTTAAAAAGGATTAATAGTATGGATTTCATAACGACTTTTTAAAAGTTCAAGTCCCGTCAATCCTAGATCATTAAAAAGGGTCACCCATCATTTATCCATGTACCAAGCCCAAGTAGGCGATCATCTCGCTCTACGAACAGATAAATATTTGCCATCAAGATTCTTGCAAGATTTTCGATCATGCACTTTCAAGAAAAGAAAAGAAAAAAAAGATTGTGGTTTCCAATATCCCATATATAGCTTTTTGTAAATAGCTTGCTTTCTTTTGACGTGCGGTTGGATAAATTTTAAAAAGAATGACTTTTTAAAAGTTCAAGTCCCGTCAATCCTAGATCATTAAAAAGGGTCACCCATCATTTATCCATGTACCAAGCCCAAGTAGGTGATCATCTCGCTCTACGAACAGAAAAATATTTGCCATCAAGATTCTTGCAAGATTTTCGATCATGCACTTTCAATAAAAGAAAAGAAAAAAAAGATTGTGGTTTCCAATATCCCATATATAGCTTTTTGTAAATAGCTTGCTTTCTTTTGACGTGCGGTTGGATAAATTTTAAAAAGAATGACTTTTTAAAAATTCAAGTCCCGTCAATCCTAGATCATTAAAAATGGTCACCCACCATTTATCCACGTACCAAGCCCAAGTAGGTGATCATCTCGCTCTACGAACAGATAAATATTTGCCATCAAGATTCTTGCAAGATTTTCGATCATGCACTTTCAAGAAAAGAAAAGAAAAAAAAGATTGTGGTTTCCAATATCCCATATATAGCTTTCTGTAAATAGCTTGCTTTCTTTTGACGTGCGGTTGGATAAATTTTAAAAAGAATGACTTTTTAAAAGTTCAAGTCCCGTCAATCCTAGATCATTAAAAAGGGTCACCCATCATTTATCCATGTACCAAGCCCAAGTAGGCGATCATCTCGCTCTACGAACAGATAAATATTTGCCATCAAGATTCTTGCAAGATTTTCGATCATGCACTTTCAAGAAAAGAAAAGAAAAAAAAGATTGTGGTTTCCAATATCCCATATATAGCTTTCTGTAAATAGCTTGCTTTCTTTTGACGTGCGGTTGGATAAATTTTAAAAAGAATGACTTTTTAAAAGTTCAAGTCCCGTCAATCCTAGATCATTAAAAATGGTCACCCACCATTTATCCACGTACCAAGCCCAAGTAGGCGATCATCTCGCTCTACGAACAGATAAATATTTGCCATCAAGATTCTTGCAAGATTTTCGATCATGCACTTTCAAGAAAAGAAAAGAAAAAAAAGATTGTGGTTTCCAATATCCCATATATAGCTTTCTGTAAATAGCTTGCTTTCTTTTGACGTGCGGTTGGATAAATTTTAAAAAGAATGACTTTTTAAAAGTTCAAGTCCCGTCAATCCTAGATCATTAAAAATGGTCACCCACCATTTATCCACGTACCAAGCCCAAGTAGGCGATCATCTCGCTCTACGAACAGATAAATATTTGCCATCAAGATTCTTGCAAGATTTTCGATCATGCACTTTCAAGAAAAGAAAAGAAAAAAAAGATTGTGGTTTCCAATATCCCATATATAGCTTTCTGTAAATAGCTTGCTTTCTTTTGACGTGCGGTTGGATAAATTTTAAAAAGAATGACTTTTTAAAAATTCAAGTCCCGTCAATCCTAGATCATTAAAAATGGTCACCCACCATTTATCCACGTACCAAGCCCAAGTAGGCGATCATCTCGCTCTACGAACAGATAAATATTTGCCATCAAGATTCTTGCAAGATTTTCGATCATGCACTTTCAAGAAAAGAAAAGAAAAAAAAGATTGTGGTTTCCAATATCCCATATATAGCTTTCTGTAAATAGCTTGCTTTCTTTTGACGTGCGGTTGGATAAATTTTAAAAAGAATGACTTTTTAAAAATTCAAGTCCCGTCAATCCTAGATCATTAAAAATGGTCACCCACCATTTATCCACGTACCAAGCCCAAGTAGGCGATCATCTCGCTCTACGAACAGATAAATATTTGCCATCAAGATTCTTGCAAGATTTTCGATCATGCACTTTCAAGAAAAGAAAAGAAAAAAAAGATTGTGATTTCCAATATCCCATATATAGCTTTCTGTAAATAGCTTGCTTTCTTTTGACATGCGGTTGGATAAATTTTAAAAAGAATGACTTTTTAAAAATTCAAGTCCCGTCAATCCTAGATCATTAAAAATGGTCACCCACCATTTATCCACGTACCAAGCCCAAGTAGGCGATCATCTCGCTCTACGAACAGATAAATATTTGCCATCAAGATTCTTGCAAGATTTTCGATCATGCACTTTCAGGAAAAGAAAAGAAAAAAAAGATTGTGGTTTCCAATATCCCATATATAGCTTTCTGTAAATAGCTTGCTTTCTTTTGACGTGCGGTTGGATAAATTTTAAAAAGAATGTGACATACCCTTTTGTGTAATTTTGCCCAAAGTTATTCTTTCTAGCTTGTAATAAAAAAATAATTGTTCTTTTCTAAAAAAAATTAAAATTAAAATTAAAAAGGATTAATATAGTATGGATTTCATAATGAATTTCTGACTGCTTTTGTCCATCTCATTAGTTGAATGCCCTCATACTTAGAAAAGTGCAGATATTGTGCATTATAATATGTGTTTGAATTGATTTGGGCTCCTGCATGCATCCAGAACCTGGAGACTCTATTTAGGGATAATCACACAAGCCGATTTTGTAGGATTGAATTAGACTCAAATCTACTATTCTAACAATTTGATCACATTATTGACATTAAAAATTGTTTGTCCTATATCTAACCAATAACAGGATTTTAATTTTGAAGGCGAGGAATGATAATGTTGGCACATGTTACTTTTAAATAAACAACCCATGTCCTTTTTTCTTCCAAAAAAAACTCTTTAAAACAGACGAATTAAATATAATAATTTTAGAATACCTAATACTGAAAATTTAACATTTTCTAAAGAGATCGAAGATTCAAGTTGTACTCGGGGCTGTTATACTAATACCTACAATAATGCAAGTAATATCAGGAACACAATGCATTCAAGAAACAATTCATGCATTGGCTTTCGCAATGACCATATGATAAATACCATCAAAGAAAATAGTCACTAACGTTCAACTACTTAATCATGCATGTATGATGTATCTACTTTACACGGTTAAGTATTGAACATTACAATTACCTCACCATGTACTTTTCTCTTCTTCTATTACCTTTGTAGGTTAAGATCACGGAACCTATTGGTGATATGGACTTTGTATATATACGCAAATAATAGTTCAAAGAAAAGCAATTTCACTTCATAATTGTAAATGTAATGACCTTTCTTCATCCCTACAAACTACAAACACTTATCCTCCTGTGCTTCTTTTTAGTTTTGGAAATTCTATATAAATTTGATTTTTAAAAATATTAATTAAATTTGAATATGTTTTTAGTACCTACAAAATGAACAATTTTTAATTTTGGCCCTTGTGATTTTTTTTTCTTCATTCTTCTGAAATTTAAAACTATGTTTTTAGCCTCTATTATTATGTTATCATTGTTAACTATTTATGTATTTATTAGAAAGTCAAGTGATCATCCCAAGTAATATTCATAATTGTGTGATACTTTGTCAGCATATGACACTTTTAAAAAAATTATAGATTCTTAAAACAAATGTTATTTATATATTTATATATGATCAACAGTAAACAAAAATAATGACTTAAATTTTAGAGGATAGAAATAAAAGAAAAATATTTTATAGGAATCAAAACTAATTTTTATTTATTTTACAAGGATCAAAAATAATTTTACAAATTTTAGAAGCATGAAAAATAAAGAAAAAAAAATTATAAGAACCAAAATCAAAACTTGTAATTTGCACATATTATAAGGAGTAAAAACATATTTAAACTTATAAATTATTGTTTAACAAAAAAATTAATATTAAATCATTTTACTTTATATAATAACTTTATTTTATTTTTTAGTCTCATCCTCAATAAACATAGAAATAGAACACTAATAAAAGAACATAAAAATAGATTAATGAGTCACTAATTAAGTATACATTCAAGTCGATTTAGTTTCATCTAACCTCAACAATGAAATGTTTAGTAATTCATAAACAAATATAGAACAAAAATCCATCATAAATGGAGAAGGATGAAGAAAAGGCAACAAGAGAGCTCCAACTATCACTTCAGTCTCTAAATCTTTTCTTAGGTCAGAATTTGTGAAGTGTATTATATGAGACAACATCTTGAAATTTATTTTATGATATAATGTTAAAATAAAAATATTAAGGCTAAAATAATAATTTGGTCCCTTATAATATTTTAAAGTTTTAATTTAGTCTCACTTTAATTTTTGGTTTCAATTTGGTCCCCAATAATTTAAATCACTGCAATGTTGGATCTTCCGTCCAAATTTCTTAAACGGAATTAACTATTGACCACGTGGATGCCACGTAGATGCATAGGTGGCAAGGTCCCATGTGCTCCTCCTCCTCCTTTTTTAATGTACCTGGAACGGCCTGTTCTAAAACCAGAACGGGCCATTCTGGTTCCAGAACACCAACCACAAACGGTCAATGATTATAGTTCACGCCCGTGATTCTAAATCACGGTTGTGATTCGTGCAAAGAAAAAAAACCCAAGATACAAAGCATTTCAAACACTGGATTTGGTAATATTGTCAATGGGGGATTGATAACTTCAATTGCTAAATATTTGGGCTATACACCATTTCTGGACCAATTGCAGGATATAAGAGCTCCTAGAAGTATTAATTATAATATTTGTTATGCAATGCAGTGTATCACTAAGGACAATGGTGACATGTTTTATTTCATTGTTAGCCAAACTGGATGTGAACCACTTACTACCAAATCAGCGGCATTATACAGTCAAGGATGAAATGACATGGTTTTCTTTCCCTCCTCAGTAATTTCTTGAACTTTCTTAGTGTATGTTATGTTATAAATTTTTGTTTTCAGTCTCTGAACCATATATTTCAGTCTTTGAATTTATGTTATGTTATGAATTTTTTTTTTCAATCTTTGAACCACATTGCTGCATTTTGTTGAACGTATGTATCTGTTTGGCATTCTGGAACGACCCGTTCTAGTTGCACTTGTTGTGTGTTAAATAATGCATCTGGAACGTCTCGTTCCAGATGAAAATTTAACACACGACGAGTGCAAGCAAAACTGGTCGTTCTAATTTCAGACGGGACGTTCCAGATGCATTAAAGAAGGAGGAGGACATGAGACCTTATCACCTATGCATCTACGTGGCATCCACGTGGCCAAAAGTTAACTCCGTTTAAGAAATTTGGATGGAAGGTCCGACATTGCAGTGATTTAAATTATTAGAGACTAAATTGAAACCAAAAATTAATGTGAGACTAAATTGAAACTTTAAAATATTATAAGAGACCAAATTAGTATTTTAACCAAATATTAATTATTTAATTAATTTTTAAAATTTGAATTTATTTTAATTATGGTTTTTTAAAAAGATTTTAAAATGAAACAACATCTTGTAAGTGTTATAACATATGAATTTCACTCTATATCATAATTGAAATTTTATCCCCCAACTATATACTCCTAATTTTATTTACCTTTTACTTTTCATCTCTTTTATTTTATGTTTTAATTTTAAAAAGATGTAGGCCTGATTAGAAAATTTTCTCCATAAATGCTTCTAAACGAAAAAATATGAAGGAGAAAATAAAGAACTTTTTTCATGAGATAAAATTGACTTGGATATAAAAATATAATTTGGAAATACTAATATGAAAAAAAAATCTATAAATTAGTCATGCTTGAGTTAATTTTAGTTTTTGGATGAGCTTATTTCATTTTTTTTTTCTCATTTTTTCTCATATAAGTACTTACAGAAAAATTTATCTAAACATGTATAAAAATATTAGCATGATGGCAATAGTTTGGATAAAAAAATCAAATTTATTTAATATACAATTTACTGCATGTTTAAGAGATAATCTCCACACACATACAATAATATCAACAATTATCAAACCCAATGGTTAGAAAGAGAAGGAAAAAAAAAAGATTAATCTATAAATATTTTTAACATAATTCTTAGAATCAAATCCTTATTAAAGAAAATTAATTATTTCATATCTTTATTAGATGAATCACATTAAATCTAATAAATGAATATACTTTCTTGAGATTAAATATATTTTTAATTTCTAAATATTTTTAATTTTACTTTAATTTCCTAAAAAATAATGGATATTAGTTCCGAAACTCTTATTTTGTTAATATTTTTTGTCTCTATTATTAAGTACCATCGTTAAGTGAATATGTGACAGTCATATTAGTAGTCACGTGAATTGTCACACCATTAATAAATTTTATGTAACAATCACATGTAATTTTTTTATACATTATGTTTGTAGTCTTTTGTTTGTTCACAAAACTCACTTTTAATCCTTCAACTATTTTTTATTAGTCTTAGATTCTTAGTCCATCATCTTTTCATGAAAATCCTTTTTAGTCTTTGAATAACTTTTTGATTGGTTTTAGTACCTCGTTTATTATTACATCGACAATTACTTAACTTAGTTCCTCAACAAGTGAATTATTAAGTAATAATGTGATGATCATGTAACTTACCATGTGAATTACTAGTTTGATGGAGCAAATATGATAAAATTGTGCTAATTTGAGATATTTTCTAACATTTCAAACCAATAACATTTTATCATATGTCTATTATGTCAAATTAGTAGTTTACATAAGTCACATGGTTATCAAATCATCGTTTAATGATAATACCCGATAAAAAAGGTTAAAAACAATGATGTACAATAAATGAAAGACTAAGATCAATCTAAAAATTAAAAGTGAATCTCATGAAATATGAGAGACTAAGATTGTTTAAAAAAAAATTGTTGAATAACTAAAAATAAATTTCGTAAAATATGAGACTAAAAACATAATTTACAAAACAAAATTACATGTAGCAAAGTCAAACTTATTGATTATGTGATAGGTGACATGACTACCAACATGATTATCATGTCATTATACAATAGTGATACTTGAGTACAAGAATTGAAAATATTAAGAGAAAAATTTAGAGATTATAATTAGTTAAATTTTTATTTAGAAACCAAAAATGAAATTCAAAACAAAAATAAAACTAACATATATTTAACTTTTTATGAGGTGTAAATTTTCTATTAATTATGTGTAAGAATGAGATTGAATTTGAAAATATATTATGATAAAGTTATATTAGTAAGAATATATAACTAAATGAGATTATAAGATATTTATGCATTATCCATTTAAAAATAATTAAACTTGGTTCTGAATTTAGAAAGTATTGGTATATTAATTTCTAAAATCAATAAATTGTCAAACAAATCTTTAAAACATCTTAATAAGTCTTTAAAATTAACTATTTATTATTAAATTAATTTATATATATATAATATTTTCATTTTAATAAAAAAAATATTTTAAATTATTATGAATGCGAATTTATACAATTAAAATGTATTTTCAAATTCTTAATCTTAAAAATTAATATTACAAGGCTTTCGAAATTTAG
Source organism: Cajanus cajan (assembly GCF_000230855.2). NCBI lineage: Eukaryota > Viridiplantae > Streptophyta > Magnoliopsida > Fabales > Fabaceae > Cajanus > Cajanus cajan. The sequence continues at coordinate 60,946,191 of NC_138518.1, forward strand.
GAATAATTTAACTGTTTACTCTAAAGATACACAAAAAAGTTTAGTAGCAGTATAATTTAGGGTAAGTATATGATAATATGATAATAATATTAATAAAATAAAATATGAAATAAAGATGTGGTTGGAGTTTGTAAGGTTTCTTGTGAATTAGGACCAATTCGGTTCTTCTCTCTATCGTCTTCTTCCCTTCTTCCATTAGGGTTTCCTCTTCGCACCTTTAGCCCCCAATTTCGCAATCCCTCCATACTTTCTTCTTCTGACAACCTGCGAATTCGAAAGACTTCGACGGCTCCGCCTCATACGGTACAATATTTTGCCCCTTTCTGTGATATCACCGTAAAGGTTCAATTTTGATGCTTTTTTTGGCTACCCTTTATGGTTGGTTGTGTTGTAAAATCTCCGGTTCAGTTTCAGTTGAAATTTTTATTTTATTTTATTCATAACCCCATTGAAAACACCGCAGTTTTGCTCTTATAATGTTTGTGTTTGTCTTGAGTTGCATAATTATATTTTTTAATTGTGTTGGAAGATGTTGTGAGTTTGAGTTTGAAGAAATAGGTTTAAGGGGTTTCGTACTTGTGGCATAGGAAAAGAATTTCAAATATGCTGAGGCCAATTCTGTTTGAATATGTTATTTGAGCTTGCAATATGATATAGGGTTTTAATTTTTGATGCACTATCAGCATAAAATAATTTTATATTATCATTCAATTTAAACCCTGTATAATCCAGTCTTGACTCTCTTTTTTTTTTTTTTTTTTTGGTTGGTCTTTTACAATCATCTTGGAAGTTTGTTGGAGACTTAGGTATGACAATCCTTGATTGGGTGTTGTCTTTTTTTCGATACCCTTTGTTGTACAATTTTTTCCGCCTTATGATATTGGTTAATGATATTATCTTTATTTTCTTAAGTTAATTTTCTAAAGTTAATTTTTGTTTTATTGTCAGTTCTCTTCCTGTCTAGTTATCAATGTTGGCTACTAGTGCAGTGGCATCTTTGCCCAAATTACCACCAGGTACTGATCATTTCTGACTTTTTTTGCATTTCAGTTTAAACTGAGACATTGTCTTTAGATATAGGATTATGAGTTAAGAAAATTACAGTTGCTCATCACTTTTATTTTGCATCAGCATCACAATACCTTCTCAGAGAAATCCTTGGAGCAATATTTTTGATGAATAGTTGGTATCTCGTTTTAGTTTATAAGCTTGTGAGAACTTGGTAACAGAAGTTTTCAGTTGTGGTGATTTCACCAACAAACTCTGAATTTCGATTGACCAATCCCTGGAAACAAATTTAATGCATGCTTCATTGCTTTATGATCCAAGGATAAGCATATCCATGTTTGGAATCTCTTGTTTTTATCCCATCCATCAGCAAGTATGATGATATTAATGATGATCCTACACGTAATTCATGTGTATCTCATGGGTGGTTTTAAAAAAACCCTCGTGAATTAACTTGGGTTATGGGTGGAACCAAATTGGTTATTGGGCTGTAAAAATTGTATCAAGTGTACCCAAAGCTATTCCTGTTATAGGATCATCTTTTTGCCTTTGAAAATTTAAATCTAATTTATTGATTGCCTGAGGGATTGGATTCAGTATGAGGTGAAGGTTTATGCTGTCCCATTGTGCACATTGGTGTAAAATCGACTGCTTTCATACACAATTTTAGATGAAAAATGCTTTCATATGCATTTTTTTCTCTCTATTTTTACGGGGTTACAGTAATCAATGTATCCCTCTCCATTCCCTAATGCCATTCTATTTTTTCCTACTAAAGGTGGGATTGATCCAAAGTCCTTGTACAGTTGTAGTCTCCAAAATGATTGAAAAGTTAATTCAATTTTCTACATTTCATGATAGTAAAGTGGTTGTATTTTATTGTAACAGTGAGAAGAGGTGGCCACCGCATTGAAGAGAATGTCATTACGACGTGTAGGTTACCAAGACCATTACAGACAATCAATAATTCAATATCTTCAAGTTGTACGCAGTTTCCATTTGGCACAAGAGCTCATTCTATTCGGACAGCAACTATAATATGTGCTGCAGCTTTGGTAATGTTCTTTACTGTCTCAAGTTCATATTTGATGCTTTCCTTACCTCACATTCAAGTAGTATATTAGTTTCCTAACTTCGAATACATTTTTCATATTGATATTGATTATACCACTTAAAGAAAACTTCATTAGAGACAAATTTTCTTTGATGGTCATTTAGGACATTTTGGAGACCTGAAAGGAATGACTGGAAAAGTTCATATTGTATATTGATTTTGACTTGTGGCATACTGCTTTAAGGCATTAAATGTCATACTTAATGTGCATCCAAGATTTACATGTTTTGATGTGTTATCTATGTTTTCTGTCTAAATCTTTCTAGGCTGCCTTGTGGTTAGGCATGGCAACGGGGGCGGGGCGGGAGCGGGTTTTACGTTCCCCGCCCCCGCCCCCGCAAATTTAAATTGCCCCCGCCCTCGTCCCCAATATCCGCCGAGGGTAAAATTTGGGTACCCATCCCCGCCCCTGGCGGGGTTCGGGTTTTCCCGGCCTGCCCCTGTTCTTATTTTTTTTAATTTTTTTCTTTTAAATAAATATGAACAAATTTAAAAAAAGAAAAGTAAAATAATATAAATTTTTACATATAAATATTTCTAATTTTGGTTTATATATACATAAAAATAATTTTTTATATTATTAAGCGGGGACGGGACAGGGGCGGGGCGGGTATTAACATTCCCGTTCCCGCCCCCGCTCCCGATTTTATCAATCGGGGAAAACCCGAACCCGATAAACACAGGTTTTCCCCATCCAAATCGGGGTGGGTTCGGGCGGGTACCCACGGAGGCGGGTTAGATTGTCATGCCTACTTGTGGTCACGTACCTTGCAGACATTTTTCATGCTATTATTTTCCCCAAATATTTAGAATTGAACACATGTTCTAAATAATTAAAAAAATACAATACTCTCTTTACTAATCTCCTTGACATATGCAGAATGCAAGATGTGGTGCAGAGCAAACTCAAACTGTTACTCGCCAGGCTCCTACAATTACTCATGTTCCTGGTAAATGCTGATGACCAACATTATTGATTTGTTAAGTGTGCGTTTGGTTTACCATTTGGAAGGTGTTAAACAGACTTTCATTTGTTCCAATGCACAAATTTAGAAGCAACTCTTTTGTCTCATTGGAGTGAACGTTTGTTACACTGAACTTAACTTTTTTTACAAACACACCCTAAGTCCTTTTAGTCAGGGCATTTCCCTTGTTGCAATTTTCCTGTGTTCCATTTGTTGGAATGATTTGTCCATTTTTAACAAATAATTAAGTACCTATTGTTCATTCTAAAAGAAGTACCCTCAAACAAGGAAAACTGAGCAAGTTCTTCAGAAAAAAGTTGGCTTCATTTTTCTGTTTTACTCATGAAAACCTTATGAAACATATCAATGTTATTTGTTACATATAGACTCTTCCAAAACATATTTTAGATTACACATCATGGTTTTCAATTCAATTTTCAGGCAAGGAGAAGTCACCACAACTTGACGACGGTGGAACTGGATTTCCGCCTCGTGACGACGACGATGGTGGAGGTGGAGGAGGTGGGGGTGGAGGCAACTGGTCTGGTGGATTTTTCTTTTTTGGGTTTCTTGCTTTCCTTGGCTTCTTAAAGGATAAGGAAAGTGAAGACACATACAGGGATAACCGAAGAAGGTGAAGAATTGGCCACCACCAAAAATGCATGCTTTGCTTGAAGTATTTTGCTGCTTCATTCTTTAATTTCCTCTCTCATATAATCATATTGGGGTCGAGTGAGGTTCTGTGCTTGCCTAAGATGATGTAATGCGCAGAATTTTTGTATTTTAGAAATTAAACAGCACTTGAAACTTTAGTATGGAAGGAAATATCGTAATAATTAGTATCATATTACTTACAAGTTACATCTGTATGTGTTTAATCTCGGTGTTACTATAGTAGTTAAGCCTTTTGACTTGGATGTTACAAATTAGAATGATAATTAGATGGAACACTATGGGCCACCATAAACTAGGAAATGCTCTTTACCTCGTTTGTCTATGTTGACTTATATTATATTAGAAAGCAGCTCATTTCTCAGCGGGAATTTTAGTAATAAATGCTCTTTCATTTAATTCAAATTATATTTTTAATGAATCCTTTTACTTTTAATATCAAGTTCTAGGAGGTAATTTAAGAAATTGGGTTATTTTTTAAATGAGAATAGTGTAACTAAATGTTAAAAGTAATTTTTTAAGATATCGTGATTTATTTAATTACTTTTTGCTTATATTCATAATTGAAAGGAGTACTCTTTAATTTTTTAAAAACTATGTCGTTTATTGATGGTTTAAACTCACTGAGACTTATAATATTTAGGTTTAGGATCTTATTTCCTATCACTTATTGAATCACCTCTTCTATTTAATTAATTCATTTGAGATATTATAGTAATTTAATGTAGGGTTTTTTAAAATCTTATTAATACTCAGTTCATTTCTCTCCTCACAAGAATTCATAATTGCTCGCAAGTTTTTTCTCATTCTTCTCATCTCTTCTACTTATGATACATTTTCAGAGAACATCTTTAAACTTCTTATTTTTATCTTCTATAATTGTTTCTATATTCGATGATCATATGCTATAATGGCATCAGCAATTAGAGGAGACGTGCTAAAAGAAAAGAGTTTGGAGATGTTCTACCGAGTGAAAATGGATTCTACGTATGTAAGAGGAGAGAAAGTAAACCCTTACCACATTTATGAATTCTTAAGAGATGAGATAGGAGGGGGAAATGAGGGTTTTTTTTTTTCATACACAGTCTCAAAGTTCACAATTAAGAACTATAATATAATTTTTTTATCAATTTATAATCAAATATTAAATTAATATATCTCAAATGAATTGATTAAATAAGAGAGGTGATTGATTAAGTGGTTTATTATAATGTTGATTTATGAGTCAATACACGACTCCTAAAAAAAGATAAACAATTCATTACTTAAATAAGATCTAGATGTAATTGTCCTAACTATATGAGAAGTGAATATATTTGTCTCAAATAATAATAACAATAAATTTAATTTGCATGCATGAGTTGTTAATATAAATTGTTATATTTATATTATCAATTAATTAAGGAAAAATTACACTTCTGTCTCCTAAAGTCTATTTAAATAACACATCTTTTCTCTGTTTTTTAAAAATTACTCACCGTCTTTAGAATAAAGTCATTAGTTAAAGTGAGAAAATGAGAAAAATTAAAAATCAATTCATATTCTGCCTGTTATATATATATATGTCTATCTTTCATTTTTAAATTACGTACAATACTATATTTTTTTATAAAAAAAATTATTGTTCTTCAATTTTAAAAATAATTTTTCAGCTTATTCATTGAAGTTTGCATATTTTTTAAATCACAATATACATGATATTTATAATATAATTTAAGAGTTAAAATTGAATGAGATCAAATTTGATACAATTGTTGACACTAGTATTAACAAATTGTTTTCTCTTAACAATGCACAAATAGTGTTAAATGTTGCAGCAAAAATAACTAGTTCAACTACTAACCACTGTTAAATCTCATAAAAAATGGGATTTTATTGCAATAGTTGATGTTGACTATGCATCCAAAGAAGAACATGAGGATTTTCTCCCTCATGTGCCTAAGCATAAACTACTGTTAAATCTCATAAAAAATGGGATTTAAGTTTGGTCCGCTCACCTGTATTTCTATTTTCCTTACTATTTGAGTATATGATATGTAATATATGATAGTTGTGAGGCGGGGTGCTAACCTAATTAGGATCCTCCCTCACCTAGTGATACTAGTAGCACATCCATCTTTTTTCAAAAGAAATTATATAAGATTATGTACTATTTAGATAAATAAATAAATAAGGTTAATACTCACTTAAAAATTTAAAAATATGTATATCATTTAAATAAATAAATAAATAAAACTTTAAAGGTGGTATGGACAATTTTCTGATTAATCAAATATCACTCCATCAATCAGATTTTTGCACATACTTGGGGGTGTTGGTTGATTTTATCTATTAAAACATTTAGTACTACAATAATTTTATTGTGTAGTTATACTAGCATGAGAGTAAAGACCAGTATGCTCAATATATATTCCATGCTGATTTTTTTCTTTTTTTTTGCTACACATAAAATTTTGGGATTAACTTAAGATTACCAAACATAAGAACTAATGATAACAACTTTTAAAGTTTAGGGAGTTATAGCAACTTATACAATTTCAAGATTATCATGATAATAAATTGTAAAATTTATGAGCTATAATATCATTTTGTCACGTTTGATCTTCAATAAGTATACGTGGCCTACATGTGGCAAATAAGTAACATGCCACGTCACTGTTTCACTAAACAATTAAAATTGGGTTAACTACAAAGGTTACCCTAACTAATACATTTCAAGTCCAACAATTTATTTGAATTTATTTTACATTTTTTTCTAATTTTAGAAACTATTAACGTCTCGGAGTTAAATGCGAGTTCCATATTACCTACCTTTCATTTATTAAACACAAGTGTCAACATGATTACTCTCTTGATTCTGCCTTGGTTTTAAAATTTGTACAACACATTACGTGAGAAGTTATTCATGCAATCCCCAACTATTTGTTATTGATTCGTCCAACTATAACATCTGACGAAATATAGATTTGAGAAAATTAACTTAATAATTGTTTGCATCATTTAATACAAAAATCATTCAAAATGTATTTCAAAAATAATTATTAACTTAAATGTAATTTTCGTCTCTCAAATTTTAGATAATATTATTTTTAGTCCTTCAAATTTAAATATTATTTTTAATTTTTATAGTTATCAAAATTATTGTTTGTATCTTATTTACCAATAACATATATATAAGTAATTGATTGAGATAATTATACAATATTAACTATAATATTTACTATATTTAATATAATAGTTTCATTAACAAAGACATCAATAAATAAATTTTATATAATAATATTTAACAAATTTTCTAACAAAATTTAAATATAAGAATTATAACAAATTTTTTCAATAAAATAAAAGGATTACAAAAAATTTCTTTTAAAATTATAAGAAATAAAAACATCAATTTTAAATTTAAAAACTAAAAATAAATTTACAATTTAAGAAACTTAAAACATATTTAAATCATCATTATTATATAAATATTCTTTTCAAAACAAAAAAGCATCATTTTTTATAAATATATTCGAGAAACAATCACTTGATAATAAATATCACATCATTCTTGATAAATAACGATTATAAAGGTGTATTAAATTATGGAACAATTGAAATGTACAAATTATTAAATTTCTTTTATTCAGTCAAAGGCGGAACGAACTCACCCTAAGATAACCCACAAAAAGGAGGGATAATTTGAAAAAACACATTGTCACATTTAAACAATAACTAGGAACTATTTTTTGTTAAAAATTATAAAATTATTTATTGAATCCATAGCTTAAGAAAATTTATAACCATGCTACCCATCCACCAAGAGTCCTCCAACTTGTTACAACCTAATTTTAAAAAAAATTTATAAATATTCCTTCTTAACTTGCCATTGATTTTCCCCTATACATTTCCAGTAACCTACCAAGTTATCCAAAAATATATAATTAAAAAAAAAAAAAAAAAAGCCATAAATTTCATACTTCGCGTAATGGGTCGTAAATGCATATAAGATTTCAAAACTTGTCGTTAGTAACTAGGTCTTAAAGGCATTTTTTGTTATTAACATCCCTTCCCTTTCTTTGGATTATACACAAAAAATTTCTCCAGAATAACAGTATTTACCATGGTGCTATTCTGACCACCCCGCCCTCAATATAAGAACTAGGCTGTGCTATTTTAATATAGTGGCAGGAAAAAATCAAAGATAAGCATCATGGTTTTTCTAAGGTAATACAAAACGAGGAAAAGATAAACAAAATATTCTAAGCATCAAAACCCCTGTGTACATGACCACTGCTTATCTTGTTGGCCTAGTCCATGTTGTCTCCGACGTGATGGTATTACCATAATAAACCTGCTTTGAGCTATTGTCCCAGTAAACCTGAGGTAAGTAAAAATTGAAATAGAATCAAAATGTCATCATATAATATCATTACAAACAATTTCATACTCCCTCTATTTTTATTATAAGTAAAAAAAAAAAACTATTTTTTCTTAAATATACGCAAATTTCAATTTCTTGTCTCATTTAATGATACTTTCCTTATAATATCCTATCTTTAATGCATGATCTTTAAGTAGGCACTACTTCTGATATTTATAACAAGGACAATATAGAAAATATGTTATGGAATTAGTAAAATTTCATACAGATAACTAATTTCCTTAGTTTGCATAAAATCAGCTTTTTTAAAAAAGAAAGATAAATTGTAAACTACCTTGTTGCATACAACACAGCGCTGTTGAATTTTACATTATTCATTAAAATAATAGAAATTTTTAAAAAAGGAATAAAAATGTATAAATCCTTAAAAATAAAAGATATATCAATAATTATAGATTTGTTTATATTTAATGCAAATAATTAATAATTTCATGCTGCAACGATCGTAATTTACATCGCAACAACCGTCAACCGCAACTTAAAACCATGTTTACTAGTATTGAGAAAATGAAAAAAACTCTAAAGTGGTCACAACAAATTAGCTTTGTTAAATAAGAAAGATAAATTGTGTAGTCAGAAATCTTTTCGAGCTATCCTCCTTAAAAGTTTTGCTTATAAATGAGGTTTTCTTCTTCACAAAAAGCAAATTAGAAAGGACCCTGAAAACACACCTGCCAATTAGCTGGGAGACCGATAGAGAGTTCACTCAAATTTGGCTGCTGCTGGTTACTCTCAATTGCATCTTGTGGTGTACTAACAGATTCACTTGCTGCTTTTGCTCTCTTGCGTTTGACCTTCTCTCGCCTTAATAAAACAAGAAATCTAATTATTGTGTGTAAACTGGATAACGGGTGGATGTGAAATTAAAGGTTTCTGCAGTCCCATACCAATCACCTCCTAGAGGCTGAAAATTAGCGTTGTCTTTGGCCTCTCCACTTGCAATTTGCTTGGCATGCCAATCCTAAAAGCGAAGGAACTTGATAAACAAAAATTTGGAAAACGGCAATATTATATTTAGTTATGCTCCACATGCAAACCTCTATTTCCCTTTGGCGCTTTCTTTCTAACGCCTCATACACACTATCAGGTTCTTCCTCTTCTTCAAGCATCTCCTCTTTAGCTGCCTTCCACTGATAAAAATAAATAACAGAAACAATGCAAAAAGGTCAAATATTAGAAACAAAGATCAATTCCACATTGAATAGGAAATAGTCTACAGTATGAAATCCAAAAAATACTAGAAAATTTTAATATTTCTATTTATTTAAAATAAATAAATAAAAATTAAATAAATATAAAATAAATAAATAACTACCTTATCTACCAAACTTGAAACCTTCTTATTAGACTTTAAAGAGGATCCAACTGCAACTGCTCGCTTCCTAGTGCGTACAACTGAGAACAAGGAGGGGGAAGTTGAGTAATCAGAGTGTCAGGGATCTTTTTATCATGTAGTTTCACAAGGGCATGAACAGCATTCAACAATTACATTTAAAATTTAAATGGATGAAAAAATATAAGCAATTACGAAGCGTGTATGCAGATGTTTGAGAAATAAATATATCATAATCAATAGATACCGACATTCAACACAAGAAATGCATTGTTATACAGCAAACTAAATAAAAATTTCATCCATGAATTAACCACACCACCCATATATGGAAAGGCAAGCTAACAAATAAACCACTAATATTACAGGATCAGCACATCTCAGGCAGGGGGGAAGAAGGTTCAACCAACAATACAAAGTAATTGTAATAGAATATGATCAATTCTGAAAGACATAATACTGAACAACCTAGGAATATATGTCCTAGAACCCTCGAATGCCAACAAGGCCAATGTCTCCCTCAACTTTACCAGCTAAATTTGAAACAGGATCACCCAACCAGTAACACTAGACATACATAAGCATATGTACCTTTTGTTTGGGCTTTAGAAACTACTGATGGGGCACTAATTTCTGCAGCAGATTCAGCAGCAGCTGCAGGCAACGAAACACCTTCATCAACAGAAACAGTTGCAGGTGCATGCATGCTACATGAGGTGGACGGAACATCACTTGATGCCCAATCAACCCCACCAACACCAGAATCAATAATATTAGCAGGTATGGACTTTGAAGCAGCTCCTGAAAGTTTTAAATAAACCAAGTTGATTTTAAAAAAATGTTGAAATAACTCAGCCAGAAAAGAATATTTATAGTAAATAAAAAATTAGAAATTACTTCACTACTGATATAAGTACCAACACAAACATACCATCTTGAACTGCATAATAAGCAACAGAGTCAGTTGGATTCATCATAACTTGAGGATTTTCACTATACATGTTAGCAACTGCACTATTATAGTAGATCTGTGGCGGTTGCATAGCAATTTGTCCGTATATATTACTGATTGGGACTTCAGCAGCTGTCTGCCCATAATATTCAGCAGCAGCACCAGGATAAGATAGACTATATTGAGTGTAGGAAAGGGGCTGCCCTGTCTCTGTGTATGACGGAATAGCACTATAAGAAGGTGCTAGTGGATCACCAGGTGGAGGGGGCACCTGATCATTGTCTGGAGGTGGTGGTGGAGGCACATGCTCATTATCAGGGGGTGGTGGAGGGATCCATTCATCATCTGGAGGAGGAGGAACAACAAACTCACCCTCCTCAAGCAACACAGAATGGTAGTCAATGGGTGGATTCAACTGAACCAGTTGATCTGTTTGCACAGAATCCTTTGCAACAGGCACATTGATGACAGTAGTGTTGCCTGAGGAATTTATATCTTCAACTTCCATGTCAACATCCATATCATCATCTTCACCAACATTATACTCATGTTTATGAATTGGTTCCGGAGGATTTATAATTGCTTCAACTTTTGAATTAAAGTCTACACCTGTTTCCATATGACTACCAGAAGAACTATGCAATGGAACATCCTGATCATTGGTAGAAATTTTATTGTTGATATCTTCTAAAATTTCAGCTGAAGCATCAAACTGAGATCTATTAGAAACATCAGAAGTAAGAAGGCTCCGTTTGTGATTATTGTGATCTATCTCTGACTCTTGTCCCAAGTCATTCTGTTGGTCACCCAATTCTTCAGAGGCAGGGACAAGTTTTTCCGCAACTTCATCAGAAGCAGAATTAGCATTTTGCAACAAATCATCATTGATTAAACTTTCAAGCAATTTTATCTTTCTGTCGGAATGCACCCAGAACGGAAGCAGAGATGATCCATATGGTGCAAGAGACCTTATATCAGAGAGCCTAATCTCAATCTCGAGCATGTGCTTTGACAAGGAGTCTTGGCCTTGCATATTTGACCTGTATAATATTCTATTAGTTACTTAAATCTGGAAGAAATAAGCCTTCACACTATATAATATGAAATCAAGCAAAATACTGCAAATAAATGATGCAGAGCAGCTAAAGTTATATACTTACTTTTTCAGTGATTTCAGCTTCTCTAACAAACTCTCACTCTGTTTGACAAGACGAGAAGCAAAATCAATGTCCAATTGCTGTTCTTCAACACTAAACTTCGAAACAGATGAAGGATCTCCCTCATCGGATAAATTCATATGATCATCATTTCTTGTCAATTTATTTCCATTAACATCTGAAACCTGATTTTGATCGCTACATTTAACACTGCCTCCATTTATTTGGGACCCATGACCATACAATTCTTTATGAGAAGTCACTGAGGCTTCCAAAGAACCATCAATTATGGAAGCAGCAGAAGCATCCTGAGTTGCAACTGAGAGCACATTGGAACTATTACCAACAGCAGCACTCTCTGTTTTATCATTGACAGAAGCATGCGTTATTGTGTCATTAGCCAACTGATCTGCATTAGCCAAGACCTGGGGCACTTCCCATGAAGTTTCCCCAGTATCAATGTTCCAGTAATAATAGCGTTGGCTTTCCTCATGCATCACCATCTTCCACCCGAGACCAACATCAGTGACAACTTGTTCATCAACACTTTCAGAAACATATATTTGATCTCTGGAAACCATTTCATTTTGCAAATTACCAGCAGCACCATCACTTTCACTTCTTTCACTGCATTCAATATCAAGTGAAGCAGTATTTTGTATAGTATTTTGCTGTCCATTATTCTGAGCAACAAGATCTACAGGGACACTGACGTCCAAATCTTTAGATCCTTCATCCAGTACACCCTGAGAAACAAAATAAAACAGAAAAGTATAAATAATACTTAAAACATAGCTTATTCATTGTATCATTGTAGGATTAAGTACTATTTGCATACTCCAAAGACAATACTTCCACTAATTGTCATGAGTGGTGCAGGAATATACCCTATATATCAAATAGTGCAATGAAATGCAAAAATAAGTACACATAGTCAATACTTTTAGATAGTGCTATATAAATATGAATACCATATGATATTAGAAACAAGATATGCTAAAAAGGATTTCAATCAAAGGAACTATTCATAAATTATTGGAAATCATAAGCCTCCAATAAAAAAAGCAAAAATTGTTGTATTACAACATCAGAAAAGGGGACCTCAAGCAAAAGACTGTAAAAAATAAAACAGGAATCTTATAGAAAAATTTACAAATTTGCTAACAAATTTTAGAGACATGGAAAATTGGTAATTTATATCCATCAGGAAGACAGGATCTTGCTCAAATAACCCAAGTATATTATGCTTAATTGATCCAATAGTTACACCCAGGGGAATTCAAACAATACACTAACATTGGACCAGCCAGTATTGGCACAACCCCTTTTCACAATAAGAGAATCAATAAGGAAGATTATTAAGATCAACAATATTAATTTAAGCACCACACAAGGTCAACCACAAATAAGAAGCTCAGATACATATCTGTTGTGACAAAATCAAAGTTGAATTAGAATACAGATGGTGTTAGTAGAATACCTCTTCATTAAGCATGGGGCTTTGCACATTTGCATCATTAAGCCCTTTGCTTGACCCATCATCCCCTTCATCATCACTATATTGCCCAAGTAGCAGCAGGGGATTCTGTGGTTGTGGACCTGGAGACAACATACCAGCATGTTAGAAACTACAAAATGCTGGATTATCGACCATGCCATATCAAGAATATTAGAAAATAATACCAAATGATCAAAAAACTATTAAAATAAGTGCCACAAATGACAAGAAAGACCAAAAACAACTTAAAGGATGAAGATTCACAAGCATTCTAGCTTGTATCAATGAGTCACCTGTTACAAATGGGAAATGTCAGTAAGCCACTAAGCAAATAAAGCCAGAAACATACGAACCGATAAAACTTTCTACTGTCTGAACCTCAGAAATCCCTTGATGCAGCTAAAGGGGGGAATACGATTAGGAGTCATTCATATTTCAATGTGGCAGGGCCGACCTCATCTGAAATGAATGCTCCCAAGACCACAGCAGCCCTACAGTCTGAGAACAGTTTCTTGGGGGCAAACAACAAAACATGTCTTGTATATATAGTTCCATATTTCCACCAATTTAATGTTGAGCACTCATGTCCTCTAAATATAGTCCTTTTGAGAAAACTGACAGAACCCACCTGAAGAAGAGGGTGAATTGGGTAACCCATCACGATGTTGAGAATCAGTATCTCCTCCAGTATCACCATGTAGATTATTGGAGCCACCCAACTCTCCTGGAAAGGTATAAAATTAAAAAACATAACATGTAACACCAAAATAGATTAAAAACCGCTTCCATAATTTGATTAGCAAATAATTCCTTAGCATCCTTTATCATAGGTGCAGTACACTCAACACCCAAAGCATAGAGTTTCCAATCACTAACTAATCTAACACAGCAAAACATGTTTCATGCACAGGCTCCATAAGTATTGGAACATGCCCGAGCATTCCACAGACTGATTATTTTAGAGACAAATCCAAGCAATGGAAAGCACTCAGCCCAAATGTGAAAAAAAATTAAAATTTTTATTTGCCCGAGACAAATGCATCAAAAGATAAATAAAATAAATAAAAATATACATAAATAATAAATAATACAATACAATATATGATAAGAGTAACTGCAACACTTATATTAATTGACTCTATAGTTACGTAACACTAAATTAACAAATTCTCATACGCATCGTATAACTACCACTTCCAGAAAACCTACAACAAAATATGAAAACAAAATCCTAGAAAGCAAATTAAACAAAAATTAAAATATAAGATAAGATCATAAAAGTCACTGTCATCGATATACCATCTATTCCATAAGTCTCACGATACTAAATTACAAAATCCACATACAAATCGTAATACTTTCATTCTCAATAAACTACAACAAAACTGGAAAGCAAAAGCAATACAATACACGACTTGGACTCGGCAAGTCTGACAAGACTAAATTAACAATATACAAATTCCTTAAACTTTAATAAATTGATAATCTGAAGAGATAAATAAGGAGCAAAAGCAGGGTTTCCGAATTGGAAGCAATAAGAAAAAAGGATTAAAAAGGAAGCAAAGAGAGTGAATACCAGAGGGTTCCGCGAAAAGATCGAGTTTGACTCTGCGACCGGCGTTGCTGAGAGCGGCGAGGCGACGCTCTTTTCTCTTCCCCATTCGCTTTGTGGTGCAAAACGGATTTTTTAGGGTTTGCAGTGTTTTGAATTTGAGTATCTGAAAAAACGAAAGCAACAAAGAAGATGGAAACGGGTCGGGTATTGGATTGCGGGCCGCGTAATCGGATTCGGATTCCTCTGAAGTCCCGTGAACAAGTTATAGGTTTTTCTTTCTGATGTATAGAGTTATAACTTTGACCTCAAAGCATACAAAATAGTTCTACAAGCTTGATTTGTCAATAACACAAGTATTCTACGTGCACTATGAAAAAAGTGACTCTTGGTGACTCTATTTAAAAATAAAAATAAAAATAAAAATAATGATTGGTTTAAAAAGAAAAGAGTTTGAAAAATGAATATCAAGTAAAATAAATAAATAAATAATTATAAATTAAAATAGTCAAAAAAATTATGTACAATAAAATAAAGTATCTACTTTATTAATAATATATAAGTATAGATTAAATTTTGTAATAATTATGTTTAATTTAATAATAAATTTTTAATATAAATTATACTTAACATACATATTTTAATATTATATTAATTAAATAATTATATGTGGTAAATAATACTTTATCATAAAATATGTTTATGATACATTTAATGGTACAAAAAGTTTCCCACGGTGAGAAACATGACTAGTTTTCACATGTTAGCCTTCAACATGTTTATCAATGAAAAGTGTGCTTGAATTCTCCAAAAACTTTAAAAACACAATAAAATAAAAATTGATATTATTAGTAACTAATTTTTATCTGACAAACTTTATTGTCTTGAATAAGATATTATTTTATAACTATTTCTTTATAAGATTTAAATTTGAGACTTTATTAAAAAAAATTGTGATCAATATTGCATGAATGAACATGTTAATTTTTAAAATAAAGTTTATATACAAGTGTTTTTTTTTCATAAATATTTGTTTGAATTATGACTTTAGGGGGGTGTATTGGATTAGGATTTTAAATGATTTTTTTAGTTGAAAAAAGTCTTGTGGATTTTAAAAGACTTTGTATGATTTTCATGACTTTTAAGATTTTGTAGGATTTCATAAAACTTTCAATAAGGATTTTAATGGACTCTGAAAGACTTTTAAGTTATGATTTTAATAGATTTTGCGGGACTTTGTGAACTTTGCAGAATTTCGTAGATTTTTGACATAAGATAAGAGTTTAATTTTTTTTTCATATATTCAAATTTAAAAAGAATCAAATATAAAAATAATAAAAAAATAACAATGTCTGGATAAATAATAATAATAATAATAATAATAATAATAATAATAATAATAATTCTCCGTAATGTCATGTCTTTCTAAATAGCATTTACCCACATATCTATAGTTATACTAGTCCTCTAAATATTAACATTTTTTCACTCTTGCTCTTGAGTTTTAAGAATATGCTCAAAATTATAATTTTCATTAATCGGTAATGTTGAAATTAACAAGATGTTTATAATTATGTTTAATAGTTATGTTTATAAATGACTTTTCCAAACATGATTTAAATAGTTATGTTTATAATTAATTTGATTATAATTAACAAGATGTACGATTGATGTGATTTATTGGGAATTAAAAAAATTTAAATATGTTTTTATTTATGTAAAATGAGCAATTTTTTTCCTATAAAAATAAGTTCTTTTCATTTTTCAAAAATTTGGAATTGTTGTTTTTGTTAAAACATGAGCAATTTTTTTTTTCTTTTGACCCTATATTTTTCTTTATTTTTATTTTAAAATAAATAAATAAAATTTATTTTAAGTATACTAACATGATATCAAATATAGTTGTGGATATCATTAGAAATGATTATTTGACAATATGATAAACACAAAAGTCATTAGCAAAGATAACAAAATACTAGGGGTAATAACTCACCTACAAATCGAACCTACTCGAATCAACTCAATAACATTTTTAATGGTTGGGTTAGGTCATTGAGTTAGGTTTGATAAATTTTACACTACTCAATTATAATTGGTTTAGGTATTTGGTCAATGTGTTTACTACCAGTTGAATGTGAGTCAACACTGTCTGTAAAAAATTATTATATTAAATTAAAAATTCTATTGTGTATTGTCAGTCCAGTCAAGTTGAGCCGAACTCCTCAAGAGCATAACTCCACCAAGTCGAACTCAACTCACTAAACCCTGAATATCACCCAAGCATTGTCAGGGGACAATCCTTGCATCATATTTCTAAGAATCCTAGGACATATTGAAGAGTAACATTGGAGAGGCAATATCTTTGCCATTAAGCACCACATAAAAGCATAATCGCAAATATCATGTGAGATTATCTCCTAAAATCATGCAATATTATTAAATTACCTATATATGGGGACCAAGTATCATTCTACCTTAATCTCATTCTTAACCTAGACTAACCTCTAACTTAAGCATCAAAGTGTCTTTGCAGGTGCCACACTATTACAAAAATTGAAGCAACGAAGATATCATCCCATCGTTGAAGCAGTTGCGAATTTTGATAAGAACATTCGACGCCCATCGTGGGACTAAAGTAAAACTATCCTTTAGCTACACATGGTTTTCACCTGAAATCAAATGATAAACAACAACATAGTAGGAATCTCCACAACAAATGGCAACGTAAGTTTTATCTCTAAACAATAGCCTCTCACCTCTGTGGCCACGACAATCCTACTCATGGAACCCATGGTGGCCACGAGCACCACAGACTCACATATTCCCCTATATGATGCTAAATTACTACAATGCATGAAAGTCACATAGAAACGTAACAAAGAAGCTCTAGCTACACTATGCCAACAATATGAGACTGATTGCATGTGCTACGAAGCTGATCACACACATTATGAACAACAACTATAGGCCCTATGCCGATAGATCAATGACACTCAGTTAGGAACCAACATCTCAACAATGGAGAAGTATAGTCCTTCTAGATCATCCCAAGACATATGCATCGTGTAGGAATTCCAATTTTGCGAGGAGAGCCACTCCCCCCTTCAAATCCCCCTGAGATGGCTTGGTGGCGACCATCACAGTCATCCATGCCACTTCCTTAAGGTTGGAAGCATCTCATCATGAAAACATATGATGGATTGACTTGCTCGAACGTCCACTTAGCCATGTATGAAACCAAAATGCACCTCTACACCCAAGACGACATGGTCATGTGCAAGATTTTTCCCATAATGCTTTAAGGTCCATTGTTGTTATGGTATGTGTTTACTAATGTTCAGTATAGTTTGTTATGTCGTCCTAGCATAGTTATTCAAAGCCTGATTCACTACCACCAGACCTCATGAAACTTCCATATATGTGTTGCTCAATATGAGACAAGACGACAATGAATCACTCTAAACTTTCATGGAAAGGTTCTCTATCATCACTAATAAGATACAATACCTTTACCCTCAAGTTGCCTTTATTGTCATGTTAAACACACTAAAGGAAAAACCTTTCTCAAATGCTTCTATTGGCATGCACCCAAAGACATTAATGATTTAAGAACTTGCATTGCCAGTTTTATTCAAATGGAGGAACACAAGGCAAGTTGACACAAAAGTCAATCCTCGACTAGCATTAAGGGCAACTCCCCAGGTCAAGCAGATTACACCCTCACAACAACAAAAAAATAAAAAATGGTCAGCCCACCAAACCACCAAGGTACAACAATTATACTCCCTAGTTACTCCACACACGAATGTGTTTGAGGAAGCCTTTAGCATGCAAATGCTCAATCTTCCCAAAACTCAAACAACCTCATAAGGATGTCAATTGTAGCAAGCAGTATTGACACCACAAGATCATTGGTCACACCATTAAAGAGTGTTGGGCACTTCGCAATAAGATCAAAGAACTCATTTGAGTTGGCTACCTCCAGTAGTTTATCCAAAAGGACAGTTTCCAAGAAGTTCACCCTTGGGGTCAAGCATAAAGTCTAGAAAGGGATAATTGACATCAATGAGATAAGCACGACTGCAACCTCTCAAGAAAGGACGTCAACACCCAAAATAATGTTGAAGGTAAAAATAGAGGTGTCATACACATTATCACCAACGGATTTGCAGGCAAATGGTGTAACGACCTGCCAGGTCTCACACTGTCTATAGTGTCCAAATACAAGTATAAAATAAAATCTCACTACTAAACAATTATCTATAACAATAGATAAAGGGGATACTTCAGTTTGGTTTCCACAAATTTTATGACTAATTTACCCTTTATCTATATGTTGTCTTCCTTAATTTATATGGATATAACCGGAAACATAAAAAATTGGGTTTTAAAATCATACATGTGGCTCTCATCTCTTTCACTTTCCAAACCCACCCACTACTCTCACATTCATAACTTCTCTTCAACTCCCAATAACTTTTCATTGTAGGTTACAATTTTTTTTGGATTTGGGCAAAGCAAAACCTATCCTAAAAATTCATGCGAATTGTTGTTTCTTCCTTATGGCTTATTGTTGTAGTGATTTATTGTCTTCCATTATAGGTGCTTCGACATATATAAGTTCAAATTGGTCAAACTGACAACGTGAAATTCAGCCCTTGATGCCCAGGTCAAATTTTTTAGTATTTTTTTTTGGTATAATTTATTGATACTGTCATCTGTTGAAAAATGTCAAGCCCGTTCAAGTGATGATATCTATTTTCATCCAAACAAACATAAAAAAAGAAAACTGAAAATAAAAACAAATAGAGACATCTGCACATAGCAAGAAGGCACACAAAGTTGGTAACGAGTGTCATCATTCCCAGGGCCAAAGTGTAACCATTTAATTTCACAATGTAATTAGCAAATTCAAAATTTCGGAGACCCATTCATTGCATTGCAACACCTTTCTCTCTTTCACTGTAACCATTTCAATTTTTCATTCACATTTACGTTTTTTGGGTTTCTTGAGTCAATTGCATTGCATGCTTTCATTTTCAATTTCATCTTTTTACATCATCGGATTGATTTTTGGTGTTTCATACTATCATGATTCTCTTTGTTTTTGTGCTTTCCTTTCTATGTTGATAATTTTCATAAAGAGAAACAGGCTCTCTCTTCTTCTTTTTTCTCTCCCTTTTGGTATGGTGTGGTTGTGTCCACTGTCCTGTTTCGGTTTCTGTTTCCTTTCATAGAAGAATCAAATCAATTCTTCACCGTCCGTTTATTCATTCAATTCAATTTTTCTATTTTTTTCCCAAAAATAAAAATCAAAACTTTGCTTTAAACGTGTAACCCCACCCTGAGATTTCACCCCCCAGAATCTTGATCCCTTTATCCAGAAACATTTTTTTATGAATTTATATTTTTCTTTTTCTATTTAAATTTTAGAATATATTAAAACACGCCGAAGAACAATACTTTTATTATGATATTTTGCAATAGTCCCATCTAATTTTATTAAATTAATTCCTTCATTTTTTTTTCTTTTCTTTTTCTACCATTGATATTTCCTATTTTTTTTCACATATAATAAGATTTTTATATCAAAACCAAACTCGACAATATCTTCATGTTTCATGTTAAATTTCAAAAATTTACTTCTAATTAATTTTTTTAAAAAAAATATTCCATTAAAAAATAATTATTTTTTGAAATTAAATTATTTATAAACATTCAATGTATTTCTCAAGTTTACTTTTTTTTACAATGATTTTCTCTTAGTATTAACTTTAAAATGATTTTAATTTTAATCAACTTTTTAAAAATCCAAGTTTTAGCTATCTATTTTCCAAAATTCATTTTCTCCATTTATAAATATTAAAAAGTTTGAATTTACTAAGTTTACTATCTTAATTACTATCTTAATAGCTTTAAAATTTTGAATATAAAATCCTATTTTAATAAATTTTTACATTTAATACATTTAAAATTTTACTAGAAAACAAAAGTAAAAAAAAAACCAAAAAAATAGAAAGAAAATAATGTGATGCATAGTAGCAATTTTAAACCTGATTAATCTATGTTGGTAAAAATGATAAAAGTTGAATGACCAAGTTTGAAACTTTAAAGAATGTGGTTACATGCAGTGAAAACCAAATTGCCAAAGAGAAAAAAGTAGTTACAACTTGCATAAATAACCGTTACTTTGTTTTGTGTGAGAGAAGGTGAAATTAATTTTTAAAAAATTTGAAAGTAGTTTAATTTTCTTTATTAAAAAAAAAAGAATGCAGTTTAACTTTCACATGAATAAAACTGTTATCTTTTATTAATTTATTATTTAATATATGCTTTAAATTTTACAAAAAAATACTTATGTGTATCTTTTTATTATTATTTTAAAATAATACCGTTAAATTTTTCGATCAAAAATCTTGGTCATCAAAATTTCATGCTTTTTTTTATTATTTTAATTTTCTCTTTTTTACTTTTCAATAAAGACTGAAATTCTACTAAAAAAATTTCAGGGAAATATTTCCAAAAATAATATCATAGAAATATTTATCAATTTTATTCATAACTATTTTTTTTAATAACTTCACTCATAAATTTAATAAAGTCTTCATTTTCATAAAGATGGCTTCAATTCAAGATTTGGTTTAATTTGTAATTTAGTACGTATATTATATAGTATAGATTTTTTTATACAATTTAAATACTTAATAGATTATTTGTTGAATAAATAAATTATTCCATGATTAAATTTTATAATAAATGAATATTCAAATATTTAACTTACATTGTATAAAGTTAATAAACAAATTTAATTGGAATATAAAATTATTGAAATTAAATTTATTAATATGGATAAGATGATAATAGCTTTAAAATTTTGAATATAAAATCATATTTTATTAAATATTTACATTTAATACATTTAAATTTACATAAATACATTTAAAATTTTACTAGAAATCAAAAGTGAAAAAAAATAGAAAGAAAATAATGTGATGCATAGTAGCAATTATAAACCTGATTAATCCATGTTGGTAAAAATGATAAAAGTTGAATGACCAGGTTTGAAACTTTAAAGAATGTGATTACAAGTAGCGAAAACCAAACCGCCAAAGATAGAAAAGTAGTTACAACTTGCGGAAATAACTGCTACTTTGTTTTGTGTGAGAGAAGGTGAAATTAATTTTTTAAATATTTCAAATCAGTTTAATTTTCTTTATTAAAAAAAAAAGCAGTTTAACTTTCATGTGTGTTTTGTAATTTTGTTACTATTTTATCCTTTAACACACCGAAAAGGAATAGAGTTGTAATAATTTTCAGGGACAAAAAAGTCCAAATAAATGTGGAAATAATTTATGGATGATGTATTTTATAAATAATTAAAATTTATTCTCGAAAGGTATGACATTATGCAATTTAATTATTTATTATTTATTATTTATTGACATTTAATTTCTTCCATAATTTGCAGGGAAGCTAAAAATCATTCTGAACCAAAATCATTATTTGATCTTCTTATTAAAAAAAATTATGATTGAAAAAGTTCATGTGATTATTATATATATTATTTTAATCCATCATTACAAATATAACTATGTAGAACATAAATTTTTCTTTTATATGAAATTGTATTCTATTGTGTTTTGATTATTATACACTTCATCAATGAATAATGATTGAATTAATCATATAAGTAGTGTAAAATTATTTATATGATTATATGTCAAGAATGAAATCATTCAATCCATAAGTTATTTTAAATTTAGAGATAAAATTCATATAGAGGCACGAAGTGCCTCGGCTCCGCTAGTATATATAATGAGAATACACAACTAAAAGTCCCATAATATATATAACTGAAAGTAGGGAATAATATCCTATACAACAACTAGGTAGTCAAAATGCTACCAATCAACTAAATACAACGTCAGCCCTCCTCTTGAGTCCCAACCAAAAGAAGCTCACCCAGTCCAGCAGAGCAACTAATCCTGATCTGGTTGCATACCAAGGTATGATCTTTGTAGTCTCAACCACAAGGAAAAATATGTTAGGGTAAGCTCACAACAATAATCATAAAAAATAGCATCAACATATAATAAACAGCAATAGAATTCTACTTTCAACTTGCAACTTAAAACAACACAACACCTATAACAATAGATATACAACATCAACAACACTTTCAACACATCACACTTTCCTCAAATTGGCCGCTTGTAATCGGTATAGCTCGGCCTGCCCCCTATACCGTGGTTGCTTCATACACGTGTGCCTCGACCTTGCCCACACACGGGACCAACCAAGTCCTAGAGGAGAACAACAAATCATCCACTCCAAGGGACAACTTTCCAAGGAGGGTTTTTAAACAAATTGGGCTCTTAGAGCACCACAATTATCTCAATCCGCACAATGGGATGAGTAACTTTGAAAACTTCTCCTCTAGTCCTAGTGATCAACAACTCATCACAACACAATTACATAGTATTTATCACAATAGCTCAACTATCAACTCATTCATACAACATTATATACAACTTGAATGCAACAATCCATGCAACATCAACTAATGCATCGTCACGCATATACAACTAGGAGATCTCTAACAACTAAGGTTGAGCAGTCTAGGTGGCATAAACCCTACCGAATCCAGCGTTTGACCTATCTCAACCAAGTCAGGTATAGGACATTGTTAGGAACTCCAAAGAGAACCAGGTATAGACAACAATAGGCGATTGCTCAGGTGTGCCACTTAGGCTAGGAGGTCCAGTACTACTGTCAAGACAGAAGAGTTTGGGTATGAGCCTACCACGGTCTTGGCTAGCATCACCAATCCACATATGGAGTTAGCCTACCCACTGTCCTCCAAGTACCACGCACCCTCCAGTACCTAGTCAAAGACTACATCTCTAACTAGATACCTTACTCAAATTGGTCATTCAACCATGACATGGATCGACTACTTCTATGTTGCCCACATAGTACTAAGGGATTCAACTTTAAAACAACTTTCAACTTATCTCTTTAGTACTATGTATCTCAACATAGGACATATATCTTCACCATATGTCCCCAACTTTTCAACTTTACAACAATAGGCAGCTTTACAACTTTACGATAATAGACAACTTTACAACTTTACAACTATAGGCATCATAACAACTTTACAACAATAGGCATCTTTACAACAATAAACAACTTATAACAATACAAAAATAGACATCTTACAACAATAGGCAACTTACAACAATACAACAATAGACATCTTACAACAATAGACATCTTACAACAATAAACAACTTACAACATTACAACAATAGACATCTTACAACAATAGACAACTTACAACATTACAACAATAGACATCTTACAACAATAAACAACTTACAACATTACAATAATAGACATCTTACAATGATAGGCAACTTTCAACTTTACAGCAATAAACATCTTTATACTACTTAATTAAACAACTATAGTCAACACAATATCAACTTTACAACAATGAACTACTTCAACTTATACATCTCAACTTATTAATAATTCAACAATAAACAACATAAAAACAACTTAGTTTCACCAAATACACAACATATAGCAACTTTAACAACATATCATATATTATCAACACACAACATATAAACAATGTGAGTCAACAACTACTCAAATCATCTTTATCAGACAACTTAGCAACTTAACCATTTTCAAGGAAAACAATGCATGAAGCTTCCCTAACCTGAAGATTGGCTAAGCATTGCCAAGAACTGAGATGAAGCGGAATTTCCTTCCTAAGTTCAACCCGAGAAACTCAATCTTCCAAAAACAAGTTTCCTGACCCAGAGTCTTTCTCTCTAAAAATTCTCTATAAAACTTCTCTCTAAAACCTCTCTCTAAGTTCCCATTCTCTCCCTCCTCAACGCCTATTTATAGAGGTCAGGAGTGGCTAGAACGACACGTTTCAAATCTGGAACGGCCTGTTCTGGACTCCTTCATCATGTGTAAAATTCACATGCAGAACGAGCTGTTCTGAAACTAGAACGACCCGTTCTGGCACGTCTAGAAACTAATAATAGGGACTAACATATTTTAGGAGGATAAAAAATAAAGAAAAAATTTTACAGAGATTACAAACATATTTAAACCTTTTAAAAATAAAAATTATAATTTAAATCATGATTTTTTAAAACTCAAGAAGCATGACTTCTCTTATTAGTTTTTTTTACATTAAAATAATATTTTATAAAAAAATAATATATATATATATATATATATATATATATATATATATATATACTATTAATAAAAGAGATTATCTCATTTGATGTATATATTATTTTAGACAACTTTGTCACAATAATCACCTCTTGAATTACTCTTTTTCTAACTATCATTTTTCAAAAGTTACTCTTACAACTAAAGGTATTCATGCAAAAAAAAAATCTTATTAACCTTTCACTTTTATTTATTTTTTCAAAAAAATACACAAAAGTATAAAGTATTTTTTACACCAATATATATAAAAAAATTATTATTTTAAAATATTTAACTTTTAAAATTATGTTTCATCTCACGTTTTACATTTACTTATTTTTGGATTTTGTTAAAAAATATTCAAGATTTTTTTAAAATTACCTGTTACGTCAATTTCAACAATTAATGTGATAGATTCAATCAATAAAAATCAAATTATTTGGTTCTCATCAAAACATTTCCCTTACAAATTTTAGGTTTTACTTTTTTCCCTTCTTATACTTAAAAGTTTAGGTAAATTGATCTTGAAAGCTTGTTAAGATCAGACATATTTCAAGACTCTATAAAATGTTTATAGATGTACTAAGAAATTACCTAACAACAATGATAGATCCCAAAAAAAGTTTTTAGCAAGAAAAACAAATAATCTATATTTTTAGAGAAGAAAAATATTATATTATAACAAAAAAATAGTAAGATAAAAAAAAAAAGTGTCACTGACATAATTTTAACATATGCATTCATAATGAGAGGAAGAAATTTTAATAGAGTAAAATGAAAAAAAAATTAATACAAATTTATTTTATTTTTTATTTATTATTTCTTTTTTATCTTTACTTTAAAAAATGATAATTTTGTGGTGGGAGCAACACTTATTTTTCAATGGGGCAATTGTATTTTTTATAAAATACAATATAAGTAAAATACATTCGTCATTGTTAATCAACAAATTCCTTATAGTAGAAATAGAAGTATGAATTTGTTTCTTATCTTGTGAACCATTTTTTATTTATTATAATTTTGCCGCTAGAATCCCAATTGTTTGGTCGAGCGTCCCCTATTTGGTAAACTTGTGGGAACCAAAAAGCTTAGAAAATTTGATGGGAAAAATGGTACCCTTAGTTGACCCAAAAATAGGGACACTTCGTAGCTTTGCTATTTACTTATTTAGGACTGGTGGTTATAGACAAGTAGTTCTTTCTCATGCAGAATATATGTTACCTTCCAAAATATTTTCCCTATTTATTTTACAACTTGTTGCATATATTATTCAATAAATATTTATCTATTAAAATGTATTTAATTGAATAGCAAAGTTTAATTTCTTAATAGTATTTTAAAATACTTTATACGTGTTAAACCTTTTTTGAGAGTTTAATAAATATGTATCGATAGATAAATCACTTATACATATAAATCAATGTTCTAACGAATTTTAAAGCTTGAATATGATTTTATTCCATGTAAAATTCATGAGATTCAACACCTTACTCATAAATCTCAACTTAATTATTTAATATATTTCATAAATTAACCAAATTAATTATTTTAGGTATAGGATTCACTTTTCTAAAATAATGATTTTTTTTATAAAAATAGTTAATATATAACAAGTTATTCCTTAAGTAATATTTATATTCCTATTATAGAATTTGAAATTACTATGCAAATTTTATTATAAAATTCTTATCATTTATAATTTAAATTTTGAAACATTACCAAATAAAGAAACCACACCATAGTTAGATTCATTCACACAAAAAGTGGTTTTGGTACATCAAAACTATATATAATTGATATGACATCTAGATGAAGGAAAAAGTCTTATTTTAATAGAGATTTCCTTCTTACTTATACTAACAGATTCACATCCCAAGTTGATATAGATTTATTATAGGATTGACATGGTTAGTAGGGAGTATGTAGTATGTAACCACTATGGGACCATCAATATACATATCAGAGCTTGTTGATTTGGTGAAAATATGAAGGAATATAACCCAATGCCTTAAAATATTATTGAATTTCCAATAGCATCTACAGTCCAACTGGTACTAGGAAATATAACCGAAGTAATTACAGTGAAAGGTTCAAGTATAATTGGTAGATCCATCTCCTTAAGATTTTAAAGGATACATATATTAAAAACAATAAACACAAAAGAAAGGAGTGAGAATATTTTTACTCCATGGAGGGATTTGAATTGTTTTTGTAGTGACTAGTAAGGATAAATGAGTTTAATCCTTGTACTAACTAATATAAGGATATTTCACCTTAAATATTTACTCAGTTAAATCCCTAAAGTTAAATCTCCCGCTACAAATTAATTCAAACCAATTAATAATTTAAAAAATTTATATTTACTACTATTTAAAGATATAAATATATATGTATACTATATTTATATATATATGTATATATATGATAAATTAAATAATAGCAACTAAATAATAAGGTGAAAAATATATTTAAACTATATAAATGATAGTTAAGATTAACAAAAAAATAATAATAATAAATTATATACACCTCATTAATTAATTAACACACATTGAACAAGTAAGATAAGGTTAGAGACACCTCACCAAATAAATATAGATAAGAATAATATAAAATACAATTTAAATAATGTAGAGATTTAAAAGAGATAAAAGTCTCCTTCCCCATACCTTAATATTTGAAATAGTATCACTCAAAATCTTTGTTTATTCTCTTGTTTTCCTTTGCTTTCAAGAGGTAAATTTGTTCTCATTTTATTTTTCCACTCTCAAGTCCTAGTAAATCTCCCACTTCTCCATTTGATTCATTCGGATCATCTAAGACCTATTTATAGGCATCGATTCAATTATTTTGTTTGTTGGATTTTTACTACATTTTTTTAACTAAATTTTAGTTTAGTTATAAGTCATTAAATTCTCTAGTTACTTATGGATATATGAGAATCTTTACCACATATTTGAGATAATGAATAAATTTCCTTACAACTTTATCTACATATTATTATAAAAAAATAATAATTAGAAAACAACACAATATCTCTATATATATTTAAATTAGTTCACCTAGTTAATATATCTATAAGTATACCTAATTTATATAATAGTAGATAGTTTACAATAGGGAAGTAGGTAATTTGAGAGTGATTAAACGGATAAAAACGTCATAAAGAAATATGTACATTAAAAGTTATATCATTGTTATAGATAAACTCTTATCCCCTTTTTTTATCTTATTAAATTACTTAAAATTTAATTATTTATCTTTTATTTAATTTAGAAACTCATTTGTTTATCATGTCATTATTTTACTCTTAGTATAAAAATTATTTTATGTTATTTTACATTTATCAAATAGTTCATCAACTAATCTTATCAAATATTCTTGATTCAATCAACTAGTTTATCAATTACTAACTTACATTATCTTTGTCTCTAATTATAAATTTATTTTAACTAAATTATACCTTTTAAGAAAATTGGTTAATTCAATTATTTTTGACAATCTGGTTAATTTAGTTAAAATTATTAAATTTGTCAATAATTTAAAATACTTTTTAAAACTACTCTTAATATCTTTTCTATTTAATCATTTTCTTACATAATTAATTGAAGTTTGAAAGAAAGAAATATCTTTATCTTCTTCAATCCTAATAAGAGAAAAAAAGTTTTTTATCCATTCAAACATTTATTATCTTTTGCTCATAAAAATTGTTAATTAAATAAGAATATTTTAGATAAAAATTCATTAATATAATTAACAATCTAAAGAGGATTTTATCGAAAGGAACAAACAAAAAAGTGAAGAAACGTCTTATATATCATAACAAATATAGTAACTTATGAGTCTTCAACTAATTTATAAGTTTTTATCTATCTTATAAACTAGTCTTACCAAACATACCTTATAACATACATTTAACCAATTTAACTTATTTTAAAAGTTTTTTTTTATAAAAAAGATAAAAATAAATGTGATTTCTATTAAAAAAAAAAGAGAAACAAAAAAATAAGTCATGCAAAATCTCAAAAGTTTTGCTAAGTTTGTTAGGTAAATAAATTATGTGTAAATTCTATTAAAATTTAAAAGTCTTACAAAATCTATCATTCAAAATAATCTACTAAAATCTCTATATTTCTAATACTAACAAACTTTTTTTAAGGGAAATTTTTTTTAATTGAATATCACCAAAATTTGATGAACTTTTAAAAAAATTCTTGATTGCCTTTAATCTAATACCATTAAATTTTGATGTACTTTTTTAAAAAAATTATTAATTATCTTAATTGAATATCACATTACCTTTTTTTTATATAGACTTTAAAAAGTCTAAAAAAATATTGCCTATCTAAAAAAAATCTTTTAAGATTTTTTAAAATTTTAATCAAATACACCCGTTAAATACAAATAGTTATCATGGGTTTTAGAGACTTTTATTTAATGTGAAGGTTTTTAGAAAATTTTTAATTTGTTAACTATATAAATTTGTATTTATCACACACATGTATATATATTCTAAATTAAAAATAAAATTTTAAAATAAATATGGAAAATTATAATTAATTGTGACAATATAATTTTTTATGCATATAAAATATATCTTTTATGTTTAAAAATATCTATTTATATAATTTTTTTAGTTAATATACATAATCCACACTGTATACCAAAAGTTAATCAAAGATTAAGTTGCATCATGAAATATGACTTTAACTTATCAAATATTATCTTAACATTATGAATTGATAATGGAAGTGTTAGATTGATTCCTATGTCTTAAGATAAACCTTGCAATTACTAAGTTAAGAGTAGAAATGAAAATATGTCAAATTTGAAATAAAGACTTATGATCCAATTTGTCTAACCTATTTATTAATGTAACGACCCGCCTAGCCGTCACACAACAAAACGTCACCACACATAATAGAGTATGCATATAAAAAGTAATTATATATACATAAGTCTAGCCTGGGGCCTAACAAGTCAGTAAATCCAAAACTTCAAAATAGCTACACCAAGTAGCCCATAAACAAAAAGTTTGCTCCTACTGTCACCTATAGCCCTGCTACTACACTCCAGCCTATCCCTGCTTTGCTCCCATACATAGTTTGATCAGTCCAACCCACATGGAAACAGGCAAGGGTAAGCTAGTGAAAAGAATCAGCATATAATTAAATTATAAACAACTTTCAACTTAACAGCATATCATCAGTCTTAATAGATTTAACATATAGTACATAACAACATACAACTACATCTCAGCTACACAACACACTGCACACATACAACTCATATCAATCAACAAAATCAACATCAAACAGCTTATGCGTCATCACGCATTTCAACTTAGAGATCTCCTACAATATGGGTGAGCAGTTTAAGTGGCTAGGTCCTACCGAATCGATAGTAAAGAACCTTTTTAGGTTTGCTAGGTAAACAACAAATTTGGATATCAATCCACAACTTCACGATTTCTCATACTTTGCCACTTAAACAAGGAAGTATAATACTATGTCAAGATAGAACAACTGGGTTTTAGGCCTACCACGACATTAGCTAGCTTAACTAAGCCGCCTATGGAATTAGCCTACCGACTATCCTCCAAATACCACAACCTTCCGATACTCAGTTAAGAACTAAGTTCCCGACTTCATACTTTACTCGATTGACCGCTTGTAATCGATATAGCTTGACCTGGCCCCTATTCCGTGGTCGCTTTGTACACGTGTGCCTCGACCTTGCCCATACACGGGACCAACTAAGTGCTAGAGGAGAACAAAACAATGACCACTCCAGGGGACAACTTCCTAAGGAGGGTTTTCAACAATTTGGACTCTCTAAACACCACAGCTTTCTCAATCCACACAATGTGATTAACAACTTCGAAAACATCTCCTCTAGTCCTAGTGATCAACAACTCATCATTACAGCTTAATCAGCTTAATCAACATACATCACAACTCAACTTAACATCTTTAACAGCATAAACAACATACAACACAACTCAACTTAACATCATTAACAGCATAAACAACATACAACACAGTTCAGCTTAACATCATTAACAACATAAACAACATACAACACAACTCAACTTAACATCATTAACAACATAATACAACTCACCCATCATGTTTACAACTCATCTATCATGCCAACCTACACAACATATACAACACGAATTAACCTACGCACCCAAGACAGCCTTCAACTTATCCAAATCACTCCTTATGAAATGGCAACCTTTACATAAAACAACATATTGGGAGTTATACTACTCCTATCATGCTCATCCTTATCTCATATGAAAGATAAGAAGATTTCCTACAACTCTCATGAAGACACCAAGTCCTAATTCCTTCATCTACCTTGTTAAAAATTCTAAAACCGGCAACAACTATAACTAATGCTGGCAGCTTGACCCCTCTTCACTAAAACAGCCATATATGGAGTTTTAGACCTCTTTTTTGGGTGATTTTAGCGCCATTGGAAAGCTAACATCCAAGGCTACAACTTTCATGAAGATTCAAAGACCAATATACTCACGCCCAACGCATTAAAATCACGCTCGGCGCAAACTCAACCAGAGACTCACAATGGGTCTCCACGCTTGGCGTGCTCCGATCACGCCCAACACCATATCAGTAAGAAAACACAAGACTCACGTCTGATAGTGCACCCGACGTGGTTCTTTCCACGCCCGGCATGATTCACCCAGGGATTCCCCATTTCAAATCACGCCCGGCGCAACTAGCTTTTGCGTTTGGCGTGAAAAGACAATGGTGGCCTCTGATGAACACATGCTCGACGCCAACAACTGCGCCTGGTGCAACCTCAAACAGTCAACCCAAAAACTTCAAAATTTCACACAAAAATCTGCAAATCAACCAACTCAAACACATGCAATCCATGAAATGAACTACATTTACATCATACAACTCGAAAACAAGCTGTATTTCAACATGCAACCATCAAACGCATCAAAATCACCCACTATTTTCCCCAATTTTCTCGAAACCTCGAAAATGAACAACTCTTCAAATCTGACCATCAATCTTCTGAATTTACTTGAGTTACTAAATCCATTTACAAGAAATCTGCACGAAACCTAACTTCCCTTACCTCGGAGAAGAAGAATCCGAGCACCCGGGGGAAGAGGAGAAGGAGAAGAGAAATGCAGAAAGGGAAGAAGAAACCGGTGCTCTTAGCTAGCTCCTGGCCCTTCACTTAGCACTTACAATCACCGAGTAGCTTGAGAAATGGAATCTAAGGAAAAAGAGAGGAAGGAGAAATGGGAATGTTGAGAGGGAGGGGGGAGAGGAGCGGGTCTCACAATTAAAATTGTCAAATTTATACTTTTAAAAATATTAAATTTAGACTTATAAAAAAGTTTATTAAAGTAATAAATCAACTTATTTATCTATATTTTTTTTTGGTTCGTCTCTGGAGTATCTAGGGCCGATAGTAGTGACTAATCTCCTCGCTACGTTAGAGACATCTCAAAGGGTGGGATAACTGGTCCAAAGATTTAACGCAGCTGCATATACGAGATAGGATTTGAACCCCTGACCTTGCTTAAGCGTGGATAAACCCCTACCGCTGAATCACACACTTGAAGTTTCTTATTTAATCTATATAATATAATAAAAATAATATACATATTATATTTTTAATAATATAATTAAATAAATAAATTTATAATACAAAATCAATTTATTAATATTTTTGACATTTTCATTAACTTACTTAATAAAACATTTTAATTTGTTGTTCATATGAAATAAAAAAATAAAAAATTGAAAATCTAAGCAGACACATACTTTTTTTTAATTCATTTTCATAATTATTTATTTAAAATATTTCAAATAAAATATAAAAAAAAAAATAGAATTTTTTTGATAAAATAATCTTTTTTCATTTACACTTGTATATTAATTTACACGAGTTGTCTAACATTAATTTTTATTTTAAATTTTAAATTTTAATAATAATAGAGTAAATTATTTTTTATCACAAAAATTAATTTTTTTTACACAATTAAAAATAAATTTGTTAACTTATTTAAATTAAATTTATTAATCTATTTAATATTTTTAATATAAAATAAATTTTTAAATAAAATAAAAAATTAGATTAAACTTAAATTTTTTATGATAAATAATAAATTAAATTTAAGTTTTACAAAATAAATTCAATCTATATATTTAAAATTTGACTTAATTTATTTTTATTCTTAATAAAAGATTCTCATAGATAATTAATATTTAATACGTAAAATACAAATGCGAAAATATTTATAGAAACTAAGTTGAGAATTCTTAAATAGCACATTAGGAAACTCATAAAAAGTGAGGAAAGTGGTTAATAATTTTGATTAAATTAGTGAATTTTTAAGCTAGAAAGTTATGATCTGTAAAATTGAAATGAATGAATTAAGATTTGATATATATAATGTGAAGAGGTCGTTGTGGGTTGTACTCTATCTGTCATCGACCCATATCACTTTCGTCACCTTCACAAATAGATTCGTCACAATCATCTTAATTCCAGAAATTCCATTAATTCATAACCTAAGCCTTCACTACTCCGAACTCCAATTTCTTCAACTGTTCCACACTCTTGCCCGATCTTCTGCCTCCAAGGTTTGATTTTTCTCCCTACCCACTTCGTTAATTGCTTTTCAATCTTAGATGAGTCTGCACAACGTGATTTTATCGCATGTTTTGATGTGGGGTTCTTGAGTTTTTTTTTTAATTTTAAATTCCGTTCCTTTTTTTTTTTTTTTTTGTGTGTGTGTGTGTGTGTGTGTGTGTGTGTGTTGATTTGTTGCTGGTTCACAAAGATCGATGGGTTTTTCTTGCGTGTGAGTTGATGGACATGGGAACACTGAATTGCCTAGAATTCAGAATCTGATTGGCTTTAGAGTTTGTAAAGTTATATATTTTTTTTGTGTGGGGGGTGTTGAAATTTGAATCTGGTGTTGCTCCGGGACGATTTTGGCAGGTTTTGTGAGGCTGGATGTGGGATCATGGATCCGAGTTTATGATTATTTGTAATTTTTGTGGGTTTTTAAGATTATGGATTTATTGGAAATTTGGGTTTTGATATGGCCAATGTAGCATCTCCCAATCTTGTGGAATAAGGCTTGTTTGGTGTTTCTATTTTTGTTGTTGGGTTGTTTTATGTATGATTCTGTCTTGAGTTTCTTAAGCCTTGTTAGTTTCTCAAATATTTAGGGTGTGTTTGTGTAAGCGTTGGTCTAAACGTGAACGTACGTTCATCTAAAAGATACCTCACACTTGCTTCTCCATTTTGTGCTTTGGAAATCGGGATTGTCCGTTTGAAGCTTCTCGAACAGAAATCTAAACATACACTTAATAGTTTCATGCGGCAAAATCACTTCAACAACCAAACATTTTGGAACAAGTTTAAGGAGTGTCTGATAGATGTGCATACTAGACATCATTGAAATGTAAATTTATATGTACAATATCACGTGATTCAAAGTGAAAGGAAGAAAGAAATGCACAATTTAGCCTCTTGAATGCTGATACTTTTAGTATGTTGTGTGATAAGAACTTTCAAATTATTTCTGCTTGTGGTTAGGGTTATAATATGGAACTAGTAATGTTGCTGTGTTTTCAATTTGAGTACCTTCTAATATCAGAATGTTATGGATATTAGGTTTCAATTCTGAAATCATATTTCTTTTCCCCATTGTTGCCTTTCAAATTTTACAGATCTTGCCATTTGGGATTGGTGACCTGGAGTTGGAAATGGTTAAAAGGTACTTGCCTTGTGCCCACTTATGATGACTTTATGAGGAATGGGCTAAATGCAATGTCTGACTGATTTTTTCTTGGAACAGTTATGAAGTGCTCTGATTTGCAAAAGATATCATGTTGCAGTGCTTAGAGGGATTTAAGCCTTTATTTTCTTCCATATTAAGATGTTGTGACCTGGATATATATAACCAGCCAAGAGGCCTTGAAGATCCTGAACTTCTTGCTAGAGAGACAGTGTGTATGCACTTAACCTTACTTTATGCTCATGATTCATTAATTGTCAATTTTGTTCTTACATCATTAGATTACAAATTAATTTTGATTTTTCAACCTATGTGCTTGGTTTAGAATATGCAATTCTGAAATCCTGTATCTTGTGTTATTCCATCAAATTTTTTTAGATAATTTAATTAGTGGCGACGACTGATGATTGAGAAAAGGAAAGCAACTGTTTAGAAAATGTGATTATCATGTTTGTATTGCTGGATTCTATTACCTCTAATACTGCTGCTAGGAAATAAATTTGTAATGTTTGTACCGAAGATAGATATTTATTTTGCTTGTATTTGCAGTCAGTGTAAGTGAAATAGAAGCACTTTATGAGCTCTTCAAAAAGATCAGCAGTGCTGTAATCGATGATGGGCTGATTAACAAGGTTTGTCTGATTTGCCATTGAAAAATTGTGTTTTGGGCATAACATATTTCATTAGTTGAGCCTTTTTCAACAACAAAAGAAAATATCTCTCATTTTAAGTTTTATTTATCATTCTGTATCTATATCGCAAATTCTATTCTTCTCCTATTTTTTCATTTTCTTCATTTTGAAGCATCTAGTTTTCGAAAATCTATCAGAAGTTATATCCAATTTTAGATATCATTTGCAGGAAGAGTTTCAGTTGGCATTGTTCAAGACAAATAAAAAAGAAAGTTTGTTTGCAGATCGGGTATGTCTTTCCTCTCTTGTTACTGTTTTTTTGAGCAAGTATCTTTACTTCGAAGCATTGAAATCTCTGTCTATAATCATCAGGTCAATGTCACCAAAAAAATAGGCTTCCTGTCAGATGCTTGATGACTGAAATTTTGTTTTGTTCTCTTTTATTGGTCATTATTGGATGTGATCTTCCCAGGCAGCTTTTTTAGCAGTTCGACAACTATAGCAATGACCTTGTCTGGTCAAATGCATTTCTAATTTTTTTTTTGAAGACTATTTTGATAGTTCAGGTTGTGCTTTATACATCTGAAGATACTTTCTATTATGATCTTTCTTCTCTATTTGGGTTTTGGATTGAAATTCAGGCATCTGGTTATTTTGTGCCTTTGTGGGCATTCCTGGAAGGATTTAAATTTATTATTGGTGCATGTATAATTGTATATGCTTTCTACTACATGTTTGTTTATCTATAGTAGCTTGAATAGTTCAGCGAACATTAGAATTCAAAAAGTTATGTTAAGCTTTGTACCTTGAATGGACTATAAGTTTAAAAAGTAGGTAAGTGTGGGTCTGTATGTGTTAGGAACCAAGAATTGAAATGAAAAAAAAAAGAGAGATTTTATTGAATAGAATGAAAAGAACATGAGATAGGAGAGGAATCCCTCCTCCAAGGGTTTCCCCCTTTTACAACAGAGCCTCTGCTCTATTTCCACAAACTTACTAATTTGAAGGGCTCCCCTCTACCTAGTATCCTCCTATTTGTGGATATGATGGGTCTTGCCCATGATATCCCTCTAATAAGTAACTCTAACTCCCTTATATCCTAACAATACCACCCTTCCCAAAAATCAACCTTGTCCTCAATGTTGGAATCTAAAAATTGAAAATAGTGGCATATCAAAACATGTTCTACTTGGGACCATAGCAAATCAACACCCCAAAGAACTAATAACAAAGGTTCTTATGATATGATAAATAATTTTTCTGAATGCTGGAAGACTACTGCACCCGTTTGATTGAGCGTGCAAATGACCCATCATGTATTTCAACCTTGTAGTGCTTTTTCCATAAGTTTGGGTGTTTTTGCCAATTAAGTAAAACATTGGACCTGCATTGTAGAATACTAAATTTGCGCCTTCCTCTTTATCATTCTTCATAGCCGAATCATTTGCTCTAATAGGATGCTTCTCTTTGTTGTGCATCCATGGACTTCTCTTTGCTGTGCATCCATGGAGGTTGTACGATGAGCCCCTCAGCCCACTGGCCACTACATGCAAACTCAGGTCTGGTGGCTTTAGTGGTAGAGAGGACAAGAGTGGACTCTGTATAACATGAATCACCATGACTTCATCTGGTCATTCCTTCTGCCTTGGCTCCAAGTCGTGCTGCCATCCATAGATGCAACAATTTTTCATGATATAGGCTCAGTTAGTAAGTCTAAATTACAAGATTCCAATGCCATTGATGTTCCATCCACCTTCATGATGGAATCTGGGTCCAACAATGATTATTGTTTCATCACAAAAATCTTTTTCTAGAAATCTGGACTTTGAAAACAATGAACCTTGGTTGCATATCTCCACCTGTTTTCCTTCTTGATCAACTTAGCTATTGGATTATCAAAAAATCGTTCTTCACTTCCCACATTCTTCACTCTGTTTTCCTTGAATTTCTCTCCCTTTATCGACAGATCACTTATTCCTTCATTATAACTTTTTCAATCCCTGTTTTTCTTGCTAATTTTTCTTCATCACTTTTTGTTTCTTCTTGATAAAGGACTAAGGAGGAGGCTTCAAGCTTTTATTTTAGATTAGGAATATTGTGTAATTTTTGTAATAGGCCTCATGGCTTTTATATATTTTTTAATCATTGTAATTTTGGGCATTTACTAGTGCTTGTTTAGTTGGACCTTTAATGCCTCTCAGGAATAGGCCTTAGTGATTTTTAGGTCTATATTGTATAAATAGGCTAAATGCTGACATTGCAATTAGTTTTTACTCATTTTGAATAGAATAGCCCTTGGCTATTGAGAGAATTTCTTTTAAGTCCTTGTGTACTTGAATATTGAATAAGAATGGCCAAAAAGGATCAGATTTACTGATCTGTATATTTTCCTTATATAAAGAGTGATTAGGGTTACAAGAAGAAAAAGGCTACAGAGTAGGCTACAGAGTTTAGAAGCCTAAGCAATTACATCACGAGAAAAAGACCAATCAGAAAAATACAATAAATATTTAAATAAGAAGAAGCTTTCTAAACAAGCTATTCTAACACTCCCCATCAAGCTGGTGCATACAGATTGTATGAACCAAGCTTGGAACATAAAAATTGAATTCGAGGCCCCCTTAATGACTTAGTCATAACATGTGCAAGTTGTTCACTGGAATTGACAAATTCAGTAATGATTTCCTTGGACAGCAACTTTTCTCTCACAAAATGACAATCAACCTCTATGTGCTTGGTTCTCTCATGAAATACTGGATTGGAAGCAATGTGAAGAGCGGCTTGATTATCACAATACAATTTCATTGGATGATTCTCACAAAATCTTAACTCTTGAATGAGTTGCTTAATCCATATAAATTCACAAGTAATCAAGGCCATAGCTCGATATTCAGCTTCAGCACTAGATCGAGCAACAACATTTTGTTTCTTACTCTTCCAAGAAATGAGATTTCCACCAAGGAATACACAATATCCAGTAGTAGAACGCCTATCTATAGGACATCCTGCCCAATCAACATCACAGTATCCAGAAATTCGATTATCTCCTTTGTCCTCATATAGTAATCCTTGTTCTAGAGCCTTTTTGATATATCTAAGGATACGCAGAACAACATTCCAATGATCAATATGAGGAGCCTGCATGAACTGACTAACAACCCCTACTGCAAAAGAGAGATCAGGTCTCGTGATTGTAAGATAAATGAGTTTCCCAACCAATCTCCTATACCTTTCTGGCTCTCTGAATGGTTCACCTTGATAAGTCATTAACTTTTGGTTAGGATCATAGGACTATCAATGGGTCTGCAATCTGTCATGCCTGTTTCCTCCAAAATGTCCAAAGCATATTTCCTTTGAGAGATCACAATGCCTTCCTTTGATTGGGCAACTTCAATACCAAGAAAATATTTTAGATGTCCCAGATCTTTGGTCTGAAAATGGCTAAACAAATGTTTCTTCAATTGAGAAATTGTAGCTACATCGTTTCCAGTAATCACTATGTCATCCACATAAACAATCAAATAAACACATCTCCCAGGAGAAGTATGACAATAGAAAACTGAGTGATCTGCTTCGCTTCTTTTAAGCCCAAAGTCTTGTACAACATGACTAAATTTTCCAAACCAAGTTCGAGGGGATTGTTTGAGGCCATAAAGAGATCTTCTCAATTTACAAACTAAACCAGACTCCCCCTGAGCAACAAATCCAGGAGGTTGCTCCATGTAAATCTCCTCCTCCAACTCACCATGAAGAAAGGCATTTTTAATGTCTAATTGGTGAAGAGGCCAATGACGAATGGCTGCCATAGCAAGAAAGAGACGAACAGTAGGAAGCTTGGCCACAGGAGAGAAAGTGTCACTATAATCGAGCCCATAAATTTGAGTATACCCTTGGCCACCAATCTGGCTTTGAGCCGATCAACTGTACCATCAGGGCCAACTTTAATAGCATAGACCCATCGGCACCCAATTGGTCGTTTCCCAGGAGGGAGGGGAACTAACTCCCATGTACCACTATGCTCCAGAGCCTGCATTTAAGCAAAAATGGCTTGTCTCCATCCAGGATGACCAAGAGCCTCATGAACATTTTTAGGAATAGGAAGAGGGGAGATAGAAGTGACAAAGGAGAAATACAAGGGAGATAATCGATGATAACTCAGAAAATTATAAATAGGATGAGGATTGCGAGTAGACCGGATACCTTTTCGAAGAGCAATGGGCCATTCAGAGCTATCCTCAATAGGATCCGCAGTAGGGGCATCTGATGGTGAAGGACAAGAATCTGGTGACTCTTCAGGTAATGTCGGGCCAATTTGTCGTGGTCGACGGTGATATGTAACAAGAGGAGGGGGGTTAGCTGGAATAGGAGTAGTGGTGGGAATAACAGACTGAGTAACCTCTTGGTCATGAATTGAAAGTTGAGGTGGAAAGGAATCATGAGAACAGTCTGGTAACACTTGTTGTATTGAGAGAGAATCATGAGTGGTGCAGGAGAAAAAGGGAGTTTGTTCAAAGGTGACATCTGCAGACATGTAGAATTTTTTGGTTTCTGGGGAATAACATTTGTACCCTTTTTGAAGACGAGAATAGCCTAAGAAAGAACATTTAATTGCTCGAGCAGATAATTTATCCAAACCAGGAGAGACATTATGGACAAAACATGTACACCCAAAGACTCGAGGTGAGACATGAAACAAGGGTTCCTTTGGATAAATAATGGAGTAAGGGATTTTATTTTCAAGAGAAGAAGAGGGCATCCTGTTTATTAAAAAACAAGAAGTGAGAATTGCATCACCCCAATGATGTACAGGAACATTAGCATTGAGCATGAGGGTGCGTGCAGTCTCTACAAGGTGCCTATTTTTCCTTTCTGCTATTCCATTTTGTTGGGGTGTATGTGGACAGGTAGACTGATGCAAGACACCCTGTGAGGATAGGAAAGAGGATAATTCAGAAGAGAAATATTCTTTTGCATTGTCACTCCGAAAAATTTTAATTAGTCTCCCAAATTGGTTTTTGATCTCATTGAAGAAGGACATAAAAATAGACAAAAGCTCAGAACGATCTTTCATTAAATATACCCAAGTACATCGAGAAAATTCATCAATAAAGGTTACAAAATATCTGAAACCAAAAGATGTTAAACGACTTGGACCCCAAATATCAGAATGAATGGTGGTGAAAATCGAGTTACATCTTTTATCAGTTTGCTTGGGAAAAGACGACCTAACATGTTTGCCTAATTGACATGATTCACAACCTAACTCTGCTAATTTTTGAAGACTAAGGACCAAAAGTTTCAACTTGGATAGACTTGGGTGACCCAAACGATCATGCAAAAGCTTGGGTGACAAAACAGCAACACAAGATACAGGTGGTTGCATTTCAAAATAGTAGAGACCTCCAGATTCATGTCCTGCGCCAATCTTCCGATCCGTACCACGTTCCTGAATAACAAAAGATTCAGCATTAAAGGTTACTGAACAATTTAAGGATTTGGTTAACTGGCTTAAAGAGATTAAGTTGAAAGGACAATTCGGGATAAACAAAACAGAGTTTAAATTTAATGAGGAAGACAGAGAGACTTGACCGATTCCTTTAGGAGCAATTCTGGATCCATCTGCTAAGGTAATAAGGTGAGGTGATTTAAGTGGGGACATGGAAGAAAACATAGAATTATTACCAGTTATGTGATCAGAGGCTCCTGAATCAATGATCCATGGACTTTGATTTGCAGTTGAATGAGAAATACAAGCTGTAGAAACAGTAGTGGTAGAGGAAGATTGAGCTTGATTCATAGATTTCCATTGAAGATATTCCTGATAGTCATCTTCAGGAACCTTCATCTCAGATTTTCCTAATTTCTCAGACTTGGACAGATTTGCTATCTTCTCTGGAAAACCATGAAGAGAATAACAATTCTCTTGGATATGACCCATCCTCTTGCAGTATGAGCATTGAGGACGACCACTTCTACCTCCTCTTCCTCCTCGATTTCCACGACCACCTCTACCCTGACTTGAAACCATTGCAGAAGCTTCAACAATTCCACCAGAGTTTTCATTCTTCACTTCTGTAGGAACACGAAGAAGTCTAGTTATTAGGCTGTCCATTGAAGGAATCTCGTGGCCGGTCAGAATCTGGTCACGAACATGATTGAAGTCTGGGTGCAATGTTCTCAGGATCAGCACCATATATAGCCTATCAAGTTTCTTATTTATTCCCTCCAATGAATCATCTGTCAGGAACATTTTTAGTTCTTCTACAACAGCTTGGGCTTCAGCAACGTGAGACGTTATTTCATGATTAATTTATTTCAAGGATGCTATTTTCTGAGCAGCATCATATAATCGCTGAATATCGTTTGCATAAATATTTTGAGC
Organism: Cajanus cajan; assembly: GCF_000230855.2. NCBI lineage: Eukaryota > Viridiplantae > Streptophyta > Magnoliopsida > Fabales > Fabaceae > Cajanus > Cajanus cajan. The sequence goes on from NC_138518.1 coordinate 60,987,932, forward strand.
CTTTTTCCAGAAAGAACAGCAAGTTTTGAAGACTCTAAGGGTCCCTAAAATATTGGGCTCAACCGACTGCCACAACACAGCATATAGTTGAAAATCAAGCTTCTTCCATTTAGCCTGACTTTCATCTGAACCCTCAGCATTTTCCATTTCTAAGTGATCGTGGTACCCTTGACCAAGGAACCATAGTTCCACAGAGGCAGCCCATGATAAATAATTTTTTCCATTGAGTTTCTCCGTGGTTATGGTCGGAGTACCAGAAATAGACAAAATAGGGCCTGGAGATGCCATAAGAGGATGGGTCGTGCAACAGGAATAAAGAGAGAAGAACCGAAGAAGAGAGACGCAGGCCCACACCTTAAATAGTGGTCAAATCACAAAACTGAGTCCAGAAATAGGCTCAGGAGGCTCCACGAACAAGACGGTGGTAGAATGAGGAGGTTCCAACGAACAGAGAGCGGCGCGTGAACAGTACGCGCTTGACAGAACTGGAGAGAGAAACGGCGCGTGAGAGCGCGTGGAGACTCTGACAATGCCGGAGTTGATGGGGTTAGGTCGCGCTTGACAAGGCGCACCGAACCCTAGGTTCGCAGGAGTAACAGACGGCGGCGGACGGCGGCGGACAGCGGCGGACGGCAGAGCGGGATCGATCCCGCTCTGATACCAACTTGAATATTGAATAAGAATGGCCAAAAAGGATCAGATTTACTGATCTGTATATTGTGATTAGGGTTACAAGAAGAAAAAGGCTACAGAGTCTAGAAGCCTAAGCAATTACATCACGAGAAAAAGACCAATCAGAAAAATACAATAAATATTTAAATAAGAAGAAGCTTTCTAAACAAGCTATTCTAACAGAACCCTTTGTTCTTATCAAAGAATTCTTATTTTTTTGTGGTTAATCCTCTTCAATTTATCAATCCTTTAAAGATTGTGGCATTGTTCTTTACATTTCTTACCACAGTTCCACTTTTTCTTTGTTTTCCCTAATTTTTCTTAATCTTGTTCAGCAAATTTGATTGAGATTGATGCTAATTGGTCCTAATTTTGGTTTTTCATCACTTCTCCATCACAAAGGGTGTGGTTCTTGATTACTGAACATTATTTTGTTTCTTGATTTCAAGAATTGCAATGGATCACCATCACCCTTAAAATTGCTACCATTTGAGCCAATTCCCCCTTCTATGCTTCCATCAAAGGCAGTTTACTCCACTTCCTTTTTTGAAGAATGTGTCAAGTCACCTCCACAATCTAACCCATTGCCTTCAGAGCTTTCTACTCTTCTTTAATTTCTCAATAATTGTGTTGTTGGTCCCATTGTCTTTTGTCAAGCTTTGTTTTTGCAATAGGTGATCAAATGTCCCTTGAAGCTTATCCTTTTTCCCACATGTTGTGTTGTGATCTAGTTGACATTTCTTGATCTTTGAAACCCCATCACGTCTCATCTTAGTCTCAAATTTTTTGTCACCACAGTTCTTAATTTCCAAACTTTCGTTTTCCCTTCTTTTTTCATGCTTCAAGAATCTTCTGATCAAAGATGTGGAGAATGACTGCTATTTTGAATCTGAGTTCTTTTGGCTCCAAAAGTAGAACCAATGCATTGCCACACCCTCTATTCTCATGAATGCATGTTGTAACTTATGGAATGAATGAATATGTTTTACCCTAAAGAATTTTTCAGCTCTAACAATCCAACCAATTGGGGCTTCCCCCAAAAATGCTGGCAGGTCCCCCTTCTTGTCCCAACCCAAATATGCACTTCCTCCATCTCTAACACTGGCTCTCCCTCGAAGATCCAAAAAGTCGGGCCATTGTTAGAAGCCAAGAATTGAAATGAGAAAGAAAACAATGACATTTTATAGGATATGAAATAATTAATTTACCTCCAGAGGTAATATATGTACTCAATGGATACAGCCTCTGGCTTAATATTTTTCACATGTTCGCTATCATTTTCAAGATCAAGAATATTCAATTTCTTTACTAGCTTAAATACTAGTTCTACATTATATTTGTTTCTTGTTTTGTAACTTGTTCAATGATTCATTCATATTAATCCTGGTGGTTGTTATCTCATACGGACTTCTCTCTAACTCTATTAGGTATTTGATTTATTTGACACAAAGCACAATGGTATACTGGGTTTTGAAGAGTTTGCTCGTGCTCTCTCCGTTTTCCATCCAAATGCCCCTATTGATGATAAGATTGAATGTATGTTGTACATGATGTTTTTCTACAATTATTATTTTAGCATGGATTTACATTCAGCTTTTAAATTTAAGAACAATGCACAATTGGAATCAAGAATTTAATTATCTTAAAAGACCTTTTTTAAATAATAAAAAATTAAACTCATGATATCATGTTTCAGTTTCGTTTCAACTGTATGATCTCAAGCAGCAGGGTTTTATTGAAAGGCAAGAGGTACTTGGTCTTCTTTGATTTAATTATGAATATTTTGCTCCTTGGTTGAGACGAGTCTGATTTTTGTATGGCTTTTTATATAGGTGAAGCAAATGGTAGTTGCCACACTTGCTGAATCTGGCATGAACCTATCAGATGATGTTATAGAGAGTATAATTGACAAGGTGCTACACCATTCTTCTATCACTCACATTTCTAACTGTGCAAAGGAGTCTTTTGAGTCTCATTTTCTCTTGAAAACTCGCTTGGATAGTTTCAACATTAAATTTTGGATTTCTTCAGACCTTTGAGGAAGCAGATACAAAGCATGATGGCAAGATTGACAAGGAAGAGTGGAGAAACCTTGTTTTGCGCCATCCATCACTTTTGAAGAACATGACCCTTCAATATCTCAAGTAATTCTTGATTTTATATTTTTCTAGTCAATTTTTGTGGTACTCTCTCCATAGTGAAGATAACCAAATAACATCCTTGTTTATAACTGCACTTGGTCCAATCTTTGTTAACTGCACATGGTATTAGTATTCTATGAATTAATCTACAAAAATAAAAGGTATAAATTAGAAATATCTCTATATTAAAGGACAACTACTTGCTTTTTCTATTTATTTTAATTTTTGAAAAGTGTCCCAAAAACGAATACTAACTTTGAACTCAAAATGAGTCAACTTAAATCTCTATATGCATATATGCTAGCCATTGTTGGAAGAAGTTAACTTCTTAAATGGATCTCAGTATCTGGAGAGATTATTTTCTGGTTCTTAGCTAGGGGATATCCTAAGTTCACCCAAAAAAATATGCATATATGCTTAAGCCAAGTTCAGGTTTCGGTAGATCATAGAACATATATGAACTAGCATGGTACATTGCCTTTGATACGCTTGTGATATCCTTTTGAATGTGTTTGGGCAGGGACATCACCACAACATTCCCAAGCTTTGTATTCCATTCACAAGTAGACGATACTTGAAGATAATTTCTGCTATGGTTTCTTCCTTTGGGCAGCAGGGCCACCTCTTGTGTAGAAAAGGGCATGGCAGATAGCCTTGCTTACCTTACATTGGTTATATCTTTGAATAATACATTTTGTTTTGTGGATTCATTTGCTGGGTTTCACTTTCTCATTTTTTCTTCAAACTTCCAGACACACGTTTGGTTCCCATTTTTCAAAACTAGGATTTCAAAAGCAAGATGGAAGGTTGTGTAAAGTTTGTTTCAAATTGTGGGTTATGATATATTGGTTGATAATGATAGTCAAGATTTCAAAATATTTGGAAATTATTTATAGTTTATTTTTCCTTTCCCATTATCGTGATCATCAATCAGTTTTATGTATAGTGTGTTTGGAATTTCCTTGAGAAGGGAAGAATCTCGTTTAAGATGTTAAAGTTATAACTAAAGGTGAAAATCACATCCAAAACTTAGAACCAAACTAGTATACTACATACTTTTATGGGGAAACACGAGTGGAAAAGAAGGAAAACTGATCATGAATCGATGTATTTTTTATTTAGTTTAGGTTCCAGATATTTTAATCTCAAATTATCTGCTATCATGAACAATGTCACTCTGATTATTATAATTTCTACGATTTCGTTTCTATGAATCAATTTTTCTCAGGTTCCGTGTAAATGTTTAGTTTCCCCAAATTATCTGCCATCACAAACACAATGTTAATCTCAACATTTATTTGTACGATTTATTTCAATTGCGTAGTTTCGGTTAGGCTAGGCTGGACAGAAGAACAAAAATCTGGAAGCTGGTGTGTATTTATTTATTTATTTTGAATTCACTGTAGTGTAACAGTGTATAATTATGGTAAAGGCATTTCTGAATATTTTTTTTAAAAAAAAAAACGTAATGTTTTTGTTTTATTTATGCAAATGAAGAGCAAAAGAAATCAATTAGCTTACCTATCTCATTCTTCAAGAATATGGGTAATTTTTTGTCTTAAAAATATTCTGTTAGAAAATAAAAATTATAATCTTAAAATAAAATATTAGAAAACACTGCTCATTTTCAGGAATGCAAGACAACTTTGAAATAAAACACACTAAATACAAACGTGATGCCTGTATGATTTTTTTATTTTTATAAAGACAATTTGATATATGATGTTTTAATTGATAGTTTTTTTTAATTTTTTTTAATTTAAATGTATATTTCTTTTCTATGAACCTCCATATATTTTTTTAAACTACTGTTAATATTTCATAAATTCAGTACACACTACACACTAAATTCTTATTCATACTATTCTAGCGCTTCAAATACAAGGCCTGGAGTCACATTCATCTTCATTATGTATAATTGCATAGGTGGTTGTCATAAATTTAATGATTTATGACTTTATGGTGTCAGAAAAAATTAATTGTCTTTATTGAAAGGGTTAATAGGGAAATATGAAATAGAATAGTACAATAATTTTTGTATTAGGTTTGTGGGGTCTTTAAATAACATTTTTTATTAATTAAAAAGGTCAATAAGAGAGAAGTGAAAGTGACTAACACTTACTTGAAACACAATAGTGAAATAACAAAACTTATAATTTTTATTTATTGAAATAGATAATAAGAGGGAAATAACTAACACTACACGTACCAAAACTAAAATAATCCTATAAAACAGATTCAAATAAAATAATACAACAATTTGAAGTGACAGTTTGAGTTAAAAGCTGTGACTCGCAGTCAGCTGTTTACTTTCATCGTGAGTTCTAATTAGGGCTGTCAAGCCCCGTTTAATTAAAAAAAAAATCTTTTAAGAAAAATAAAAATGCCTTTATTATTATTATTATTAAATACTCTATTTGGAAATAGCAACACTTTCTTTATATCATCTATAAATCATAGTTTTTTTTTTCAATGTTTCTTAGAAAAGTGTTTCTATTTGGAATGATACTTTTACTAAAAGAGGCTTTGAAATATTCGGAAAAAATTTGATTAAATCTTTACCATTTCAGGGCTTTCAAACAATAACAGCACTAATTAAACCTAGGGAGTGAAATCAGAAATTTGTGGAAACAGATCCAACTGGAAAAAAATAAAACCCGAAATAAAATCCAGGAAATTATAGCTAATTAGCTAAAATATGCATTAAACAGTGTCAACAATCCAAAAAAGAAAAAAAAAACAGGCAAAAAAGTAAAAAGCTTCTCGGCATTATAAATAGTTGGTACTAACAAAATAAAAAGGCATGAAGATGAAGTTTAGTCAACCTCCTCCATCTTGCTTCCCTCAGCATCTGCATCAGCATCAGCCTCCTCCAGTGGTGGCATGTCAGCATCAGCCTCACCAGCATCCTCGTCGATGCTCAGTCCAAGCTTCAACATCCTGTGGATCCTGTTCCCAAAGGTGTTCGGGTCGTCAAGGCTGAATCCAGATGTCAGCAGAGCAGTCTCAAACAGCAACAGAACAAGATCCTTCACAGACTTGTCGTTCTTGTCAGCATCAGCACGCTTCCTCAGCTCCTCCATTATAGGGTTCTCTGGGTTGATCTCCATTGTCTTCTTGCTCGACATGTACCCTGCCATGCTGTTGTCCCTCAGTGCCTGAGCTTTCATGATCCTCTCCATGTTCGCAGTCCACCCATACTCCCCGGTGACAAGACAGCATGGTGAGTCCACCACACGGTCGGACACAACTACCTTCTCCACCTTGTCGCCCAGAACATCCTTGATCACCTTGCACAGGTTGTCGAACTTCTCCTTCAACTCTTCCTTCTTCTTCTTCTCATCCTCGCTTTCATCCAGCTTGAGACCTTCCTTGGTGGCGGATACCAGTTTCTTGCCCTCGAATTCCTTCAGCTGACCTACTGCATATTCATCAATGGCGTCAACCATGAAAAGAACCTCGTAGCCCTTCTTCTTCAGCTTCTCCAAGAAGGGAGAGTTCTCAACGGCTTTCTTGCTTTCACCGGTGATGTAGTAGATGTCACTCTGGCCTTCCTTCATTCTGGTAACGTAGTCCTTGAGGCTGGTCAACTCGTCACCGCTCTTGGTGGAGTGGTACCTAAGCAATTCAGCGATTTTCCCCTTGCTTTGAGAGTCCTCATGGATTCCAAGCTTCAAGTTCTTAGAGAAAGCCTCGTAGAACTTGTTGTAGTCCTCCTTGTTCTCAGCGATTTCGAAGAAGAGCTCAATGCACTTCTTGACCAAGTTCTTACGGATGACCTTCAGGATCTTGTTTTGTTGCAACATTTCTCTTGAAATGTTGAGTGGAAGATCCTCAGAGTCCACAATACCCTTGACAAAGCCGAGGTATTCGGGGATCAACTCCTCACAGTTGTCCATGATGAAGACACGGCGAACATAGAGCTTGATGTTGTTGGGCTTCTTCCTTGTGTCGAAGAGATCAAAAGGTGCCCTCTTTGGTACAAAGAGAATGGCCTTGAACTCCAATTGACCCTCAACTGAGAAGTGCTTGACAGCCAAATGCTCTTCCCAGTCATTAGTGAGACTCTTGTAGAAAGCAGCATATTCCTCTTTAGTGATCTCCTCAGGCTTCCTCATCCAAATGGGCTTCTGTTTGTTCACCAAGGACCATTCATGAGACACCTCCTTAATCTTCTTTTTCTTTTTTTCCTCTTTCTCCTTCTCTTCGTCAACATCCTCTACCTTACCCTCCTCATCATCCTTCTTTTCTTCCTCCTTCTTTTCCTCCTCGTCCTCGTCATCAGAAATCTCCTTCTCAGTAGTCTTCTCAACCCAAAGAGAAATTGGGTAGCTAATGAACTCGGAATGCTTCTTAATCAAGTCCTTCAAGCGGCGCTCCTCAAGGTACTCAAGCTGATCCTCCTTAAGGTGGAGAGTTATCTTAGTACCCCTGCCAAGATTCTCACCGGATGTGTCCCTTGTGACAGTGAATGAACCACCAGCTTGAGACTCCCACACATACTGCTCATCATCATTGTGCTTGGCGGTAACAATAACCTTCTCCGCAACAAGGTATGCAGAGTAGAAACCAACACCAAATTGTCCAATCATGCTAACATCAGCACCAGCAGCCAAGGCTTCCATAAATTCCTTGGTACCAGACCTTGCAATTGTACCAAGGTTGTTCACCAAATCTGAAAAAACATCACAACATGAATTAGACACCATCAACAGCTATCTACCACAACAACAAAAGCCTACAAATAGCACAAACCATTTTAACTTACCAGCCTTGGTCATCCCAATACCACTGTCAACAATGGACAGAGTGTTGTTGGTTTTGTCAGGAATAATATGAATAAACAACTCTGGCTGAGCATCGAGCTTGCTCTTGTCTGTCAAACCCTCAAATCTAATCTTGTCCAAAGCCTACAATGTTAAATGAAGATCACATAGTTAAAAAACCAATTTCCGGCGGATATACTTTTAATTACACAGTCACACAGTAAAAACCTGAAAAAACATCATCGTCACAAAAACAGCTTTTCTTAACAATTAATGTTAATCAATATTATAGCACGGGTATAACACCAACAAAACAACGATATGAAACATAACAATAAACCACATCAACTATATAACAAATTAAAAATAATCAACCTAACCACAAGGAACTCACACCTAATCCACTTAATCAGAGCAAAAACTCTAGACACAAAATCAACAAAACTTATTAAAGATTTCAGGTTACGCCAAACCTAAAAAAACAACAAAATTAAACAATGAAAAGAAAACATGTCAGTTTAAGAAATTCAAATCCACTTTCCCAGAGTAAAAAAATTAACGATTTAAATTTACGTTATATCCCGAAAAAGAGCACGACAGCTGATGAAATTCAAATCCACGTTATCAGAGAAAAAACTCTAGCACACAGAATCAACATAACAACAAATCTAATAAACGATTTAAACTTAAGCTTAACCTAGAAAAAAAACTAAACAAAGAAAACACAAGGAATGACAGTTGAACCAATAAATCGAAAAACACAAAGAAACTACAAATCAAGCAGAGAAAAGCGAACGTGTAAAAGCGAATAGCGAAGAAACTCACATCGGAGGCGTTACTGATGAGTTCACGAAGGAAGATCTCCTTGTTGGAGTAGAAGGTATTGATGATGAGACTGAGAAGCTGGTTGATCTCAGCCTGAAACGCAAACGTCTCGGTCTCCGCCATTTTCGATCTACGAGAAGGAGTTCAAAGGAGGAAGAAGAAGAAGAAATGAAAGGGAAACGGTTAGGGTTTTGGAAATGAGAATAGGTGACAAAAGAGAAGTGAGGGGTTATATAGTGGAGTTTGCTAGGGTTTCTAGATCCTTCTGCCACGGTTCTTTACTTATATAGGGACGACTTCATTTCTAGATCCTTCCATATGACCCACTTTTCTTATTGTGACGTTAAGTTAAGCAGGCTTGGGCCAAAAACCCTTCACGTTATCCGCGTGGTATATCAAATTTAATTCCCATAAAGTAAATAATGTGATGCTTAAACTATTTAAATTTATCTCATAAATCGATTGGAAATAGCTATATCTTTTAATTATATTTAAAAATATAAAATTAAGATGTATTTTAAATTAAATTAAAAAATATTTATCTTATATAAATTAAATTAATTATTTCAAATAGTGTTTCTAGATTTTTTTTTTGAATGAAAACGTTTTTTTAAATGAGATCATGCTTTTAAAAAAAAATCATAATAATATATTATTTTCATCCCTGGGTAAAAATATTATTTTTATTTTTAAAATTTAATATTTCTTTTAAAGTAATTATCGTAATAATTTCCTTTTTATATTTTTATATAAATTAAAAATAATTTTCTAGTTCAATGAAAGTATTTATAATTATTTTTTTAACAATAGTGTTTTTAGGAAAAAAAATTTAAATTCTAATATCTTTTAATTTTAATTCTAAATCAAATTTCAATGTTTTTTTTTTAAATTATGAGTGACTAAAATTAGTTTTTGTCACATTATAAATTTTTTATCATAAAATTAAAATATAATTTCTATAGCTAAAAATGTTTGTATAAATTTTAATTATAATATAATTTTCTAAAAATTATTATTTAATTATGATAAACTTTTGTTATAAAATAAAATTTTAATTTGTGTAATATACATGTTCAAATAATAATCATTTATTTATTTTAAATAATTGGTTGGACTATCAAATACTACTTTTTTTTATTAAAAAAATTATGATTTATGTAACGCTAATAGTTTATTTGGATGCACGTTCTGGTAAGGTAATGCACGTTTTTTTTCTTTCTAAAACGTGATCCTTCATCTTTATGCATGTTTAAAATTCTTCATCTTCACATAATTCTCATATAAAAATCAATTTTGGCAAAAGCCGGTGAATATTACTTCTACATTTTGAAAAAATTGATTTTAATAAAATCACATTAATCTCAAATCAAGTCTCCAAATGTAAATTCAAATAGGGACTAAATCGGATCAAAATTTTAATTCGTCTTGTTTTGAATAAATAACTATTTTTACCAACTTTATTTAAGAGATCTTTCTAGAAAAGAATAGTTGTTTAAAAATCTATTTTTAAAACATGAAGATATTTTTTTGAGATTGGTAATAATAAGTTCAAAGGATATGTTTCATTGGCCTTCTTGTTCTAGACTCAAAGCAAATTAGCAATCTCATTTAAATTCAAGTTTAATTTTTTTAATTATAAAAATTATCATGACAATAAATTCTAACATAATTTATGTACATATTATTACTCGAAGAAAAGTACTATCACAATTGTCAAATTTTCTACATGTTGATGGAAATGAAAATCTATATTTTACTATACCTTCGTTTCCATATAAAAAATTTATTTACCTATTTTATTAATATTAAAAAAGTTGATAACATAACATTTTATTTTATTTATATATTTTTTTTCTAAAATTATTTTTATACTATTTTTTTAAAATTAATATTCATATATTTTTAAATCAATTAAAATATATGTCAAGATGTCATACTCTGTTTCTCTCTTCTAATTAATATTATTCTTTTTCTTAACCGATTGAACTATATAGTTTTTAAAAAAGTTCATAATTAATACATATTTACCAAATTAACATAATACACTTTAAATAGGAGTATTTTTCTAATAATTCGTTATGATCCTCACACTTAGCTGAATGTACAATTAATAGCTGAAACAACTACTACCTAAGGTTATCATATAAATAGTTTCTAGATATACCAACAATAATATATACATACATACACAAAAAATTGCATCAACATCTAAAACACTAAACAAGTATATAACATTCATTTTAGGATAAAATAGTTAGGTATAAGTCTACTACAACATTAACTTATAATACTAAATCCCTTATAGAATTAGTCCACCAATTATCCTTCAAATACTATGTCCCTCTAATACTCAATTAGGGACTAGGTCCCTAACTTCATACTTTATTTAATTAGTCACTTTATATTTTGTATGTCTCAACTTCACTCACATATATATCAATATTGTTCACTTGTAGCCAATATGCCTCAACCTTACTCACATATCGCATCAAAGGTCATAAAGGAGATTCAACAATCTACTCTAAGGGATAACACCTACTCAAGGGGATTTTTCAACAATTGGACTCACTAAGCACCACACCAATATTCACACGATGAGTTACCCATTTTCGAAAATAACATTTCCCTCCTAAGTCAATCAACATGCTTAAATGTCTATAACACTCTCAATATCAACACATCAACAACATACATCTACATAGATTGCTCAATGAATATAAATTGAACAATAGTAATCAAATCACAACATACCAAAGCATATAAACAAATTTAACCATATAACGATATATATATATATATATATATATATATATATATATATATATATATATATATATATATATATTATTTCATATCAATATACATAGCACAATTATCATCAATCAACATATAACATGCAATGGATTCACCTAACCTATTAATGTTCACCATTTTATCATATAAATAACAAGAATTTCCAAAGAAACTTATGCTCAACACCATTGAGGTAGGGAGCACTTTGCTTCGCTCATGCTCGACACCATTCAATCTTTGTTTAGTGTAGCTATGGTAGAGAACTCTTAGACTCTCATGCTTGGCGTGGCAAAGTCCCATGGCCATCTCCAAACTAGACAAAAATGAGTCTTTCTCCTCATGATAGACGTCACTCCTTTAGCACCATGCACCAATCCAAGTAGAGTCAATTCTCCCACTTCATGCTCAATGCAATTCAAACCACGGTCGACGTCATTTGAATCCAAGACAAATCTCTCTCCTCACATCCAATGTCACCAATTTTGCATTTGATGTAAGTAAGACAAAGCACCTCTGATTAAAACCATATTTGGTGTAACACCATGAAAATACTGAGCTATTTGATATATATACTCTATATATATATATATATATATGTATGTATGTATGCATGTATGTATATGTTGTTTATATGGATTTGGATTGGATTATGGAGATGTGGATTTGAAATGTACTTACCTTTGTGCATGTTGTATGTTGATGTGGTTTTGATTAGTTGTTTAAGCATAGTAGTGATTTTGTAGTATGAGATGAGAGGTTGATGTTTTGAGAGGTTTGTATAGGCATGTGTGTGCATGAATTTGGTGAATGATGCATTGTACACCATTATACTGAACTGGTACTAAGAGGGAAGAAGACTGATCACCTTCCTTCTCATCTTGGTTAAGTGAAGTATTATGGCATGCAACTCATTATTCCAAGCATATGTATTTGAAAGTGATGTTTGTTTGTGTGTTGATACATGTTGCATTTCATATGGTGGTGAGTTGTGAGTATTGCATGGAAAAGAATAGGATGGATAGGAGATTAAAGGATAGGAACATAAGATAAATCCGATCTTTCTGAGTGAATTTGAGGTTGTTTTAGAACTTAGAGAGTTGAAATACTTCAAGGAATAGAATATTTGAGGTGAATAGGTGCTAGGGGTGAAATTTGAAAATTTTGGAAAATGGCTATATATAGGGACTTAGGACTGGAGGGTCTCATTTGTCAGACAGAGACAATTTCTAGAGAGAGAAAGTAGAGAGAGAAGCTCTAGTCCGGAGGAAAGCTGAGGACACATTTGGGAAACTTATCAAGCCAGGATCAATCTTCATAACTGGAGTTTTAAGATATTTGCCCTCTAAAGCCTTGAAAAGTGAGATTGAAGTTTGAATTGGGAATTTGAGGGTTTTGTTCAAATCTTGCATTTCTAAAGTTTCTGAGGTAAGGGTAGTACTTATAAGACTTAATCTAGTATGTATGGAGTTGAAATATCACATTGATTCCATGTTTTACGCATGATTGAGGCTGGATTGAGATGGAGACGGTTTGGTTAGGGTTCTTCATGATTTCCTATGATTTTCATGGATTAATGGTTAATACTTGTTTTTAACACTTAATATGTTGCTTTTGGATGGTGTTTATACTCTATAATGGTTCGTAATTGTATAAATTTGGTTTGGGATTCATTTGGGATGGATTTTGGGGGTAAAAATTGAGGTTTTCGAACTTCTGAAGCGCTGTCTGATGCATGCACGCTGAGCGCACGCAACGACGCGCTGAGCACACTAAAGAACAGAATTGTTGTCAGGATGCACGCTGAGCGCACGAGTCTACGCGCTGAGCGGACTGTTTCCAGTGGCTCTCTATCTCAAGCGCGCTGAGCGCACGAGTCTACGCGCTGAGCGCATATAGTCATGGGCTGAGCGCACGTGGTGACGCGTTGAGCGGGCAAAGCCTGATGGGCTCCCAATTGTAGTTGCGCTGGGCGCAAATACCACTGCGCTGGGCACATGGTTGCTTTGAGGAAAACCTTTTATAATTGAGTTTTTATGAAACTTTTAAATGTTGAATCATATCATCTTTGATGTTATATATTTGGTATGGAATGTGGCATGGTTTTGGAAAAGATTGCATGTATGTGTGTGTTTGGTTTGGAAAGCTAATAGAACTTAGAGGAGTAAGGTTATGGTATGGATTGGGAGATCTCTTGGTGAGGTCTGGATATAATCTTTGGGAAAATATGGAATTTGGGGGTCCCATGGTGAGGATCCCAATATGGAACTTTTCCAAAGATTGTATAATAAACCACTTCAGATGTTAGGTGGATTCTGAAGTACTCCTCTAAGTATTCTATTTGCTACCGGTATGGGGGCAAGACCGAGTAATACCGATGGATGAAGTGGCCACGATCACCAGGGTTACGTGACGACGTAATCCAACTGTATATTTTCCATGAGAGGTTAGGTGTGTGACATGGGTTGATGACATGTTTCACCGAATCAACACTTGGTTTAGATGTGTTGAGGCCAACATTTGGTTTGGATGTGTTGGTTACATCATGGATTATACAGTGGTGTGACTTTGTTTTGCATATGGAATATGTATACATATGGTATGGATTGTATACATTGATTATGGATTCTTTATTATCATAGAATATGTATGCATTGGCATGGATGTGCATACATTGGATTTTGGATTGGTTTATTTTTGGCATGGAAATGACTTGTTATAATGTTGTCATTCCCTTGGTATGGATACATACTGTTTATGAGTATCTAGTTAATGCTATTTCATTTTATTGTACTATGGTTGGTTTTATACGTGCTAACCCTTATATTTCCATGATGTGGACTGTGATGATCTCACTATGTGGGGGAGCAGATTAGGTGTGAGGCTTTGGGATGACAAGGAGTCTTTTGGTAGCTGCTTTGAGAAGTGGCTAGGCTTAGAGCTTGACCAGCACCTAGGGTGTCTTATTTTGATGTCTTCATGACGTTGTATATTATTATCTTTTTGGATTGTATAACCTTACGAATGATGACTCTTTTATAAAATTATGTTTTATATGATGAAAAAAATTTATATGTTATTGTATATTTACACTCTAGCGTAGCTGGCCCTTACTCTATTTTCTTTATTATATATTATTTTATTTTGGTTGGTTCTGGATGTGACGGCCTAGGGTGGGTCGTTACATTTGGCGCCATGAAGGCATGCTTGGTGAGACAATAAGTTTTACACATAGTAGACGCAAAATTTGGCTTAAAGCCACCAAATCATCAGACAACCAAGAATAAAACAATATAATTCACATGTACAATTCGTGAATCACTCATTTCTAGCCAGAAACAACACATGCAACAACAATTTGTTGAAGATCACCATATCCTTCCCTTGAAAACCAAAAATGACCAAGTTCAACTTTCATCAAAAGAATTCATGCAAATTAACAATACCATTGCACCCAATCAACACCCAATTCATGCTTAACCACTCAACAATTCAACATGTAATCGATTCTAACTTCCTTTAACTTTAGAAATCTCAAAATTTGAGAAGAAGAGGACAAAGGAGGAAGAACGAACTTTGAGCTTTGGGAAGCGTCACACCACAATAAAATGATCTTCAACTAAAAGCCTCTGATCAACACCCAAGCACCATGAAAAATCTATTGCCTCTCGGGAAATCTATAAAGTAGAAGAAGCGAAAGTCAAAACTCCAAAGCTTCTCTCTCTAATATCTATCTAGGTTCTTCGAGAAATGAGCTTATGAGGCTCAAGTATAAAAAGAAACCTTATATACTTTTTTCCTCAAGGTCAAACTGGATATTTTTTTTCAGAGAAACCTTTTAAAACACCTAAAGACTCTTCAAAAGTTCCTTAATACTCACAATCTCTCAACACCTTTTCTTAGAACACCATAACAAATAATTATGGGTAAAAATACAATAATTAACAAAACTTACAATGTTACAATTCTCTTTATCAACAGTAATTTTCATCCAAAAAAAATAGAATTACTTAATAAAAGGAATGGGTATTAATCTCTAAATTACTCCTCAACTTCTCAGATCACCTCAACAGTAGTAACATCCCACAAAACCTTCACTAAGTCGATGAACTTATCTTTCAACTCCTTCAACTTATGATCAACCACAACAATTGACCTCTACTCATAGGCTAGGTTATCTCTAACCTACACCTCATCCATCTCCACCATATGACTCTGGTTATGGACATACTTCCTCAACTAAGAGACATGAAACACATCATGTAAGTTGGAAAGAAATGGTGGCAACACCAACTTATAAGCCACTAGACCTACACAACGAAGGATTTGATAAGGCCCAATGAATCTCGGCATCAACTTCTTATACCTTATCGTCCTTCCCATTCTAGTAATGGATGTCATCTTCAAGAAAACATGTTCTCCCTCATTAAACTCTAGATGCTTCCTCCTCTTGTCAGCATAGGATTTTTGCCTACTCTAGATAGTCCTCATCCTCTCCTGAATCATCTTCACCTTTTATGTAGTTTGCATAACTAGTTCCGACCCCACAACAATTGATTCTCCCTCCTTGTACTAGTACATAGGAATCTTACATCTTCTCCCATATAGTGCCTCAAAAGGTGTCATGCTAATGCTAACATGGAAGTTGTTGTTATAAGTGAACATCACTAGAGGTAACACCTCCTCCCGACTACCAAGATGATCCAAAACACATGCTTTTAGAAAATACTCCAATGACTGAATTGTTCTCTCTGATTGTCCATCCATTTGTGGGTGATTGGCGGAAACCTCAAGCTCGTTCCCCATAACTTGGTGCAAACTCTACTAGAACCAAAAAGTAAACTTTAGATCCCTATCAAAGATAATATTAGAAGGCACTCCATGCAACTGTACTATCTTCTTGATATACAATTGTGTGAGCCTTTTCAAAAATTAGTTCTTGTTGATTGGAATTTGGAACTAAATGCATACATTTAGTTAACCTATGAACAATCATCCATATAAATAATATCACTGTTCCTGACAGACCTAAACAACCTAATTATGAAATCTCTCATGATGCTATCCTATTTTCATTCCATAATTTCCATCAACAATAACTTCCTTCCAAGCTTCTAGTTATTTAATGACGGGTTATGACTTGTCATAATAAGTGACACAGCAAGGATTACGTAAATACAAAAAAACAAAACTTTTCTATTTAAACATCCAACGTATAATATCTTTAGTGAGGCCAAATCACGAAACAGTTCACACTTCCTACATTCATCACTCTTGTTTTTCACTATGCTGGTGTAACAATGTCCACAGTGACGATAGAGAAACAAGATTTATGGCACAATGAAACACAATGTTTCCACAAGACATTAGAAATTTTTTTTATGACTACGAAGGAACAAGTAAAACTATTCTTTGGAGGTTATTGAGTATCTGATTTGCATATTATAGTTACTAAAATTTATATTTATACTATATATTTATAATTTTATTGGATATCTTTAAAAGGACTATATAATGTATTTTTAATTAACCTTCTTCTAATAATATTATTAATATTAAAATTGTAAAATTATAATACTTAAAAATCTATTTCACTTATTGAAATTTGAGGAACAAAAATATAATTAAGCTTAAAAAAAATTCTTTTATCACTCGTGGACCAATTAGTGAAAAATATTGAAGTTGAAAGCAACAACTGATGTATGGGGCCACGTGGGTCCATACTTTTGGATAGAGTCATAGAGATAACGTGTTTAGTTGGCTGGTAATCTTTCAGTGACCAAAACATCTCAATTCGAATTCTCAAAAGTTCCAAATTCAACATGGGATTGGGAGTTTTACCATTTCTCTTGCTTCCACCTCCTTCTGCTGCTTCTATACCTGCATCTCTAAGGTATATGTAAGTTCCCCTCTAATTTATTTTTCTTAACAATTTATCCTGCTTTATATAGCTGTGAAAATTCAGTTATATTCTCTCTCAAAAAGTTGGCCAATATCGGTAGCATAAATTAATGTATAGAATTTCTGTAGTTTTATTATATGCTACAGTTTCATCACTGAATGCGTAAATCAACTGATATGAGTTGTTCTATCTTAATGATATTGAATTTGAGTCTTCAGTATGTAGCTACGTTAAATACTCAGACCCATAGTGGAAGATGCATGTGATTTAAACCAAAATTTGATGTAGTTTTCGACCAACATTATGGATCAGATCCCTTAAGTAAGGTTAGTATTAAAAGTAAGGTTTCTCAATTAGTCATCCACATTATGGATATTTTGTACCAATGATATGATTAAAAAAATGTTATAGTTTTTTCTGAAAACTAAGTAGAGTTATGTTTCAATTAAAAATGGATTCTTCTAATGCATAAACTTTTCATGGTTCTTGAAAAGCATTTCTCTTGACGATGTGCTTCAAACCTTGGATAAATCCAGGTGCATGGAAGATGCAAAACTCAACTATACCGAGAATAACAGAGTCTCCACATTAAGAGTGAAAAAGATTTCTAGAAGGGCGATTCTTCAATTTCTGGGTGTTAATCACATGATATGTTATGCTTCTCCTGCTTTGGCTGCACCAATTATGCCAGACATGAAGGATCCTGAAGTCATACGGTTTTACTTTGTTTTTCTTTAATTTTATTACCTAATCTTATTGGTGTGATGAAGTGAGAAATGATGGTGTATTGTGATTTGTGATTTACTGTTTTTTATGCGAAGCATCTAGGACTTTGAAGCTACCTAGTGGAGTGAGAATTCAAGGTAAAGAATTCTATAACTTCCGTGTTACACAGTCCTTGAGTAAAATGAAGTTGTGTGTGGGGGAAATTGTTGATGCTAGAACACTTTGAGGTTTAACACTGATGATGTTTGATGCAAAGCCTTAAAGCCTTATTTTCATTTGTGTGTGTGAGTTTGTTTTTCCCCACATTCGATGTTACTAAATCACGTTTGACAGGAAACAAAATCAATTTTGATACTTTCACCGTGAAACCAAACACACACTTAGCAGAACGTGATTCTTTCATGCTTCTTCAAAATAAGGGTGAAAGAACTTGGTTCTTGATAGAAAAATTGAAACATGATGTGTAAAGTTATGGCACAAATTTCTTCCATATTTCCTGTTTTAAGGAAAACACGTTTCCTTGATTTTAGGCCATGATTCTATGCATGGTTTCCTTTTTTTGCTCCTTGTTTTGTTCCAGGTTTCCTTATTCTGGGTGCATACGCTTCTTCTCAATGCCTATATAAGGCATCAAGCATTTGGAGCAAATTGCAATTGATTCAGCAATCTACACACTTGAGAAAAATCATACATAGAGAGGAAAGATTCAAGAGAGTATTTTTAGTCTATATTTGAGAGATTATCTTTGTTCTCATGATATTAGAGAACTTCTTGTACTCTCCTATTTCTACATAGTGGAATTATCTTGCTCTTGATCGCCCGTGGTTTTTTCTCCGTCTTTGGAGTTTCCACGTAAACTTGGTGTGTATTTATTTTTCTTGTCTCTCTACTTACTTCTCTCTATCTCTAATTAACTTGATCCAGTGCTTCCGCATTCCGCTCATTCTTTCTGATACCCAACAAGTGGTATCAGAGCTACTTGTTTAATTAGAGATTCAATATGTCTACCGTCACTAAATTTGACATTGAGAAGTTTGATGGCAAGATTTGTTTTTCTATTTGGAAAGTCCAAATGAAAGCCGTTCTTACACAGAATGGATTGAAGAAAGCTTTAGATGGAAAAGCCAAAAAGCCGGTCAACATGACTGATGAGCAATGGGACGAGTTGGATGAAAAGGCGCTTTCAGCAATCCAACTATGCTTGTCCAAGGAGGTTCTTCGTGAAGTAGCAAATGAAACAACCGCTGCTGCTTTGTGGCTGAAATTGGAATCTCTTTATATGACCAAAAGTCTCGCAAACAAGCTTCGTCTCAAAGAAAGACTATATACGATTCGTATGGTCGAAGGTACTCCTATTCAATCTCATCTTAATGAGTTTAATTCTATTATCATGGATTTGGAAAATATTGAAATTAAAATTGATGATGAAGATAAAGCTGTTTTGTTGATTGTCTCATTACCTTCTACCTATAAACACTTTAAAGAAATTATGTTGTATAGCAACAATGATACCTTATCCTTTGAAGATGTTAAATCTAATTTGTTGTCCAAAGAAAAGTTTGATCTTGATATCCACTCTGAGGACAAGGGTGAGGGTTTAAGTGTCAGGGGTAGAACTCAAGAAAAAGGGAGTACCAGTAACAAGAAAAGTAGATCCAAATCCAGAGGGCGTAAATCCAACAAAACCTGTCGTTATTGCAAGAAATTTGGGCATGATATCTCCGACTGCTTTATCTTGAAAAAGAAACAAGAAAGGCAAGAAAAAGGTAAAAATCCTGCTGAAGCTGCTAATGTTGAAACTGATTCTGATGGTGATGTTATGATATCTGTCTCTTCTGATAAGAGGAGCAAAACTGAATGGATTCTTGATTCTGGATGTACATTTCATATGTGTCCTTATAAGGACTTATTCACCACTCTTGAACCTGTTGATAGTGGTGTTGTCTTGATGGGTAATGACACCCAATGCAAGATTGCAGGAATAGGTACTATTCAGATCAAGACTCATGATGGCACTATCAAGACTCTTTCCAATGTTCGCTTTATTCCTGACTTGAAGCGAAATCTAATTTCTCTTGGCACCCTAGAGTCTCTTGGGTGCAAGTATTCAGCTGAAGGTGGAGTTCTAAAGGTATCAAAAGGTGCTATTGTTTTATTAAAAGCTAACCGTATTGGTAGTTTGTATATCTTGCAAGGATCTATAGTGACAGGATCAGCAGCTGTCTCATCTTCTATGTCTGATAAAGATGCCACCAAATTATGGCACATGCGCCTGGGCCATATGAGTGAAAAAGGCATGCACCTTCTGAGCAAGCAAGGTCTCCTTGGTAATCAAGGCATCGGTAAGTTGGAGTTTTGTGAACATTGTGTCTTTGGGAAGCAGAAAAGAGTTAGCTTCTCCACTGCAACTCATCGCACAAAAGGTACCCTTGATTACATTCATTCTGATCTTTGGGGTCCTTCTAAAGTTCCATCTTATGGAGGATGCCGTTATATGATGACTATTATTGATGATTTTTCTCGTAAAGTCTGGGTCTATTTTCTAAGGCACAAAAATGAAACATTCCCCACTTTTAAGAAGTGGAAAATTCTTGTTGAAACTCAGACAGGAAAGAAAGTCAAGAAGCTCAGAACGGATAATGGATTGGAGTTCTGTGAAGGTGACTTTAATGAGTTCTGCGCAAATCATGGTATTGCTAGACACAAAACCATTCCAGGTAAACCCCAGCAGAATGGTGTTGCAGAACGTTTAAACAGAACTATCCTTGAGAGAGCTCGTTGTATGCTCTCAAATGCTGGGTTATGGCATCAACGTGAGTTGTGGGTCGAGGCAGCATCTACAGCTTGCTACTTGATCAACCGATCTCCACACTCTTCACTTAATTTCAAGATTCCAGAAGAAATTTGGTCAGGTAATCCTATTGATTATTCTAATTTAAGAATTTTTGGATGTCCTGCATATGCACATGTTAATGATGGAAAATTAGCTCCTAGAGCTATTAAGTGCATATTTCTTGGTTATGCATCTGAATCTAAAGGTTATCGTTTATGGTGTTCTGAGTTTAAGTCACGAAAATTAATTCTTAGTAGAGATGTGACTTTTAATGAGGATGCATTATTATCTTCTGGAAAACAATCATCTGTGTCTTCTTCCAGTACTAATAATCTGCAAGGTACTAGCGAGAAGGTGGAGTTAGAGTTAAAATCTGTAGCTCCTAATGTTGATGTTCCATCTTCCTCTACCACTGAGTCTAGCATTGATGATCATGGTGATGATCATCCTATTCAGCAACAGGAAGAATATAATATTGCACGAGATAGGACAAGAAGACAGATAAAATTGCCAGCTAGATACACTGATGACAATTTGACTGCTTATGCATTGTCAATTGCACAAGAGGTAAATGATGATGTTGAACCTGCCAGCTATAGTGAAGCTGTTTCTTGTGTTGATTCTGCTAAGTGGCTAGTGGCTATGAATGAAGAAATTGAAAGTCTTCACAAGAACAACACTTGGAATTTGACAAAGCTCCCCAAAGGCAAACGACCTCTAAGGTGTAAATGGATCTATAAGAAGAAAGATGGCATTCCAGGGGTTGAAGATCCTAGATGCAAGGCGCGATTAGTCGTTAAAGGCTTTTATCAAAAGGAAGGTATTGACTTTAATGAGATTTTCTCACCTGTTGTTCGTCATACTTCCATTCGTATTTTGCTTGCTTTTGTTGCTCTGTTTGATTTAGAATTAGAGCAACTTGATGTAAAGACAGCTTTTCTACATGGAGAGCTGGAAGAAGAAATTTATATGGATCAGCCTGAGGGATTTGTTGTTCCTAGTAAGGAGCATCTTGTTTGTCAATTAAAGAAATCTTTATATGGCCTCAAGCAAGCACCCAGACAATGGTATAAAAAATTTGATTCCTTTATGATTGGGCAAGGTTATTCCAGGAGTAAATATGATGATTGTATTTATTTTCAACAATTTCCTGATGGAACTTTCATATACTTGTTACTTTATGTTGATGATATGTTGATTGCATCACGTGACAAGTCTTTGATCAGCAAATTGAAAGCTCAACTCAATAATGAGTTTGAGATGAAGGAATTAGGTGCAGCTAAGAAAATTCTTGGCATGGAGATTCATAGAGATCGACAAGTTGGTAAATTATTCTTATCTCAACAAAAATATATTGAGAGATTACTTGACAGATTTAATATGAATAATTGTAAACCTGTTTCTACTCCACTTGCTGCACATTTCAAGTTATCTTCAGACCTTTGCCCACAAACAAAAGAAGAGATGGAGCGTATGTCACACGTTCCATATGCTAGTGCAGTTGGCAGTTTAATGTATGCTATGGTGTGCACTAGACCTGATTTAGCATATGCTGTTAGCATGGTGAGCCGATACATGCATAATCCTGGAAAGGATCACTGGAGTGCTGTAAAATGGATTTTTCGGTATCTTAAAGGTACTAGTAATATTGGCTTGGTGTTTGACAGAAACAAAGCTACAACTAATAATGTTGCAGGTTTTGTTGATTCGGATTATGGTGGTGATCTTGATAGAAGAAGATCTCTTTCTGGCTACATTTTTACTCTCTGTAATTCTGCTATCAGTTGGAAAGCTTCACTTCAATCTATTGCAGCATTATCTACAACAGAAGCAGAATATGTTTCAGCAACAGAGGGTGTGAAAGAGGCTCTCTGGATCCGAGGTTTGGTCAAAGAACTTGGTCTCACACAAGATGTTCTTACTGTATTTTGTGATAGTCAGAGTGCCATTCATTTGACTAAGAATAGTCGTTACCACGACAAGACCAAACACATAGATGTTAAACATCACTTTATCCGAGATATTGTTACTATTGGTGAAGTTCTACTACAAAAGGTACATACATCTGAGAATCCAGCAGATATGCTTACTAAGCCACTTCCGAATGCCAAGTTTCAGCATTGTTTGGGCTTGGTTGGTCTCTACAACAAATGATTGCCCCTCTGGGGCTTTATCTGGCGATGAGCAACTTATTAAATTTGAGCCAAGGTGGAGATTGTAAAGTTATGGCACAAATTTCTTCCATATTTCCTGTTTTAAGGAAAACACGTTTCCTTGATTTTAGGCCATGATTCTATGCATGGTTTCCTTTTTTTGCTCCTTGTTTTGTTCCAGGTTTCCTTATTCTGGGTGCATACGCTTCTTCTCAATGCCTATATAAGGCATCAAGCATTTGGAGCAAATTGCAATTGATTCAGCAATCTACACACTTGAGAAAAATCATACATAGAGAGGAAAGATTCAAGAGAGTATTTTTAGTCTATATTTGAGAGATTATCTTTGTTCTCATGATATTAGAGAACTTCTTGTACTCTCCTATTTCTACATAGTGGAATTATCTTGCTCTTGATCGCCCGTGGTTTTTTCTCCGTCTTTGGAGTTTCCACGTAAACTTGGTGTGTATTTATTTTTCTTGTCTCTCTACTTACTTCTCTCTATCTCTAATTAACTTGATCCAGTGCTTCCGCATTCCGCTCATTCTTTCTGATACCCAACATGATGCATTTTACTATCCCTTGTGATTGAAAGAAATCAAGCTATCGATAGAAGTCTTTGTACATAAATTGGTATTCATATCAAGTTTTCAAATTAGATGTAGTTGAAGGGGAAGGACCAGAAACACATGATGGAGATTTGGTTGAATTCAATTATGTATGCAGGCGTGCAAATGGATACTTTGTTTTCAGGTAATTGCATACTGTGGAATTTTTATTAGCAATTGCACATTTGCACCGATAGTCATGATCCAAATCATTATGGGATTCTAATACATACAATATAATCATTTAATTTCTTGTTTCATATTTCCCCTCTTAATAGTCTTTAAGCCAGTTTATCTGACCTAAACGTGTCTTACTGTTGCATGGTTTCATACTCTAATTCATGATAGTACAGTGGACCAATTCAGTGGAGAAAGTAAACCTGTTATACTTCCTTTGGATGAGAACCAGGTCAGTTTCTTTCATTCAACTTGTAGGGTCCACTGAACTCTAAAATGTTTTTACCATTCAACTTTAGATAAGGTTGTATATATTTTCATTTTTTTTATTGGACACAGATGCAGTAGTCAAACAGAGTTCCTTGCCTTGGGCTTTCTACTTTGCTAAATAACTTCCAGAGTAGCAGTTGCATATTTGGATTTCAAAGTATGGTGATAACTTGTGAAACAAAAGAAAAAGAAATATGTAAAGATGCACAAGGCAATTTAGTCGAGTATGGAGGTGTTTTGTTGCTATCATCTAACTCTAATCATTGTTGATTCTTTTCTAACATTCTTCAAAGTTGAAAAAGAAAAAGAAATATATCGATGGATGCTTGTGAAATAAGTTAGTTGATGCTTGTGACAAAGACAAAGAAGTATGCTGAGGCTTGTGAAACAAAAGAAAGAGAAATATGTAAAGTGCACAAGACAATTTAGTTGAGTGTGAAAGCATTTTCTTTTCTTTCTATCTAGCTAACTTGAAGCATTGTTGATTTTTTTCACCTAGCATTCTTTAAAGTTAAGGATTCCATTAACCTTAAAATTTATGTGACTTCTAATATCCCCTTTTTATTGTGCCTCATTATTTTTCTGCATTGAGAATTTAACCAACTTGCTTGCTTGTTTGTTGTTCATAAAGAAAATATATATCATCTGATTTTCAACTGCTTGCTTGTTGTTCTTTGTAAACAATTCATAATTAAGAGGTAACATTATTCTAATTACAATTTTATATATACAGATGATAGCGGGCTTAAAGGAGGTCCTGACTGGCATGAGAGTTGGTGGTATGTTCCAAGTTATTGTCATTATTTTTCCTGGCTAACTAGCATTTCCTCACGAATTTTCCATATGCATTTTAGTCCAAACATTGGCATACAATCTATCTATTTATAATGTAATAATTTTTGAAACACTGATTATTATGCTTCCATTTCAGTGATTTAGTTATCATTGTTCTGCCATGCCAACTTTTTTGCTTGTGTCATCCTCCTGCTTCAGTCCAACTATCTTAAAACATGCCTTTCTGACAAGAGGCACGCTTACATTATCACTTCTACATTCATTGAATACTCTTAATCTCACTTTCATTCTAACTCTTCGCTCTCAATTTCTTTTCAACTATATAGTTAATCACTTACCTTACTCTTTTATCTTTTAGTAATTACACTTATTCTTTTTTACTAATATTATTCTAATGCATGTGAGATTTAAATTTTGTAATTTGTTGGAGGGTATTAGAGCCTGGATCAATAATCCATGGAACCCAATGGTTCAATTTGTAGAAACGCTGTATATTATTTACATAACCAAGTAATCTGTGATAAGTTTGCAACGATAACAGTGAGTATTTTTTCATTTATCTCTAGGAAAATTATATATATATTCTCAGAGTGATATATTTGACAGTAATAATTTATAATTATTTAATGTGTCAATCCATTTGCAACATCCTACTTTTATGTATTTTCTTCTAATTCAAAACTGTACCGTCTAGGTAAAAACCCGACTAGTGTACCATCTAGGTAAAAATCCGACTTAACTAATCCTCACTCATTGCGCGGCCTCGTAGCAAGAACGGTTGAGGAAATCCCTATGTTCTCGGGGCCCATAAGGCCCATGGACGACGAAGTATAAAACCTAAAATCCTAAGGCTAAGAAGGCAGATTACACTTTTGAATGCTCTGGCTTTGAGGCTTGACCTAGGCAGAAACCCTAGCGCACCTCGTGGCCCAAAGAGCCCATAAACAAGAAAGTATAAAACCTGAAACCCTAAGGCTAAGAAGGCAGATCACACTTTTGAATGTTCTGGCTTTGAGGCTTGACCTAGGAAAAAACCCTAGTGCACCCTTTGGCCGGAACATTTTGGCGCCCACCGTGGGGCTACGGAAAAACTTTTCCTACGCCCCAAGAAATACAAAAAACCTACACTCTACTATGGCGAGAGGCGGCACATCCAACCATGACAACAACACCCTACCATGGAGGAGATGATGGCGTTGATCAATGGCTTGAAAGAGGAGCGCGACCCAGAGAGAGAGAAGGAGAGGAAATTTCCCGCACAAAAACAGAGTGGGCTCTGTGTTTTCGTCGGTGTAAGGTCTTGCACCGTTGGATCGAGCTGATTTTTGGACTGTAGGTTCCAGAAATGTGGTTCTTCATTCTGACCGTTCGGATTATTAACCGGAGGTTTGGTTTGGGAGAAAACAGCTTCATATCAGTAGGTGAAAGTGTTCCAACACAAAACAGAGCTGGTACTGTGTTTTAATCGGTGTGAAGTCGTTCACCGTTGGATCGGGCTGATTTTTGGACTATAGGTTCCAAAAACCTTTAACATATGACTAATTTAATATTCTTTCAGTATATTATGTTGTGTAAGCATAAGAATATCATGTTAGTAATTGTGGTTATCCTTTGTGACATTTACTTGTACTGTTAGGAAAGAGAAGAGCACTGATTCCACCTTCATCAGGATATGTAAATGAGAACTTGAAACCTATACCTGAAGAGGTTAGCTATGCATGCTCTTAACTGCTTATATAAATTGTCAATAACGATCTTTGATTATAGTACATGAATGTGAAGAGTATTCTTTTTTAATTGCAGTTTGGCCCTCGTCGCAGCCTTTTTTCTCATGCACAGGAGCCTTTGGTTTTCGAAGTTCAACTCTTGAAAATTTTGAGCCCTCCTCTACCACCTGCATTTAACTAATTCTTTTTTTTAATCTATTGTGTGTCACCATGCATTTCATTATAAAGCTTTGTAGTCTTGATCTATTTAGAACCACTCAAGATTTGATTTTAAAATTTAAAATAAGTCTAACAATTACATGAAAGATGACTTTGATTCAGCATGTCAATTTGTCAAATTTGATAAAAAAAGTCATTATCTCACATGAATCGGCACATATGTTCCTTAATTGAGAATCAATATTTAATTCTTAATTTGGTATGCAGTCATGATCAGATATACTACTTTATTTTTATAAAAATTGGTTTGAGATGAAAATAAGTTAAACTTCTTTATTGAATTTTTTTTTTATCAAATTCTTCACATCAATAACTTTTATTTCTTTTATAACCACGTACATATAATTGAATTACATTTTTTCTTTTATGATATTTTTTTGAACAATTATTAGTATGAAGTATTCCGTGATTGATAACTAATTTTCATTGAAAAACTCGGTTAACCACATTTAATAGGGTCTCTTCTTTCAATCACACTTTTTGTTTGATATTAAAAATATAATTGAATTATATTTTTCCTTATATGGTATCAACATTTAAAAAATATTTCTTTTTGTTAATTGATTACAAATTATTTTAATGATATTTAATGCAATTTATATAAATATTAAATTTTGTTTTATTACATATAATATGTATAAAGTTCAAATAAAAAATCTCGTGTTTAAAATTTTGTAAATCCACACTATTAGAAAAAATATTGTATATATTTTTCATGAGTTTTCTGGGTTTATGGATGGTATATTGCTAGATGACTCTAAAGGGGTTTCTTATGTGATGGGACTTAATTGTGGTTTTCTCATTTCTTATTCTGTCTTTTTTTTTTTTTTTTTTTATCTCCTTCGTAAAAAAAAAGAAGATATTGTATATGAGTGAAATTAATTTCACTTTAGAATTAGATTAAATAATGTCATAAATTATATTTATTAATTGTAATATGTTAATTCGATATACATTTTTTTAAATCAATAAAATTATTAAAAATAATTAATAAATTAACTTTCATCTTTGAATTCGAATCTCATATCTTCACTTCTTATTTTCTTAATCAAGTTATAACTTGTGGCCAACTTAGGCCACCATTACATTTACATGAAACCTGATAGGCTACTTCTCATAATCACCCCCACCTTCATGCCTCATCTTTTATTTTATGGGTTTAAACTTTAAACTTGTCTTACTTCGCCTTTTAATTTAATTTTATTTTTTTACATGTAACGATACATATCAATTTTTATTGTATCATATGTAAAAAATAATAATATCGTCAATCAATTAAACAAAAGAAATATATTAGGTCATTTTTAAAAATTAAGAAACTTGACTAAAATTTTTAACAATATAAGAGCCAAACAATTAAATAAAATAAGAAGCTCAAAAAAATAATTTAACTTATTCAATATTAATTGTACCAGCAGTCAAACTTCTCAAAAAATTCTCATAATTTCTTGCCCAATAGAATATATATTCTAGATTCATATTTGACTATGTTAGCTATTCTATTGTATCAAGAATCACACTATAAACTGCATAAAATAAAAATTACTCTTGCCACAAAAATAAAAATTAAACCTTTAACGACTCACCGTGGTCCCTACACTTAGTGGAATCGCACTAAAAATAGTGAACTAAGATAAATAATAAAATTGGATAACTTATAAATACAAAAACATGAAAAATATATAAGAATAATTAAGTTTTTAAATATTAAGTATTTATACAGTTATCCAAAACTACTATCTCCTAGTGTCGGTCAAGTACAAAAACTGTTATCCAAGGTGGTAACTCTAACACGAGGATCAAAACTCCCTGTCTCGTAGTGGTCACCTCAACTCCAAGCTAGCCCTGACCTGCTCCCATACCAAGTATGATCATCGCAGTTCCACCACATGAAAAATAGAAGGGTAAGCTAGAGTTCAAAAATCAATCATACAAGTACAGACAATAGTCTATACCCCACAATCATCCAACTATTAATCATATTCATAGAGTCACCATACTCTATTCAATACTACTCATGCATCCATCAATCATGAAGCAAAACACCACACACTTCATCATATTAACAATCATGCAATAAATGCATAACAATCATCATCACAAACGACCATACAGTTCAACATAAAAACCCAACTCATTCATACAACTTAAAAGCAACTTTAATACAACAACAACAACAATATACAACTTAATATTTAATGCATCATCACGCATGTACAACTGGGAGATCTCCAACAACTGAGGTTGAGCAGTCTAGGTGGCATAAACTCTACCGAATCCAGCGTTTGACCTATCTCAACCAGGTCAGGTATAGAACATCGTTAGGAACTCCGAAGAGAACCAAGTATAGACAATAATAGTTGATTGCTCAGGTGTGCCACTTAGACTCGGAGGTCCAGTACTACTGTCAGGACAGAAGGGTTTAGGTATGAGCCTACCACGGCCTTGGCTAGCCTCACCAATCCACATGTGGAGTTAGCCCACCCATTGTCCTCCAAGTACTACGCACCCTCCAGTACCTAGTCAAAGACTACATCTCTAACTAGATACCTTACTCAAATTGGTCATTCAACCATGACATGGATCGACTATTTCCATGTCGCCCCACACAGTACTAAGGGATTCAACTTTAAAACAACTTTCAACTTTAAAACAACTTTCAACTTATCACCTTAGTACTATGTATCTCAATATAGGACATATATCTTCACCATATGTCCCCAACTTTTCAACTTTACAACAATAGACACCATAACAACTTTACAAAAATAAATATATGGCTGCTTGTAATCGGTATAGCTCGGCCTGACCCTTATACCGTGGTCGCTTTATACACATGTGCCTCGACCTTGCCCACACACGGGATCAACTAAGTCCTAGAGGAGAACAACACAACGTCCACTCCAAGGGACAACTTTCCAAGGAGGGTTTTCAACAAATTGGGCTCTCAGAGCATCATAACTATCTCAATCCACACAATGGGATGAGCAACTTTGAAAACATCTCCTCTAGTCCTAGTGATCATCAACTTATCATCACAGCTTAATCAACTTAACAACTTAACAACATACAACTTTTCAGCAATAGACATCTTAACAACAATACAACAATAGGCATTATATACTAGCTTGACAACTTCTTATTCAATCATACAACTATGCAACTTTAATAATTTTAACAACATGCAAACAACTTAATTAAACAACTATAGTCATTACAATATCAATTTAATGCAACTTAACAACTTTATAAACAACTTCAGCAATATACAACATATTTAAAATTCATCTATCATGTCAACTTACACATAAACAACATAAATCAACTTAAACACCCAACAACTCAACTATTTCAACAAAAGAACAACATGCATAAAGCTTCCCTAGCTCTCAATAAACAGCATAAATCAACTTAAACACCCAACAGCTCAACTATTTCAACAAAAGAACAACATGCATAAAGCTTCCCTAGCTCTCCTGAAATTAAACAACCTACATTCTAGCTTCTCTCACCTGAAGATTGGCTCAGATTAGCCAAAAATTGAACAGAAGTAGAATTCCCCTTCGAAGCTCAACCCGAAACTTCAATCCATCCAAATCAAGCTTTCTAATATGAATTTCAAGAAAAGACAGAAGGCATTGTGGTCTAGAGGAGAAAAAAAATCATACAGAGAAATTAGAGAGAGAAAGGAGTCCACAAACCCAGAGTCCTTCTTTTTAGAACTTATCTCTCAAACCGCTCATTCTCCTCATTGCCCATACCCCTATTTATAGAAATTTCAGAATGCCCAGAACGACTTGTTCCGAATCCAGAACGGCCCGTTCTGTACCCCTTCGTCATGTGCAAAAACCACATGCAGAATGACCCGTTCTAAAATCAGAATGGTCCGTTCTGGTACTCATCCAGAACAGCTCATTCTCCATCCAGAACGGCCCATACTCCCTCTGGAACGACCCGTTTTGGGGTTTGGAACGACCCGTTTTGGGGTTTGGAACGACCCATTCTCCCTCTAGAATGGCCCGTTCTCAACTACATTTTATAGATCAATTCAGTAATTTGGAACGGTCCGTTCCAATTTGGGAACGGCCCGTTTTGGGTTACTGAATCACCTAACCTACTACGTTACAAAACCATCCATACTATTTGTTTACATTTATTGTGTATTAATGTTGGAGTAGAGGATGTCACATAAACAATTATTAATTAACTTAATATATTTATTTATCTTAAATCTAAGATATAAAATTCAAAAAATGTTTTTATTCTTGTTTTATTTTCTAATTATCAACCATTAATAAAATACTAATTTAAAATCTTATTTAATTATATCAATAATATTTTCATATCCAATTTAACCAAATATTAGTTATACAAAAATATCAAGATCATATAGTAAATTCAATAAGATTCTAGTTAAATAATTTAAAAAAATTAATTTTTCAACTATACTGTTAACAAATAATTTATTCCATAGCTAATCAATTTTTTCTATATTAATTATTAGTAAAATTTAATAACTTTTAATTTAACAATTGAATCAATGAAATTCAATATACTTCATGAGTTATTAAGCGGAGTAACTGTAAGACCCGTACCTTTCTTGTTACTCTTCCCACTCATCTCCTTCTCTATTTCCCTTTTAACTCACTTGTTTTTAGTTGAGGAATTTCAAATTCAAGGGTTCACATAGATGCTGATAGTAGAGAAAGTAGAAAGCCTTGAAGCCCGGAGTTAGTTCGCATCACCATTTCTCTTTTTTTTTTTTTTTTTTTTTTTCCCGTGAGCTTGGAATTGGAATTCTTCTCCCTTTGAGTTAAGGGAAGCTAGAATCTTGGATTGTTGTTTGAATTGAAATGTAATACTTGTTGGATTCTTGGAAAATTTGAGTTTTGGGGGTGGGTTCAAGGTTGGTTGCATGTTGAAAGCTGAAACCTTCACTAGTACAAAATATGTTTTTTTAGGTCATTGTATTCTCGTCGAAAAATGAAAAATCCAACGTAAAAAAATACGGTGGCATTTTTGAAATTAATCTAAACTTTCCGACGTAAAAATTAAAATCTACGTCGGATATGAAGTATAGTTCGACGTAGATTTCAATTTTTACGTCATACCCCCTTTTGGCCCGACGTAAAAAATTGTTTTATACCCCCCCAACATCTTCGTCTTCATCGTGCGCGCAAGTGTTTTTACATTATTTTCCTCTAGGATTTTCCTCTAGCGATTTTCGGCAACGATGGTATGAGACCTTTGGGTGTTTTTCGGTCATGGTGAGCGACGACGACAACGGCGACGAGACTCATTTTTGATTATGAACCTATCTCTCCGATTGGGTTGAAGCAGTTAGGCGTTTTCACGAATTGAGGTTAGTGCTTTCATGCGTGTGTTGATCTTTCTATGTAAAAATGTTATTTTATTCCTACACGCGAGTGTTTTGACACAATTTTCCTCTCTAGCGGTTTCCGACAATAGCATTACGAGACCTTTGGGCGTTTTTCGTTCATGGTGCACGACACAAGACCCATTTTTTTTATTCTAGACCTATCTCTCCGATTGGATTGAAGCATTTGGGTATTTTTTGGACGTGTTTACGGATTGAGGTTATTTTTTTGTTTGTCTGTCAACCATTTTACGTCAAACGTGGAGGATGTCTGACATAATTTTACGTTGGCTAAAATAGCCGACGTAAATTTACGTCTCCTGCATTGACGTTAGACTTTTTTCTGACGTAAAAAGCCCAAAATAACAGATGTAAAATGTCTCTTTTGTACTAGTGCTTTGTGGTTGTTCTTGATGATCTCTTGAATCTTGGTGCATACATGTGGTGTTTCTTGGGATTTCTGAGTTGTATAAAAAAAATGAGTGAAGATTATGAAGGTAGATCATGTTTAGGGGTAAAGATTGATGGATTTTGAGTGAAAATCAAAGGTGAAACCATGGATTTCAGAAAATTATGAGACCTACAGCTATAGCCGTGAATTCACAGCCATAGTCGTGGAGGAAAAAATGTGATGGTAGAGACTTGCAGCCATGGCTGTGGGGGGGGGGAATGGAGTGGCAGAGACTTGCAGCCATGGCTGCAAATTTGCACCCATGGATGTAGGAAAAAATTGGAGTGGCAGAAACTTGCAGCCATGGTTGTGGATTCACAGCCATGGTTGTGGATTCACAGCCATGGCTGTGGAAAGGAAACTAAGCTGGCAAAAATCCATAGTTAAGGCGCTGATTTGATCGCTGAAGCGGTGAGTGTAGATGGCCGAATTTGGTCTTGAGGCCTTCATGAAAGTTGTAGCCTTGGATGTTAGCTTTCCAATGGTACTAGAATCACCCAAAAATGAGATCTAGAACTCTAGATATGGATGTTTTAGTAAAAAGGGGTCAAGCTGCCAGCATTAGTTATAGTTGTTGAGGTTTTTATAATTTTTAACAAGGTATATGATAGAATTAAGACTTGATGTATTCATGAGAGTTGTAGGAAATCTTCTTATCTTTCATTTAAGCTAAGAGTGAGAATTATAGGAGTATTATAATTTCATTTATGCTATTTTAGGTGAAGGTTGCCATTTCACATTAAGTGATTTGGTTAAGTTGATAGTTATTTTGGGTGTTTAAATTATTTATGTTGTTATATTGTGTAAGTTGGCTTGATAAATGAGTTGTAAATATATAATAGGAGATGTATATTGTGACAAAAATGTTTTGTATTGTTATATGAGTTGAATGAGCTGTGGTGTTGTTAAATAGTGTTGATGAGTTGCTGTGTTGATAAATTGTGTTGTTATAGTTGTGAGTTGACTGTGCTGTTCAAGTTAAAAGTTGATTGAGATGATGAGTTGAAAACTGTGTTGATTATATTGTGATGATGAGTTGTTGATCACTAGGACTAGAGAAGAAGTTTTCAAAGTTACTCATCCCATTGTGTGGATTAAGAAAGTTGTGGTGCTCTAAAAGCTCAGTTTGTTGAAAAACCCTCATTGGAAAGTTGTCCCTTGGAGTGGATGATGTGTTGTTCTCCTCTAGGACTTAGTTGGTCCCGTGTGTGGACAAGGTCGAGACACATGTGTAAGAAGTGACCACGGTATAGGGGTCAGGTCGAGCTATATACCGATTACAAGCAACCAATTCAACTAAAGTACGAAGTCGGAAACTTAGTTCCTAATCGAGTATCGAAGGGTTGTAGTATTTGGAGAATAGTCGATAGGCTAATCCCATAGGTGGCTTAGTTAAGCTAGCTAATATCGTGGTAGGCTTAAACCCAGTTGTCCTATCCTGACATAGTACTATACTTCCTTGTTTAAGTGGCAAAGTCTGAGAAACCATTATCGTGTTGTGGATTTTTATCCAAATTTGCTGTTTACCTAGCAAGCCCAAAAAGGTTTTGTGTTGTTGGTTCGGTAGGACCTAGTCACTTAGATTGCTCACCCTATGTTGTAAGAGATCTCTGAGTTATAATGCGTGACGATGCATAAGTTGTTGATGAGTTGATTTTGTATTGATGTAAGATATATATATATATATATATATATATATATATATATATATATATATATATATATATATATATATATATATATATATATGCTATTGTGTTGTGAAGTTGTAGTTGAGTTGTGTGTTGTTATGTGTTGTATATGAAACCGTTGAGGATGATAGTGTTATTGTGTTGTAAGTTGCTTATATATATGTTGATTCTTTTAACTAGCTTACCCTTGCATGTTTTCATGTGGTGTGGACTGCGATGATCATACTATGTATGAGAGCAGGGCAGGGATAGGTTGTTGTGAGCTGTTTGGAGGCCACTTGGCGATAGGTGCTGGAGTAGATGATCCTTTTTGTGTAGGCTAACTTGGAGTAGTATTTTGTCAACATTGTATATATTTATTTCGCCTGTTGAGCCTCTATGGTTGGATTGATGTATATATTTTCTTATATATATATATATATATTCTCTTGATATACTATTTGGTATATATTATAGTAGTTTCAGTTGTTGTTTCGTAGTGTGACGACCAAGGCGGGTCGTTACAGTAACTTTACCAAGAGTTACTTTGTGAGTCATTTGATTCCTCGTCTCTCTCTTTCTATATATATATATATATATATATATAGATATTTAAAATTCTATTGATCTTTTTTAATATATGATTGTCAATTTTCGTAAAAAATTATTACATGTTTGATAAATACAAATTTTTTGAAAATATTCTATCAGTAATATAACTTTTTTTACGAATTTTTTTCATCGAAAATATAAATTTTTTGACAGATTTATATCTGTAAAAAATTACTAACGGATAAATTCATTGGAAATTACCAATGGATATATCCGTCGGAAATTACCAACGGATATATCTGTCGAAAATATAAATTTTCTGACAGATTTGTATCTGTTGCAAATTATCCGTCGGTAAAATTTGTTAGAAATATAAATTTTTTGACAGATTTGTATTCGTCGAAAATTATCGGTCAATAATATAACTTTTCTTATAATTTTTTTTCATCAATAAAATATATCGTAAATATAAATTTTTTGATAAATTTGTATCCGTCGATAATTTATATATATTTTTTTATTGAATAAAGTCACTAAGCTAAAATTTATCGTATTTTAGTCATATCTATTTTGACCATGCATTTGATTTGATTGTTAAGGTTTGTATTCTTGATCTATTAAGACCGTAATGGGAGAAGAATGAATATTTCATAAAGATATTGGAAGGAAAGATGTATAAGAATAACGACTTAATCGCAAAAGAAACTTTTAAGAACCAAATTGGAAGAAGGCTATCAAGCTTAATTGAGAAAAGTAACTTTAAAAGAAATACGCACACCTAAACGATTTTATAAAATACTAGTTACTGTAGACTGTAGTCGTGTTATGCACGAATTTCTTTATGTAAATAATAATATAATTAAATTTTAAATATATTTTTAGTGTTTATAAAATAAGTGAATTTTAATTTTAGCTCTTATTTTTTATTTTTCATTTTTTTTAATTTGTAAACATTATTTTTTTTTGTTTTTCTAATATAATTAAATTTTAAATATATTTTCAGTTTCTATAAAATAAGTGAGTTTCAATTTTGGTTTTTGAATTTTTTTTTTATTTTTCTATAATTTTGCAAACATTAGTTTTAGTCTTTGTAATATATTTTTGGTGCTTGTAAAATGTGTAAGTTTTGATTTTGGTCCTATAAAATATTTTTCTTTTGATTTTTATCTCTTTAAAATATAAAATTACTATTATTGGTCCGATGACTTTAACAAATTTAAAAATAATACACTATAAGAAATATTAGATACCATGACATACAAAAAGTGTCACTATAAATATAATATATGTAGGTATATATCTATTTAACATATAGTTACACAGAGTTTTAATGTTGATTTTGAATTAGATATATAATAACATATTTTGTGTGTCACTATAGTTTATACTAACATTTTTTTAATAATATACCAATATATATTATAGTTATTGAGTAGGTAAAAGTAGTTTTTAGTGACACATACTGTATCACTATAGGATATGTCATTTTACGATAATTTTCTTGTAGTGATATTTTTTAATAACTCAATTAAATGACATAATAATTATCTTTCAAAATTTAACGAGTACAATTAATTGCAATTAAATATAATCATTTTGTGTAAATATCACTTTGAAATGAAATTATTTTATGTACAACTTAGTTTATAGTTTTTTTTTTAAAAACTATATATGAAATAACTTTCATAAATTAATTTCTGTATTAGCTAATTTTAATTTATAAAAAAGTTTATTTCTTTTCTCCTTTCTAAAAGTATTTTTTTAAGGAATTTATCCAAACTAAACCTATATTAATTAGAAATTTTCTTGAACAACCTCTAAAAAAATATTCTTACCCACCCTTGATATACCAAAGTATTCCCATAGAAAATGACATGCCAAATTCAATTAAGTATTAACGAAATTTTCCTCAATTGTTTCACTTTATAAGTGTAACTACTTAATACTTAATATTTATATTAAATGTTTGGACAATTTAATATAAATACTTCAATTTTTTTTTGTAAAGATAGAAAAGATTATAAAGATGATCACAATAAGGATTAAATCTAGGTCTTCATATTTCTAACTTCTAACTACTTAATACTTTTCCACCCAACCACTAAGCTAACCCTAGTAATTATGATTCTATAAGTACTTCATCTGATTATGAATATAAGCAACAATAAATAAAAAAGTTTCATATTTTTATTGATCTTAAATATAAATAGATACCACTCTATTTAATATTATCTTCTCTATAATACTCTTTTATTTAGTTGTGATCGTATTTTCAAAGTCCCTCAAGGAAGATGGTGTATGAAAATAAGTTATTGTTTTTCAGATAAGATTAACAAAATTAAATGAGGTAAACAAGTTTTCTTAATTAGCTTTAATAAGTTTTTTTTTCTTATATTCAAATCCAAAGGAGTAACTTTTTGGTGGCTTCACTAGTGGAAAATCAGCATATTACGTCACTCCTTTTACGTCAGAAATACAAAAATCCGACGTAAAAAATATGCGGTGGTATTTTTGTAATTTTTGCGAACTTTTTTACGTCGGACCTGGTAGGGTCTGACGTAAAAAGTCCAATCTACGTCGGAGATGTGTTGTGTCCGACGTAGATTGGACTTTTTACGTAGGACCCTACCAGGTCCGACGTAAAAAAGGACGCAAATTTGAATAAGAGAGCGCGAGGCACACCGCGCGCATTCACTCTTTATCACTTTTCATTTTTTTCTCTCTAAATCCTTTCCCTCTCCTTTGTTACTGAATCGTTTTTTTATCTTTTGCAGAGGGATGAACTCTTTGTTACTCATTTGCACATTGTTGCTGCTCCTCAGGTATGAATCAAGGTTTCGTTAGCACTTTTCTACTTCGAAGCTGAATGGCTTGTTCTGCAAGCAGAACGGGCCGTTCTGCTAGGATTTTTATGTTTTTTTTATTATTTATTTATTATTTTTTTTCCTACTTTTTTACGTCGGATGTCGTAATGTCCGACGTAAATTTACGTCAGTTTTGCATATCCGACGTAAAATTTACGTCTCCCGCTTTTACGTCGGCATATTTTCTGACGTAAAAAGCTCAAAATATCCGACGTAGTACACCTCTTTTGTACTAGTGCTTCTAGCAGCTGTAAAATACACCAAATTAAACATTATGCAGCAGTTTTTAGCCATTTTTAAATGCAATTCCTTGTAATTTTAGCCGCAGTTAATGTTATATTGCCAAATTAAACATGCACTTAGAAGTTAAAAGAAAATTGTATTAGTTAGTGCATTATTTTTTGTTGTTCGAGTGGTAAATAAGAATCAATTTTGAAGTTCATCAAATATTATTATTATAGTATTTAAAATGAGAAGGGATCCATTTATCGTAAAAGTAAGTTTATCTAAACTTACTTTATTTAATAATTTATGCTCTATATTAAATCTCAACGATCCAATCGTTGAATTTAAAGTTTTTAATGTACAGATCAAATCTGCAAATTTTTAAAAATTTAAAAATTATTTAATATTTCGTTTTATTAATTCAAATTGACGGATAATCATAAAAATATGTTATCCGTCAATTTGAATTAATGAAACGAAGTATCAAAATAATTTCAAATTTTTAAAAAAATTGCAGATTTGATAGGTACATTAAGAACTTTAAATTCAACGGTTAAATCGTTGAGATTTGATATAGAACATGAATTATTAAACAGAGTAAGTCTAGATAGACTTTCTTAAACTAAACAAATCTCTCCTCATTTAAAATAGAGTTGTTTATGATACTTCAAATTTAATATTTAATTATAAAGTTAGACGTTTTGAGTCTCATGGTATTCTCTTTTTACATATAAACAACAACTAAAAATAATCAATTGAGAATTTATCAACTGAAAATTACCTAAACAATCGAAAATAATCAAGTGAGCAATCTCTAAACAAAATAGAGCAACAGTTAAACAATCGAGTGATTTTTAAACAACTAATAATAAGTGCTAAATAATTAAACATAATACAACTTAAGTCTCATACACGCTTAAGTTATATATATATATATATATATATATCTTTGATATATATATTTGACAAGTTTATCACAATTATCATAGGTGATAAATTAGACAGAAACAAGAACTTGAGTTATAATTATTAAGTTAAATTTATAGTACTAAATAAATAATTTAATAAGAATTTGAAATTGTTCAACAAGAAATATAAATTTTAGTAAAAATAAACTAAAGTAATAAATTGTAAAGAGTTTGAATTTACAATAAAAACATTCGGTGTTTAATACAAATATTGATTCACTAACTTTTCTAATATAAAAATCTCTTAATTTTTTATTCAATGTTGTAATTATATAATTAATTGTATAGTCCACAATTATATTTAAACCTTAGTTCCTTTATAAGTTTTGTTAAACAATCATGCATTAAGGTTAAAGACAAAAAGTTGACTGATAAGGTTTATTCAATTTTTTGGTAATAAATATTATCAGTGTTTTATTTAGGCTGTAATTTTGAAAAGGATTTTCCAACCTGGATTAAAATTATAAAATCATGTAGATGTTGATCAAGTCACAACAAATATTAAGTATAAGAATAAAAGGATTAACTAAATAAATATTTCATTGAATGAAAAACACAGAGAAAATTACATAGTTTCACTATTAGCACCGTATCACGCACATGACCATACTGATGCATCACACATCCAGTACTGTGTCACACATACGACCGTGCCCAAAGCAATCACATAACTAGTAGCGTATCATGCACACGCCCATGCTGACGCATCTCACGTCCAACACTGTGTCACGTATATGACTATGCCAAAGCTTCACACCACATTTCACAATCCAACTCAATATCACGTACACAACCAACACATTTCCACATAAACCAATAGGTCATACACATATCTTGCAATTCACAGTTGATTTAAATACTAATTTTGCCCGATGATAACTATTCCAGAAACTCACACCTGATGCCCAGACATCTCGCCCAACGCTAAGGCCTAGTCGAGACCCCCTTAAAGCACTACGCCTGGCAAAATTATAATTTCACCCGACGAGTAGCCATTCTGTAATTTCACGTCTGGCAGAATTATATTTTTAACCAACATAAATATCTTCAATTCCACATTCATCCCATGAATGTGTGCCCAACGCAACGAATTAAGCCCGGTGCCAACATGATTTCTAGAATTATGGGACAACCAGAAATACCCAAATTAATCCAAACGAAACACATAATACATTATTTTAGAAATACAATTGGTCAAAACACTTATTTTCACATGAAAACTCAACACACATCATCAATTTCAGCAGAGCATGCATTAATTGGCAAATCCCCAATCCCTAAAGAACCCTAACACATGGATACATTTCAATAATTCGATCTCTCTCCTAGAACCTCAATTCTAATAATTTTTACCAGAAATACAATATAATTTCATCCAGAAAATATTAAAACCATTAAACGTCCAAATAGAAACAATATAGAATTACTAAAAAATCCCAGGGAGCTCTCCTTTTACCCATTCCCTCATTCGACTCTGAATATAAAGATCTCATTTTCTCCTGTACCTAGTTGCGTTAATCAGAATACTCCTGGTGTAGTGAAAGTTGTTCTTGATCTCTTCTTGAGGACTCCTCCTCTCAGAGTTCTTTCTTTTCCTTTCTCTTTCTCATACTCCTTTAAAAAATGCCAAATGAGACTCATGAAGGTTAACCTGATAACCCCTTTCTTTACATTCTCTCGGGCCGGGTCAACCCAACTCATTATACTTCCCGACCCGCTTCTCTTTTTTCTTAAAATAATTTAATAAAATAATAAGAATAAAAAATATTTTTCCTTTAATAATAATAATAACCAAATATTTTTAATGCCAAAAATATAATAAAAATATAATATTAATAATATTATTATTTCTTAAAAAACAGGTGTTACAACTTTATTCTTATAGGAATCGATCCAATGAAAATAAGTTATACTACCTTAGCAAATAAAAAAAATGTCAAATTCTCTATATCAATAACTTCTATTTCTTTGATAACCACATACAAATAATTGAATTCTATTTTTTCTCTTATGATACT
Source organism: Cajanus cajan (assembly GCF_000230855.2). NCBI lineage: Eukaryota > Viridiplantae > Streptophyta > Magnoliopsida > Fabales > Fabaceae > Cajanus > Cajanus cajan. Next base: position 61,028,661 of record NC_138518.1, read on the forward strand.
TTTTTGGATATTCATATTATATTATTAGTACGAAGTCACCAACTTTGTTCATAACTAAACTTCATTAAAGAACTTGGTTAAGCACATTTAATAGAATCTCTCCTAATCACATTTTTTGCTTGATATTAAACTTATAATTGAATTATATTTTTCCTTGTATGGTATCAACATTTAAAAAATATTTCTTTTAATTAATTGATTACCAATTGTAATTAATGATATTTAAATTAATATATATATATATATATATATATATATAAATGTTAATTCTTGTTTTATTACATATAATATGCATAAAATTTCAATAAAAAATCCCTTGTTCACAAGCTAATATTTTATATAAGTGAAATTGATTTCACGTAAGTTTTAGATTAAAAAATGTCGTTATATTTATTAAATGTAATATGTTTATTCGATATACATTTTTTATATTGATAAAATTATTAAAATTAATTAAAAAAAATTAAGTTTCTTCTTTCCATCCAAATCTCATCATTTCACTTGTTATTTTATTAATTAAGTTATAACTTGTGGCCAATTTAGGCCACCATTACATGAAACCTAATAGGCTACTTCTCATGATCACCACCACCTTCATGCCTCATCTTTATCTTATGGGTTTAAACATTAAACTCGTCTTACTTCGCTTTCAAAATTTTTTTTCCCACATGTAACGATACATACCAATTTTTATTGCATCATATGTAAAAATAATAATATTGTCAATCAATCAAACAAAAGAAATATATTAGGTCATTTTTAGAAATTAAGAAACTTAACTAAACCTTTTAATAATAGAAGAGCCAAACAATTAAATAAAATAAGAAGCTAAAAAAATAATTTAACATATTCAGTATTAATTGTACCAGCAGTCAAACTTCTAAAAAAAATTCTCATAATTTATTGCCCAATAGAATATATATTCTAGATTCATATTTGACTATTTTAGCAATTCTATTGTGCCAAGAATCACACTATCAATTGCTTAAAAAAATTACTCTTGCCACCAAAAAAAATAAATTAAACCATCCATACATAACTTGAGAGAATGAAAACTATACATGGAGTTTCTACTAAGGTTCACAATATTCAAGAGATGAGTCATATATTTTTGGAGGTTGAAGGGCAACAATAATTGTCTTTGTTGCATTTATGGAATTGTTGTACCGCAAGAGATAGACAAGAAATGGAATTATGATGCTCAATGTGTTGAGGCTCTTTATTATTAAAATATTTATATTCCTCCATTGGATGATGCACATTGCTTGGTGGGTTGAGTTGCGAGTCTTGTGACACATATTGTGTTTCTTGCATATTTTGTGCCTGCATCGCAAAATTTGGAGTTGGAAGAACCCCATTTGATTCATAAATGTGCTGAGGGATCCTTGTATCCATGTCTTGTAATGTTATGTCATGGATGCTTTTTCTTTTCTTCGATTCCTTTGATGCACTCAACCGATTGAAAAACTTTTGGGCATGACTAGACACTTGGCTTGCCTTTTTTGTTCCAATATATCTTGCAATATTTTTCCAATCTCCCTTACCATATATCTGAAGTCCGACTAGAAATAACCTATATACAAAATTCAAAACAATAATAAGAACACGAGAAAACATATGTTAGAATATAAATAATAAAAAATTAAATATTGAAAAAATATAATACTAAAAGTTTAATTGTGAGATACCTATGTTCTTCATCACTCCAATGAACATATTTCTTGCGCCGAATTGAAACTGGTGAATTATTTGAATCACTCAATAACTTGATGATATCTAACTCGGCATGAATGACATTTGATGTCTCACCAACAACTAATTTATCCGTATTATCTTGCATTAACATTGGGGAAAACTCATTCACTGGAGGTGAATGATTTACATAATTCCAAAACTCATCCATATCAAACTCAATATTATCAATCAATAATGACTCCTCCGATGGCTTGGAAAGAACTTGAGTGGCAACATTGAAAAACTGTTTTTCAGAGTCATTCAACAATTGATGATTGTCATTGAAAGTTGTGTTGGAGCCACCCTTTTCACCATTGTGATTGTGTTGTTGAGACATTCTTCTTCCTCTTGTTTAATTTGGGACTAGCTTTGAATTCAATCACTTTTCAAGACTTTTTCCTTTTCAAGTTGAATTTTGGTTTCGTTTACAATACTGCTCATTTTTTATATAGAGTAATGAATTAATTTTCTTTTTTGGCGCCTAAACGAAATCTATATTTTACACTTCAATTTAAATTTTCTTTTAGTAGATAATAATCACATGTGAGTTAGTTAGTTAATTATCTATTTTATCTTTGCATTTTAAAAAAAAAATCTGCCCAAACAAAGAGTTAAAAAAAATTCAAAGTCATGAGTTACACTTTCTTTTATGACGCCAAAATGAAATCTATATATTACACTTCTATTTAAATTTTCTTTTAAGAGATAAGAATCACATGTGAGTTGGTGAGTCGATTATGTTTTTTATCTTTGCATTTTTCTTTAAAAAAATTTGTCCAAAGATAAAATTAAAAATTTCATAATCGAGTTTCTTTTATGGCGCCAAAATGAAATTTATATATTACACTTCTATTTAAATTTTCTTTTAACAGATAAGAATCATATACGTATGGATTAGTTAGTTAGTTATCTTTTTTATCTTTGTATTTTTTCTTTAAAAAAATCGGCTCAAACATAGAGTTAAAATTTTTAAAATCGTGAATTAGATTTTCTATTATGCCGCCAAATTGAAAATTATATATTATACTTCAATTTAATTTTTTTTTTAGTATATAACAATCGTTAGTTATATATCTATTTTATCTTTGTATTTTTCTTTAAAAAAAACTGGTCTAAACATTGAGAGAAAAATTTCATCCGAATGTAATGAATTTTGAGACTCTCAAAATATTTTTATCTAAATGTCTTAAAAATATCCGCATAGATGATAACTAATTTATTGACATTTGAATTTTATTTTATCTATTTAATTAAATATATTGAATTTTATGGTGTGCCAGTTTTAAAATTTAATTTTGAGTTTATTAAGTTTAAAAAATCGTATTTGGAAGGAGTAAAAAAATAAAATTAAAAAACATATGAAAAGAGGATATAATTTATTAAATGGTTATCATTAAGTAGAAACTCAAATATGTACTAAGAAATGAAGTTATTAAACTTAGAGTTTGGAGTTACAAAGATTTGAAGTTACTTAACTCGTCGCCTATTTCCTTTGCCTTTGAGTTTGAAGCGACTTCCGACAACGGAATTAAATTTTGAAACACTAGTTGTAAAAATTTGATATATTTAAACTTTTTAAGACAATAGAGAAAGTATGAAGGAAAACTTAGAAAAATAGATAATAATCTCTCTTAAGACTCACTCTCTATATAGTATCAAGAGAATTAGTCTGTTGACAAATAATAAAAAAATACTTTTACCAATGGTAAAAAAACATTTAATATGTCAATAGTAACATTGAAATAATTAGTACTTATATGTCATTATTTCCACAATCCCTCACACAAATAAGTGAAAGAAAGGTAAAACAAATTCTAAGTAAGAAAAGGTTCTTGTGCTTAAGTGTTAATGTCCATAGAATTGAATTAGCACATATTGCAATATTGTAGTGAGACAATACCTTATGTCCAAAAAGTGAATTATTCTTGAATTTAATGGATTTAAGATGTGACTTCCATACCACACACTTTTACCTTTAAGAACATGATAACACAATGTAACCGAAAGAATTACAAGAAAACTAAAAACTAATGTTCTCCTAAGTAAATGAACCAAACAAGTGCTAAACTAGTCCTAACTACTCCTTGATATCACTTGTCTTATAAAAGAAACCTAACATTCAGGATTAGGCCTCATCACCAACATCCTCAACACATACCATGTGGATGATCACTTATAACAATCACAAGAAAATAGTGCAGGAATACAAACAGGTTACCCAAACAAAAACAACACATATAGTCAGATATACCATACACAAATACACATTCAGGAGTTGGTACGCCTATAGCTCTAGACCAAGCAAACCTTACAACGATCATATGGACATTTTTGCACGAATCTTGGTAGAGATCAATCTTGCAGATTCTTTGTCAGATCAGTTGCTGGTTGAAAGAGAAAGTTATGCATTTTATGTTTCTTTAGAATTTGAAAGACTTTTGGTTTTTTGCTCTTCTTGCCAATGTATTGGACATAATTTTGCTTCTTGCAAAGTTCAAAAACCTACAGGTGGTGCTAGCTACAATTTAAAGACTGCACAAAAACTAGTTTCTGATTTACGTAAATATGCAGAAAAGAATGAAACACCAAGAACTGATTCGGGAGTTGCTCCTCCGACTAGTGATCATGTTAATCAAACGGATATAATTCGGCTCTAAATATTAGCAAGGTTTTAGCCTCTACCTCTCATGATGCACCTGCGGTGCAATCTAATCCAGCCAATATTGAAATGATCAAATTTTCTAATATTTTAGATTCAGTGGTAGCTGACTTGGACATACATCTTGTTGCTAATCAAGTTGATATATCAGTTTTACCGATTAAAGTTATTTTAACCTTTGCTCCTTGTAATGATTCTACTGCATAGGTTTTTCCAAACTCTCATGTAATTATTCAATTTCCTTACAACCCGGGAGCTGAAAAAGTTGATGCTGCTATAAATTTTGGATTTGCACAGCTTTTCAAAGCTGGTGGTGGCTCCATTCGTAATCTGGACAGTGCCTTGCTGGATAATGCAGCTGGGAGTGATCCAAAAATTATTTCGGATGTTGGAGTTGAGGAGCGTGCTATTGCTATTTACAGTTCTACATTGCTTGATGAGCAGCCGGTCAATTTGGTGGTCGTTGACTCGGTTAAAGATCTTGCAAACCGAGAGGTTCATTCAGCTGTCATCGCAAAAAACGACCTTAGTTGATGACACCTATTCTGTGTCTGCTGCACAAGCTGTTCCAGAATCTCATGCGGTGATCCAAGCTTCTAGCTGTCAGAAGGGTGCAATTTCTAGTGTTGCACCAGCTGAACGTGATTTTCAGTCTTCTCGGGGACTAGCAAGTGGCAACGATTCTTCTTTAGATGGCATGCCATCTTTGGAAGAGATCTCAAATGATAATAATCAGCACCATCAATCTGATTAGGATCAAGTTTTAGTCTCGCATGTTGCTGTTGACATAGCTCAAGCGCAACCTTATTCCAATGCTATAGCAGAATGTGAAGCTACCGTTTCTGATGTTTCAGCAAACACAAAATCTCATATAAAATGAGATTTCGCAACCATTGCAAATGTTGCTACCGAATCTGAAGATGAATAAGAGGATTTACTGCCTCATGTACCAAAGGATCTTAAGTCTAAGAGTCCAAGTGCGAGTAGCTTTTTGCTGGACCCATGTCTTGATCGAATAGCTGACTTCTATAATGTTCAATAAGAGCTTTCTAGTTTTGCTCCCTCTGTCCAGCAAGAGTTCAAGATCCTTGCAGAGAGTGGATATGTGTGGAAGGAAGTGGATCAACCCTCTCAAAAGGATAAAGCTCATAGTCACAAGAAACCTTCAGTGTCTAGACCAAGAACTAGATCAAGGGCTGCAAAATCCTCCAAATATTCCTGAATTAGAGCTACTTATACTTGAATACTTTCGGATCCTAATTGCTGGTTTAGTCTTGATTTAAGGTCTATGGCTAGGTGGCTATTGTGTATGTGCAATTTTGTTGTTTCAGTTTTATCTTTGGTTAATTTTCTTTGTATTTTTTTCTTTACTCGTTTTGTCGGTGGGTTTTGGTTTGGTTCCCTTCTATGTACTTTTACTTTTTCTTTTAATATTAGAACTATTGATATGAAACATATGATTGATGGGAAGTCGGGTGTTAACCTAGTTAGTATCGTCTTTTTCATATTGATGCTATACCACATCTACCCCTTTTTTCAAAATACACATTATCATCATACTTATTCATTCATAGCATAATAAACAACAATAGATAAAGTTATAGTGCATTATGCAATAGACACAAATTACATGATAACATGCATGTGACACTAGTAAAAACATCTCACTTGTGCATTGCTGTTAGCAATACACTAGAGTAGTCCAGGAGTATATGTTGGGTCACACCATCTACCTCTCACTAGAAAGACATACTATCAAGATCTAGTTGGGATAGCTAAGTCTTGCAAGATACATCTTATACTCATGAGGGGAGGATTGAGACTTCCAAATTGAGCTATTCCCATGGTTGGTTCCCAATCTTTTACATAAGGGACATTCTCTAGCAATGTATTTCATATCGTACCCTTTAAAATTATTTGTATACATATGATGTATGCCAATCAGACTCAATGCATTACATTCACATGACTTCATGACTTCAAATTTCACGTATTTCTCATATGACAATACTCATCATTCATGTTTATATATTCGTATATAGACATTAATTCACCTCCACATTCAAACTACAATATAGAATTTTTTTTTATGCATATGATGCATGTCAATCAAACTTAATGCATTACATTCACATGACTCTATAACTTCACATTTCACATATTCCTCATATGACAATACTCATCATTTATGTTTATATATTCATATATTGACATTAACTCACATCCACATTCACACTACAATACAAGAATTTTTTTTATGCATATGATGCATATCAATCAGACTCAATGCATTATATTCACATGACTCCATGACGTAACATTTTACATATTATATTGTAACGCCTAATTTTGTATAATATTAAACATAATATTATATATATATATATATATATATATATATATATATTTGTATATATGTATAGGTTGTTAACACAAGTATATATATCATTAATATTATTATACATAAAACAAAAGAAAATTTTGTAAACTTGCTTACATATAGTTATTTATAATTACATTACGAACTATTCAAAACTATTTACAATAACGTACTTATTTAAAAATTATGGTTTTTCACACTCTTACTATAGTATTTACATGTTAGGTTGATACAAGTTCACTGTTGGATTAATGTGATTCGCTGGAGGTAGATAAAAATGACTACTATTTGACCATCTATAACAATAGGGTTTTGTTGTGTTGGGGAAAAAATAAAAGTTGATACTCCTATGTCTTGAAATATTACAGTATTTGCGGTTGCGTTCATAGCTCAACTAATACCCGGAAAGACAGCAGTGATAACAAAAGTGAAAGGGCCTAGTACGGTTGGTAGATCCATTTTCCCTATTTTACATAAGTGGAATATATTAAGGAATATTTATTAAATAAATGACATTGATAAATATCGTAAAATAATTAAACAACACAGACTAGGAACACCTCATTAATTATTAAGAGTAAAAATTATCATAGATTAAGTAAATAAATGAGGTTAGGGACACTTCACTAAGTAAATATACATAAAATATAATGTAAAATATACAACATAATAACCTATAAAATTTTAAAAAGATAAAAGTCTCCTCCCCTTACCTTAGTGAAAAAAAAAACTGAGTAAAAATTTATCTTCTTTTCGTTTTTCTCCTTTCTTCTTCCTTTCTCTCACGTTTTCACTCTTTTTTTTTTCTCCCCCCACATCTGATGCTCTCATTTCTATTTATAGGAAAAATGAGTAATCGTTACGTAGTTGGTTTTGAACCAATTTTTTTCTTCTTTTCATTTGGTTCCAACATGGGATTAGCAAGAGATGAGTTCTAGTTCGCTAAATTTATTAACGCAGCAGAGTGAAAAACAAATTGACAGTATAGATTACGTAAAGGATAATGATCAGGATAAGATAGAAATAACATAGTATATCATAACGATTTTGCTTACCAATTTTTTTTTCATAGCTGTAGTATACTATTTTTTTTTCTTTCTCTTTTCTATTCCTTAAAAAATTTAGCATAGTTACGATTACATAGTGTTCTTACCGAAAATCTGCTGTAGAGCTGATCCGCCAGGTAAGATCGGTGAGCCTCCTTCACTGGTACGCTGGTACTCCAAGATGGGGGTGGTACCTGCAAAAGAGACTCCGATGCTAAAGTTAGTTTTTGTGAGAGTATGAATCTAGTATATGTAATGCACATACCTTAGTGTGAGTTAGGGTTGCTTTGGGCCTTGGGCCTGAGATGAGACATGATAAGATTAGATAAGGGATCTCATCCGGGGCGGGATCCCTTGAGATCGGTTATGATTTGCTATAATGCCGAGCTGACGTCGTGTAGCGCGTGCCCGAGGTCATCTCGTGCTGCGATGCCGAGCTTTCGAGCTCGGAGCTCGGTTGCGCCGTACGAACAGTACACTAGCCCCACTACAAGAAAAATTGATATTATCTACGGAATATTATCTACGGAAATTTTTCCGTAGATAACATTTAATTATCTATGGAATATTATCTACGGAATATTTTCCGTAGATAATATTTAATTTTCTACGGAATATTATCTACGGAATTTTTTCCGTAGATAATTTCCAGTTATCTACGGAAATTTCCGTAGATAAGTTATCTACGGAAATTTCCGTAGATAACTTATCTACGGAAATTTCCGTAGATAACTTATCTACGGATATTTCCGTAGATAACTGGAAATTATCTACGGAAAAAATTCCGTAGATAATATTCCGTAGGTAAAACATTTTTTTATAAAATAATTAAAATATTTAATTTAACATATCATTAAAAAAATTAATTATTATATAATTTATTTTTTTTAGTTTAATTATTTATTATAATACTTTTTATTTACTAAAAAATTATTTTTAAGTAAAATATAATTTAGAATAATGAATAACTTTAACTTTTGTGTACCATATTTAATGGAAAACATAAAGAAAAGATGAATTCAGTTTTACTTTATTAAACGTAAGAAACAAATTAAAGATTGAATTTCTTTAACAAATAAAAATTAATATAACAATTAATAATTTATATTTCTATTTATATTAATTATAAATATTTCTTATATTATATAATAATTCATATAATTTATTTAATATTTTTTAAGTTAAATTTGATTATCTTATTTTTAAAAGATTCAATAATTAATTTTCTTATGTAAATATTAAATTTATTTTGAAAATACTCAATTGAGTCTTTAATTTTTTAAAATATATTAATTTAATCAAATTTCTTTTCCTTTTAACTTCAATTATTTTTAAAGATGAATTAAATATATATATTATTATTATTCATAATATAATAATTAATTATCGAGTGGTGTGTAATACTTAATAAAAGTTACACCCGGTATTACTGTTAGTATAACCTGTTTGTCTATATATATATATAGAGACAGAGACAGAGAGACTGAGAAAATGAATGGAAGAAAAATAGTTAAACATATAGTTATTTGATTATATGTATATAGTAATAGATAAAGGGAAATATATATACGTCATCTTGTAACTAATTTTTGTCTCCAAAATAATGGATAATTATATACCCTCAATTCTTAAGAAATAAATAAATAATTTTTAGTTATTAATTTAACTTTTTATTAAAAGATTTAAAGACATGAAATGTATAATGGTATGTGATAACCTAAATAAATAAATAATTTTTAATTATTATTAACGATCAAACTGTTCAATTTAAAAATTTTAATGCATAGATCAAATTTACAAATTTGTAAAAATTTAAAAATTATTTGATACTTCATTTCATTAATTCAAATTGACGGATAATCATAGAATCATTTTATACATTGATTAAAATTAATGAAACGAAGTATCAAATGATTTTTAAATTTTCTAACAATTTACATATTTGATACCTTCTAAAATAAAAATAATGTTATTAAACGTAAGAAACAAATTAAAGATTGAATTTTTTTAACAAATAAAAACTAATATAACAATTAATAATTTATATTTCTATTTATATTAATTATAAATATTTCTTATATTATATAATAATTTATATAATTTATTTAATAATTTTTAAGTTAAATTTGGTTCTCTTATTTTTAAAAGTTTCAATAATTAATTTTCTTATTTAAATATTAAATTTATTTTGAAAATACTCAATTGAGTGTTTAATTTTTTAAAATATTTTAATTTAATCAAATTTCTTTTCCTTTTAACTTCAATTATTTTTAAAAAATAAGAGTAAATTTAATTTTAAAATAAATCAAATTCAATAAATTTGAATAAATAAAAACTTAATTAATACTTTTTAAAATAAAAATTATAAAATTAAAATGAGTATAGTTGCTGACCCTCTGAAACACTCTCAAATGCACTCTCGAACCCTACCTCTTGCTCACTCTAGAACGCTCTCTCTCGCACACCCTCTCAACTCAGTGAAACCTAAAACGCTCGTTTATCTTCAACAACCCTCGAAGGAAACATTGAAGTCGTATTCGACGAAGGGCAACACAGGGAAGTCATTTTAGGTGCGTATCTTCATTTTGTGTTTTGGTTGTTTTTGCCTCTCTCATCTTGTACAAATGCGTGGGTGCTAATGTTTTAGGGTGTGGAGGAACTCCCGGAGGAGGTTTTCGGAAACGCAGTCGTCCTATTGTGCGACTCTGTTGTGAAGGTATTTGTGCTTAGGGTTTATTAGGAGGTGGTTGTCTGAATCCGAAGCGAAGTGAGAAAGCAGTCCGGGGGGTCCCGAAGTGCTGCAGCTTCGAGAAGTTGAAGATCCCCAACTCCGAGACGGCGAGGTTCTGATCTAAGTCCACGCCACATCCCTTAACAGAGCCGACAACTTTCAGAGGAAAGGCTCCTATTCTCCCCCCAAATCACACTCAACCCAACCCTTTCTCCAATGCCTACACAATCTCTGCGACTCCGGGAACCTCAACGTTGCCCTCAACCTCCTTCACTCTCACTCCCAAAAAGGCGCCGTTTCCTCTCCGCACATTCGAGAAGCTATTGGCCTCTTACTACGAGCATGAGGCCACCACAAAGACATCGAGGTTGGGCGAAAACTTCACGCTATGGTCTCCGCCTCGCACCATTTCCGCAACGACGTCGTTCTCAGCACTCGCGCTATCGCCATGTACTCCTCATGTGGGTCCCCTGCGGACTCTCGCTCCGTCTTTGACGCCGCGACCCAAAAGGACCTGTTCCTCGTGTTGGTCTTTTCTCCGACGTGTTTGTGGGGAACGCTTTGATTGCAATGTATGGGAAGTGCGGGTTCGTGGAGAGTGCGGTCAAGGTGTTTGTGACAATGCCGCAGAGGAACTTGGTGACGTGGAACTCGATGATGTGTGCGTATTCGGAGAATGGGGGTTTTGGAGAGAGTGCTGTGCTTTCATTTGCTTACTACTATCCCATCTTGTTTATTCAAATTCCGACCAATGTTAATTTTGTTTCACTCTCTTTCAGTTCCTTACACCTTGGGTGGTCGGTTCCCTTGTACCTATTGTTGGTGGAGTTGCACTGGCGTCTGTTACAGAGGCCTCTTTCAATTAGTAAGATGTCTGGTCCTTTGTCTTGATCCTTCTTGAGGAAGAGGAGAGGTGACCCGGTAGGATTTGAAAAAAAAAGTTTTGGTCATGCAAAATTGCAAACTGTAATATGCTTTGGTGGAATGGTGAACAGGGCTGGATTTTGGAGTGCAATGGCATCCAATGTGTCAAATCAACCTCGTAATGTTCTTAGCAAAAAGGCCATGGTTAATAAAGAGGTAATATTATGCGTAAACGGTACAATGATAGTGGAAGCTTTTTGACATATGACCATCATTAAAGAGACAAATATATGAAAGAAAAATTAGTGTTATAATTATAAATAAGGATTTTACTAGTTGCTATTTGCACGCCAGGCCTTAAATAAGGTCTTCTTCTATAATTTTTATACATGGCTCCCTTTTGTAATAGTTAAATGGTGCTGTATATACCTGAATAGTATAGTGATGGTTTTCTGTGAATTGGCTGGCAGGTTTCTTATATGATATTGCAAAGGGTATCACCAGTTACCCACTCTGTGGGCAATTGTGTGAAGCGGGTTGTCGTCATTGTGAGCTCTGTCATCTTCTTCCAGACACCTGTCTCACCTGTGAATGCTTTTGGTAAAGTTGCTTCTTTCTGGTTTAAATGGAAAATGTTTGAAGGTTTTTGTTTTGAAATTCTCTTAACCATTCAATATGTTGCTTATATTTTTATATTCTGTTTCTACAGGGACTGCTATAGCTCTTGCCGGCGTTTTCCTCTTAAATTTTGTTAGTTGCATCACAAAAGCCAAATAGCTGCAACATGCAATTCCGAATTTCTTTGTAGGCGAGATAGCGAATATGAGGATTACGTTTATTGACTCCTTATTTTCTTTCTAGCTATGCAATAGGAAAGTGTGGATTTTCTATTGTATAAGTCTAATCATCGTTTTAAATGTTCGTTTGGTCAAAATTGGTTAACTTTTTTTCCATGCTTTTATGTGATTTATTGTGTCTTATGATTTACTTGTTAATAGGACTCACTTTTACCTTCCTGGTTTCCTTGGATTTTGTTATTATTGGATTCTATGTATGACATAATATCCATTATTATTCCTTTTCCATGGCAGAGAGTGCATATTCTAACATTCCCATGGATTCTATGTTGAAATTAGTTACCTACGGAAATTTCCGTAGGTAAGTTATCTATGGAAATTCCGTAGATAAGTTATCTACGGAAATTTCCGTAGGTAACTTATCTACGGAAATTTCCGTAGATAACTGCATCCGTAGATATATTCCGTAGATAAACGCATCCGTAGATAAATTCTAAATCCGTAGATAAAATCCGTAGATAACGTTATCTACGGAAAAATTTCCGTAGATAATGTTATCTACGACCGTATTATCTACGGATTTTTTTCCGTAGATAATCCGTAGATAATTATCAGTTATCTACGGATTTTCATCATTATCTACGGAAAAATTCCGTAGATAATGCTGATTTTTCTTGTAGTGCCCCCCGAGCTCCGAAGACCGTAGGTCGAGGAGTTAAGACCAAGCTCGTTGGGGAAAGTGACCTTTCATATGTGCTGGCCTGTCAAGGTGTCGTGTATTGTAACTGTCATTTATGAAAACGTGCAAGTGGCACGTTAATGAGGGTGACGGTTATGTACTAAGGGTTTGCATTTGTCATGATGATTTTCCATTAATGTGCCGTCAGACGTGTCCCTAGGCTAACAGGTGGCGCAACCGTTTTGAATTTGGGGAAAACCTTTTCTCTCCCTCGCGCCTCTTCCTCTTTTCACTTTATCCTTTTTTCGCTTTTGGCTTCTTGAGTACGATAGCTCTTCTTGCCTTCTTGCTTCCGTTCGCTTTTCGTCTCCATTTTCACAGTTCCTTTTCGAGTCTTCTTGCTCCTCTTGATGGCTGGTGGTCGTGGTGCCGGTTCTTCTGCGCCTGCCAGGGGTAAGGCGCGCGGTAAGGCGGTGGCTACCGGGAGGGGCACCGCCGAGAGGAAAGACCCGCCCCCGCCCAAGGACCTGGAGCCGGGTATTTTTGGTTACGACTGGGTTAAGCGCGAAATGGGGGGGGGGGGTCTGAAGTGTGTTCAGGTCGCGTCTGAAGGTCAGTGCGGTTTGGGAGACGCACCGGATTTGCGACCCCTCTATTTCCCGGATGATTCGGCTCGAGCCCTGTCCGGCTGGCGAGGGTGTGTTCATGGGGAAGTCTACCGACCCCCCCATTTCTATGTCTATCAGTGTTTTTTCAAGGACCTGGGCGTTTGTCTTCCTTTCACTTAGTTTGAGTGTGATTTCTTGAACTACATCAACGTGGCCCCTTGCCAACTGCACCCTAATAGCTGGGGTTTTTTAAGGGCGTTTCAAATCCTGTGCGCGGTCCTAGGGATAGAGTTGTCCCTTCGCATTTTCCTTCACTTCTACCAGCTGAAGCTGGGTGTTCTACCTTACGGCATTCTTTCCTTGAGCGGGAGTAAAGAAGGGGGTTTATTCACTCTTTACTCTCAGTCTTATAAAAATTTCAAAACTGAGTTCTTCCGGGTTGCCCTAGTGGACGTTGACCCTTTAGAGGATGGAGGTTTCTACTTCGGTGGACTGTCGAAGTTCCCCTTCTACTGGGTTCCCAAACCGTCTAGGTTTCACGGGGTGGACCCTTTGGAGTTGACGGCTTCGGAGGCTGTCGTCGTCAAAAATTTCTCGGTACTTCCTCACCCATTGGATTGCAAGTCGATCTTGTCGCTTGCAAACTCGGCGCATAGGGAGAGTTGCCGGTGGTGGCTGAGGAGCGCCTTCGTAGCGAGGTCATTCTTGGTGGGCGGGAGGACGAGATTGCCACCTTGAGGGCGAAGCTTGTGGAGCTAGCGGCGGGGAAGGCGACCGTGGAAGGGAGGCTTGCGGAGGTCGAACGCTCCGTTGTGATGGAGCACAAGAGGGGCTTCCAAAAGGCTGCTCGTCAGGCACGACTCCTTGCTCCCGGGTTCGACTTTTCCTCCATGCATGTGGAGAAGGTTGTCCGCTTTGGGAGGCTGGTTAAGGAGGACGATGTCGATGACAGTTCTAGTGAGAATGCCTCAGCCTAGGCCGCCTTTGTAATAGCTTAGTTTATTTTTCCCTTTTTTATTTCCTTGTTTAGTATATTCCTTTGAACTCAAGCGTTAAGCTCCGCAAGTGTTTTGTATGTATCTTCAGACTCTCGGCGTAACACTGCCGAGCTGTCTTCTGATTTGCCTTGACGGAGATGATCTTACCGTCATTCCCTAGGAACTTCATAGTGAGGTGTGGAGTGGACACCACCGCTCCGAGCTGATTCAAGGTTGGCCTCCCGATGATGATGTTATAGGAGGTGTTGGCCTCCACGAGAAGGTATCGAACCATGATTCTCCTTGTATCCGGGGGTCTCCCGAAGGTTGTCAGTAGGTCTATGTACCCGCGAGTGTGAAATCGCTCTCTTGCAAAGCCGACTAGGGGCTCCGTGTGCGGCTGGATGAGAGAATGGGGGACGTCTAGCCTAAGGAACGTTGGCCAGTACAGGACGTCGGCCGAACTTCCTTGGTCAATGAGTGTCTTCTGTACCTCCCTGTTGGCGACCTCCACCATGATAACCATGGGATCATCTTGGTTAGGGCTGACACCCGCGTAGTCCTCGTCAGAGAAGGAGATCGGCGGTGAGCTTTGGTGCGAGGCCGAGGTGGTAGAGTGGATGCAGTTGACATTCTGCAGGTGCCTTTTTCAGGCCGAGCTGCTGGCGCCTCCCTCAGCGAAACCACCTGCAATTGTGTTAATCACTCCCCGTAAGGGGGCTGTCCCTGTCTCCTGGCTTACCTCGACCTGCATTGCGCCGCCGGTATTTTGTTGGGAGCCAGAGGGTTGGTCCGTGCGAGTTCCCGAGCCTCGCCCTCTGCCACGCCCCCGACCACCATAGCCTCCTCAGTGACCCTGCTGTTGCTGGATGTACTGGCCGAGGTGGCTTGCCTGGATGAGCTCTTCGATGCGGTCCCGGAGCGTGTGACACTCCTCCGTGGTGTGAACGTGGTTCTTGTGGTACCGACAGTGCTTGGACTTGTCGGTGCTGTTGGGAGTGTGACCTGGTGGTGGAAGGGCGAGTAAGTTGTTGTTGCTGGCTTCTTCCAGGATGTGGACTCTGGGTGCGTTCAGGGGAGTGTAGAAGTCGTATCTCCCCCCTCTGTTTGCCCTAGTCGACCTCTTGAACTGGCTGTCATTGTTGACTTTGACCTTGTCGTTGTGCCCCTGCTCTGGCTTTGCTAGTCCTTTTCCGCGAACCTGGTCACGGAAGGCAGAGTGTTCCTCCATCTGGATGTAACCTACAGCGTGGGCGCGGAGCTCGTTCATGTCGCGGGGGGACTCACGACACAGGCTGTCGACAAATGGCCCGGGTTTGAGTGCCATGAGCATAGGGCAACCTCGGGATTCAGGTTTCTGATCTTGATCGAGGTGGCAACGAACCGTTCCATGAATGCCCGGAGTGGTTCGTCGTCATTTTGCCTGAGACTGGCCAAGGCGGCTGAAGTGACATGATGAGGTCGGCTCGTCGCATATTGCACGGTGAACTTCCTGACTAGGGTGCCGAAGCTGTTGATGGACTCGGGAGGCAGTTGAGTGTACCAGTTGAGCGCGGCCCCTTGAGTGAGGTCGGAAACACCCTACACAAAATAACATCATTGTTGGTGTAGAGATTTACTTGTGTTGTGTACAGGTCGATGTGCTCATCCGGGTCCGTCGTGCCATCGTAGCGGTCGAGGTGGAGAGGCTTCCACCCGTGAGGGAGTGGTGTCTCCATAATGCCATCCACAAAAGGGTGGCGGCGGAAGGTTGGCTGATCCCCCGTGGCATGAGTAGAGGCCTTGCTGATTTCATGGGCTGACTTGTACGTTGATGCATGAGAGCGATGCGTTGTAGGTCGTTGAGTTGGTGCCTTGGTTGCCGTCTGAGGTTGAGAGACTGAGTGCTCCTCTTCCTCATTGTGGTTACCCGTATGAGGAGGATGATCGGAGTGGTGTCGAGGGAGTTGAGCGCGGATTCGCTCGTTCGGCTTCGTTAGTGGCACGCATTGCCGCTAGGTCAGTGTCGTGCTTGGCACGCATGTTTTGTAGGTCGGCGGCGTGTTGCTGCCACATCTGTTCGACTTGATCGATCAGTCTCCTCAACGCTGCTTCGTTATCCATGGTAGTTGAGTGGTTTGCGTCGTCTGTCGTGCGTCTACTATGGCTTCTGGTGAAAACCATAGGCATGGCCGATAAGAGCTGTCTTGATCGGCCCAACGGTGGGCGCCAAATGTTTTTATCGGAAATCTGCTATAGAGCTGATCCGCCAGGTAAGATCGGTGAGCCTCCTTCACTGGTACGCTGGTGCTCCAAGATGGGGGTGGTACCTGCAAAAGAGACTCCGATGCTAAAGTTAGTTTTTGTGGGAGTATGAATCTAGTATATGTAATGCACGTACCTTAGTGTGAGTTAGGGTTGCTTTGGGCCTTGGGCCTGAGATGAGACATGATAAGATTAGATAAGGGATCTCGTCCGGGGCAGGATCCCTTGAGATCGGTTATGATCTGCTATAATGCCGAGCTGACGTCGCGTAGCGCGTGCCCAAGGTCATCTCATGCTGCGATGCCGAGCTTTCAGGCTCAGAACTCGGTTGCACCGTACGGACAGTACACATAGTATTTAGATATATTTAATCTACTAAATATAATAAATTGAGAATATTAAAATTTCTTATAATGTAATTAAAATATTATTATAAAAGGATTTTAAAATTTTATAATATAATTAAATATTATACATGTATATATTTCCATTTTCGTTGGGAATATGGTAATAAAAATTTTAAAATATTATAATTTACTACTAGAATTTCTCTTATTACATGCGACTTTTCTTGTAAATTTTTATAAAAAATTCGCAGGAAACGTTGTTCCTACAAATTTTTCTGCAAAATTTTATTTGCAGATAATACTTTCGTGGATAATATATTTTTACAAATTTTAAAATTTGCAGGAAATTTTTCTGCAAAATTTCTTGCGAAAAAATTTGCAGGAAAGTTTCCTGCAAAAAAAAACGCAGGAAAGTTTCCTGCGAATTCTTTCGCAAGAAATTTTGCAGGAATATTTTTTACGAAAAAAATTAAAGAAACTATTATAAATTCTATCAATAGTTCTTCAACTATCATTGGCTCACAATGAATTCATCCGAAGTATTTGTTTCCATGCCTCCAACATGTGATACATAATCTTTTAAATTCTAAGATTGTAGATTATAAGCATAACACTCAACCATACAAATCAACTTGTAAGGTAAGTGTTGTCCCAACTTATATACTCTTTAATTGTTTTATTTTCAATCGATGTGGGACTTCAATTTTTTTTTAAAATATTAAACTTATAAAATAATTTTTTTTTATTTTTCCCGCGGATTAAAATTTGTAGGAAAATTCGCATGAAAAGTTACCTGCAAATTTTTTTTACTATTTAGTAAACATTACTTGCAAATTTATTTTTGCAAGAAAATGTGCAAGAAACAAAATAAAATTCTTACAATATTTTCTACAAATTTTTACCATGAAAAAAATTTCTATGATCATTAAAATTGTAGCAAAATTTGTAAGAAATATCTGTAAAATGTTTTTTGCAAATAAATTCACAAAAAAATTATGCGAATATTTTTTTCCAGGAAAATTCGTAAAAATTTTTACGAATATCTTTTTGCAGGAAAATTTGCAAAAAATTTCTGCGAATTTTTTTGTAGGAAAATTCGCAAGAAAATAACATTTTTCTAGTAGTGATTATGTAAAAGCATTATACTTAATCTCTATTTATTTTTAAAATATGATAACAAAAAAATTTAGATTATTATTTTTAAGAGAAAAAAACTAAGAATGCTAGAATTATATAACATCATAATTGAACATTGTATTAAAAATTTGCAATGTTACACATATGATAATACTCATCATTCATGTTTATATATTCATATATAGACATTAATTCACATATCCATATTCACATTACAATATAGGAATTTTTTTATGCATATGATGCATGCCAATCAAACTCAATGCATTACATTTACATCACTCTATGACTCCAAATTGAGTTATCCCCACAGTTGGTTCCCAATCTTTTACATAAGGGACCTTCCCTAGTGGTGTATTCCATATCGTATCCTTTGATTCTATGACTTCACATTTCACATATTCCTCATATGACAATACTTATCATTCATGTTCATATATTCATATATAGACATTAACTCACATCCACATTCACACTACAATATAGGAATTTTTTTATGCATATGATGCATATCAATCAGACTCAATGTATTACATTCACATGACTCCATGACTTCACATTTCACATATTTCTCGTATGACAATACTCATCATTCATGTTTATATATATATATATATATTCATATATAGACATTAAGTCAAATCCACATTCACACTACAATATAGGAATTTTTTAATGCATATGATGCATGCCAATTAGACTCAATGCATTACATTTACATGACTCCATGACTTCACATTTCAAATGTTCCTCATATGACAATACCCGTTATTCATGTTGATATATGTTTATATACTCATATACAAATATTAATTCACATCCACATTCACACTATACAATATAGGAATTACATCATTGAATTTAACAGAGGCTCATCAAGGGATTCACAAGCAGGATGACACCCAATAGCACAACCCCCATGCTCAGCACGAGTCCTTCAAAAGACTACACTAGTCTCTGTTTGAGCCGTGCCTAGCATGATTGATCTGACGCTCGATAAAAACACCATTGAGAATTTCTAGAGTCTTCACACCTGACAGAAGCATTACATGAAACCTTGTGTCTGATGAGGGTCATCCCACACTCGACGTGAAAGACTGAGAGACCCCAAGAGCAAACTTTGCTCTCAGCCTCTATAACGCCTGACGCGCCCTAAGTGGTGCCTGATGACATACAAAAAACCACATATAACAGAAATACATAACTACAATGTTAAGTCAGACAAAACAATCCCCAACAATATTTTGATTGAGACAAATATAATACATATTGTTATTTCTAACATGTGTGTTAGTGTTTCAGAAAAACATAAGTATAAGCAAGTTGAAGAATAAAGCATGTGCCACTTCTTACACTAGAACCAAGATAAAGGAAGGAAAGCTTCAAGCATCAAACGGAAAGGTCAAATGAAGCCAAGTCTAGCACAAGAAGGAAAATGATCAAGCTTCAGACGAAGCGCATTCAAGAACGAGAAGAAGTCCATAAAAACCAGAGATGAAACTTCTTTAAGTACCAGACGAAGATTAGTCAAGGCAAAGCACAATACGAGGATCAGATGAAGCAGAGTCAAATGCAAGATGAAATATGACATGAGCACTAGATGATGTTGGATCAAATACCAGACGTAGGTGTGTCAAGCACAACATAAAGCACAACATAAGGATTCAGACGAAAGTCAACTACATATCAGACGAAGGATAACACATATTGAAAAGCATTCTAGACAAAAATGAGGTCTGTCCATCTACAATATTGACCAAACCAAAGAAAGTCAAAGCATTGATGACAAATGCGTAGACGAAGATCAAGCCTTGAGATGCGCATTGACTACCAGACGCAGAAGAAGACTGTCATGCAAGCATTTGAAGAATCAAGTCTAAAGAGACAATTCAAGCATCGTCTACAATCATACAAAGAGCTCTCAATATGATCACCTGCTGTAAGGAAAAGAAGAAGAAGAAGAAATGCAAGCCCAAAAGTCAAAGCATGTGTGTGTCAGAAAAAGTACATTACTTTTTCAGATAAAGACAATGCCTGTACAACTACGATGACTGGAAAAGGACAAGAAATTCCTAGGTCATAGTTAAAGTCAGACACTAAAGCTAACAAAAACTTAGAAGACTTCATGCAATGTCTATAAATAGGAAGTAACATTTAATGCAAAATCAAGTGCATTAAATGAGAAATCAAATTAGTCGTGAATGACTACATTCTACTTCAATGGACACTTGCGACAGGCAAATCTTACAGAGGCTATAAATATGTCATGACTCCAAACCTGGAATGGTTGGCAAAGAGTGATGCCAAGCCCAAGAAGCAACGAAACCAGAGATAGAGCATACATAGTTAAATGTACAATATTGTATTTATCTCTATAGACTAAGGAGTTCTAAGTCTAACTTAGGAACATAAACCTTAGTGAGTGTAGTAAATCTTTGTATCCTCTCTGTGAGAGTAAACCACACCTCTCAAAACAAATTAACTATCATTTGTAAAGCCTGAAGAGGCTAGAGAAATAATACTTGTATAAGCCTGGAGAGGCTTGTCAAAGAATCCTCATTGAGAGCCTGAAGAGGCTGAACAAAAACTACTAGCGCTAATGAGTGAAGTTAGCGGGCTATGAGTGGTTGATAATACTCGGGAACTAAGAGTGGTTGAGAATACTCACTGAGAGCCTGAAAAGGTTGAATAAAGAATACTAGCGCCAATGAGTGAAGTTGGCGAACTAGGAGTGGTTGATAATACTCGGGAACTAGGAGTAGTTGAGAATACTCACTGAGAGCCTGAAGAGGCTGAAGAAAGAATACTAGCGCTGACGAGTGAAGTTGGCAGGCCAGAAGTAGACAATACTTGGCAAACCAGAAGTGGTGATAATACTTGTACTTAATTGAAAATATAGTGGAACCCTTCAATTGAAGGAGACTGGATGTAGCTCAGTCTGAGCGAACCAGTATAAAACTCTTTGCACTGTTTTACTCTTCTCAGATGCAAATTTATTTATTTGGTATTTTATACTGAAAATCTTACTCACTGCTTATTTCACACTACAACTACTTTCAGACGGAAAACATCTCTTGTTTAACTTATTATTGCAATAAACACTCTCGTGCAGACGATAAAGCTTGCAGACGTAAAACTCTTTTAAATGTTATATTAAAAGTAAACGTGAGATGCATCTTGAGTTTGAAAACGTCAGTATGAATCATGAAAAAGCCTTTTATGCGAAAAGATTTCATTAAACCTTCACACACATATTCAACCCCCATTCTATGTGTTTGTCCTCTAAATTTACATATACAACCAATATCTTTACACAATCACAACAAGTTCCTTTAGAATTTCCTATGGGAACTCATAGGGATGTCTGATCATAGAATTATCATCCAAAACATAAAATTATTCATACATTCAAATAATTCATGTAATATTTAGGCTAAATTTCACTTAATTTTTTTTATCTTATAAAAGTAGTAAAATGAGTTGAAAGTTAGATGAAAATGAGAATTAAAAATATAATTTAGTCTAAATAATATTAAATATTAATTATCATATTATCTATATAATGTTAAGTCATGATAAATGTTACAAGTTTAATGACAAACAAATAGACATGTATGGAGAAGGTTGTGAATAGAGGGATTAAAATTACAAAATTAGAAATAGATGGACCAAAATTGTGAATTTAATAATTTAAGACCAAAAGCATAGTTTAATCTAAATATTTTTAATTACATAAAGTATTTTATAATTAAAATTTGTTATAAATAATTATTTCTAAATTTATGAATTATATTTTAAATTTATGATGAATAATTATATTGTGATATAAGGTCACTAGTATTTTAATTTGTGTAATGCACAAGATATTTATATAATTAATTTTATTATAAATAAATATTTTTATCATATACATCATATAATAATTAAAATTTATAATAAATAAATATTTTTAATTATATACAATTAGGAAAAACTCTTCTTAAATAAGCATATAACATACATAAGATTGAGCGTTAATCCCACTATTCGACATACAAATTCTCATTTAGAGTGAGGTTTCTCACTTCCCCTTACCTAGAAAAGCACTAGACTACAGATATACAGTTCTTAGGTGATTTCCTTCTTGTTGTTGTTATCTAAGCTTTGAAGTTTGAACACATGCATGAAAAATAAGACTGTAAAACCATTTTTTAAACCTTAACCTCCTTTTAACCTCATAGTTAAAAACATTAACTATAGTTACAAATTTCATTCCCTTAATTAATTTAAATAAAACTTTTAATAAAACACTTTATACTATATTCTAAAATATATTAAATAATTAAATAAATATTTCACAGTCCCTATTAATAAAATAAAAATATAAAAATTATTATAAAATACTTATGTTATATTTCATGAAAAAAGGATGTTACATTCTAGAAAGATAGTCAAAGTCTTTTATAGAAAGTATAGTCTATGTCATCACATTCATATAGATAGATACTTCAAGCATTTTTCTATAGTATCATTCATATCAAGGACTATGTATTTATTAAGAACTCATGATTCAATCTTACATTAAGGAATCAAAATCACCTCTCTCATTCATAAGTCTCATATTATCTCCCACTAGTCAAGTTTTGACATATGGATTAAAAATAAAAAAAAGTATTTTTATTTTCATATATTTAACTGATTATTACACTGTTACTATGTTATCTTTTCTTTACGCAATTTAAAAATTAATCCATCGTCTCTCCTTCATTAGTTGTCTCTTCCTTACAATCACCTTAATTTGCAAGGTGTTTCTTCAATGTATCTGACTTAGTCAAGATCATATAGTAAATTGTTAATAAGATTCTAGTTAAATAATTTAAAATAATTAATTTTTCAACTATATTTTTTATCAAATAATTTATTTCAAAACTAATCAATTTTTCTCTATATTAATTATTAGTAAAATTTAAATTATATATCTCTTAGAATATTTATTTAAATTTTAAAAACATTATTTTTTTTATGCTTAATAATTTTTTTTTGTTATTATATAATATCAATAAACATAGTTAAAATAAATTATTTAAATTATATAAGTACTATTTGATGATTGCATACATAGTTAAAATACTAGTTATCTTCATATATTAGCATATCAATAATATTTGAGCTATTCGCCTTCTAATATTTATATATCAAATTAAATCTTCGATTTATTACCTCTATCAATTCATTGTTATAAAGATAAATTTAGCATATTAATTATATTTAAGTTATTTATCTCCTAATATTTATATATAAAATTAAATTTTTGATTTGTTATCTCTATCAATTATTTTTTTATAAATATAAATTAAACACTTAAATTTGTTAATTTTATTAATAATTTTTTAACTTTTAGCAGTTACCATTAAATTGTCACTATATAGTCTTGTATATTTGTGACAATGTGATTTTGACACTATTGCGTATGAGTACTAGTAATAATATTTTTTTTATCACAATAAATAATTTTTTTGTGACATGTAAAAAATAGCCACTAATAAAATAGTGACTTACGTATTAGTGACGTTTGGTGACAAATTAAAAATTTGTCATAAGACATATCTAGTGACGATTTTTAAAGATTATAGTGATAAATGTTATCATCATAAAAATCATTTTTTTTCTGATAGAGATATATCAAGTCTACAAATTCTTAAAAAATTTGAAAACCATATTATATTTCGTTATATAGATTTAAATCAACGTATAAAATACTTTATAATTATCTATCAATTTGAATTAACGAAACGAAGTATCAAATAATTTTCAAAAATTTTAAAAATTTATAGACTTTATATATATATATATATTAAGAACTTTTAATTTAATAGTTGAGTCGATGGAATTCAAAATATATCATGAGTTATTGAGCGGAGTAATTTTTACCAAAAATTACTTTGTGAGCTATTTGATTCCACCCCCCCTCTCTCTCTATATATATATATAATTTATTAGTCTTTTTTATGTAACAAATTTATTAGAATATATATATATATATATATATATATATATATAAATATTTAAAATTTTATTGATATTTTTTAATATACGATTGTCAATTTTAATCATTTTTATTGTTACCAAACAAAATATTAAACATTTTCGATTGATGCAATTTTTGATAGAATATTAAACATTTTCGACAGATTAAATTTTTGACGGATTATTAACCATTTTCGATGGATATTCCATCAAAAATCTCTTGTTGGAAATCATGAAATTTGTTACAAACCATTATCTAGTGCTAGGCCTGAGCACGTGCCGGGTTCGGACGGATTCGGGTAAAAAATATTTAGCCTAATTCAAACCGATTCATAAAAAAAAAACCCATTTTTGACCGTAACAGTGTTTCGGATTTATCGGGTTTGGGTTTTCGGGTCTCAAATTAACTGGATTGGATTAGTCGGATTGGGCCATAACCCGAGCTCACAACACGAAACAAACAACCCCCATTTGAGCTCAACACCCACGGCAAACGAATCAATCATTACCCACAACGAAAAATTCTATCTTGGACGAAAAACACAAAACTTCACTTCATCCAACAACACTCCACAATCTCTAAGTTGCCCACCGATAATGTCTGATCAAACATTAAAGGGAAAAAAATGCCATTGTCAAAACTGTTGCGTTAACGTAAGATGGGCATTACATTACCCATTTGCGAATATTAAGGAATTTGTTAAAAGGAAAAAAAAAGTTTGGAAATTGTGGAAAACGATTGAGACCCATTTGTGAGAAGAGAAATGTGGAGTACCTGGAAATGCGTTGGATTGTGGAGATGATGGCACAGTGTGGAAAACGGGGGTTGCAGTGAAGAGGGATGATCTTGACGGGACAGGCGGCGGTAGGGTTTCTAGTTTCTACTGGCGTGAGGAAAAGGTTTCGCGACGCTTAGGGTTTCTACTTTCTAACTTCTACTCTCACGGTCGCGGTGCTAGCTAATAAGTAATAACATACCTTTTAAATTTTAATTATTATGTGTCGGTCGGGTATGGATACCGACGAGTTCAAATATTTTAACATGAACCCGACCAACAAATTAAACCCATATCAAACCGAGTCAAACAACCCGTAAATTTGAAAAATCTGAAAAAAATCGTCCGAACTAAAAAATGGACCACAGAAACCTTTGGTTTCAGGCAGTTTGAAACTTTCTACTCACGCCTATCTAGTGCAATTCAATAACCAGTTTACTCTTCAAAGTTTACACAATGATGTGCTCAATGCACTTGAAGTCAAATATGATAGAATATCACAAGGAATGATCAGACTAACAAAAAATATGAAAAATAATAGAAAAATAGATAATAATGTCTCTCTTAAGACTCACTCTCTTTATATAGTATCAAAGGAGTTAATCTATTTGCAAATAATAAAAAAATACTTTTAATACTAATGGTAACAAAAACAGTTAATATGCTAATAATAAATTAAAATAATTAGCACTTATACATCATTATTTCCATAATCCCCACTAATGACAATTAAGTGAAAGAAAGATAAAATAAATACTTGAATTGTCGTTTTCCTCTATTGTTTAACTTTATAACAATACTAATTTTTGAAGAATTAAAATATAAATATTCTGTCTGATTTTGAATATAATCAACAATAAAAAAGAAGTTTCATATTTATTGATCTTAAATATAAATAGATATTTCTACCAAAAAAATATATATAGATATCACTCTATTTAATATTGTCATCCTTAAAATACTCTTTTATTTAATTGTGATTGTATTTTTAAAGTCTCTCAAGATGATAGTCTATAAAAATAAGTAACTTTTTTTTTATTATTTATAAGATTGACAAAATTAGATGAGGTAAACAATTTTTCTTAATTAGCTTTAATCAATTTTTTGTTGTTGTTTATATTCTAAATAGAAAGGAGTAACTTTTTGGCGGTTTCTAGTGGCTGTAAAATATACCAAATTAAACATGCAATTCCTTCCGATTTTAGCCGCAGTTAATGTTATGTTACCAAATTAAACATGGTTAGAAAACATATTATATTAGTGCATTAACTGTTGTTGTTCGAGGGGTAAATTGGAACCAATTGATCTTGATTCCCAAATATTATGATTATAGTATTTAAAACAGAGTTGTTTATGATACTTCAACATCATTATTTAATATTAAACATTGACGTTTTGAGTTTGATGGTATTTTTTTTACATATAAATAACAATTAAAAATAATCAATTGAGAACTTATTAACTGAACAATTCATAACTAAACAACAATTGAACAACTAAAAATTACCTAAACAAAATTACTTAAACAATTGAAAATAATTAACTGAGCAACTTAACAACTCTAACCAATTAAACAATCGAGCAATTGTTAACCAACTTCTAAACAATTGAATACAACTTAAGTCTCACACACACTTAAGTTATATATATATATCTTTCATATACATTTGACAAGTATATCACAGTTGTTGTAGACGATAAATTGTACAGAAGTTGAAATTATCGAATTCACAAGACTTGAGGTATAATTATTTAAAAGTTATATATATATATCTTTCATATACATTTGACAAGTATATCACAGTTGTTGTAGACGATAAATTGTACAGAAGTTGAAATTATCGAATTCACAAGACTTGAGGTATAATTATTTAATTAAATTTATGGTACTACACAAATGATTTGATAAGAATTTGAAATTGTTTGACAAGAAATCTTAATTTTAGTAGAAATAAACTAAAGCAGTAAATTGTAAAGACTTTGAATTTATAATAAAAAATAGTCAGAGATTGATTCACTAGCTTTTCCTATGTAAAAATCTCTTAATTTTTTATTCAATATTGTAATTATAGAGTTAATTTGACACACCGCAATTATATTTAAACCTTAATTCCTTATGTGAGTAAATCTAGGTTGTTAAAGAAAAATCTCAAATCTTTAGTAATTTTTAATAAACAATTTTGCATTAAAGTCAAGGACAAAAAGTCGACTGATAAAGTTTATTCTAATTTCTTGATAATAAATGTTATTAGTATTTTATCTAGGTTGTAATTTTAAAAGTATTTTCCAACCTCGATTAAAATTTATAAAATCGTATAGATGTTCATCAAGTCATAACAAATATTAAGTATAAGAATAAAATGATTAACTGAATAAATATTTTATTGAATGAAAAACACAGAGAAGATTACATAGTTTTAGTAGTTACCTCAGTTTCCAATAGTATAGACTTAGTCACTCATGACTAAGGGTTACATAGTAAAAGAGAGACTTTTCAACAATTTGTGATTACAAGAGTAACCTCACAAGAACTCTCTATAATCTTTCTAGAACTATTCCAAGAAGAACATTGAGATTATTGGAATTGAATACAGAGACCTCCAAGAACCTTATTTTTAAAACAATTCTAATGGGCTTTTAGGTATGATACACTTGCTCAATATCCATGTAACTTGCTTTGAGTGAGCAAATGCTTCTAGGGATGCACTTTGACTTCACTCGCTCATAGAACTATTGTGATAGCTCTAAGCGAAGTTTGCTCACTCATAGCATACAAGAAACTTGTTCTAATTGAGCTAGTCTAATCTTGTAGGGTTGCTCTCTGACTTGATTCACTTAAAGTGAGTTGTTGGTCGCTTTGAGTGAAATTTACTAACTTGGAATGAGTCTTCTATGTAATTTGAAGCGACGGCTTTCCTTGTTGATCGCTCAAAATGAAGACATAACCCTGGTTGAATTTGATGATAACAAATAAGCCTATTGAAAGATAAAAGTGCAACTTGTAGTTGGTTTTGAGTTTTGAGGATCTTGATAGATAAAAGTGCAAATTGTATCTTGTTTGCATGTTTTAAGTCTTGTTGCTTGTGTGCATGGTAAGTAACTTGACATTTTATCTCTATCTAGATGATGATTGATGATTTTTACATGTGTTAAAACTGAATTGTAAAGAGGGATGGGATGAAAAATCGAGATATTAAGTTTTCACTTAAAATAATCGATTATTTCAAGTAATAGTCAATTATTTACTCTATTTTTCAGTTACCTAAGGAGAAATTGTTGTAATAATCAATTTTTTAGTAAAATAATTGATTATTTCAGAAAGAAGGTTCTAGAATAATTAATTATTGCTCAAAATAATTGACTAAAGTGTTTTTGGTTGATTTCCAGAATTGCTAAGAACAAAATAATTGATTATTTATGTAAACAATCGATTATTTCAATTAGAATCTTATATATATATATATATATATATATATATATATATATATATCATTTTTTACACCTTGAAAAGAGAGACTTGAACATTTGTGATTTCTTTTATGAAAACATTCTTTAAAATATATTTCTCTCTACAAGAAGATGTTCTTCAAACCTTTATGGTAATCTCAAGAAAGTTTTCAAGAATTGAATTGATCATCATCTTCATGGTGTGAAAGGTTAAGTTACATGGTTGATTCTCCTTCTCTGATATATTTTGTATATCAGATTAATTCATTCCTTAAATTTTTGTATTGATTGTTTTCTTAAGTAGGTTTCTTAAGAAGGGGGAATCTTGTAGTGGGGTGCTACAAGTAGGTGTTTCTTGGGATTTAAGAAGTGGTTTCTTTAATATTGTAGAAGTGTATTGCATGTTGTATTGTAATTGTAAAACTTTTAATATTAAAGATTAGTGAAAATTTTCAACCGGGTTGATTGAAGATTATGAAGTTAGCGGAAATACACATAGAATGGGGGGTTGAATATGTGTATGTGTGAACAAAGGAAATTTAAAACATTTTTGCAAAGGACTCATTATTTGTCCAGTAAAAATATTATTTTGAATGTTTAGCAGTACGTAGCTGTGCAGGATCGGTTCAATAAAAGATTTTTGCATTTGAGAGTTTATCGTTTGCACAGGAAAAATGATTCTTAAATGAAAATTGTTCTTTGAGATTGTAAATTGAACAAGTGTGATTTTCTTCTGAAGATAGTTTTAATGGATGATATGCATTTGGACGAAGTTTTTTGTATATTAAATCAGCTAAATAAAAGTGCGTCTGAAACATTGAAAAATGGTGTAAGTACTTTTATACTGGTTCACTCAAACTAAGCTACGTCCAATATCCTTCAAAAGAAGGGTTCCACTAGATATTCAATGAAGTACAAGTATTATTTATTCACCCTCTTCAGGCTCGCAGTAAGTATTATAGACCACCCAGGTCACGACCACTCCTGGTCCCAAGTATTCTCAACCACTCCTGGTTCGTCAACTTCACTCGTCGACGCTAGTATTCTTTGTTCAACCATTTTTGGCTCTTAGTGAGTATTCTAGACCACCGAGGTCACGATCACTCCTGATCCTGAGTATTCTCAACCACTCCAGGTTGGCAAACTTCACTCATTAACTCTAGTATTCTTTGTTCAGCATCTTCAGGCTCTTAGTGAGTATTATCGACCACCTCTTGGCCCACTAACTTCACCATTAGCGCTAATATTCTTTGTTTAGCCACTTCTGGATCGTAGTGAGTATTCTTTGACAAGTCTCTCCAGGCTTTACAAGTATTCTTTCCCTAGCCTCTTCAGGCTTTACAAATGATGAATATATGGTCTGATTTGAGTGTATGGCTTACTCTCACAGAGAGGATACAACGATAACTACACTCACTAAGGTTCATGTTCCTACACTTAGAACTCCTTAGTCTACAGAGATAAATACACTATGGTACATTTGACTCTTCACGCTTTATCTTTGGTTTCTTTTTTTCATGGGCTTGATATCACTCTTTGCTTATCTTAGCCAAAAGCCAACTTTTTAAGGTTTGAAGAGATGATCTATATATAGTCTTGCAGAATTTGCTCGTTGCAAGTGTCCATTGAAGCGGATGTAGTCGTTCATGACTAGTTTGATCTTTCATTTAATGAAGAAGATCTCGCATTAAATGTTGCTTCTTGTTTATAGACATTGCGTGAAGTTTTCTTTGCTTTGTTAGCAGCTGTGTCTGAGTTTAGCAGAAACCTAAGAACCTTTTTGTCCTTTTCTGGTCACGTAGTTGTAGAGCGTTGTTCTTATATGAAAAAGTAATGTACTTTTTCTAACACATGCATGCTTTTGCTTTTGCGTTCTTTTCTTCTTTTTCTTCTCTTCCTTTAATCACGCAATCATGTTGAGAGCTTTTATATGATTGTAGACAATGCCTAATTTATCTTTTGAGACTTGATTCTTAAAATGCTTGCATGAAAATCTTCGTCTGCGTTTGTTATTCCATATGCATCTCAAGTATTGTTCTTTGTCTAAGCATTTTTCAATCTGAGTTGTCCTTCATCTGATGTTTCATTGACTTTCTTCTGATCTTTGACCAACCTTCGTCTGGTCAGCTGTGCAGATGGAAGACTTTTAATTCTGTCTTGGATGCTTCATCATTAGATTATCCATCATCAGATACTTGTGTTGGCTTTTTGTCTAACTTGGGATCATTTTCCTTCTTGTGCTTGGTTTGGTGTTAAGTCTCAATTATACCTCTTTTTGGACAAGACTTAATGAACAATTTCACTCATTCTTTGAACCATTGCAATATAATTGTTCTCTTTTTGATTCATTTTGTGTGCAGATATAGCTAACCCAGAATTTAGCTAACAATACCTCAATACACCTTGTTTATTTATGTGTATTGTTTTCTTAGAATTTGGCTGATAGACATGACATAGCTTAGATGATTCTATTTATGATTGTTTTTCTTCATTCTCATGATTGCTTATTTACTTTGATACTTCTTGCTTACGTAAGAAGTAGTAGTGGGGTGGTATCGCTCGTGTTGCGAGCATATGTGCCAGTAATAGTGGATGAAGCCTTGTGCTAACCAACTAGAACTATTAGAACCTTGGATGATTTGTCGATTGGTGGAGTTTTTGAAAGCTATAGTTGTAGTGATTGAATCCAAGAGGTTATGTGTTGAGCATTAAAGCTTTGAGCATTCTTGATGAAAGGTCAAAGTGTTGGTGATTTCCTCAAGTTTTGATACTTGCATATTTAGGGGTCAATGTGTGAGTTGTTTTGGTTTAGAATTGTAGTGAAAAACTTGGATATGAGTTTAAGGTGGAAAGAAGTGAGTTTGGAATGGTTGAGGTATTTTGTAGGATGTTAGTACACTATTGCTGTATGGTGTAGGGGATATTTTCGTTGCAGTTTTGCTGTGCCAGAATCAGTACCGTATTAACATATTTAGATTTTATAGTCTTCACAAAAGTTGTAGCCTTGGACGTTATCTTTCCAATGGAACTGGAATAAGGTAAAACGGAGGTCTAGAACTCCAGTTATAGCTACTTTGGTGATCAAAGGTCTAGTTGTAAGTGTCAAATATATCTGTTGTGGTTTTTGAATTTTTTTAGCTAAGAAGAGGATCTTTTTAGAATCTCCTGTCTTCATAAGAGTTGAAGCTTATTCTCTTAGCTTTCTTTTGAGATAGGTTTGAGATCATTTGAATGAGTATAACTCTCTAGGTATCATTTTCCTTGACAATTATTGATGGGATATGTATGCTATCATGATGTTTTTGAGTTATTAGGCAATGCAAGGATAAAAATGATTTTGTTATGATGTTCTGAGGTGTTGTCATGTGGATTGAAAGGTTTTTCAAGGTTGTATGATGCTATGTGGTAAAGTTAAGTTCATGCACATGCTATATGGTGTAAAATAGTGATAGATTCATATATATGCTTGGGAAGGATATATATGAAAGTTTAAATAGGTATTCTAATATGATTTGATATGCATGTATGTGGATATGAGGATAGATGACCTTATGGATTAATTAGTGAATGGTTGTGTGTTTAGTGATATTGACCTTAGGATGTGATATCATCATATTAGAGTTAATTGTGAAGATATATCCAAGATAAATTTAGGCTAAATTATCTAAGTATGATTTTTGATTGTATGAGGTGAGTGTTCTAGGCCCTGTAATTTCTTGCGGAGATATAACGTAGATCTACCTAAGGTAGAAGTTGTGCTTAAGTGGGAGATACCAAAAGCCAATTAGTGTTGTTAGGAGTTTTATTGGGATAGTTTATAGGAAATTTATTGAGTAAATTTTTAAGATAGCGGTTCACGGTTTAGGCTGCTCTCGTTTCTCTCGTCGCTACTACGGGAATCGCTGTTGCTTTCTTTTCCTCTGGTTATTAAGATGTTTCAGTTCACCAGGTTGTCTCTTGCTTACCCATGGATTCAGCAGTAGTTCGAAAGGTTAATCTATATCGGGAATTCCTGGACCTATGCTTATTTTCAACTCCCCAAAGCATTTCGTCGCTTACTTCTCTGGGTTGCTTACTATTACTTTTGACTGGATTGACTAGGAAAGAGTTGCCTTTATATGGGATAACAAATGTGAGAGTAGTTTTCAAACTCTTAAGAAAAGATTGACTAGTGTTAATACTACCAGATTTTAGTAAGTATTTTGTGGTATATAGTGATGCTTCTAAGACGGGTTTGGGTGGAGTGTTGATGCAAGAAGGAAAGGTAGTAGCATATGTTTCTAGGAATTGAAAATTTATGAGGGGAATTACCCTAGCCATGACCTTGGGTTAGCGGTTGTAATATTTATTCTAAGAGTTGGAGACGCTACCTATATGATTCTAAGCTTGAGGTATTTAGTGTGATCATAAGATGCTTAAATATCTTTTGACTGAAGAGTTAATTATGAGAAAAAAGAGATGGTTTTAATTTCAGGAGGACTAAGATTTCAAACTTAGTTGTTATTTGAGTAAAGCCATTATGGTGACCGATGTTTTGAGTAGGAAACCTCTACATTTATCTTCTCTTATGATTATAGATGAATTGTTTTGGCTCAAATTAGAGATTTAAGTTTGGCTTATAAGGTTACCCTTAGTAGTGTGAAACTAAGTATGACTTAAGTAACGAATAGATTGTTGAAGGAAATTGGAGAAGCATAATTAATTGATTCATTTTGGTGACAAGATAAGAGGTTATAGGATAAGGTGATGGATAAGAGTTTGACTTGGGTGTAGATGGAGTGGTGAAATTAGAGATATGATATATATACCTAGTGAACTTACGCTTAGGTGCTGGATCTTTAGAGATGATCATAGAAGTAAAACCAATATTGTGGCAGATGCCTTGATTATGATGACCTCTAATATATCATTTTTGATGATTTAAGGGTTGAATTTGATTCAAGAATTTAGAGACTTATGCTTGGTGTGTGAGATTATCCCTAGGAGCATTGAATTGATTATGTTGAAAGTGACTAGTGAATTAATGGATGAGATTAGTGAAGCCTGGGAGTCAGATCCTTTCTTAGTGAACCAAGTGGAGAGGATTGGTAAGGGTATATATAGCCCTTTTTGAGTGGAAGTTGATGGCGTTTTGTGGTTTCAAGATAGAATCTATGTGCCTAATAATCCCGAATTAATGAAGATGATCTTTGAAGAAGGCAATAAGAGTACTCTTAGTATTCACTTAGGAGCTATTAAGATAGATTAGGACCTTAGGATATGAGAGTGGCGTAGAGGAAGCGTGGCGGTCTAAGGTGAAGAGAGGAGTAGAGGAAGTTGTGGACTCGTGTGTAGTATTCCAAAAGTCTAAGGTGGAACATTAGAAAGCAAGATGCGAGGGGTCTACCATTGCAAAAAAATTTCGGGACGAAATTTCATAAAAGAGGGGAGAATTGTAACAACCCAATTTTCACTAGGTCAAGAGCCCAATTAAGGTGGTTTAGTAGCCTAGAACGGGCCGTTCCAAAATTGAAACGGGCCGTTCCAAATTACTAAATAGACCTACTTTTGGTAGCCTGGAACGGGCCGTTCCAAACCATTGAATTTACCTACAATTCTTAGTTGAGAAAGGGTCGTTCCAGAGGTGAGAACGGGCCGTTCCAAAATATGACCGTTGTGAGTATTAAATGCACCCTAGAATGGGTCGTTCTGGTTTGAGAACGGGCCGTTATGGATATGATTTTTAGTCGTGACTTAAGGGTCCAGAATGAGCCGTTCTAGATTTGGAACAGGCCGTTCCGGTGAAGCCTGATGCCTATAAATTGAGCTCTCTGCCACTCCCAAAAATCACACTTCTCATTTTCTGATTTCTTTTCTTCTACTCTCTCTTCTTTCCCTCTACTTTCTACTTCAGACCGAGGGGATCCTAGCGAGGGAGACCAATCAGATCTTGTGTGGGTTCAACTTCTACATATCAAGGTACGGGGAAAAGAGGATTATTTATATGTAGAGTTACATGAGGGAATTAGGTGAGTAATTTTATAATTATTTATGTTTGGAGAATT
Source organism: Cajanus cajan (assembly GCF_000230855.2). Classification (NCBI taxonomy): domain Eukaryota; kingdom Viridiplantae; phylum Streptophyta; class Magnoliopsida; order Fabales; family Fabaceae; genus Cajanus; species Cajanus cajan. Next base: position 61,063,137 of record NC_138518.1, read on the forward strand.
ATTGGTCTTATGTGATTCTGTATATATTTAGGACTACGAATATATGATTTATTTGTAAAAATGATGCTCTAGGAGAGAGAACGAAATTATAGAAAAGTGTCTGTAAGTTAGTTTTGGAAAAATTCGATTATTTCTGTTTGAGGAATTAATGATACCATTAGATTCTGTATGTGTTGAGGATTAGAAATATATATTTAATTTATAAGAATGATGATTTGGGAGAGAGAACGAAATTGTAGAAAATTGTTTGTGAGCTAGGTTTTGGAATAATTGGGGGTTTTACCGTTTATGTTAAAATTATATTAAATTGATAATTCTATTGATTATTTTTTATTAATTTATGAATGTTATTATTATATTAATTGATAAGAATTGATGATCTAGATGTGAATTGCTTGAGGGGTGTGTAAACCCTTATTTTGTTGGACTTATTTGTTGTGTATGTGATATGAAATTGTGTATGTGATATGGAATTGAACTATGAGATGAGATGTTGTGTGGAATATGAATGAGATGTGATTGTGGTTCCTCATACTAATGACCAAGGATGAGACGAACCTTGAGTAGTGATGCTTCAAGGACGAGCGTGCCCCTAGCATGGTGTGGGATGAGTGAGGCAATTAACATGCATCACTTATGTCACATATGGCAGCCCTGGCATAGGGTTAATTGCAAGAGATTGTGTAGATTGTAATGTGATTGTGGTTCCTCACACTAATGACCAGGGATGAGACGAACCTTGAGTAAGTGATGCTATAAGGACGAGCGTGCCCCTGGCATGGTGTTGGATGAGTGAGGAAATTAACCCGTATCACTTGTGTCAGATGTGGCGTGGCCTTGACATAGTGTTAATTGTAAGATTTGTGTGGATTGTGATGGATTGGTGTAATTGTGAATTGAGATTTGAAGATGAATGATTGATAGAATGATGATATATCTATAAAAATGCTTGTAAATAACATTCCAAGTTATGATGAGATGATGTTGTGGATTTCCTTGTATGCTTTATATATAAATGTTTTCTTTTCTCACTGTATAATTTGTGGATATTTTACGTGAGGAAGATCCGGCTTTGAGTGACATCTAGAATGTCAACCGTTGAGTTGTGGGTGTGCTCTGATATTGTGACATCGGGGCAGAAAATTCTAGGATAAATTTTTATATGTATTTAGAGTTATAACTTCTCTTTTGAAAGCAATTTATAAACTCTCAAGTTTTACTTTCAACATTTCATTTTTAATTATTTTGGTTATTTATGAAGGTTTTATGTGAACCCTTTTACCAACGTTGAATATTTTATTCTTTAGTTTATTTATAAGATTTATTTATATATATGTTGAGGGTAGTAAGGGTGTCACAAAATTAATTTTTCGTTAGAATTAGATTAAATAATATCATTATATTTATTAACAGGGACGCATTTATGTGTAACATAGTAGGGACACTTGTCCCCACTTCCATTTTACAATTTTACTTAACATACATACTTTTTTTTATTCAAAAGTTACTATATTTTAAAAAATAAATTTATATTCTAATAAAAAAATTATATATGTTTAAATTATCGTATGTATAAAATTTAAGTTTAGAGGAATGTCTATTTATTTGATGTTTTTTAAATTTTCAAAGGAGATCAATTCTTATATGTGATAAAGAATACTCTTTGATAATGAACCAATTTTTTTTTTTGAAGTTTAAGTAAAATACACACACACACACACACATATATATATTAATGCTCATATATATAATGTAATATATTAAAAAAATTTAATTTTTGATAAAATAAAATTTGTAACATGTATATTCACCTCTTGTGCTTTCTATTTATCGTATACAATGATTAAAAATGTAACGACTCATCATGGTCCCTACACTTAGAGGAATCATGCTAACAATACTAATCATATAAGACAAAATACTAAGCTGGAAAGCAAAATATACACATAAAGAAAGTAATAAAAGAAATTAAATATTTATATACTAAATATAGTACTATGTATATATAATTGTCTAAAATAATACTACCCTAGTGTTGGTCAAGCACAGACAAAATAGTTACCCAAAATGGTAACTTTGACACGAGAAGGAAACTCCACGTCTTGCAGCAGTCACAACAACCCTCTCCAACCTAACCCTGACTTGCTCCCATACATAGTATGATCATCGCACTCCATCCACATGGAAACAAAAGGGTAAGCTAGAGTTCAATAAATAACCATACAAGTATAGGATGATAATCTATACTGCACAAATATCCAATCATATCCCAAGGGTTTCCCCCTCAATCAATCATCAACCTATCAGTCATGAAGTCAAACACCATACACTTCATCATAATAGCAATCATGCAATAAATGCAATGCATGATAGATAATAATGCATATCAATCATCTAATATGTCTTCACGCATTCACCTAGGAGATCTCCTTAATAGTAGAGTAGTATAAGTGGCATCACAATCCTACCGAAACCACCCCAACCGTTTTTACACCCAATATGCCCGCTCGGTCACAGCTAACCGGGATATAAATCCCCACTTGGGTTTACTCGAATGATGTCACTTACACACTTGGAAGTCCGGTTCCACCGTTAGGTATAGCACAGATGGGTACAGGCTTACCACGACCTTGACATGCATTACCAAGTCACTTGTGGAGTTTGCCCACCAACTATCCGCAAGGAACCACACACCTTCCCCAGTACTTGGTTAAGGGAATAACCCTCGACCTCATACCCCGCTCCAACACTAGCTAAGGACTTGGAGGAGACTCACCCAAACCAGTGGCCTATCCAAGCACCACTCTCACCCAAAAGCCAGTGGCCTATCTAAGCACCACTCTCATTTATATTAGTAGCCTATCCAAACACCACTCTTAAGAGACTCTATGTGAGCTCTTCCAGTTCAAAAACATTTTCCCTCTCCTTAAGTCCTGGGCTAGACACATGCCATAAGGCATCACATGCAATAATGCATCATACATCATACATGGTCAATCCACCATTATGATCAATATCATCCTGATCATATGAACATATACACATGTCATATCATATTTAAACATTCATATATATCATTACCAAGCATACATATAAATTATACATCACCATACATCATATATCATACATACATGATCCAACTTCACTCTTAAACATGCGAAAGCATCAATTTTAATCAACATTACTAAGAATACTTATGCTCAGCGTAGTCAGCTCGCGCCTGGCCTAAATCCAACCCGAGAGCTCTAAGACTCATCCACGCTCGGCGTAGTCAGCTCGTGCTCAGCCTAAACCCAACCTGAGAGCTTTAAAGCTCATCCACGCCCGACGTGGAATCCCCACGACCAACGTCTTTTAAACCGAGACTCACAGGAGCCTCCACGCCCGGCGCACCCACCCTGCGCCCGACGTCGTATCAGTAAAAATACCACACCAAGCTACTATCTGATATCGCGCCTGGCGTGGCTCTCCTCACACCTGACGTGACTCATCCAGAGGCTCCCATCTCAAATTGTGCCCAACGCGACCAACCTCGCACCCGATGTGATTAAGAAATGGTTGCTTCTGATGAAGGCATGCCCGACGCAAATTCAAACAGTAGCCTCCCAAAACTTTGAAAATTCCATCTCAAACCTGAAAATCAGCAAATCCAGCCACATGCAATCCATGAAATATAACACATAGGCTCAATACAACTCAAAAACAAACTTAGATTCAACATGAATCCATCCAATGCATCAAAATCACTAAAAACCCTATTTTTCCCAAAACCCCAAAAAATGAGCAATTCCTTTAATCCAACCATTGATTCTCAAAATTCATGCATCAATTGAGTTCCTAAACTCACATTCAACCAAAAAACCTACATTCTAGCTTCCCTCACTTGAAATTTGGCTCAGAATAACCAAGAACTAAGAAGAAGAAGAATTTCTCCCGAAGCTCGACCCGTGGACTTCAATCCACCAAAAATAAGCTTCCTAGCCCAAAGTCCTTCTCTCTAGATTCTTTTGAAAATGAGCTTATGAGGCTCTCTTCTCAAAGACAACCCTATATACTCTTCTCTCCAGTATCCACTAAACCCTGAACCAACTTACTATGTTACAAAAAAAATCAAAATAGTAAAGATTGTATTTATGTTCTATATATAGAATTTTTATTATAAAATATATTTTAAAAAAATTATCATCTAAAATTTTATATTAGATATTAAAAACATGTATATATCATAAATAAATTAAATTATATTTTTATAAAATCTAACATATTTTTTTATATGTTTTTATTAGTGTTAAATTATTATAAAGTAGACTTCTAAGGTTTTGTTTTTAACCAACATTAAAAAAATATTTATGATAGATAAATAAACCACACTTAATTAGGACATTTATTTTCAGTGAAGGTTAGATTCAAGATTACTAAATTATAGATAATCTAGTTTGACCTAGTTCTAGTCGTAATCGTAAATATAAAAATTTATAGAAAATAGCTACGAGGTATATTTTTACTTTTAAAAATGATATGTAAAATTTTTAATTATAAAAATATATAAATAAATATTGTCTCCATTATCTAAAATTTCTAGATCTATCACTATTTATTAAATGTAATATGTTTATTTGATATACATTTTTTATATTAATAAAATTATTAAAAATAATTAAAATATTAAGCTTCATCTTTCCATCCAAATCTCATCTCTTCACTTGTTATTTTCTAAATCAAGTTATAACTTGTGGCCAATTTAGGCCACCATTACATGAAACCTGATAGGCTACTTCTCATGATCACCACCACCTTCATGCCTCATCTTTATCTTATGGGTTTAAACTTTAAAGTCGTCTTACTTCGCTTTTAATTTTTTTTTTTCACATGTAACGATACATATCAATTTTTATTGTATCATATGTAAAAAAATAATAATACACTACAAAAATATTGTAGTTTAGAGTCGTCCAAAAACTGACTTTAAATTATAAAAACCAACGTAATATTGTTAGTTATTCGTGAATTTTTGGCTGATACTAAATAAGTTTACACAATTTTTTTTTTGTATCAACTAAGTTGTCGATAGCAAATTTATTTATTTTAATTTTTTATTATTGGTTAAGCCGAGACTACGTCGACAAATTATTTTATTTTTTTGTTTATCTTCTCTTTCCATCTTATCATTTATTTGTTCGTATTTTTAACATTGATTCGTAATTTTAACATTCTCGGGACCTTGAGGTCTTAAGTGAACTTGTTAACCAAGTGTACCACAACACGTTATGCGTATATAACATTGAAAAAAATTTTATCTCTCAAAGCACGTATACTGTCAGAAAATCCGACGCTATTTTAAGATGTAGCGTCGGCTTTTTTGACACTAAATATAAATTAAGTTTAGTGTTGGAAAAGCCAACGCAATTATTTAAATATAGTGTCGGCTTTTTCGACACTAATTAAATTTAAATTTAAATTAAACTAGTGTCGAAAAAGTCCATGCTATATTTAAAGAATAGCGTCGAAAAAACTTAAAATATTTATTTTAAGTTTAGCGTCAAAAAAGTCGACGCTATTTCTTTAAATATAATGTTAGCTTTTTTGATACTAATTTAATTTAAATTTAAATTAAATTAGTGTCGGAAAAGTTAACGCTATATTTAAAGAATAGCGTCGACTTTTTCGACACTAAACTTAATTTAAATTTAGTGTCAAAAAAGTCGACGCTACATCTTAAAATAACATTGTCTTTTTCGAAAGTATTTGTGTCAGCTATTAGCTGACGCTTATTTTTCGCAACTATTTCAGCGTTTTCTTGTAGTGATATCATCAATTAGGCATGGCAACGGGGCGGGGCGGGGGCGGGTTTTACGTTCCCCGCCCCCGCCCCCGCAAATTTAAACCGCCCCCGCCCCCACCCTCGATACCCGCCGGGGGTAAAATCTAGGTCCCTATCCCCGCCCCCGGCGGGGTTGGGGTTTCCCCGCCCCGCCCCCGCCCCCGCTCCTATTTTTTTTTTAAAATAAATATGAATAATTTTTAAAAAATAAAAGAAAAGAAAAATAATATAAATTTTTACATATAAATATTTTTAATTTTGATTTATATATATAAAAATAATTTTTTAATTATATTATTAAGCGGGGCGGGGGCGGGGTGGGTATTAACATCCCCGTCCCCACTCCCGCCCCCGATTTTATCAATCGAGGAAAACCCGAACCCGAACCCGAACCCGAACCTGATAAACACGGGTTTTCCCCGTCCAAATCAGGGCGGGTTCGGGCGGGTACCCACGGGGACGAGTTAGATTGTCATGCCTATCGTCAATCAATTAAACAAAAGAAATATATTAGGTCATTTTTAAAAATTAAGAAACTTGACTAAACTTTTTATTAACAGAAGAGCCAAACAATTAAATATAATAAGAAGCTAAAAAAATAATTTAACTTATTCAATATTAATTGTACCAGCAGTCAAATAGAACAGATATTCTGGATTCATATTTGACTATGTTAGCTATTCTATTGTACCAAGAATTACACTATCAACTGCATAAAATAAAAATTACTCTTGCCACAAATAAAAATTAAACCATATCCAAACATAACATGAGAGAATGAAAACTATATATGGAGTTTCTACTAAGCTTCACAATATTCAAAAGATGAATAATATATTTTTGGAGGTTGAAGGGCAACAATAATTGCCTTTCGTGTTGACCTGAAAAAAATATTATTAATTTAACTTTATATATTTAATATTAGATTAATTTTGTTAAAACTACTATAAATTAGATTTTATGATATTTTATGTCTCTTTTGTATGTTACTTATTATGTCTATTGTTGAGACACACTTTTATTTATACTCACAAAATTGAAAAATTTTATCATGTCACACAAAATAGACATGTTATAAAAAAAAAAATTGATGATATACGAATATTAAAAAATTATACGTATAAGGAATAAAAAAGATCTATCTTAAATTATATAAATTAAAAAGACTATTTTAAATTATATAAACTAAAGATAAAATAAGTGAAATTATGAGATTAAAATATATTTTAACCTATATTATAATATCTTATTTTATCTTTATAATTTTTTTGTTATATCTCATTTATCCTTTTTAACTACTTAAAAAACTACTTAACTCCTATGATAATTAATTATCAACTATTTTTCAATCTTAGTTTATATTAGTTTTGTACACGAAGATACGTGGTATTTTTATTTTATTTTATTGTAAATAACCATTATATAACATATGTTATTTGAAAATAAAGTGACCAAGATACATGAATGAAAAAAATAGAAAAGAATGGGTGAAAAAAATTAGAACAATATTTTATTTTAAAATTTAAAATAAGCCTGATGTAACGACCCGACTGGTCACTACGCCCGGCATAGCACACTCGAAACACCAGACAGATAGAACAAGTATATGAATATAGGATCTAGAATATATAGATATACAAGGTTCCAATCTGACTAGAGTTAAAGTGTACTAAAGAAAAATACAACCAAATGCTACTATCCCACGTAGCCACAAGCAAAACAACACATCGCCAAGCAAAACAGCTGCAAGGTCCACCAACCTCACCACAAGACGCACCTCTATTCCTGCCCTGCTCCCATACATAGTATGATCATCGCAGTCCAAAAACATGGAAAACAACAGAAGGGTAAGCTAGTGAAATTAAAATTCATCATACAATTATATAATTGGCAATATAATTAACAACAGATACAGTTGTCAGCACACTTGTACAGCTTATACCACTCAACAATATCAGCACCGCAATGCGGCAATATCAGCACTGCTTAGCAGCAACAACAGCACCACTCTAGTGGCTATAACGGCACCGCAAAGCGGCAACAACAGCACCACTCTAGTGGCTATAACGGCACCGACTTAGCGGCAACAACAGCACCGCCTTAGCGGTTAGAATCAGCACCACATGTGTGGCTAACAACAGCACCGACTTAGCGGCTATAATATCACCCAACCCAGCATATCTCAGCCCAGTACAGCACAGCACAGCACAACAATTCAACAAAATTATTACTTTCTACAATTCAGCCCAACGGTCTATAATGCCGCTATACTATATAATTTCTCTTATTAATCCATTGATTCCAGCTCAACAATACACCTCTAATACAACTAACATATTTATCTCAGCTTAATCCCCTAATCATCACAACATATTCATCAAATTCGCTTGGTTCAGCATATCACATCATTGACTAACAATTTCGGCACAACTCAACAGTCAATGTCCTATAGATCATCATTTCCTTGCGCGCCCGGCGCACTCGAGGTTGCGCCCAGCGCGACTTAACCCGAGAGCACCAAGGCTCTCCCGCGCCTGGCGCAATTCCAAATTGCGCCTAGCGCCTGTCTGGCAGAGACTCAAGGAGTCTCGTGCGCCCAGCGGAGCCTAACCCGCGCCCAGCGTGGGGAAGGCAGAGACCCACCAGGGTCTCGCGCCCAGCGCAATTCACAATTGCGCCCGGCGTGCCCTTGGCAGAGACTCCCAAGGAGCCTCCGCGCCCAGCGAGTCCAAAAGTGCGCCTAGCGCAGTCCAAGTATCCCAAAAACATGTTACTCTTGATATCGCGCCCAGCGCAGCTCGAGTCACGCCCGGCGCGGGCCAACCAGAGACCCCCATTTGCAAGCTCGCCCAGCGCACACAGCCTTGCGCCCGGCGGGCTTGCCTAAACAGAGTCTCCTGGTGGTCACGCGCCCGGCGCGACGAACAGCGCTCAGCGCGAACTCATCAGTAACTCTCCCAAGTTCGAAAAATTTCCAAAACCTGCAAAATTTCACAGAAAACTCACATGCAAACGGTTCAAAGTGCCACATTTTCATCAAGGAGTTCAAAGATACCAACTTTATGTGCATGCAACAACAAATCAAGCAAAAATCCAAGTTTTTGACTTAAACCCTCAACACTCCAAGAACCCCAAGTTTCCAGCAACACAGCAATTATAATCACTCATCATCAGCCACAAGAGTACATATAACTCATTTTCAACCACACAAAACCCTAAGGACTAGCTTCCCTTACCTCGCTTTGAAGAAATCCGAGCTTCGGAAACTTGAATGAAGGAGAAGAACGAAAGGGAGCTTGAACAAAGAGGAAGAACAAGCTTGGGGACTCAGCTCTCGGATAAGAAATCAGCTCTCCTACCTCTTGCTCTCTATGATCAGCACCTCCCAAGAAGCTACTCCGCACCACCACCTAGAGACAGCAAATGGAGGAGAAGCGCAAATGGGAAAAAGAGAGCGTGAGGGTTTGGGGGGAAAAAGAAAAAGAGGAGAAAGAGAGAAAGTGGGTCTTACAACCTCCCCAACAACAAGAGTTTTCGTCCCCGAAAACAGACTTACTTGGGAAAAGAAACGGATATCGCTCCCTGCACTGCTGCTCAACCTCCCAAGTAGCCTCACCAGTAGCTGCATCCCACAATACTTTCACCAGAGCAATGGACTTGCCCCTCAGCTCCTTCAGCTTATGATCCACCACAGCTACTGGCAACTTCTCAAAAGTCAGGTTCGGCTTCACTTGTACATCATCCAGCTCCACCACATGACTCGGATCATGCACATACTTCCTCAGCTGGGACACATGAAATACATCGTGTAGGTTTGAAAGAGACGGTGGCAAAGCCAACCGATAAGCAACCGGACCCACACGCTGTATTATCTGATAGGGACCCACTAATCTTGGTGTTAACTTCCGAGCCTTCAGCGCTCTACCCACACCAGAAGTCGGAGTCACCTTCAGAAACACATGTTCCCCCTCAGCAAACTCCAAAGGCTTACGCCTTTTGTCAGCATATGATTTCTGCCTACTCTGGGCAGTCCTCATTTTCTCCTGAATCATCTTCACCTTCTCAGTAGTCTGTAGGATCAACTCCGGTCCCACAACCACTGACTCACCATCCTGATACCAGCACAGAGGAGTCCTACATCTCCTGCCATATAAGGCTTCAAACGGCGCCATCCCAATACTAGCATGGAAACTGTTGTTGTAAGTAAACTCCACAAGCGGTAATACTTCCTCCCAACTACCCAAGTGATCTAACATACAAGCCCTCAGCAGATCCTCCAAGGACTGGATTGTCCTCTCCGACTGACCATCCATCTGCGGATGATAAGCAGAACTCAGCTTCAGCTTTGTGCCTAAAGCTTGGTGTAGACTCTGCCAGAATCTGGAAGTGAACCTCGGATCTCGGTCGGAAATAATACTGGAAGGCACCCCGTGCAACCGTACTATCTCCCTCACATACAACTGTGTCAGCTTCTCTAAGGACCACTTCATGTTGACAGGCAAGAAATGCGCACACTTGGTCAACCGATCAACAATTACCCAGATAGCATCACTATTCCTAACGGACCTAGGCAACCCCACAATGAAATCCATAGTAATGCTATCCCACTTCCATTCCGGAATTTCCATCAGCTGCAATAACCCACTCGGCTTCTGATGCTCAACCTTTGCCTTCTGACAGGTCAAACAGACCGCCACATACTCAGCTATCTCCCTCTTCATACCAGACCACCAGAAAGTCTTCTTGAGGTCTTGGTACATCTTAGTCATACCTGGGTGTATGCTAAGTCTACTTTTGTGGCCCTCCTCCAGCACAGCTCTCTTCAGCTCAGCATCCTGAGGTAGGAAAATCCTGCCCCTAAACCTCAAGATCCCATCTTCTCCCAGCTCAAAACCAGCAGCTTTCTCGGTGCCCAATAAACCAAGAAGTCTCACCAATTCCTCATCCTGCAACTGCTTGAGTCCAACCTGTCTCAAGAACTCATTAGTTATGGTAACTGCCCCACAACTAATGTGATCCTGAGCTAACTTCACACAGAGATTCAAATCTCTGAACTTCTCAACCAGCTCCAGCTCTCTCACCATCATGCTCGACATGTGGAGGGATTTCCTACTTAGTGCATCTGCCACCACATTGGCCTTGCCCGGATGATACATCAACTGAAAATCATAATCCTTCAGAAACTCCATCCACCGCCTCTGCCTCATGTTCAGCTCTTTCTGATCAAATAAGTACTTCAGACTCTTGTGATCACTAAAAACGTTGAACCGAGCACCATATAAATAATGCCTCCAAATTTTCAAGGCAAACACCACAGCTGCTAACTCTAAGTCATGAGTGGGGTAGTTCCTCTCATGAATCTTCAGTTGCCTTGAAGCATATGCCACCACTCTCCTGTTTTGCATCAGCACACACCCCAGACCCTGATGAGAAGCATCACAGTACACGTCAAAAGGCTCACCAGAATCCGGTAACACCAACACAGGAGAAGTAGTCAACCTTCTCTTCAACTCCTCAAAGCTCCGGTCACAGGCATCTGTCCAAATAAACGGCTGCTCCTTCCTCGTCAACTGGGTCAGAGGCGCTACTATCCTAGAGAACCCTTCAATGAACCTCCGATAGTAACCCGCTAAGCCCACAAAGCTCTGTATATCCGTGACAGTCCTCGGGCGCTCCCACTGCAATACCGACTCCACCTTAGTCGGATCAACAGCAATCCCCTTAGCTGAAATCACGTGGCCCAAGAACTTCACCTCATCCAACCAGAACTCACATTTTGAAAGCTTAGCATACAATTGCTTCGCTTTCAAAATCTCCAACACTGTCCTCAAGTGCTCTCCATGTTCCTCCGGGGTCCTTGAATAGATTAAGATATCATCAATAAACACTACCACGAATTTATCCAAGAACGGCCGGAAGATCCTGTTCATGTAGTCCATGAACACTGCGGGGGCGTTGGTCACACCGAACGGCATCACAACATATTCATAGTGACCATACCTAGTCCTGCAAGCAGTCTTCGGTATGTCACCCTCCTTCACCCTAATCTGGTGATATCCTGACCTCAAGTCAATCTTAGAAAACACCGATGCGCCCCTCAGTTGATCCATTAAGTCATCTATCCGGGGAAGTGGATATTTGTTCTTAATGGTCAATTTGTTCAGCTGCCGGTAATCAACACACAGTCGACTACCCCCATCCTTCTTCTTTACCAACAACACAGGGGCACCCCACGGCGAAACACTCGGTCGCACCAACTGCTTTTCCAATAAGTCCTCCAACTGATCTTTCAGCTCAGCCAGCTCAGCAGGAGCCATCCTATAGGGAGCTACTGACACTGGTCCCGCACTTGGAACCAGGTCAATGCTGAACTCCATCTCCCTAACAGGAGGCAACCCAGGCACCTCGTCAGGGAACACCTCGGCATACTCCCTCACCACATCGATACCAGCTAAGATCCTCTCGGTCTCCACACTCGTGGTAGCAAGCAGAAGACAGCACTCTGCCCCATCCCTCAGCAAGGACTCAGCTTGAACAGCTGAGATCAACAGCTCATCCTCCTCTTGAGGGAAGATTAACCGCCTATTGGCACAGTCTATAAGGATGCGATTGGCAGACAACCAATCCATCCCTAAGATTATGTCAATATCCACCAAAGGTAAACAAATCAAGTTCACCTTGTACTTCTTCTCATTCACCACAACTGGACAACCCACGCACAATTCAGAAGCAATCACAGAAGTAGAAGCGGGCGTCGACACAAGTAGTCTCAACCCCAACTCACACACAGGCACACCCAACAAAGCAGCACATGCATATGATATAAATGAATGCGTAGCACCAGAGTCAAATAGAATCATCACATCCCTACCAGCGGCCTTGCCCTTCCCCTTCACAAGATCAGAAGAAGTCGAAGCCTTAGCACCCGTCAAAGCAAATACCCTACCAGCAGTAGTAGGTCTGTCACCCCTCTGTGTATCAGCTCTCTGTGCACTACTCCTCTGAGTATCAGCCCTCTGTACATTACTCCTCTGAGTGCTCCTCTCTGGTCTATCCCTCGTAGGACAATTTGCCGATTCGTGGCCCATTTGATGACATCTGAAGCAACGGCTCTCCGTGTGCGGACAGTCCCTGATAAAGTGGGGCCCAGCACACCTAAAACATCTCAGAGTAGCACCTCCACTCTGTCTACCTCCACTAGCAGCACTGGAAGATCGCCTAGAAACAGAACCCCCTTGCTGTGGTTGGGGCCTGTCATATGGTTTCCTCTGACTCTCACCCTTCTTGGACCCAGATGGTCCCCCAATAGTCCTCACCGCACGGTTGCCACCTTCCAACTGCTCAACTACCTTCGCCTTCTCCACTAAGGCTGGGAACTCCGTGATGGCCATAGGCACCACCATCCTCTTCAACTCATATTTCAATCCATCTGCAAATTTCCTGCATTTCCAAGCCTCAGGCATACCCTGCGAATAAAAACGGGCTAGGTGCTCGAATTTTATCGCATACTCTGATACTGTCATCCCACCCTGATGCAATCGCATAAACTCTGCCTCCTTGGCATGCCTCACGCTTTCCGGGAAGAACTTCTCCATAAACACTGTCCGGAAGCACTCCCAATCAACTGTAACTCCCCTAGCAACAAGCATCTGATAGGTGCCTCTCCACCAATGTTCAGCCTCCCCAACAAGCATGTATACAGCGTATGCTAACTTCCTCTCTGGAGGACATCCCAGTACGGTAAAGATCTTCTCTAATTCACGGATCCAGCGGTCAGCCACTTCTGGATCCGCATCTCCTGCAAACTGTGGAGGATTGCACTTCCGGAACTCAACAAGGTCCCGGCTCTCCTGTGACCCTGCAGGTCTTGCTGCACCAGCTGCAGCTCTCTCAGCCTCCATCCTAGCAAAATAGGCATTTTGCTGTTGCATAGCCATGGCCAACATCTCTAGGGCACGGGCTATCTGCTCATTTGTCCTAGTCATCTTCTACAAAGGTAACAACTTCTTTAGTAAACAGTAACTAAACCACACAAAATCAATAGCACAACAAATCACCACAACAATTTCAGCACAGCAATTTTCAGCACAGCAGACATCACAGCAAAACAACACAACACAGAGCTAACACAGCAAAAGCCTAAAGGGACCACCCCCAAAGAGTGTCCACTAGACTCGAACTGCTCTGATACCACTAAAGTGTAACGACCCGACTGGTCACTACGCCCGGCATAGCACACTCGAAACACCAGACAGATAGAACAAGTATATGAATATAGGATCTAGAATATATAGATATACAAGGTTCCAATCTGACTAGAGTTAAAGTGTACTAAAGAAAAATACAACCAAATGCTACTATCCCACGTAGCCACAAGCAAAACAACACATCGCCAAGCAAAACAGCTGCAAGGTCCACCAACCTCACCACAAGACGCACCTCTATTCCTGCCCTGCTCCCATACATAGTATGATCATCGCAGTCCAAAAACATGGAAAACAACAGAAGGGTAAGCTAGTGAAATTAAAATTCATCATACAATTATATAATTGGCAATATAATTAACAACAGATACAGTTGTCAGCACACTTGTACAGCTTATACCACTCAACAATATCAGCACCACAATGCGGCAATATCAGCACTGCTTAGCAGCAACAACAGCACCACTCTAGTGGCTATAACGGCACCGCAAAGCGGCAACAACAGCACCACTCTAGTGGCTATAACGGCACCGACTTAGCGGCAACAACAGCACCGCCTTAGCGGTTAGAATCAGCACCACATGTGTGGCTAACAACAGCACCGACTTAGCGGCTATAATATCACCCAACCCAGCATATCTCAGCCCAGTACAGCATAGCACAGCACAGTAATTCAACAAAATTATTACTTTCTACAATTCAGCCCAACGGTCTATAATGCCGCTATACTATATAATTTCTCTTATTAATCCATTGATTCCAGCTCAACAATACACCTCTAATACAACTAACATATTTATCTCAGCTTAATCCCCTAATCATCACAACATATTCATCAAATTCGCTTGGTTCAGCATATCACATCATTGATTAACAATTTCGGCACAACTCAACAGTCAATGTCCTATAGATCATCATTTCCTTGCGCGCCCGGCGCACTCGAGGTTGCGCCCAGCGCGACTCAACCCGAGAGCACCAAGGCTCTCCCGCGCCTGGCGCAATTCCAAATTGCGCCTAGCGCCTGTCTGGCAGAGACTCAAGGAGTCTCATGCGCCCAGCGGAGCCTAACCCGCGCCCAGCGTGGGGAAGGCAGAGACCCACCAGGGTCTCGCGCCCAGCGCAATTCACAATTGCGCCCGGCGTGCCCTTGGCAGAGACTCCCAAGGAGCCTCCGCGCCCAGCGAGTCCAAAAGTGCGCCTAGCGCAGTCCAAGTATCCCAAAAACATGTTACTCTTGATATCGCGCCCAGCGCAGCTCGAGTCACGCCCGGCGCGGGCCAACCAGAGACCCCCATTTGCAAGTTCGCCCAGCGCACACAGCCTTGCGCCCGGCGGGCTTGCCTAAACAGAGTCTCCTGGTGGTCACGCGCCCGGCGCGACGAACAGCGCTCAGCGCGAACTCATCAGTAACTCTCCCAAGTTCGAAAAATTTCCAAAACCTGCAAAATTTCACAGAAAACTCACATGCAAACGGTTCAAAGTGCCACATTTTCATCAAGGAGTTCAAAGATACCAACTTTATGTGCATGCAACAACAAATCAAGCAAAAATCCAAGTTTTTGACTTAAACCCTCAACACTCCAAGAATCCCAAGTTTCCAGCAACACAGCAATTATAATCACTCATCATCAGCCACAAGAGTACATATAACTCATTTTCAACCACACAAAACCCTAAGGACTAGCTTCCCTTACCTCGCTTTGAAGAAATCCGAGCTTCGGAAACTTGAATGAAGGAGAAGAACGAAAGGGAGCTTGAACAAAGAGGAAGAACAAGCTTGGGGACTCAGCTCTCGGATAAGAAATCAGCTCTCCTACCTCTTGCTCTCTATGATCAGCACCTCCCAAGAAGCTACTCCGCACCACCACCTAGAGACAGCAAATGGAGGAGAAGCGCAAATGGGAAAAAGAGAGCGTGAGGGTTTGGGGGGAAAAAGAAAAAGAGGAGAAAGAGAGAAAGTGGGTCTTACACCTGACAATTAATCGAAGCATGATTTTGATTCATTTGATCATCATTATCTCACAGGAAGGAGATTTAATTGAGAATCAGGATTCAATCATCATCTTAATATAGAGTTGTAAGGAAAATATATATATTACTTTATTTATGTAGGAATGGATTTAAGATGAAATTTAATAAGTGATATTTTCTCATCAAACATAAAAAATGACAAATTTTTCATATAAATAATTTCTATTTCTTTTATAACCATGAATACATAATTAAATTATATTTTTTTTATTTATGATATTTTTTATATATAATCATATTATTAGTGTAAAGTATACGTTAATTTTGTTCATAACTAATTTTTGTTGAAAAATTTTGTTAACCACATATTTGGAAGAATTTTTTCTCTTGACAAGTTTTTTGTTCGATATTAAAAATATAATTAAACTATATTTTTCCTTATGTGATATCAACATTTAAAAAATATTTCCTTTTTATTAATTGATCACCAATTATATTTAATGATATTTAATTTAATATATATATATATATATATATATATATTAATTCTTGTTTTATTACATATAATATGTATAAAATTCAAATAAAAAATATCTAGTTTAAAACTTTGTAAATTCATACTATTAAGCAAATATTGTGTATAAGTGAAATTATTTCACGTTAGAATTAGATTAAATAATGTCATTATATTTACATTTTTTATATTTATATAATTATTTAAAATAATTAATAAATTAAGTTTCATATTGGGATCTCATAACTTCACTTCTTATTTTCTTAATCAAGTTATAACATTTGGGCAACTTTATGCCACCATTACATGAAACCTAATCGGCTACTTCTCATCATTACGACCACCTTCATGCGTCATCTTTATCAAATGGGTTTAAACTTTAAATTCCTCTTACTTCACTTTTAATTATTTTTTTTACACATAACGATGCATGCCATTTTTTTTACTGTGTCACATCTACAAAAAATTTAGTGCCGTCAGTCTCAATTAAAAAAAAATATTAAATCATTTTTAAAAAACTAAGAAACTTAACTGAATTTTTTTAATAATAGAAGAGTCAAACAATTAAATAAAATAAGAAGCTAAAAACATAATTTAACTTATTCAATATTAATTAAACTTCTCGGAAAATTCTCATAATTTCTTGCCCAATAGAATATATATTCTAGATTTATATTTAACTGTGTTATCTATTCTATTGTACCAAGAATCACACTATCAACTGCATAAAATAAAAATTACTCTTGCCACAAAAATAAAAATTAAACCATCCATACATAACTTGAGATACATGGAGTTTCTGCTAAGCTTCAGAATATTGAAAAGATGAGTCATATATTTTTGGAGGTTGACGGGCAACAATAATTGTCTTTGTTGCATTTATGGAATTGTTGTACCGCAAGAGATAGACAAGAAATGGAATTATGATGCTCAATGTGTTGAGGCTCTTTATTATTAAAATATTTATATTCCTCCATTGGATGATGCACATTGCTTGGTGGGTTGAGTTGCGAGTCTTGTGACACATATTGTGTTTCTTGCATATTTTGTGCCTGCATCGCAAAATTTGGAGTTGGAAGAACCCCATTTGATTCATAAATGTGCTGAGGGATCCTTGTATCCATGTCTTGTAATGTTATGTCATGGATGCTTTTTCTTTTCTTCGATTCCTTTGATGCACTCAACCGATTGAAAAACTTTTGGGCATGACTAGAGACTTGGCTTACCTTTTTTGTTCCAATATATCTTGCAATATTTTTCCAATCTCCCTTACCATATATCTGAAGTCCGACTAGAAATAACCTATATACAAAATTCAAAACAATAATAAGAACACGAGAAAACATATGTTAGAATATAAATAATAAAAAATTAAATATTGAAAAAATATAATACTAAAAGTTTAATTGAAAGATACCTATGTTCCTCATACTCCAACGAACATATTTCTTGCGCCGAATTGAAACCGGTGAGTTATCTGAATCACTCAATAACTTGATGATATTTAACTCGGCATGAATGACATTTGATGTCTCACCAACAACTAATTTATCCGTATTATCTTGCATTAACATTGGGGAGAACTCATTCATTGGAGGTGAATGATCTACATAACTCCAAAACTCATCCATATCAAACTCAATATTGTCAATCAATAATGACTCCTCGGATAGCTTGGGAAGAACTTGAGTGACAACATTAGAAAATTGTTCTCCAAAGTCATTCAACAATTGATGATCTTTGTTGAAAGTTATGTTGTAGTTACCCTTTTCACCATTGTGATTGTGTTGTTGAGATAACCGAGACATTCTTCTTCCTCTTGCTTTGAGACTAGCTTTGAATTCAATCACTTTTCAAGACTTTTTCCTTTTCAAGTTGAATTTTGGTTTCGTTTACAATACTGCTCATTTTTTATATAGAGTAATGAATTAATTTTCTTTTTTGGCGCCTAAACGAAATCTATATATTACACTTCAATTTAAATTTTCTTTTAGTAGATAATAATCACAAGTGAGTTTTTTATCTTTGCATTTTTCTTTAAAAGAATTTGTCCAAAGATAGAGTTAAAAATTTCATAATCCAGTTTCTTTTATGGCGCCAAAATGAAATCTATGTATTACACTTCTATTTAAATTTTCTTTTAACAGATAAGAATCATATACGTATGGATTAGTTAGTTAGTTATCCATTTTATCTTTGCATTTTTTTAAAAAAAATCGGCTCAAACATAGAGTTAAAATTTTCAAAATCGTGAATTAGATTTTCTTTTATGGTGCCAAAACGAAATTTATATATTACACTTCTGTTTAAAATTTCTTTTAAGAGATAATAATCATATGTGAGTTAGTGAGTCAAGGTTTCTTTTATGGCGCCAAACAAAATTTATACATTACACTTCAATTTAAATTTTCTTTTAACAGGTAAGAATCACACAAGGAATACTTAGTTAATTATCTTTTTTTTTCTTTATATTTTTCTTTTAAAAAAATCCGCCCAAACATAGAGTTAAATTTTTTAAGTCGTGAGTTAGATTTTTTATTATGCTGCCAAAAAGAAATTTATATATTATACTTCAATTTAAATTTTCTTTTTGTAGAAAACAATCGTAAGTTTATTATCTATTTTATCTTTGTATTTTTCTTTTAAAGAAAAACCGTCTAAACATCGAGTTAAAAATTTCACCCGAATGTCATCAATTTTGAGACTCTCAAACTGTCGTAAGTAATAATTAAATAGCTGGACAGAATATTAATAAAAGTGATTAGATGAAACATAATGCTATCATAATATTTATAAAAAAAGTTCCCATTGTATTAAAACTATCCAATGGAAATACACGTATAAATTACAACTAATTTATTGGTATTTGAATTTATATTTTATCCATTTAATTAAATCTTTTCAATTTTATGGTGTACCATATTTAAAATTTAAGTTTAAAAGATAGTATTTGGAAGGAATAAAAACAAAATAAAAAACTTAAGAAATGAGGATATAATTTTTTTAAAATTGTTTTCATTAAGTAGAAATTCAAATATCTATTAAAAGTTGAAGTTACTAAACATTTTTATTTTATTTTTTAAATTAGTTTTTTTAAAAAAATTTAATTCTAAAGTTATATAAATTTAAAATTTAAAATTATAAATATGGAGGTTAAAAAAAAACCAAAATAATTAGTTAATTTATAATCGTTTTCCTCATAAGATAATTATGTTTTAAGTTTGGGTTTTGGTTTCCTGTATGATATTGTTCATTCTTTATATAGAGTAATGAGCTAATTTTCTTTTATGGTGCCAAAACGAAATCTACATATTACACTTCAATTTAAATTTTCTTTTAGCAAATAAGAATTACGTGCGAGAGTTAGTTAGTTAATTATTTATTTTATCTTTGCATTTTTTTAAATAAAAAAAATGTGCTCAAACATAGAGTTAAAAAAAATTCAAAGTCATGAGTTACACTTTTTTTTATGACGCCAAAATGAAATCTATATATTATACTTCTATTTAAATTTTCTTTTAAGAGATACGAATCACATGTGAGTTGGTGAGTCGATTATCTTTTTTATCTTTGCATTTTTTCTTTAAATTTTTTTTTCCAAATATAGAGTTAAAAATTTCAAAATCGAGTTTCATTTATGGTGCCAAAACAAAATTTATATATTACATTTCAATTTAAATTTTCTTTTAACAGATAAGAATCAATATGGATTAGTTAATTAGTTAATTTGTCCAAAGATGGATTAGTTAATTAGTTAGTTAGATTTTCTATTATTCCGCCAAAATGAAAAATATATATTATACTTCAATTTAAATTTTCTTTTAGTAGATAACAATCATAAGTTAGTTATCTATTTTATCTTTGTATTTCTTTAAAAATAAGGTCTAAACAATGAGTTTAAAATTTCATCCGAATGTCATGAATTTTAAGACTCTCAAAATATTTTTATCTGAATGTGTTAAAAATATCCGCATAGATGATAACTAATTTATTGACATTTGAATTTTTATTTTATCTATTTAATTAAATATTTTCAATATTATGCTGTGCCAGTTTTAGAATTTAATTTTGAGTTTATTACGTTTAAAAAATAGTATTTGGAAGGAATAGAAAAAGTACAATTAAAAAACATATGAAAAGAGGATATAATTTATAAAATGGTTATCATTAAGTAGAAACTCAAATATGTACTAAGAAATGAAGTTATTAAACTTAGAGTTTGGGGTTACAAAGAATTGAAGTTACTTAACTCGTCGCCTATTTCCTTTGCCTTTGAGTTTGAAGCGACTTCCGACAACGGAATTAAATTTTGAAACACTAGTTGTCAAAATTTGATATATTTAAACTTTTTAAGACAATAAAGAGTATGAAGAAAAACTTAGAAAAATAGATAATAATCTCTCTCTTAACACTCACTTTTTTTTTATATAATATTAAGGAAATTAGTCTGTTGATATAAATAATAGAAAAATATTTTTAATACCAACTATAACAAAAAATTTAATATGTCAACAATAATATTGAAATAATTAGTATTTATATGTCATTATTTCCACAATCTCCCACTAATGATAAATAAGTGAAAGAGAGGTAAAACAAATTCTAGACAAAGAAAGATTTTTGTACTTAAGTGGTAATGTTCATAGAATTGAATTAGCACATATTATAGTAAGACAACAACACCTTATGTCCAAAAAGTGAATTATTGAATTTTATGGATTTAAGATACGACTTTCACACCGCACACTTTTACCTTTAAAAACATGACAACTCTGTGATTAAAAATTTATACAATATTTTAAGCATTTATATGTATATTCACCTTGGGGTGCTCATGACTAGGCATGGCAACGGGGCGGGGCGGGGGCGGGTTTTATGTTCCCCGCCCCCGCCCCCGCAAATTTAAACCGCCCCCGCACCCGCCCCCGATACCCGCCGGGGGTAAAATCTAGGTCCCCATCCCCGTCCCCGGCGGGGTTCGGGTTTCCCCGCCCCGTCCCCGCCCCCGCTCCTATTTTTTTTCTTATTTTTTTCTTATTTTTTTCATTTAAATAAATATGAATAATTTTAAAAAAATAAAAGAAAAGAAAAATAATATAAATTTTTACATATAAATATTTTTAATTTTGGTTTATATATATATAAAAATAATTTTTTAATTATATTATTAAGCGGGGCGGGGGCGGGGGGCGGGTATGGGTGCGGGGGCGGGGTGGGTATTAACATCCCCGTCCCCGCCCCCCGCCCCCGATTTTATCAATCGGGAAAAACCCGAACCCGAACCCGAACCCGAACCCGATAAACACGGGTTTTCTCCGTCCAAATCGGGGCGGGTTCGGGCGGGTACCCACGGGGACGGGTTAGATTGCCATGCCTACTCATGACTGCTCTTGTGACACCCTTTATCCAAATGTCATAACACATAAATAATATAAAACTAGATAATCTCAATATGGTGAAATAACTCAAATCCTTACAAGTAGAGAAAATCATGTTGTATCCTAAACAAATAACACAATGTAATCGAGAGAATTACAAGAAAACTAAAAACTAGTGTTTTCCAAATAAATGAACCAAACAAGTGCTAAACTAGTTCTAACTACTCCTTAATGTCACATGTCCTATAAAAGAAACCCAACATTGAGGACTAAGCATCATCACCAACATCCTCAACCATGTGGATGATCACCTATAACAACCACAAGAAAATAGCACAAAAGAAAAGGAAATGAGAAACATTTCATTCTGACTCATGGTGTAATAATACAAATCAGTTAGTCAAACACAAACAACACATATAGTCAGATATAGCATACACGAATACACATTATCATCATACTTGTTCTGTGACACCCTTTACCCCGCATACCATAACACATAAATAATAAAATTTGAAAAACATAATCTTTCATTATTAAAATACCAAACGTGTTTAGATAGAGAGCACATTACATCTATAACTTAAACAAATACCATAATCAGCTAAAATTACAAAAGAATAAACTTAAGGTTTTCAAAATAATTTAATAGAGATAACATCCTAATCTAATCTTATTTATGCCCTGATGTCACATGTCCTATCAAAGCAAAGTCCAACACTGAAACCTAACCTTCATCACCAATATCCTTAGTCTCATGCTAATGATCACGTGTATAACAAGCAAAGAAAAACAACACAACGAAAGGGAATGAGAAACATCTCACTCTGGCTCACGGTGTAGAAATGAACACTGGATAGCCAAACAAAACCAAGGCATATATATATATACATAGCATAGATAGATTAACAATAATATTACATTCTACTCATCCAAGAAAAAAATCTATTTAATAAATAACATTAAAATGCACTTGTAATGGACATGGATTACATATTATCATGCATGTGGCGCCAATAAAACATCACATGGTGCATTGCCGCTAGCAACACACGTAGAGTAATTTAGGAGTACATGTCGGGTCACACCCTCTACGCACTCTCACTAGAAGGACATACTACTAGGGTTTAGTCGGGATAGCTAAGCTGCGCAAGATACATCCCATGCACACAATGGACGAGATTGAAACTTACAAATCAAACTATCCTCAAGGATTAATCCACAAGCTTTTACACAAGAGGGCCTTCCCTAGCGGTGTATTCCATATCGTACCCTTAAAAACATCTATGCAAATGATGCTTATAAATCAATACTTTATGCACTTTCATATCACATTATCATATCTCATTATCATATAATATTATCATGTCGTTGTCGCCACCGGCCCGAAACGGGGCTTTCGGCATTCGCGAAGGATGGTTGGACTCGTTTATTTGTTTAAGAATGTGGATTGCTAGAATGACTTATTCTCAAACTGAGACCTCGTCAAACGAGCAATTTTATTAAAAGTCTCACTAATCCATATTAATCCCAAGCGGGACCCTCCATGGATTAGTGGTTTTCGTAAAAGGAGGGTTCGTGGAGTCGCCACCAATATTTTACTCAAAACATTGGAAAAAAGGATAAGGCAATTGATTTTATAAATCAACTTTGGCCATTACAACCAGAGTTGGGTAAGGGAGTCGGTTACGCGTGGGGAAGGTGTTAGCACCCCACAGCGCCCCTTTCGGGTTCCCTATGACAGATTATATTCTAAAATAACAGTATAAAATTACTAAATTACCCCTATTTATTATAAGCGATTATAAATTAACTATCTACATGATGACAGTTTAAGTATGCACACAGAAAGCAGTAAAAGGAAGGATTTAAGAAGAAACCTCTTGAAGCGTGCTTTTTATATATTGAGTAAAACTGGGAAGCTTTTTGGCGTTCCCTCGCTCTACAAGCTCGCTCGCTCCTTCCTAAAAACTTTTGACTATGGAAATCCGGAGGATTTCCCTTCGACTAGGTTCGAATCTCCAAGCTAAGTGCTCGGAATTCCAGAACTTCGTCGGATCGACTCCCAGAGAGATTTCTAGGGCAGAACACTGCTCAAAAACCCCAGAATACTCAAGGAGGGAGTCAAAACTGAGTGAAAAAGTGTGAAATGACGTCCAATTGACGTCATATTTATAGGGAACAGGCGCAGTACGGCCTGCAGGGCCAATACGGCCGTATTGAAATTTTTGAGCTTCAATACGGTCGTATTGGAGTTCAATACGGTCGTATTGAAAGTCAGAAATTTCAATACGCCCGTATTGAGTTCGCAGCGGTCGTATTGAAGTGTCAATACGGTCGTACTGACTTCAGTACGGCCGTATTGAACCTTCAATACGGCCGTATTAAGTTCAGTACGGCCGTATTGGGCTTTTTCCCTCCACTTCTTTATTTTTAGCTATTCTAAGACCTCTAGACCTACAGAGAACCCTCCTAGGGTCTTCCAGGAGTCCTTCTGGCTGATTATCCTTCAGTCTTCGAGAGTCTTCTAGCTTTATTTCCGACCCGGACAATTTTAGGGGTCTACAGCTGCCCCCCCTTTACTTAGTCGGACGGCCTTTTGGTGTATCGGCTGACAAGTAAAGGAGTTGACCCAATTGTCCGGGTATTGTGCCGACCTTCTGACTTGTAGCGTCTTCCGGTGGAAAAAAATGTTGAGTAGCCTCTCCAGGTGGGTGCATACCTCGGCGCTTTTGACATCCTCGGTAGCTGAGTTTACCTTCTCCAAGGTCAACTTCACTCGACGCTCGAGCCGGAAGTTGGACATCAACGCACCTCTGATGACGCTGATGGTTGAGTACCGCCTCTCCAGGCTTAGCTTCACTCTTTGTTTGAGCCGGAAACCAAGCACCTTTGCGACGACGGTGAGCAGTGTGAGTTTTGCCTCTCCAGGCCTAGTCTCGCTCTTTGTTCGAGCCGGAAACCAAGCACCTTTGGGACGACAGTGAGCAGTGTGAGTTTTGCCTCTCCAGGCCTTGCTTTGCTTGTTGCCCAAGCTGGAAGCTGTGAGTACCGTCTCTCCAGGCTTAACTTCACTCTTTGTCCGAGCCGGAAGCTAAATACCTTTGTGATAACGGCGAGCAGTATGAGTTTTGCCTCTCCAGGCCTTGCTTTGCTTGTTGCCCAAGCTGGAAGCTGTAAGTACCGTCTCTCCAGGCTTAGCTTCACTCTTTGTTCGAGCCGGAAACTAAGTACCTTTGTGATAACGGCGAGCAGTATGAGTTTTGCCTCTCCAGGCCTTGCTTTGCTTGTTGCCCAAGCTGGAAGCTGTAAGTACCGTCTCTCCAGGCTTAGCTTCACTCTTTGTTCGAGCCGGAAACTAAATACCTTTGTGATAACGGCGAGCAGTATGAGTTTTGCCTCTCCAGGCCTTGCTTTGCTTGTTGCCCAAGCTGGAAGCTGTAAGTACCGTCTCTCCAGGCTTAGCTTCACTCTTTGTTCGAGCCGGAAACTAAGTACCTTTGTGATAACGGCGAGCAGTATGAGTTTTGCCTCTCCAGGCCTTGCTTTGCTTGTTGCCCAAGCTGGAAGCTGTAAGTACCGTCTCTCCGGGCTTAGCTTCACTCTTTGTTCGAGCCGGAAGCTAAGTACCTTTATGACAACGGTAGGCGGTGAGTACCCTCTTTCCAGAGATAGCTTCGCTCATTGTCCGAGCCGGAAGCTGCACACCTCCGTGTTTGTGACGACGGGGTAGCGTGAATATCTCCTTTCCAGGGATTCGTGATGATTTTGTCTCCACAGTCCACGATGCTGCTTCGACGGTTGTTTTTTGACTTTGTGCCACTAAGGGCTGGATAACGCAGGGATCCGTCTAGGGGATGTGCAGTTACTCATAGGTTCTTGTGTCCCAACTTTCCATTGCGTAGTTGGTTCCCACTGGGGAATTTCTGATTCCTTTGGGTGCAGACACAAAGATGCTCTTTCTGATGTGAGCGGTGCCTTATGATTGGCTGACGTCCTTTCGACGTTGGTGGAGTATCCCGGTTATCCTTGTTCGGGTGTCTCTTTTGGTTTTTTGATTTTGCTGCCTCTGTGTAGGCTGTTATCCGCCAGGGGATTTTGTCATTGGTTGTGATTGGCCTCTTCTGTTAGGCAGATCATCTTGATGTTCAATGATAGGCTGAGAGCCGGATTCCACTTGGGGAATGATTATTTTTCCTTTTGAAGGAGTGCCTCTGAATAGGCGAATTATCTTGATGTTTGATGATTGGCTGAATGCCGAATTCCTCTTGGGGAATGGTTATTGATCTTTTTGATTTTTTCTCTTTTTAAAGGGGTGCCTCTTGAGTAGGCGACTGAGGATTTGAAGTTCAGTGTTTGGCTAAGTGTCAAATTCCGCTTGGGGAATACTTATTGATATTTTTGATTTTTCTCTTTTTGCAGGGATGCCTCTGAGTAGGCGATTGGGGAATGAGGGATCTTATGTATCCCAGAGTATTATTTAGGAAGCCTCTGCAGGCTTAGCCTCACTCAGCGCTTTGAGTCGGAGAGCTATCTTCCACTGAGGAAGTGTTAAGTCCTTTGACTAGTATATACTGTTTGGATGATCGCACTTCCATTGGGGGTTGCGTCGATTTTGCTTTGATAGCTCTCGCTGGGGGATTTGGCCCGTGAGTGTAAGCTTGAGATATCTCTGGGGAATCGAGCCTTTCTAGGCCCAACTATTCTGAAGGAAGAGTATTGTTTCTGCGAGCCTCTCCAGGCTCAATTATTCTGAGGGAGTATTCTTTCTGCGAGCCTCTCCAGGCTCAATTATTCTGAAGGAGTATTATTTCTGCGAGCCTCTCCAGGCTCGATTATTCTGAAGGAGTATTATTTCTGCGAGCCTCTCCAGGCTCAATTATTCTGTCTGATCGGGAGAGTATTATTTAGGAAGCCTCTACAGGCTTAGCCTCACTCAATGCCTGAGTCGGGGAGCTATTTTCCACTGAGGAAGTCTGAGGTCCTTTGACTTGGATATATTACTTGGATGATCGTACTTCCTTTGGGAGATTTTGACGATCTTGCTTTGAAAGCTCTTGTTGGATATTGGCTTCATGAGCTGAGGTTCCCTTTGGGGAGTATTATTTCTGCGAGCCTCTCCAGGCTCAGTTATTCTGAGGAAGTATTATTTCTGCAAGCCTCTCCAGGCTCAATTATTTTGTGGGAGTATTGTTTCGGCAAGCCTCTCCAGGCTCAGTTATTCTGAATGAGTATTGTTTCGGCAAGCCTCTCCAGGCTCAGTTATTCAGCGGGAGTATTATTTAGGCAAGCCTCTCCAGGCTCAATTATTTTGCGGGAGTATTATTTCGGCAAGCCTCTCCAGGCTCATTTATTCTGTATGATTTGTTGAATTTTCTGTATTTTGCCTTTTTTTTTCGATTTTGGCTTTTTCTGTGTTTTTGCCTTTTTTGTTGATTTTGGCTTTTTCTGTACAGAAATGTCTCAGTTATCCTGAGAGAGTATTATTTCGGCGAGCCTCTCCAGGCTCAGTTATTTTGAGAGTATTCTTTCGGCAAGCCTCTCCAGGCTCAGTTATTTTGAGAGTATTCTTTCGGTAAGCCTCTCCAGGCTCAGTTATTTTGAGAGTATTCTTTCGGCAAGCCTCTCCAGGCTCAGTTATTTTGTATGACGCTGTTGATTTTCTGAATCTTTGCATTTTGTTTGCTGCTGTCATACACAAGCAATTTTTCCTATTTTTTTCTAATTTATGTAGTTGCCTCATGACGAGGTCTTTGAAAATTTCTTTATGGCCAATACGGCCGCATCCATTTCAGTATGCCCGTATTGAATTGAAAATTTGTTCATAACCCTAATTTTGGTACGGGCGTACTGAACATGATACGGGCGTATTGTTTTTTCTGAAGTTTATATATTTTTTGTTTTTTCAATAAACAAAGAATAAGTGATCTTCCAGTACACCTATCATCTGTATGCATGTATGCAGTATGATGCACCTAATTCTATTTGATTCTTTTTTTTTTTTTTTTTTTTTTTTCAAAAGAATTAACCGATGCGTTTTTGTTTTTGGATTTTGCCATTCCTCCAGACGGACTGTGCTCTGCCGATTTCTGTTACCGAGGAATGATGCATATTTGATTTTGGTGTCATCAACCAAATGATTCTTCCCTTTCTTTAGAAGATGTGTCAACCCTCCTATTGACCACTATATCTCCATGTTTCCACTGGATTATTCAAAAATCGTTGGGACAAGAGAGAAAAGAAGGAAAGGATATATATTTTCAAAAGTTTGTGTTTTAGAGGGGATTATTTTATTTTTTTGAAAAAAGGATTTTGTAAGAATGGCTGGCCATGGTAGGCTTATGTGTTTAGGCTTGTTCGATTAAACACTTATGAGGTTAAGCACATCTTTGTTATTAATGATTGTGCTTTGACAACTTGGATAGCTTTTCTTGAGCTCCTTGTTGAATTCAATTGATGGTACCATCATGGATTTATTTTGTTTTTTTCTTTTTTTGACGGCCCTAACTTTTGCCTAAAACACCCATTTGTGATGTCTTAGCGGGCTTTTGTTTTTTGTTCATTATTTTGTAACCCTAATTTTTGCCTAGGTCACCCTTTTCGTGGGATTCCTAGCGGGTTTTTGTCTTCATTTTGTAACCCTAACTTTTGCCTAGGTCACCCTTTTGTTGGGTTCCTAGCGGGTCTTTTGCTCTTATTTTTGCGCAGTCCCCTTTTTGGGTTTCCTGCCGAGCTTATTATCTTTAGGATTTCTTTTATCCATGATGGCACTTATTGAGGCCAAGAAAAGGTGCTCCAAGCTGTCATGCACACTTCCACATAAAAATGATGCGGGTTTATTGATTATTAAGACGATTTTAACCTCACTTATGTTCATTCAAACAGGGTTAAATAATGTGGTCTAGAACTTTATTGTAAGCGAGAAAAGAAGCAATAAAGAATTAATGAAGAATGATTTTATTATAATCATAATGGAAACATGTGCCCTATCGAGGCTCGGGGGTCGGGCTGTCCCCGAGGAGTGATCTCTAATAGTCACTGAGTCTATACATCCCTATCGGAAGGAGAAGGACACTTGATGACAACAGCTGGCCTTGACGTTTGTAAACCAGCCTTCCTAAAGATCTGGCTTAAAGAACGTCGAGAAGGATCTTGGTTCCTCTTCGTCCTTTGATCTTTGTTAGGGTTGTATCTTAACCCTTGTTTCCCCGGATTGTCTTTGATAATGGGTAGCTCCGGGATTCCTTGGGAGTCCTTGCCTAATTCTTGTCTTGGCAAGTATCCGTTCTTTATGAGCATATGAGCTACCTTCTTCATTTCTCGGGGAAACGTTTCAACATTGGCAATTTCCAATGCTTGGAAGGCGGTTTCCAAAGCTTCCTCTGCTGCCTCCACATAAGGTATGTTGGATGGCTTGCTGATGAGTATGTCATCTTCAGCTTGTACAGTCACCAGTTTGTCACCCACTATGAACTTGACTTTCTGGTGGAGCGTAGAGGGTACAGCTTTCGCATCATGAATCCAAGGTCGGCCGAGGAGACAGCTGTATGCAGGAGTAATATCCATCACTTGGAATTCGACATTTAAAGACGGTGGGTCCAATTTGGATTGGAAGATTGACTTCTCCCACCACTTCTCTTTTAGAGCCGTCGAAAGCTCGAACGATCATGTTGCTCGGGCGCATTTGGACTCCCTTGATTGCCACTTGCTCGAGCGTTCTTTTTGGCATTACGTTCAAGGAAGATTCATTATCTACCAAGACTTTAGCGATGTGATACTCCTTGCACTTTATAGAGATGTGCAAGGGCTTGTTGTGGTTTGATCCCTCGGTGGGGATTTCTTCATCGATGAAGGTGAGGTGATCATTAGCCTTGATGTGACTAACAATCCCCTCAAACTCGTCTTGGGAGATAGTGTGCGACACGTATGCCTCGTTCAAGACTTTCAACAGAGCTTGCCGATGCGGTTCGGAGCATAGGATCAACGACAACAGCGTAATCTTTGCTGGCGTCCTATGAAGTTGATCCACGATGGAGTACTCGCTCTGTCGGATAAATTTTAACAGCTTGTCAGTCTCCTCCTCGGATTCTTTTTCCTCGGTTTTCTTTTCTTCTTTTTCTTTATTCTTGGGGGCTTTGTTATGAAGATCATCGGGAGTGTAGATCCTACCACTCCTAGTCATGCCCCCAAGTCCAGCGATGTTGGAGATATCGCTGTCGGCAGAAGAGTGGATGTCGTATATCCTCGGCACAGCCTTATTTGATTCGTAGGGGAAAGGTCTTGGAGCGGTGATCCTTAATGGTGTCGGACCTTCCCCTTTATTCGTCTTGATTACCAACAACGGAGTTGATGTGCGCTCGCTTGGCGCGGTTGTTGGCTTACACTTGATGACGAACGGCGTGCGATCCATTTTTGAACATACGCATCGATTTAATCCTTTCTTTTTTATTAATGTTTATTAATGGATTACTAGGAGAGATGTATGAATGACTCCTAGATCTCTCCATGATCTATATGCATGATATGAGATGATGAGGTTGAATATGCATGCATAGTGTTTATTCAACTAAGCATTATCATGTTTTTAGGATGTTCCTAAGATGATGCATGATATTGCTTGGTTTGGATAAATAACCCTTTTTTCCTTTTTTTGGGTATTTTTTATTTTATATATTTTTTGTATTTTTTGGGTGAAAAGGGAAACTACCTATATGAATGCAATAAAGGTAGATGTTAACACCATGTACTAGAAGATCTTTATTTCTATTTATTCTTTTTATTTAAAAAAGAATGTTGTACGTTTAAAAGGTGCAAATGTATGCTCATACAATGTCACATAAAAATGCACAAACAATTCACTCATCCACGAACAGTCACGAGCGAATCACGAGGTAGGGGTCTCCTGCAGAAAAGTGCATATTCAAGGAGGATCTAACTGTTCTCACTTGGTCAAAGGCCCCCAAGGTGCCCCCATTATAGGGACCCAATTCCTCTCGTCGTAGGTCGATGGAAAGTTCCAACGCACCGTCGGACTCAAGTTCATGGTTATCACCTTGAGTGATGTTTTCCGACAACGGTCTACGGGCACCTATAGACCCATTCGACAACCGGCCGTACTAACATCCACTCCCTATGGTTAATCACTCATGCCCCCGGGTATAGAGGGAACTGTTGTGTGCAAAGGTTTGTGTGCAATTTTATTTCAAACAATTGCGGAATTTAAACATACAACAGTTATTTAAAGCCATATAATAAATCATGTTTTTATACAAGCAAGGGGTAATAAAGTAATTTTAACTATTATTTGTTAAAAATAGTCTGTCACTAAATGGGACTGACTCTCGAAGCTTCCCCAGTGGAGTCGCCATCTGTCGCCACCGGCCCGAAACGGGGCTTTCGGCATTCGCGAAGGATGGTTGGACTCGTTTATTTGTTTAAGAATGTGGATTGCTAGAATGACTTATTCTCAAACTGAGACCTCGTCAAACGAGCAATTTTATTAAAAGTCTCACTAATCCATATTAATCCCAAGCGGGACCCTCCATGGATTAGTGGTTTTCGTAAAAGGAGGGTTCGTGGAGTCGCCACCAATATTTTACTCAAAACATTGGAAAAAAGGATAAGGCAATTGATTTTATAAATCAACTTTGGCCATTACAACCAGAGTTGGGTAAGGGAGTCGGTTACGCGTGGGGAAGGTGTTAGCACCCCACAGCGCCCCTTTCGGGTTCCCTATGACAGATTATATTCTAAAATAACAGTATAAAATTACTAAATTACCCCTATTTATTATAAGCGATTATAAATTAACTATCTACATGATGACAGTTTAAGTATGCACACAGAAAGCAGTAAAAGGAAGGATTTAAGAAGAAACCTCTTGAAGCGTGCTTTTTATATATTGAGTAAAACTGGGAAGCTTTTTGGCGTTCCCTCGCTCTACAAGCTCGCTCGCTCCTTCCTAAAAACTTTTGACTATGGAAATCCGGAGGATTTCCCTTCGACTAGGTTCGAATCTCCAAGCTAAGTGCTCGGAATTCCAGAACTTCGTCGGATCGACTCCCAGAGAGATTTCTAGGGCAGAACACTGCTCAAAAACCCCAGAATACTCAAGGAGGGAGTCAAAACTGAGTGAAAAAGTGTGAAATGACGTCCAATTGACGTCATATTTATAGGGAACAGGCGCAGTACGGCCTGCAGGGCCAATACGGCCGTATTGAAATTTTTGAGCTTCAATACGGTCGTATTGGAGTTCAATACGGTCGTATTGAAAGTCAGAAATTTCAATACGCCCGTATTGAGTTCGCAGCGGTCGTATTGAAGTGTCAATACGGTCGTACTGACTTCAGTACGGCCGTATTGAACCTTCAATACGGCCGTATTAAGTTCAGTACGGCCGTATTGGGCTTTTTCCCTCCACTTCTTTATTTTTAGCTATTCTAAGACCTCTAGACCTACAGAGAACCCTCCTAGGGTCTTCCAGGAGTCCTTCTGGCTGATTATCCTTCAGTCTTCGAGAGTCTTCTAGCTTTATTTCCGACCCGGACAATTTTAGGGGTCTACAGTCGTTCCACCATGTCAATTTTTATCACATCACATACTCATTAATTAATTACATTCATTGAAGGATCACATTGAATAACATAAGAAATTCACATCATTGCATATCATAGATCACCAGAGAGAAGTAACACATGATTCATATTGCACCAATAAAAATCATCAAACAAAGAAGGAAAGAGGCATAATAGAGAAACTGGCGCTCAGCCCCAAATTGGGCACTCAGTGTAAGGCTTCTAGAGAGTAATCTTAACTCTTTGGTTAAGCCATGCTAAGTGTGGAATCTCACGCTCAGCGTGGAGCATGCTAAGCCTCAATTTCACACTTAGCTTGAGGATCACCAACAACATTACCAACTTTCTGTCACCTTGACACTTAGCGTGGTTTCTGCAATTAGAAGCTCTATAGTTTGCAATTTTCGTTTTTACATCCAATTTTCAATCTATTGATACAATCGATGAAAGCGTTCTACATCATGTAATAAACATTAAAAACACTACAATTTACTCAAACAATTACATCTTTCAATCATCCTCTCTTACAACTACCAATGCATTCCCTTAGGGTTTCCCATAAGAATCCATAGAGATCTCAAATCATACAATTACAATTCTAAAATTGAAATTAATCATTCATTCAAGCAATTCATATAATTAATTATATACAAGAAAAACAACAAGTGAAATAGGCACAATTTGGGAAACCTCTCTCATATATGAGCATATAGCAAATACAGGATAATCCCACTACCCAACATACATTCGCACACCCAGAGCGATGTTTCTCACTATTCCCTTACCTTGTTGAGAATAAAAAGGATGAATGATTAACTCCGGGATGGTTTCCTCCTCTTTCTGGTTCTCTGAGCTTTGAAGCGTAATTGCGTTTGTGAAAAAAAATGTAAAACGTAAAACTAATTAGCTTTCTCTCTTTTTTTCTTTTTAAAACATAACCTCCCTTTAACCTTTTAGTAAAAATGTGAATCATGGTTAAAAAAAAATAAGTTTCGTTCCCTTATTATAAATAATTAAATAATATAACTTTTAATTATAAAACCTTACGATATATATATATATATATATATATATATATATATATATATATATATATATATATATATATTCATATAAAATAATTACCAACAGTTACTAAATTCAAAATATTTAATTATCACAAATATAGTAAATAATAATAAAATAAATATTAATCAGCTCTTATTAATAAAAATAAAATATCAAAATTATTAATAAAATAATACCTATATTATGTTTTATAAAAACAGGGTGTTACATATTTATTCATAGCATAATAAATAACAGATAAAATTATAATGCATTATGCAATTGACACAAATTTCATGATAACATGCATGTGGCCCTAGTAAAAACATCTCATTTGTGCATTGACGTTAGCAATACGCTAGAGTAGTCTAGGCTAGAGCTGTCAATATGGGCTTGGCCGGGTGAGCCAACTCGGCTCACCACGGGTTCGAGCCGGGTTGGGTTGAAAAAAATTTGAAAATTTCAATAGGGTCAAATTTGAACCCGGCTCACTAACAACCCGGCTCACCCGGGTTGAACCCGTGGTGAGCCAGGCTGACCCACCAACCCGTGATTAAATTTTTTTTTTTAAAATACAATAATTATTGGGCCATGGTGCAGTCTAACGTGAGACAATAATGATTTAATGTTGGATTGTGATTTGTAATTTTTATGATTTTGGATTGTATTTGAAGTTTAAGATGATTTTGGATTATATTTGAAGTTTAAGATGATCTTGGATTATATTTATCTATTTGAGATTATTTAGATTTGATTTGATTGTATTTAAAATTATCATTTAATGTTTAGGAGGAATGATTCATTTATGGATATCTTAATTAAGAATCTCATATTTTTAAAATAAGTTTAAATTTTTGAGCTTTAGTTGTATATTAAGAAGAAAAAAATGAAAAAAATTATTTTTTTTAAAGGTGAGCCAACCCGTTTAACCCACCAACCCGTGGTAGGCCGGGCCGGGTTCGATTTTTTTGAGCTCATTGATAAATGAGCCGGGTTGGGTTGGCCCATCAAATGACCAACCCCGTGGTGGGTCGGGCCAGGCCGAGCCGGGTAGCCCGTTTTGACAGCTCTAGTCTAGGAGTACATATCGGGTCACACCCTCTATGCACTCTCACTAGAAAGACATACTACCAGGATTTAGTCAGAATAGTTAAGCCGTGCAATATACATCCTATGCTCATGAAGGGAGGATTGAGACTTCCAAATTGAGCTATCCCACAGCTGGTTCCCAATCTTTTACATAAGGGACCTTTCTTAGTGATGTATTTCATATCGTACCCTTAAAAAATATTTTTATGCATATGATGTAAGCCAATTAGCTAGACTCAATGCATTACGTTCACATGACTCCATGACTTCAAAATTTTCATATTCCTCATATGACAATACTCATCATTCACGTTTATATATTCATATATAGACATTAATTCACATCCATATTCACACTATAGTATAAGAATTTTTTATGCATATGATGCATGCCAATCAGACTCAATGCATTATATTCACATGACACTATGACTTCACATTTCACATATTCCTCATATGACATTACTCATCATTCATGTTTATATATTCATATATAGACATTAATTCACATCCACACTCACACTACAATAGAGGAATTTTTTATGTATATGATGCATACTAATCAGACTCAATGCATTACATTCACATGACTCCATGACTTCATATTCCACATATTCCTCATATGACAATACTCAGCATTCATGTTTATATATTCATATATATACATTAATTCACATCCACATTCACACTACAATATAGGAATTTTTTATGCATATGATTCATGCCAATCAGACATAATGCATTACATTTACATGACTCCATGACTTCACATTTCACATATTCCTCATATGATAATACTCATTATTCATGTTTATATGTTCACATATAGACATTAATTCACATCAACATTTATACTCTACACTATAGGAATTTCATAATTGAATTTAATAAAGGCTCAACAAGGGATTCGTAGGCAGGATGGGGCCCAATAGCACAACCCCCGTGCTCGGCGCGAGTCCTTTAGAGGACTACACTAGTCTCTGTTTGAACTGCGCCTGACGTGATTGATCCAACGCTTGACGAGAACACCATTGAGAGCTCTCTAGAGTGTCCACGCCCGATAAAAGCATTACAGCAAACCTTGTGTTTGACGAGGGTCATCTCACGCTTGACATGAGAGACCCCAAGAGTAAACTTTGCTCTCAGTCTCGACAATGCCCGACGCGACCCAAGTGGCGCTTGACGACATACGAAAAACCACATACAATAGAAATACATAACTACAAGTCCTGATTCAATTCACCAAAACACATAATTATATCGGTAAAAGTGTTATCTAACATGCAACTAACATTCTATATCCCTCAATTTACATATCACTAGTATAGAATATACATTCTATGTCGCTTATTTTAGGCATTTTATGTCGGAAAATATCCCGACGTAGAAGCGAGAGACGTAAATTTACGTCAATGGTAAAAAAACCGACGTAAATTTACGTCGCACATAACAAGTCCGACGTAAAAAATTGTAAAAAAAAAAAAAAGGAAAAACGACTGCAAGCAGAACGGGTCGTTCTGCTTGGAGAACGGCCCGTTCTGCAAGCATATCCCGTACTGCTTGGAGAACGGCCCGTTCTGCAACCCAGACTTGGCTTTTCTTCTGGCTTTTCCTCCTCCTTATTTTCCTCTGCTAGTTTTTCCTCTAGCCTCTCTTCTCTGTTCTCCTCAGGCTTGGCTTCAGCAAGAAAAGGAACACACATATCAGCAAGAAAAAAAGGTTTCACTAGGAAATCACAATGTCAACAGAAAGGTTATATCTCCTGTTTTGCTTCCTCACCCATTTGCCGTATGAATGGAGACTGAAACGTTAGAAAAATTATAAGGAAGGAAGGAGTAGGATTGCAAATTTCCTGAACTTGCAATCTGGAAAGGAAGGAGTAGGAAGAAGTATCCTTTAGGTTTCAACGCGCGGGAGAAGAAGTTTTTGAAATCTCCAAAATGTTCAGCTAGTGACAAGATTTTAAGGGATGCGCGGGCTTGTGGATTATTTACGTCGGACAAGGGGGCTCCGGCGTAAATTATGGAACCTACGTCGAAGCGTAATTGTGTCCGACATAGATTGTATAATTTACGTCGAACCCCCTCTTGTCCGACGTAAATTAGTTAGCTTTATTTACGACAATGCCACCGCATATTTATAAGGTCGTATTTTGGGAGTTCTGACGTAAATGAGGTGACGTAAAATCCTATTTTTGTACTAGTGTATACAACCAATATCTTTACACAAAATCATAACAAGTTCCTTTAGGATTTTCCATGGGAACCCATAGGGATGTCAGATCATAGAATTACCATCCAAAACATAAAATTGTTCATACATTCAAATAATTCATGTCATTAAGATCACGTACAAAAAGAACAAGAAGTAAAACAAGCACAATTAGAAAAAATGCTTCATACATGAGCATGTAATAACATACATAGGATTAAGGATCAATCTCACTATTCGACACACAAATCCTCATCTAGAGTGAGGTTTCTTACTCACCCTTACCTAAATAAGCACCTATAGGTACACGGCTCTTGGATGATTTCCTTCTTGTCATTATTATCTAGGCTTTGAAGCGTGAACACGTGCATGAAAAATAAGAGTGCAAAAATTTATCAGAAACCCTTTCTTAAACCTTAACCTCCTATTAACCTCCATAGTTAAAAAAAATTAACTATAGTTACAAATTTCATTCCCTTAATTAATTTAAATAAAAGTTTAATCAAAACTTTTAATAAAACACTTTATACTATATTCTAAAATATATTAAATAAATAAATAAATATTTCACAATCCCTATTAAAAAAATAAAAATACAAAAAATTATTAATAAAATACTTATATTATATTTTATGAGAAACAGGATGTTACATTCTAGAAAAATAACCAAAATCTTTCATGAAAGGTAGTCTATGCTTTCACACTCATATAGGTAGATACTTCAAGCATTTTTCTATAGCATTAATTACTCATATTAAGGATTATGTATTTATTAAGAGCTCATGATTCAATCTTACATCAAGGAATCAAAATCAACTCTCTCATTTATAAGTCTCATATTATGTCCTACTAATCAAATTTTGACATATGGATGATAAATAAAAAAATGTATTTTTATTTTCATATCCTTAACCGATTATTACACTGTAACTATTTTATATTTAATTTCTTTACGCCAATTAAAAATTAATCCACCCGTCTCTCCTTCATCAGTTGTCTCTTACTTACAATCACCTTGCAGGGTGTTTCGTCAATGGATCTCACTCACAAGGTTTTGCTCACAGCCAATTCTACTGCAGAGAAAAACAACTAAGATATGCACAACGCAATTACATGCTATTCTATAAAAATATTTAGTTCTCAAATTGTTGAAGAACAAAGGATTTTAACAAACTTATCTATTTTTACTGAGTTTGAAACTCGTATCAAATTAAAAAAATTGCTCATAAATTTCTTCACCTTTTATTTCGACAATATACCATATAATATTTGGAAGTGCCATAAGCAGTCGCAGTGTCACTTTTTTGAGATAGAAAAATGATGTTTGTCCTTTATTAGAATAAGGAAAAAGGAACCACCAAGAAAGATTGTAAGGGAATAGAAAGAATTGTTATTTCATCCACTGTTGAAAGGAAGAGAAACGATAATTTCGATATTTCTGGCTGAAAAATTGAATAACATAAAAGATAAGGAATCACGGAATAACTGCTAACAATCCAGATACGTGAAAAAAATAAGTACATTTTTTATTTTTAATCCACATGTCAAAATTTGATTAGTGAGACATAATTTGAGACTTATAAATGGGACAAGTGATTTTGATCCCACATCAAGTACTACGGATGAAAAATATGGTGTACAAGAATATTCATACCACTTTGTTTGACCACTAATTAAGTATCTACCATACTTTCCTTTACTCATATCTTTAAGACCACCCTTCTTGATATCATTCAAGGAAATTTAACCAATAAGCTTATTGACCTTCAGAGTTCGAACAAATTATCATATAACTTGTACATGTCAACCTTTAGAGTTCGAATGTACCAACCTTTAAAGCTCGAACATTCCAACCTGAAGACTTTGGACAAGTTATAATAAACGAGTACAACAATTATTATTTTCTCGTATTTGTTTATTAGCATGTCACTGGAAGCATTAGCACATGGGAAACCCCACTTTTGGTAATCTTAAGTCCTTTCTTTTTTACATGAGCTCGAGGCTTGGGGTTCATGTATTAACTCGATGAATAAGTTTGACAAATCCTCCAACCTTAGGAGATCGATTAGTTCAACCTCAATAAGTTAGAAAGATTAATACCATTTTGGCATGAATAGGTCAACACTTGCAAAATGACAGACATTCCAATATAGAGAAAAATAATTATACGAGAGAAATTACTTGAACTAAAGGAAGAGTTAAATGATTACTAGAGATCAAGCTATATATATTAATAAAATATGATAAATGAGATAATTTAAATTAACTTTATCGTTAAAGTTCTTTTTGTAAATACTCCTCCTCCATTACAAATAACATAGGAGAAGTAGAGATTGGAGAGAAGATTTGACATGATACCTCTACTCAGATAGAGCAAGAATGTTGGTATCCAATCTTATTATATTTTGATAACAACATTTAATATCATAATATTTGAAAGGAAATCTATCAAGTATTTAAAATATAGGATCAGAGGAGATGTACCGTTACTACCGAAGTTGAAATTTCTGGATGGATTATACTAGACTGGCGTTTAATTTAAATCTGTTTTTTTAAATATAAATCTTTTCAACATGTTATTTCTTATTGTTTATAAAAATTTAAAATTTAAGTTTAAAACTAATATTTAGGCGAAATTCACAATACTAAATAAAAAAAAATTAGAATCTAAAAAAAGAAAATACATTTCTTAAAAATTTTAATTACTAACATTTAAGAGTGAATGCTCAAAGTTACAATATAAAATAAACCGTGATAACATGCATGGTTAATTTAGTAAAATTTTAAAATTTATTTTAAAAAAACCCTTAAAATTTTGGAAATTTTCATTAAAAAAATGACTTGCATAACAAAATATTGCTCGTAAATATATTTTTTTTAATTAAAAAGCATAATTTTACCCTTACTTTTTTCTAAGGTCAGAACAATTGAATATTTAGTCAGTCGGAGCTGACTTTTATTTTTATTTTATTTTATTATATATATGTGTGATTATATTATATTAATGATTAGAAGATGAAATAACAAAGCACGTGTCTTTAGTTTTGGCAATAACCAATTCAATTGCGAAAGCATTAAAGGGCAACAATAATTTGAGACAATGAAAACCCTAAACCCTAAACTGCATAAAATAAAAATTACTCTTGCCACAAAAATAAAAATTAAACCATCCATACATAACTTGAGATACATGGAGTTTCTGCTAAGCTTCAGAATATTGAAAAGATGAGTCATATATTTTTGGAGGTTGAAGGGCAACAATAATTGTCTTTGTTGCATTTATGGAATTGTTGTACCGCAAGAGATAGACAAGAAATGGAATTATGATGCTCAATGTGTTGAGGCTCTTTATTATTAAAATATTTATATTCCTCCATTGGATGATGCACATTGCTTGGTGGGTTGAGTTGCGAGTCTTGTGACACATATTGTGTTTCTTGCATATTTTGTGCCTGCATCGCAAAATTTGGAGTTGGAAGAACCCCATTTGATTCATAAATGTGCTGAGGGATCCTTGTATCCATGTCTTGTAATGTTATGTCATGGATGCTTTTTCTTTTCTTCGATTCCTTTGATGCACTCAACCGATTGAAAAACTTTTGGGCATGACTAGACACTTGGCTTGCCTTTTTTGTTCCAATATATCTTGCAATATTTTTCCAATCTCCCTTACCATATATCTCAAGTCCAACTAGAAATAACCTATATACAAAATTCAAAACAATAATAATAAGAATACCAGAAAACATATGTTAGAATATAAATAATAATAGTAATAAAAAATATTGAAAAAAGATAATACTAAAAATTTAATTAAGAGATACCTATGTTCTTTCTCACTCCAATGAACATATTTCTTGCGCCGAATTGAAACCGATGATTTATTTGAATCACTCAATAACTTGATGATATCTAACTCGGTATGAATGACATTTGATGTCTCACCGACAACTAATTTATCCGTATTATCCTGCATTAACATTGGGGAGAACTCATTCACTTGAGATGAATGATCTACGTAATTCCAAAACTCATCCATATCAAACTCAATATTGTCAATCAATAATGACTCCTCCGATGGCTTGGGAAGAACTTGAGTGGCAACATTGAAAAACTGTTTTTCAGAGTCATTCAACAATTGATGATTGTCATTGAAAGAAGTTGTGTTGGAGCCAACCTTTTCAGCATTGTGACTGTGTTGTTGAGACATTCTTCTTCCTCTTGTTTAATTTGGGACTAGCTTTGAATTCAATCACTTTTCAAGACTTTTTCCTTTTCAAGTTGAATTTTGGTTTCGTTTACAATACTGCTCATTTTTTATATAGAGTAATGAATTAATTTTCTTTTTTGGCGCCTAAACGAAATCTATATGTTACACTTCAATTTAAATTTTCTTTTAGTAGATAATAATCACATGTGAGTTAGTTAGTTAATTATGTATTTTATCTTTGCAATTTAAAAAAAAATCTGCCCAAACAAATAGTTAAAAAAAATTCAAAGCTAGTTATGAGTTACACTTTCTTTTATGACGCCAAAATGAAATCTATATATTACACTTCTATTTAAATTTTCTTTTAAGAAATAAGAATCACATGTGAGTTGGTGAGTCGATTATCTTTTTTATCTTTGCATTTTTCTTTAAAAAAATTTGTCCAAAAATAGAGTTAAAAATTTCATAATCGTGTTTCTTTAGGCGCCAAAACGAAATTTATATATTACACTTCAATTTAATTTTTTTTAACGGATAAAAATCATATGGATTAGTTAGTTAGTTATCATTTTTATCTTTGTATTTTTCTTTAAAAAAAATCGGCTCAAACATAGAGTTAAAATTTTCTATTATGCTGCCAAATTAAAAATTATATATTATACTTCAATTTAAAATTTTTTTAGTAGATAACAATCGTTAATTTCATCCGAATGTCATGAATTGTGAGACTCTCAAAATATTTTTATCTAAATGTCTTAAAAATATCCGCATAGATGATAACTAATTTATTGACATTTATTTTATCTATTTAATTAAATATATTTAATTTTATGGTGTGCCAGTTTTAAAATTTGATTTTGAGTTTATTAAGTTTAAAAAATAGAATTTGGAAGGAGTAAAAAAATGAAATTAAAAAACATATGAAAAGAGGATATTATTTATAAAATGGTTATCATTAAGTAGAAACTCAAATACTAAGAAATGAAGTTGCTAAACTTAGAGTTTGAGGTTACACAGAATTGAAGTTACTTAACTCGTCGCCTATTTCCTTTGCCTTTGAGTTTGAAGCTACTTCCAACAACGGAATTAAATTTTGAAACACTAGTTGTAAAAATTTGATATATTTAAACTTTTAAGACAACAGAGAGTATGAAGGAAAACTTAGAAAAATAAATAATAATCTCTCTTAAGATTCACTCTTTTTATATAGTATCAAGAGAATTAGTCTGTTAATAAATAATAGAAAAATACTTTTAATACTAATGATAACTAAAATATTTAATATGTCAACAGTAATATTGAAATAATTAGTACTTATATGTCATTATTTTCACAATCCACCATTAATGACAAATAAGTGAAAGAGAGGTAAATTAAACAAATTCTAGGCAAGAAAAGGTTCTTGTGCTTAAGTGTTAATGTCCATAGAATTGAATTAGCACATATTGCAATATTGTAGTGAGACAACACCTTATGTTCAAAAAGTGAATTATTCTCGAATTTAATGGATTTAAGATGTGACTTCTGTTAGAATAGTGGATTAAGCCTAACTCAACCCTACAAAACCGGCTTGTAAGGTGAGGGTTGCTTTCCACTTATATACTATTCAATTGCCTAATCTCTAGTCGATGTGGGACTTGGGTTTTTCCCAATACACCCCCTCACGTACAGCACTATTGGGCTTGGTACGTGGATAAATGGTGGGTGACCCTTTTGAATGATCTAGGATAGACATGACTTGGGTTTTTTTCCCAATACACCCCCTCATGCCTATGGCACATGCATCAATGGTGGGTGGCCCATTTAAAGTGGATCTAAATGGCTCTGATACCATGTTAGAATAGTGGATTAAGCCTAACTCAACCCTACAAAACCGGCTTGTAAGGTGAGGGTTGCTTTCCACTTATATACTATTCAATTGCCTAATCTCTAGTCGATGTGGGACTTGGGTTTTTCCCAATATTCCATACCACGCACTTTTACATTTAAGAACATGATAACTTTATGATTAAAACTTTACACAATATTTTAGGCATTTATATGTATATTCACCTTGGGATGCTCATGAGTTCTCTATTTGACCCCTTTATCCAAATGTCATAACACATAAATAATATAAAACTAAATAACCTCAATATTGTAAAATAACTCAAATCCTTACAAGCAAAGAGAATCACGTTGTATCCTGAACAAATAACACAATGTAACCGAAAGAATTACAAGAAAACTAAAAACTAATGCTCTCCAAATAAATGAACCAAACAAGTGTTAATTAAACTAGTAGTCCTAACTATTCCTTGATGTCACATGTCCTATAAAAGAAACCCAATATTAAGGATTAGACCTCATCACCAACATCCTCAACACATACCACGTGGATGATCACTTATAACAACCACAGGAAATTAACACAAAAGAAAAAGGAGCGAGAAATATTTCATTCTGGCTCACAATTCAGGAATACAAGCCAGTAAACCAAACAAAAACAACGTACATATAGTCAGATATAGCATACACAAATACACATTCAAGAGTTGGGACGCCTATAGCTCTAGACCAAGCAACCTTACAATGATCATATGGACATTTTGCATGAATCTTGGTAGAGATTAATCTTACAGATTCTTTGTTGGATCAGCAATTAGTTGAGCGAAGTAACTTTATCAAGAATTACTTTGTGAGCTATTATTTGATTCTACCTCTCTCTCTCTCTCTCTCTCTCTCTCTCTCTATATATATATATATATATATATATATATATATATATATAAAGAGAGAGAGAGAGAGAGAAAAAGAGAGGAAAGTTCAAACGATACCGGTGTAACTTTTACTAAGTGTTACACCGTTCAATAACTTTATATTAATTGTGAATTTTGTAAATCCAATCGTTAAATTGAAAGTTCTTTATTCTTAGATCATATATACAAAATTTTATATTAATCCAAGATGATTTGATACTTCATTCTTGTAAAATAAAATTGACGTAATATATTCATTTCAAAATATACTAAAATATGAACACTTAAATTACCTTCGAGTTGTTATTCAATTTTAACAAAATTTGGCATACATATATAAAGTGATATTAATTTTCAATCTAACGGTTGGATTTACAAAATTCACAATTAATATAAAGTTATTGAGCGGTGTAACACTTAGTAAAAGTTACACCAATGTTGTTTTGAACCCTTCTTATATATATATATATATATATATATATATATATATATATATATATATATAATTTTATTGATATTTTTTAATATATGATTGTCAATTTTAATCATCTTTATTGTTACCGAATAAAATATTTAACATTTTCGATGGAACCAATTTCCAATAGAATATTAAACATTTTCAACAGATCAAACTTTTGACAGATTATTAACCATTTTTGACTGATATTCCATTAAAAATCTCTTGTCGAAAATCATGAAATTTTTGACAAACCATTATCTAGTGCAATTCAATAACCGATTTACTCTTCAAAGTTTACACAATGATATGTTCAATATGATAGATATACTATCACAAACAATACTCAGAACAACAAAAAATATGAAGAAAAAAAACTTAAAAAAATAGATAATAATGTCCCTCTTAAAACTCACTCTCTTTATATAGTATCAAAGGAACTAATCTATTGGCAAATAATAGAAAAGAAATACTTTTAATACCAATGGTAAAAAAAAAATTAATATGCTAACAATAAATTAAAATAATTAACATTTA
The DNA here is from genome assembly GCF_000230855.2 of Cajanus cajan. Lineage (NCBI taxonomy): Eukaryota > Viridiplantae > Streptophyta > Magnoliopsida > Fabales > Fabaceae > Cajanus > Cajanus cajan. The sequence continues at coordinate 61,107,888 of NC_138518.1, forward strand.
TATGTCATTATTTTCACAATCTCCACTAATGATAATTAAGTGAAAGAGAGATAAAATAAATATTTGAATTGTCGTTTTCCTCCATTGTTTAACTTTACAACAGTACTAATTTTTGAACAATTAAAATATAAATATTCCGTCTGATTTTGAATATAAACAACAATAAAAAAAAGTTTCATATTTAATGATGTTAAATATAAATAAATACCACTATTTAATATTGTCATCCTTAAAATATTTTTTTATTTAATTGTGATTGTATTTTCGTAGTCTATAAACATGGTTAAAATTAAAACATATTATATTAGTGCATTAATTGTTGTTGTTCCAGTGTTAAATTGGAACCAATTGATCTTGATCACCAAATATTATGATTATAGTATTTAAAATAGAGTTGTTAATGATACTTCAACATCAATATTTAATATTAAACATTGACGTTTTGAGTCTCATGGCATTTTTTTTACATATAAATAACAATTAAAAATAATCAATTGGGAAGTTATTAACTGAATAATTCATAATCAAACAACAATTGAACAATTGAAAGTTATCTAAACAAAATTACCTAAACAATTGAAAATAATTAACTGAGCAACTTAACAACTCTAAACAATTAAACAATCGAGAGCAATTGTTAAACAAATTCTAAACAACTGAATACAACTTAAGTCTCACACACACTTAAGTTATATATATCTTTGATATACATTTGACAAATATGTCATAGTTGTTGAAGTTGAAATTATCGAATTCACAATACTTGAGTTATTTAATTAAATTTATGGTACTACACAAATGATTAGATAAGAATTTGAAATTGTTTGACAAAAGATTAATTTTAGTAAAAATAAACTAAAGCAGTAAATTGTAAAGACTTTGAATTTATAATAAAAATAGTCAGAGATTCATTCACTAATTTTTCTATGTAAAAATCTCTTAATTTTTCATTCAATGTTGTAATTATAGAGTTAATTTGACACCCAACAATTATATTTAAATCTTAATTTCTTATGTGATAAAATCTAGGTTGCTAAAGAAAAATCTCAAATCTTCGGTAATTTTTAATAGAGTTAATCATCCATACACTGTCAGTGTAAAGTTTTTTACACTGGTAACCAATCATATCTTTTAAATTATTTTATTTTATTATTATTTCATTAAATAAGCAACTGACATGATATTATTAATAGATATGATTAATTGTCAATGTAAAAGAATTTTACACTGACAGTATATAGGTGATTAACTCTTTTTAATAAACAATCTTGCATTAAAGTCAAGGACAAAAAGTCGATTGATAAAATTTATTCTAATTTCTTGGTAATAAATGTTATTAGTGTTTTATCTAGGTTGTAATTTTAAAAAGGATTTTTCAACCTCGATTAAAATTTATAAAATCATATAGATGTTCATCAGGTCACAACAAATATTAAGTATAAGAATAAAACGATTAACTAAATAAATAAATTTATTTATTGAATGAAAAACACAAAGAAGATTACATAGTTTTAGTAGTTATCTCAGTCTCCAATAGTATAAACTTAGCCACTCATGACTAAGGGTTACATAGTAAAAGAGAGACTTTTCAACAATTTATGATTACAAGAGTAACCTCACAAGAACTCTCTATAATCTTTCTAGAATTATTCCAAGAAGAATATTTAGATTATTGGAATTGAATATAGAGACCTCCAAGAAGCTTATTTTTAAAACAATTCTAATGGGCTTTTAGGTATGATACACTCGCTCAGAGTATCCATGTAACTTGCTTTGAGTGAGCATATGCTTATAGGGATGCACTTTGACTTCACTCGCTCATAGCATTTTTGTGATAGCTCTAAACGAATTTCCCTCACTCAGCACACAAGAAGCTTGTTCTAATTGAGCTAGTGTAATCTTGTAGGGTTGCTCTCTAACTTGCTTCACTTAGAGCGAGTTATTGGTCGCTCTGAGGGAAATTGGAATGAGTATGTAACTTAAAGCGATGGCTTTCCTTGTTGATTAAGCTCAAAATGAAGATATAACCCTGGTTGGTTTTGATGATTACAAATAAGTCTTTTGAAAGATAAAAGTGCAACTTGTAGATGGTTTTGAGTTTTGAGGCTCTTGTAAATAAAAGTGCAAATTATATCTTGTTTGTGTGTTTTAAGACTTGTTGCTTGTGTGTTTGGTAAGTAACTTAGCATTTTATCTCTATCTAGATGATGATTGATGATTTAGACATGTGTTAAAACTGAATTGTAAAGGGGGATGGTATGAAAAATGAAGATATTAAGTTTTCACTTAAAATAATCGATTATTTTAAGTAATAGTTGATTATTTACTCTATTTTTCAATTACCTAAGGAGAAATTGTTGTAATAATCAATTTTTCAGCAAAATAATTGATTATTTTAGAAATAAGGTTCTAGAATAATTAATTATTGCCCAAAATAATTGACTAAAGTGTTTTTGGTTGATTTCCAGAATTGCTAAGAACAAAATAACTGATTATCCATGTAAATAAGTAATTATTTTAGTTAGAAACTTATATATATATATATATATATATATATATATATATATATATATCATTTTTCACACCTTGAAAAGAGAGACTTGAATATTTGTGATTTATTTTACAAAAACACTCTTTAAAATATATTTCTCTCTACAAGAAGATGTTCTTCAAACCTTTGTGGTAATCTCAAGAAAGTTTTCAAGAATAGAATTGATCATCATCTTCATGGAGTGAAAGGTTAAGTTACATGGTTGATTCACCTTTTCTGATATGTTTTGTATATCAGGTTAATTCATTCCTTAAATTTTTGTATTGATTGTTTTCTTAAGTAAGTATCTTAAGAATGGGGAATCTTGTAGTGGGGTGCTATAAGTAGGTATTTCTTGGGGTTTAAGAAGTGGTTTCTTTAATATTATAGAAGTGTATTGCATGTTGTATCGTAATTGTAAAACTTTTAATATTAAAGATTAGTGAAAATACATATTTTAAAAACATTACTATCGTAATTGTAAAACTTTTACATAATATACATACTTTTTTTTAATTAAAAAATTACTATATTTTAAAAAATATTTATATTCTAATAAAATAAAATTATCTATGTTTAAATTATCATATGTATAAAATATAAGTTCAAAGGAATGTCTATTTATTTGATGTTTTTCAAATTTTCAAAGGAGATAAATTTTCATATATAACAGAGAATACTCTTTAATAATGAACCAGTAATTTTTGTAAAAGTTTAAGTAAAAACACACTCACACACATACACACACACACACACACACACACACACACACACACACACATATATATATATATATATATATATTAATATATATATATATATATATATATATATATATTAATGCTCATATATATAATGTAATAAATTAAAAAAAATTAATTTTTGATAAAATAAAATTTGTAACATGTACATTTACCTCTTGTACTTTCTATTTATTGTATATATTGATTAAAAAAATTAAAATGGTAATGATTGTAAGATTTATGTTCTATATATAATTTTTATTATAAAATATGTTTTTAAAACAATTATCATCTAAAAGTTTCTATTAGATATTAAAAACATGTATATATCATAAATAAATTAAATTAAATTTTTATAAAATTTAACATATTTTCTTTTATATTTTTATTAGTGTTAAATTATTATAAGGTAGGGTTCTAGGATTTTATTTTTAGCCAAACATTAAAAAAATTATTTAGGATAGATAAATAAACCATACTTAAAATATATATTTTCAACGAAAGTTAGATTCAAACTTACTAAATTATAAATAATCTAGTTTGACCTAATTCTAGTCGTAATCGTAAATATAAAAGTTTATAGAAAATAACTATAATGTATATTTTTACTTTTAAAAATGATATGTAAAAATAAATATTGTTCCACTATCTAAAGTTACTAAATCTGTCACTATTTATTAAATGTAATATGTTTATTTGATATACATTTTTTATATTAATACAATTATTAAAAATAATTAAAATATTAAGTTTCATCTTTCCATCCAAATCTCATCACTTCACTTGTTATTTACTTAACCAAGTTATAACTTGTGGCCAATTTAGGCCACCATTAAACCTACTAGGCTACTTCTCATGATCACCACCACCTTCATGCCTCATCTTTATCTTATGGGTTTAAACTTTAAAGTCGTCTTACTTTGCTTAAATTTTTTTTTTTCACATGTAACGACGATACATATCAATTTTTATTGTATCATATATAAAAAATAATAATATCGTAAATCAATTAAACAAAAGAAATATATTAGGTCATTTTTAAAAATTAAGAAATTTGACTAAACTTTTTAACAATAAAAGAGCCAATAAAATAAGAAGCTCAAAAAAATAATTTAACTTATTCAATATTAATTGTACCAGCAGTCAAACTTCTCAAAAAAATTCTCATAATTTCTTGCCCAATAGAATATATATTCTAGATTCATATTTGACTATGTTAGCTATTCCATTGTACCAAGAATCACACTATCAACTGCATAAAATAAAAATTACTCTTGCCACAAAAATAAAAATTAAACCATCGATACATAACTTGAGCTACATGGAGTTTCTGCTAAGCTTCAGAATATTGAAAAGATGAGTCATATATTTTTGGAGGTTGAAGGGCAACAATAATTGTCTTTGTTGCATTTATGGAATTGTTGTACCGCAAGAGATAGACAAGAAATGGAATTATGATGCTCAATGTGTTGAGGCTCTTTATTATTAAAATATTTATATTCCTCCATTGGATGATGCACATTGCTTGGTGGGTTGAGTTGCGAGTCTTGTGACACATATTGTGTTTCTTGCATATTTTGTGCCTGCATCGCAAAATTTGGAGTTGGAAGAATCCCATTTGATTCATAAATGTGCTGAGGGATCCTTGTATCCATGTCTTGTAATGTTATGTCATGGATGCTTTTTCTTTTCTTCGATTCCTTTGATGCACTCAACCGATTGAAAAACTTTTGGGCATGACTAGAAACTTGGCTTGCCTTTTTTGTTCCAATATATCTTGCAATATTTTTCCAATCTCCCTTACCATATATCTGAAGTCCGACTAGAAATAACCTATATACATAATTCAAAACAATAGTAAGAAAACGAGAAAACATATGTTAGAATATAAATAATAATAATAATAAAAAATATTGAAAAAAGATAATACTAAAAATTTAATTAAGAGATATATACCTATGTTCATCTTTATTCCAATGAACATATTTCTTGCGCCGAATTGAAACTGATAAGTTATCTGAATCACTCAATAACTTGATGATATCTAACTCGGCATGAATGACATTTGATGTCTCTCCGACAATTAATTTATCCGTATTATCCTGCATTAACATTGGGGAGAACTCATTCACTGGAGGTGAATGATCTACATAATTCCAAAACTCATCCATATCAAACTCAATATTGTCAATCAATAATGACTCCTCCGATGACTTGGGAAGAACTTGAGTGGCAACATTGAAAAACTGTTTTTCAGAGTCATTCAACAATTGATGATTGTCATTGAAAGTTGTGTTGGAGCCAACCTTTTCAGCATTGTGACTGTGTTGTTGAGACATTCTTCTTCCTCTTGTTTAATTTGGGACTAGCTTTGAATTCAATCACTTTTCAAGACTTTTTCCTTTTCAAGTTGAATTTTGGTTTCGTTTACAATACTGCTCATTTTTTATATAGAGTAATGAATTAATTTTCTTTTTTGGCGCCTAAAAGAAATCTATATATTACACTTCAATTTAAATTTTCTTTTAGTAGATAATAATCACATGTCAGTTAGTTAGTTAATTATATATTTTATCTTTGCATTTAAAAAAAAAATCTGCCCAAACAAATAGTTAAAAAAAATTCAAAGTCATGAGTTACACTTTCTTTTATGACGCCAAAATGAAATCTATATATTACACTTCTATTTAAATTTTCTTTTAAGAGATAAGAATCACATGTGAGTTGGTGAGTCGATTATTTTTTTTATCTTTGCTTTTTTCTTTAAAAAAATTTGTCCAAAGATAGAGTTAAAAATTTCATAATCGAGTTTCTTTTATGGCGCCAAAATGAAATTTATATATTACACTTCAATTGAAATTTTCTTTTAACAGATAAGAATCATATACGTATGGATTAGTTAGTTAGTTATCTTTTTTATCTTTGTATTTTTTCTTTAAAAAAATCGGCTCAAACATAGAGTTAAAATTTTCAAAATCGTGAATTAGATTTTCTTTTATGCCGCCAAATTGAAAATTATATATTATACTTCAATTTTAAATTTTTTTTAGTATATAACAATCGTTAGTTATCTATTTTATCTTTGTATTTTTCTTTAAAAAAAACTGGTCTAAACATTGAGAGAAAAATTTCATCCGAATGTAATGAATTTTGAGACTCTCAAAATATTTTTATCTAAATGTCTTAAAAATATCCGCATAGATGATAACTAATTTATTGACATTTGAATTTTATTTTATCTATTTAATTAAATATATTGAATTTTATGGTGTGCCAGTTTTAAAATTTAATTTTGAGTTTATTAAGTTTAAAAAATCGTATTTGGAAGGAGTAAAAAAATAAAATTAAAAAACATATGAAAAGAGGATATAATTTATTAAATGGTTATCATTAAGTAGAAACTCAAATATGTACTAAGAAATGAAGTTATTAAACTTAGAGTTTGGAGTTACAAAGATTTGAAGTTACTTAACTCGTCGCCTATTTCCTTTGCCTTTGAGTTTGAAGCGACTTCCGACAACGGAATTAAATTTTGAAACACTAGTTGTAAAAATTTGATATATTTAAACTTTTTAAGACAATAGAGAAAGTATGAAGGAAAACTTAGAAAAATAGATAATAATCTCTCTTAAGACTCACTCTCTATATAGTATAAAGAGAATTAGTCTGTTGACAAATAATAAAAAAATACTTTTACCAATGGTAAAAAAACATTTAATATGTCAATAGTAACATTGAAATAATTAGTACTTATATGTCATTATTTCCACAATCCCTCACACAAATAAGTGAAAGAAAGGTAAAACAAATTCTAAGTAAGAAAAGGTTCTTGTGCTTAAGTGTTAATGTCCATAGAATTGAATTAGCACATATTGCAATATTGTAGTGAGACAATACCTTATGTCCAAAAAGTGAATTATTCTTGAATTTAATGGATTTAAGATGTGACTTCCATACCACACACTTTTACCTTTAAGAACATGATAACACAATGTAACCGAAAGAATTACAAGAAAACTAAAAACTAATGTTCTCCTAAGTAAATGAACCAAACAAGTGCTAAACTAGTCCTAACTACTCCTTGATATCACTTGTCTTATAAAAGAAACCTAACATTCAGGATTAGGCCTCATCACCAACATCCTCAACACATACCATGTGGATGATCACTTATAACAATCACAAGAAAATAGTGCAGGAATACAAACAGGTTACCCAAACAAAAACAACACATATAGTCAGATATACCATACACAAATACACATTCAGGAGTTGGTACGCCTATAGCTCTAGACCAAGCAAACCTTACAACGATCATATGGACATTTTTGCACGAATCTTGGTAGAGATCAATCTTGCAGATTCTTTGTCAGATCAGTTGCTGGTTGAAAGAGAAAGTTATGCATTTTATGTTTCTTTAGAATTTGAAAGACTTTTGGTTTTTTGCTCTTCTTGCCAATGTATTGGACATAATTTTGCTTCTTGCAAAGTTCAAAAACCTACAGGTGGTGCTAGCTACAATTTAAAGACTGCACAAAAACTAGTTTCTGATTTACGTAAATATGCAGAAAAGAATGAAACACCAAGAACTGATTCGGGAGTTGCTCCTCCGACTAGTGATCATGTTAATCAAACGGATATAATTCGGCTCTAAATATTAGCAAGGTTTTAGCCTCTACCTCTCATGATGCACCTGCGGTGCAATCTAATCCAGCCAATATTGAAATGATCAAATTTTCTAATATTTTAGATTCAGTGGTAGCTGACTTGGACATACATCTTGTTGCTAATCAAGTTGATATATCAGTTTTACCGATTAAAGTTATTTTAACCTTTGCTCCTTGTAATGATTCTACTGCATAGGTTTTTCCAAACTCTCATGTAATTATTCAATTTCCTTACAACCCGGGAGCTGAAAAAGTTGATGCTGCTATAAATTTTGGATTTGCACAGCTTTTCAAAGCTGGTGGTGGCTCCATTCGTAATCTGGACAGTGCCTTGCTGGATAATGCAGCTGGGAGTGATCCAAAAATTATTTCGGATGTTGGAGTTGAGGAGCGTGCTATTGCTAATTACAGTTCTACATTGCTTGATGAGCAGCCGGTCAATTTGGTGGTCGTTGACTCGGTTAAAGATCTTGCAAACCGAGAGGTTCATTCAGCTGTCATCGCAAAAAACGACCTTAGTTGATGACACCTATTCTGTGTCTGCTGCACAAGCTGTTCCAGAATCTCATGCGGTGATCCAAGCTTCTAGCTGTCAGAAGGGTGCAATTTCTAGTGTTGCACCAGCTGAACGTGATTTTCAGTCTTCTCGGGGACTAGCAAGTGGCAACGATTCTTCTTTAGATGGCATGCCATCTTTGGAAGAGATCTCAAATGATAATAATCAGCACCATCAATCTGATTAGGATCAAGTTTTAGTCTCGCATGTTGCTGTTGACATAGCTCAAGCGCAACCTTATTCCAATGCTATAGCAGAATGTGAAGCTACCGTTTCTGATGTTTCAGCAAACACAAAATCTCATATAAAATGAGATTTCGCAACCATTGCAAATGTTGCTACCGAATCTGAAGATGAATAAGAGGATTTACTGCCTCATGTACCAAAGGATCTTAAGTCTAAGAGTCCAAGTGCGAGTAGCTTTTTGCTGGACCCATGTCTTGATCGAATAGCTGACTTCTATAATGTTCAATAAGAGCTTTCTAGTTTTGCTCCCTCTGTCCAGCAAGAGTTCAAGATCCTTGCAGAGAGTGGATATGTGTGGAAGGAAGTGGATCAACCCTCTCAAAAGGATAAAGCTCATAGTCACAAGAAACCTTCAGTGTCTAGACCAAGAACTAGATCAAGGGCTGCAAAATCCTCCAAATATTCCTGAATTAGAGCTACTTATACTTGAATACTTTCGGATCCTAATTGCTGGTTTAGTCTTGATTTAAGGTCTATGGCTAGGTGGCTATTGTGTATGTGCAATTTTGTTGTTTCAGTTTTATCTTTGGTTAATTTTCTTTGTATTTTTTTCTTTACTCGTTTTGTCGGTGGGTTTTGGTTTGGTTCCCCTCTATGTACTTTTACTTTTTCTTTTAATATTAGAACTATTGATATGAAACATATGATTGATGGGAAGTCGGGTGTTAACCTAGTTAGTACGTCTTCTTCATATTGATGCTATACCACATCTACCCCTTTTTTAAAAATACACATTATCATCATACTTATTCATTCATAGCATAATAAACAACAATAGATAAAGTTATAGTGCATTATGCAATAGACACAAATTACATGATAACATGCATGTGACACTAGTAAAAACATCTCACTTGTGCATTGCTGTTAGCAATACACTAGAGTAGTCCAGGAGTATATGTTGGGTCACACCATCTACCTCTCACTAGAAAGACATACTATCAAGATCTAGTTGGGATAACTAAGTCTTGCAAGATACATCTTATACTCATGAGGGGAGGATTGAGACTTCCAAATTGAGCTATTCCCATGGTTGGTTCCCAATCTTTTACATAAGGGACATTCTCTAGCAATGTATTTCATATCGTACCCTTTAAAATTATTTGTATACATATGATGTATGCCAATCAGACTCAATGCATTACATTCACATGACTTCATGACTTCAAATTTCACGTATTTCTCATATGACAATACTCATCATTCATGTTTATATATTCGTATATAGACATTAATTCACCTCCACATTCAAACTACAATATAGAATTTTTTTTTATGCATATGATGCATGTTAATCAAACTTAATGCATTACATTCACATGACTCTATAACTTCACATTTCACATATTCCTCATATGACAATACTCATCATTTATGTTTATATATTCATATATTGACATTAACTCACATCCACATTCACACTACAATACAAGAATTTTTTTTATGCATATGATGCATATCAATCAGACTCAATGCATTATATTCACATGACTCCATGACGTAACATTTTACATATTATATTGTAACGCCTAATTTTGTATAATATTAAACATAATATTATATATATATATATATATATATATATATATTTGTATATATGTATAGGTTGTTAACACAAGTATATATATCATTAATATTATTATACATAAAACAAAAGAAAATTTTGTAAACTTGCTTACATATAGTTAGTTTATAATTACATTACGAACTATTCAAAACTATTTACAATAACGTACTTATTTAAAAATTATGGTTTTTCACACTCTTACTATAGTATTTACATGTTAGGTTGATACAAGTTCACTGTTGGATTAATGTGATTCGCTGGAGGTAGATAAAAATGACTACTATTTGACCATCTATAACAATAGGGTTTTGTTGTGTTGGGGAAAAAATAAAAGTTGATACTCCTATGTCTTGAAATATTACAGTATTTGCGGTTGCGTTCATAGCCCAACTAATACCCGGAAAGACAGCAGTGATAACAAAAGTGAAAGGGCCTAGTACGGTTGGTAGATCCATTTTCCCTATTTTACATAAGTGGAATATATTAAGGAATATTTATTAAATAAATGACATTGATAAATGTGACACCCTTACTACCCCAACACATGTATTGTAATAAATCTTTCTTTTACAGTAAAAAGGGTTCACATGAGAAACTTCGAACAACCACGTTAGCAGAAATATAACATATAACACACAAGAGTTTTTACAAATTGTTTTTAAAATAATATTACAGTACCAAATTCACACGAATATTTCGCTCCTAAAAATCCTTTGCCCCGATGCCACAATATCAGAGCATTTCCCAAAATAAAACTGTTGGCATCCTATATGCCACTTGCAGCCGGATCTTCTCCACCTAAAATATCCACAATTTATACGGTGAGAAAAGAAGATATCTATATGCAAAGTACATCCAAACACACCATGTTAAAATCTCATCATATTTTCTTTATTTAATAAAATATTTACAAGCATGTATCATAATTTATCAATCCATCACAATCCATTTAAATTTTATAATTAACACTATCATTTTTACCTTTCCTCATTCACATCAATATAACAATTATCTCAACATCTATAATTCATGCCAATTTCACAATTAACACTATGCCAAGACCTCGCCATATCTGACACAAGTGATACAGGTTAATTGCCTCACTCAACCCACACCAGACCAGGGTCATGCCCTCCCTGTAGCATCACTTACCCAGGGGCCATGCCATCCCTAGTCTTTTGGTGTGAGGAAACACAATCACATTACAATCAATACAATCTCTTGCAATTAACCCCATGTCAGGGCTGCCATAAACGACATAAGTGGTGTGTGTTAATTGTCTTACTCATCCCACACCATGCTAGGGTCACGCCCTCCCTATAGCACCACATACCCAGGGGCCGTGCCATCCCTAGTCATCGATGCGAGACACCACAATCACAATCAAAATCACATTCATACATCAATATCATTAATTCTTAACAAGTAATATGCAATAACTTTCATTAATATAATAATCAATAGAATAATTAATATAAACAGTAAAACCCCTCATTATTCCAAAATCTAGCTCACCGCATTTTCCTTACAATTCATTCTTCTTCACAGATCATCATTCCTACACTTAGGCATATTTATAAACCTCAACACAGATAATTTTAATAGAACCAATAATTCTCCAAATCAAATAATTGTAAAATCAATCATAATCCTAAGGAATTCTTCCTCTACCCAATTCCCTCATGTACTATACATATAAATAATCCCCTTTTCCCCCGTACCTGAATAGATAGGAACTTGGGCAGAACCTCCTCCTCTCTTTCCTTAGACAGTAACTGGAACTAGGGCAGAACCTCCACTTCTCTCCTTAAACAATAACCGGAACTAGGACAGAATCTCCTCCTCAAGATTCCTCTTTCTCTCCCTCCTCTTTCTCTCTCTCTCTCTCTCTCTCTCTAAAATTTGTCACCCTTCACAGTTATAATTTTTCACCCCCCCATGCCTCCTATTTATAGGCAATCTGGGTTACCCGGAACGGCCCGTACCAATTTCGGAACGGCCTGTTCTGGAACCTTCGAATCTGTGCAAAATTTTCAACTGGAACGGCCCGTTCTAAAATTGGAACGGCCCGTTTCCAAAAAGCAGAACGGCCCGTTCTAAAACCAGACGGCCCGTTCTCACTCTCAGCAGAACGGCCCGTTCTCCCTCCGGAACGGCCCGTTCTCCTTCCGGAACGGCCCGTTCTGGGCCCGTTCCCAACTTAAAATTTCAGTATCTTTTTATTGCTTGGAACGGCCCGTTCCAACTTTGGAACAGCCCGTTCCAAGTTACCCATTTACCCCTCAAACTTTAATAAAACTGCAAAAATTCCATTAATATTTACAAAAATACCCCTAAAACTTAATAAATTTACGAAAAGACTCAATAATAATATTAAAATAATAGGGTGTTACAATTCTCCCCTCCTTTTAAAAATTTCATCCTCGAAATTACCTGAAGTAAATAAAAATGGATATGACGCTCTCATCTTCTCCTCTAGTTCCCAAGTAGCACTTTCTGGTGTAGCTCCTCCCCAAATAACTTTCACCAAAGGAATTTCTTTACCCCTAAGTTGCTTTACCATTCGATCCTCGACTCTCACAGGGGTTGCTTCCACCGTTAGATTCTCTTTAACCTCAATATGATCCGATTCAATCACATGTGAAGGATCATGGACGTATTTTCGAAGTTGAGAAATATGAAAAACATCATGAAGATTTGACAGATTAGGAGGCAAAGCAATTTGGTAGGCAACATTACCGACTCTTTTTAGAATTTGAAAAGGACCAATAAATCGAGGAGTAAGTTTTCTAGATTTTAATGCCCTGCCAACCCCAGTCCATGGAGTGACTTTTAAGAACACATGGTCACCTTCTTGAAATTCCAAATCCTTTCTCCTCCTGTCAGCATAATTTTTCTGTCTATTCTGAGCTGTCCTCATCCTTTCTTGTATCAATCTAACCTTTTCAGTGGTTTGTTGCACAATCTCAGGTCCTAAGATGATATTATCACCAGGCTCGCACCAACACAAAGGAGTCCTACACCTCCTACCATACAAGGCTTCATAGGGTGCCATACCTATGCTAGAGTGGTAACTATTATTATAGGTAAACTCTATCAAAGGTAAAAGACTATCCCAACTTCCCCCTTGGTCCAACACACAGGCTCTAAGCAAATCCTCTAAAGATTGAATAGTCCTCTCAGTCTGACCATCAGTTTGAGGGTGGTAAGCTGAACTAAGTCTCAGTTGGGTTCCCAAAGCTTGGTGTAGGCTCTCCCAAAACCTAGAGGTGAATCTAGGGTCCCTGTCTGAAACTATGCTAGATGGTATCCCATGTAATCTCACAATCTCATCAATATACAATCTAGCCAATTTTTCTAGAGAATACTTAATGTTAATAGGTAAGAAATGTGCACTCTTAGTCAGCCTATCAACTATAACCCAAATGGAATCATGTCCTCTCCTAGTCCTAGGCAAAGCAACTACAAAATCCATGGAAATGCTATCCCATTTCCACTCGGGTATACTCAAAGGCTGAAGTAGTCCTGAAGGTTTTTGATGCTCTATTTTAGCCTTCTGACACACTAAACAGGCACTCACAAATTCAGCTATATCTTTCTTCATCCTAGGCCACCAGAATATCTTCCTAAGGTCATGATACATCTTAGTTGCTCCTGGGTGAAAACTAAGCTTGCTCCTATGACCTTCCTCTAGGATCAATCGTCTAAGCGTAGGATCACTAGGCACACATACTCGGTCTTTAAATCTTACCACTCCATCTACACCCAAGGTAAATTCTCCTTCAATCCCTTGCCCTATAGCATCACGTCTAGCTACTAGAAATGAATCCACTATTTGTGCTTCTCCAATTTCCTTCAACAGCTCACTAGTCACCCGAGTCATACCTAGTCTCACACTACTATGAGTCACCTCACAAGTCAGACTTAAGTCTCTAAATTGTGCCAAAAGGTCCATCTCCCTAATCATAAGAGAAGACAACTGCAAAGATTTCCTACTCAAAGCATCAGCTACCACATTAGCTTTTCCTGGATGATAACTAAGATCAAAATCATAGTCCTTAAGGAACTCCAACCATCTCCTTTGCCTCATATTTAATTCCTTTTGATCAAACAAATACCTAAGACTCTTATGATCACTAAAGACTTCAAATTTTGAACCATACAAATAATGTCTCCAAATCTTAAGTGTGAACACCACTGCTGCTAATTCAAGATCATGGGTGGGGTAATTCCTCTCATGTATTTTTAATTGCCTAGATGCATAAGATACGACCTTTCCTTCTTGCATTAACACTCCACCCAAACCCATCTTAGAAGCGTCACAATAAATCACAAAAGTCTTGCTAAGATCAGGCAATACTAAAACAGGTGCACTAGTCAATTTTTCCTTAAGGGCTCGGAAACTATCCTCACATTTACTATCCCATACAAACATAACTCCTTTCCTAGTCAAACTTGTCAAGGGTAATGCTAACTTAGAGAATCCTTCTATGAATCTTCTATAGTATCCAGCCAATCCAAGGAAACTCCTGATCTCACTAACTGACTTAGGTGTCTCCCAATTAAGCACAGCCTCAACCTTAGATGGATCCACTGCTATTCCCCCACTTGAAATTACATGTCCTAAGAAACTCACCTCCTCAAGCCAAAAGTCACACTTAGACAATTTAGCATAAAGTTGTTTCTCCCTGAGGGTTTGTAGTACTACCCTTAAGTGTTCTTCATGCTCCTCTTTAGTCTTAGAATAAACTAGTATGTCATCTATGAAGACAACTACAAATTTATCCAAGTACGGATGAAGAATCCGGTTCATGTAATCCATAAAAATTGCAGGAGCATTCGTCACACCAAAAGGCATTACTAGGTACTCATAGTGTCCATAACGGGTCCTAAATGCTGTCTTAGGTACATCTTCACTCTTAACTCTAATCTGATGGTACCCTGATCTAAGATCGATTTTACTAAACACACAAGCACCTACCAACTGATCCATAAGATCATCTATCCTAGGCAACGGATATTTGTTCTTAATGGTCACTTTGTTCAACTGGCGATAATCTACACACAACCGCATACTACCATCCTTTTTTTTGACTAGAAGTACGGGTGCTCCCCAAGGTGATACACTAGGCCTCACAAACCCCTTTTTCAACAAGTCTTCTATTTGTTTCTTTAGTTCCACTAACTCTATGGGTGACATCCTGTAAGGTGCAATAGAGATAGGTCCTGTTCCTGGAACTAAATCTATGGAAAATTCTACTTCTCTTCTGGGTGGTAAGCTAGACACATCAGAAAAGACATCCGAAAAGTCACACACAACAGGCAGTTCATTTACCAAAACATTTTTCTCGGAATTCAGAGAAGCTAACAACATGTATACTTGGGCATCTTCTTGCAAAGATACCTTAACTTGGTTGGCAGTCAAATAATCCTTACTCACTTTTTCAACAGACTCCCCAAAAATAATAGATTTACTAGCACAATTCAAAAGGACATGATTGGAAGATAACCAGTCCATACCCAAAATAACATCTAGTTGACTTAGAGGTAAACAAATTAAGTCAACCATGAAATCTCTACCTTCAATAGTCAGAGGACACTTTGAACAGATATCAGAAGTGATTACCGATTCACTAGTGGGTGTTTCGACAATTAACTCAAAAGACAAGGAAGAGACAGGTAATTTTAGTTTAGACACACACGCATGTGATATGAAAGAGTGAGTCGCACCAGAATCATATAAAACGGTTAAAGGAGTTCCATTAATGAAACACATACCCTGAATTAAGTCTTCGGATTGAGTAGCTTCAGCACCACTCAAAGCAAATACTCTTCCTGTGGTTCGAGGTTTGCTAGCGCTTCCTCCAGCCTCTGTTATTTCTTTCCTACTCTGAGGGCATTCACTAGCTTTATGTCCCTCTGCTTTACATTTGAAGCATATCATTATCCTTTGCATCCGACAATCAACTGCCCTATGACCTGGCTTTCCACATTTAAAACAGTTGTTGTGTGGAACAAAACCCACACTTCCCCTTCCAGAAGTTTGGCTAACCATTGGAACTTGGCTTCTTTGTTGCGTAGAACCTTGATGATTCACCTTAGAACTTGAGTCCCCTACAAACTTGGTATAAGGTTTATTCTTATTAGCTGAACCAAACTTAGTATTTCTCATCGGTCCTCCACTCTTATAATGAGTTACCCTAGCTCGGTTGTCCTCATCAAATACTCTGCACTTGTTTACCAATTCATGGTAGTGAGTAATCCCTTGATAATTGAACACTTGTTTGATCTCAGGGCGAAGACCGCTCACAAACTTCACGCATTTGTCCTCCTCATTGTCTACACCATCATACATAGGGCAAAATCTAACTAAGTCTTCAAATTTAGTCACGTATTCAGCCACAGAATTCTCTCCTTGTTTCAATTCAAGGAATTCCACCTGTTTCTTATGTCTCACATCTCGGGGAAAATATTTCTCCAAGAACAGCCGCTTGAACTTATCCCAGTTTACTTGAGTTCCCGCAGCCATCATTCTTTGCAAAGCACCTTGCCACCAGATGCCAGCCTCTCCAGAAAGCATAAAAACGGCCAAAGTTACCTTCTGTATCAAAGGACATCCCATAGCTTGGAATATCTTTTCAATTTCAAAAATCCAATCAGCAGCTCCATCAGGATTATAGCCTCCACGAAAGCTTGGCGGATTATTTCGCTGAAATCTCTCTAGCCAATCTATCTCTGGTCGTTGGTTCAGATTACCAATAGCCTGAGCCATCGCTTGCAGAGCATCAGCGATTGCACGATCGTTTCTACATCCTGCCATTGTTTTTCTGTCCTCCCAGAAAAGTTAACAATCATACTCTAAAACAACAAATTTAATCAATCGTTTATATCAATAAATTCAACAATCAATTTACTACACCATTCATCTACCAAACAAGCATAGCAGACTCATAACTTACGGCCGATTGAATCGACATGCTCTGATACCACTAAATGTGACACCCTTACTACCCCAACACATATATTGTAATAAATCTTTCTTTTACAGTAAAAAGGGTTCACATGAGAAACTTCGAACAACCACGTTAGCAGAAATATAACATATAACACACAAGAGTTTTTACAAATTGTTTTTAAAATAATATTACAGTACCAAATTCACACGAATATTTCGCTCCTAAAAATCCTTTGCCCCGATGCCACAATATCAGAGCATTTCCCAAAATAAAACTGTTGGCATCCTATATGCCACTTGCAGCCGGATCTTCTCCACCTAAAATATCCACAATTTATACGGTGAGAAAAGAAGATATCTATATGCAAAGTACATCCAAACACACCATGTTAAAATCTCATCATATTTTCTTTATTTAATAAAATATTTACAAGCATGTATCATAATTTATCAATCCATCACAATCCATTTAAATTTTATAATTAACACTATCATTTTTACCTTTCCTCATTCACATCAATATAACAATTATCTCAACATCTATAATTCATGCCAATTTCACAATTAACACTATGCCAAGACCTCGCCATATCTGACACAAGTGATACAGGTTAATTGCCTCACTCAACCCACACCAGACCAGGGTCATGCCCTCCCTGTAGCATCACTTACCCAGGGGCCATGCCATCCCTAGTCTTTTGGTGTGAGGAAACACAATCACATTACAATCAATACAATCTCTTGCAATTAACCCCATGTCAGGGCTGCCATAAACGACATAAGTGGTGTGTGTTAATTGTCTTACTCATCCCACACCATGCTAGGGTCACGCCCTCCCTGTAGCACCACATACCCAGGGGCCGTGCCATCCCTAGTCATCGATGCGAGACATCACAATCACAATCAAAATCACATTCATACATCAATATCATTAATTCTTAACAAGTAATATAGCAATAACTTTCATTAATATAATAATCAATAGAATAATTAATATAAACAGTAAAACCCCTCATTATTCCAAAATCTAGCTCACCGCATTTTCCTTACAATTCATTCTTCTTCACAGATCATCATTCCTACACTTAGGCATATTTATAAACCTCAACACAGATAATTTTAATAGAACCAATAATTCTCCAAATCAAATAATTGTAAAATCAATCATAATCCTAAGGAATTCTTCCTCTACCCAATTCCCTCATGTACTATACATATAAATAATCCCCTTTTCCCCCGTACCTGAATAGATAGGAACTTGGGCAGAACCTCCTCCTCTCTTTCCTTAGACAGTAACTGGAACTAGGGCAGAACCTCCACTTCTCTCCTTAAACAATAACCGGAACTAGGACAGAATCTCCTCCTCAAGATTCCTCTTTCTCTCCCTCCTCTTTCTCTCTCTCTCTCTCTCTCTCTCTCTAAAATTTGTCACCCTTCACAGTTATAATTTTTCACCCCCCCATGCCTCCTATTTATAGGCAATCTGGGTTACCCGGAACGGCCCGTACCAATTTCGGAACGGCCCGTTCTGGAACCTTCGAATCTGTGCAAAATTTTCAACTGGAACGGCCCGTTCTAAAATTGGAACGGCCCGTTTCCAAAAAGCAGAACGGCCCGTTCTAAAACCAGAACGGCCCGTTCTCACTCTCAGCAGAACGGCCCGTTCTCCCTCCGGAACGGCCCGTTCTCCTTCCGGAACGGCCCGTTCTGGGCCCGTTCCCAACTTAAAATTTCAGTATCTTTTTATTGCTTGGAACGGCCCGTTCCAACTTTGGAACAGCCCGTTCCAAGTTACCCATTTACCCCTCAAACTTTAATAAAACTGCAAAAATGCCATTAATATTTACAAAAATACCCCTAAAACTTAATAAATTTACGAAAAGACTCAATAATAATATTAAAATAATAGGGTGTTACAATAAATATCGTAAAATAATTAAACAACACAGACTAGGAACACCTCATTAATTATTAAGAGTAAAAATTATCATAGATTAAGTAAATAAATGAGGTTAGGGACACTTCACTAAGTAAATATACATAAAATATAATGTAAAATATACAACATAATAACCTATAAAATTTTAAAAAGATAAAAGTCTCCTCCCCTTACCTTAGTGAAAAAAAAAACTGAGTAAAAATTTATCTTCTTTTCGTTTTTCTCCTTTCTTCTTCCTTTCTCTCACGTTTTCACTCTTTTTTTTTTCTCCCCCCACATCTGATGCTCTCATTTCTATTTATAGGAAAAATGAGTAATCGTTACGTAGTTGGTTTTGAACCAATTTTTTTTTCTTTTCATTTGGTTCCAACATGGGATTAGTAAGAGATGAGTTCTAGTTCGCTAAATTTATTAACGCAGCAGAGTGAAAAACAAATTGACAGTATAGATTACGTAAAGGATAATGATCAGGATAAGATAGAAATAACATAGTATATCATAACGATTTTGCTTACCAATTTTTTTTTCATAGCTGTAGTATACTATTTTTTTTCTTTCTCTTTTCTATTCCTTAAAAAATTTAGCATAGTTACGATTACATAGTGTTCTTACCGAAAATCTGCTGTAGAGCTGATCTGCCAGGTAAGATCGGTGAGCCTCCTTCACTGGTACGCTGGTACTCCAAGATGGGGGTGGTACCTGCAAAAGAGACTCCGATGCTAAAGTTAGTTTTTGTGAGAGTATGAATCTAGTATATGTAATACACATACCTTAGTGTGAGTTAGGGTTGCTTTGGGCCTTGGGCCTGAGATGAGACATGATAAGATTAGATAAGGGATCTCATCCGGGGCGGGATCCCTTGAGATCGGTTATGATTTGCTATAATGCCGAGCTGACGTCGTGTAGCGCGTGCCCGAGGTCATCTCGTGCTGCGATGCCGAGCTTTCGAGCTCGGAGCTCGGTTGCGCCGTACGAACAGTACACTAGCCCCCCGAGCTCCGAAGACCGTAGGTCGAGGAGTTAAGACCAAGCTCGTTGGGGAAAGTGACCTTTCATATGTGCTGGCCTGTCAAGGTGTCGTGTATCATAACTATCATTTATGAAAACGTGCAAGTGGCACGTTAATGAGGGTGACGGTTATGTACTAAGGGTTTGCATTTGTCATGATGATTTTCCATTAATGTACCGTCAGACGTGTCCCTAGGCTAACAGGTGGCGCAACCATTTTGAATTTGGGGAAAACCTTTTCTCTCCCTCGCGCCTCTTCCTCTTTTCACTTTATCCTTTTTTCGCTTTTGGCTTCTTGAGTACGATAGCTCTTCTTGCCTTCTTGCTTCCGTTCGCTTTTCGTCTCCATTTTCACAGTTCCTTTTCGAGTCTTCTTGCTCCTCTTGATGGCTGGTGGTCGTGGTGCCGGTTCTTCTGCGCCTGCCAGGGGTAAGGCGCGCGGTAAGGCGGTGGCTACCGGGAGGGGCACCGCCGAGAGGAAAGACCCGCCCCCGCCCAAGGACCTGGAGCCGGGTATTTTTGGTTACGACTGGGTTAAGCACGAAATGGAGGGGGGGTCTGAAGTGTGTTCAGGTCGCGTCTGAAGGTCAGTGCGGTTTGGGAGACGCACCGGATTTGCGACCCCTCTATTTCCCGGATGATTCGGCTCGAGCCCTGTCCGGCCGGCGAGGGTGTGTTCATGGGAAAGTCTACCGACCCCCCCATTTCTATGTCTATCAGTGTTTTTTTCAGGGACCTGGGCGTTTGTCTTCCTTTCACTCAGTTTGAGTGTGATTTCTTGAACTACATCAACGTGGCCCCTTGCCAACTGCACCCTAATAGCTGGGGTTTTTTAAGGGCGTTTCAAATCCTGTGCGCGGTCCTAGGGATAGAGTTGTCCCTTCGCGTTTTCCTTCACTTCTACCAGCTGAAGCTAGGTGTTCTGCCTTACGACATTCTTTCCTTGAGCGGGAGTAAAGAAGGGGGTTTATTCACTCTTTACTCCCAGTCTTATAAAAAATTCAAAACTGAGTTCTTCCGGGTTGCCCTCGTGGACGTTGACCCTTTAGAGGATGGAGGTTTCTACTTCGGTGGACTGCCGAAGTTCCCCTTCTACTGGGTCCCCAAATCGTCTAGGTTTCACGGGGTGGACCCTTTGGAGTTGACGGCTTCGGAGGCTGCCGTTGTCAAGAATTTCTCGGCACTTCCTCACCCATTGGATTGCAAGTCGATCTTGTCGCTTGCAAACTCGGCGCATAGGGAGAGTTGCCGGTGGTGGCTGAGGAGCGCCTTCGTAGCGAGGTCATTCTTGGTGGCCGGGAGGACGAGATTGCCACCTTGAGGGCGGAGCTTGTGGAGCTAGCGGCGGGGAAGGCGACCGTGGAAGGGAGGCTTGCGGAGGTCGAACACTCCGTTGTGATGGAGCACAAGAGGGGCTTCCAAAAGGTTGCTCGTCAGGCACGACTCCTTGCTCCCGGGTTCGACTTTTCCTCCATGCATGTGGAGAAGGTTGTCCGCTTTGGGAGGCTGGTTAAGGAGGACGATGTCGATGACAGTTCTAGTGAGAATGCCTCAGCCTAGGCCGCCTTTGTAATAGTTTAGTTTATTTTTCCCTTTTTTATTTCCTTGTTTAGTATATTCCTTTGAACTCAAGCGTTAAGCTCCGCAAGTGTTTTGTATGTATCTTCAGACTCTCGGCGTAACACTGCCGAGCTGTCTTCTGATTTGCCTTGACGGAGATGATCTTACCGTCATTCCCTGGGAACTTCATGGTGAGGTGTGGAGTGGACACCACCGCTCCGAGCTGATTCAAGGTTGGCCTCCCGATGATGATGTTATAGGAGGTGTTGGCCTCCACGAGAAGGTATCGAACCATGATTCTCCTTGTATCCGGGGGTCCCCCGAAGGTTGTCAGTAGGTCTATGTACCCGCGAGTGTGAAATCGCTCTCCTGCAAAGCCGACTAGGGGCTCCGTGTGCGGCTGGATGAGAGAATGGGGGACGTCTAGCCTAAGGAACGTTGGCCAGTACAGGACGTCGGCCGAACTTCCTTGGTCAATGAGTGTCTTCTGTACCTCCCTGTCGGCGACCTCCACCACGATAACCATGGGATCATCTTGGTTAGGGCTGACACCCGCGTAGTCCTCGTCAGAGAAGGAGATCGGCGGTGAGCTTTGGTGCGAGGCCGAGGTGGTAGAGTGGATGCAGTTGACATTCTGCAGGTGCCTTTTTCGGGCCGAGCTGCTGGCGCCTCCCTCAGCGAAACCACCTGCAATTGTGTTAATCACTCCCCGTAAGGGAGCTGTCCCTGTCTCCTGGCTTACCTCGACCTGCATTGCGCCGCCGGTATTTTGTTGGGAGCCAGAGGGTTGGTCCGTGCGAGTTCCCGAGCCTCGCCCTCTGCCACGCCCCCGACCACCATAGCCTCCTCCGTGACCCTGCTGTCGCTGGATGTACTGGCCGAGGTGGCTTGCCTGGATGAGCTCTTCGATGCGGTCCCAGAGCGTGTGACACTCCTCCGTTGTGTGAACGTGGTTCTTGTGGTACCGACAATGCTTGGACTTGTTGGTGCTGTTGGGAGTGTGACCTGGTGGTGGAAGGGCGAGTAAGTTGTTGTTGCTGGCTTCTTCCAGGATGTGGACTCTGGGTGCGTTCAGGGGAGTGTAGAAGTCGTATCTCCCCCCTCTGTTTGCCCTAGTCGACCTCTTGAACTGGCTGTCATTGTTGACTTTGACCTTGTCGTTGTGCCCCTGCTCTGGCTTTGCTGGTCCTTTTCCGCGAACCTGGTCATGGAAGGCGGAGTGTTCCTCCATCTGGATGTAACCTACAGCGCGGGCGCGGAGCTCGTTCATGTCGCGGGGGGGACTCACGACACAGGCTGTCGACAAATGGCCCGGGTTTGAGTGCCATGAGCATGGCATGTAGGGCGACCTCGGGATTCAGGTTTCTGATCTTGATCGAGGTGGCAATGAACCGTTCCATGAATGCCCGGAGTGGTTCGTCGTCATTTTGCCTGAGACTGGCCAAGGCAGCTGAAGTGACATGATGAGGTCGGCTCGTCGCATATTGCGCGGTGAACTTCCTAACTAGGGTGCCGAAGCTGTCGATGGACTCGGGAGGCAGTTGAGTGTACCAGTTGAGTGCGGCCCCTTGAGTGAGGTCGGAAACACCCTACACAAAATAACATCATTGTTGGTGTAGAGATTTACTTGTGTTGTGTACAGGTCGATGTGCTCATCCGGGTCCGTCATGCCATCGTAGCGGTCGAGGTGGAGAGGCTTCCACCCGTGAGGGAGTGGTGTCTCCATAATGCCATCCACAAAAGGGTGGCGGCGGAAGGTTGGCTGATCCCCCGTGGCATGAGTAGGGGCCTTGCTGATTTCATGGGCTGACTTGTACGTCGATGCATGAGACCGATGCGTTGTAGGTCGTTGAGTTGGTGCCTTGGTTGCCGTCTGAGGTTGAGAGACTGAGTGCTCCTCTTCCTCATTGTGGTTACCCGTATGAGGAGGATGATCGGAGTGGTGTCGAGGGAGTTGAGCGCGGATTCGCTCGTTCGGCTTCGTTAGTGGCACGCATTGCCGCTAGGTCAGTGTCGTGCTTGGCACGCATGTTTTGTAGGTCGGCGGCGTGTTGCTGCCGCATCTGTTCGACTTGATCGATCAGTCTCCTCAACGCTGCTTCGTTATCCATGGTAGTTGAGTGGTTTGCGTCGTCTGTCGTGCGTCTACTATGGCTTCTGGTGAAAACCATAGGCATGGCCGATAAGAGCTGTCTTGATCGGCCCAACGGTGGGCGCCAAATGTTTTTATCGGAAATCTGATATAGAGCTGATCCGCCAGGTAAGATCGGTGAGCCTCTTTCACTGGTACCCTGGTGCTCCAAGATGGGGGTGGTACATGCAAAAGAGACTCCGATGCTAAAGTTAGTTTTTGTGGGAGTATGAATCTAGTATATGTAATGCACATACCTTAGTGTGAGTTAGGGTTGCTTTGGGCCTTGGGCCTAAGATGAGACATGATAAGATTAGATAAGGGATCTCTTCCGGGGCAGGATCCCTTGAGATCGGTTATGATCTGCTATAATGCCGAGCTGACGTCGCGTAGCGCGTGCCCAAGGTCATCTCGTGCTGCGATGCCGAGCTTTCGGGCTCAGAACTCGGTTGCACCGTACGGACAGTACACATAGTATTTAGATATATTTAATCTACTAAATATAATAAATTGAGAATATTAAAATTTCTTATAATGTAATTAAAATATTATTATAAAAGGATTTTAAAATTTTATAATATAATTAAATATTATACATGTATATATTTCCATTTTCGTTGGGAATATGGTAATAAAAATTTTAAAATATTATAATTCACTACTAGAATTTCTCTTATTACATGCGACTTTTCTTGTAAATTTTTATAAAAAATTCGCAGGAAACGTTGTTCCTACAAATTTTTTTGCAAAATTTTATTTGCAGGTAATACTTTCGTGGATAATATATTTTTACAAATTTTAAAATTTGCAGGAAATTTTTCTGCAAAATTTCTTGCGAAAAAATTTGCAGGAAAGTTTCCTGCAAAAAAAACGCAGGAAAGTTTCCTGCAAATTTTTTCGCAAGAAATTTTGCAGGAATATTTTTTACGAAAAAAATTAAAGAAACTATTATAAATTCTATCAATAGTTCTTCAACAATCATTGTTCACAATGAATTCATCCGAAGTATTTGTTTCCATGCCTCCAACATGTGATACATAATCTTTTAAATTCTAAGATTGTAGATTATATGCATAACACTCAACCATACAAATCAACTTGTAAGGTAAGTGTTGTCCCAACTTATATACTCTTTAATTGTTTTATTTTCAATCGATGTGGGACTTCAATTTTTTTTAAAATATTAAACTTATAAAATAATTTTTTTATTTTTCCCGCGGATTAAAATTTGCAGGAAAATTCGCATGAAAAGTTACCTGCAAATTTTTTTTACCATTTAGTAAACATTACTTGCAAATTTATTTTTGCAAGAAAATGTGCAAGAAAAAAAATAAAATTCTTACAATATTTTCTACAAATTTTTACCATGAAAAAAATTTCTATGATCATTAAAATTATAGCAAAATTTGTAAGAAATATCTGTAAAATGTTTTTTGCAAATAAATTCACAAAAAATTTATGCGAATATTTTTTTCCAGGAAAATTCGTAAAAATTTTTACGAATATCTTTTTGCAAGAAAATTTGCAAAAAATTTCTGCGAATTTTTTTGTAGGAAAATTCGCAAGAAAATAATACTTTTCTAGTAGTGATTATGTAAAAGCATTATACTTAATCTCTATTTATTTTTAAAATATGATAACAAAAAAATTTAGATTATTATTTTTAAGAGAAAAAAACTAAGAATGCTAGAATTATATAACATCATAATTGAACATTGTATTAAAAATTTGCAATGTTACACACATGATAATACTCATCATTCATGTTTATATATTCATATATAGACATTAATTCACATATCCATATTCACATTACAATATAGGAATTTTTTTATGCATATGATGCATGTCAATCAAACTCAATGCATTACATTTACATCACTCTATGACTCCAAATTGAGTTATCCCCACAGTTGGTTCCCAATCTTTTACATAAGGGACCTTCCCTAGTGGTGTATTCCATATCGTATCCTTTGATTCTATGACTTCACATTTCACATATTCCTCATATGACAATACTTATCATTCATGTTCATATATTCATATATAGACATTAACTCACATCCACATTCACACTACAATATAGGAATTTTTTATGCATATGATGCATATCAATCAGACTCAATGTATTACATTCACATGACTCCATGACTTCACATTTCACATATTTCTCGTATGACAATACTCATCATTCATGTTTATATATATATATATATTCATATATAGACATTAAGTCAAATCCACATTCACACTACAATATAGGAATTTTTTAATGCATATGATGCATGCCAATTAGACTCAATGCATTACATTTACATGACTCCATGACTTCACATTTCAAATGTTCCTCATATGACAATACCCGTTATTCATGTTGATATATGTTTATATACTCATATACAAATATTAATTCACATCCACATTCACACTATACAATATAGGAATTACATCATTGAATTTAACAGAGGCTCATCAAGGGATTCACAAGCAGGATGACACCCAATAGCACAACCCCCATGCTCAGCACGAGTCCTTCAAAAGACTACACTAGTCTCTGTTTGAGCCGTGCCTAGCATGATTGATCTGACGCTCGATAAAAACACCATTGAGAATTTCTAGAGTCTTCACACCTGACAGAAGCATTACATGAAACCTTGTGTCTGATGAGGGTCATCCCACACTCGACGTGAAAGATTGAGAGACCCCAAGAGCAAACTTTGCTCTCAGCCTCTATAACGCCTGACGCGCCCTAAGTGGTGCCTGATGACATACAAAAAACCACATATAACAGAAATACATAACTACAATGTTAAGTCAGACAAAACAATCCCCAACAATATTTTGATTGAGACAAATATAATACATATTGTTATTTCTAACATGTGTGTTAGTGTTTCAGAAAAACATAAGTATAAGCAAGTTGAAGAATAAAGCATGTGCCACTTCTTACACTAGAACCAAGATAAAGGAAGGAAAGCTTCAAGCATCAAACGGAAAGGTCAAATGAAGCCAAGTCTAGCACAAGAAGGAAAATGATCAAGCTTCAGACGAAGCGCATTCAAGAACGAGAAGAAGTCCATAAAAACCAGAGATGAAACTTCTTTAAGTACCAGACGAAGATTAGTCAAGGCAAAGCACAATACGAGGATCAGATGAAGCAGAGTCAAATGCAAGATGAAATATGACATGAGCACTAGATGATGTTGGATCAAATACCAGACGTAGGTGTGTCAAGCACAACATAAAGCACAACATAAGTATTCAGACGAAAGTCAACTACATATCAGACGAAGGATAACACATATTGAAAAGCATTCTAGACAAAAATGAGGTCTGTCCATCTACAATATTGACCAAACCAAAGAAAGTCAAAGCATTGATGACAAATGCGTAGACGAAGATCAAGCCTTGAGATGCGCATTGACTACCAGACGCAGAAGAAGACTGTCATGCAAGCATTTGAAGAATCAAGTCTAAAGAGACAATTCAAGCATCGTCTACAATCATACAAAGAGCTCTCAATATGATCACCTGCTGTAAGGAAAAGAAGAAGAAGAAGAAATGCAAGCCCAAAAGTCAAAGCATGTGTGTGTCAGAAAAAGTACATTACTTTTTCAGATAAAGACAATGCCTGTACAACTACGATGACTGGAAAAGGACAAGAAATTCCTAGGTCATAGTTAAAGTCAGACACTAAAGCTAACAAAAACTTAGAAGACTTCATGCAATGTCTATAAATAGGAAGTAACATTTAATGCAAAATCAAGTGCATTAAATGAGAAATCAAATTAGTCGTGAATGACTACATTCTACTTCAATGGACACTTGCGACAGGCAAATCTTACAGAGGCTATAAATATGTCATGACTCCAAACCTGGAATGGTTGGCAAAGAGTGATGCCAAGCCCAAGAAGCAACGAAACCAGAGATAGAGCATACATAGTTAAATGTACAATATTGTATTTATCTCTATAGACTAAGGAGTTCTAAGTCTAACTTAGGAACATAAACCTTAGTGAGTGTAGTAAATCTTTGTATCCTCTCTGTGAGAGTAAACCACACCTCTCAAAACAAATTAACTATCATTTGTAAAGCCTGAAGAGGCTAGAGAAATAATACTTGTATAAGCCTGGAGAGGCTTGTCAAAGAATCCTCATTGAGAGCCTGAAGAGGCTGAACAAAAACTACTAGCGCTAATGAGTAAAGTTAGCGGGCTATGAGTGGTTGATAATACTCGGGAACTAAGAGTGGTTGAGAATACTCACTGAGAGCCTGAAAAGGTTGAATAAAGAATACTAGCGCCAATGAGTGAAGTTGGCGAACTAGGAGTGGTTGATAATACTCGGGAACTAGGAGTAATTGAGAATACTCACTGAGAGCCTGAAGAGGCTGAAGAAAGAATACTAGCGCTGACGAGTGAAGTTGGCAGGCCAGAAGTAGACAATACTTGGCAAACCAGAAGTGGTGATAATACTTGTACTTAATTGAAAATATAGTGGAACCCTTCAATTGAAGGAGACTGGATGTAGCTCAGTCTGAGCGAACCAGTATAAAACTCTTTGCACTGTTTTACTCTTCTCAGATGCAAATTTATTTATTTGGTATTTTATACTGAAAATCTTACTCACTGCTTATTTCACACTACAACTACTTTCAGACGGAAAACATCTCTTGTTTAACTTATTATTGCAATAAACACTCTCGTGCAGACGATAAAGCTTTCAGACGTAAAACTCTTTTAAATGTTATATTAAAAGTAAACGTGAGATGCATCTTGAGTTTGAAAACGTCAGTATGAATCATGAAAAAGCCTTTTATGCGAAAAGATTTCATTAAACCTTCACACACATATTCAACCCCCATTCTATGTGTTTGTCCTCTAAATTTACATATACAACCAATATCTTTACACAATCACAACAAGTTCCTTTAGAATTTCCTATGGGAACTCATAGGGATGTCTGATCATAGAATTATCATCCAAAACATAAAATTATTCATACATTCAAATAATTCATGTAATATTTAGGCTAAATTTCACTTAATTTTTTTTATCTTATAAAAGTAGTAAAATGAGTTGAAAGTTAGATGAAAATGAGAATTAAAAATATAATTTAGTCTAAATAATATTAAATATTAATTATCATATTATCTATATAATGTTAAGTCATGATAAATGTTACAAGTTTAATGACAAACAAATAGACATGTATGGAGAAGGTTGTGAATAGAGGGATTAAAATTACAAAATTAGAAATAGATGGACCAAAATTGTGAATTTAATAATTTAAGACCAAAAGCATAGTTTAATCTAAATATTTTTAATTACATAAAGTATTTTATAATTAAAATTTGTTATAAATAATTATTTCTAAATTTATGAATTATATTTTAAATTTATGATGAATAATTATATTGTGATATAAGGTTACTAGTATTTTAATTTGTGTAATGCACAAGATATTTATATAATTAATTTTATTATAAATAAATATTTTTATCATATACATCATATAATAATTAAAATTTATAATAAATAAATATTTTTAATTATATACAATTAGGAAAAACTCTTCTTACATAAGCATATAACATACATAAGATTGAGAGTTAATCCCACTATTCGACATACAAATTCTCATCTAGAGTGAGGTTTCTCACTCCCCCTTACCTAGAAAAGCACTAGACTACAGATATACAGTTCTTAGGTGATTTCCTTCTTGTTGTTGTTATCTAAGCTTTGAAGTTTGAACACATGCATGAAAAATAAGACTGTAAAACCATTTTTTAAACCTTAACCTCCTTTTAACCTCATAGTTAAAAACATTAACTATAGTTACAAATTTCATTCCCTTAATTAATTTAAATAAAACTTTTAATAAAACACTTTATACTATATTCTAAAATATATTAAATAATTAAATAAATATTTCACAGTCCCTATTAATAAAATAAAAATATAAAAATTATTATAAAATACTTATGTTATATTTCATGAAAAAAGGATGTTACATTCTAGAAAGATAGTCAAAGTCTTTTATAGAAAGTATAGTCTATGTCATCACATTCATATAGATAGATACTTCAAGCATTTTTCTATAGTATCATTCATATCAAGGACTATGTATTTATTAAGAACTCATGATTCAATCTTACATTAAGGAATCAAAATCACCTCTCTCATTCATAAGTCTCATATTATCTCCCACTAGTCAAGTTTTGACATATGGATTAAAAATAAAAAAAAGTATTTTTATTTTCATATATTTAACTGATTATTACACTGTTACTATGTTATCTTTTCTTTACGCAATTTAAAAATTAATCCATCGTCTCTCCTTCATTAGTTGTCTCTTCCTTACAATCACCTTAATTTGCAAGGTGTTTCTTCAATGTATCTGACTTAGTCAAGATCATATAATAAATTGTTAATAAGATTCTAGTTAAATAATTTAAAA
Organism: Cajanus cajan; assembly: GCF_000230855.2. Taxonomy (NCBI): domain Eukaryota; kingdom Viridiplantae; phylum Streptophyta; class Magnoliopsida; order Fabales; family Fabaceae; genus Cajanus; species Cajanus cajan. Next base: position 61,138,248 of record NC_138518.1, read on the forward strand.
TAATTAATTTTTCAACTATATTTTTTATCAAATAATTTATTTCAAAGCTAATCAATTTTTCTCTATATTAATTATTAGTAAAATTTAAATTATATATCTCTTAGAATATTTATTTAAATTTTAAAAACATTATTTTTTTTATGCTTAATAATTTTTTTTTGTTATTATATAATATCAATAAACATAGTTAAAATAAATTATTTAAATTATATAAGTACTATTTGATGATTGCATACATAGTTAAAATACTAGTTATCTTCATATATTAGCATATCAATAATATTTGAGCTATTCGCCTTCTAATATTTATATATCAAATTAAATCTTCGATTTATTACCTCTATCAATTCATTGTTATAAAGATAAATTTAGCATATTAATTATATTTAAGTTATTTATCTCCTAATATTTATATATAAAATTAAATCTTTGATTTGTTATCTCTATCAATTATTTTTTTATAAATATAAATTAAACACTTAAATTTGTTAATTTTATTAATAATTTTTTAACTTTTAGCAGTTACCATTAAATTGTCACTATATAGTCTTGTATATTTGTGACAATGTGATTTTGACACTATTGCGTATGAGTACTAGTAATAATATTTTTTTTATCACAATAAATAATTTTTTTGTGACATGTAAAAAATAGCCACTAATAAAATAGTGACTTACGTATTAGTGACGTTTGGTGACAAATTAAAATGTTGTCATAAGACATATCTAGTGACGATTTTTAAAGATTATAGTGATAAATGTTATCATCATAAAAATCATTTTTTTCTGATAGAGATATATCAAGTCTACAAATTCTTAAAAAATTTGAAAACCATATTATATTTCGTTATATAGATTTAAATCAACGTATAAAATACTTTATAATTATCTATCAATTTGAATTAACGAAACGAAGTATCAAATAATTTTCAAAATTTTTAAAAATTTATAGACTTTATATATATATATATATTAAGAACTTTTGATTTAATAGTTGAGTCGATGGAATTCAAAATATATCATGAGTTATTGAGCGGAGTAATTTTTACCAAAAATTACTTTGTGAGCTATTTGATTCCACCCCCCCCCTCTCTCTCTCTCTATATATATATATATATAATTTATTAGTCTTTTTTATGTAACAAATTTATTAGAATATATATATATATATATATATATATATATATATAAATATTTAAAATTTTATTGATATTTTTTAATATACGATTGTCAATTTTAATCATTTTTATTGTTACCAAACAAAATATTAAACATTTTCGATTGATGCAATTTTTGATAGAATATTAAACATTTTCGACAGATTAAATTTTTGACGGATTATTAACCATTTTCGATGGATATTCCATCAAAAATCTCTTGTTGGAAATCATGAAATTTTTTACAAACCATTATCTAGTGCTAGGCCTGAGCACGTGCCGGGTTCGGACGGATTCGGGTAAAAAATATTTAGCCTAATTCAAACCGATCCATAAAAAAAAAGCTCATTTTTGACCGTAACAGTGTTTCGGATTTATCGGGTTTGGGTTTTCGGGTCTCAAATTAACTGGATTGGATTAGTCGGATTGGGCCATAACCCGAGCTCACAACACGAAACAAACAACCCCCATTTGAGCTCAACACCCACGGCAAACGAATCAATCATTACCCACAACGAAAAATTCTATCTTGGACGAAAAACACAAAACTTCACTTCATCCAACAACACTCCACAATCTCTAAGTTGCCCACCGATAATGTCTGATCAAACATTAAAGGGAAAAAAATGCCATTGTCAAAACTGTTGCGTTAACGTAAGATGGGCATTACATTACCCATTTGCGAATATTAAGGAATTTGTTAAAAGGAAAAAAAAAGTTTGGAAATTGTGGAAAACGATTGAGACCCATTTGTGAGAAGAGAAATGTGGAGTACCTGGAAATGCGTTGGATTGTGGAGATGATGGCACAGTGTGGAAAACGGGGGTTGCAGTGAAGAGGGATGATCTTGACGGGACAGGCGGCGGTAGGGTTTCTAGTTTCTACTGGCGTGAGGAAAAGGTTTCGCGACGCTTAGGGTTTCTACTTTCTAACTTCTACTCTCACGGTCGCGGTGCTAGCTAATAAGTAATAACATACCTTTTAAATTTTAATTATTATGTGTCGGTCGGGTATGGATACCGACGAGTTCAAATATTTTAACATGAACCCGACCAACAAATTAAACCCATATCAAACCGAGTCAAACAACCCGTAAATTTGAAAAATCTGAAAAAAACCGTCCGAACTAAAAAATGGACCACAGAAACCTTTGGTTTCAGGCAGTTTGAAACTTTCTACTCACGCCTATCTAGTGCAATTCAATAACCGGTTTACTCTTCAAAGTTTACACAATGATGTGCTCAATGCACTTGAAGTCAAATATGATAGAATATCACAAGGAATGATCAGACCAACAAAAAATATGAAAAATAATAGAAAAATAGATAATAATGTCTCTCTTAAGACTCACTCTCTTTATATAGTATCAAAGGAGTTAATCTATTTGCAAATAATAAAAAAATACTTTTAATACTAATGGTAACAAAAACAGTTAATATGCTAATAATAAATTAAAATAATTAGCACTTATACATCATTATTTCCATAATCCCCACTAATGACAATTAAGTGAAAGAAAGATAAAATAAATACTTGAATTGTCGTTTTCCTCTATTGTTTAACTTTATAACAATACTAATTTTTGAAGAATTAAAATATAAATATTCTGTCTGATTTTGAATATAATCAACAATAAAAAAGAAGTTTCATATTTATTGATCTTAAATATAAATAGATATTTCTACCAAAAAAATATATATAGATATCACTCTATTTAATATTGTCATCCTTAAAATACTCTTTTATTTAATTGTGATTGTATTTTTAAAGTCTCTCAAGATGATAGTCTATAAAAATAAGTAACTTTTTTTTTATTATTTATAAGATTGACAAAATTAGATGAGGTAAACAATTTTTCTTAATTAGCTTTAATCAATTTTTTGTTGTTGTTTATATTCTAAATAGAAAGGAGTAACTTTTTGGCGGTTTCTAGTGGCTGTAAAATATACCAAATTAAACATGCAATTCCTTCCGATTTTAGCCGCAGTTAATGTTATGTTACCAAATTAAACATGGTTAGAAAACATATTATATTAGTGCATTAACTGTTGTTGTTCGAGGGGTAAATTGGAACCAATTGATCTTGATTCCCAAATATTATGATTATAGTATTTAAAACAGAGTTGTTTATGATACTTCAACATCATTATTTAATATTAAACATTGACGTTTTGAGTTTGATGGTATTTTTTTTACATATAAATAACAATTAAAAATAATCAATTGAGAACTTATTAACTGAACAATTCATAACTAAACAACAATTGAACAACTAAAAATTACCTAAACAAAATTACTTAAACAATTGAAAATAATTAACTGAGCAACTTAACAACTCTAACCAATTAAACATTCGAGCAATTGTTAAACAACTTCTAAACAATTGAATACAACTTAAGTCTCACACACACTTAAGTTATATATATATATATATATATATATATATATATATATATATATATATATATATATATATATCTTTCATATACATTTGACAAGTATATCACAGTTGTTGTAGACGATAAATTGTACAGAAGTTGAAATTATCGAATTCACAAGACTTGAGGTATAATTATTTAAAAGTTATATATATATATATATATCTTTCATATACATTTGACAAGTATATCACAGTTGTTGTAGACGATAAATTGTACAGAAGTTGAAATTATCGAATTCACAAGACTTGAGGTATAATTATTTAATTAAATTTATGGTACTACACAAATGATTTGATAAGAATTTGAAATTGTTTGACAAGAAATCTTAATTTTAGTAGAAATAAACTAAAGCAGTAAATTGTAAAGACTTTGAATTTATAATAAAAAATAGTCAGAGATTGATTCACTAGCTTTTCCTATGTAAAAATCTCTTAATTTTTTATTCAATATTGTAATTATAGAGTTAATTTGACACACCGCAATTATATATTTAAACCTTAATTCCTTATGTGAGTAAATCTAGGTTGTTAAAGAAAAATTTCAAATCTTTAGTAATTTTTAATAAACAATTTTGCATTAAAGTCAAGGACAAAAAGTCGACTGATAAAGTTTATTCTAATTTCTTGATAATAAATGTTATTAGTATTTTATCTAGGTTGTAATTTTAAAAGTATTTTTCAACCTCGATTAAAATTTATAAAATCGTATAGATGTTCATCAAGTCATAACAAATATTAAGTATAAGAATAAAATGATTAACTGAATAAATATTTTATTGAATGAAAAACACAGAGAAGATTACATAGTTTTAGTAGTTACCTCAGTTTCCAATAGTATAGACTTAGTCACTCATGACTAAGGGTTACATAGTAAAAGAGAGACTTTTCAACAATTTGTGATTACAAGAGTAACCTCACAAGAACTCTCTATAATCTTTCTAGAACTATTCCAAGAAGAACATTGAGATTATTGGAATTGAATACAGAGACCTCCAAGAACCTTATTTTTAAAACAATTCTAATGGGCTTTTAGGTATGATACACTTGCTCAATATCCATGTAACTTGCTTTGAGTGAGCAAATGCTTCTAGGGATGCACTTTGACTTCACTCGCTCATAGAACTATTGTGATAGCTCTAAGCGAAGTTTGCTCACTCATAGCATACAAGAAGCTTGTTCTAATTGAGCTAGTCTAATCTTGTAGGGTTGCTCTCTGACTTGATTCACTTAAAGTGAGTTGTTGGTCGCTTTGAGTGAAATTTACTAACTTGGAATGAGTCTTCTATGTAATTTGAAGCGATGGCTTTCCTTGTTGATCGCTCAAAATGAAGACATAACCCTGGTTGAATTTGATGATAACAAATAAGCCTATTGAAAGATAAAAGTGCAACTTGTAGTTGGTTTTGAGTTTTGAGGATCTTGATAGATAAAAGTGCAAATTGTATCTTGTTTGCATGTTTTAAGTCTTGTTGCTTGTGTGCATGGTAAGTAACTTGACATTTTATCTCTATCTAGATGATGATTGATGATTTTTACATGTGTTAAAACTGAATTGTAAAGAGGGATGGGATGAAAAATCGAGATATTAAGTTTTCACTTAAAATAATCGATTATTTCAAGTAATAGTCAATTATTTACTCTATTTTTCAGTTACCTAAGGAGAAATTGTTGTAATAATCAATTTTTTAGTAAAATAATTGATTATTTCAGAAAGAAGGTTCTAGAATAATTAATTATTGCTCAAAATAATTGACTAAAGTGTTTTTGGTTGATTTCCAGAATTGCTAAGAACAAAATAATTGATTATTTATGTAAACAATCGATTATTTCAATTAGAATCTTATATATATATATATATATATATATATCATTTTTTACACCTTGAAAAGAGAGACTTGAACATTTGTGATTTCTTTTACGAAAACATTCTTTAAAATATATTTCTCTCTACAAGAAGATGTTCTTCAAACCTTTATGGTAATCTCAAGAAAGTTTTCAAGAATTGAATTGATCATCATCTTCATGGAGTGAAAGGTTAAGTTACATGGTTGATTCTCCTTCTCTGATATATTTTGTATATCAGATTAATTCATTCCTTAAATTTTTGCATTGATTGTTTTCTTAAGTAGGTTTCTTAAGAAGGGGGAATCTTGTAGTGGGGTGCTACAAGTAGTTGTTTCTTGGGATTTAAGAAGTGATTTCTTTAATATTGTAGAAGTGTATTGCATGTTGTATTGTAATTGTAAAACTTTTAATATTAAAGATTAGTGAAAATTTTCAACCGGGTTGATTGAAGATTATGAAGTTAGCGGAAATACACATAGAATGGGAGGTTGAATATGTGTATGTGTGAACAAAGGAAATTTAAAACATTTTTGCAAAGGACTCATTATTTGTCCAGTAAAAATATTATTTTGAATGTTTAGCAGTACGTAGCTGTGCAGGATCGGTTCAATAAAAGATTTTTGCATTTGAGAGTTTATCGTTTGCACAGGAAAAATGATTCTTAAATGAAAATTGTTCTTTGAGATTGTAAATTGAACAAGTGTGATTTTCTTCTGAAGATAGTTTTAATGGATGATATGCATTTGGACAAAGTTTTTTGTATATTAAATCAGCTAAATAAAAGTGCGTCTGAAACATTGAAAAATGGTGTAAGTACTTTTATACTGGTTCACTCAAACTAAGCTACGTCCAATATCCTTCAAAAGAAGGGTTCCACTAGATATTCAATGAAGTACAAGTATTATTTATTCACCCTCTTCAGGCTCGCAGTAAGTATTATAGACCACCCAGGTCACGACCACTCCTGGTCCCAAGTATTCTCAACCACTCCTGGTTCGTCAACTTCACTCGTCGACGCTAGTATTCTTTGTTCAACCATTTTTGGCTCTTAGTGAGTATTCTAGACCACCGAGGTCACGATCACTCCTGATCCTGAGTATTCTCAACCACTCCAGGTTGGCAAACTTCACTCATTAACTCTAGTATTCTTTGTTCAGCATCTTCAGGCTCTTAGTGAGTATTATCGACCACCTCTTGGCACACTAACTTCACCATTAGCGCTAATATTCTTTGTTTAGCCACTTCTGGATCGTAGTGAGTATTCTTTGACAAGTCTCTCCAGGCTTTACAAGTATTCTTTCCCTAGCCTCTTCAGGCTTTACAAATGATGAATATATGGTCTGATTTGAGTGTATGGCTTACTCTCACTGAGAGGATACAACGATAACTACACTCACTAAGGTTCATGTTCCTACACTTAGAACTCCTTAGTCTACAGAGATAAATACACTATGGTACATTTGACTCTTCACGCTTTATCTTTGGTTTCTTTTCTTCATGGGCTTGATATCACTCTTCGCTTATCTTAGCCAAAAGCCAACTTTTTAAGGTTTGAAGAGATGATCTATATATAGTCTTGCAGAATTTGCTCGTTGCAAGTGTCCATTGAAGCGGATGTAGTCGTTCATGACTAGTTTGATCTTTCATTTAATGAAGAAGATCTCGCATTAAATGTTCCTTCTTGTTTATAGACATTGCGTGAAGTTTTCTTTGCTTTGTTAGTAGCTGTGTCTGAGTTTAGCAGAAACCTAAGAACCTTTTTGTCCTTTTCTGGTCACGTAGTTGTAGAGCGTTGTTCTTATATGAAAAAGTAATGTACTTTTTCTAACACATGCATGCTTTTGCTTTTGCGTTCTTTTCTTCTTTTTCTTCTCTTCCTTTAATCACGCAATCATGTTGAGAGCTTTTATATGATTGTAGACAATGCCTAATTTATCTTTTGAGACTTGATTCTTAAAATGCTTGCATGAAAATCTTCGTCTGCGTTTGTTATTCCATATGCATCTCAAGTATTGTTCTTTGTCTAAGCATTTTTCAATCTGAGTTGTCCTTCATCTGATGTTTCATTGACTTTCTTCTGATCTTTGACCAACCTTCGTCTGGTCAGCTGTGCAGATGGAAGACTTTTAATTCTGTCTTGGATGCTTCATCATTAGATTATCCATCATCAGATACTTGTGTTGGCTTTTTGTCTGACTTGGGATCATTTTCCTTCTTGTGCTTGGTTTGGTGTTAAGTCTCAATTATACCTCTTTTTGGACAAGACTTAATGAACAATTTCACTCATTCTTTGAACCATTGCAATATAATTGTTCTCTTATTGATTCATTTTGTGTGCAGATATAGCTAACCCAGAATTTAGCTAACAATACCTTAATACACCTTATTTTTTGTACAGGTATTGAGCTAGAGAATTGAAGATTGAAGACCCTTAGGATTGGAAATATAAGGAGTTAAGGAGCAGAGCAGAGTGGCTGCGCCGGGCGCAAGATGACCCGCGCCGGACTTGAGAAGAACAGAGTGTTCCACCTCTACAAGTCACACCTGCGCCGGGCGTGAGACTAGCCTCGCTGGGCGTGATCGAGACAGAGAGTCCTCAAACTCTCTGGAAGGTATTGCGCCGGGCGTAAAAGGAATTGTGCCGGGCGTGTTCTGAGGCAGAGACTACTTGACCTCATTGGAAGGCCCTGCACCGGGCACAAAGAATTATGAGCCGGGCGCGAAACCCTAATCTGACTCCCCAAGCTCGTATTTGAAGACATTTTCGGGGTTTTCTTCCTCATTCACACATTGGGTGCGTTTTAGGAGCTGTGGAAGGGATTCTCGGAGTTTGGAGCCGTTCGTGTGTGGGTCTTTCCTTCGGTTCTTCATTTCTCCCTTCATCTCTATTTTGTATTTGCCCTCATTGTTTTGAGTGGTTCTACCCATTTTTTGTGGGGTTAGATGTAACCAACGAATTCTAGTGTAATCCTTACGTTTTCAATGATATATATATGTTGTTCATTCATTGTTGTGTTGTTTCTATTCTTAATGCTTGCTTTGGATTGATTCTCCTTGCATGATATAGGTTCCATTGGGTATTGGAAAATAACCATTGAAACTAGCTCTGAAACAAATGCCTAGTGGAAAATGTATCTAGGAATGGAGCTTGACCCATTAGTAGTCTTAAACCCTAGCCCGTAATGCGGGTGTAGATATTGGGTACTCAAGGGATTGATATTCAATGTCCGCACCTAGGCTCTTGCTCTAAGGGATTAGGTTTGAGTAAACTTATGGGTTGACTAAGCAATGTTTGTAACAAGAGATTAAGGATTCATTAGTTTGACGTTTGGTGAAACCTGACCCCACAATCTCACAAAACCATATTACCATTTCTACCCTTGTCCACTCACAAACAAATATTTTTATAGCTTTCATTCCAATAGTCATAACTTTTGATTCAACTTGCATGACAACTTATGAATTTGGAATCATTCTTTAGTCACGAATAGTCAATAAATGCTTATTTTACCTTCTAATCCCTGTGGATACGATAATTTTACTACTTGAACGGCCGGTATACTTGCCGTGTTTGAGACTGTTGATAGAATTAAACTGATTTACAATTATAACAAGTGTTTCAACGGAAATGTTAACAAGTTTTTGGCGCCGTTGCCGGGGATTAGCAAGGCAATTTAGTATTTATAGCTATTTGTGACTTGTTCTTTTGTTGTTATGTTAGCAATGAATTGTTGGAGCTAACCTGTGTACTCTAGTCCTTCGCTTTCTCTTGTATGCAAGGTATTGTGAACTAGATTGACCAATCCCTCTGAGCAGTTATTGAGCAATCCTGAGGTTGAGCACAGGGCAAGGAGGAACAATAGCAACAGGAGGAGAAGGAGAATTAGAGCAATTCAAGTTGGTCACTGTCAGGCTCGGGACAGTAAACAAGCGCTTCCTAGGAGGCAACCCAGAGATCTGAACTGTGTTTTTATGTGTTTTTCAGTTACTTGTGTTTTAGCTTTTATTATGATTGTGTTATAATTGTATGTTATACTTGTTTATGGGACTTGTTTTGTGATTGTTTATGTTCTGTGATATGTATGTTGTATCGTATTATATGTGTTTTGTGTTAGGTATTAATTGTGTGAATCTTGCTTGAGTGGGTTAATATAGATTAGAATATGTTAAGAGTGTGAGGAGTGGAAAATCTAGGTGAAAGCTTCACAGAGTTAACCACGCCGGGCGTGACATAGCCACGCCCAGCGCACCTAGAGCCAATTGGCCTCTGCCAAGACCCACGCCGGGCGCAATTTCTATTTGTGCCCAGCCCAGTCTTCATTAGAGCCCCTGGAACGACCAAGCCCGGTGCATTTATTGGGGAGCCAGGCGCATTAACTACTAGAAGGTCTGAGCCTTAAATACGCCGGGCGCGTATCTGCCAAGCCCGGCGCATTGAATGTTGCACGTTTGTAACCCTAATTATGCCCGGCGTGAAATGGCAGCGCCCGGTGCCACACCAGATTAAGGTAACCTTTGGGTTTCTACTGATATTGCGCCCGGCGTGGGGAATTGCACGCCCGGCGCGCCCCTTCAGATGCCCCATAACCACTCACGCCGACTCTCCCACTTCTCACGTTTTTCACTCCAACCTCTCAACTCCTCTTCCACTCTCTCTTTTCCCTCAATCTCTCACGGCCCCTCTGCCTTCTCAACTTCACAACCTCTCCCTTATTCTCTCAACCTCTCCCACTCACACCCACTCTCCATTCTCTTCTTCCCTCACTCTCCGCCACCGTTTCTCCTTGAGGAGGCTAAGCACGCGCGTTTTCTTCCTCCTCTCCAAGAACGCCACACTCAAGTAGGTTTCCGTTTTTGCTTTTGTGTATTTTTGCTCAAAGCATTCCTTTTTCTCTCCTTTTCCTTGATTTTGGCTGTTTAGAGGGGGGACTATGGCCTACATTGGGGTCTAGGGCTAAAATTCTTTAACAAAAAGCAACCCCTGGGTGTAGTCAAGCCGGGCGCGATGAACCACGCATGGCGTGCCCCTTGTCAAAGCTTCAAAACGGCCCGTTCCAATTCTGGAACGGCCTGTTTCGGACTTTGGAACGGACTGTTCCAATTCCAGAACGGCCCGTTTCGAACCACGAACAACCCGTTCTAATCTTGGAACAGCCCGTTTTGGGTCAACTTTTCAAAAAGTTTACTTGCGCTCGGTGCAATTCCTTTTTACGCCCGGCGCATTTAGTTCTAGAGAGTCCTCTCTACTCTCTGCGCCCGGCGCAACTATGTTTTGCGCCCGGTGCATTTGCTTCAAGAGAGAGCTATCTGCTCTCTGTGCCCGGCGCATGAATCATAAGCCCGACGCATTACCCCCCTGACCCCTTTGTTTTTGTTGTGTTTTATTCTCTTTTTAGGTTGATATTTCAGTCTAAGGCTAGTTTTCATTGTGAGTTACCTAAATTGGTCATCCTGGTCTATTTTGTGATGCTCATCTATCTGCCTGGGATTTCTTGTTTTATGTTCTGCAGACGACTTCCTCAAGCAAGTGCCCCCGTGCTGGCAAATCGAGTCAACCTCCCCGCAAGCCGAGTCGGCCCTATTCCAACCTCTTCCTCACCGAGCGAAATGAGACTCACTTTGAGTCTATCAGTAGCAGGAAGTTTATTCTGGAGTGGCGGGTTGAGTTACAAGAAAATGAGGCCTCGGAGTTCCAAACGGAGTTACACAGGCGCCGGTGGGACAAACTTGGATCCTACCCACACCCGGCCAACATAGCAGTGGTTAAGGAGTTCTATGCCAATGCCATGAGACTGGAGGAGGGCATTGCGCCATTTGTGACACCCTCTACCCCATTATTAATATACAACAAATGTAACAATAAAATATTTCTTTTCTTCTTTTTGGGTAAATAAAATCTTTCATAGTTGACAAATATTTCAAATATAACAAGGTAGAAGATTCACATTCGTAACTCATAAATCATAACTCCAGTGCAAAAATTATAAAAGAAAAGAAGTTAAGATTTTCAATACAATTTAGTGTAAAACAAGAAATCATATATATACAAATAACAATAAAGGAAATATAAATTAACTCCAGTAAAGGTGGCAGTGCCTCCTGGTTAGGAATTAATTTATACTCCCAAATCATATAATAAAAATATAACAAAAATGTACATCTTGGTCTTTTATCAAGAACGTTCAAATTACAATTCTTAACATATATTTTCCTTGAATTATACATGTTATCTACGTTATCTCTTCGTTAGAAATTACAAAAGAAGAGAAACTAAAGGTATAAAAACAATAACATATTAAACTAAAATAACTATGCCCCGATGTCACATCCTATCAGAGCATGCCCAATTGAAGCCTTTAAGCCTCATCACCAACATCCTCATGATGCTAATTATCTGCAACATAATTTAAAACATATACAAAAACAACAAGGGAGTGAGAAACATCTCACTCAGTTTCAGGTGCAGAAATAAAGGCTAGATAGCACCCACACACACAACAAATATAAGTCACTTATAAATAATACACATACATCATCAATATCACATATATATTCATTTATCATGCAATGATGTCATGATCTTGACTTATAAATGCATGCATGTGGCGCCATAAGGAAGTTTCACATATCATCACTGGTGACCCTAAGGCACACCTGGTTACATCACTGGTGACCCAAAGGTACACCTGGTTACATCACTGGTGACCCAAAGGTACACCTGGTTACATCACTGGTGACCCGAAGGTACACCTGGTTAGCAAGTTACATCGCTGGTGACCCAAAGGTACACCTTGTTAGCAAGTTACATCACTGGTGACCCCAAGGTACACCTCGTTAGCAAGTTACATCACTGGTATGCGGCCTCAGCGGCACACCTGGAATAATATATGCGTATGATGCATGTCATACCATCATAATCTCATTGACTCAATATTTAACTTGTTACATAATTTCATTTAGTACATCATGTCCTCATTTGTCATAGTCTCATAATCATAGTTTGTCTCAATAGTCAATTCTTAGGTCTCATGTCATTTGTCCATATTTCACATGGTCATGTCATCAATACTCCTCATAAGGTCCGCATAGGTATTCACAGAGATTCAGAGAGCATTCTTATTCATGTTAAAACTCATGTATTATTAACATTAATTTCATATTCATTTATTACTTCAACAAAGAAAAAGGTAGAGTAAATAGAAAATCAGACAGAACAACGGCACTTTCAACAAAAACAAAGTAGAATAAATAGAAAATCGGACAGAACAACGGCACCTTCAACAAAAATCAAAGTAGAGTAAATAGAAAATCAAACAGAATAACGGTATCTTCAACAAAGAACAAAATAGAGTAAATAGAAAATCAGACAGAACAACAGCAAGGGATTGGGGGCCAATCCGACAAACAACTATCCAACAATTATCCCCACACCCCTGAGCGAGGTTCTCACTCCCCCCCTTACCTGGATAAGCAGGAGCTGGAACTTGGGCAGGGCCTCCTCTGGATTCTCTCTTTCTTCCCTCTCTTTCTCTCTTTCTCTCTCTCTCTCTCTCTCTCTCTCTCCTCTTTCTCTCTCTAAGATTATCACTTCTTGCTCGGTATAAAGTTTTCACCCCCCCTTGCCCTATTTATAGGCAAACTGGTGTACCCGGAACGGCCCGTATTGAATTCGGAACGGCCCGTTCCGGATCCTTCGAATTTGTGCAAATTTCTCAACTGGAACGGCCCGTTCCAAAATCGGAACGGCCCGTTCCCAAAAAGCAGAACGGCCCGTTCTAAAACCAGAACGGCCCGTTCTCAATCTCAGCAGAACGGCTCGTTCTCCCTCCGGAACGGCCCATGCTCCATACCAGAACGGCCCGTTCCAGGCCCGTTCTGGGACTACAAAAACCTCACATTTTCAACATTTGGAACGGCCCGTTTCACTTTTGGAACGGCCCGTTCCGGAACCCAAAATACCCCTATAACTTTATTAAAATTACGAAAATGCCATTAAAATAATAATAATAAAAATTTGGGTGTTACAATTCTCCCCTCCTTTTAGAAATTTCGTCCCCGAAATTTACCTGAAAACAGAAATGGATGAGCTTCTCGCATCTTGCTTTCTAATTCCCATGTAGCACTTTCTTCAATATTTCCTCCCCAAACGAACTTAACCAAAGGGATTTCCTTTCCTCTTAGTTGTTTCACTCTCGTGTCATCAATCCTTAGAGGAACCGTTTCATAAGTAAGATTATCCTTCAACTGAATGTTGTCAGACTCAATGATATGGGAAGGATCATGGACATACTTTCTGAGTTGGGAAACATGAAAGACACTATGGAGATTTGAAAGAGATGGAGGCAAAGCAATTTGATAGGCCACTTCACCGATTCTTTTAAGAATTTGATAAGGACCAATGAAACGTGGAGTAAGCTTACGGGATTTCAGTGCTCTGCCTACTCCTGTCCAAGGAGTGACTTTAAGGAATACATGATCACCTTCTTTAAACTTAAGGTCTTTTCTCCTCTTGTCATTATAACTCTTTTGCCTACTCTGGGTTGCTCTCATCTTCTCTTGGATCATCTTAACCTGTTCAGTAGTTTGTTGAACTATCTCAGGTCCTAACATGACATTCTCTCCAGGTTCTGTCCAACATAAAGGTGTTCTACATCTCCTACCATACAGAGCCTCATATGGTGCCATCCCAATACTAGAATGGTAGCTATTATTGTAGGTAAATTCTATCAAAGGTAGGAAACTATCCCAACTACCCCCACGTTCCAAGATGCAAGTCCTCAACAAGTCTTCCAAAGATTGTATGGTTCTCTCAATTTGGCCATCTGTTTGGGGATGGTAAGCTGAACTCAATCTAAGCTTAGTGCCTAAAGCCTTATGCAAACTCTCCCAAAATCTAGAGGTGAACCTAGGATCTCTATCAGACACAATACTAGTAGGAACTCCATGCAACCTCACGATCTCACTGATGTACAACTTGGTTAACCTCTCCAAAGAGTACCTAATATTAATGGGAATAAAATGGGCAGACTTAGTCAATCTATCCACAATGACCCATATAGCATCCAAGTTCTTCACAGTCTTAGGTAACCCAACTACAAAATCCATAGAGATGCTATCCCACTTCCACACAGGCACATCTAAAGGTTGCATCAAACCTGAAGGTTTTTGGTGTTCTACCTTAGCTTTCTGACATACTAAGCAAGCATACACAAATTCCTCCACTTCCCTCTTCATCTTAGGCCACCAAAACATCTTCTTAAGGTCTTGGTAAATCTTAGTGGCTCCTGGATGGATACTAAGGATACTCTTATGACCTTCTTCCAGGATTGCTCTCTTAAGTTCTGGCACACTAGGAATGCACAACCTATCCTTAAATCTTAAAACTCCATCCACTCCAATTCTAAACTCACTTTTCACACCTTGATTCAACTTCTCTACCCGACTCAATAAGAAAGGATCCATCTTCTGACCTTCTCTAATCTCATCTATCAAGCTATTAGTCACTCTCAAAGCTCCCAACTTAATACTCTTAGAGGTCAACTCACACCCTAAGCTCATATCCCTAAACTCCTCAATCATTTGCAATTCCCTAATCATCAAGGAAGACATTCTCAAAGATTTTCTACTCAAAGCATCAGCTACAACATTAGCCTTGCCAGGGTGATAATTCAATCGAAAGTCATAATCCTTAAGAAACTCTAACCATCTCCTCTGCCTCATATTCAATTCCTTTTGGTCAAACAAGTACTTAAGGCTTTTATGGTCACTAAAAACCTCAAATCTAGACCCAAACAAGTAATGTCTCCACAACTTGAGCACAAAAACTATTGCAGCTAACTCAAGGTCATGGGTAGGATAGTTTTGCTCATGAATTTTAAGTTGTCTTGAAGCATAGGCTACTACCTTACCCTCCTGCATAAGCACTCCTCCTAAACCCAATTTAGAAGCATCACAAAATACCTCAAAAGTCTTACTAGGATCAGGTAATACTAACACAGGAGCACTAGTTAATCTCCTCTTAAGTTCTTGAAAACTTTCCTCACACTTAGAATCCCACACAAAAGGTTGGTCTTTCTTCGTCAGCTTAGTCAAAGGAAGAGCTAGCCTAGAGAATTTCTCTATGAACCTTCTGTAATAACCAGCTAGTCCTAGGAAACTCCTAATCTCAAATACTGATTTAGGTGTTCTCCATTCTAACACAGCTTCTACCTTAGCAGGATCTACAACTATTCCACCCTTGGATATCACATGTCCTAGAAAGTTCACACTATCCAACCAAAATTCACATTTTGACAATTTAGCATACAACTGTTTCTCCTTAAGGGTTTGAAGAACGATCCTAAGGTGCTCAACATGCTCTTCCCTAGTCTTGGAATACACTAGGATATCATCTATGAAGACCACTACAAATCTATCCAACTAAGGGTGAAAGATCCTATTCATGTAGTCCATAAAAACACCAGGTGCATTAGTCACACCAAAAGGCATAACTAAATACTCATAGTGCCCATAGCGGGTTCTAAAGGCAGTCTTAGGAACATCCTCAGTTCTCACTCTAATCTGATGGTATCCTGACCTTAAATCTATCTTACTGAACACACAAGCTCCAACTAGTTGATCCATAAGGTCATCTATCCTAGGCAAAGGATACTTATTCTTAATGGTCACTTTATTCAGTTGCCTATAGTCTACGCACAACCTCATGCTCCCATCTTTCTTCTTAACCAATAAAACAGGCGCTCCCCAAGGCGAGACACTAGGCCTAATGAATTGTTTTCCTTGTAATTCCTCTATTTGTCTCTTAAGCTCAACTAACTCTTTAGGGGACATCCTATAGGGTGCTATAGATATAGGTGGGGTACCTGGTACTAAGTCTATGCTAAACTCAATCTCTCTCTCAGGTGGTAAACTAGACACATCCTTAGGAAATACTTCTGGAAATTCTCTCACTAAGGGAATCTCATCTAGCTTACTATCAGCCTCAAGTGTTAAAGAGGCTAAGATCATGTACACTCTTTCATTGTCTTTTAAACAAGTTTTAATGTCAGCAGCACTAAGAAATTCCATACTCTTACATTCACCAAAGGAAATAGATTTCTCAAAGCAGTTTAAAAGGACATGGTGAGAAGATAACCAATCCATACCAAGAATTACATCTAATTGACTAAGAGGCAAACAAATTAAGTCAACTAGAAACTACTTATCAGAAACTGTCAAAGGACATTTCAAACACACTAGGGATGTAGTCACAGGACCATTAGTAGGGGTTTCCACAACTAAATCAAAATCTAACAAAGACACAGGCAAATTCAATTTTTGGACACAAGAGACAGAAATAAAGGAATGAGTTGCACCAGAATCAAATAGTACAACAAAAGGAGTCTCAGCTATGAAACAAGTACCTTGTATCAAATTTTCTGACCGAGAAGCTTCAGTACCACTAAGAGCAAATACTCTCCCCACAGTCTTTGGACGCTCAGTTTGCGAACCCGATCCAATAACACGTGTTCTTCGTGGTTCAAGACATTGGGTGCTGATGTGACCCTTGCCACTACAATTGAAGCAGGTAACTTCCCTGTCACGACACTCAGACTGATTATGACCAACAAGTCCACACTTCCAGCATCTTACTGAAGGAGTGGACACAGACCCTCCAACACTTCCAGTAGCACTAACAGTGGATCCTCTAGTAAGCAACTTGCTTTTATTAGCAGCAGCTTTACTCCCTTGAAATCTATTAGAAGCGGAGTAAGGCTTGCTCCTACCCGAAGTACTAGAACTCACAGCACGGATAGGACCTCCAACTCCTTTATAAAAAGCAGCACGAGCACGGTTGTCATGATCATAAATGCTGCACTTATTGACCAGAGTGGGAAAGTGATATATCTCCTGATAGTTAATTGCAGTTTTTACTTCCGGACGCAGACCATTTACAAATTTTATGCATTTAGCTCTTTCACCACCCTCACCATGGTAGTGTGTGCAATAACGAACCAAAGCATCAAATTTGGCAGCATACACAGCCACTGTGTCGTTCCCTTGATTCAGCTCAAGGAATTCCATTTCTTTCCGACTTCTCACATCATCCGGGAAATACTTCTCAAGAAAGACCTTCTTGAAGTTGTCCCAATTCAAGTGCACCCCTCCATCAATCATCCTCCGAAGTGCTCCTTCCCACCAAAAGTGAGCATCAGCAGTCAACATGAATGTGGCCAACTTCACCTTCTGAGCGATGGGACAATCCATAACATTGAAAATTTTCTCTATTTCTGT
This sequence comes from Cajanus cajan, assembly GCF_000230855.2. Taxonomy (NCBI): domain Eukaryota; kingdom Viridiplantae; phylum Streptophyta; class Magnoliopsida; order Fabales; family Fabaceae; genus Cajanus; species Cajanus cajan. Next base: position 61,155,962 of record NC_138518.1, read on the forward strand.
TAGCCAATTCATAGCAGCATCTGGGTCATATCCTCCTTTAAAGGTAGGTGGGTGATTTCGTTGAAATTGCTCCAACCAGTTAGGAGTAACTTCAGTCCTATTGTTATTATTCATAGCTTGTGCTAATGCTTGAAGAGCATCGGCAATCGCACGATCATTTCTACCAGCCATAGTCTAAGAAAATAATACAATCAATAAACATAATCAATCATCATACTAGCATACCAACAAGTTTTACAATCAATTCAGTCCATCATTCATGTACCAAATAAACATAGTAAACCAAATAAGCATAGTAAACTCATAACTCACGGTCGATTAGATCGACCTGCTCTGATACCACTAAATGTGACACCCTCTACCCCATTATTAATATACAACAAATGTAACAATAAAATATTTCTTTTCTTCTTTTTGGGTAAATAAAATCTTTCATAGTTGACAAATATTTCAAATATAACAAGGTAGAAGATTCACATTCGTAACTCATAAATCATAACTCCAGTGCAAAAATTATAAAAGAAAAGAAGTTAAGATTTTCAATACAATTTAGTGTAAAACAAGAAATCATATATATACAAATAACAATAAAGGAAATATAAATTAACTCCAGTAAAGGTGGCAGTGCCTCCTGGTTAGGAATTAATTTATACTCCCAAATCATATAATAAAAATATAACAAAAATGTACATCTTGGTCTTTTATCAAGAACGTTCAAATTACAATTCTTAACATATATTTTCCTTGTATTATACATGTTATCTACGTTATCTCTTCGTTAGAAATTACAAAAGAAGAGAAACTAAAGGTATAAAAACAATAACATATTAAACTAAAATAACTATGCCCCGATGTCACATCCTATCAGAGCATGCCCAATTGAAGCCTTTAAGCCTCATCACCAACATCCTCATGATGCTGATTATCTGCAACATAATTTAAAACATATACAAAAACAACAAGGGAGTGAGAAACATCTCACTCAGTTTCAGGTGCAGAAATAAAGGCTAGATAGCACCCACACACACAACAAATATAAGTCACTTATAAATAATACACATACATCATCAATATCACATATATATTCATTTATCATGCAATGATGTCATGATCTTGACTTATAAATGCATGCATGTGGCGCCATAAGGAAGTTTCACATATCATCACTGGTGACCCTAAGGCACACCTGGTTACATCACTGGTGACCCAAAGGTACACCTGGTTACATCACTGGTGACCCAAAGGTACACCTGGTTACATCACTGGTGACCCGAAGGTACACCTGGTTAGCAAGTTACATCGCTGGTGACCCAAAGGTACACCTTGTTAGCAAGTTACATCACTGGTGACCCCAAGGTACACCTCGTTAGCAAGTTACATCACTGGTATGCGGCCTCAGCGGCACACCTGGAATAATATATGCGTATGATGCATGTCATACCATCATAATCTCATTGACTCAATATTTAACTTGTTACATAATTTCATTTAGTACATCATGTCCTCATTTGTCATAGTCTCATAATCATAGTTTGTCTCAATAGTCAATTCTTAGGTCTCATGTCATTTGTCCATATTTCACATGGTCATGTCATCAATACTCCTCATAAGGTCCGCATAGGTATTCACAGAGATTCAGAGAGCATTCTTATTCATATTAAAACTCATGTATTATTAACATTAATTTCATATTCATTTATTACTTCAACAAAGAAAAAGGTAGAGTAAATAGAAAATCAGACAGAACAACGGCACTTTCAACAAAAACAAAGTAGAATAAATAGAAAATCGGACAGAACAACGGCACCTTCAACAAAAAGCAAAGTAGAGTAAATAGAAAATCAAACAGAAGAACGGTATCTTCAACAAAGAACAAAATAGAGTAAATAGAAAATCAGACAGAACAACAGCAAGGGATTGGGGGCCAATCCGACAAACAACTATCCAACAATTATCCCCACACCCCTGAGCGAGGTTCTCACTCCCCCCTTACCTGGATAAGCAGGAGCTGGAACTTGGGCAGGGCCTCCTCTGGATTCTCTCTTTCATCCCTCTCTTTCTCTCTTTCTTTCTCTCTCTCTCTCTCTCTCTCTCTCCTCTTTCTCTCTCTAAGATTATCACTTCTTGCTCGGTATAAAATTTTCACCCGCCCTTGCCCTATTTATAGGCAAACTGGTGTACCCGGAACGGCCCGTATTGAATTCGGAACGGCCCGTTCCGGATCCTTCGAATTTGTGCAAATTTCTCAACTGGAACGGCCCGTTCCAAAATCGGAACGGCCCGTTCCCAAAAAGCAGAACGGCCCGTTCTAAAACCAGAACGGCCCGTTCTCAATCTCAGCAGAACGGCTCGTTCTCCCTCCGGAACGACCCGTTCTCCATACCAGAACGGCCCGTTCCAGGCCCGTTCTGGGACTACAAAAACCTCACATTTTCAACATTTGGAACGGCCCGTTTCACTTTTGAAACGGCCCGTTCCGGAACCCAAAATACCCCTATAACTTTATTAAAATTACGAAAATGCCATTAAAATAATAATAATAAAAATTTGGGTGTTACACCATTTACCAGCTATGTTAGGGGTGTGCGAGTCCCCTATGATGCCAGGATGATTAATCAGTTTCTGGGGACTGAGCTGAGGGCTGATGAGGCGTCTGAGTATGGCAACTACTCAACTGACACGATGGACCCTGTAGTGGTAGAGGCTGCCATCTGCATGCCTGGACTTGGGGATCTCCTTCCAGTGGTCAGGATTTGGTCTGCATTGGTGCATGCCAACATCCTCCCGTGCTCACATGTCTCCGACCTGCACTGGACCCAATCTATGCTCATGTACTGCATCATGACACAGAAGACCGTGGACTTGGGCAGCATCATCTGTATGGAGATCTCGGGCTGTGCCAACTCGGCTCCTTCCTCCTCCCTTGGACATCCTTCGCTCATCACGCAGTTATGCCAGCTCGCAGGCGTGGATGTCCACTCGCCGCCTTTTGAGGGTCCTGGTAGGGCCATTAACAGCAGATACATCTCTGCCTATTGCCAAGACCGCGCACCACCGGCCGTTCCTGCACCAGAGCCCATTCATGTTGCTGGGCCTCAGGAAGACATACCCATGGATGATGCTCCTGCCCCAGGCCCTCCACTCACTTTGCATCAGCGTTTTGATGCCTGGGAGGGCCGCATGGAGACCTACATGCAGCGTCAGGAGGGCAGGATGGACGCCTTCATGTAGAGACAAGAGGGCCAAATGGATGCTTTTATACAGCAGCAGGAGTCTCTCCACCGCGGGCATATGTTCATATTGGATGCCTTTAGGAGTTTCTCCCTGCACTCCGCTCCTGACTACCAGTTTCCTTCCACCGGTGACTATCATGCCTATACTGGTTGGCCTGGGGACCAGGCTCCTTTCTTTGGGGGAGGTGGAGTTGCTGCTGATGCTAACGCTGCTGAGGAGGATGGAGCACCTGCTGAGGATGATGACCAGCTGCCTTAGCTTACTTTTATTGTTTTTTGTTGCAGTTTATTTTTCTGTCTTTCATTTGTAGTTGTTTAACTGTTTTTGTCCCAAAACTCTATTATTATATGTAGTTTTTTTTGGTGATTACTCTGTTGGTTCTTTTTGTGAATATTCTGTTTTAGCACGATTTTTAATCTTGTTGATACTTGCTTTGCTTGTGGTCGATTCTGGATTGTGGTTTGCGTGATGTTTGTGGTGCGTGTACCTTAGACATTTTCAGGTCACGTTAGATCTTTAGTTCATGACTAGTTGCATACGGGTTTCAATGTTGATCATAGAACTGAGCTGAGTTTGATAGTTTGTGGATGCATAGCCGGGTGAGGTTTGAGCCTAAATACTGATGAGTGAACTACGCTTAAGTCGCATGATAGACTTTGCTTGAGTTTCCCTGGTGGTTTGCTTATGTTGTGCACTTATATGATCAAGGCATTCATATTTCCTTATTTTGTTAACCATCTAAGCCAAAAAGCCATCTTCACTTTTCACTTGACCCATACCTTCCTAAGCCTAAACACCACACCTTCCACTTGTCCCAAACCATGAAAAAGTAACCATAACCTTTGCTTTGGTTAAGAGAGCAAATTGATGACATCAAATAAGTTTGGGGGAGTTGAAGAATAAGGAATTTTGGGAAGAAGAAAGCATGTGGTCAGCCATTCAAAAAAAAAAAAACAAAAGCAAAAGCAAAAATATTAAGATGCAAAATTGTAAATATGCATCTCATAAAGGCTAATGGCTTGGATCCAGTTAAGGGCATGTGCTAAGTTGTTATATTGGGGTATGAAGAGGGATATCATTATAGAAATCTTAATTTCTCTCTTAAGCCATAGCAACTTGAATCCTTGAAAAACCATGAGATTGTTACTGCTTAACCCAGATTTGCCCTAATAAAGACCTTATAAATGCCTGCATTTGTTTTACCATTGGTTTCATTTGGAAACGAAGAGCAAAGTTGAATCATGTGGCGTGAGTAGTAGACTAGAGAGAAACACTCACCCTGATACACTAGTGTGCATAGAGAGAAACACTTTCCTAGTGAGGATGCATACATAGATAGTCATTACTCTTCTCAGCTCTTTGATCTCTTTTGAAACCTTTGTTTGCACCTTGTCATGTTCTATTGTAATAATTGTGACTGAAGATCCATCTTAAGTTCATGCTTGCGAAAAGAAAATACAAGTGAACTGGGATGTAGAATTTGACACACATGCATTGCTTGTTATTTGCTAGATTGATTACCTGTTGCTTGAGGGCAAGCAAGGTTCTAAGTTTGGGGGAGTTGTTAAGTTTCAATTATACCTCTTTTTGGACAAGACTTAATGAACAATTTCACTCATTCTTTGAACCATTGCAATATAATTGTTCTCTTTTTGATTCATTTTGTGTGAAGATATAGCTAACCTAGAATTTAGCTAACAATACCTTAATACACCTCATTTTTGTGCAGGTATTGAGCTAGAGAATTGAAGATTGAAGACCCTTAGGATTGGAAATATAAGAAGCTAAGGAGCAGAGCAGAGTGGCTGCACCAGGCGCAAGATAACCCGCGCCGGGCTTGAGAAGAACAGAGTGTTCCACCTTTGCAAGTCACACCTGTGCCGGGCATGAGACTAGCCTCGCTGGGCGTGATCGAGACAGAGAGTCCTCAAACTCTCTGGAAGGTATTGCGCCGGGCGTAAAAGGAATTGCGCCGGGCGTGTTCTGAGGCAGAGACTTCTTGACCTCACTAGAAGGCCCTACGCCGGGCGCAAAGAATTATGAGCCGGGCGCGAAACCCTAATCTAACTCCCCAAGCTCGTATTTGAAGACATTTTCGGGGTTTTCTTCCTCATTCACACATTGGGCACGTTTTAGGAGCTGTGGAAGGGATTCCCAGAGCTTGGAGCCGTTTGTCTGTGGGTCTTTCCTTCGGTTCTTCATTTCTCCCTTCATCTCTATTTTGTATTTGCCCTCATTGTTTTGAGTGGTTCTACCCATTTTTTGTGGGGTTAGATGTAACCAACGAATTCTAGTGTAATCCTTACATTTTCAATGATATATATATATACATATATATATATATATATATATATATATGTTGTTCATTCATTGTTGTGTTGTTTCTATTCTTAATGCTTGTTTTGGATTGATTCTCCTTGCATGATATAGGTTCCATTGGGTATTGGAAAATAACCATTGAAACTAGCTCTGAAACAAATGCCTAGTGGGAAATGTATCTAGGAATGGAGCTTGACCCATTAGTAGTCTTAAACCCTAGCCCGTAATGCGGGTGTAGATATTGGGTACTCAAGGGATTGATATTCAATATCCGCACCTAGGCTCTTGCTCTAAGGGATTAGGTTTGAGTAAACTTATGGGTTGACTAAGCAATGTTTGTAACAAGAGATTAAGGATTCATTAGTCTGACATTTGGTGAAATCTGACCCCACAATCTCACAAAACCATAATACCATTTCTACCCTTGTCCACTCACAAACAAATATTTTTATAGTTTTCATTCCAATAGTCATAACTTTTGATTCAACTTGCATGACAACTTATGAATTTGGAATCATTCTTTAGTCACGAATAGTCAATAAATACTTATTTTACCTTATAATCCCTGTGAATACGATAATTTTACTACCTGAACGGCCGGTATACTTGCCGTGTTTGAGACCGTTGATAGAATTAAACTGATTTACAATTATAACAAAAGTGTTTCAACGAAAATCTCAACATTTGGCTTCGTTGAGTTTTCCATTTGATGTTTGAAGCTTCTGTTTATGGTATTGTTTTGACCTTTCAGTCTGATGCCTTCTTTTGCAGTGTATGAAGTAACTCATGTTCCATTCTTCACAACTTGCCTGTACTTATGTTTTTCTGAAACACTAACACACTTGTTAGAAATAACAACATTATTATATTTGTCTCATTCAAAATCTTACTAGGAATTGCTTCGTCTTCGTCTGACTTAAAAGATTAGATGTAGGTCATAAGTGGATATGGTTGAACCAATATAAATTGGCTATGCATTTTTCTACCTTTATATGTTTGACTTTACATTCTTGCATATCTATTTTCATGCTTGTTGATATGTGCTGTGAGACATATACATTGTAATAAGAATTGAGCAAATTTAGACTTGTATTAAATCTGAACTAAGTATCCTATCAACAAACTTCTTTGAAAAGATTTAGAAAATTTTTTCAAAACCAAGTTAGCTGCATAAGAAATTTTTAATCAACTAATTCTCCATATCTATAACTTCTATTTCTTTTATGACCAGATACACATAATTAAATTACTGTTTTTCTTTCTTTCATGGTACTTTTTTGGATAGTCATGTCATTGACTGGCATCTAGAATGTCAACCGTTGAGTTGTGGGTGTGCTATGATATTGTGACATCGGGGCAGAGAATTCTAGGATAAATTTTTATATGTATTTAGAGTTATAACTTCTCTTTTGAAAGAAATTTGTAAACTCTCAAGTTTTACTTTCAAAATTTCATTTTTAATTATTTTGGTTATTTATGAAGGTTTTATGTGAACCCTTTTACCAACGTTGAATATTTTATTCTTTAGTTTATTTACAAGATTTATTTATATATGTGTTGAGGGTAGTAAGGGTGTCACATTTAGTGGTATCAGAGCAGGTCGATCCAATCGGCCGTGAGTTATGACTCTACTATGCTTGCATGGTAGAAGAATGATGAAATGAATTGATTGTGAAACTTATTGATGTGCTAGTGTGATGATTGATTTTGTTTATTTATGTGTATTGTTTTCTTAGAATTTGGCTGATAGACATGACATAGCTTAGATGATTCTATTTATGATTGTTTTTCTTCATTCTCATGATTGCTTATTTACTTTGATACTTCTTGCTTACGTAAGAAGTAGTAGTGGGGTGGTATCGCTCGTGTTGCGAGCATATGTGCCAGTAATAGTGGATGAAGCCTTGTGCTAACCAACTAGAACTATTAGAACCTTGGATGATTTGTCGATTGGTGGAGTTTTTGAAAGCTATAGTTGTAGTGATTGAATCCAAGAGGTTATGTGTTGAGCATTAAAGCTTTGAGCATTCTTGATGAAAGGTCAAAGTGTTGGTGATTTCCTCAAGTTTTGATACTTGCATATTTAGGGGTCAATGTGTGAGTTGTTTTGGTTTAGAATTGTAGTGAAAAACTTGGATATGAGTTTAAGGTGGAAAGAAGTGAGTTTGGAATGGTTGAGGTATTTTGTAGGATGTTAGTACACTATTGCTGTATGGTGTAGGGGATATTTTCGTTGCAGTTTTGCTGTGCCAGAATCAGTACCGTATTAATAGATTTAGATTTTATAGTCTTCACAAAAGTTGTAGCCTTGGACGTTATCTTTCCAATGGAACTGGAATAAGGTAAAACGGAGGTCTAGAACTCCAGTTATAGCTACTTTGGTGATCAAAGGTCTAGTTGTAAGTGTCAAATATATCTGTTGTGGTTTTTGAATTTTTTTAGCTAAGAAGAGGATCTTTTTAGAATCTCCTGTCTTCATAAGAGTTGAAGCTTATTCTCTTAGCTTTCTTTTGAGATAGGTTTGAGATCATTTGAATGAGTATAACTCTCTAGGTATCATTTTCCTTGACAGTTATTGATGGGATATGTATGTTATCATGATGTTTTTGAGTTATTAGGCAATGCAAGGATAAAAATGATTTTGTTATGATGTTCTGAGGTGTTGTCATGTGGATTGAAAGGTTTTTCAGGGTTGTATGATGCTATGTGGTAAAGTTAAGTTCATGCACATGCTATATGGTGTAAAATAGTGATAGATTCATATATATGCTTGGGAAGGATATATATGAAAGTTTAAATAGGTATTCTAATATGATTTGATATGCATGTATGTGGATATGAGGATAGATGACCTTATGGATTAATTAGTGAATGGTTGTGTGTTTAGTGATATTGACCTTAGGATGTGATATCATCATATTAGAGTTAATTGTGAAGATATATCCAAGATAAATTTAGGCTAAATTATCTAAGTATGATTTTTGATTGTATGAGGTGAGTGTTCTAGGCCCTGTAATTTCTTGCGGAGATATAACGTAGATCTACCTAAGGTAGAAGTTGTGCTTAAGTGGGAGATACCAAAAGCCAATTAGTGTTGTTAGGAGTTTTATTGGGATAGTTTATAGGAAATTTATTGAGTAAATTTTTAAGATAGCGGTTCACGGTTTAGGCTGCTCTCGTTTCTCTCGTCGCTACTACGGGAATCGCTGTTGCTTTCTTTTCTTCTGGTTATTAAGATGTTTTAGTTCACCAGGTTGTCTCTTGCTTACCCATGGATTCAGCAGTAGTTCGAAAGGTTAATCTATATCGGGAATTCCTGGACCTATGCTTATTTTCAACTCCCCAAAGCATTTCGTCGCTTACTTCTCTGGGTTGCTTACTATTACTTTTGACTGGATTGACTAGGAAAGAGTTGCCTTTGTATGGGATAACAAATGTGAGAGTAGTTTTCAAACTCTTAAGAAAAGATTGACTAGTGTTAATACTACCGGATTTTAGTAAGTATTTTGTGGTATATAGTGATGCTTCTAAGACGGGTTTGGGTGGAGTGTTGATGCAAGAAGGAAAGGTAGTAGCATATGTTTCTAGGAATTGAAAATTTATGAGGGGAATTACCCTAGCCATGACCTTGGGTTAGCGGTTGTAATATTTATTCTAAGAGTTGGAGACGCTACCTATATGATTCTAAGCTTGAGGTATTTAGTGTGATCATAAGATGCTTAAATATCTTTTGACTGAAGAGTTAATTATGAGAAAAAAGAGATGGTTTTAATTTCAGGAGGACTAAGATTTCAAACTTAGTTGTTATTTGAGTAAAGCCATTATGGTGACCGATGTTTTGAGTAGGAAACCTCTACATTTATCTTCTCTTATGATTAGAGATGAATTGTTTTGGCTCAAATTAGAGATTTAAGTTTGGCTTATAAGGTTACCCTTAGTAGTGTGAAACTAAGTATGACTTAAGTAACGAATAGATTGTTGAAGGAAATTGGAGAAGCATAATTAATTGATTCATTTTGGTGACAAGATAAGAGGTTATAGGATAAGGTGATGGATAAGAGTTTGACTTGGGTGTAGATGGAGTGGTGAAATTAGAGATATGATATGTATACCTAGTGAACTTACGCTTAGGTGCTGGATCTTTAGAGATGATCATAGAAGTAAAACCAATATTGTGGCAGATGCCTTGATTATGATGACCTCTGATATATCATTTTTGATGATTTAAGGGTTGAATTTGATTCAAGAATTTAGAGACTTATGCTTGGTGTGTGAGATTATCCCTAGGAGCATTGAATTGATTATGTTGAAAGTGACTAGTGAATTAATGGATGAGATTAGTGAAACCTGGGAGTCAGATCCTTTCTTAGTGAACCAAGTGGAGAGGATTGGTAAGGGTATATATAGCCCTTTTTGAGTGGAAGTTGATGGCGTTTTGTGGTTTCAAGATAGAATCTATGTGCCTAATAATCCCGAATTAATGAAGATGATCTTTGAAGAAGGCAATAAGAGTACTCTTAGTATTCACTTAGGAGCTATTAAGATAGATTAGGACCTTAGGATATGAGAGTGGCGTAGAGGAAGCGTGGCGGTCTAAGGTGAAGAGAGGAGTAGAGGAAGTTGTGGACTCGTGTGTAGTATTCCAAAAGTCTAAGGTGGAACATTAGAAAGCAAGATGCGAGGGGTCTACCATTGCAAAAAAATTTCGGGACGAAATTTCATAAAAGAGGGGAGAATTGTAACAACCCAATTTTCACTAGGTCAAGAGCCCAATTAAGGTGGTTTAGTAGCCTAGAACGGGCCGTTCCAAAATTGAAACGGGCCGTTCCAAATTACTAAATAGACCTACTTTTGGTAGCCTGGAACGGGCCGTTCCAAACCATTGAATTTACCTACAATTCTTAGTTGAGAAAGGGTCGTTCCAGAGGTGAGAACGGGCCGTTCCAAAATATGACCGTTGTGAGTATTAAATGCACCCCAGAATGGGTCGTTCTGGTTTGAGAACGGGCCGTTAAGGATATGATTTTTAGTCGTGACTTAAGGGTCCAGAATGAGCCGTTCTAGATTTGGAACAGGCCGTTCCGGCGAAGCCTGATGCCTATAAATTGAGCTCTCTGCCACTCCCAAAAATCACACTTCTCATTTTCTGATTTCTTTTCTTCTACTCTCTCTTCTTTCCCTCTACTTTCTACTTCAGACCGAGGGGATCCTAGCGAGGGAGACCAATCAGATCTTGTGTGGGTTCAACTTCTACATATCAAGGTATGGGGAAAAGGGGATTATTTATATGTAGAGTTACATGAGGGAATTAGGTGAGTAATTTTATAATTATTTATGTTTGGAGAATTATTGGTCTTATGTGATTCTGTATATATTTAGGACTACGAATATATGATTTATTTGTAAAAATGATGCTCTAGGAGAGAGAACGAAATTATAGAAAAGTGTCTGTAAGTTAGTTTTGGAAAAATTAGATTATTTCTGTTTGAGGAATTAATGATACCATTAGATTCTGTATGTGTTGAGGATTAGAAATATATATTTAATTTATAAGAATGATGATTTGGGAGAGAGAACGAAATTGTAGAAAATTGTTTGTGAGCTAGGTTTTGGAATAATTGGAGGTTTTACCGTTTATGTTAAAATTATATTAAATTGATAATTCTATTGATTATTTTTTATTAATTTATGAATGTTATTATTATATTAATTGATAAGAATTGATGATCTAGATGTGAATTGCTTGAGGGGTGTGTAAACCCTTATTTTGTTGGACTTATTTGTTGTGTATGTGATATGAAATTGTGTATGTGATATGGAATTGAACTATGAGATGAGATGTTGTGTGGAATATGAATGAGATGTGATTGTGGTTCCTCATACTAATGACCAAGGATGAGACGAACCTTGAGTAGTGATGCTTCAAGGACGAGCGTGCCCCTAGCATGGTGTGGGATGAGTGAGGCAATTAACATGCATCACTTATGTCACATATGGCAGCCCTGGCATAGGGTTAATTGCAAGAGATTGTGTAGATTGTAATGTGATTGTGGTTCCTCACACTAATGACCAGGGATGAGACGAACCTTGAGTAAGTGATGCTATAAGGACGAGCGTGCCCCTGGCATGGTGTTGGATGAGTGAGGAAATTAACCCGTATCACTTGTGTCAGATGTGGCGTGGCCTTGACATAGTGTTAATTGTAAGATTTGTGTGGATTGTGATGGATTGGTGTAATTGTGAATTGAGATTTGAAGATGAATGATTGATAGAATGATGATATATCTATAAAAATGCTTGTAAATAACATTCCAAGTTATGATGAGATGATGTTGTGGATTTCCTTGTATGCTTTATATATAAATGTTTTCTTTTCTCACCGTATAATTTGTGGATATTTTACGTGAGGAAGATCCGGCTTTGAGTGACATCTAGAATGTCAACCGTTGAGTTGTGGGTGTGCTCTGATATTGTGACATCGGGGCAGAGAATTCTAGGATAAATTTTTATATGTATTTAGAGTTATAACTTCTCTTTTGAAAGCAATTTGTAAACTCTCAAGTTTTACTTTCAACATTTCATTTTTAATTATTTTGGTTATTTATGAAGGTTTTATGTGAACCCTTTTACCAACGTTGAATATTTTATTCTTTAGTTTATTTACAAGATTTATTTATATATATGTTGAGGGTAGTAAGGGTGTCACAAAATTAATTTTTCGTTAGAATTAGATTAAATAATATCATTATATTTATTAACAGGGACGCATTTATGTGTAACATAGTAGGGACACTTGTCCCCACTACCATTTTACAATTTTACTTAACATACATACTTTTTTTTATTCAAAAGTTACTATATTTTAAAAAATAAATTTATATTCTAATAAAAAAATTATATATGTTTAAATTATCGTATGTATAAAATTTAAGTTTAGAGGAATGTCTATTTATTTGATGTTTTTCAAATTTTCAAAGGAGATCAATTCTTATATGTGATAAAGAATACTCTTTGATAATGAACCAATTTTTTTTTTTTTTGAAGTTTAAGTAAAATACACACACACACACATATATATATTAATGCTCATATATATAATGTAATATATTAAAAAAAATTAATTTTTGATAAAATAAAATTTGTAACATGTATATTTACCTCTTGTGCTTTCTATTTATCGTATACAATGATTAAAAATGTAACGACTCACCATGGTCCCTACACTTAGAGGAATCATGCTAACAATACTAATCATATAAGACAAAATACTAAGCTGGAAAACAAAATATACACATAAAGAAAGTAATAAAAGAAATTAAATATTTATATACTAAATATAGTACTATGTATATATAATTGTCTAAAATAATACTACCTTAGTGCTGGTCAAGCACAGACAAAATAGTTACCCAAAATGGTAACTCTGACACGAGAAGGAAACTCCACGTCTTGCAGCGGTCACAACAACCCTCTCCAACCTAACCCTAACTTGCTCCCATACATAGTATGATCATCGCACTCCATCCACATGGAAACAAAAGGGTAAGCTAGAGTTCAATAAATAACCATACAAGTATAGAATGATAATCTATACTGCACAAATATCCAATCATATCCCAAGGGTTTCCCCCTCAATCAATCATCAACCTATCAGTCATGAAGTCAAACACCATACACTTCATCATAATAGCAATCATGCAATAAATGCAATGCATGATAGATAATAATGCATATCAATCATCTAATATGTCTTCACGCATTCACCTAGGAGATCTCCTTAATAGTAGAGTAGTATAAGTGGCATCACAATCCTACCGAAACCACCCCAACCGTTTTTACACCCAATATGCCCGCTCGGTCACAGCTAACCGGGATATAAATCCCCACTTGGGTTTACTCGAATGATGTCACTTACACACTTGGAAGTCCGGTTCCACCGTTAGGTATAACACAGATGGGTACAGGCTTACCACGACCTTGACATGCATTACCAAGTCACTTGTGGAGTTTGCCCACCAACTATCCGCAAGGAACCACACACCTTCCCCAGTACTTGGTTAAGGGAATAACCCTCGATCTCATACCCCGCTCCAACACTAGCTAAGGACTTGGAGGAGACTCACCCAAACCAGTGGCCTATCCAAGCACCACTCTCACCCAAAAGCCAGTGGCCTATCTAAGCACCACTCTCATTTATATTAGTAGCCTATCCAAACACCACTCTCAAGAGACTCTATGTGAGCTCTTCCAGTTCAAAAACATTTTCCCTCTCCTTAAGTCCTGGGCTAGACACATGCCATAAGGCATCACATGCAATAATGCATCATACATCATACATGGTCAATCCACCATTATGATCAATATCATCCTCATATGAACATATACACATGTCATATCATATTTAAACATTCATATATATCATTACCAAGCATACATATAAATTATACATCACCATACATCATATATCATACATACATGATCCAACTTCACTCTTAAACATGCGAAAGCATCAATTTTAATCAACATTACTAAGAATACTTATGCTCGGCGTAGTCAGCTCTCGCCTGGCCTAAATCCAACCCGAGAGCTCTAAGACTCATCCACGCTTGGCGTAGTCAGCTCGTGCTCAGCCTAAACCCAACCTGAGAGCTTTAAAGCTCATCCACGCCCGACGTGGAATCCCCACGACCAACGTCTTTTAAACCGAGACTCACAGGAGCCTCCACGCCCGGCGCACCCACCCTGCGCCTGACGTCGTATCAGTAAAAATACCACACCAAGCTACTATCTGATATCGCGCCTGGCGTGGCTCTCCTCACACCTGATGTGACTCATCCAGAGGCTCCCATCTCAAATTGTGCCCAACGCGACCAACCTCGCACCCGATGTGATTAAGAAATGGTTGCTTCTGATGAAGGCATGCCCGACGCAAATTCAAACAGTAGCCTCCCAAAACTTTGAAAATTCCATCTCAAACCTGAAAATCAGCAAATCCAGCCACATGCAATCCATGAAATATAACACATAGGCTCAATACAACTCAAAAACAAACTTAGATTCAACATGCATCCATCCAATGCATCAAAATCACTAAAAACCCTATTTTTCCCAAAACCCCAAAAAATGAGCAATTCCTTTAATCCAACCATTGATTCTCAAAATTCATGCATCAATTGAGTTCCTAAACTCACATTCAACCAAAAAACCTACATTCTAGCTTCCCTCACTTGAAATTTGGCTCAGAATAACCAAGAACTAAGAAGAAAAAGAATTTCTCCCGAAGCTCGACCCGTGGACTTCAATCCACCAAAAATAAGCTTCCTAGCCCAAAGTCCTTCTCTCTAGATTCTTTTGAAAATGATCTTATGAGGCTCTCTTCTCAAAGACAACCCTATATACTCTTCTCTCCAGTATCCACTAAACCCTGAACCAACTTACTATGTTACAAAAAAAATCAAAATAGTAAAGATTGTATTTATGTTCTATATAGAATTTTTATTATAAAATATATTTTAAAAAAATTATCATCTAAAATTTTATATTAGATATTAAAAACATGTATATATCATAAATAAATTAAATTATATTTTTATAAAATTTAACATATTTTTTTATATGTTTTTATTAGTGTTAAATTATTATAAAGTAGACTTCTAAGGTTTTATTTTTAACCAACATTAAAAAAATATTTATGATAGATAAATAAACCACATTTAATTAGGACATTTATTTTCAGTGAAGGTTAGATTCAAGATTACTAAATTATAGATAATCTAGTTTGACCTAGTTCTAGTCGTAATCGTAAATATAAAAATTTATAGAAAATAGCTACGAGGTATATTTTTACTTTTAAAAATGATATGTAAAATTTTTAATTATAAAAATATATAAATAAATATTGTCTCCATTATCTAAAATTTCTAGATCTATCACTATTTATTAAATGTAATATGTTTATTTGATATACATTTTTTATATTAATAAAATTATTAAAAATAATTAAAATATTAAGCTTCATCTTTCCATCCAAATCTCATCTCTTCACTTGTTATTTTCTAAATCAAGTTATAACTTGTGGCCAATTTAGGCCACCATTACATGAAACCTGATAGGCTACTTCTCATGATCACCACCACCTTCATGCCTCATCTTTATCTTATGGGTTTAAACTTTAAAGTCGTCTTACTTCGCTTTTAATTTTTTTTTTCACATGTAACGATACATATCAATTTTTATTGTATCATATGTAAAAAAATAATAATACACTACAAAAATATTGTAGTTTAGAGTCGTCCAAAAACTGACTTTAAATTATAAAAACCAACGTAATATTGTTAGTTATTCGTGAATTTTTGGCTGATACTAAATAAGTTTACACAATTTTTTTTTTGTATCAACTAAGTTGTCGATAGCAAATTTATTTATTTTAATTTTTTATTATTGGTTAAGCCGAGACTACGTCGACAAATTATTTTATTTTTTTGTTTATCTTCTCTTTCCATCTTATCATTTATTTGTTCGTATTTTTAACATTCATTCGTAATTTTAACATTCTCGGGACCTTGAGGTCTTAAGTGAACTTGTTAACCAAGTGTACCACAACACGTTATGCGTATATAACATTGAAAAAAAATTTATCTCTCAAAGCACGTATACTGTCAGAAAATCCGACGCTATTTTAAGATGTAGCGTCGGATTTTTTGACACTAAATATAAATTAAGTTTAGTGTTGGAAAAGCCAACGCAATTATTTAAATATAGTGTCGGCTTTTTCGACACTAATTAAATTTAAATTTAAATTAAACTAGTGTCGAAAAAGTCCATGCTATATTTAAAGAATAGCGTCGAAAAAACTTAAAATATTTATTTTAAGTTTAGCGTCAAAAAAGTCGACGCTATTTCTTTAAATATAATGTTAGCTTTTTCGATACTAATTTAATTTAAATTTAAATTAAATTAGTGTCGGAAAAGTTAACGCTATATTTAAAGAATAGCGTCGACTTTTTCGACACTAAACTTAATTTAAATTTAGTGTCAAAAAAGTCGGCGCTACATCTTAAAATAACATTGTCTTTTTCGAAAGTATTTGTGTCAGCTATTAGCTGACGCTTATTTTTCGCAACTATTTCAGCGTTTTCTTGTAGTGATATCATCAATTAGGCATGGCAACGGGGCGGGGCGGGGGCGGGTTTTACGTTCCCCGCCCCCGCCCCCGCAAATTTAAACCGCCCCCGCCCCCCGCCCCCGATACCCGCCGGGGGTAAAATCTAGGTCCCTATCCCCGTCCCCGGCGGGGTTGGGGTTTCCCCGCCCCGCCCCCGCCCCCGCCCCCGCTCCTATTTTTTTTTTTTTTAAATAAATATGAATAATTTTTAAAAAATAGAAAAGAAAAATAATATAAATTTTTACATATAAATATTTTTAATTTTGATTTATATATATATATAAATAATTTTTTAATTATATTATTAAGCGGGGTGGGGGCGGGGTGGGTATTAACATCCCCGTCCCCACCCCCGCCCCCGATTTTATCAATCGAGGAAAACCCGAACCCGAACCTGATAAACACGGGTTTTCCCCCGTCCAAATCGGGGCGGGTTCGGGCGGGTACCCACGGGGACGAGTTAGATTTTCATGCCTATCGCCAATCAATTAAACAAAAGAAATATATTAGGTCATTTTTAGAAATTAAGAAACTTGACTAAACTTTTTATTAACAGAAGAGCCAAACAATTAAATATAATAAGAAGCTAAAAAAATAATTTAACTTATTCAATATTAATTGTACCAGCAGTCAAATAGAACAGATATTTTGGATTCATATTTGACTATGTTAGCTATTCTATTGTACCAAGAATTACACTATCAACTGTAACGACCCGACTGGTCACTACGCCCGGCATAGCACACTCGAAACACCAGACAGATAGAACAAGTATATGAATATAGGATCTAGAATATATAGATATACAAGGTTCCAATCTGACTAGAGTTAAAGTGTACTAAAGAAAAATACAACCAAATGCTACTATCCCACGTAGCCACAAGCAAAACAACACATCGCCAAGCAAAACAGCTGCAAGGTCCACCAACCTCACCACAAGACGCACCTCTATTCTTGCCCTACTCCCATACATAGTATGATCATCGCAGTCCAAAAACATGGAAAACAACAGAAGGGTAAGCTAGTGAAATTAAAATTCATCATACAATTATATAATTGGCAATATAAATAACAACAGATACAGTTATCAGCACACTTGTATAGCTTATACCACTCAACAATATCAACACCGCAATGCGGCAATATCCGCACTGCTTAGCAGCAACAACAGCACCACTCTAGTGGCTATAACGGCACCGACTTAGCGGCAACAACAGCACCACTCTAGTGGCTATAACGGCACCGACTTAGCGGCAACAACAACACCGCCTTAGCGGTTAGAATCAGCACCACATGTGTGGCTAACAACAGCACCGACTTAGCGGCTATAATATCACCCAACCCAGCATATCTCAGCACAGTACAGCACAGCACAGCACAACAATTCAACAAAATTATTACTTTCTACAATTCAGCCCAACGGTCTATAATGCCGCTATACTATATAATTTCTCTTATTAATCCATTGATTCCAGCTCAACAATACACCTCTAATACAACTAACATATTTATCTCAGCTTAATCCCCTAATCATCACAACATATTCATCAAATTCGCTTGGTTCAGCATATCACATCATTGATTAACAATTTCGGCACAACTCAACAGTCAATGTCCTATAGATCATCATTTCCTTGCGCGCCCGGCGCACTCGAGGTTGCGCCCAGCGCGACTCAACCCGAGAGCACCAAGGCTCTCCCGCGCCTGGCGCAATTCCAAATTGCGCCTAGCGCCTGTCTGGCAGAGACTCAAGGAGTCTCGTGCGCCCAGCGGAGCCTAACCCGCGCCCAGCGTGGGGAAGGCAGAGACCTATCAGGGTCTCGCGCCCAGCGCAATTCACAATTGCGCCCGGCGTGCCCTTGGCAGAGACTCCCAAGGAGCCTCCGCGCCCAGCGAGTCCAAAAGTGCGCCTAGCGCAAACCAAGTATCCCAAAAACATGTTACTCTTGATATCGCGCCCAGCGCAGCTCGAGTCAGGCCCGGCGCGGGCCAACCAGAGACCCCCATTTGCAAGCTCGCCCAGCGCACACAGCCTTGCGCCTGGCGGGCTTGCCTAAACAGAGTCTCCTGGTGGTCACGCGCCCGGCGCGACGAACAGCGCTCAGCGCGAACTCATCAGTAACTCTCCAAAGTTCGAAAAATTTCCAAAACCTGCAAAATTTCACAGAAAACTCACATGCAAACGGTTCAAAGTGCCACATTTTCATCAAGGAGCTCGAAAGTACCAGCTTTATGCGCATGCAACAACAGATCAAAGAAAATCTCAAATTTTGACTCAAAACCATAAAACCCCAAAACCCTAATTTTTCCAGCAACCCAGCCAACCACAAAATCAATCACCAGCAGCCAAATGAGTTCCTAAGCTCATTTTCCAGCCAAAAACGCAACCAAAATACTAACTTCCCTTACCTCGGTATGAAGAAATCCAAGCGTCGGAGAGAACCCAAAGAGAAAACGAAGGAAGCTTGAACACGGGAAAGGAGAATAGCGAACTTCAACACCAGCTAGCAACCCACTTCACTCAGTTCTACCACCTAGTAGCAGGAAAAGGAAGGTCTAAGTGAAAAAGGGGGAGGATTGAGAGTGAGATAAGAGAATTGAGGGAGTGAGAGTTTAGAGAGGAAGGGGGTTGAGAAAGAAAGAAAAAAAAATCCTACGGGTCTTACATCAACTGCATAAAATAAAAATTACTCTTGCCACAAATAAAAATTAAACCATATCCAAACATAACATGAGAGAATGAAAACTATATATGGAGTTTCTACTAAGCTTCACAATATTCAAAAGATGAATAATATATTTTTGGAGGTTGAAGGGCAACAATAATTGCCTTTCGTGTTGACCTGAAAAAAATATTATTAATTTAACTTTATATATTTAATATTAGATTAATTTTGTTAAAACTACTATAAATTAGATTTTATGATATTTTATGTCTCTTTTGTATGTTACTTATTATGTCTATTGTTGAGACACACTTTTATTTATACTCACAAAATTGAAAAATTTTATCATGTCACACAAAATAGACATGTTATAAAAAAAAAAAATTGATGATATACGAATATTAAAAAATTATACGTATAAGGAATAAAAAAGATCTATCTTAAATTATATAAATTAAAAAGACTATTTTAAATTATATAAACTAAAGATAAAATAAGTGAAATTATGAGATTAAAATATATTTTAACCTATATTATAATATCTTATTTTATCTTTATAATTTTTTTGTTATATCATTTATCCTTTTTAACTACTTAAAAAACTACTTAACTCCTATGATAATTAATTATCAACTATTTTTCAATCTTAGTTTATATTAGTTTTGTACACGAAGATACGTGGTATTTTTATTTTATTTTATTGTAAATAACCATTATATAACATATGTTATTTGAAAATAAAGTGACCAAGATACATGAATGAAAAAAATAGAAAAGAATGGGTGAAAAAAATTAGAACAATATTTTATTTTAAAATTTAAAATAAGCCTGACAATTAATCGAAGCATGATTTTGATTCATTTGATCATCATTATCTCACATGAAGGAGATTTAATTGAGAATCAGGATTCAATCATCATCTTAATATAGAGTTGTAAGGAAAATATATATATTACTTTATTTATGTAGAAATGGATTTAAGATGAAATTTAATAAGTGATATTTTCTCATCAAACATAAAAAATGACAAATTTTTCATATAAATAATTTCTATTTCTTTTATAACCATGAATACATAATTAAATTATATTTTTTTTATTTATGATATTTTTTATATATAATCATATTATTAGTGTAAAGTATACGTTAATTTTGTTCATAACTAATTTTTGTTGAAAAATTTTGTTAACCACATATTTGGAAGAATTTTTTCTCTTGACAAGTTTTTTGTTCGATATTAAAAATATAATTAAACTATATTTTTCCTTATGTGATATCAACATTTAAAAAATATTTCTTTTTTATTAATTGATCACCAATTATATTTAATGATATTTAATTTAATATATATATATATATATATATATATTAATTCTTGTTTTATTACATATAATATGTATAAAATTC
Organism: Cajanus cajan; assembly: GCF_000230855.2. Classification (NCBI taxonomy): domain Eukaryota; kingdom Viridiplantae; phylum Streptophyta; class Magnoliopsida; order Fabales; family Fabaceae; genus Cajanus; species Cajanus cajan. The sequence goes on from NC_138518.1 coordinate 61,176,752, forward strand.
AAATAAAAAATATCTAGTTTAAAACTTTGTAAATTCATACTATTAAGCAAATATTGTGTATAAGTGAAATTATTTCACGTTAGAATTAGATTAAATAATGTCATTATATTTACATTTTTTATATTTATATAATTATTTAAAATAATTAATAAATTAAGTTTCATATTGGGATCTCATAACTTCACTTCTTATTTTCTTAATCAAGTTATAACATTTGGGCAACTTTATGCCACCATTACATGAAACCTAATCGGCTACTTCTCATCATTACGACCACCTTCATGCGTCATCTTTATCAAATGGGTTTAAACTTTAAATTCCTCTTACTTCACTTTTAATTATTTTTTTTACACATAACGATGCATGCCATTTTTTTTACTGTGTCACATCTACAAAAAATTTAGTGCCGTCAGTCTCAATTAAAAAAAAATATTAAATCATTTTTAAAAAACTAAGAAACTTAACTGAATTTTTTTAATAATAGAAGAGTCAAACAATTAAATAAAATAAGAAGCTAAAAACATAATTTAACTTATTCAATATTAATTAAACTTCTCGGAAAATTCTCATAATTTCTTGCCCAATAGAATATATATTCTAGATTTATATTTAACTGTGTTATCTATTCTATTGTACCAAGAATCACACTATCAACTGCATAAAATAAAAATTACTCTTGCCACAAAAATAAAAATTAAACCATCCATACATAACTTGAGATACATGGAGTTTCTGCTAAGCTTCAGAATATTGAAAAGATGAGTCATATATTTTTGGAGGTTGACGGGCAACAATAATTGTCTTTGTTGCATTTATGGAATTGTTGTACCGCAAGAGATAGACAAGAAATGGAATTATGATGCTCAATGTGTTGAGGCTCTTTATTATTAAAATATTTATATTCCTCCATTGGATGATGCACATTGCTTGGTGGGTTGAGTTGCGAGTCTTGTGACACATATTGTGTTTCTTGCATATTTTGTGCCTGCATCGCAAAATTTGGAGTTGGAAGAACCCCATTTGATTCATAAATGTGCTGAGGGATCCTTGTATCCATGTCTTGTAATGTTATGTCATGGATGCTTTTTCTTTTCTTCGATTCCTTTGATGCACTCAACCGATTGAAAAACTTTTGGGCATGACTAGAGACTTGGCTTACCTTTTTTGTTCCAATATATCTTGCAATATTTTTCCAATCTCCCTTACCATATATCTGAAGTCCGACTAGAAATAACCTATATACAAAATTCAAAACAATAATAAGAACACGAGAAAACATATGTTAGAATATAAATAATAAAAAATTAAATATTGAAAAAATATAATACTAAAAGTTTAATTGAAAGATACCTATGTTCCTCATACTCCAACGAACATATTTCTTGCGCCGAATTGAAACCGGTGAGTTATCTGAATCACTCAATAACTTGATGATATTTAACTCGGCATGAATGACATTTGATGTCTCACCAACAACTAATTTATCCGTATTATCTTGCATTAACATTGGGGAGAACTCATTCATTGGAGGTGAATGATCTACATAACTCCAAAACTCATCCATATCAAACTCAATATTGTCAATCAATAATGACTCCTCGGATAGCTTGGGAAGAACTTGAGTGACAACATTAGAAAATTGTTCTCCAAAGTCATTCAACAATTGATGATCTTTGTTGAAAGTTATGTTGTAGTTACCCTTTTCACCATTGTGATTGTGTTGTTGAGATAACCGAGACATTCTTCTTCCTCTTGCTTTGAGACTAGCTTTGAATTCAATCACTTTTCAAGACTTTTTCCTTTTCAAGTTGAATTTTGGTTTCGTTTACAATACTGCTCATTTTTTATATAGAGTAATGAATTAATTTTCTTTTTTGGCGCCTAAACGAAATCTATATATTACACTTCAATTTAAATTTTCTTTTAGTAGATAATAATCACAAGTGAGTTTTTTATCTTTGCATTTTTCTTTAAAAGAATTTGTCCAAAGATAGAGTTAAAAATTTCATAATCCAGTTTCTTTTATGGCGCCAAAATGAAATCTATGTATTACACTTCTATTTAAATTTTCTTTTAACAGATAAGAATCATATACGTATGGATTAGTTAGTTAGTTATCCATTTTATCTTTGCATTTTTTTAAAAAAAATCGGCTCAAACATAGAGTTAAAATTTTCAAAATCGTGAATTAGATTTTCTTTTATGGTGCCAAAACGAAATTTATATATTACACTTCTGTTTAAAATTTCTTTTAAGAGATAATAATCATATGTGAGTTAGTGAGTCAAGGTTTCTTTTATGGCGCCAAACAAAATTTATACATTACACTTCAATTTAAATTTTCTTTTAACAGGTAAGAATCACACAAGGAATACTTAGTTAATTATCTTTTTTTTTCTTTATATTTTTCTTTTAAAAAAATCCGCCCAAACATAGAGTTAAATTTTTTAAGTCGTGAGTTAGATTTTTTATTATGCTGCCAAAAAGAAATTTATATATTATACTTCAATTTAAATTTTCTTTTTGTAGAAAACAATCGTAAGTTTATTATCTATTTTATCTTTGTATTTTTCTTTTAAAGAAAAACCGTCTAAACATCGAGTTAAAAATTTCACCCGAATGTCATCAATTTTGAGACTCTCAAACTGTCGTAAGTAATAATTAAATAGCTGGACAGAATATTAATAAAAGTGATTAGATGAAACATAATGCTATCATAATATTTATAAAAAAAGTTCCCATTGTATTAAAACTATCCAATGGAAATACACGTATAAATTACAACTAATTTATTGGTATTTGAATTTATATTTTATCCATTTAATTAAATCTTTTCAATTTTATGGTGTACCATATTTAAAATTTAAGTTTAAAAGATAGTATTTGGAAGGAATAAAAACAAAATAAAAAACTTAAGAAATGAGGATATAATTTTTTTAAAATTGTTTTCATTAAGTAGAAATTCAAATATCTATTAAAAGTTGAAGTTACTAAACATTTTTATTTTATTTTTTAAATTAGTTTTTTTAAAAAAATTTAATTCTAAAGTTATATAAATTTAAAATTTAAAATTATAAATATGGAGGTTAAAAAAAAACCAAAATAATTAGTTAATTTATAATCGTTTTCCTCATAAGATAATTATGTTTTAAGTTTGGGTTTTGGTTTCCTGTATGATATTGTTCATTCTTTATATAGAGTAATGAGCTAATTTTCTTTTATGGTGCCAAAACGAAATCTACATATTACACTTCAATTTAAATTTTCTTTTAGCAAATAAGAATTACGTGCGAGAGTTAGTTAGTTAATTATTTATTTTATCTTTGCATTTTTTTAAATAAAAAAAATGTGCTCAAACATAGAGTTAAAAAAAATTCAAAGTCATGAGTTACACTTTTTTTTATGACGCCAAAATGAAATCTATATATTATACTTCTATTTAAATTTTCTTTTAAGAGATACGAATCACATGTGAGTTGGTGAGTCGATTATCTTTTTTATCTTTGCATTTTTTCTTTAAATTTTTTTTTCCAAATATAGAGTTAAAAATTTCAAAATCGAGTTTCATTTATGGTGCCAAAACAAAATTTATATATTACATTTCAATTTAAATTTTCTTTTAACAGATAAGAATCAATATGGATTAGTTAATTAGTTAATTTGTCCAAAGATGGATTAGTTAATTAGTTAGTTAGATTTTCTATTATTCCGCCAAAATGAAAAATATATATTATACTTCAATTTAAATTTTCTTTTAGTAGATAACAATCATAAGTTAGTTATCTATTTTATCTTTGTATTTCTTTAAAAATAAGGTCTAAACAATGAGTTTAAAATTTCATCCGAATGTCATGAATTTTAAGACTCTCAAAATATTTTTATCTGAATGTGTTAAAAATATCCGCATAGATGATAACTAATTTATTGACATTTGAATTTTTATTTTATCTATTTAATTAAATATTTTCAATATTATGCTGTGCCAGTTTTAGAATTTAATTTTGAGTTTATTACGTTTAAAAAATAGTATTTGGAAGGAATAGAAAAAGTACAATTAAAAAACATATGAAAAGAGGATATAATTTATAAAATGGTTATCATTAAGTAGAAACTCAAATATGTACTAAGAAATGAAGTTATTAAACTTAGAGTTTGGGGTTACAAAGAATTGAAGTTACTTAACTCGTCGCCTATTTCCTTTGCCTTTGAGTTTGAAGCGACTTCCGACAACGGAATTAAATTTTGAAACACTAGTTGTCAAAATTTGATATATTTAAACTTTTTAAGACAATAAAGAGTATGAAGAAAAACTTAGAAAAATAGATAATAATCTCTCTCTTAACACTCACTTTTTTTTTATATAATATTAAGGAAATTAGTCTGTTGATATAAATAATAGAAAAATATTTTTAATACCAACTATAACAAAAAATTTAATATGTCAACAATAATATTGAAATAATTAGTATTTATATGTCATTATTTCCACAATCTCCCACTAATGATAAATAAGTGAAAGAGAGGTAAAACAAATTCTAGACAAAGAAAGATTTTTGTACTTAAGTGGTAATGTTCATAGAATTGAATTAGCACATATTATAGTAAGACAACAACACCTTATGTCCAAAAAGTGAATTATTGAATTTTATGGATTTAAGATACGACTTTCACACCGCACACTTTTACCTTTAAAAACATGACAACTCTGTGATTAAAAATTTATACAATATTTTAAGCATTTATATGTATATTCACCTTGGGGTGCTCATGACTAGGCATGGCAACGGGGCGGGGCGGGGGCGGGTTTTATGTTCCCCGCCCCCGCCCCCGCAAATTTAAACCGCCCCCGCACCCGCCCCCGATACCCGCCGGGGGTAAAATCTAGGTCCCCATCCCCGTCCCCGGCGGGGTTCGGGTTTCCCCGCCCCGTCCCCCGCCCCCGCTCCTATTTTTTTTCTTATTTTTTTCTTATTTTTTTCATTTAAATAAATATGAATAATTTTAAAAAAATAAAAGAAAAGAAAAATAATATAAATTTTTACATATAAATATTTTTAATTTTGGTTTATATATATATAAAAATAATTTTTTAATTATATTATTAAGCGGGGCGGGGGCGGGGGGCGGGTATGGGTGCGGGGGCGGGGTGGGTATTAACATCCCCGTCCCCGCCCCCGCCCCCGATTTTATCAATCGGGAAAAACCCGAACCCGAACCCGAACCCGAACCCGATAAACACGGGTTTTCTCCGTCCAAATCGGGGCGGGTTCGGGCGGGTACCCACGGGGACGGGTTAGATTGCCATGCCTACTCATGACTGCTCTTGTGACACCCTTTATCCAAATGTCATAACACATAAATAATATAAAACTAGATAATCTCAATATGGTGAAATAACTCAAATCCTTACAAGTAGAGAAAATCATGTTGTATCCTAAACAAATAACACAATGTAATCGAGAGAATTACAAGAAAACTAAAAACTAGTGTTTTCCAAATAAATGAACCAAACAAGTGCTAAACTAGTTCTAACTACTCCTTAATGTCACATGTCCTATAAAAGAAACCCAACATTGAGGACTAAGCATCATCACCAACATCCTCAACCATGTGGATGATCACCTATAACAACCACAAGAAAATAGCACAAAAGAAAAGGAAATGAGAAACATTTCATTCTGACTCATGGTGTAATAATACAAATCAGTTAGTCAAACACAAACAACACATATAGTCAGATATAGCATACACGAATACACATTATCATCATACTTGTTCTGTGACACCCTTTACCCCGCATACCATAACACATAAATAATAAAATTTGAAAAACATAATCTTTCATTATTAAAATACCAAACGTGTTTAGATAGAGAGCACATTACATCTATAACTTAAACAAATACCATAATCAGCTAAAATTACAAAAGAATAAACTTAAGGTTTTCAAAATAATTTAATAGAGATAACATCCTAATCTAATCTTATTTATGCCCTGATGTCACATGTCCTATCAAAGCAAAGTCCAACACTGAAACCTAACCTTCATCACCAACATCCTTAGTCTCATGCTAATGATCACGTGTATAACAAGCAAAGAAAAACAACACAACGAAAGGGAATGAGAAACATCTCACTCTGGCTCACGGTGTAGAAATGAACACTGGATAGCCAAACAAAACCAAGGCATATATATATATACATAGCATAGATAGATTAACAATAATATTACATTCTACTCATCCAAGAAAAAAATCTATTTAATAAATAACATTAAAATGCACTTGTAATGGACATGGATTACATATTATCATGCATGTGGCGCCAATAAAACATCACATGGTGCATTGCCGCTAGCAACACACGTAGAGTAATTTAGGAGTACATGTCGGGTCACACCCTCTACGCACTCTCACTAGAAGGACATACTACTAGGGTTTAGTCGGGATAGCTAAGCTGCGCAAGATACATCCCATGCACACAATGGACGAGATTGAAACTTACAAATCAAACTATCCTCAAGGATTAATCCACAAGCTTTTACACAAGAGGGCCTTCCCTAGCGGTGTATTCCATATCGTACCCTTAAAAACATCTATGCAAATGATGCTTATAAATCAATACTTTATGCACTCTCATATCACATTATCATATCTCATTATCATATAATATTATCATGTCGTTCCACCATGTCAATTTTTATCACATCACATACTCATTAATTAATTACATTCATTGAAGGATCACATTGAATAACATAAGAAATTCACATCATTGCATATCATAGATCACCAGAGAGAAGTAACACATGATTCATATTGCACCAATAAAAATCATCAAACAAAGAAGGAAAGAGGCATAATAGAGAAACTGGCGCTCAGCCCCAAATTGGGCACTCAGTGTAAGGCTTCTAGAGAGTAATCTTAACTCTTTGGTTAAGCCATGCTAAGTGTGGAATCTCACGCTCAGCGTGGAGCATGCTAAGCCTCAATTTCACACTTAGCTTGAGGATCACCAACAACATTACCAACTTTCTGTCACCTTGACACTTAGCGTGGTTTCTGCAATTAGAAGCTCTATAGTTTGCAATTTTCGTTTTTACATCCAATTTTCAATCTATTGATACAATCGATGAAAGCGTTCTACATCATGTAATAAACATTAAAAACACTACAATTTACTCAAACAATTACATCTTTCAATCATCCTCTCTTACAACTACCAATGCATTCCCTTAGGGTTTCCCATAAGAATCCATAGAGATCTCAAATCATACAATTACAATTCTAAAATTGAAATTAATCATTCATTCAAGCAATTCATATAATTAATTATATACAAGAAAAACAACAAGTGAAATAGGCACAATTTGGGAAACCTCTCTCATATATGAGCATATAGCAAATACAGGATAATCCCACTACCCAACATACATTCGCACACCCAGAGCGATGTTTCTCACTATTCCCTTACCTTGTTGAGAATAAAAAGGATGAATGATTAACTCCGGGATGGTTTCCTCCTCTTTCTGGTTCTCTGAGCTTTGAAGCGTAATTGCGTTTGTGAAAAAAAATGTAAAACGTAAAACTAATTAGCTTTCTCTCTTTTTTTCTTTTTAAAACATAACCTCCCTTTAACCTTTTAGTAAAAATGTGAATCATGGTTAAAAAAAAATAAGTTTCGTTCCCTTATTATAAATAATTAAATAATATAACTTTTAATTATAAAACCTTACGATATATATATATATATATATATATATATATATATATATATATATATATATATATTCATATAAAATAATTACCAACAGTTACTAAATTCAAAATATTTAATTATCACAAATATAGTAAATAATAATAAAATAAATATTAATCAGCTCTTATTAATAAAAATAAAATATCAAAATTATTAATAAAATAATACCTATATTATGTTTTATAAAAACAGGGTGTTACATATTTATTCATAGCATAATAAATAACAGATAAAATTATAATGCATTATGCAATTGACACAAATTTCATGATAACATGCATGTGGCCCTAGTAAAAACATCTCATTTGTGCATTGACGTTAGCAATACACTAGAGTAGTCTAGGCTAGAGCTGTCAATATGGGCTTGGCCGGGTGAGCCAACTCGGCTCACCACGGGTTCGAGCCGGGTTGGGTTGAAAAAAATTTGAAAATTTCAATAGGGTCAAATTTGAACCCGGCTCACTAACAACCCGGCTCACCCGGGTTGAACCCGTGGTGAGCCAGGCTGACCCACCAACCCGTGATTAAATTTTTTTTTTTAAAATACAATAATTATTGGGCCATGGTGCAGTCTAACGTGAGACAATAATGATTTAATGTTGGATTGTGATTTGTAATTTTTATGATTTTGGATTGTATTTGAAGTTTAAGATGATTTTGGATTATATTTGAAGTTTAAGATGATTTTGGATTATATTTATCTATTTGAGATTATTTAGATTTGATTTGATTGTATTTAAAATTATCATTTAATGTTTAGGAGGAATGATTCATTTATGGATATCTTAATTAAGAATCTCATATTTTTAAAATAAGTTTAAATTTTTGAGCTTTAGTTGTATATTAAGAAGAAAAAAATGAAAAAAATTATTTTTTTTAAAGGTGAGCCAACCCGTTTAACCCACCAACCCGTGGTAGGCCGGGCCGGGTTCGATTTTTTTGAGCTCATTGATAAATGAGCCGGGTTGGGTTGGCCCATCAAATGACCAACCCCGTGGTGGGTCGGGCCAGGCCGAGCCGGGTAGCCCGTTTTGACAGCTCTAGTCTAGGAGTACATATCGGGTCACACCCTCTATGCACTCTCACTAAAAAGACATACTACCAGGATTTAGTCAGAATAGTTAAGCCGTGCAATATACATCCTATGCTCATGAAGGGAGGATTGAGACTTCCAAATTGAGCTATCCCACAGCTGGTTCCCAATCTTTTACATAAGGGACCTTTCTTAGTGATGTATTTCATATCGTACCCTTAAAAAATATTTTTATGCATATGATGTAAGCCAATTAGCTAGACTCAATGCATTACGTTCACATGACTCCATGACTTCAAAATTTTCATATTCCTCATATGACAATACTCATCATTCACGTTTATATATTCATATATAGACATTAATTCACATCCATATTCACACTATAGTATAAGAATTTTTTATGCATATGATGCATGCCAATCAGACTCAATGCATTATATTCACATGACACTATGACTTCACATTTCACATATTCCTCATATGACAGTACTCATCATTCATGTTTATATATTCATATATAGACATTAATTCACATCCACACTCACACTACAATAGAGGAATTTTTTATGTATATGATGCATACTAATCAGACTCAATGCATTACATTCACATGACTCCATGACTTCATATTCCACATATTCCTCATATGACAATACTCAGCATTCATGTTTATATATTCATATATATACATTAATTCACATCCACATTCACACTACAATATAGGAATTTTTTATGCATATGATTCATGCCAATCAGACATAATGCATTACATTTACATGACTCCATGACTTCACATTTCACATATTCCTCATATGATAATACTCATTATTCATGTTTATATGTTCACATATAGACATTAATTCACATCAACATTTATACTCTACACTATAGGAATTTCATAATTGAATTTAATAAAGGCTCAACAAGGGATTCGTAGGCAGGATGGGGCCCAATAGCACAACCCCCGTGCTCGGCGCGAGTCCTTTAGAGGACTACACTAGTCTCTGTTTGAACTGCGCCTGACGTGATTGATCCAACGCTTGACGAGAACACCATTGAGAGCTCTCTAGAGTGTCCACGCCCGATAAAAGCATTACAGGAAACCTTGTGTTTGACGAGGGTCATCTCACGCTTGACATGAGAGACCCCAAGAGTAAACTTTGCTCTCAGTCTCGACAACGCCCGACGCGACCCAAGTGGCGCTTGACGACATACGAAAAACCACATACAATAGAAATACATAACTACAAGTCCTGATTCAATTCACCAAAACACATAATTATATCGGTAAAAGTGTTATCTAACATGCAACTAACATTCTATATCCCTCAATTTACATATCACTAGTATAGAATATACATTCTATGTCGCTTATTTTAGGCATTTTATGTCGGAAAATATCCCGACGTAGAAGCGAGAGACGTAAATTTACGTCAATGGTAAAAAACCGACGTAAATTTACGTCGCACATAACAAGTCCGACGTAAAAAATTGTAAAAAAAAAAAAGGAAAAACGACTGCAAGCAGAACGGGTCGTTCTGCTTGGAGAACGGCCCGTTCTGCAAGCATATCCCGTACTGCTTGGAGAACGGCCCGTTCTGCAACCCAGACTTGGCTTTTCTTCTGGCTTTTCCTCCTCCTTATTTTCCTCTGCTAGTTTTTCCTCTAGCCTCTCTTCTCTGTTCTCCTCAGGCTTGGCTTCAGCAAGAAAAGGAACACACATATCAGCAAGAAAAAAAGGTTTCACTAGGAAATCACAATGTCAACAGAAAGATTATATCTCCTGTTTTGCTTCCTCACCCATTTGCCGTATGAATGGAGACTGAAACGTTAGAAAAATTATAAGGAAGGAAGGAGTAGGATTGCAAATTTCCTGAACTTGCAATCTGGAAAGGAAGGAGTAGGAAGAAGTATCCTTTAGGTTTCAACGCGCGGGAGAAGAAGTTTTTGAAATCTCCAAAATGTTCAGCTAGTGACAAGATTTTAAGGGATGCGCGGGCTTGTGGATTATTTACGTCGGACAAGGGGGCTCCGACGTAAATTATGGAACCTACGTCGAAGCGTAATTGTGTCCGACATAGATTGTATAATTTACGTCGAACCCCCTCTTGTCCGACGTAAATTAGTTAGCTTTATTTACGACAATGCCACCGCATATTTATAAGGTCGTATTTTGGGAGTTCTGACGTAAATGAGGTGACGTAAAATCCTATTTTTGTACTAGTGTATACAACCAATATCTTTACACAAAATCATAACAAGTTCCTTTAGGATTTTCCATGGGAACCCATAGGGATGTCAGATCATAGAATTACCATCCAAAACATAAAATTGTTCATACATTCAAATAATTCATGTCATTAAGATCACGTACAAAAAGAACAAGAAGTAAAACAAGCACAATTAGAAAAAATGCTTCATACATGAGCATGTAATAACATACATAGGATTAAGGATCAATCTCACTATTCGACACACAAATCCTCATCTAGAGTGAGGTTTCTTACTTACCCTTACCTAAATAAGCACTAGACTATAGGTACACGGCTCTTGGATGATTTCCTTCTTGTCATTATTATCTAGGCTTTGAAGCGTGAACACGTGCATGAAAAATAAGAGTGCAAAAATTTATCAGAAACCCTTTCTTAAACCTTAACCTCCTATTAACCTCCATAGTTAAAAAAAATTAACTATAGTTACAAATTTCATTCCCTTAATTAATTTAAATAAAAGTTTAATCAAAACTTTTAATAAAACACTTTATACTATATTCTAAAATATATTAAATAAATAAATAAATATTTCACAATCCCTATTAAAAAAATAAAAATACAAAAAATTATTAATAAAATACTTATATTATATTTTATGAGAAACAGGATGTTACATTCTAGAAAAATAACCAAAATCTTTCATGAAAGGTAGTCTATGCTTTCACACTCATATAGGTAGATACTTCAAGCATTTTTCTATAGCATTAATTACTCATATTAAGGATTATGTATTTATTAAGAGCTCATGATTCAATCTTACATCAAGGAATCAAAATCAACTCTCTCATTTATAAGTCTCATATTATGTCCTACTAATCAAATTTTGACATATGGATGATAAATAAAAAAATGTATTTTTATTTTCATATCCTTAACCGATTATTACACTGTAACTATTTTATATTTAATTTCTTTACGCCAATTAAAAATTAATCCACCCGTCTCTCCTTCATCAGTTGTCTCTTACTTACAATCACCTTGCAGGGTGTTTCGTCAATGGATCTCACTCACAAGGTTTTGCTCACAGCCAATTCTACTGCAGAGAAAAACAACTAAGATATGCACAACGCAATTACATGCTATTCTATAAAAATATTTAGTTCTCAAATTGTTGAAGAACAAAGGATTTTAACAAACTTATCTATTTTTACTGAGTTTGAAACTCGTATCAAATTAAAAAAATTGCTCATAAATTTCTTCACCTTTTATTTCGACAATATACCATATAATATTTGGAAGTGCCATAAGCAGTCGCAGTGTCACTTTTTTGAGATAGAAAAATGATGTTTGTCCTTTATTAGAATAAGGAAAAAGGAACCACCAAGAAAGATTGTAAGGGAATAGAAAGAATTGTTATTTCATCCACTGTTGAAAGGAAGAGAAACGATAATTTCGATATTTCTGGCTGAAAAATTGAATAACATAAAAGATAAGGAATCACGGAATAACTGCTAACAATCCAGATACGTGAAAAAAATAAGTACATTTTTTATTTTTAATCCACATGTCAAAATTTGATTAGTGAGACATAATTTGAGACTTATAAATGGGACAAGTGATTTTGATCCCACATCAAGTACTACGGATGAAAAATATGGTGTACAAGAATATTCATACCACTTTGTTTGACCACTAATTAAGTATCTACCATACTTTCCTTTACTCATATCTTTAAGACCACCCTTCTTGATATCATTCAAGGAAATTTAACCAATAAGCTTATTGACCTTCAGAGTTCGAACAAATTATCATATAACTTGTACATGTCAACCTTTAGAGTTCGAATGTACCAACCTTTAAAGCTCGAACATTCCAACCTGAAGACTTTGGACAAGTTATAATAAACGAGTACAACAATTATTATTTTCTCGTATTTGTTTATTAGCATGTCACTGGAAGCATTAGCACATGGGAAACCCCACTTTTGGTAATCTTAAGTCCTTTCTTTTTTACATGAGCTCGAGGCTTGGGGTTCATGTATTAACTCGATGAATAAGTTTGACAAATCCTCCAACCTTAGGAGATCGATTAGTTCAACCTCAATAAGTTAGAAAGATTAATACCATTTTGGCATGAATAGGTCAACACTTGCAAAATGACAGACATTCCAATATAGAGAAAAATAATTATACGAGAGAAATTACTTGAACTAAAGGAAGAGTTAAATGATTACTAGAGATCAAGCTATATATATTAATAAAATATGATAAATGAGATAATTTAAATTAACTTTATCGTTAAAGTTCTTTTTGTAAATACTCCTCCTCCATTACAAATAACATAGGAGAAGTAGAGATTGGAGAGAAGATTTGACATGATACCTCTACTCAGATAGAGCAAGAATGTTGGTATCCAATCTTATTATATTTTGATAACAACATTTAATATCATAATATTTGAAAGGAAATCTATCAAGTATTTAAAATATAGGATCAGAGGGGATGTACTGTTACTACCGAAGTTGAAATTTCTGGATGGATTATACTAGACTGGCGTTTAATTTAAATCTGTTTTTTTTAAATATAAATCTTTTCAACATGTTATTTCTTATTGTTTATAAAAATTTAAAATTTAAGTTTAAAACTAATATTTAGGCGAAATTCACAATACTAAATATAAAAAAATTAGAATCTAAAAAAAGAAAATACATTTCTTAAAAATTTTAATTACTAACATTTAAGAGTGAATGCTCAAAGTTACAATATAAAATAAACCGTGATAACATGCATGGTTAATTTAGTAAAATTTTAAAATTTATTTTAAAAAAACCCTTAAAATTTTGGAAATTTTCATTAAAAAAATGACTTGCATAACAAAATATTGCTCGTAAATATATATTTTTTTTAATTAAAAAGCATAATTTTACTCTTGCCACAAAAATAAAAATTAAACCATCGATACATAACTTGAGAGAATGAAAACTATACATGGAGTTTCTGCTAAGCTTCAGAATATTGAAAAGATGAGTCATATATTTTTGGAGGTTGAAGGGCAACAATAATTGTCTTTGTTGCATTTATGGAATTGTTGTACCGCAAGAGATAGACAAGAAATGGAATTATGATGCTCAATGTGTTGAGGCTCTTTATTATTAAAATATTTATATTCCTCCATTGGATGATGCACATTGCTTGGTGGGTTGAGTTGCGAGTCTTGTGACACATATTGTGTTTCTTGCATATTTTGTGCCTGCATCGCAAAATTTGGAGTTGGAAGAACCCCATTTGATTCATAAATGTGCTGAGGGATCCTTGTATCCATGTCTTGTAATGTTATGTCATGGATGCTTTTTCTTTTCTTCGATTCCTTTGATGCACTCAACCGATTGAAAAACTTTTGGGCATGACTAGAGACTTGGCTTGCCTTTTTTGTTCCAATATATCTTGCAATATTTTTCCAATCTCCCTTACCATATATCTGAAGTCCAACTAGAAATAACCTATATACAAAATTCAAAACAATAATAAGAATACCAGAAAACATATGTTAGAATATAAATAATAATAGTAATAAAAAAATATTGAAAAAAGATAATACTAAAAATTTAATTAAGAGATACCTATGTTCTTTCTCACTCCAATGAACATATTTCTTGCGCCGAATTGAAACCGATGATTTATTTGAATCACTCAATAACTTTATGATATCTAACTCGGTATGAATGACATTTGATGTCTCACCGACAACTAATTTATCCGTATTATCCTGCATTAACATTGGGGAGAACTCATTCACTTGAGATGAATGATCTACGTAATTCCAAAACTCATCCATATCAAACTCAATATTGTCAATCAATAATGACTCCTCCGATGGCTTGGGAAGAACTTGAGTGGCAACATTGAAAAACTGTTTTTCAGAGTCATTCAACAATTGATGATTGTCATTGAAAGTTGTGTTGGAGCCAACCTTTTCAGCATTGTGACTGTGTTGTTGAGACATTCTTCTTCCTCTTGTTTAATTTGGGACTAGCTTTGAATTCAATCACTTTTCAAGACTTTTTCCTTTTCAAGTTGAATTTTGGTTTCGTTTACAATACTGCTCATTTTTTATATAGAGTAATGAATTAATTTTCTTTTTTGGCGCCTAAACGAAATCTATATGTTACACTTCAATTTAAATTTTCTTTTAGTAGATAATAATCACATGTGAGTTAGTTAGTTAATTATGTATTTTATCTTTGCAATTTAAAAAAAAATCTGCCCAAACAAATAGTTAAAAAAAATTCAAAGCTAGTCATGAGTTACACTTTCTTTTATGACGCCAAAATGAAATCTATATATTACACTTCTATTTAAATTTTCTTTTAAGAAATAAGAATCACATGTGAGTTGGTGAGTCGATTATCTTTTTTATCTTTGCATTTTTCTTTAAAAAAATTTGTCCAAAAATAGAGTTAAAAATTTCATAATCGTGTTTCTTTAGGCGCCAAAACGAAATTTATATATTACACTTCAATTTAATTTTTTTTAACGGATAAAAATCATATACGTATGGATTAGTTAGTTAGTTATCATTTTTATCTTTGTATTTTTCTTTAAAAAAAATCGGCTCAAACATAGAGTTAAAATTTTCTATTATGCCGCCAAATTAAAAATTATATATTATACTTCAATTTTAAATTTTTTTAGTAGATAACAATCGTTAATTTCATCCGAATGTCATGAATTGTGAGACTCTCAAAATATTTTTATCTAAATGTCTTAAAAATATCCGCATAGATGATAACTAATTTATTGACATTTATTTTATCAATTTAATTAAATATATTTAATTTTATGGTGTGCCAGTTTTAAAATTTGATTTTGAGTTTATTAAGTTTAAAAAATAGAATTTGGAAGGAGTAAAAAAATGAAATTAAAAAACATATGAAAAGAGGATATTATTTATAAAATGGTTATCATTAAGTAGAAACTCAAATACTAAGAAATGAAGTTGCTAAACTTAGAGTTTGAGGTTACACAGAATTGAAGTTACTTAACTCGTCGCCTATTTCCTTTGCCTTTGAGTTTGAAGCTACTTCCAACAACGGAATTAAATTTTGAAACACTAGTCGTAAAAATTTGATATATTTAAACTTTTAAGACAACAGAGAGTATGAAGGAAAACTTAGAAAAATAAATAATAATCTCTCTTAAGATTCACTCTTTTTATAGTATCAAGAGAATTAGTCTGTTAATAAATAATAGAAAAATACTTTTAATACTAATGATAACTAAAATATTTAATATGTCAACAGTAATATTGAAATAATTAGTACTTATATGTCATTATTTTCACAATCCACCATTAATGACAAATAAGTGAAAGAGAGGTAAATTAAACAAATTCTAGGCAAGAAAAGGTTCTTGTGCTTAAGTGTTAATGTCCATAGAATTGAATTAGCACATATTGCAATATTGTAGTGAGACAACACCTTATGTTCAAAAAGTGAATTATTCTCGAATTTAATGGATTTAAGATGTGACTTCTGTTAGAATAGTGGATTAAGCCTAACTCAACCCTACAAAACCGGCTTGTAAGGTGAGGGTTGCTTTCCACTTATATACTATTCAATTGCCTAATCTCTAGTCGATGTGGGACTTGGGTTTTTCCCAATACACCCCCTCACGTACAGCACTATTGGGCTTTGTACGTGGATAAATGGTGGGTGACCCATTTAAAGTGGATCTAAATGGCTCTGATACCATGTTAGAATAGTGGATTAAGCCTAACTCAACCCTACAAAACCGGCTTGTAAGGTGAGGGTTGCTTTCCACTTATATACTATTCAATTGCCTAATCTCTAGTCGATGTGGGACTTGAGTTTTTCCCAATATTTCATACCACGCACTTTTACATTTAAGAACATGATAACTTTATGATTAAAACTTTACACAATATTTTAGGCATTTATATGTATATTCACCTTGGGATGCTCATGAGTTCTCTATTTGACCCCTTTATCCAAATGTCATAACACATAAATAATATAAAACTAAATAACTTCAATATTGTAAAATAACTCAAATCCTTACAAGCAAAGAGAATCACGTTGTATCCTGAACAAATAACACAATGTAACCGAAAGAATTACAAGAAAACTAAAAACTAATGCTCTCCAAATAAATGAACCAAACAAGTGTTAAACTAGTCCTAACTATTCCTTGATGTCACATGTCCTATAAAAGAAACCCAATATTAAGGATTAGACCTCATCACCAACATCCTCAACACATACCACGTGGATGATCACTTATAACAACCACAGGAAATTAACACAAAAGAAAAAGGAGCGAGAAATATTTCATTCTGGCTCACAATTCAGGAATACAAGCCAGTAAGCCAAACAAAAACAACACATATAGTCAGATATAGCATACACAAATACACATTCAAGAGTTGGGACGCCTATAGCTCTAGACCAAGCAACCTTACAATGATCATATGGACATTTTGCATGAATCTTGGTAGAGATTAATCTTACAGATTCTTTGTTGGATCAGCAATTAGTTGAGCGAAGTAACTTTATCAAGAATTACTTTGTGAGCTATTATTTGATTCCACCTCTCTCTCTCTCTCTCTCTCTCTCTCTCTCTCTCTATATATATATATATATATATATATATATATATATATAAAGAGAGAGAGAGAGAGAGAAAAAGAGAGGAAAGTTCAAACGATACCGGTGTAACTTTTACTAAGTGTTACACCGTTCAATAACTTTATATTAATTGTGAATTTTGTAAATCCAATCGTTAAATTGAAAGTTCTTTATTCTTAGATCATATATACAAAATTTTATATTAATCCAAGATGATTTGATACTTCATTCTTGTAAAATAAAATTGACGTAATATATTCATTTCAAAATATACTAAAATATGAACACTTAAATTACCTTCGAGTTGTTATTCAATTTTAACAAAATTTGACATACATATATAAAGTGATATTAATTTTCAATCTAACGGTTGGATTTACAAAATTCACAATTAATATAAAGTTATTGAGCGGTGTAACACTTAGTAAAAGTTACACCAATGTTGTTTGAACCCTTCTTATATATATATATATATATATATATATATATATAATTTTATTGATATTTTTCAATATATGATTGTCAATTTTAATCATCTTTATTGTTACCGAATAAAATATTTAACATTTTCGATGGAACCAATTTCCAATAGAATATTAAACATTTTCAACAGATCAAACTTTTGACAGATTATTAACCATTTTTGACTGATATTCCATTAAAAATCTCTTGTCGAAAATCATGAAATTTTTGACAAACCATTATCTAGTGCAATTCAATAACCGATTTACTCTTCAAAGTTTAGACAATGATATGTTCAATATGATAGATATACTATCACAAACAATACTCAGAACAACAAAAAATATGAAAAAAAAACTTAAAAAAATAGATAATAATGTCCCTCTTAAAACTCACTCTCTTTATATAGTATCAAAGGAACTAATCTATTGGCAAATAATAGAAAAGAAATACTTTTAATACCAATGGTAAAAAAAAAATTAATATGCTAACAATAAATTAAAATAATTAACATTTATATGTCATTATTTCCACAATCTCCACTAATGACAATTAAGTGAAAGAGAGATAAAATAAATATTTGAATTGTCGTTTTCCTCCATTGTTTAACTTTACAACAGTACTAATTTTTGAACAATTAAAATATAAATACTCCGTCTGATTTTGAATATAAACAACAATAAAAAAAAGTTTCATATTTAATGATGTTAAATATAAATAAATACCACTATTTAATATTGTCATCCTTAAAATATTTTTTTATTTAATTGTGATTGTATTTTCGTAGTCTATAAAAATAAGTAATTTTTTTTTATAAGATTGACAAAATTAGATGAGGTAAACAGTTTTTCTTAATTAGCTTTAATCAAATTTTTTTTTTGTTTATACTCTAATAGGAGTAACTTTTTGGTGGTTTCTAGTGGCTGTAAAATATACCAAATTAAACATTACTCAGCAGTTTTAAGCAGTTTTGAAAATGCAATTCCTTCCAATTTTAGCCGCAGTTAATGTTATGTTACCAAATTAAACATGGTTAAAATTAAAACATATTATATTAGTGCATTAATTGTTGTTGTTCCAGTGTTAAATTGGAACCAATTGATCTTGATCACCAAATATTATGATTATAGTATTTAAAATAGAGTTGTTAATGATACTTCAACATCAATATTTAATATTAAACATTGACGTTTTGAGTCTCATGGCATTTTTTTTACATATAAATAACAATTAAAAATAATCAATTGGGAAGTTATTAACTGAATAATTCATAATCAAACAACAATTGAACAATTGAAAGTTATCTAAACAAAATTACCTAAACAATTGAAAATAATTAACTGAGCAACTTAACAACTCTAAACAATTAAACAATCGAGAGCAATTGTTAAACAAATTCTAAACAACTGAATACAACTTAAGTCTCACACACACTTAAGTTATATATATCTTTGATATACATTTGACAAATATGTCATAGTTGTTGAAGTTGAAATTATCGAATTCACAATACTTGAGTTATTTAATTAAATTTATGGTACTACACAAATGATTAGATAAGAATTTGAAATTGTTTGACAAAAGATTAATTTTAGTAAAAATAAACTAAAGCAGTAAATTGTAAAGACTTTGAATTTATAATAAAAATAGTCAGAGATTCATTCACTAATTTTTCTATGTAAAAATCTCTTAATTTTTCATTCAATGTTGTAATTATAGAGTTAATTTGACACCCAACAATTATATTTAAATCTTAATTTCTTATGTGATAAAATCTAGGTTGCTAAAGAAAAATCTCAAATCTTCGGTAATTTTTAATAGAGTTAATCATCCATACACTGTCAGTGTAAAGTTTTTTACACTGGTAACCAATCATATCTTTTAAATTATTTTATTTTATTATTATTTCATTAAATAAGCAACTGACATGATATTATTAATAGATATGATTAATTGTCAATGTAAAAGAATTTTACACTGACAGTATATAGGTGATTAACTCTTTTTAATAAACAATCTTGCATTAAAGTCAAGGACAAAAAGTCGATTGATAAAATTTATTCTAATTTCTTGGTAATAAATGTTATTAGTGTTTTATCTAGGTTGTAATTTTAAAAAGGATTTTTCAACCTCGATTAAAATTTATAAAATCATATAGATGTTCATCAGGTCACAACAAATATTAAGTATAAGAATAAAACGATTAACTAAATAAATAAATTTATTTATTGAATGAAAAACACAAAGAAGATTACATAGTTTTAGTAGTTATCTCAGTCTCCAATAGTATAAACTTAGCCACTCATGACTAAGGGTTACATAGTAAAAGAGAGACTTTTCAACAATTTATGATTACAAGAGTAACCTCACAAGAACTCTCTATAATCTTTCTAGAATTATTCCAAGAAGAATATTTAGATTATTGGAATTGAATATAGAGACCTCCAAGAAGCTTATTTTTAAAACAATTCTAATGGGCTTTTAGGTATGATACACTCGCTCAGAGTATCCATGTAACTTGCTTTGAGTGAGCATATGCTTATAGGGATGCACTTTGACTTCACTCGCTCATAGCATTTTTGTGATAGCTCTAAACGAATTTCCCTCACTCAGCACACAAGAAGCTTGTTCTAATTGAGCTAGTGTAATCTTGTAGGGTTGCTCTCTAACTTGCTTCACTTAGAGCGAGTTATTGGTCGCTCTGAGGGAAATTGGAATGAGTATGTAACTTAAAGCGATGGCTTTCCTTGTTGATTAAGCTCAAAATGAAGATATAACCCTGGTTGGTTTTGATGATTACAAATAAGTCTTTTGAAAGATAAAAGTGCAACTTGTAGATGGTTTTGAGTTTTGAGGCTCTTGTAAATAAAAGTGCAAATTATATCTTGTTTGTGTGTTTTAAGACTTGTTGCTTGTGTGTTTGGTAAGTAACTTAGCATTTTATCTCTATCTAGATGATGATTGATGATTTAGACATGTGTTAAAACTGAATTGTAAAGGGGGATGGTATGAAAAATGAAGATATTAAGTTTTCACTTAAAATAATCGATTATTTTAAGTAATAGTTGATTATTTACTCTATTTTTCAATTACCTAAGGAGAAATTGTTGTAATAATCAATTTTTCAGCAAAATAATTGATTATTTTAGAAATAAGGTTCTAGAATAATTAATTATTGCCCAAAATAATTGACTAAAGTGTTTTTGGTTGATTTCCAGAATTGCTAAGAACAAAATAACTGATTATCCATGTAAATAAGTAATTATTTTAGTTAGAAACTTATATATATATATATATATATATATATATATATATATATATATATCATTTTTCACACCTTGAAAAGAGAGACTTGAATATTTGTGATTTATTTTACAAAAACACTCTTTAAAATATATTTCTCTCTACAAGAAGATGTTCTTCAAACCTTTGTGGTAATCTCAAGAAAGTTTTCAAGAATAGAATTGATCATCATCTTCATGGAGTGAAAGGTTAAGTTACATGGTTGATTCACCTTTTCTGATATGTTTTGTATATCAGGTTAATTCATTCCTTAAATTTTTGTATTGATTGTTTTCTTAAGTAAGTATCTTAAGAATGGGGAATCTTGTAGTGGGGTGCTATAAGTAGGTATTTCTTGGGGTTTAAGAAGTGGTTTCTTTAATATTATAGAAGTGTATTGCATGTTGTATCGTAATTGTAAAACTTTTAATATTAAAGATTAGTGAAAATACATATTTTAAAAACATTACTATCGTAATTGTAAAACTTTTACATAATATACATACTTTTTTTTAATTAAAAAATTACTATATTTTAAAAAATATTTATATTCTAATAAAATAAAATTATCTATGTTTAAATTATCATATGTATAAAATATAAGTTCAAAGGAATGTCTATTTATTTGATGTTTTTCAAATTTTCAAAGGAGATAAATTTTCATATATAACAGAGAATACTCTTTAATAATGAACCAGTAATTTTTGTAAAAGTTTAAGTAAAAACACACTCACACACATACACACACACACACACACACACACACACACACACACACACATATATATATATATATATATATATTAATATATATATATATATATATATATATTAATGCTCATATATATAATGTAATAAATTAAAAAAAATTAATTTTTGATAAAATAAAATTTGTAACATGTACATTTACCTCTTGTACTTTCTATTTATTGTATATATTGATTAAAAAAATTAAAATGGTAATGATTGTAAGATTTATGTTCTATATATAATTTTTATTATAAAATATGTTTTTAAAACAATTATCATCTAAAAGTTTCTATTAGATATTAAAAACATGTATATATCATAAATAAATTAAATTAAATTTTTATAAAATTTAACATATTTTCTTTTATATTTTTATTAGTGTTAAATTATTATAAGGTAGGGTTCTAGGATTTTATTTTTAGCCAAACATTAAAAAAATTATTTAGGATAGATAAATAAACCATACTTAAAATATATATTTTCAACGAAAGTTAGATTCAAACTTACTAAATTATAAATAATCTAGTTTGACCTAATTCTAGTCGTAATCGTAAATATAAAAGTTTATAGAAAATAACTATAATGTATATTTTTACTTTTAAAAATGATATGTAAAAATAAATATTGTTCCACTATCTAAAGTTACTAAATCTGTCACTATTTATTAAATGTAATATGTTTATTTGATATACATTTTTTATATTAATACAATTATTAAAAATAATTAAAATATTAAGTTTCATCTTTCCATCCAAATCTCATCACTTCACTTGTTATTTACTTAACCAAGTTATAACTTGTGGCCAATTTAGGCCACCATTAAACCTACTAGGCTACTTCTCATGATCACCACCACCTTCATGCCTCATCTTTATCTTATGGGTTTAAACTTTAAAGTCGTCTTACTTTGCTTAAATTTTTTTTTTTCACATGTAACGACGATACATATCAATTTTTATTGTATCATATATAAAAAATAATAATATCGTAAATCAATTAAACAAAAGAAATATATTAGGTCATTTTTAAAAATTAAGAAATTTGACTAAACTTTTTAACAATAAAAGAGCCAATAAAATAAGAAGCTCAAAAAAATAATTTAACTTATTCAATATTAATTGTACCAGCAGTCAAACTTCTCAAAAAAATTCTCATAATTTCTTGCCCAATAGAATATATATTCTAGATTCATATTTGACTATGTTAGCTATTCCATTGTACCAAGAATCACACTATCAACTGCATAAAATAAAAATTACTCTTGCCACAAAAATAAAAAT
Source organism: Cajanus cajan (assembly GCF_000230855.2). Classification (NCBI taxonomy): domain Eukaryota; kingdom Viridiplantae; phylum Streptophyta; class Magnoliopsida; order Fabales; family Fabaceae; genus Cajanus; species Cajanus cajan. The sequence goes on from NC_138518.1 coordinate 61,200,176, forward strand.
TAAACCATCGATACATAACTTGAGCTACATGGAGTTTCTGCTAAGCTTCAGAATATTGAAAAGATGAGTCATATATTTTTGGAGGTTGAAGGGCAACAATAATTGTCTTTGTTGCATTTATGGAATTGTTGTACCGCAAGAGATAGACAAGAAATGGAATTATGATGCTCAATGTGTTGAGGCTCTTTATTATTAAAATATTTATATTCCTCCATTGGATGATGCACATTGCTTGGTGGGTTGAGTTGCGAGTCTTGTGACACATATTGTGTTTCTTGCATATTTTGTGCCTGCATCGCAAAATTTGGAGTTGGAAGAATCCCATTTGATTCATAAATGTGCTGAGGGATCCTTGTATCCATGTCTTGTAATGTTATGTCATGGATGCTTTTTCTTTTCTTCGATTCCTTTGATGCACTCAACCGATTGAAAAACTTTTGGGCATGACTAGAAACTTGGCTTGCCTTTTTTGTTCCAATATATCTTGCAATATTTTTCCAATCTCCCTTACCATATATCTGAAGTCCGACTAGAAATAACCTATATACATAATTCAAAACAATAGTAAGAAAACGAGAAAACATATGTTAGAATATAAATAATAATAATAATAAAAAATATTGAAAAAAGATAATACTAAAAATTTAATTAAGAGATATATACCTATGTTCATCTTTATTCCAATGAACATATTTCTTGCGCCGAATTGAAACTGATAAGTTATCTGAATCACTCAATAACTTGATGATATCTAACTCGGCATGAATGACATTTGATGTCTCTCCGACAATTAATTTATCCGTATTATCCTGCATTAACATTGGGGAGAACTCATTCACTGGAGGTGAATGATCTACATAATTCCAAAACTCATCCATATCAAACTCAATATTGTCAATCAATAATGACTCCTCCGATGACTTGGGAAGAACTTGAGTGGCAACATTGAAAAACTGTTTTTCAGAGTCATTCAACAATTGATGATTGTCATTGAAAGTTGTGTTGGAGCCAACCTTTTCAGCATTGTGACTGTGTTGTTGAGACATTCTTCTTCCTCTTGTTTAATTTGGGACTAGCTTTGAATTCAATCACTTTTCAAGACTTTTTCCTTTTCAAGTTGAATTTTGGTTTCGTTTACAATACTGCTCATTTTTTATATAGAGTAATGAATTAATTTTCTTTTTTGGCGCCTAAAAGAAATCTATATATTACACTTCAATTTAAATTTTCTTTTAGTAGATAATAATCACATGTCAGTTAGTTAGTTAATTATATATTTTATCTTTGCATTTAAAAAAAAAATCTGCCCAAACAAATAGTTAAAAAAAATTCAAAGTCATGAGTTACACTTTCTTTTATGACGCCAAAATGAAATCTATATATTACACTTCTATTTAAATTTTCTTTTAAGAGATAAGAATCACATGTGAGATGGTGAGTCGATTATTTTTTTTATCTTTGCTTTTTTCTTTAAAAAAATTTGTCCAAAGATAGAGTTAAAAATTTCATAATCGAGTTTCTTTTATGGCGCCAAAATGAAATTTATATATTACACTTCAATTGAAATTTTCTTTTAACAGATAAGAATCATATACGTATGGATTAGTTAGTTAGTTATCTTTTTTATCTTTGTATTTTTTCTTTAAAAAAATCGGCTCAAACATAGAGTTAAAATTTTCAAAATCGTGAATTAGATTTTCTTTTATGCCGCCAAATTGAAAATTATATATTATACTTCAATTTTAAATTTTTTTTAGTATATAACAATCGTTAGTTATCTATTTTATCTTTGTATTTTTCTTTAAAAAAAACTGGTCTAAACATTGAGAGAAAAATTTCATCCGAATGTAATGAATTTTGAGACTCTCAAAATATTTTTATCTAAATGTCTTAAAAATATCCGCATAGATGATAACTAATTTATTGACATTTGAATTTTATTTTATCTATTTAATTAAATATATTGAATTTTATGGTGTGCCAGTTTTAAAATTATATTTTGAGTTTATTAAGTTTAAAAAATCGTATTTGGAAGGAGTAAAAAAATAAAATTAAAAAACATATGAAAAGAGGATATAATTTATTAAATGGTTATCATTAAGTAGAAACTCAAATATGTACTAAGAAATGAAGTTATTAAACTTAGAGTTTGGAGTTACAAAGATTTGAAGTTACTTAACTCGTCGCCTATTTCCTTTGCCTTTGAGTTTGAAGCGACTTCCGACAACGGAATTAAATTTTGAAACACTAGTTGTAAAAATTTGATATATTTAAACTTTTTAAGACAATAGAGAAAGTATGAAGGAAAACTTAGAAAAATAGATAATAATCTCTCTTAAGACTCACTCTCTATATAGTATAAAGAGAATTAGTCTGTTGACAAATAATAAAAAAATACTTTTACCAATGGTAAAAAAACATTTAATATGTCAATAGTAACATTGAAATAATTAGTACTTATATGTCATTATTTCCACAATCCCTCACACAAATAAGTGAAAGAAAGGTAAAACAAATTCTAAGTAAGAAAAGGTTCTTGTGCTTAAGTGTTAATGTCCATAGAATTGAATTAGCACATATTGCAATATTGTAGTGAGACAATACCTTATGTCCAAAAAGTGAATTATTCTTGAATTTAATGGATTTAAGATGTGACTTCCATACCACACACTTTTACCTTTAAGAACATGATAACACAATGTAACCGAAAGAATTACAAGAAAACTAAAAACTAATGTTCTCCTAAGTAAATGAACCAAACAAGTGCTAAACTAGTCCTAACTACTCCTTGATATCACTTGTCTTATAAAAGAAACCTAACATTCAGGATTAGGCCTCATCACCAACATCCTCAACACATACCATGTGGATGATCACTTATAACAATCACAAGAAAATAGTGCAGGAATACAAACAGGTTACCCAAACAAAAACAACACATATAGTCAGATATACCATACACAAATACACATTCAGGAGTTGGTACGCCTATAGCTCTAGACCAAGCAAACCTTACAACGATCATATGGACATTTTTGCACGAATCTTGGTAGAGATCAATCTTGCAGATTCTTTGTCAGATCAGTTGCTGGTTGAAAGAGAAAGTTATGCATTTTATGTTTCTTTAGAATTTGAAAGACTTTTGGTTTTTTGCTCTTCTTGCCAATATATTGGACATAATTTTGCTTCTTGCAAAGTTCAAAAACCTACAGGTGGTGCTAGCTACAATTTAAAGACTGCACAAAAACTAGTTTCTGATTTACGTAAATATGCAGAAAAGAATGAAACACCAAGAACTGATTCGGGAGTTGCTCCTCCGACTAGTGATCATGTTAATCAAACGGATATAATTCGGCTCTAAATATTAGCAAGGTTTTAGCCTCTACCTCTCATGATGCACCTGCGGTGCAATCTAATCCAGCCAATATTGAAATGATCAAATTTTCTAATATTTTAGATTCAGTGGTAGCTGACTTGGACATACATCTTGTTGCTAATCAAGTTGATATATCAGTTTTACCGATTAAAGTTATTTTAACCTTTGCTCCTTGTAATGATTCTACTGCATAGGTTTTTCCAAACTCTCATGTAATTATTCAATTTCCTTACAACCCGGGAGCTGAAAAAGTTGATGCTGCTATAAATTTTGGATTTGCACAGCTTTTCAAAGCTGGTGGTGGCTCCATTCGTAATCTGGACAGTGCCTTGCTGGATAATGCAGCTGGGAGTGATCCAAAAATTATTTCGGATGTTGGAGTTGAGGAGCGTGCTATTGCTATTTACAGTTCTACATTGCTTGATGAGCAGCCGGTCAATTTGGTGGTCGTTGACTCGGTTAAAGATCTTGCAAACCGAGAGGTTCATTCAGCTGTCATCGCAAAAAACGACCTTAGTTGATGACACCTATTCTGTGTCTGCTGCACAAGCTGTTCCAGAATCTCATGCGGTGATCCAAGCTTCTAGCTGTCAGAAGGGTGCAATTTCTAGTGTTGCACCAGCTGAACGTGATTTTCAGTCTTCTCGGGGACTAGCAAGTGGCAACGATTCTTCTTTAGATGGCATGCCATCTTTGGAAGAGATCTCAAATGATAATAATCAGCACCATCAATCTGATTAGGATCAAGTTTTAGTCTCGCATGTTGCTGTTGACATAGCTCAAGCGCAACCTTATTCCAATGCTATAGCAGAATGTGAAGCTACCGTTTCTGATGTTTCAGCAAACACAAAATCTCATATAAAATGAGATTTCGCAACCATTGCAAATGTTGCTACCGAATCTGAAGATGAATAAGAGGATTTACTGCCTCATGTACCAAAGGATCTTAAGTCTAAGAGTCCAAGTGCGAGTAGCTTTTTGCTGGACCCATGTCTTGATCGAATAGCTGACTTCTATAATGTTCAATAAGAGCTTTCTAGTTTTGCTCCCTCTGTCCAGCAAGAGTTCAAGATCCTTGCAGAGAGTGGATATGTGTGGAAGGAAGTGGATCAACCCTCTCAAAAGGATAAAGCTCATAGTCACAAGAAACCTTCAGTGTCTAGACCAAGAACTAGATCAAGGGCTGCAAAATCCTCCAAATATTCCTGAATTAGAGCTACTTATACTTGAATACTTTCGGATCCTAATTGCTGGTTTAGTCTTGATTTAAGGTCTATGGCTAGGTGGCTATTGTGTATGTGCAATTTTGTTGTTTCAGTTTTATCTTTGGTTAATTTTCTTTGTATTTTTTTCTTTACTCGTTTTGTCGGTGGGTTTTGGTTTGGTTCCCCTCTATGTACTTTTACTTTTTCTTTTAATATTAGAACTATTGATATGAAACATATGATTGATGGGAAGTCGGGTGTTAACCTAGTTAGTACGTCTTCTTCATATTGATGCTATACCACATCTACCCCTTTTTTAAAAATACACATTATCATCATACTTATTCATTCATAGCATAATAAACAACAATAGATAAAGTTATAGTGCATTATGCAATAGACACAAATTACATGATAACATGCATGTGACACTAGTAAAAACATCTCACTTGTGCATTGCTGTTAGCAATACACTAGAGTAGTCCATGAGTATATGTTGGGTCACACCATCTACCTCTCACTAGAAAGACATACTATCAAGATCTAGTTGGGATAACTAAGTCTTGCAAGATACATCTTATACTCATGAGGGGAGGATTGAGACTTCCAAATTGAGCTATTCCCATGGTTGGTTCCCAATCTTTTACATAAGGGACATTCTCTAGCAATGTATTTCATATCGTACCCTTTAAAATTATTTGTATACATATGATGTATGCCAATCAGACTCAATGCATTACATTCACATGACTTCATGACTTCAAATTTCACGTATTTCTCATATGACAATACTCATCATTCATGTTTATATATTCGTATATAGACATTAATTCACCTCCACATTCAAACTACAATATAGAATTTTTTTTTATGCATATGATGCATGTTAATCAAACTTAATGCATTACATTCACATGACTCTATAACTTCACATTTCACATATTCCTCATATGACAATACTCATCATTTATGTTTATATATTCATATATTGACATTAACTCACATCCACATTCACACTACAATACAAGAATTTTTTTTATGCATATGATGCATATCAATCAGACTCAATGCATTATATTCACATGACTCCATGACGTAACATTTTACATATTATATTGTAACGCCTAATTTTGTATAATATTAAACATAATATTATATATATATATATATATATATATATATATATATATTTGTATATATGTATAGGTTGTTAACACAAGTATATATATCATTAATATTATTATACATAAAACAAAAGAAAATTTTGTAAACTTGCTTACATATAGTTAGTTTATAATTACATTACGAACTATTCAAAACTATTTACAATAACGTACTTATTTAAAAATTATGGTTTTTCACACTCTTACTATAGTATTTACATGTTAGGTTGATACAAGTTCACTGTTGGATTAATGTGATTCGCTGGAGGTAGATAAAAATGACTACTATTTGACCATCTATAACAATAGGGTTTTGTTGTGTTGGGGAAAAAATAAAAGTTGATACTCCTATGTCTTGAAATATTACAGTATTTGCGGTTGCGTTCATAGCCCAACTAATACCCGGAAAGACAGCAGTGATAACAAAAGTGAAAGGCCCTAGTACGGTTGGTAGATCCATTTTCCCTATTTTACATAAGTGGAATATATTAAGGAATATTTATTAAATAAATGACATTGATAAATGTGACACCCTTACTACCCCAACACATGTATTGTAATAAATCTTTCTTTTACAGTAAAAAGGGTTCACATGAGAAACTTCGAACAACCACGTTAGCAGAAATATAACATATAACACACAAGAGTTTTTACAAATTGTTTTTAAAATAATATTACAGTACCAAATTCACACGAATATTTCGCTCCTAAAAATCCTTTGCCCCGATGCCACAATATCAGAGCATTTCCCAAAATAAAACTGTTGGCATCCTATATGCCACTTGCAGCCGGATCTTCTCCACCTAAAATATCCACAATTTATACGGTGAGAAAAGAAGATATCTATATGCAAAGTACATCCAAACACACCATGTTAAAATCTCATCATATTTTCTTTATTTAATAAAATATTTACAAGCATGTATCATAATTTATCAATCCATCACAATCCATTTAAATTTTATAATTAACACTATCATTTTTACCTTTCCTCATTCACATCAATATAACAATTATCTCAACATCTATAATTCATGCCAATTTCACAATTAACACTATGCCAAGACCTCGCCATATCTGACACAAGTGATACAGGTTAATTGCCTCACTCAACCCACACCAGACCAGGGTCATGCCCTCCCTGTAGCATCACTTACCCAGGGGCCATGCCATCCCTAGTCTTTTGGTGTGAGGAAACACAATCACATTACAATCAATACAATCTCTTGCAATTAACCCCATGTCAGGGCTGCCATAAACGACATAAGTGGTGTGTGTTAATTGTCTTACTCATCCCACACCATGCTAGGGTCACGCCCTCCCTATAGCACCACATACCCAGGGGCCGTGCCATCCCTAGTCATCGATGCGAGACACCACAATCACAATCAAAATCACATTCATACATCAATATCATTAATTCTTAACAAGTAATATGCAATAACTTTCATTAATATAATAATCAATAGAATAATTAATATAAACAGTAAAACCCCTCATTATTCCAAAATCTAGCTCACCGCATTTTCCTTACAATTCATTCTTCTTCACAGATCATCATTCCTACACTTAGGCATATTTATAAACCTCAACACAGATAATTTTAATAGAACCAATAATTCTCCAAATCAAATAATTGTAAAATCAATCATAATCCTAAGGAATTCTTCCTCTACCCAATTCCCTCATGTACTATACATATAAATAATCCCCTTTTCCCCCGTACCTGAATAGATAGGAACTTGGGCAGAACCTCCTCCTCTCTTTCCTTAGACAGTAACTGGAACTAGGGCAGAACCTCCACTTCTCTCCTTAAACAATAACCGGAACTAGGACAGAATCTCCTCCTCAAGATTCCTCTTTCTCTCCCTCCTCTTTCTCTCTCTCTCTCTCTCTCTCTCTAAAATTTGTCACCCTTCACAGTTATAATTTTTCACCCCCCCATGCCTCCTATTTATAGGCAATCTGGGTTACCCGGAACGGCCCGTACCAATTTCGGAACGGCCCGTTCTGGAACCTTCGAATCTGTGCAAAATTTTCAACTGGAACGGCCCGTTCTAAAATTGGAACGGCCCGTTTCCAAAAAGCAGAACGGCCCGTTCTAAAACCAGAACGGCCCGTTCTCACTCTCAGCAGAACGGCCCGTTCTCCCTCCGGAACGGCCCGTTCTCCTTCCGGAACGGCCCGTTCTGGGCCCGTTCCCAACTTAAAATTTCAGTATCTTTTTATTGCTTGGAACGGCCCGTTCCAACTTTGGAACAGCCCGTTCCAAGTTACCCATTTACCCCTCAAACTTTAATAAAACTGCAAAAATGCCATTAATATTTACAAAAATACCCCTAAAACTTAATAAATTTACGAAAAGACTCAATAATAATATTAAAATAATAGGGTGTTACAATTCTCCCCTCCTTTTAAAAATTTCATCCTCGAAATTACCTGAAGTAAATAAAAATGGATATGACGCTCTCATCTTCTCCTCTAGTTCCCAAGTAGCACTTTCTGGTGTAGCTCCTCCCCAAATAACTTTCACCAAAGGAATTTCTTTACCCCTAAGTTGCTTTACCATTCGATCCTCGACTCTCACAGGGGTTGCTTCCACCGTTAGATTCTCTTTAACCTCAATATGATCCGATTCAATCACATGTGAAGGATCATGGACGTATTTTCGAAGTTGAGAAATATGAAAAACATCATGAAGATTTGACAGATTAGGAGGCAAAGCAATTTGGTAGGCAACATTACCGACTCTTTTTAGAATTTGAAAAGGACCAATAAATCGAGGAGTAAGTTTTCTAGATTTTAATGCCCTGCCAACCCCAGTCCATGGAGTGACTTTTAAGAACACATGGTCACCTTCTTGAAATTCCAAATCCTTTCTCCTCCTGTCAGCATAATTTTTCTGTCTATTCTGAGCTGTCCTCATCCTTTCTTGTATCAATCTAACCTTTTCAGTGGTTTGTTGCACAATCTCAGGTCCTAAGATGATATTATCACCAGGCTCGCACCAACACAAAGGAGTCCTACACCTCCTACCATACAAGGCTTCATAGGGTGCCATACCTATGCTAGAGTGGTAACTATTATTATAGGTAAACTCTATCAAAGGTAAAAGACTATCCCAACTTCCCCCTTGGTCCAACACACAGGCTCTAAGCAAATCCTCTAAAGATTGAATAGTCCTCTCAGTCTGACCATCAGTTTGAGGGTGGTAAGCTGAACTAAGTCTCAGTTGGGTTCCCAAAGCTTGGTGTAGGCTCTCCCAAAACCTAGAGGTGAATCTAGGGTCCCTGTCTGAAACTATGCTAGATGGTATCCCATGTAATCTCACAATCTCATCAATATACAATCTAGCCAATTTTTCTAGAGAATACTTAATGTTAATAGGTAAGAAATGTGCACTCTTAGTCAGCCTATCAACTATAACCCAAATGGAATCATGTCCTCTCCTAGTCCTAGGCAAAGCAACTACAAAATCCATGGAAATGCTATCCCATTTCCACTCGGGTATACTCAAAGGCTGAAGTAGTCCTGAAGGTTTTTGATGCTCTATTTTAGCCTTCTGACACACTAAACAGGCACTCACAAATTCAGCTATATCTTTCTTCATCCTAGGCCACCAGAATATCTTCCTAAGGTCATGATACATCTTAGTTGCTCCTGGGTGAAAACTAAGCTTGCTCCTATGACCTTCCTCTAGGATCAATCGTCTAAGCGTAGGATCACTAGGCACACATACTCGGTCTTTAAATCTTACCACTCCATCTACACCCAAGGTAAATTCTCCTTCAATCCCTTGCCCTATAGCATCACGTCTAGCTACTAGAAATGAATCCACTATTTGTGCTTCTCCAATTTCCTTCAACAGCTCACTAGTCACCCGAGTCATACCTAGTCTCACACTACTATGAGTCACCTCACAAGTCAGACTTAAGTCTCTAAATTGTGCCAAAAGGTCCATCTCCCTAATCATAAGAGAAGACAACTGCAAAGATTTCCTACTCAAAGCATCAGCTACCACATTAGCTTTTCCTGGATGATAACTAAGATCAAAATCATAGTCCTTAAGGAACTCCAACCATCTCCTTTGCCTCATATTTAATTCCTTTTGATCAAACAAATACCTAAGACTCTTATGATCACTAAACACTTCAAATTTTGAACCATACAAATAATGTCTCCAAATCTTAAGTGTGAACACCACTGCTGCTAATTCAAGATCATGGGTGGGGTAATTCCTCTCATGTATTTTTAATTGCCTAGATGCATAAGATACGACCTTTCCTTCTTGCATTAACACTCCACCCAAACCCATCTTAGAAGCGTCACAATAAATCACAAAAGTCTTGCTAAGATCAGGCAATACTAAAACAGGTGCACTAGTCAATTTTTCCTTAAGGGCTCGGAAACTATCCTCACATTTACTATCCCATACAAACATAACTCCTTTCCTAGTCAAACTTGTCAAGGGTAATGCTAACTTAGAGAATCCTTCTATGAATCTTCTATAGTATCCAGCCAATCCAAGGAAACTCCTGATCTCACTAACTGACTTAGGTGTCTCCCAATTAAGCACAGCCTCAACCTTAGATGGATCCACTGCTATTCCCCCACTTGAAATTACATGTCCTAAGAAACTCACCTCCTCAAGCCAAAAGTCACACTTAGACAATTTAGCATAAAGTTGTTTCTCCCTGAGGGTTTGTAGTACTACCCTTAAGTGTTCTTCATGCTCCTCTTTAGTCTTAGAATAAACTAGTATGTCATCTATGAAGACAACTACAAATTTATCCAAGTACGGATGAAGAATCCGGTTCATGTAATCCATAAAAATTGCAGGAGCATTCGTCACACCAAAAGGCATTACTAGGTACTCATAGTGTCCATAACGGGTCCTAAATGCTGTCTTAGGTACATCTTCACTCTTAACTCTAATCTGATGGTACCCTGATCTAAGATCGATTTTACTAAACACACAAGCACCTACCAACTGATCCATAAGATCATCTATCCTAGGCAACGGATATTTGTTCTTAATGGTCACTTTGTTCAACTGGCGATAATCTACACACAACCGCATACTACCATCCTTCTTTTTGACTAGAAGTACGGGTGCTCCCCAAGGTGATACACTAGGCCTCACAAACCCCTTTTTCAACAAGTCTTCTATTTGTTTCTTTAGTTCCACTAACTCTATGGGTGACATCCTGTAAGGTGCAATAGAGATAGGTCCTGTTCCTGGAACTAAATCTATGGAAAATTCTACTTCTCTTCTGGGTGGTAAGCTAGACACATCAGAAAAGACATCCGAAAAGTCACACACAACAGGCAGTTCATTTACCAAAACATTTTTCTCGGAATTCAGAGAAGCTAACAACATGTATACTTGGGCATCTTCTTGCAAAGATACCTTAACTTGGTTGGCAGTCAAATAATCCTTACTCACTTTTTCAACAGACTCCCCAAAAATAATAGATTTACTAGCACAATTCAAAAGGACATGATTGGAAGATAACCAGTCCATACCCAAAATAACATCTAGTTGACTTAGAGGTAAACAAATTAAGTCAACCATGAAATCTCTACCTTCAATAGTCAGAGGACACTTTGAACAGATATCAGAAGTGATTACCGATTCACTAGTGGGTGTTTCGACAATTAACTCAAAAGACAAGGAAGAGACAGGTAATTTTAGTTTAGACACACACGCATGTGATATGAAAGAGTGAGTCGCACCAGAATCATATAAAACGGTTAAAGGAGTTCCATTAATGAAACACATACCCTGAATTAAGTCTTCGGATTGAGTAGCTTCAGCACCACTCAAAGCAAATACTCTTCCTGTGGTTCGAGGTTTGCTAGCGCTTCCTCCAGCCTCTGTTATTTCTTTCCTACTCTGAGGGCATTCACTAGCTTTATGTCCCTCTGCTTTACATTTGAAGCATATCATTATCCTTTGCATCCGACAATCAACTGCCCTATGACCTGGCTTTCCACATTTAAAACAGTTGTTGTGTGGAACAAAACCCACACTTCCCCTTCCAGAAGTTTGGCTAACCATTGGAACTTGGCTTCTTTGTTGCGTAGAACCTTGATGATTCACCTTAGAACTTGAGTCCCCTACAAACTTGGTATAAGGTTTATTCTTATTAGTTGAACCAAACTTAGTATTTCTCATCGGTCCTCCACTCTTATAATGAGTTACCCTAGCTCGGTTGTCCTCATCAAATACTCTGCACTTGTTTACCAATTCATGGTAGTGAGTAATCCCTTGATAATTGAACACTTGTTTGATCTCAGGGCGAAGACCGCTCACAAACTTCACGCATTTGTCCTCCTCATTGTCTACACCATCATACATAGGGCAAAATCTAACTAAGTCTTCAAATTTAGTCACGTATTCAGCCACAGAATTCTCTCCTTGTTTCAATTCAAGGAATTCCACCTGTTTCTTATGTCTCACATCTCGGGGAAAATATTTCTCCAAGAACAGCCGCTTGAAGTTATCCCAGTTTACTTGAGTTCCCGCAGCCATCATTCTTTGCAAAGCACCTTGCCACCAGATGCCAGCCTCTCCAGAAAGCATAAAAACGGCCAAAGTTACCTTCTGTATCAAAGGACATCCCATAGCTTGGAATATCTTTTCAATTTCAAAAATCCAATCAGCAGCTCCATCAGGATTATAGCCTCCACGAAAGCTTGGCGGATTATTTCGCTGAAATCTCTCTAGCCAATCTATCTCTGGTCGTTGGTTCAGATTACCAATAGCCTGAGCCATCGCTTGCAGAGCATCAGCGATTGCACGATCGTTTCTACATCCTGCCATTGTTTTTCTGTCCTCCCAGAAAAGTTAACAATCATACTCTAAAACAACAAATTTAATCAATCGTTTATATCAATAAATTCAACAATCAATTTACTACACCATTCATCTACCAAACAAGCATAGCAGACTCATAACTTACGGCCGATTGAATCGACATGCTCTGATACCACTAAATGTGACACCCTTACTACCCCAACACATATATTGTAATAAATCTTTCTTTTACAGTAAAAAGGGTTCACATGAGAAACTTCGAACAACCACGTTAGCAGAAATATAACATATAACACACAAGAGTTTTTACAAATTGTTTTTAAAATAATATTACAGTACCAAATTCACACGAATATTTCGCTCCTAAAAATCCTTTGCCCCGATGTCACAATATCAGAGCATTTCCCAAAATAAAACTGTTGGCATCCTATATGCCACTTGCAGCCGGATCTTCTCCACCTAAAATATCCACAATTTATACGGTGAGAAAAGAAGATATCTATATGCAAAGTACATCCAAACACACCATGTTAAAATCTCATCATATTTTCTTTATTTAATAAAATATTTACAAGCATGTATCATAATTTATCAATCCATCACAATCCATTTAAATTTTATAATTAACACTATCATTTTTACCTTTCCTCATTCACATCAATATAACAATTATCTCAACATCTATAATTCATGCCAATTTCACAATTAACACTATGCCAAGACCTCGCCATATCTGACACAAGTGATACAGGTTAATTGCCTCACTCAACCCACACCAGACCAGGGTCATGCCCTCCCTGTAGCATCACTTACCCAGGGGCCATGCCATCCCTAGTCTTTTGGTGTGAGGAAACACAATCACATTACAATCAATACAATCTCTTGCAATTAACCCCATGTCAGGGCTGCCATAAACGACATAAGTGGTGTGTGTTAATTGTCTTACTCATCCCACACCATGCTAGGGTCACGCCCTCCCTGTAGCACCACATACCCAGGGGCCGTGCCATCCCTAGTCATCGATGCGAGACACCACAATCACAATCAAAATCACATTCATACATCAATATCATTAATTCTTAACAAGTAATATAGCAATAACTTTCATTAATATAATAATCAATAGAATAATTAATATAAACAGTAAAACCCCTCATTATTCCAAAATCTAGCTCACCGCATTTTCCTTACAATTCATTCTTCTTCACAGATCATCATTCCTACACTTAGGCATATTTATAAACCTCAACACAGATAATTTTAATAGAACCAATAATTCTCCAAATCAAATAATTGTAAAATCAATCATAATCCTAAGGAATTCTTCCTCTACCCAATTCCCTCATGTACTATACATATAAATAATCCCCTTTTCCCCCGTACCTGAATAGATAGGAACTTGGGCAGAACCTCCTCCTCTCTTTCCTTAGACAGTAACTGGAACTAGGGCAGAACCTCCACTTCTCTCCTTAAACAATAACCGGAACTAGGACAGAATCTCCTCCTCAAGATTCCTCTTTCTCTCCCTCCTCTTTCTCTCTCTCTCTCTCTCTAAAATTTGTCACCCTTCACAGTTATAATTTTTCACCCCCCCATGCCTCCTATTTATAGGCAATCTGGGTTACCCGGAACGGCCCGTACCAATTTCGGAACGGCCCGTTCTGGAACCTTCGAATCTGTGCAAAATTTTCAACTGGAACGGCCCGTTCTAAAATTGGAACAGCCCGTTTCCAAAAAGCAGAACGGCCCGTTCTAAAACCAGAACGGCCCGTTCTCACTCTCAGCAGAACGGCCCGTTCTCCCTCCGGAACGGCCCGTTCTCCTTCCGGAACGGCCCGTTCTGGGCCCGTTCCCAACTTAAAATTTCAGTATCTTTTTATTGCTTGGAACGGCCCGTTCCAACTTTGGAACAGCCCGTTCCAAGTTACCCATTTACCCCTCAAACTTTAATAAAACTGCAAAAATGCCATTAATATTTACAAAAATACCCCTAAAACTTAATAAATTTACGAAAAGACTCAATAATAATATTAAAATAATAGGGTGTTACAATAAATATCGTAAAATAATTAAACAACACAGACTAGGAACACCTCATTAATTATTAAGAGTAAAAATTATCATAGATTAAGTAAATAAATGAGGTTAGGGACACTTCACTAAGTAAATATACATAAAATATAATGTAAAATATACAACATAATAACCTATAAAATTTTAAAAAGATAAAAGTCTCCTCCCCTTACCTTAGTGAAAAAAAAAACTGAGTAAAAATTTATCTTCTTTTCGTTTTTCTCCTTTCTTCTTCCTTTCTCTCACGTTTTCACTCTTTTTTTTTTCTCCCCCCACATCTGATGCTCTCATTTCTATTTATAGGAAAAATGAGTAATCGTTACGTAGTTGGTTTTGAACCAATTTTTTTTTCTTTTCATTTGGTTCCAACATGGGATTAGTAAGAGATGAGTTCTAGTTCGCTAAATTTATTAACGCAGCAGAGTGAAAAACAAATTGACAGTATAGATTACGTAAAGGATAATGATCAGGATAAGATAGAAATAACATAGTATATCATAACGATTTTGCTTACCAATTTTTTTTTCATAGCTGTAGTATACTATTTTTTTTCTTTCTCTTTTCTATTCCTTAAAAAATTTAGCATAGTTACGATTACATAGTGTTCTTACCGAAAATCTGCTGTAGAGCTGATCTGCCAGGTAAGATCGGTGAGCCTCCTTCACTGGTACGCTGGTACTCCAAGATGGGGGTGGTACCTGCAAAAGAGACTCCGATGCTAAAGTTAGTTTTTGTGAGAGTATGAATCTAGTATATGTAATACACATACCTTAGTGTGAGTTAGGGTTGCTTTGGGCCTTGGGCCTGAGATGAGACATGATAAGATTAGATAAGGGATCTCATCCGGGGCGGGATCCCTTGAGATCGGTTATGATTTGCTATAATGCCGAGCTGACGTCGTGTAGCGCGTGCCCGAGGTCATCTCGTGCTGCGATGCCGAGCTTTCGAGCTCGGAGCTCGGTTGCGCCGTACGAACAGTACACTAGCCCCCCGAGCTCCGAAGACCGTAGGTCGAGGAGTTAAGACCAAGCTCGTTGGGGAAAGTGACCTTTCATATGTGCTGGCCTGTCAAGGTGTCGTGTATCATAACTATCATTTATGAAAACGTGCAAGTGGCACGTTAATGAGGGTGACGGTTATGTACTAAGGGTTTGCATTTGTCATGATGATTTTCCATTAATGTACCGTCAGACGTGTCCCTAGGCTAACAGGTGGCGCAACCATTTTGAATTTGGGGAAAACCTTTTCTCTCCCTCGCGCCTCTTCCTCTTTTCACTTTATCCTTTTTTCGCTTTTGGCTTCTTGAGTACGATAGCTCTTCTTGCCTTCTTGCTTCCGTTCGCTTTTCGTCTCCATTTTCACAGTTCCTTTTCGAGTCTTCTTGCTCCTCTTGATGGCTGGTGGTCGTGGTGCCGGTTCTTCTGCGCCTGCCAGGGGTAAGGCGCGCGGTAAGGCGGTGGCTACCGGGAGGGGCACCGCCGAGAGGAAAGACCCGCCCCCGCCCAAGGACCTGGAGCCGGGTATTTTTGGTTACGACTGGGTTAAGCACGAAATGGAGGGGGGGTCTGAAGTGTGTTCAGGTCGCGTCTGAAGGTCAGTGCGGTTTGGGAGACGCACCGGATTTGCGACCCCTCTATTTCCCGGATGATTCGGCTCGAGCCCTGTCCGGCCGGCGAGGGTGTGTTCATGGGAAAGTCTACCGACCCCCCCATTTCTATGTCTATCAGTGTTTTTTCAGGGACCTGGGCGTTTGTCTTCCTTTCACTCAGTTTGAGTGTGATTTCTTGAACTACATCAACGTGGCCCCTTGCCAACTGCACCCTAATAGCTGGGGTTTTTTAAGGGCGTTTCAAATCCTGTGCGCGGTCCTAGGGATAGAGTTGTCCCTTCGCGTTTTCCTTCACTTCTACCAGCTGAAGCTAGGTGTTCTGCCTTACGACATTCTTTCCTTGAGCGGGAGTAAAGAAGGGGGTTTATTCACTCTTTACTCCCAGTCTTATAAAAAATTCAAAACTGAGTTCTTCCGGGTTGCCCTCGTGGACGTTGACCCTTTAGAGGATGGAGGTTTCTACTTCGGTGGACTGCCGAAGTTCCCCTTCTACTGGGTCCCCAAATCGTCTAGGTTTCACGGGGTGGACCCTTTGGAGTTGACGGCTTCGGAGGCTGCCGTTGTCAAGAATTTCTCGGCACTTCCTCACCCATTGGATTGCAAGTCGATCTTGTCGCTTGCAAACTCGGCGCATAGGGAGAGTTGCCGGTGGTGGCTGAGGAGCGCCTTCGTAGCGAGGTCATTCTTGGTGGCCGGGAGGACGAGATTGCCACCTTGAGGGCGGAGCTTGTGGAGCTAGTGGCGGGGAAGGCGACCGTGGAAGGGAGGCTTGCGGAGGTCGAACACTCCGTTGTGATGGAGCACAAGAGGGGCTTCCAAAAGGTTGCTCGTCAGGCACGACTCCTTGCTCCCGGGTTCGACTTTTCCTCCATGCATGTGGAGAAGGTTGTTCGCTTTGGGAGGCTGGTTAAGGAGGACGATGTCGATGACAGTTCTAGTGAGAATGCCTCAGCCTAGGCCGCCTTTGTAATAGTTTAGTTTATTTTTCCCTTTTTTATTTCCTTGTTTAGTATATTCCTTTGAACTCAAGCGTTAAGCTCCGCAAGTGTTTTGTATGTATCTTCAGACTCTCGGCGTAACACTGCCGAGCTGTCTTCTGATTTGCCTTGACGGAGATGATCTTACCGTCATTCCCTGGGAACTTCATGGTGAGGTGTGGAGTGGACACCACCGCTCCGAGCTGATTCAAGGTTGGCCTCCCGATGATGATGTTATAGGAGGTGTTGGCCTCCACGAGAAGGTATCGAACCATGATTCTCCTTGTATCCGGGGGTCCCCCGAAGGTTGTCAGTAGGTCTATGTACCCGCGAGTGTGAAATCGCTCTCCTGCAAAGCCGACTAGGGGCTCCGTGTGCGGCTGGATGAGAGAATGGGGGACGTCTAGCCTAAGGAACGTTGGCCAGTACAGGACGTCGGCCGAACTTCCTTGGTCAATGAGTGTCTTCTGTACCTCCCTGTCGGCGACCTCCACCACGATAACCATGGGATCATCTTGGTTAGGGCTGACACCCGCGTAGTCCTCGTCAGAGAAGGAGATCGGCGGTGAGCTTTGGTGCGAGGCCGAGGTGGTAGAGTGGATGCAGTTGACATTCTGCAGGTGCCTTTTTCGGGCCGAGCTGCTGGCGCCTCCCTCAGCGAAACCACCTGCAATTGTGTTAATCACTCCCCGTAAGGGAGCTGTCCCTGTCTCCTGGCTTACCTCGACCTGCATTGCGCCGCCGGTATTTTGTTGGGAGCCAGAGGGTTGGTCCGTGCGAGTTCCCGAGCCTCGCCCTCTGCCACGCCCCCGACCACCATAGCCTCCTCCGTGACCCTGCTGTCGCTGGATGTACTGGCCGAGGTGGCTTGCCTGGATGAGCTCTTCGATGCGGTCCCAGAGCGTGTGACACTCCTCCGTTGTGTGAACGTGGTTCTTGTGGTACCGACAATGCTTGGACTTGTTGGTGCTGTTGGGAGTGTGACCTGGTGGTGGAAGGGCGAGTAAGTTGTTGTTGCTGGCTTCTTCCAGGATGTGGACTCTGGGTGCGTTCAGGGGAGTGTAGAAGTCGTATCTCCCCCCTCTGTTTGCCCTAGTCGACCTCTTGAACTGGCTGTCATTGTTGACTTTGACCTTGTCGTTGTGCCCCTGCTCTGGCTTTGCTGGTCCTTTTCCGCGAACCTGGTCACGGAAGGCGGAGTGTTCCTCCATCTGGATGTAACCTACAGCGCGGGCGCGGAGCTCGTTCATGTCGCGGGGGGACTCACGACACAGGCTGTCGACAAATGGCCCGGGTTTGAGTGCCATGAGCATGGCATGTAGGGCGACCTCGGGATTCAGGTTTCTGATCTTGATCGAGGTGGCAATGAACCGTTCCATGAATGCCCGGAGTGGTTCGTCGTCATTTTGCCTGAGACTGGCCAAGGCAGCTGAAGTGACATGATGAGGTCGGCTCGTCGCATATTGCGCGGTGAACTTCCTAACTAGGGTGCCGAAGCTGTCGATGGACTCGGGAGGCAGTTGAGTGTACCAGTTGAGTGCGGCCCCTTGAGTGAGGTCGGAAACACCCTACACAAAATAACATCATTGTTGGTGTAGAGATTTACTTGTGTTGTGTACAGGTCGATGTGCTCATCCGGGTCCGTCATGCCATCGTAGCGGTCGAGGTGGAGAGGCTTCCACCCGTGAGGGAGTGGTGTCTCCATAATGCCATCCACAAAAGGGTGGCGGCGGAAGGTTGGCTGATCCCCCGTGGCATGAGTAGGGGCCTTGCTGATTTCATGGGCTGACTTGTACGTCGATGCATGAGACCGATGCGTTGTAGGTCGTTGAGTTGGTGCCTTGGTTGCCGTCTGAGGTTGAGAGACTGAGTGCTCCTCTTCCTCATTGTGGTTACCCGTATGAGGAGGATGATCGGAGTGGTGTCGAGGGAGTTGAGCGCGGATTCGCTCGTTCGGCTTCGTTAGTGGCACGCATTGCCGCTAGGTCAGTGTCGTGCTTGGCACGCATGTTTTGTAGGTCGGCGGCGTGTTGCTGCCGCATCTGTTCGACTTGATCGATCAGTCTCCTCAACGCTGCTTCGTTATCCATGGTAGTTGAGTGGTTTGCGTCGTCTGTCGTGCGTCTACTATGGCTTCTGGTGAAAACCATAGGCATGGCCGATAAGAGCTGTCTTGATCGGCCCAACGGTGGGCGCCAAATGTTTTTATCGGAAATCTGATATAGAGCTGATCCGCCAGGTAAGATCGGTGAGCCTCTTTAACTGGTACCCTGGTGCTCCAAGATGGGGGTGGTACATGCAAAAGAGACTCCGATGCTAAAGTTAGTTTTTGTGGGAGTATGAATCTAGTATATGTAATGCACGTACCTTAGTGTGAGTTAGGGTTGCTTTGGGCCTTGGGCCTAAGATGAGACATGATAAGATTAGATAAGGGATCTCTTCCGGGGCAGGATCCCTTGAGATCGGTTATGATCTGCTATAATGCCGAGCTGACGTCGCGTAGCGCGTGCCCAAGGTCATCTCGTGCTGCGATGCCGAGCTTTCGGGCTCAGAACTCGGTTGCACCGTACGGACAGTACACATAGTATTTAGATATATTTAATCTACTAAATATAATAAATTGAGAATATTAAAATTTCTTATAATGTAATTAAAATATTATTATAAAAGGATTTTAAAATTTTATAATATAATTAAATATTATACATGTATATATTTCCATTTTTGTTGGGAATATGGTAATAAAAATTTTAAAATATTATAATTCACTACTAGAATTTCTCTTATTACATGCGACTTTTCTTGTAAATTTTTATAAAAAATTCGCAGGAAACGTTGTTCCTACAAATTTTTTTGCAAAATTTTATTTGCAGGTAATACTTTCGTGGATAATATATTTTTACAAATTTTAAAATTTGCAGGAAATTTTTCTGCAAAATTTCTTGCGAAAAAATTTGCAGGAAAGTTTCCTGCAAAAAAAACGCAGGAAAGTTTCCTGCAAATTTTTTCGCAAGAAATTTTGCAGGAATATTTTTTACGAAAAAAATTAAAGAAACTATTATAAATTCTATCAATAGTTCTTCAACAATCATTGTTCACAATGAATTCATCCGAAGTATTTGTTTCCATGCCTCCAACATGTGATACATAATCTTTTAAATTCTAAGATTGTAGATTATATGCATAACACTCAACCATACAAATCAACTTGTAAGGTAAGTGTTGTCCCAACTTATATACTCTTTAATTGTTTTATTTTCAATCGATGTGGGACTTCAATTTTTTTTAAAATATTAAACTTATAAAATAATTTTTTTATTTTTCCCGCGGATTAAAATTTGCAGGAAAATTCGCATGAAAAGTTACCTGCAAATTTTTTTTACCATTTAGTAAACATTACTTGCAAATTTATTTTTGCAAGAAAATGTGCAAGAAAAAAAATAAAATTCTTACAATATTTTCTACAAATTTTTACCATGAAAAAAATTTCTATGATCATTAAAATTATAGCAAAATTTGTAAGAAATATCTGTAAAATGTTTTTTGCAAATAAATTCACAAAAAATTTATGCGAATATTTTTTTCCAGGAAAATTCGTAAAAATTTTTACGAATATCTTTTTGCAAGAAAATTTGCAAAAAATTTCTGCGAATTTTTTTGTAGGAAAATTCGCAAGAAAATAATACTTTTCTAGTAGTGATTATGTAAAAGCATTATACTTAATCTCTATTTATTTTTAAAATATGATAACAAAAAAATTTAGATTATTATTTTTAAGAGAAAAAAACTAAGAATGCTAGAATTATATAACATCATAATTGAACATTGTATTAAAAATTTGCAATGTTACACACATGATAATACTCATCATTCATGTTTATATATTCATATATAGACATTAATTCACATATCCATATTCACATTACAATATAGGAATTTTTTTATGCATATGATGCATGTCAATCAAACTCAATGCATTACATTTACATCACTCTATGACTCCAAATTGAGTTATCCCCACAGTTGGTTCCCAATCTTTTACATAAGGGACCTTCCCTAGTGGTGTATTCCATATCGTATCCTTTGATTCTATGACTTCACATTTCACATATTCCTCATATGACAATACTTATCATTCATGTTCATATATTCATATATAGACATTAACTCACATCCACATTCACACTACAATATAGGAATTTTTTATGCATATGATGCATATCAATCAGACTCAATGTATTACATTCACATGACTCCATGACTTCACATTTCACATATTTCTCGTATGACAATACTCATCATTCATGTTTATATATATATATATATTCATATATAGACATTAAGTCAAATCCACATTCACACTACAATATAGGAATTTTTTAATGCATATGATGCATGCCAATTAGACTCAATGCATTACATTTACATGACTCCATGACTTCACATTTCAAATGTTCCTCATATGACAATACCCGTTATTCATGTTGATATATGTTTATATACTCATATACAAATATTAATTCACATCCACATTCACACTATACAATATAGGAATTACATCATTGAATTTAACAGAGGCTCATCAAGGGATTCACAAGCAGGATGACACCCAATAGCACAACCCCCATGCTCAGCACGAGTCCTTCAAAAGACTACACTAGTCTTTGTTTGAGCCGTGCCTAGCATGATTGATCTGACGCTCGATAAAAACACCATTGAGAATTTCTAGAGTCTTCACACCTGACAGAAGCATTACATGAAACCTTGTGTCTGATGAGGGTCATCCCACACTCGACGTGAAAGATTGAGAGACCCCAAGAGCAAACTTTGCTCTCAGCCTCTATAACGCCTGACGCGCCCTAAGTGGTGCCTGATGACATACAAAAAACCACATATAACAGAAATACATAACTACAATGTTAAGTCAGACAAAACAATCCCCAACAATATTTTGATTGAGACAAATATAATACATATTGTTATTTCTAACATGTGTGTTAGTGTTTCAGAAAAACATAAGTATAAGCAAGTTGAAGAATAAAGCATGTGCCACTTCTTACACTAGAACCAAGATAAAGGAAGGAAAGCTTCAAGCATCAAACGGAAAGGTCAAATGAAGCCAAGTCTAGCACAAGAAGGAAAATGATCAAGCTTCAGACGAAGCGCATTCAAGAACGAGAAGAAGTCCATAAAAACCAGAGATGAAACTTCTTTAAGTACCAGACGAAGATTAGTCAAGGCAAAGCACAATACGAGGATCAGATGAAGCAGAGTCAAATGCAAGATGAAATATGACATGAGCACTAGATGATGTTGGATCAAATACCAGACGTAGGTGTGTCAAGCACAACATAAAGCACAACATAAGTATTCAGACGAAAGTCAACTACATATCAGACGAAGGATAACACATATTGAAAAGCATTCTAGACAAAAATGAGGTCTGTCCATCTACAATATTGACCAAACCAAAGAAAGTCAAAGCATTGATGACAAATGCGTAGACGAAGATCAAGCCTTGAGATGCGCATTGACTACCAGACGCAGAAGAAGACTGTCATGCAAGCATTTGAAGAATCAAGTCTAAAGAGACAATTCAAGCATCGTCTACAATCATACAAAGAGCTCTCAATATGATCACCTGCTGTAAGGAAAAGAAGAAGAAGAAGAAATGCAAGCCCAAAAGTCAAAGCATGTGTGTGTCAGAAAAAGTACATTACTTTTTCAGATAAAGACAATGCCTGTACAACTACGATGACTGGAAAAGGACAAGAAATTCCTAGGTCATAGTTAAAGTCAGACACTAAAGCTAACAAAAACTTAGAAGACTTCATGCAATGTCTATAAATAGGAAGTAACATTTAATGCAAAATCAAGTGCATTAAATGAGAAATCAAATTAGTCGTGAATGACTACATTCTACTTCAATGGACACTTGCGACAGGCAAATCTTACAGAGGCTATAAATATGTCATGACTCCAAACCTGGAATGGTTGGCAA
Organism: Cajanus cajan; assembly: GCF_000230855.2. Lineage (NCBI taxonomy): Eukaryota > Viridiplantae > Streptophyta > Magnoliopsida > Fabales > Fabaceae > Cajanus > Cajanus cajan. The sequence goes on from NC_138518.1 coordinate 61,223,400, forward strand.
AGAGTGATGCCAAGCCCAAGAAGCAACGAAACCAGAGATAGAGCATACATAGTTAAATGTACAATATTGTATTTATCTCTATAGACTAAGGAGTTCTAAGTCTAACTTAGGAACATAAACCTTAGTGAGTGTAGTAAATCTTTGTATCCTCTCTGTGAGAGTAAACCACACCTCTCAAAACAAATTAACTATCATTTGTAAAGCCTGAAGAGGCTAGAGAAATAATACTTGTATAAGCCTGGAGAGGCTTGTCAAAGAATCCTCATTGAGAGCCTGAAGAGGCTGAACAAAAACTACTAGCGCTAATGAGTAAAGTTAGCGGGCTATGAGTGGTTGATAATACTCGGGAACTAAGAGTGGTTGAGAATACTCACTGAGAGCCTGAAAAGGTTGAATAAAGAATACTAGCGCCAATGAGTGAAGTTGGCGAACTAGGAGTGGTTGATAATACTCGGGAACTAGGAGTAATTGAGAATACTCACTGAGAGCCTGAAGAGGCTGAAGAAAGAATACTAGCGCTGACGAGTGAAGTTGGCAGGCCAGAAGTAGACAATACTTGGCAAACCAGAAGTGGTGATAATACTTGTACTTAATTGAAAATATAGTGGAACCCTTCAATTGAAGGAGACTGGATGTAGCTCAGTCTGAGCGAACCAGTATAAAACTCTTTGCACTGTTTTACTCTTCTCAGATGCAAATTTATTTATTTGGTATTTTATACTGAAAATCTTACTCACTGCTTATTTCACACTACAACTACTTTCAGACGGAAAACATCTCTTGTTTAACTTATTATTGCAATAAACACTCTCGTGCAGACGATAAAGCTTTCAGACGTAAAACTCTTTTAAATGTTATATTAAAAGTAAACGTGAGATGCATCTTGAGTTTGAAAACGTCAGTATGAATCATGAAAAAGCCTTTTATGCGAAAAGATTTCATTAAACCTTCACACACATATTCAACCCCCATTCTATGTGTTTGTCCTCTAAATTTACATATACAACCAATATCTTTACACAATCACAACAAGTTCCTTTAGAATTTCCTATGGGAACTCATAGGGATGTCTGATCATAGAATTATCATCCAAAACATAAAATTATTCATACATTCAAATAATTCATGTAATATTTAGGCTAAATTTCACTTAATTTTTTTTATCTTATAAAAGTAGTAAAATGAGTTGAAAGTTAGATGAAAATGAGAATTAAAAATATAATTTAGTCTAAATAATATTAAATATTAATTATCATATTATCTATATAATGTTAAGTCATGATAAATGTTACAAGTTTAATGACAAACAAATAGACATGTATGGAGAAGGTTGTGAATAGAGGGATTAAAATTACAAAATTAGAAATAGATGGACCAAAATTGTGAATTTAATAATTTAAGACCAAAAGCATAGTTTAATCTAAATATTTTTAATTACATAAAGTATTTTATAATTAAAATTTGTTATAAATAATTATTTCTAAATTTATGAATTATATTTTAAATTTATGATGAATAATTATATTGTGATATAAGGTTACTAGTATTTTAATTTGTGTAATGCACAAGATATTTATATAATTAATTTTATTATAAATAAATATTTTTATCATATACATCATATAATAATTAAAATTTATAATAAATAAATATTTTTAATTATATACAATTAGGAAAAACTCTTCTTACATAAGCATATAACATACATAAGATTGAGAGTTAATCCCACTATTCGACATACAAATTCTCATCTAGAGTGAGGTTTCTCACTCCCCCTTACCTAGAAAAGCACTAGACTACAGATATACAGTTCTTAGGTGATTTCCTTCTTGTTGTTGTTATCTAAGCTTTGAAGTTTGAACACATGCATGAAAAATAAGACTGTAAAACCATTTTTTAAACCTTAACCTCCTTTTAACCTCATAGTTAAAAACATTAACTATAGTTACAAATTTCATTCCCTTAATTAATTTAAATAAAACTTTTAATAAAACACTTTATACTATATTCTAAAATATATTAAATAATTAAATAAATATTTCACAGTCCCTATTAATAAAATAAAAATATAAAAATTATTATAAAATACTTATGTTATATTTCATGAAAAAAGGATGTTACATTCTAGAAAGATAGTCAAAGTCTTTTATAGAAAGTATAGTCTATGTCATCACATTCATATAGATAGATACTTCAAGCATTTTTCTATAGTATCATTCATATCAAGGACTATGTATTTATTAAGAACTCATGATTCAATCTTACATTAAGGAATCAAAATCACCTCTCTCATTCATAAGTCTCATATTATCTCCCACTAGTCAAGTTTTGACATATGGATTAAAAATAAAAAAAAGTATTTTTATTTTCATATATTTAACTGATTATTACACTGTTACTATGTTATCTTTTCTTTACGCAATTTAAAAATTAATCCATCGTCTCTCCTTCATTAGTTGTCTCTTCCTTACAATCACCTTAATTTGCAAGGTGTTTCTTCAATGTATCTGACTTAGTCAAGATCATATAATAAATTGTTAATAAGATTCTAGTTAAATAATTTAAAATAATTAATTTTTCAACTATATTTTTTATCAAATAATTTATTTCAAAGCTAATCAATTTTTCTCTATATTAATTATTAGTAAAATTTAAATTATATATCTCTTAGAATATTTATTTAAATTTTAAAAACATTATTTTTTTTATGCTTAATAATTTTTTTTTGTTATTATATAATATCAATAAACATAGTTAAAATAAATTATTTAAATTATATAAGTACTATTTGATGATTGCATACATAGTTAAAATACTAGTTATCTTCATATATTAGCATATCAATAATATTTGAGCTATTCGCCTTCTAATATTTATATATCAAATTAAATCTTCGATTTATTACCTCTATCAATTCATTGTTATAAAGATAAATTTAGCATATTAATTATATTTAAGTTATTTATCTCCTAATATTTATATATAAAATTAAATCTTTGATTTGTTATCTCTATCAATTATTTTTTTATAAATATAAATTAAACACTTAAATTTGTTAATTTTATTAATAATTTTTTAACTTTTAGCAGTTACCATTAAATTGTCACTATATAGTCTTGTATATTTGTGACAATGTGATTTTGACACTATTGCGTATGAGTACTAGTAATAATATTTTTTTTATCACAATAAATAATTTTTTTGTGACATGTAAAAAATAGCCACTAATAAAATAGTGACTTACGTATTAGTGACGTTTGGTGACAAATTAAAATGTTGTCATAAGACATATCTAGTGACGATTTTTAAAGATTATAGTGATAAATGTTATCATCATAAAAATCATTTTTTTCTGATAGAGATATATCAAGTCTACAAATTCTTAAAAAATTTGAAAACCATATTATATTTCGTTATATAGATTTAAATCAACGTATAAAATACTTTATAATTATCTATCAATTTGAATTAACGAAACGAAGTATCAAATAATTTTCAAAATTTTTAAAAATTTATAGACTTTATATATATATATATATTAAGAACTTTTGATTTAATAGTTGAGTCGATGGAATTCAAAATATATCATGAGTTATTGAGCGGAGTAATTTTTACCAAAAATTACTTTGTGAGCTATTTGATTCCACCCCCCCTCTCTCTCTCTATATATATATATATATATAATTTATTAGTCTTTTTTATGTAACAAATTTATTAGAATATATATATATATATATATATATATATATATATATATAAATATTTAAAATTTTATTGATATTTTTTAATATACGATTGTCAATTTTAATCATTTTTATTGTTACCAAACAAAATATTAAACATTTTCGATTGATGCAATTTTTGATAGAATATTAAACATTTTCGACAGATTAAATTTTTGACGGATTATTAACCATTTTCGATGGATATTCCATCAAAAATCTCTTGTTGGAAATCATGAAATTTTTTACAAACCATTATCTAGTGCTAGGCCTGAGCACGTGCCGGGTTCGGACGGATTCGGGTAAAAAATATTTAGCCTAATTCAAACCGATCCATAAAAAAAAAGCTCATTTTTGACCGTAACAGTGTTTCGGATTTATCGGGTTTGGGTTTTCGGGTCTCAAATTTACTGGATTGGATTAGTCGGATTGGGCCATAACCCGAGCTCACAACACGAAACAAACAACCCCCATTTGAGCTCAACACCCACGGCAAACGAATCAATCATTACCCACAACGAAAAATTCTATCTTGGGCGAAAAACACAAAACTTCACTTCATCCAACAACACTCCACAATCTCTAAGTTGCCCACCGATAATGTCTGATCAAACATTAAAGGGAAAAAAATGCCATTGTCAAAACTGTTGCGTTAACGTAAGATGGGCATTACATTACCCATTTGCGAATATTAAGGAATTTGTTAAAAGGAAAAAAAAAGTTTGGAAATTGTGGAAAACGATTGAGACCCATTTGTGAGAAGAGAAATGTGGAGTACCTGGAAATGCGTTGGATTGTGGAGATGATGGCACAGTGTGGAAAACGGGGGTTGCAGTGAAGAGGGATGATCTTGACGGGACAGGCGGCGGTAGGGTTTCTAGTTTCTACTGGCGTGAGGAAAAGGTTTCGCGACGCTTAGGGTTTCTACTTTCTAACTTCTACTCTCACGGTCGCGGTGCTAGCTAATAAGTAATAACATACCTTTTAAATTTTAATTATTATGTGTCGGTCGGGTATGGATACCGACGAGTTCAAATATTTTAACATGAACCCGACCAACAAATTAAACCCATATCAAACCGAGTCAAACAACCCGTAAATTCGAAAAATCTGAAAAAAAACCGTCCGAACTAAAAAATGGACCACAGAAACCTTTGGTTTCAGGCAGTTTGAAACTTTCTACTCACGCCTATCTAGTGCAATTCAATAACCGGTTTACTCTTCAAAGTTTACACAATGATGTGCTCAATGCACTTGAAGTCAAATATGATAGAATATCACAAGGAATGATCAGACCAACAAAAAATATGAAAAATAATAGAAAAATAGATAATAATGTCTCTCTTAAGACTCACTCTCTTTATATAGTATCAAAGGAGTTAATCTATTTGCAAATAATAAAAAAATACTTTTAATACTAATGGTAACAAAAACAGTTAATATGCTAATAATAAATTAAAATAATTAGCACTTATACATCATTATTTCCATAATCCCCACTAATGACAATTAAGTGAAAGAAAGATAAAATAAATACTTGAATTGTCGTTTTCCTCTATTGTTTAACTTTATAACAATACTAATTTTTGAAGAATTAAAATATAAATATTCTGTCTGATTTTGAATATAATCAACAATAAAAAAGAAGTTTCATATTTATTGATCTTAAATATAAATAGATATTTCTACCAAAAAAATATATATAGATATCACTCTATTTAATATTGTCATCCTTAAAATACTCTTTTATTTAATTGTGATTGTATTTTTAAAGTCTCTCAAGATGATAGTCTATAAAAATAAGTAACTTTTTTTTTATTATTTATAAGATTGACAAAATTAGATGAGGTAAACAATTTTTCTTAATTAGCTTTAATCAATTTTTTGTTGTTGTTTATATTCTAAATAGAAAGGAGTAACTTTTTGGCGGTTTCTAGTGGCTGTAAAATATACCAAATTAAACATGCAATTCCTTCCGATTTTAGCCGCAGTTAATGTTATGTTACCAAATTAAACATGGTTAGAAAACATATTATATTAGTGCATTAACTGTTGTTGTTCGAGGGGTAAATTGGAACCAATTGATCTTGATTCCCAAATATTATGATTATAGTATTTAAAACAGAGTTGTTTATGATACTTCAACATCATTATTTAATATTAAACATTGACGTTTTGAGTTTGATGGTATTTTTTTTACATATAAATAACAATTAAAAATAATCAATTGAGAACTTATTAACTGAACAATTCATAACTAAACAACAATTGAACAACTAAAAATTACCTAAACAAAATTACTTAAACAATTGAAAATAATTAACTGAGCAACTTAACAACTCTAACCAATTAAACATTCGAGCAATTGTTAAACAACTTCTAAACAATTGAATACAACTTAAGTCTCACACACACTTAAGTTATATATATATATATATATATATATATATATATATATATATATATATATATATATATATATATATATATCTTTCATATACATTTGACAAGTATATCACAGTTGTTGTAGACGATAAATTGTACAGAAGTTGAAATTATCGAATTCACAAGACTTGAGGTATAATTATTTAAAAGTTATATATATATATATATCTTTCATATACATTTGACAAGTATATCACAGTTGTTGTAGACGATAAATTGTACAGAAGTTGAAATTATCGAATTCACAAGACTTGAGGTATAATTATTTAATTAAATTTATGGTACTACACAAATGATTTGATAAGAATTTGAAATTGTTTGACAAGAAATCTTAATTTTAGTAGAAATAAACTAAAGCAGTAAATTGTAAAGACTTTGAATTTATAATAAAAAATAGTCAGAGATTGATTCACTAGCTTTTCCTATGTAAAAATCTCTTAATTTTTTATTCAATATTGTAATTATAGAGTTAATTTGACACACCGCAATTATATATTTAAACCTTAATTCCTTATGTGAGTAAATCTAGGTTGTTAAAGAAAAATTTCAAATCTTTAGTAATTTTTAATAAACAATTTTGCATTAAAGTCAAGGACAAAAAGTCGACTGATAAAGTTTATTCTAATTTCTTGATAATAAATGTTATTAGTATTTTATCTAGGTTGTAATTTTAAAAGTATTTTTCAACCTCGATTAAAATTTATAAAATCGTATAGATGTTCATCAAGTCATAACAAATATTAAGTATAAGAATAAAATGATTAACTGAATAAATATTTTATTGAATGAAAAACACAGAGAAGATTACATAGTTTTAGTAGTTACCTCAGTTTCCAATAGTATAGACTTAGTCACTCATGACTAAGGGTTACATAGTAAAAGAGAGACTTTTCAACAATTTGTGATTACAAGAGTAACCTCACAAGAACTCTCTATAATCTTTCTAGAACTATTCCAAGAAGAACATTGAGATTATTGGAATTGAATACAGAGACCTCCAAGAACCTTATTTTTAAAACAATTCTAATGGGCTTTTAGGTATGATACACTTGCTCAATATCCATGTAACTTGCTTTGAGTGAGCAAATGCTTCTAGGGATGCACTTTGACTTCACTCGCTCATAGAACTATTGTGATAGCTCTAAGCGAAGTTTGCTCACTCATAGCATACAAGAAGCTTGTTCTAATTGAGCTAGTCTAATCTTGTAGGGTTGCTCTCTGACTTGATTCACTTAAAGTGAGTTGTTGGTCGCTTTGAGTGAAATTTACTAACTTGGAATGAGTCTTCTATGTAATTTGAAGCGATGGCTTTCCTTGTTGATCGCTCAAAATGAAGACATAACCCTGGTTGAATTTGATGATAACAAATAAGCCTATTGAAAGATAAAAGTGCAACTTGTAGTTGGTTTTGAGTTTTGAGGATCTTGATAGATAAAAGTGCAAATTGTATCTTGTTTGCATGTTTTAAGTCTTGTTGCTTGTGTGCATGGTAAGTAACTTGACATTTTATCTCTATCTAGATGATGATTGATGATTTTTACATGTGTTAAAACTGAATTGTAAAGAGGGATGGGATGAAAAATCGAGATATTAAGTTTTCACTTAAAATAATCGATTATTTCAAGTAATAGTCAATTATTTACTCTATTTTTCAGTTACCTAAGGAGAAATTGTTGTAATAATCAATTTTTTAGTAAAATAATTGATTATTTCAGAAAGAAGGTTCTAGAATAATTAATTATTGCTCAAAATAATTGACTAAAGTGTTTTTGGTTGATTTCCAGAATTGCTAAGAACAAAATAATTGATTATTTATGTAAACAATCGATTATTTCAATTAGAATCTTATATATATATATATATATATATATATATATCATTTTTTACACCTTGAAAAGAGAGACTTGAACATTTGTGATTTCTTTTACGAAAACATTCTTTAAAATATATTTCTCTCTACAAGAAGATGTTCTTCAAACCTTTATGGTAATCTCAAGAAAGTTTTCAAGAATTGAATTGATCATCATCTTCATGGAGTGAAAGGTTAAGTTACATGGTTGATTCTCCTTCTCTGATATATTTTGTATATCAGATTAATTCATTCCTTAAATTTTTGCATTGATTGTTTTCTTAAGTAGGTTTCTTAAGAAGGGGGAATCTTGTAGTGGGGTGCTACAAGTAGTTGTTTCTTGGGATTTAAGAAGTGATTTCTTTAATATTGTAGAAGTGTATTGCATGTTGTATTGTAATTGTAAAACTTTTAATATTAAAGATTAGTGAAAATTTTCAACCGGGTTGATTGAAGATTATGAAGTTAGCGGAAATACACATAGAATGGGAGGTTGAATATGTGTATGTGTGAACAAAGGAAATTTAAAACATTTTTGCAAAGGACTCATTATTTGTCCAGTAAAAATATTATTTTGAATGTTTAGCAGTACGTAGCTGTGCAGGATCGGTTCAATAAAAGATTTTTGCATTTGAGAGTTTATCGTTTGCACAGGAAAAATGATTCTTAAATGAAAATTGTTCTTTGAGATTGTAAATTGAACAAGTGTGATTTTCTTCTGAAGATAGTTTTAATGGATGATATGCATTTGGACAAAGTTTTTTGTATATTAAATCAGCTAAATAAAAGTGCGTCTGAAACATTGAAAAATGGTGTAAGTACTTTTATACTGGTTCACTCAAACTAAGCTACGTCCAATATCCTTCAAAAGAAGGGTTCCACTAGATATTCAATGAAGTACAAGTATTATTTATTCACCCTCTTCAGGCTCGCAGTAAGTATTATAGACCACCCAGGTCACGACCACTCCTGGTCCCAAGTATTCTCAACCACTCCTGGTTCGTCAACTTCACTCGTCGACGCTAGTATTCTTTGTTCAACCATTTTTGGCTCTTAGTGAGTATTCTAGACCACCGAGGTCACGATCACTCCTGATCCTGAGTATTCTCAACCACTCCAGGTTGGCAAACTTCACTCATTAACTCTAGTATTCTTTGTTCAGCATCTTCAGGCTCTTAGTGAGTATTATCGACCACCTCTTGGCACACTAACTTCACCATTAGCGCTAATATTCTTTGTTTAGCCACTTCTGGATCGTAGTGAGTATTCTTTGACAAGTCTCTCCAGGCTTTACAAGTATTCTTTCCCTAGCCTCTTCAGGCTTTACAAATGATGAATATATGGTCTGATTTGAGTGTATGGCTTACTCTCACTGAGAGGATACAACGATAACTACACTCACTAAGGTTCATGTTCCTACACTTAGAACTCCTTAGTCTACAGAGATAAATACACTATGGTACATTTGACTCTTCACGCTTTATCTTTGGTTTCTTTTCTTCATGGGCTTGATATCACTCTTCGCTTATCTTAGCCAAAAGCCAACTTTTTAAGGTTTGAAGAGATGATCTATATATAGTCTTGCAGAATTTGCTCGTTGCAAGTGTCCATTGAAGCGGATGTAGTCGTTCATGACTAGTTTGATCTTTCATTTAATGAAGAAGATCTCGCATTAAATGTTCCTTCTTGTTTATAGACATTGCGTGAAGTTTTCTTTGCTTTGTTAGTAGCTGTGTCTGAGTTTAGCAGAAACCTAAGAACCTTTTTGTCCTTTTCTGGTCACGTAGTTGTAGAGCGTTGTTCTTATATGAAAAAGTAATGTACTTTTTCTAACACATGCATGCTTTTGCTTTTGCGTTCTTTTCTTCTTTTTCTTCTCTTCCTTTAATCACGCAATCATGTTGAGAGCTTTTATATGATTGTAGACAATGCCTAATTTATCTTTTGAGACTTGATTCTTAAAATGCTTGCATGAAAATCTTCGTCTGCGTTTGTTATTCCATATGCATCTCAAGTATTGTTCTTTGTCTAAGCATTTTTCAATCTGAGTTGTCCTTCATCTGATGTTTCATTGACTTTCTTCTGATCTTTGACCAACCTTCGTCTGGTCAGCTGTGCAGATGGAAGACTTTTAATTCTGTCTTGGATGCTTCATCATTAGATTATCCATCATCAGATACTTGTGTTGGCTTTTTGTCTGACTTGGGATCATTTTCCTTCTTGTGCTTGGTTTGGTGTTAAGTCTCAATTATACCTCTTTTTGGACAAGACTTAATGAACAATTTCACTCATTCTTTGAACCATTGCAATATAATTGTTCTCTTATTGATTCATTTTGTGTGCAGATATAGCTAACCCAGAATTTAGCTAACAATACCTTAATACACCTTATTTTTTGTACAGGTATTGAGCTAGAGAATTGAAGATTGAAGACCCTTAGGATTGGAAATATAAGGAGTTAAGGAGCAGAGCAGAGTGGCTGCGCCGGGCGCAAGATGACCCGCGCCGGACTTGAGAAGAACAGAGTGTTCCACCTCTACAAGTCACACCTGCGCCGGGCGTGAGACTAGCCTCGCTGGGCGTGATCGAGACAAAGAGTCCTCAAACTCTCTGGAAGGTATTGCGCCGGGCGTAAAAGGAATTGTGCCGGGCGTGTTCTGAGGCAGAGACTACTTGACCTCATTGGAAGGCCCTGCACCGGGCACAAAGAATTATGAGCCGGGCGCGAAACCCTAATCTGACTCCCCAAGCTCGTATTTGAAGACATTTTCGGGGTTTTCTTCCTCATTCACACATTGGGTGCGTTTTAGGAGCTGTGGAAGGGATTCTCGGAGTTTGGAGCCGTTCGTGTGTGGGTCTTTCCTTCGGTTCTTCATTTCTCCCTTCATCTCTATTTTGTATTTTCCCTCATTGTTTTGAGTGGTTCTACCCATTTTTTGTGGGGTTAGATGTAACCAACGAATTCTAGTGTAATCCTTACGTTTTCAATGATATATATATGTTGTTCATTCATTGTTGTGTTGTTTCTATTCTTAATGCTTGCTTTGGATTGATTCTCCTTGCATGATATAGGTTCCATTGGGTATTGGAAAATAACCATTGAAACTAGCTCTGAAACAAATGCCTAGTGGAAAATGTATCTAGGAATGGAGCTTGACCCATTAGTAGTCTTAAACCCTAGCCCGTAATGCGGGTGTAGATATTGGGTACTCAAGGGATTGATATTCAATGTCCGCACCTAGGCTCTTGCTCTAAGGGATTAGGTTTGAGTAAACTTATGGGTTGACTAAGCAATGTTTGTAACAAGAGATTAAGGATTCATTAGTTTGACGTTTGGTGAAACCTGACCCCACAATCTCACAAAACCATATTACCATTTCTACCCTTGTCCACTCACAAACAAATATTTTTATAGCTTTCATTCCAATAGTCATAACTTTTGATTCAACTTGCATGACAACTTATGAATTTGGAATCATTCTTTAGTCACGAATAGTCAATAAATGCTTATTTTACCTTCTAATCCCTGTGGATACGATAATTTTACTACTTGAACGGCCGGTATACTTGCCGTGTTTGAGACTGTTGATAGAATTAAACTGATTTACAATTATAACAAGTGTTTCAACGGAAATGTTAACAAGTTTTTGGCGCCGTTGCCGGGGATTAGCAAGGCAATTTAGTATTTATAGCTATTTGTGACTTGTTCTTTTGTTGTTATGTTAGCAATGAATTGTTGGAGCTAACCTGTGTACTCTAGTCCTTCGCTTTCTCTTGTATGCAAGGTATTGTGAACTAGATTGACCAATCCCTCTGAGCAGTTATTGAGCAATCCTGAGGTTGAGCACAGGGCAAGGAGGAACAATAGCAACAGGAGGAGAAGGAGAATTAGAGCAATTCAAGTTGGTCACTGTCAGGCTCGGGACAGTAAACAAGCGCTTCCTAGGAGGCAACCCAGAGATCTGAACTGTGTTTTTATGTGTTTTTCAGTTACTTGTGTTTTAGCTTTTATTATGATTGTGTTATAATTGTATGTTATACTTGTTTATGGGACTTGTTTTGTGATTGTTTATGTTCTGTGATATGTATGTTGTATCGTATTATATGTGTTTTGTGTTAGGTATTAATTGTGTGAATCTTGCTTGAGTGGGTTAATATAGATTAGAATATGTTAAGAGTGTGAGGAGTGGAAAATCTAGGTGAAAGCTTCACAGAGTTAACCACGCCGGGCGTGACATAGCCACGCCCAGCGCACCTAGAGCCAATTGGCCTCTGCCAAGACCCACGCCGGGCGCAATTTCTATTTGTGCCCAGCCCAGTCTTCATTAGAGCCCCTGGAACGACCAAGCCCGGTGCATTTATTGGGGAGCCAGGCGCATTAACTACTAGAAGGTCTGAGCCTTAAATACGCCGGGCGCGTATCTGCCAAGCCCGGCGCATTGAATGTTGCACGTTTGTAACCCTAATTATGCCCGGCGTGAAATGGCAGCGCCCGGTGCCACACCAGATTAAGGTAACCTTTGGGTTTCTACTGATATTGCGCCCGGCGTGGGGAATTGCACGCCCGGCGCGCCCCTTCAGATGCCCCATAACCACTCACGCCGACTCTCCCACTTCTCACGTTTTTCACTCCAACCTCTCAACTCCTCTTCCACTCTCTCTTTTCCCTCAATCTCTCACGGCCCCTCTGCCTTCTCAACTTCACAACCTCTCCCTTATTCTCTCAACCTCTCCCACTCACGCCCACTCTCCATTCTCTTCTTCCCTCACTCTCCGCCACCGTTTCTCCTTGAGGAGGCTAAGCACGCGCGTTTTCTTCCTCCTCTCCAAGAACGCCACACTCAAGTAGGTTTCCGTTTTTGCTTTTGTGTATTTTTGCTCAAAGCATTCCTTTTTCTCTCCTTTTCCTTGATTTTGGCTGTTTAGAGGGGGGACTATGGCCTACATTGGGGTCTAGGGATAAAATTCTTTAACAAAAAGCAACCCCTGGGTGTAGTCAAGCCGGGCGCGATGAACCACGCACGGCGTGCCCCTTGTCAAAGCTTCAAAACGGCCCGTTCCAATTCTGGAACGGCCTGTTTCGGACTTTGGAACGGACTGTTCCAATTCCAGAACGGCCCGTTTCGAACCACGAACAACCCGTTCTAATCTTGGAACAGCCCGTTTTGGGTCAACTTTTCAAAAAGTTTACTTGCGCTCGGTGCAATTCCTTTTTACGCCCGGCGCATTTAGTTCCAGAGAGTCCTCTCTACTCTCTGCGCCCGGCGCAACTATGTTTTGCGCCCGGTGCATTTGCTTCAAGAGAGAGCTATCTGCTCTCTGTGCCCGGCGCATGAATCATAAGCCCGACGCATTACCCCCCTGACCCCTTTGTTTTTGTTGTGTTTTATTCTCTTTTTAGGTTGATATTTCAGTCTAAGGCTAGTTTTCATTGTGAGTTACCTAAATTGGTCATCCTGGTCTATTTTGTGATGCTCATCTATCTGCCTGGGATTTCTTGTTTTATGTTCTGCAGACGACTTCCTCAAGCAAGTGCCCCCGTGCTGGCAAATCGAGTCAACCTCCCCGCAAGCCGAGTCGGCCCTATTCCAACCACTTCCTCACCGAGCGAAATGAGACTCACTTTGAGTCTATCAGTAGCAGGAAGTTTATTCTGGAGTGGCGGGTTGAGTTAGAAGAAAATGAGGCCTCGGAGTTCCAAACGGAGTTACACAGGCGCCGGTGGGACAAACTTGGATCCTACCCACACCCGGCCAACATAGCAGTGGTTAAGGAGTTCTATGCCAATGCCATGAGACTGGAGGAGGGCATTGCGCCATTTGTGACACCCTCTACCCCATTATTAATATACAACAAATGTAACAATAAAATATTTCTTTTCTTCTTTTTGGGTAAATAAAATCTTTCATAGTTGACAAATATTTCAAATATAACAAGGTAGAAGATTCACATTCGTAACTCATAAATCATAACTCCAGTGCAAAAATTATAAAAGAAAAGAAGTTAAGATTTTCAATACAATTTAGTGTAAAACAAGAAATCATATATATACAAATAACAATAAAGGAAATATAAATTAACTCCAGTAAAGGTGGCAGTGCCTCCTGGTTAGGAATTAATTTATACTCCCAAATCATATAATAAAAATATAACAAAAATGTACATCTTGGTCTTTTATCAAGAACGTTCAAATTACAATTCTTAACATATATTTTCCTTGAATTATACATGTTATCTACGTTATCTCTTCGTTAGAAATTACAAAAGAAGAGAAACTAAAGGTATAAAAACAATAACATATTAAACTAAAATAACTATGCCCCGATGTCACATCCTATCAGAGCATGCCCAATTGAAGCCTTTAAGCCTCATCACCAACATCCTCATGATGCTAATTATCTGCAACATAATTTAAAACATATACAAAAACAACAAGGGAGTGAGAAACATCTCACTCAGTTTCAGGTGCAGAAATAAAGGCTAGATAGCACCCACACACACAACAAATATAAGTCACTTATAAATAATACACATACATCATCAATATCACATATATATTCATTTATCATGCAATGATGTCATGATCTTGACTTATAAATGCATGCATGTGGCGCCATAAGGAAGTTTCACATATCATCACTGGTGACCCTAAGGCACACCTGGTTACATCACTGGTGACCCAAAGGTACACCTGGTTACATCACTGGTGACCCAAAGGTACACCTGGTTACATCACTGGTGACCCGAAGGTACACCTGGTTAGCAAGTTACATCGCTGGTGACCCAAAGGTACACCTTGTTAGCAAGTTACATCACTGGTGACCCCAAGGTACACCTCGTTAGCAAGTTACATCACTGGTATGCGGCCTCAGCGGCACACCTGGAATAATATATGCGTATGATGCATGTCATACCATCATAATCTCATTGACTCAATATTTAACTTGTTACATAATTTCATTTAGTACATCATGTCCTCATTTGTCATAGTCTCATAATCATAGTTTGTCTCAATAGTCAATTCTTAGGTCTCATGTCATTTGTCCATATTTCACATGGTCATGTCATCAATACTCCTCATAAGGTCCGCATAGGTATTCACAGAGATTCAGAGAGCATTCTTATTCATATTAAAACTCATGTATTATTAACATTAATTTCATATTCATTTATTACTTCAACAAAGAAAAAGGTAGAGTAAATAGAAAATCAGACAGAACAACGGCACTTTCAACAAAAACAAAGTAGAAATAAATAGAAAATCGGACAGAACAACGGCACCTTCAACAAAAATCAAAGTAGAGTAAATAGAAAATCAAACAGAATAACGGTATCTTCAACAAAGAACAAAATAGAGTAAATAGAAAATCAGACAGAACAACAGCAAGGGATTGGGGGCCAATCCGACAAACAACTATCCAACAATTATCCCCACACCCCTGAGCGAGGTTCTCACTCCCCCCCTTACCTGGATAAGCAGGAGCTGGAACTTGGGCAGGGCCTCCTCTGGATTCTCTCTTTCTTCCCTCTCTTTCTCTCTTTCTCTCTCTCTCTCTCTCTCTCTCTCTCCTCTTTCTCTCTCTAAGATTATCACTTCTTGCTCGGTATAAAGTTTTCACCCCCCCTTGCCCTATTTATAGGCAAACTGGTGTACCCGGAACGGCCCGTATTGAATTCGGAACGGCCCGTTCCGGATCCTTCGAATTTGTGCAAATTTCTCAACTGGAACGGCCCGTTCCAAAATCGGAACGGCCCGTTCCCAAAAAGCAGAACGGCCCGTTCTAAAACCAGAACGGCCCGTTCTCAATCTCAGCAGAACGGCTCGTTCTCCCTCCGGAACGGCCCATGCTCCATACCAGAACGGCCCGTTCCAGGCCCGTTCTGGGACTACAAAAACCTCACATTTTCAACATTTGGAACGGCCCGTTTCACTTTTGGAACGGCCCGTTCCGGAACCCAAAATACCCCTATAACTTTATTAAAATTACGAAAATGCCATTAAAATAATAATAATAAAAATTTGGGTGTTACAATTCTCCCCTCCTTTTAGAAATTTCGTCCCCGAAATTTACCTGAAAACAGAAATGGATGAGCTTCTCGCATCTTGCTTTCTAATTCCCATGTAGCACTTTCTTCAATATTTCCTCCCCAAACGAACTTAACCAAAGGGATTTCCTTTCCTCTTAGTTGTTTCACTCTCGTGTCATCAATCCTTAGAGGAACCGTTTCATAAGTAAGATTATCCTTCAACTGAATGTTGTCAGACTCAATGATATGGGAAGGATCATGGACATACTTTCTGAGTTGGGAAACATGAAAGACACTATGGAGATTTGAAAGAGATGGAGGCAAAGCAATTTGATAGGCCACTTCACCGATTCTTTTAAGAATTTGATAAGGACCAATGAAACGTGGAGTAAGCTTACGGGATTTCAGTGCTCTGCCTACTCCTGTCCAAGGAGTGACTTTAAGGAATACATGATCACCTTCTTTAAACTTAAGGTCTTTTCTCCTCTTGTCATTATAACTCTTTTGCCTACTCTGGGTTGCTCTCATCTTCTCTTGGATCATCTTAACCTGTTCAGTAGTTTGTTGAACTATCTCAGGTCCTAACATGACATTCTCTCCAGGTTCTGTCCAACATAAAGGTGTTCTACATCTCCTACCATACAGAGCCTCATATGGTGCCATCCCAATACTAGAATGGTAGCTATTATTGTAGGTAAATTCTATCAAAGGTAGGAAACTATCCCAACTACCCCCACGTTCCAAGATGCAAGTCCTCAACAAGTCTTCCAAAGATTGTATGGTTCTCTCAATTTGGCCATCTGTTTGGGGATGGTAAGCTGAACTCAATCTAAGCTTAGTGCCTAAAGCCTTATGCAAACTCTCCCAAAATCTAGAGGTGAACCTAGGATCTCTATCAGACACAATACTAGTAGGAACTCCATGCAACCTCACGATCTCACTGATGTACAACTTGGTTAACCTCTCCAAAGAGTACCTAATATTAATGGGAATAAAATGGGCAGACTTAGTCAATCTATCCACAATGACCCATATAGCATCCAAGTTCTTCACAGTCTTAGGTAACCCAACTACAAAATCCATAGAGATGCTATCCCACTTCCACACAGGCACATCTAAAGGTTGCATCAAACCTGAAGGTTTTTGGTGTTCTACCTTAGCTTTCTGACATACTAAGCAAGCATACACAAATTCCTCCACTTCCCTCTTCATCTTAGGCCACCAAAACATCTTCTTAAGGTCTTGGTAAATCTTAGTGGCTCCTGGATGGATACTAAGGATACTCTTATGACCTTCTTCCAGGATTGCTCTCTTAAGTTCTGGCACACTAGGAATGCACAACCTATCCTTAAATCTTAAAACTCCATCCACTCCAATTCTAAACTCACTTTTCACACCTTGATTCAACTTCTCTACCCGACTCAATAAGAAAGGATCCATCTTCTGACCTTCTCTAATCTCATCTATCAAGCTATTAGTCACTCTCAAAGCTCCCAACTTAATACTCTTAGAGGTCAACTCACACCCTAAGCTCATATCCCTAAACTCCTCAATCATTTGCAATTCCCTAATCATCAAGGAAGACATTCTCAAAGATTTTCTACTCAAAGCATCAGCTACAACATTAGCCTTGCCAGGGTGATAATTCAATCGAAAGTCATAATCCTTAAGAAACTCTAACCATCTCCTCTGCCTCATATTCAATTCCTTTTGGTCAAACAAGTACTTAAGGCTTTTATGGTCACTAAAAACCTCAAATCTAGACCCAAACAAGTAATGTCTCCACAACTTGAGCACAAAAACTATTGCAGCTAACTCAAGGTCATGGGTAGGATAGTTTTGCTCATGAATTTTAAGTTGTCTTGAAGCATAGGCTACTACCTTACCCTCCTGCATAAGCACTCCTCCTAAACCCAATTTAGAAGCATCACAAAATACCTCAAAAGTCTTACTAGGATCAGGTAATACTAACACAGGAGCACTAGTTAATCTCCTCTTAAGTTCTTGAAAACTTTCCTCACACTTAGAATCCCACACAAAAGGTTGGTCTTTCTTCGTCAGCTTAGTCAAAGGAAGAGCTAGCCTAGAGAATTTCTCTATGAACCTTCTGTAATAACCAGCTAGTCCTAGGAAACTCCTAATCTCAAATACTGATTTAGGTGTTCTCCATTCTAACACAGCTTCTACCTTAGCAGGATCTACAACTATTCCACCCTTGGATATCACATGTCCTAGAAAGTTCACACTATCCAACCAAAATTCACATTTTGACAATTTAGCATACAACTGTTTCTCCTTAAGGGTTTGAAGAACGATCCTAAGGTGCTCAACATGCTCTTCCCTAGTCTTGGAATACACTAGGATATCATCTATGAAGACCACTACAAATCTATCCAACTAAGGGTGAAAGATCCTATTCATGTAGTCCATAAAAACACCAGGTGCATTAGTCACACCAAAAGGCATAACTAAATACTCATAGTGCCCATAGCGGGTTCTAAAGGCAGTCTTAGGAACATCCTCAGTTCTCACTCTAATCTGATGGTATCCTGACCTTAAATCTATCTTACTGAACACACAAGCTCCAACTAGTTGATCCATAAGGTCATCTATCCTAGGCAAAGGATACTTATTCTTAATGGTCACTTTATTCAGTTGCCTATAGTCTACGCACAACCTCATGCTCCCATCTTTCTTCTTAACCAATAAAACAGGCGCTCCCCAAGGCGAGACACTAGGCCTAATGAATTGTTTTCCTTGTAATTCCTCTATTTGTCTCTTAAGCTCAACTAACTCTTTAGGGGACATCCTATAGGGTGCTATAGATATAGGTGGGGTACCTGGTACTAAGTCTATGCTAAACTCAATCTCTCTCTCAGGTGGTAAACTAGACACATCCTTAGGAAATACTTCTGGAAATTCTCTCACTAAGGGAATCTCATCTAGCTTACTATCAGCCTCAAGTGTTAAAGAGGCTAAGATCATGTACACTCTTTCATTGTCTTTTAAACAAGTTTTAATGTCAGCAGCACTAAGAAATTCCATACTCTTACATTCACCAAAGGAAATAGATTTCTCAAAGCAGTTTAAAAGGACATGGTGAGAAGATAACCAATCCATACCAAGAATTACATCTAATTGACTAAGAGGCAAACAAATTAAGTCAACTAGAAACTACTTATCAGAAACTGTCAAAGGACATTTCAAACACACTAGGGATGTAGTCACAGGACCATTAGTAGGGGTTTCCACAACTAAATCAAAATCTAACAAAGACACAGGCAAATTCAATTTTTGGACACAAGAGACAGAAATAAAGGAATGAGTTGCACCAGAATCAAATAGTACAACAAAAGGAGTCTCAGCTATGAAACAAGTACCTTGTATCAAATTTTCTGACCGAGAAGCTTCAGTACCACTAAGAGCAAATACTCTCCCCACAGTCTTTGGACGCTCAGTTTGCGAACCCGATCCAATAACACGTGTTCTTCGTGGTTCAAGACATTGGGTGCTGATGTGACCCTTGCCACTACAATTGAAGCAGGTAACTTCCCTGTCACGACACTCAGACTGATTATGACCAACAAGTCCACACTTCCAGCATCTTACTGAAGGAGTGGACACAGACCCTCCAACACTTCCAGTAGCACTAACAGTGGATCCTCTAGTAAGCAACTTGCTTTTATTAGCAGCAGCTTTACTCCCTTGAAATCTATTAGAAGCGGAGTAAGGCTTGCTCCTACCCGAAGTACTAGAACTCACAGCACGGATAGGACCTCCAACTCCTTTATAAAAAGCAGCACGAGCACGGTTGTCATGATCATAAATGCTGCACTTATTGACCAGAGTGGGAAAGTGATATATCTCCTGATAGTTAATTGCAGTTTTTACTTCCGGACGCAGACCATTTACAAATTTTATGCATTTAGCTCTTTCACCACCCTCACCATGGTAGTGTGTGCAATAACGAACCAAAGCATCAAATTTGGCAGCATACACAGCCACTGTGTCGTTCCCTTGATTCAGCTCAAGGAATTCCATTTCTTTCCGACTTCTCACATCATCCGGGAAATACTTCTCAAGAAAGACCTTCTTGAAGTTGTCCCAATTCAAGTGCACCCCTCCATCAATCATCCTCCGAAGTGCTCCTTCCCACCAAAAGTGAGCATCAGCAGTCAACATGAATGTGGCCAACTTCACCTTCTGAGCGATGGGACAATCCATAACATTGAAAATTTTCTCTATTTCTGTTAGCCAATTCATAGCAGCATCTGGGTCATATCCTCCTTTAAAGGTAGGTGGGTGATTTCGTTGAAATTGCTCCAACCAGTTAGGAGTAACTTCAGTCCTATTGTTATTATTCATAGCTTGTGCTAATGCTTGAAGAGCATCGGCAATCGCACGATCATTTCTACCAGCCATAGTCTAAGAAAATAATACAATCAATAAACATAATCAATCATCATACTAGCATACCAACAAGTTTTACAATCAATTCAGTCCATCATTCATGTACCAAATAAACATAGTAAACCAAATAAGCATAGTAAACTCATAACTCACGGTCGATTAGATCGACCTGCTCTGATACCACTAAATGTGACACCCTCTACCCCATTATTAATATACAACAAATGTAACAATAAAATATTTCTTTTCTTCTTTTTGGGTAAATAAAATCTTTCATAGTTGACAAATATTTCAAATATAACAAGGTAGAAGATTCACATTCGTAACTCATAAATCATAACTCCAGTGCAAAAATTATAAAAGAAAAGAAGTTAAGATTTTCAATACAATTTAGTGTAAAACAAGAAATCATATATATACAAATAACAATAAAGGAAATATAAATTAACTCCAGTAAAGGTGGCAGTGCCTCCTGGTTAGGAATTAATTTATACTCCCAAATCATATAATAAAAATATAACAAAAATGTACATCTTGGTCTTTTATCAAGAACGTTCAAATTACAATTCTTAACATATATTTTCCTTGTATTATACATGTTATCTACGTTATCTCTTCGTTAGAAATTACAAAAGAAGAGAAACTAAAGGTATAAAAACAATAACATATTAAACTAAAATAACTATGCCCCGATGTCACATCCTATCAGAGCATGCCCAATTGAAGCCTTTAAGCCTCATCACCAACATCCTCATGATGCTGATTATCTGCAACATAATTTAAAACATATACAAAAACAACAAGGGAGTGAGAAACATCTCACTCAGTTTCAGGTGCAGAAATAAAGGCTAGATAGCACCCACACACACAACAAATATAAGTCACTTATAAATAATACACATACATCATCAATATCACATATATATTCATTTATCATGCAATGATGTCATGATCTTGACTTATAAATGCATGCATGTGGCGCCATAAGGAAGTTTCACATATCATCACTGGTGACCCTAAGGCACACCTGGTTACATCACTGGTGACCCAAAGGTACACCTGGTTACATCACTGGTGACCCAAAGGTACACCTGGTTACATCACTGGTGACCCGAAGGTACACCTGGTTAGCAAGTTACATCGCTGGTGACCCAAAGGTACACCTTATTAGCAAGTTACATCACTGGTGACCCCAAGGTACACCTCGTTAGCAAGTTACATCACTGGTATGCGGCCTCAGCGGCACACCTGGAATAATATATGCGTATGATGCATGTCATACCATCATAATCTCATTGACTCAATATTTAACTTGTTACATAATTTCATTTAGTACATCATGTCCTCATTTGTCATAGTCTCATAATCATAGTTTGTCTCAATAGTCAATTCTTAGGTCTCATGTCATTTGTCCATATTTCACATGGTCATGTCATCAATACTCCTCATAAGGTCCGCATAGGTATTCACAGAGATTCAGAGAGCATTCTTATTCATATTAAAACTCATGTATTATTAACATTAATTTCATATTCATTTATTACTTCAACAAAGAAAAAGGTAGAGTAAATAGAAAATCAGACAGAACAACGGCACTTTCAACAAAAACAAAGTAGAATAAATAGAAAATCGGACAGAACAACGGCACCTTCAACAAAAAGCAAAGTAGAGTAAATAGAAAATCAAACAGAAGAACGGTATCTTCAACAAAGAACAAAATAGAGTAAATAGAAAATCAGACAGAACAACAGCAAGGGATTGGGGGCCAATCCGACAAACAACTATCCAACAATTATCCCCACACCCCTGAGCGAGGTTCTCACTCCCCCCCTTACCTGGATAAGCAGGAGCTGGAACTTGGGCAGGGCCTCCTCTGGATTCTCTCTTTCATCCCTCTCTTTCTCTCTTTCTTTCTCTCTCTCTCTCTCTCTCTCTCTCTCTCTCTCCTCTTTCTCTCTCTAAGATTATCACTTCTTGCTCGGTATAAAATTTTCACCCGCCCTTGCCCTATTTATAGGCAAACTGGTGTACCCGGAACGGCCCGTATTGAATTCGGAACGGCCCGTTCCGGATCCTTCGAATTTGTGCAAATTTCTCAACTGGAACGGCCTGTTCCAAAATCGGAACGGCCCGTTCCCAAAAAGCAGAACGGCCCGTTCTAAAACCAGAACGGCCCGTTCTCAATCTCAGCAGAACGGCTCGTTCTCCCTCCGGAACGACCCGTTCTCCATACCAGAACGGCCCGTTCCAGGCCCGTTCTGGGACTACAAAAACCTCACATTTTCAACATTTGGAACGGCCCGTTTCACTTTTGAAACGGCCCGTTCCGGAACCCAAAATACCCCTATAACTTTATTAAAATTACGAAAATGCCATTAAAATAATAATAATAAAAATTTGGGTGTTACACCATTTACCAGCTATGTTAGGGGTGTGCGAGTCCCCTATGATGCCAGGATGATTAATCAGTTTCTGGGGACTGAGCTGAGGGCTGATGAGGCGTCTGAGTATGGCAACTACTCAACTGACACGATGGACCCTGTAGTGGTAGAGGCTGCCATCTGCATGCCTGGACTTGGGGATCTCCTTCCAGTGGTCAGGATTTGGTCTGCATTGGTGCATGCCAACATCCTCCCGTGCTCACATGTCTCCGACCTGCACTGGACCCAATCTATGCTCATGTACTGCATCATGACACAGAAGACCGTGGACTTGGGCAGCATCATCTGTATGGAGATCTCGGGCTGTGCCAACTCGGCTCCTTCCTCCTCCCTTGGACATCCTTCGCTCATCACGCAGTTATGCCAGCTCGCAGGCGTGGATGTCCACTCGCCGCCTTTTGAGGGTCAGGGTCCTGGTAGGGCCATTAACAGCAGATACATCTCTGCCTATTGCCAAGACCGCGCACCACCGGCCGTTCCTGCACCAGAGCCCATTCATGTTGCTGGGCCTCAGGAAGACATACCCATGGATGATGCTCCTGCCCCAGGCCCTCCACTCACTTTGCATCAGCGTTTTGATGCCTGGGAGGGCCGCATGGAGACCTACATGCAGCGTCAGGAGGGCAGGATGGACGCCTTCATGTAGAGACAAGAGGGCCAAATGGATGCTTTTATACAGCAGCAGGAGTCTCTCCACCGCGGGCATATGTTCATATTGGATGCCTTTAGGAGTTTCTCCCTGCACTCCGCTCCTGACTACCAGTTTCCTTCCACCGGTGACTATCATGCCTATACTGGTTGGCCTGGGGACCAGGCTCCTTTCTTTGGGGGAGGTGGAGTTGCTGCTGATGCTAACGCTGCTGAGGAGGATGGAGCACCTGCTGAGGATGATGACCAGCTGCCTTAGCTTACTTTTATTGTTTTTTGTTGCAGTTTATTTTTCTGTCTTTCATTTGTAGTTGTTTAACTGTTTTTGTCCCAAAACTCTATTATTATATGTAGTTTTTTTTGGTGATTACTCTGTTGGTTCTTTTTGTGAATATTCTGTTTTAGCACGATTTTTAATCTTGTTGATACTTGCTTTGCTTGTGGTCGATTCTGGATTGTGGTTTGCGTGATGTTTGTGGTGCGTGTACCTTAGACATTTTCAGGTCACGTTAGATCTTTAGTTCATGACTAGTTGCATACGGGTTTCAATGTTGATCATAGAACTGAGCTGAGTTTGATAGTTTGTGGATGCATAGCCGGGTGAGGTTTGAGCCTAAATACTGATGAGTGAACTACGCTTAAGTCGCATGATAGACTTTGCTTGAGTTTCCCTGGTGGTTTGCTTATGTTGTGCACTTATATGATCAAGGCATTCATATTTCCTTATTTTGTTAACCATCTAAGCCAAAAAGCCATCTTCACTTTTCACTTGACCCATACCTTCCTAAGCCTAAACACCACACCTTCCACTTGTCCCAAACCATGAAAAAGTAACCATAACCTTTGCTTTGGTTAAGAGAGCAAATTGATGACATCAAATAAGTTTGGGGGAGTTGAAGAATAAGGAATTTTGGGAAGAAGAAAGCATGTGGTCAGCCATTCAAAAAAAAAAAAACAAAAGCAAAAGCAAAAATATTAAGATGCAAAATTGTAAATATGCATCTCATAAAGGCTAATGGCTTGGATCCAGTTAAGGGCATGTGCTAAGTTGTTATATTGGGGTATGAAGAGGGATATCATTATAGAAATCTTAATTTCTCTCTTAAGCCATAGCAACTTGAATCCTTGAAAAACCATGAGATTGTTACTGCTTAACCCAGATTTGCCCTAATAAAGACCTTATAAATGCCTGCATTTGTTTTACCATTGGTTTCATTTGGAAACGAAGAGCAAAGTTGAATCATGTGGCGTGAGTAGTAGACTAGAGAGAAACACTCACCCTGATACACTAGTGTGCATAGAGAGAAACACTTTCCTAGTGAGGATGCATACATAGATAGTCATTACTCTTCTCAGCTCTTTGATCTCTTTTGAAACCTTTGTTTGCACCTTGTCATGTTCTATTGTAATAATTGTGACTGAAGATCCATCTTAAGTTCATGCTTGCGAAAAGAAAATACAAGTGAACTGGGATGTAGAATTTGACACACATGCATTGCTTGTTATTTGCTAGATTGATTACCTGTTGCTTGAGGGCAAGCAAGGTTCTAAGTTTGGGGGAGTTGTTAAGTTTCAATTATACCTCTTTTTGGACAAGACTTAATGAACAATTTCACTCATTCTTTGAACCATTGCAATATAATTGTTCTCTTTTTGATTCATTTTGTGTGAAGATATAGCTAACCTAGAATTTAGCTAACAATACCTTAATACACCTCATTTTTGTGCAGGTATTGAGCTAGAGAATTGAAGATTGAAGACCCTTAGGATTGGAAATATAAGAAGCTAAGGAGCAGAGCAGAGTGGCTGCACCAGGCGCAAGATAACCCGCGCCGGGCTTGAGAAGAACAGAGTGTTCCACCTTTGCAAGTCACACCTGTGCCGGGCATGAGACTAGCCTCGCTGGGCGTGATCGAGACAGAGAGTCCTCAAACTCTCTGGAAGGTATTGCGCCGGGCGTAAAAGGAATTGCGCCGGGCGTGTTCTGAGGCAGAGACTTCTTGACCTCACTAGAAGGCCCTACGCCGGGCGCAAAGAATTATGAGCCGGGCGCGAAACCCTAATCTAACTCCCCAAGCTCGTATTTGAAGACATTTTCGGGGTTTTCTTCCTCATTCACACATTGGGCACGTTTTAGGAGCTGTGGAAGGGATTCCCAGAGCTTGGAGCCGTTTGTCTGTGGGTCTTTCCTTCGGTTCTTCATTTCTCCCTTCATCTCTATTTTGTATTTGCCCTCATTGTTTTGAGTGGTTCTACCCATTTTTTGTGGGGTTAGATGTAACCAACGAATTCTAGTGTAATCCTTACATTTTCAATGATATATATATATACATATATATATATATATATATATATATGTTGTTCATTCATTGTTGTGTTGTTTCTATTCTTAATGCTTGTTTTGGATTGATTCTCCTTGCATGATATAGGTTCCATTGGGTATTGGAAAATAACCATTGAAACTAGCTCTGAAACAAATGCCTAGTGGGAAATGTATCTAGGAATGGAGCTTGACCCATTAGTAGTCTTAAACCCTAGCCCGTAATGCGGGTGTAGATATTGGGTACTCAAGGGATTGATATTCAATATCCGCACCTAGGCTCTTGCTCTAAGGGATTAGGTTTGAGTAAACTTATGGGTTGACTAAGCAATGTTTGTAACAAGAGATTAAGGATTCATTAGTCTGACATTTGGTGAAATCTGACCCCACAATCTCACAAAACCATAATACCATTTCTACCCTTGTCCACTCACAAACAAATATTTTTATAGTTTTCATTCCAATAGTCATAACTTTTGATTCAACTTGCATGACAACTTATGAATTTGGAATCATTCTTTAGTCACGAATAGTCAATAAATACTTATTTTACCTTATAATCCCTGTGAATACGATAATTTTACTACCTGAACGGCCGGTATACTTGCCGTGTTTGAGACCGTTGATAGAATTAAACTGATTTACAATTATAACAAAAGTGTTTCAACGAAAATCTCAACATTTGGCTTCGTTGAGTTTTCCATTTGATGTTTGAAGCTTCTGTTTATGGTATTGTTTTGACCTTTCAGTCTGATGCCTTCTTTTGCAGTGTATGAAGTAACTCATGTTCCATTCTTCACAACTTGCCTGTACTTATGTTTTTCTGAAACACTAACACACTTGTTAGAAATAACAACATTATTATATTTGTCTCATTCAAAATCTTACTAGGAATTGCTTCGTCTTCGTCTGACTTAAAAGATTAGATGTAGGTCATAAGTGGATATGGTTGAACCAATATAAATTGGCTATGCATTTTTCTACCTTTATATGTTTGACTTTACATTCTTGCATATCTATTTTCATGCTTGTTGATATGTGCTGTGAGACATATACATTGTAATAAGAATTGAGCAAATTTAGACTTGTATTAAATCTGAACTAAGTATCCTATCAACAAACTTCTTTGAAAAGATTTAGAAAATTTTTTCAAAACCAAGTTAGCTGCATAAGAAATTTTTAATCAACTAATTCTCCATATCTATAACTTCTATTTCTTTTATGACCAGATACACATAATTAAATTACTGTTTTTCTTTCTTTCATGGTACTTTTTTGGATAGTCATGTCATTGACTGGCATCTAGAATGTCAACCGTTGAGTTGTGGGTGTGCTATGATATTGTGACATCGGGGCAGAGAATTCTAGGATAAATTTTTATATGTATTTAGAGTTATAACTTCTCTTTTGAAAGAAATTTGTAAACTCTCAAGTTTTACTTTCAAAATTTCATTTTTAATTATTTTGGTTATTTATGAAGGTTTTATGTGAACCCTTTTACCAACGTTGAATATTTTATTCTTTAGTTTATTTACAAGATTTATTTATATATGTGTTGAGGGTAGTAAGGGTGTCACATTTAGTGGTATCAGAGCAGGTCGATCCAATCGGCCGTGAGTTATGACTCTACTATGCTTGCATGGTAGAAGAATGATGAAATGAATTGATTGTGAAACTTATTGATGTGCTAGTGTGATGATTGATTTTGTTTATTTATGTGTATTGTTTTCTTAGAATTTGGCTGATAGACATGACATAGCTTAGATGATTCTATTTATGATTGTTTTTCTTCATTCTCATGATTGCTTATTTACTTTGATACTTCTTGCTTACGTAAGAAGTAGTAGTGGGGTGGTATCGCTCGTGTTGCGAGCATATGTGCCAGTAATAGTGGATGAAGCCTTGTGCTAACCAACTAGAACTATTAGAACCTTGGATGATTTGTCGATTGGTGGAGTTTTTGAAAGCTATAGTTGTAGTGATTGAATCCAAGAGGTTATGTGTTGAGCATTAAAGCTTTGAGCATTCTTGATGAAAGGTCAAAGTGTTGGTGATTTCCTCAAGTTTTGATACTTGCATATTTAGGGGTCAATGTGTGAGTTGTTTTGGTTTAGAATTGTAGTGAAAAACTTGGATATGAGTTTAAGGTGGAAAGAAGTGAGTTTGGAATGGTTGAGGTATTTTGTAGGATGTTAGTACACTATTGCTGTATGGTGTAGGGGATATTTTCGTTGCAGTTTTGCTGTGCCAGAATCAGTACCGTATTAATAGATTTAGATTTTATAGTCTTCACAAAAGTTGTAGCCTTGGACGTTATCTTTCCAATGGAACTGGAATAAGGTAAAACGGAGGTCTAGAACTCCAGTTATAGCTACTTTGGTGATCAAAGGTCTAGTTGTAAGTGTCAAATATATCTGTTGTGGTTTTTGAATTTTTTTAGCTAAGAAGAGGATCTTTTTAGAATCTCCTGTCTTCATAAGAGTTGAAGCTTATTCTCTTAGCTTTCTTTTGAGATAGGTTTGAGATCATTTGAATGAGTATAACTCTCTAGGTATCATTTTCCTTGACAGTTATTGATGGGATATGTATGTTATCATGATGTTTTTGAGTTATTAGGCAATGCAAGGATAAAAATGATTTTGTTATGATGTTCTGAGGTGTTGTCATGTGGATTGAAAGGTTTTTCAGGGTTGTATGATGCTATGTGGTAAAGTTAAGTTCATGCACATGCTATATGGTGTAAAATAGTGATAGATTCATATATATGCTTGGGAAGGATATATATGAAAGTTTAAATAGGTATTCTAATATGATTTGATATGCATGTATGTGGATATGAGGATAGATGACCTTATGGATTAATTAGTGAATGGTTGTGTGTTTAGTGATATTGACCTTAGGATGTGATATCATCATATTAGAGTTAATTGTGAAGATATATCCAAGATAAATTTAGGCTAAATTATCTAAGTATGATTTTTGATTGTATGAGGTGAGTGTTCTAGGCCCTGTAATTTCTTGCGGAGATATAACGTAGATCTACCTAAGGTAGAAGTTGTGCTTAAGTGGGAGATACCAAAAGCCAATTAGTGTTGTTAGGAGTTTTATTGGGATAGTTTATAGGAAATTTATTGAGTAAATTTTTAAGATAGCGGTTCACGGTTTAGGCTGCTCTCGTTTCTCTCGTCGCTACTACGGGAATCGCTGTTGCTTTCTTTTCTTCTGGTTATTAAGATGTTTTAGTTCACCAGGTTGTCTCTTGCTTACCCATGGATTCAGCAGTAGTTCGAAAGGTTAATCTATATCGGGAATTCCTGGACCTATGCTTATTTTCAACTCCCCAAAGCATTTCGTCGCTTACTTCTCTGGGTTGCTTACTATTACTTTTGACTGGATTGACTAGGAAAGAGTTGCCTTTGTATGGGATAACAAATGTGAGAGTAGTTTTCAAACTCTTAAGAAAAGATTGACTAGTGTTAATACTACCGGATTTTAGTAAGTATTTTGTGGTATATAGTGATGCTTCTAAGACGGGTTTGGGTGGAGTGTTGATGCAAGAAGGAAAGGTAGTAGCATATGTTTCTAGGAATTGAAAATTTATGAGGGGAATTACCCTAGCCATGACCTTGGGTTAGCGGTTGTAATATTTATTCTAAGAGTTGGAGACGCTACCTATATGATTCTAAGCTTGAGGTATTTAGTGTGATCATAAGATGCTTAAATATCTTTTGACTGAAGAGTTAATTATGAGAAAAAAGAGATGGTTTTAATTTCAGGAGGACTAAGATTTCAAACTTAGTTGTTATTTGAGTAAAGCCATTATGGTGACCGATGTTTTGAGTAGGAAACCTCTACATTTATCTTCTCTTATGATTAGAGATGAATTGTTTTGGCTCAAATTAGAGATTTAAGTTTGGCTTATAAGGTTACCCTTAGTAGTGTGAAACTAAGTATGACTTAAGTAACGAATAGATTGTTGAAGGAAATTGGAGAAGCATAATTAATTGATTCATTTTGGTGACAAGATAAGAGGTTATAGGATAAGGTGATGGATAAGAGTTTGACTTGGGTGTAGATGGAGTGGTGAAATTAGAGATATGATATGTATACCTAGTGAACTTACGCTTAGGTGCTGGATCTTTAGAGATGATCATAGAAGTAAAACCAATATTGTGGCAGATGCCTTGATTATGATGACCTCTGATATATCATTTTTGATGATTTAAGGGTTGAATTTGATTCAAGAATTTAGAGACTTATGCTTGGTGTGTGAGATTATCCCTAGGAGCATTGAATTGATTATGTTGAAAGTGACTAGTGAATTAATGGATGAGATTAGTGAAACCTGGGAGTCAGATCCTTTCTTAGTGAACCAAGTGGAGAGGATTGGTAAGGGTATATATAGCCCTTTTTGAGTGGAAGTTGATGGCGTTTTGTGGTTTCAAGATAGAATCTATGTGCCTAATAATCCCGAATTAATGAAGATGATCTTTGAAGAAGGCAATAAGAGTACTCTTAGTATTCACTTAGGAGCTATTAAGATAGATTAGGACCTTAGGATATGAGAGTGGCGTAGAGGAAGCGTGGCGGTCTAAGGTGAAGAGAGGAGTAGAGGAAGTTGTGGACTCGTGTGTAGTATTCCAAAAGTCTAAGGTGGAACATTAGAAAGCAAGATGCGAGGGGTCTACCATTGCAAAAAAATTTCGGGACGAAATTTCATAAAAGAGGGGAGAATTGTAACAACCCAATTTTCACTAGGTCAAGAGCCCAATTAAGGTGGTTTAGTAGCCTAGAACGGGCCGTTCCAAAATTGAAACGGGCCGTTCCAAATTACTAAATAGACCTACTTTTGGTAGCCTGGAACGGGCCGTTCCAAACCATTGAATTTACCTACAATTCTTAGTTGAGAAAGGGTCGTTCCAGAGGTGAGAACGGGCCGTTCCAAAATATGACCGTTGTGAGTATTAAATGCACCCCAGAATGGGTCGTTCTGGTTTGAGAACGGGCCGTTAAGGATATGATTTTTAGTCGTGACTTAAGGGTCCAGAATGAGCCGTTCTAGATTTGGAACAGGCCGTTCCGGCGAAGCCTGATGCCTATAAATTGAGCTCTCTGCCACTCCCAAAAATCACACTTCTCATTTTCTGATTTCTTTTCTTCTACTCTCTCTTCTTTCCCTCTACTTTCTACTTCAGACCGAGGGGATCCTAGCGAGGGAGACCAATCAGATCTTGTGTGGGTTCAACTTCTACATATCAAGGTATGGGGAAAAGGGGATTATTTATATGTAGAGTTACATGAGGGAATTAGGTGAGTAATTTTATAATTATTTATGTTTGGAGAATTATTGGTCTTATGTGATTCTGTATATATTTAGGACTACGAATATATGATTTATTTGTAAAAATGATGCTCTAGGAGAGAGAACGAAATTATAGAAAAGTGTCTGTAAGTTAGTTTTGGAAAAATTAGATTATTTCTGTTTGAGGAATTAATGATACCATTAGATTCTGTATGTGTTGAGGATTAGAAATATATATTTAATTTATAAGAATGATGATTTGGGAGAGAGAACGAAATTGTAGAAAATTGTTTGTGAGCTAGGTTTTGGAATAATTGGAGGTTTTACCGTTTATGTTAAAATTATATTAAATTGATAATTCTATTGATTATTTTTTATTAATTTATGAATGTTATTATTATATTAATTGATAAGAATTGATGATCTAGATGTGAATTGCTTGAGGGGTGTGTAAACCCTTATTTTGTTGGACTTATTTGTTGTGTATGTGATATGAAATTGTGTATGTGATATGGAATTGAACTATGAGATGAGATGTTGTGTGGAATATGAATGAGATGTGATTGTGGTTCCTCATACTAATGACCAAGGATGAGACGAACCTTGAGTAGTGATGCTTCAAGGACGAGCGTGCCCCTAGCATGGTGTGGGATGAGTGAGGCAATTAACATGCATCACTTATGTCACATATGGCAGCCCTGGCATAGGGTTAATTGCAAGAGATTGTGTAGATTGTAATGTGATTGTGGTTCCTCACACTAATGACCAGGGATGAGACGAACCTTGAGTAAGTGATGCTATAAGGACGAGCGTGCCCCTGGCATGGTGTTGGATGAGTGAGGAAATTAACCCGTATCACTTGTGTCAGATGTGGCGTGGCCTTGACATAGTGTTAATTGTAAGATTTGTGTGGATTGTGATGGATTGGTGTAATTGTGAATTGAGATTTGAAGATGAATGATTGATAGAATGATGATATATCTATAAAAATGCTTGTAAATAACATTCCAAGTTATGATGAGATGATGTTGTGGATTTCCTTGTATGCTTTATATATAAATGTTTTCTTTTCTCACCGTATAATTTGTGGATATTTTACGTGAGGAAGATCCGGCTTTGAGTGACATCTAGAATGTCAACCGTTGAGTTGTGGGTGTGCTCTGATATTGTGACATCGGGGCAGAGAATTCTAGGATAAATTTTTATATGTATTTAGAGTTATAACTTCTCTTTTGAAAGCAATTTGTAAACTCTCAAGTTTTACTTTCAACATTTCATTTTTAATTATTTTGGTTATTTATGAAGGTTTTATGTGAACCCTTTTACCAACGTTGAATATTTTATTCTTTAGTTTATTTACAAGATTTATTTATATATATGTTGAGGGTAGTAAGGGTGTCACAAAATTAATTTTTCGTTAGAATTAGATTAAATAATATCATTATATTTATTAACAGGGACGCATTTATGTGTAACATAGTAGGGACACTTGTCCCCACTACCATTTTACAATTTTACTTAACATACATACTTTTTTTTATTCAAAAGTTACTATATTTTAAAAAATAAATTTATATTCTAATAAAAAAATTATATATGTTTAAATTATCGTATGTATAAAATTTAAGTTTAGAGGAATGTCTATTTATTTGATGTTTTTCAAATTTTCAAAGGAGATCAATTCTTATATGTGATAAAGAATACTCTTTGATAATGAACCAATTTTTTTTTTTTTTGAAGTTTAAGTAAAATACACACACACACACATATATATATTAATGCTCATATATATAATGTAATATATTAAAAAAAATTAATTTTTGATAAAATAAAATTTGTAACATGTATATTTACCTCTTGTGCTTTCTATTTATCGTATACAATGATTAAAAATGTAACGACTCACCATGGTCCCTACACTTAGAGGAATCATGCTAACAATACTAATCATATAAGACAAAATACTAAGCTGGAAAACAAAATATACACATAAAGAAAGTAATAAAAGAAATTAAATATTTATATACTAAATATAGTACTATGTATATATAATTGTCTAAAATAATACTACCTTAGTGCTGGTCAAGCACAGACAAAATAGTTACCCAAAATGGTAACTCTGACACGAGAAGGAAACTCCACGTCTTGCAGCGGTCACAACAACCCTCTCCAACCTAACCCTAACTTGCTCCCATACATAGTATGATCATCGCACTCCATCCACATGGAAACAAAAGGGTAAGCTAGAGTTCAATAAATAACCATACAAGTATAGAATGATAATCTATACTGCACAAATATCCAATCATATCCCAAGGGTTTCCCCCTCAATCAATCATCAACCTATCAGTCATGAAGTCAAACACCATACACTTCATCATAATAGCAATCATGCAATAAATGCAATGCATGATAGATAATAATGCATATCAATCATCTAATATGTCTTCACGCATTCACCTAGGAGATCTCCTTAATAGTAGAGTAGTATAAGTGGCATCACAATCCTACCGAAACCACCCCAACCGTTTTTACACCCAATATGCCCGCTCGGTCACAGCTAACCGGGATATAAATCCCCACTTGGGTTTACTCGAATGATGTCACTTACACACTTGGAAGTCCGGTTCCACCGTTAGGTATAACACAGATGGGTACAGGCTTACCACGACCTTGACATGCATTACCAAGTCACTTGTGGAGTTTGCCCACCAACTATCCGCAAGGAACCACACACCTTCCCCAGTACTTGGTTAAGGGAATAACCCTCGATCTCATACCCCGCTCCAACACTAGCTAAGGACTTGGAGGAGACTCACCCAAACCAGTGGCCTATCCAAGCACCACTCTCACCCAAAAGCCAGTGGCCTATCTAAGCACCACTCTCATTTATATTAGTAGCCTATCCAAACACCACTCTCAAGAGACTCTATGTGAGCTCTTCCAGTTCAAAAACATTTTCCCTCTCCTTAAGTCCTGGGCTAGACACATGCCATAAGGCATCACATGCAATAATGCATCATACATCATACATGGTCAATCCACCATTATGATCAATATCATCCTCATATGAACATATACACATGTCATATCATATTTAAACATTCATATATATCATTACCAAGCATACATATAAATTATACATCACCATACATCATATATCATACATACATGATCCAACTTCACTCTTAAACATGCGAAAGCATCAATTTTAATCAACATTACTAAGAATACTTATGCTCGGCGTAGTCAGCTCTCGCCTGGCCTAAATCCAACCCGAGAGCTCTAAGACTCATCCACGCTTGGCGTAGTCAGCTCGTGCTCAGCCTAAACCCAACCTGAGAGCTTTAAAGCTCATCCACGCCCGACGTGGAATCCCCACGACCAACGTCTTTTAAACCGAGACTCACAGGAGCCTCCACGCCCGGCGCACCCACCCTGCGCCTGACGTCGTATCAGTAAAAATACCACACCAAGCTACTATCTGATATCGCGCCTGGCGTGGCTCTCCTCACACCTGATGTGACTCATCCAGAGGCTCCCATCTCAAATTGTGCCCAACGCGACCAACCTCGCACCCGATGTGATTAAGAAATGGTTGCTTCTGATGAAGGCATGCCCGACGCAAATTCAAACAGTAGCCTCCCAAAACTTTGAAAATTCCATCTCAAACCTGAAAATCAGCAAATCCAGCCACATGCAATCCATGAAATATAACACATAGGCTCAATACAACTCAAAAACAAACTTAGATTCAACATGCATCCATCCAATGCATCAAAATCACTAAAAACCCTATTTTTCCCAAAACCCCAAAAAATGAGCAATTCCTTTAATCCAACCATTGATTCTCAAAATTCATGCATCAATTGAGTTCCTAAACTCACATTCAACCAAAAAACCTACATTCTAGCTTCCCTCACTTGAAATTTGGCTCAGAATAACCAAGAACTAAGAAGAAAAAGAATTTCTCCCGAAGCTCGACCCGTGGACTTCAATCCACCAAAAATAAGCTTCCTAGCCCAAAGTCCTTCTCTCTAGATTCTTTTGAAAATGATCTTATGAGGCTCTCTTCTCAAAGACAACCCTATATACTCTTCTCTCCAGTATCCACTAAACCCTGAACCAACTTACTATGTTACAAAAAAAATCAAAATAGTAAAGATTGTATTTATGTTCTATATAGAATTTTTATTATAAAATATATTTTAAAAAAATTATCATCTAAAATTTTATATTAGATATTAAAAACATGTATATATCATAAATAAATTAAATTATATTTTTATAAAATTTAACATATTTTTTTATATGTTTTTATTAGTGTTAAATTATTATAAAGTAGACTTCTAAGGTTTTATTTTTAACCAACATTAAAAAAATATTTATGATAGATAAATAAACCACATTTAATTAGGACATTTATTTTCAGTGAAGGTTAGATTCAAGATTACTAAATTATAGATAATCTAGTTTGACCTAGTTCTAGTCGTAATCGTAAATATAAAAATTTATAGAAAATAGCTACGAGGTATATTTTTACTTTTAAAAATGATATGTAAAATTTTTAATTATAAAAATATATAAATAAATATTGTCTCCATTATCTAAAATTTCTAGATCTATCACTATTTATTAAATGTAATATGTTTATTTGATATACATTTTTTATATTAATAAAATTATTAAAAATAATTAAAATATTAAGCTTCATCTTTCCATCCAAATCTCATCTCTTCACTTGTTATTTTCTAAATCAAGTTATAACTTGTGGCCAATTTAGGCCACCATTACATGAAACCTGATAGGCTACTTCTCATGATCACCACCACCTTCATGCCTCATCTTTATCTTATGGGTTTAAACTTTAAAGTCGTCTTACTTCGCTTTTAATTTTTTTTTTCACATGTAACGATACATATCAATTTTTATTGTATCATATGTAAAAAAATAATAATACACTACAAAAATATTGTAGTTTAGAGTCGTCCAAAAACTGACTTTAAATTATAAAAACCAACGTAATATTGTTAGTTATTCGTGAATTTTTGGCTGATACTAAATAAGTTTACACAATTTTTTTTTTGTATCAACTAAGTTGTCGATAGCAAATTTATTTATTTTAATTTTTTATTATTGGTTAAGCCGAGACTACGTCGACAAATTATTTTATTTTTTTGTTTATCTTCTCTTTCCATCTTATCATTTATTTGTTCGTATTTTTAACATTCATTCGTAATTTTAACATTCTCGGGACCTTGAGGTCTTAAGTGAACTTGTTAACCAAGTGTACCACAACACGTTATGCGTATATAACATTGAAAAAAAATTTATCTCTCAAAGCACGTATACTGTCAGAAAATCCGACGCTATTTTAAGATGTAGCGTCGGATTTTTTGACACTAAATATAAATTAAGTTTAGTGTTGGAAAAGCCAACGCAATTATTTAAATATAGTGTCGGCTTTTTCGACACTAATTAAATTTAAATTTAAATTAAACTAGTGTCGAAAAAGTCCATGCTATATTTAAAGAATAGCGTCGAAAAAACTTAAAATATTTATTTTAAGTTTAGCGTCAAAAAAGTCGACGCTATTTCTTTAAATATAATGTTAGCTTTTTCGATACTAATTTAATTTAAATTTAAATTAAATTAGTGTCGGAAAAGTTAACGCTATATTTAAAGAATAGCGTCGACTTTTTCGACACTAAACTTAATTTAAATTTAGTGTCAAAAAAGTCGACGCTACATCTTAAAATAACATTGTCTTTTTCGAAAGTATTTGTGTCAGCTATTAGCTGACGCTTATTTTTCGCAACTATTTCAGCGTTTTCTTGTAGTGATATCATCA
This sequence comes from Cajanus cajan, assembly GCF_000230855.2. Classification (NCBI taxonomy): domain Eukaryota; kingdom Viridiplantae; phylum Streptophyta; class Magnoliopsida; order Fabales; family Fabaceae; genus Cajanus; species Cajanus cajan. The sequence goes on from NC_138518.1 coordinate 61,260,416, forward strand.
ATTAGGCATGGCAACGGGGCGGGGCGGGGGCGGGTTTTACGTTCCCCGCCCCCGCCCCCGCAAATTTAAACCGCCCCCGCCCCCGCCCCCGATACCCGCCGGGGGTAAAATCTAGGTCCCTATCCCCGTCCCCGGCGGGGTTGGGGTTTCCCCGCCCCGCCCCCCGCCCCCGCCCCCGCTCCTATTTTTTTTTTTTTTAAATAAATATGAATAATTTTTAAAAAATAGAAAAGAAAAATAATATAAATTTTTACATATAAATATTTTTAATTTTGATTTATATATATATATAAATAATTTTTTAATTATATTATTAAGCGGGGTGGGGGCGGGGGTGGGTATTAACATCCCCGTCCCCACCCCCGCCCCCGATTTTATCAATCGAGGAAAACCCGAACCCGAACCTGATAAACACGGGTTTTCCCCGTCCAAATCGGGGCGGGTTCGGGCGGGTACCCACGGGGACGAGTTAGATTTTCATGCCTATCGCCAATCAATTAAACAAAAGAAATATATTAGGTCATTTTTAGAAATTAAGAAACTTGACTAAACTTTTTATTAACAGAAGAGCCAAACAATTAAATATAATAAGAAGCTAAAAAAATAATTTAACTTATTCAATATTAATTGTACCAGCAGTCAAATAGAACAGATATTTTGGATTCATATTTGACTATGTTAGCTATTCTATTGTACCAAGAATTACACTATCAACTGTAACGACCCGACTGGTCACTACGCCCGGCATAGCACACTCGAAACACCAGACAGATAGAACAAGTATATGAATATAGGATCTAGAATATATAGATATACAAGGTTCCAATCTGACTAGAGTTAAAGTGTACTAAAGAAAAATACAACCAAATGCTACTATCCCACGTAGCCACAAGCAAAACAACACATCGCCAAGCAAAACAGCTGCAAGGTCCACCAACCTCACCACAAGACGCACCTCTATTCTTGCCCTACTCCCATACATAGTATGATCATCGCAGTCCAAAAACATGGAAAACAACAGAAGGGTAAGCTAGTGAAATTAAAATTCATCATACAATTATATAATTGGCAATATAAATAACAACAGATACAGTTATCAGCACACTTGTATAGCTTATACCACTCAACAATATCAACACCGCAATGCGGCAATATCCGCACTGCTTAGCAGCAACAACAGCACCACTCTAGTGGCTATAACGGCACCGACTTAGCGGCAACAACAGCACCACTCTAGTGGCTATAACGGCACCGACTTAGCGGCAACAACAACACCGCCTTAGCGGTTAGAATCAGCACCACATGTGTGGCTAACAACAGCACCGACTTAGCGGCTATAATATCACCCAACCCAGCATATCTCAGCACAGTACAGCACAGCACAGCACAACAATTCAACAAAATTATTACTTTCTACAATTCAGCCCAACGGTCTATAATGCCGCTATACTATATAATTTCTCTTATTAATCCATTGATTCCAGCTCAACAATACACCTCTAATACAACTAACATATTTATCTCAGCTTAATCCCCTAATCATCACAACATATTCATCAAATTCGCTTGGTTCAGCATATCACATCATTGATTAACAATTTCGGCACAACTCAACAGTCAATGTCCTATAGATCATCATTTCCTTGCGCGCCCGGCGCACTCGAGGTTGCGCCCAGCGCGACTCAACCCGAGAGCACCAAGGCTCTCCCGCGCCTGGCGCAATTCCAAATTGCGCCTAGCGCCTGTCTGGCAGAGACTCAAGGAGTCTCGTGCGCCCAGCGGAGCCTAACCCGCGCCCAGCGTGGGGAAGGCAGAGACCTATCAGGGTCTCGCGCCCAGCGCAATTCACAATTGCGCCCGGCGTGCCCTTGGCAGAGACTCCCAAGGAGCCTCCGCGCCCAGCGAGTCCAAAAGTGCGCCTAGCGCAAACCAAGTATCCCAAAAACATGTTACTCTTGATATCGCGCCCAGCGCAGCTCGAGTCAGGCCCGGCGCGGGCCAACCAGAGACCCCCATTTGCAAGCTCGCCCAGCGCACACAGCCTTGCGCCTGGCGGGCTTGCCTAAACAGAGTCTCCTGGTGGTCACGCGCCCGGCGCGACGAACAGCGCTCAGCGCGAACTCATCAGTAACTCTCCAAAGTTCGAAAAATTTCCAAAACCTGCAAAATTTCACAGAAAACTCACATGCAAACGGTTCAAAGTGCCACATTTTCATCAAGGAGCTCGAAAGTACCAGCTTTATGCGCATGCAACAACAGATCAAAGAAAATCTCAAATTTTGACTCAAAACCATAAAACCCCAAAACCCTAATTTTTCCAGCAACCCAGCCAACCACAAAATCAATCACCAGCAGCCAAATGAGTTCCTAAGCTCATTTTCCAGCCAAAAACGCAACCAAAATACTAACTTCCCTTACCTCGGTATGAAGAAATCCAAGCGTCGGAGAGAACCCAAAGAGAAAACGAAGGAAGCTTGAACACGGGAAAGGAGAATAGCGAACTTCAACACCAGCTAGCAACCCACTTCACTCAGTTCTACCACCTAGTAGCAGGAAAAGGAAGGTCTAAGTGAAAAAGGGGGAGGATTGAGAGTGAGATAAGAGAATTGAGGGAGTGAGAGTTTAGAGAGGAAGGGGGTTGAGAAAGAAAGAAAAAAAAATCCTACGGGTCTTACATCAACTGCATAAAATAAAAATTACTCTTGCCACAAATAAAAATTAAACCATATCCAAACATAACATGAGAGAATGAAAACTATATATGGAGTTTCTACTAAGCTTCACAATATTCAAAAGATGAATAATATATTTTTGGAGGTTGAAGGGCAACAATAATTGCCTTTCGTGTTGACCTGAAAAAAATATTATTAATTTAACTTTATATATTTAATATTAGATTAATTTTGTTAAAACTACTATAAATTAGATTTTATGATATTTTATGTCTCTTTTGTATGTTACTTATTATGTCTATTGTTGAGACACACTTTTATTTATACTCACAAAATTGAAAAATTTTATCATGTCACACAAAATAGACATGTTATAAAAAAAAAAAAATTGATGATATACGAATATTAAAAAATTATACGTATAAGGAATAAAAAAGATCTATCTTAAATTATATAAATTAAAAAGACTATTTTAAATTATATAAACTAAAGATAAAATAAGTGAAATTATGAGATTAAAATATATTTTAACCTATATTATAATATCTTATTTTATCTTTATAATTTTTTTGTTATATCATTTATCCTTTTTAACTACTTAAAAAACTACTTAACTCCTATGATAATTAATTATCAACTATTTTTCAATCTTAGTTTATATTAGTTTTGTACACGAAGATACGTGGTATTTTTATTTTATTTTATTGTAAATAACCATTATATAACATATGTTATTTGAAAATAAAGTGACCAAGATACATGAATGAAAAAAATAGAAAAGAATGGGTGAAAAAAATTAGAACAATATTTTATTTTAAAATTTAAAATAAGCCTGACAATTAATCGAAGCATGATTTTGATTCATTTGATCATCATTATCTCACATGAAGGAGATTTAATTGAGAATCAGGATTCAATCATCATCTTAATATAGAGTTGTAAGGAAAATATATATATTACTTTATTTATGTAGAAATGGATTTAAGATGAAATTTAATAAGTGATATTTTCTCATCAAACATAAAAAATGACAAATTTTTCATATAAATAATTTCTATTTCTTTTATAACCATGAATACATAATTAAATTATATTTTTTTTATTTATGATATTTTTTATATATAATCATATTATTAGTGTAAAGTATACGTTAATTTTGTTCATAACTAATTTTTGTTGAAAAATTTTGTTAACCACATATTTGGAAGAATTTTTTCTCTTGACAAGTTTTTTGTTCGATATTAAAAATATAATTAAACTATATTTTTCCTTATGTGATATCAACATTTAAAAAATATTTCTTTTTTATTAATTGATCACCAATTATATTTAATGATATTTAATTTAATATATATATATATATATATATATATTAATTCTTGTTTTATTACATATAATATGTATAAAATTCAAATAAAAAATATCTAGTTTAAAACTTTGTAAATTCATACTATTAAGCAAATATTGTGTATAAGTGAAATTATTTCACGTTAGAATTAGATTAAATAATGTCATTATATTTACATTTTTTATATTTATATAATTATTTAAAATAATTAATAAATTAAGTTTCATATTGGGATCTCATAACTTCACTTCTTATTTTCTTAATCAAGTTATAACATTTGGGCAACTTTATGCCACCATTACATGAAACCTAATCGGCTACTTCTCATCATTACGACCACCTTCATGCGTCATCTTTATCAAATGGGTTTAAACTTTAAATTCCTCTTACTTCACTTTTAATTATTTTTTTTACACATAACGATGCATGCCATTTTTTTTACTGTGTCACATCTACAAAAAATTTAGTGCCGTCAGTCTCAATTAAAAAAAAATATTAAATCATTTTTAAAAAACTAAGAAACTTAACTGAATTTTTTTAATAATAGAAGAGTCAAACAATTAAATAAAATAAGAAGCTAAAAACATAATTTAACTTATTCAATATTAATTAAACTTCTCGGAAAATTCTCATAATTTCTTGCCCAATAGAATATATATTCTAGATTTATATTTAACTGTGTTATCTATTCTATTGTACCAAGAATCACACTATCAACTGCATAAAATAAAAATTACTCTTGCCACAAAAATAAAAATTAAACCATCCATACATAACTTGAGATACATGGAGTTTCTGCTAAGCTTCAGAATATTGAAAAGATGAGTCATATATTTTTGGAGGTTGACGGGCAACAATAATTGTCTTTGTTGCATTTATGGAATTGTTGTACCGCAAGAGATAGACAAGAAATGGAATTATGATGCTCAATGTGTTGAGGCTCTTTATTATTAAAATATTTATATTCCTCCATTGGATGATGCACATTGCTTGGTGGGTTGAGTTGCGAGTCTTGTGACACATATTGTGTTTCTTGCATATTTTGTGCCTGCATCGCAAAATTTGGAGTTGGAAGAACCCCATTTGATTCATAAATGTGCTGAGGGATCCTTGTATCCATGTCTTGTAATGTTATGTCATGGATGCTTTTTCTTTTCTTCGATTCCTTTGATGCACTCAACCGATTGAAAAACTTTTGGGCATGACTAGAGACTTGGCTTACCTTTTTTGTTCCAATATATCTTGCAATATTTTTCCAATCTCCCTTACCATATATCTGAAGTCCGACTAGAAATAACCTATATACAAAATTCAAAACAATAATAAGAACACGAGAAAACATATGTTAGAATATAAATAATAAAAAATTAAATATTGAAAAAATATAATACTAAAAGTTTAATTGAAAGATACCTATGTTCCTCATACTCCAACGAACATATTTCTTGCGCCGAATTGAAACCGGTGAGTTATCTGAATCACTCAATAACTTGATGATATTTAACTCGGCATGAATGACATTTGATGTCTCACCAACAACTAATTTATCCGTATTATCTTGCATTAACATTGGGGAGAACTCATTCATTGGAGGTGAATGATCTACATAACTCCAAAACTCATCCATATCAAACTCAATATTGTCAATCAATAATGACTCCTCGGATAGCTTGGGAAGAACTTGAGTGACAACATTAGAAAATTGTTCTCCAAAGTCATTCAACAATTGATGATCTTTGTTGAAAGTTATGTTGTAGTTACCCTTTTCACCATTGTGATTGTGTTGTTGAGATAACCGAGACATTCTTCTTCCTCTTGCTTTGAGACTAGCTTTGAATTCAATCACTTTTCAAGACTTTTTCCTTTTCAAGTTGAATTTTGGTTTCGTTTACAATACTGCTCATTTTTTATATAGAGTAATGAATTAATTTTCTTTTTTGGCGCCTAAACGAAATCTATATATTACACTTCAATTTAAATTTTCTTTTAGTAGATAATAATCACAAGTGAGTTTTTTATCTTTGCATTTTTCTTTAAAAGAATTTGTCCAAAGATAGAGTTAAAAATTTCATAATCCAGTTTCTTTTATGGCGCCAAAATGAAATCTATGTATTACACTTCTATTTAAATTTTCTTTTAACAGATAAGAATCATATACGTATGGATTAGTTAGTTAGTTATCCATTTTATCTTTGCATTTTTTTAAAAAAAATCGGCTCAAACATAGAGTTAAAATTTTCAAAATCGTGAATTAGATTTTCTTTTATGGTGCCAAAACGAAATTTATATATTACACTTCTGTTTAAAATTTCTTTTAAGAGATAATAATCATATGTGAGTTAGTGAGTCAAGGTTTCTTTTATGGCGCCAAACAAAATTTATACATTACACTTCAATTTAAATTTTCTTTTAACAGGTAAGAATCACACAAGGAATACTTAGTTAATTATCTTTTTTTTTCTTTATATTTTTCTTTTAAAAAAATCCGCCCAAACATAGAGTTAAATTTTTTAAGTCGTGAGTTAGATTTTTTATTATGCTGCCAAAAAGAAATTTATATATTATACTTCAATTTAAATTTTCTTTTTGTAGAAAACAATCGTAAGTTTATTATCTATTTTATCTTTGTATTTTTCTTTTAAAGAAAAACCGTCTAAACATCGAGTTAAAAATTTCACCCGAATGTCATCAATTTTGAGACTCTCAAACTGTCGTAAGTAATAATTAAATAGCTGGACAGAATATTAATAAAAGTGATTAGATGAAACATAATGCTATCATAATATTTATAAAAAAAGTTCCCATTGTATTAAAACTATCCAATGGAAATACACGTATAAATTACAACTAATTTATTGGTATTTGAATTTATATTTTATCCATTTAATTAAATCTTTTCAATTTTATGGTGTACCATATTTAAAATTTAAGTTTAAAAGATAGTATTTGGAAGGAATAAAAACAAAATAAAAAACTTAAGAAATGAGGATATAATTTTTTTAAAATTGTTTTCATTAAGTAGAAATTCAAATATCTATTAAAAGTTGAAGTTACTAAACATTTTTATTTTATTTTTTAAATTAGTTTTTTTAAAAAAATTTAATTCTAAAGTTATATAAATTTAAAATTTAAAATTATAAATATGGAGGTTAAAAAAAAACCAAAATAATTAGTTAATTTATAATCGTTTTCCTCATAAGATAATTATGTTTTAAGTTTGGGTTTTGGTTTCCTGTATGATATTGTTCATTCTTTATATAGAGTAATGAGCTAATTTTCTTTTATGGTGCCAAAACGAAATCTACATATTACACTTCAATTTAAATTTTCTTTTAGCAAATAAGAATTACGTGCGAGAGTTAGTTAGTTAATTATTTATTTTATCTTTGCATTTTTTTAAATAAAAAAAATGTGCTCAAACATAGAGTTAAAAAAAATTCAAAGTCATGAGTTACACTTTTTTTTATGACGCCAAAATGAAATCTATATATTATACTTCTATTTAAATTTTCTTTTAAGAGATACGAATCACATGTGAGTTGGTGAGTCGATTATCTTTTTTATCTTTGCATTTTTTCTTTAAATTTTTTTTTCCAAATATAGAGTTAAAAATTTCAAAATCGAGTTTCATTTATGGTGCCAAAACAAAATTTATATATTACATTTCAATTTAAATTTTCTTTTAACAGATAAGAATCAATATGGATTAGTTAATTAGTTAATTTGTCCAAAGATGGATTAGTTAATTAGTTAGTTAGATTTTCTATTATTCCGCCAAAATGAAAAATATATATTATACTTCAATTTAAATTTTCTTTTAGTAGATAACAATCATAAGTTAGTTATCTATTTTATCTTTGTATTTCTTTAAAAATAAGGTCTAAACAATGAGTTTAAAATTTCATCCGAATGTCATGAATTTTAAGACTCTCAAAATATTTTTATCTGAATGTGTTAAAAATATCCGCATAGATGATAACTAATTTATTGACATTTGAATTTTTATTTTATCTATTTAATTAAATATTTTCAATATTATGCTGTGCCAGTTTTAGAATTTAATTTTGAGTTTATTACGTTTAAAAAATAGTATTTGGAAGGAATAGAAAAAGTACAATTAAAAAACATATGAAAAGAGGATATAATTTATAAAATGGTTATCATTAAGTAGAAACTCAAATATGTACTAAGAAATGAAGTTATTAAACTTAGAGTTTGGGGTTACAAAGAATTGAAGTTACTTAACTCGTCGCCTATTTCCTTTGCCTTTGAGTTTGAAGCGACTTCCGACAACGGAATTAAATTTTGAAACACTAGTTGTCAAAATTTGATATATTTAAACTTTTTAAGACAATAAAGAGTATGAAGAAAAACTTAGAAAAATAGATAATAATCTCTCTCTTAACACTCACTTTTTTTTTATATAATATTAAGGAAATTAGTCTGTTGATATAAATAATAGAAAAATATTTTTAATACCAACTATAACAAAAAATTTAATATGTCAACAATAATATTGAAATAATTAGTATTTATATGTCATTATTTCCACAATCTCCCACTAATGATAAATAAGTGAAAGAGAGGTAAAACAAATTCTAGACAAAGAAAGATTTTTGTACTTAAGTGGTAATGTTCATAGAATTGAATTAGCACATATTATAGTAAGACAACAACACCTTATGTCCAAAAAGTGAATTATTGAATTTTATGGATTTAAGATACGACTTTCACACCGCACACTTTTACCTTTAAAAACATGACAACTCTGTGATTAAAAATTTATACAATATTTTAAGCATTTATATGTATATTCACCTTGGGGTGCTCATGACTAGGCATGGCAACGGGGCGGGGCGGGGGCGGGTTTTATGTTCTCCGCCCCCGCCCCCGCAAATTTAAACCGCCCCCGCACCCGCCCCCGATACCCGCCGGGGGTAAAATCTAGGTCCCCATCCCCGTCCCCGGCGGGGTTCGGGTTTCCCCGCCCCGTCCCCGCCCCCGCTCCTATTTTTTTTCTTATTTTTTTCTTATTTTTTTCATTTAAATAAATATGAATAATTTTAAAAAAATAAAAGAAAAGAAAAATAATATAAATTTTTACATATAAATATTTTTAATTTTGGTTTATATATATATAAAAATAATTTTTTAATTATATTACTAAGCGGGGCGGGGGCGGGGGCGGGTATGGGTGCGGGGGCGGGGTGGGTATTAACATCCCCGTCCCCGCCCCCGCCCCCGATTTTATCAATCGGGAAAAACCCGAACCCGAACCCGAATCCGATAAACACGGGTTTTCTCCGTCCAAATCGGGGCGGGTTCGGGCGGGTACCCACGGGGACGGGTTAGATTGCCATGCCTACTCATGACTGCTCTTGTGACACCCTTTATCCAAATGTCATAACACATAAATAATATAAAACTAGATAATCTCAATATGGTGAAATAACTCAAATCCTTACAAGTAGAGAAAATCATGTTGTATCCTAAACAAATAACACAATGTAATCGAGAGAATTACAAGAAAACTAAAAACTAGTGTTTTCCAAATAAATGAACCAAACAAGTGCTAAACTAGTTCTAACTACTCCTTAATGTCACATGTCTTATAAAAGAAACCCAACATTGAGGACTAAGCATCATCACCAACATCCTCAACCATGTGGATGATCACCTATAACAACCACAAGAAAATAGCACAAAAGAAAAGGAAATGAGAAACATTTCATTCTGACTCATGGTGTAATAATACAAATCAGTTAGTCAAACACAAACAACACATATAGTCAGATATAGCATACACGAATACACATTATCATCATACTTGTTCTGTGACACCCTTTACCCCGCATACCATAACACATAAATAATAAAATTTGAAAAACATAATCTTTCATTATTAAAATACCAAACGTGTTTAGATAGAGAGCACATTACATCTATAACTTAAACAAATACCATAATCAGCTAAAATTACAAAAGAATAAACTTAAGGTTTTCAAAATAATTTAATAGAGATAACATCCTAATCTAATCTTATTTATGCCCTGATGTCACATGTCCTATCAAAGCAAAGTCCAACACTGAAACCTAACCTTCATCACCAACATCCTTAGTCTCATGCTAATGATCACGTGTATAACAAGCAAAGAAAAACAACACAACGAAAGGGAATGAGAAACATCTCACTCTGGCTCACGGTGTAGAAATGAACACTGGATAGCCAAACAAAACCAAGGCATATATATATATACATAGCATAGATAGATTAACAATAATATTACATTCTACTCATCCAAGAAAAAAATCTATTTAATAAATAACATTAAAATGCACTTGTAATGGACATGGATTACATATTATCATGCATGTGGCGCCAATAAAACATCACATGGTGCATTGCCGCTAGCAACACACGTAGAGTAATTTAGGAGTACATGTCGGGTCACACCCTCTACGCACTCTCACTAGAAGGACATACTACTAGGGTTTAGTCGGGATAGCTAAGCTGCGCAAGATACATCCCATGCACACAATGGACGAGATTGAAACTTACAAATCAAACTATCCTCAAGGATTAATCCACAAGCTTTTACACAAGAGGGCCTTCCCTAGCGGTGTATTCCATATCGTACCCTTAAAAACATCTATGCAAATGATGCTTATAAATCAATACTTTATGCACTCTCATATCACATTATCATATCTCATTATCATATAATATTATCATGTCGTTCCACCATGTCAATTTTTATCACATCACATACTCATTAATTAATTACATTCATTGAAGGATCACATTGAATAACATAAGAAATTCACATCATTGCATATCATAGATCACCAGAGAGAAGTAACACATGATTCATATTGCACCAATAAAAATCATCAAACAAAGAAGGAAAGAGGCATAATAGAGAAACTGGCGCTCAGCCCCAAATTGGGCACTCAGTGTAAGGCTTCTAGAGAGTAATCTTAACTCTTTGGTTAAGCCATGCTAAGTGTGGAATCTCACGCTCAGCGTGGAGCATGCTAAGCCTCAATTTCACACTTAGCTTGAGGATCACCAACAACATTACCAACTTTCTGTCACCTTGACACTTAGCGTGGTTTCTGCAATTAGAAGCTCTATAGTTTGCAATTTTCGTTTTTACATCCAATTTTCAATCTATTGATACAATCGATGAAAGCGTTCTACATCATGTAATAAACATTAAAAACACTACAATTTACTCAAACAATTACATCTTTCAATCATCCTCTCTTACAACTACCAATGCATTCCCTTAGGGTTTCCCATAAGAATCCATAGAGATCTCAAATCATACAATTACAATTCTAAAATTGAAATTAATCATTCATTCAAGCAATTCATATAATTAATTATATACAAGAAAAACAACAAGTGAAATAGGCACAATTTGGGAAACCTCTCTCATATATGAGCATATAGCAAATACAGGATAATCCCACTACCCAACATACATTCGCACACCCAGAGCGATGTTTCTCACTATTCCCTTACCTTGTTGAGAATAAAAAGGATGAATGATTAACTCCGGGATGGTTTCCTCCTCTTTCTGGTTCTCTGAGCTTTGAAGCGTAATTGCGTTTGTGAAAAAAAATGTAAAACGTAAAACTAATTAGCTTTCTCTCTTTTTTTCTTTTTAAAACATAACCTCCCTTTAACCTTTTAGTAAAAATGTGAATCATGGTTAAAAAAAAATAAGTTTCGTTCCCTTATTATAAATAATTAAATAATATAACTTTTAATTATAAAACCTTACGATATATATATATATATATATATATATATATATATTCATATAAAATAATTACCAACAGTTACTAAATTCAAAATATTTAATTATCACAAATATAGTAAATAATAATAAAATAAATATTAATCAGCTCTTATTAATAAAAATAAAATATCAAAATTATTAATAAAATAATACCTATATTATGTTTTATAAAAACAGGGTGTTACATATTTATTCATAGCATAATAAATAACAGATAAAATTATAATGCATTATGCAATTGACACAAATTTCATGATAACATGCATGTGGCCCTAGTAAAAACATCTCATTTGTGCATTGACGTTAGCAATACACTAGAGTAGTCTAGGCTAGAGCTGTCAATATGGGCTTGGCCGGGTGAGCCAACTCGGCTCACCACGGGTTCGAGCCGGGTTGGGTTGAAAAAAATTTGAAAATTTCAATAGGGTCAAATTTGAACCCGGCTCACTAACAACCCGGCTCACCCGGGTTGAACCCGTGGTGAGCCAGGCTGACCCACCAACCCGTGATTAAATTTTTTTTTTTAAAATACAATAATTATTGGGCCATGGTGCAGTCTAACGTGAGACAATAATGATTTAATGTTGGATTGTGATTTGTAATTTTTATGATTTTGGATTGTATTTGAAGTTTAAGATGATTTTGGATTATATTTGAAGTTTAAGATGATTTTGGATTATATTTATCTATTTGAGATTATTTAGATTTGATTTGATTGTATTTAAAATTATCATTTAATGTTTAGGAGGAATGATTCATTTATGGATATCTTAATTAAGAATCTCATATTTTTAAAATAAGTTTAAATTTTTGAGCTTTAGTTGTATATTAAGAAGAAAAAAATGAAAAAAATTATTTTTTTTAAAGGTGAGCCAACCCGTTTAACCCACCAACCCGTGGTAGGCCGGGCCGGGTTCGATTTTTTTGAGCTCATTGATAAATGAGCCGGGTTGGGTTGGCCCATCAAATGACCAACCCCGTGGTGGGTCGGGCCAGGCCGAGCCGGGTAGCCCGTTTTGACAGCTCTAGTCTAGGAGTACATATCGGGTCACACCCTCTATGCACTCTCACTAAAAAGACATACTACCAGGATTTAGTCAGAATAGTTAAGCCGTGCAATATACATCCTATGCTCATGAAGGGAGGATTGAGACTTCCAAATTGAGCTATCCCACAGCTGGTTCCCAATCTTTTACATAAGGGACCTTTCTTAGTGATGTATTTCATATCGTACCCTTAAAAAATATTTTTATGCATATGATGTAAGCCAATTAGCTAGACTCAATGCATTACGTTCACATGACTCCATGACTTCAAAATTTTCATATTCCTCATATGACAATACTCATCATTCACGTTTATATATTCATATATAGACATTAATTCACATCCATATTCACACTATAGTATAAGAATTTTTTATGCATATGATGCATGCCAATCAGACTCAATGCATTATATTCACATGACACTATGACTTCACATTTCACATATTCCTCATATGACAGTACTCATCATTCATGTTTATATATTCATATATAGACATTAATTCACATCCACACTCACACTACAATAGAGGAATTTTTTATGTATATGATGCATACTAATCAGACTCAATGCATTACATTCACATGACTCCATGACTTCATATTCCACATATTCCTCATATGACAATACTCAGCATTCATGTTTATATATTCATATATATACATTAATTCACATCCACATTCACACTACAATATAGGAATTTTTTATGCATATGATTCATGCCAATCAGACATAATGCATTACATTTACATGACTCCATGACTTCACATTTCACATATTCCTCATATGATAATACTCATTATTCATGTTTATATGTTCACATATAGACATTAATTCACATCAACATTTATACTCTACACTATAGGAATTTCATAATTGAATTTAATAAAGGCTCAACAAGGGATTCGTAGGCAGGATGGGGCCCAATAGCACAACCCCCGTGCTCGGCGCGAGTCCTTTAGAGGACTACACTAGTCTCTGTTTGAACTGCGCCTGACGTGATTGATCCAACGCTTGACGAGAACACCATTGAGAGCTCTCTAGAGTGTCCACGCCCGATAAAAGCATTACAGGAAACCTTGTGTTTGACGAGGGTCATCTCACGCTTGACATGAGAGACCCCAAGAGTAAACTTTGCTCTCAGTCTCGACAACGCCCGACGCGACCCAAGTGGCGCTTGACGACATACGAAAAACCACATACAATAGAAATACATAACTACAAGTCCTGATTCAATTCACCAAAACACATAATTATATCGGTAAAAGTGTTATCTAACATGCAACTAACATTCTATATCCCTCAATTTACATATCACTAGTATAGAATATACATTCTATGTCGCTTATTTTAGGCATTTTATGTCGGAAAATATCCCGACGTAGAAGCGAGAGACGTAAATTTACGTCAATGGTAAAAAACCGACGTAAATTTACGTCGCACATAACAAGTCCGACGTAAAAAATTGTAAAAAAAAAAAAGGAAAAACGACTGCAAGCAGAACGGGTCGTTCTGCTTGGAGAACGGCCCGTTCTGCAAGCATATCCCGTACTGCTTGGAGAACGGCCCGTTCTGCAACCCAGACTTGGCTTTTCTTCTGGCTTTTCCTCCTCCTTATTTTCCTCTGCTAGTTTTTCCTCTAGCCTCTCTTCTCTGTTCTCCTCAGGCTTGGCTTCAGCAAGAAAAGGAACACACATATCAGCAAGAAAAAAAGGTTTCACTAGGAAATCACAATGTCAACAGAAAGATTATATCTCCTGTTTTGCTTCCTCACCCATTTGCCGTATGAATGGAGACTGAAACGTTAGAAAAATTATAAGGAAGGAAGGAGTAGGATTGCAAATTTCCTGAACTTGCAATCTGGAAAGGAAGGAGTAGGAAGAAGTATCCTTTAGGTTTCAACGCGCGGGAGAAGAAGTTTTTGAAATCTCCAAAATGTTCAGCTAGTGACAAGATTTTAAGGGATGCGCGGGCTTGTGGATTATTTACGTCGGACAAGGGGGCTCCGACGTAAATTATGGAACCTACGTCGAAGCGTAATTGTGTCCGACATAGATTGTATAATTTACGTCGAACCCCCTCTTGTCCGACGTAAATTAGTTAGCTTTATTTACGACAATGCCACCGCATATTTATAAGGTCGTATTTTGGGAGTTCTGACGTAAATGAGGTGACGTAAAATCCTATTTTTGTACTAGTGTATACAACCAATATCTTTACACAAAATCATAACAAGTTCCTTTAGGATTTTCCATGGGAACCCATAGGGATGTCAGATCATAGAATTACCATCCAAAACATAAAATTGTTCATACATTCAAATAATTCATGTCATTAAGATCACGTACAAAAAGAACAAGAAGTAAAACAAGCACAATTAGAAAAAATGCTTCATACATGAGCATGTAATAACATACATAGGATTAAGGATCAATCTCACTATTCGACACACAAATCCTCATCTAGAGTGAGGTTTCTTACTTACCCTTACCTAAATAAGCACTAGACTATAGGTACACGGCCCTTGGATGATTTCCTTCTTGTCATTATTATCTAGGCTTTGAAGCGTGAACACGTGCATGAAAAATAAGAGTGCAAAAATTTATCAGAAACCCTTTCTTAAACCTTAACCTCCTATTAACCTCCATAGTTAAAAAAAATTAACTATAGTTACAAATTTCATTCCCTTAATTAATTTAAATAAAAGTTTAATCAAAACTTTTAATAAAACACTTTATACTATATTCTAAAATATATTAAATAAATAAATAAATATTTCACAATCCCTATTAAAAAAATAAAAATACAAAAAATTATTAATAAAATACTTATATTATATTTTATGAGAAACAGGATGTTACATTCTAGAAAAATAACCAAAATCTTTCATGAAAGGTAGTCTATGCTTTCACACTCATATAGGTAGATACTTCAAGCATTTTTCTATAGCATTAATTACTCATATTAAGGATTATGTATTTATTAAGAGCTCATGATTCAATCTTACATCAAGGAATCAAAATCAACTCTCTCATTTATAAGTCTCATATTATGTCCTACTAATCAAATTTTGACATATGGATGATAAATAAAAAAATGTATTTTTATTTTCATATCCTTAACCGATTATTACACTGTAACTATTTTATATTTAATTTCTTTACGCCAATTAAAAATTAATCCACCCGTCTCTCCTTCATCAGTTGTCTCTTACTTACAATCACCTTGCAGGGTGTTTCGTCAATGGATCTCACTCACAAGGTTTTGCTCACAGCCAATTCTACTGCAGAGAAAAACAACTAAGATATGCACAACGCAATTACATGCTATTCTATAAAAATATTTAGTTCTCAAATTGTTGAAGAACAAAGGATTTTAACAAACTTATCTATTTTTACTGAGTTTGAAACTCGTATCAAATTAAAAAAATTGCTCATAAATTTCTTCACCTTTTATTTCGACAATATACCATATAATATTTGGAAGTGCCATAAGCAGTCGCAGTGTCACTTTTTTGAGATAGAAAAATGATGTTTGTCCTTTATTAGAATAAGGAAAAAGGAACCACCAAGAAAGATTGTAAGGGAATAGAAAGAATTGTTATTTCATCCACTGTTGAAAGGAAGAGAAACGATAATTTCGATATTTCTGGCTGAAAAATTGAATAACATAAAAGATAAGGAATCACGGAATAACTGCTAACAATCCAGATACGTGAAAAAAATAAGTACATTTTTTATTTTTAATCCACATGTCAAAATTTGATTAGTGAGACATAATTTGAGACTTATAAATGGGACAAGTGATTTTGATCCCACATCAAGTACTACGGATGAAAAATATGGTGTACAAGAATATTCATACCACTTTGTTTGACCACTAATTAAGTATCTACCATACTTTCCTTTACTCATATCTTTAAGACCACCCTTCTTGATATCATTCAAGGAAATTTAACCAATAAGCTTATTGACCTTCAGAGTTCGAACAAATTATCATATAACTTGTACATGTCAACCTTTAGAGTTCGAATGTACCAACCTTTAAAGCTCGAACATTCCAACCTGAAGACTTTGGACAAGTTATAATAAACGAGTACAACAATTATTATTTTCTCGTATTTGTTTATTAGCATGTCACTGGAAGCATTAGCACATGGGAAACCCCACTTTTGGTAATCTTAAGTCCTTTCTTTTTTACATGAGCTCGAGGCTTGGGGTTCATGTATTAACTCGATGAATAAGTTTGACAAATCCTCCAACCTTAGGAGATCGATTAGTTCAACCTCAATAAGTTAGAAAGATTAATACCATTTTGGCATGAATAGGTCAACACTTGCAAAATGACAGACATTCCAATATAGAGAAAAATAATTATACGAGAGAAATTACTTGAACTAAAGGAAGAGTTAAATGATTACTAGAGATCAAGCTATATATATTAATAAAATATGATAAATGAGATAATTTAAATTAACTTTATCGTTAAAGTTCTTTTTGTAAATACTCCTCCTCCATTACAAATAACATAGGAGAAGTAGAGATTGGAGAGAAGATTTGACATGATACCTCTACTCAGATAGAGCAAGAATGTTGGTATCCAATCTTATTATATTTTGATAACAACATTTAATATCATAATATTTGAAAGGAAATCTATCAAGTATTTAAAATATAGGATCAGAGGGGATGTACTGTTACTACCGAAGTTGAAATTTCTGGATGGATTATACTAGACTGGCGTTTAATTTAAATCTGTTTTTTTTAAATATAAATCTTTTCAACATGTTATTTCTTATTGTTTATAAAAATTTAAAATTTAAGTTTAAAACTAATATTTAGGCGAAATTCACAATACTAAATATAAAAAAATTAGAATCTAAAAAAAGAAAATACATTTCTTAAAAATTTTAATTACTAACATTTAAGAGTGAATGCTCAAAGTTACAATATAAAATAAACCGTGATAACATGCATGGTTAATTTAGTAAAATTTTAAAATTTATTTTAAAAAAACCCTTAAAATTTTGGAAATTTTCATTAAAAAAATGACTTGCATAACAAAATATTGCTCGTAAATATATATTTTTTTTAATTAAAAAGCATAATTTTACTCTTGCCACAAAAATAAAAATTAAACCATCGATACATAACTTGAGAGAATGAAAACTATACATGGAGTTTCTGCTAAGCTTCAGAATATTGAAAAGATGAGTCATATATTTTTGGAGGTTGAAGGGCAACAATAATTGTCTTTGTTGCATTTATGGAATTGTTGTACCGCAAGAGATAGACAAGAAATGGAATTATGATGCTCAATGTGTTGAGGCTCTTTATTATTAAAATATTTATATTCCTCCATTGGATGATGCACATTGCTTGGTGGGTTGAGTTGCGAGTCTTGTGACACATATTGTGTTTCTTGCATATTTTGTGCCTGCATCGCAAAATTTGGAGTTGGAAGAACCCCATTTGATTCATAAATGTGCTGAGGGATCCTTGTATCCATGTCTTGTAATGTTATGTCATGGATGCTTTTTCTTTTCTTCGATTCCTTTGATGCACTCAACCGATTGAAAAACTTTTGGGCATGACTAGAGACTTGGCTTGCCTTTTTTGTTCCAATATATCTTGCAATATTTTTCCAATCTCCCTTACCATATATCTGAAGTCCAACTAGAAATAACCTATATACAAAATTCAAAACAATAATAAGAATACCAGAAAACATATGTTAGAATATAAATAATAATAGTAATAAAAAAATATTGAAAAAAGATAATACTAAAAATTTAATTAAGAGATACCTATGTTCTTTCTCACTCCAATGAACATATTTCTTGCGCCGAATTGAAACCGATGATTTATTTGAATCACTCAATAACTTTATGATATCTAACTCGGTATGAATGACATTTGATGTCTCACCGACAACTAATTTATCCGTATTATCCTGCATTAACATTGGGGAGAACTCATTCACTTGAGATGAATGATCTACGTAATTCCAAAACTCATCCATATCAAACTCAATATTGTCAATCAATAATGACTCCTCCGATGGCTTGGGAAGAACTTGAGTGGCAACATTGAAAAACTGTTTTTCAGAGTCATTCAACAATTGATGATTGTCATTGAAAGTTGTGTTGGAGCCAACCTTTTCAGCATTGTGACTGTGTTGTTGAGACATTCTTCTTCCTCTTGTTTAATTTGGGACTAGCTTTGAATTCAATCACTTTTCAAGACTTTTTCCTTTTCAAGTTGAATTTTGGTTTCGTTTACAATACTGCTCATTTTTTATATAGAGTAATGAATTAATTTTCTTTTTTGGCGCCTAAACGAAATCTATATGTTACACTTCAATTTAAATTTTCTTTTAGTAGATAATAATCACATGTGAGTTAGTTAGTTAATTATGTATTTTATCTTTGCAATTTAAAAAAAAATCTGCCCAAACAAATAGTTAAAAAAAATTCAAAGCTAGTCATGAGTTACACTTTCTTTTATGACGCCAAAATGAAATCTATATATTACACTTCTATTTAAATTTTCTTTTAAGAAATAAGAATCACATGTGAGTTGGTGAGTCGATTATCTTTTTTATCTTTGCATTTTTCTTTAAAAAAATTTGTCCAAAAATAGAGTTAAAAATTTCATAATCGTGTTTCTTTAGGCGCCAAAACGAAATTTATATATTACACTTCAATTTAATTTTTTTTAACGGATAAAAATCATATACGTATGGATTAGTTAGTTAGTTATCATTTTTATCTTTGTATTTTTCTTTAAAAAAAATCGGCTCAAACATAGAGTTAAAATTTTCTATTATGCCGCCAAATTAAAAATTATATATTATACTTCAATTTTAAATTTTTTTAGTAGATAACAATCGTTAATTTCATCCGAATGTCATGAATTGTGAGACTCTCAAAATATTTTTATCTAAATGTCTTAAAAATATCCGCATAGATGATAACTAATTTATTGACATTTATTTTATCAATTTAATTAAATATATTTAATTTTATGGTGTGCCAGTTTTAAAATTTGATTTTGAGTTTATTAAGTTTAAAAAATAGAATTTGGAAGGAGTAAAAAAATGAAATTAAAAAACATATGAAAAGAGGATATTATTTATAAAATGGTTATCATTAAGTAGAAACTCAAATACTAAGAAATGAAGTTGCTAAACTTAGAGTTTGAGGTTACACAGAATTGAAGTTACTTAACTCGTCGCCTATTTCCTTTGCCTTTGAGTTTGAAGCTACTTCCAACAACGGAATTAAATTTTGAAACACTAGTCGTAAAAATTTGATATATTTAAACTTTTAAGACAACAGAGAGTATGAAGGAAAACTTAGAAAAATAAATAATAATCTCTCTTAAGATTCACTCTTTTTATAGTATCAAGAGAATTAGTCTGTTAATAAATAATAGAAAAATACTTTTAATACTAATGATAACTAAAATATTTAATATGTCAACAGTAATATTGAAATAATTAGTACTTATATGTCATTATTTTCACAATCCACCATTAATGACAAATAAGTGAAAGAGAGGTAAATTAAACAAATTCTAGGCAAGAAAAGGTTCTTGTGCTTAAGTGTTAATGTCCATAGAATTGAATTAGCACATATTGCAATATTGTAGTGAGACAACACCTTATGTTCAAAAAGTGAATTATTCTCGAATTTAATGGATTTAAGATGTGACTTCTGTTAGAATAGTGGATTAAGCCTAACTCAACCCTACAAAACCGGCTTGTAAGGTGAGGGTTGCTTTCCACTTATATACTATTCAATTGCCTAATCTCTAGTCGATGTGGGACTTGGGTTTTTCCCAATACACCCCCTCACGTACAGCACTATTGGGCTTTGTACGTGGATAAATGGTGGGTGACCCATTTAAAGTGGATCTAAATGGCTCTGATACCATGTTAGAATAGTGGATTAAGCCTAACTCAACCCTACAAAACCGGCTTGTAAGGTGAGGGTTGCTTTCCACTTATATACTATTCAATTGCCTAATCTCTAGTCGATGTGGGACTTGAGTTTTTCCCAATATTTCATACCACGCACTTTTACATTTAAGAACATGATAACTTTATGATTAAAACTTTACACAATATTTTAGGCATTTATATGTATATTCACCTTGGGATGCTCATGAGTTCTCTATTTGACCCCTTTATCCAAATGTCATAACACATAAATAATATAAAACTAAATAACTTCAATATTGTAAAATAACTCAAATCCTTACAAGCAAAGAGAATCACGTTGTATCCTGAACAAATAACACAATGTAACCGAAAGAATTACAAGAAAACTAAAAACTAATGCTCTCCAAATAAATGAACCAAACAAGTGTTAAACTAGTCCTAACTATTCCTTGATGTCACATGTCCTATAAAAGAAACCCAATATTAAGGATTAGACCTCATCACCAACATCCTCAACACATACCACGTGGATGATCACTTATAACAACCACAGGAAATTAACACAAAAGAAAAAGGAGCGAGAAATATTTCATTCTGGCTCACAATTCAGGAATACAAGCCAGTAAGCCAAACAAAAACAACACATATAGTCAGATATAGCATACACAAATACACATTCAAGAGTTGGGACGCCTATAGCTCTAGACCAAGCAACCTTACAATGATCATATGGACATTTTGCATGAATCTTGGTAGAGATTAATCTTACAGATTCTTTGTTGGATCAGCAATTAGTTGAGCGAAGTAACTTTATCAAGAATTACTTTGTGAGCTATTATTTGATTCCACCTCTCTCTCTCTCTCTCTCTCTCTCTCTCTATATATATATATATATATATATATATATATATATATAAAGAGAGAGAGAGAGAGAAAAAGAGAGGAAAGTTCAAACGATACCGGTGTAACTTTTACTAAGTGTTACACCGTTCAATAACTTTATATTAATTGTGAATTTTGTAAATCCAATCGTTAAATTGAAAGTTCTTTATTCTTAGATCATATATACAAAATTTTATATTAATCCAAGATGATTTGATACTTCATTCTTGTAAAATAAAATTGACGTAATATATTCATTTCAAAATATACTAAAATATGAACACTTAAATTACCTTCGAGTTGTTATTCAATTTTAACAAAATTTGACATACATATATAAAGTGATATTAATTTTCAATCTAACGGTTGGATTTACAAAATTCACAATTAATATAAAGTTATTGAGCGGTGTAACACTTAGTAAAAGTTACACCAATGTTGTTTGAACCCTTCTTATATATATATATATATATATATATATATATAATTTTATTGATATTTTTCAATATATGATTGTCAATTTTAATCATCTTTATTGTTACCGAATAAAATATTTAACATTTTCGATGGAACCAATTTCCAATAGAATATTAAACATTTTCAACAGATCAAACTTTTGACAGATTATTAACCATTTTTGACTGATATTCCATTAAAAATCTCTTGTCGAAAATCATGAAATTTTTGACAAACCATTATCTAGTGCAATTCAATAACCGATTTACTCTTCAAAGTTTAGACAATGATATGTTCAATATGATAGATATACTATCACAAACAATACTCAGAACAACAAAAAATATGAAAAAAAAACTTAAAAAAATAGATAATAATGTCCCTCTTAAAACTCACTCTCTTTATATAGTATCAAAGGAACTAATCTATTGGCAAATATAGAAAAGAAATACTTTTAATACCAATGGTAAAAAAAAAATTAATATGCTAACAATAAATTAAAATAATTAACATTTATATGTCATTATTTCCACAATCTCCACTAATGACAATTAAGTGAAAGAGAGATAAAATAAATATTTGAATTGTCGTTTTCCTCCATTGTTTAACTTTACAACAGTACTAATTTTTGAACAATTAAAATATAAATACTCCGTCTGATTTTGAATATAAACAACAATAAAAAAAAGTTTCATATTTAATGATGTTAAATATAAATAAATACCACTATTTAATATTGTCATCCTTAAAATATTTTTTTATTTAATTGTGATTGTATTTTCGTAGTCTATAAAAATAAGTAATTTTTTTTTATAAGATTGACAAAATTAGATGAGGTAAACAGTTTTTCTTAATTAGCTTTAATCAAATTTTTTTTTTGTTTATACTCTAATAGGAGTAACTTTTTGGTGGTTTCTAGTGGCTGTAAAATATACCAAATTAAACATTACTCAGCAGTTTTAAGCAGTTTTGAAAATGCAATTCCTTCCAATTTTAGCCGCAGTTAATGTTATGTTACCAAATTAAACATGGTTAAAATTAAAACATATTATATTAGTGCATTAATTGTTGTTGTTCCAGTGTTAAATTGGAACCAATTGATCTTGATCACCAAATATTATGATTATAGTATTTAAAATAGAGTTGTTAATGATACTTCAACATCAATATTTAATATTAAACATTGACGTTTTGAGTCTCATGGCATTTTTTTTACATATAAATAACAATTAAAAATAATCAATTGGGAAGTTATTAACTGAATAATTCATAATCAAACAACAATTGAACAATTGAAAGTTATCTAAACAAAATTACCTAAACAATTGAAAATAATTAACTGAGCAACTTAACAACTCTAAACAATTAAACAATCGAGAGCAATTGTTAAACAAATTCTAAACAACTGAATACAACTTAAGTCTCACACACACTTAAGTTATATATATCTTTGATATACATTTGACAAATATGTCATAGTTGTTGAAGTTGAAATTATCGAATTCACAATACTTGAGTTATTTAATTAAATTTATGGTACTACACAAATGATTAGATAAGAATTTGAAATTGTTTGACAAAAGATTAATTTTAGTAAAAATAAACTAAAGCAGTAAATTGTAAAGACTTTGAATTTATAATAAAAATAGTCAGAGATTCATTCACTAATTTTTCTATGTAAAAATCTCTTAATTTTTCATTCAATGTTGTAATTATAGAGTTAATTTGACACCCAACAATTATATTTAAATCTTAATTTCTTATGTGATAAAATCTAGGTTGCTAAAGAAAAATCTCAAATCTTCGGTAATTTTTAATAGAGTTAATCATCCATACACTGTCAGTGTAAAGTTTTTTACACTGGTAACCAATCATATCTTTTAAATTATTTTATTTTATTATTATTTCATTAAATAAGCAACTGACATGATATTATTAATAGATATGATTAATTGTCAATGTAAAAGAATTTTACACTGACAGTATATAGGTGATTAACTCTTTTTAATAAACAATCTTGCATTAAAGTCAAGGACAAAAAGTCGATTGATAAAATTTATTCTAATTTCTTGGTAATAAATGTTATTAGTGTTTTATCTAGGTTGTAATTTTAAAAAGGATTTTTCAACCTCGATTAAAATTTATAAAATCATATAGATGTTCATCAGGTCACAACAAATATTAAGTATAAGAATAAAACGATTAACTAAATAAATAAATTTATTTATTGAATGAAAAACACAAAGAAGATTACATAGTTTTAGTAGTTATCTCAGTCTCCAATAGTATAAACTTAGCCACTCATGACTAAGGGTTACATAGTAAAAGAGAGACTTTTCAACAATTTATGATTACAAGAGTAACCTCACAAGAACTCTCTATAATCTTTCTAGAATTATTCCAAGAAGAATATTTAGATTATTGGAATTGAATATAGAGACCTCCAAGAAGCTTATTTTTAAAACAATTCTAATGGGCTTTTAGGTATGATACACTCGCTCAGAGTATCCATGTAACTTGCTTTGAGTGAGCATATGCTTATAGGGATGCACTTTGACTTCACTCGCTCATAGCATTTTTGTGATAGCTCTAAACGAATTTCCCTCACTCAGCACACAAGAAGCTTGTTCTAATTGAGCTAGTGTAATCTTGTAGGGTTGCTCTCTAACTTGCTTCACTTAGAGCGAGTTATTGGTCGCTCTGAGGGAAATTGGAATGAGTATGTAACTTAAAGCGATGGCTTTCCTTGTTGATTAAGCTCAAAATGAAGATATAACCCTGGTTGGTTTTGATGATTACAAATAAGTCTTTTGAAAGATAAAAGTGCAACTTGTAGATGGTTTTGAGTTTTGAGGCTCTTGTAAATAAAAGTGCAAATTATATCTTGTTTGTGTGTTTTAAGACTTGTTGCTTGTGTGTTTGGTAAGTAACTTAGCATTTTATCTCTATCTAGATGATGATTGATGATTTAGACATGTGTTAAAACTGAATTGTAAAGGGGGATGGTATGAAAAATGAAGATATTAAGTTTTCACTTAAAATAATCGATTATTTTAAGTAATAGTTGATTATTTACTCTATTTTTCAATTACCTAAGGAGAAATTGTTGTAATAATCAATTTTTCAGCAAAATAATTGATTATTTTAGAAATAAGGTTCTAGAATAATTAATTATTGCCCAAAATAATTGACTAAAGTGTTTTTGGTTGATTTCCAGAATTGCTAAGAACAAAATAACTGATTATCCATGTAAATAAGTAATTATTTTAGTTAGAAACTTATATATATATATATATATATATATATATATATATATATCATTTTTCACACCTTGAAAAGAGAGACTTGAATATTTGTGATTTATTTTACAAAAACACTCTTTAAAATATATTTCTCTCTACAAGAAGATGTTCTTCAAACCTTTGTGGTAATCTCAAGAAAGTTTTCAAGAATAGAATTGATCATCATCTTCATGGAGTGAAAGGTTAAGTTACATGGTTGATTCACCTTTTCTGATATGTTTTGTATATCAGGTTAATTCATTCCTTAAATTTTTGTATTGATTGTTTTCTTAAGTAAGTATCTTAAGAATGGGGAATCTTGTAGTGGGGTGCTATAAGTAGGTATTTCTTGGGGTTTAAGAAGTGGTTTCTTTAATATTATAGAAGTGTATTGCATGTTGTATCGTAATTGTAAAACTTTTAATATTAAAGATTAGTGAAAATACATATTTTAAAAACATTACTATCGTAATTGTAAAACTTTTACATAATATACATACTTTTTTTTAATTAAAAAATTACTATATTTTAAAAAATATTTATATTCTAATAAAATAAAATTATCTATGTTTAAATTATCATATGTATAAAATATAAGTTCAAAGGAATGTCTATTTATTTGATGTTTTTCAAATTTTCAAAGGAGATAAATTTTCATATATAACAGAGAATACTCTTTAATAATGAACCAGTAATTTTTGTAAAAGTTTAAGTAAAAACACACTCACACACATACACACACACACACACACACACACACACACACACACACATATATATATATATATATATATATTAATATATATATATATATATATATATTAATGCTCATATATATAATGTAATAAATTAAAAAAAATTAATTTTTGATAAAATAAAATTTGTAACATGTACATTTACCTCTTGTACTTTCTATTTATTGTATATATTGATTAAAAAAATTAAAATGGTAATGATTGTAAGATTTATGTTCTATATATAATTTTTATTATAAAATATGTTTTTAAAACAATTATCATCTAAAAGTTTCTATTAGATATTAAAAACATGTATATATCATAAATAAATTAAATTAAATTTTTATAAAATTTAACATATTTTCTTTTATATTTTTATTAGTGTTAAATTATTATAAGGTAGGGTTCTAGGATTTTATTTTTAGCCAAACATTAAAAAAATTATTTAGGATAGATAAATAAACCATACTTAAAATATATATTTTCAACGAAAGTTAGATTCAAACTTACTAAATTATAAATAATCTAGTTTGACCTAATTCTAGTCGTAATCGTAAATATAAAAGTTTATAGAAAATAACTATAATGTATATTTTTACTTTTAAAAATGATATGTAAAAATAAATATTGTTCCACTATCTAAAGTTACTAAATCTGTCACTATTTATTAAATGTAATATGTTTATTTGATATACATTTTTTATATTAATACAATTATTAAAAATAATTAAAATATTAAGTTTCATCTTTCCATCCAAATCTCATCACTTCACTTGTTATTTACTTAACCAAGTTATAACTTGTGGCCAATTTAGGCCACCATTAAACCTACTAGGCTACTTCTCATGATCACCACCACCTTCATGCCTCATCTTTATCTTATGGGTTTAAACTTTAAAGTCGTCTTACTTTGCTTAAATTTTTTTTTTTCACATGTAACGACGATACATATCAATTTTTATTGTATCATATATAAAAAATAATAATATCGTAAATCAATTAAACAAAAGAAATATATTAGGTCATTTTTAAAAATTAAGAAATTTGACTAAACTTTTTAACAATAAAAGAGCCAATAAAATAAGAAGCTCAAAAAAATAATTTAACTTATTCAATATTAATTGTACCAGCAGTCAAACTTCTCAAAAAAATTCTCATAATTTCTTGCCCAATAGAATATATATTCTAGATTCATATTTGACTATGTTAGCTATTCCATTGTACCAAGAATCACACTATCAACTGCATAAAATAAAAATTACTCTTGCCACAAAAATAAAAATTAAACCATCGATACATAACTTGAGCTACATGGAGTTTCTGCTAAGCTTCAGAATATTGAAAAGATGAGTCATATATTTTTGGAGGTTGAAGGGCAACAATAATTGTCTTTGTTGCATTTATGGAATTGTTGTACCGCAAGAGATAGACAAGAAATGGAATTATGATGCTCAATGTGTTGAGGCTCTTTATTATTAAAATATTTATATTCCTCCATTGGATGATGCACATTGCTTGGTGGGTTGAGTTGCGAGTCTTGTGACACATATTGTGTTTCTTGCATATTTTGTGCCTGCATCGCAAAATTTGGAGTTGGAAGAATCCCATTTGATTCATAAATGTGCTGAGGGATCCTTGTATCCATGTCTTGTAATGTTATGTCATGGATGCTTTTTCTTTTCTTCGATTCCTTTGATGCACTCAACCGATTGAAAAACTTTTGGGCATGACTAGAAACTTGGCTTGCCTTTTTTGTTCCAATATATCTTGCAATATTTTTCCAATCTCCCTTACCATATATCTGAAGTCCGACTAGAAATAACCTATATACATAATTCAAAACAATAGTAAGAAAACGAGAAAACATATGTTAGAATATAAATAATAATAATAATAAAAAATATTGAAAAAAGATAATACTAAAAATTTAATTAAGAGATATATACCTATGTTCATCTTTATTCCAATGAACATATTTCTTGCGCCGAATTGAAACTGATAAGTTATCTGAATCACTCAATAACTTGATGATATCTAACTCGGCATGAATGACATTTGATGTCTCTCCGACAATTAATTTATCCGTATTATCCTGCATTAACATTGGGGAGAACTCATTCACTGGAGGTGAATGATCTACATAATTCCAAAACTCATCCATATCAAACTCAATATTGTCAATCAATAATGACTCCTCCGATGACTTGGGAAGAACTTGAGTGGCAACATTGAAAAACTGTTTTTCAGAGTCATTCAACAATTGATGATTGTCATTGAAAGTTGTGTTGGAGCCAACCTTTTCAGCATTGTGACTGTGTTGTTGAGACATTCTTCTTCCTCTTGTTTAATTTGGGACTAGCTTTGAATTCAATCACTTTTCAAGACTTTTTCCTTTTCAAGTTGAATTTTGGTTTCGTTTACAATACTGCTCATTTTTTATATAGAGTAATGAATTAATTTTCTTTTTTGGCGCCTAAAAGAAATCTATATATTACACTTCAATTTAAATTTTCTTTTAGTAGATAATAATCACATGTCAGTTAGTTAGTTAATTATATATTTTATCTTTGCATTTAAAAAAAAAATCTGCCCAAACAAATAGTTAAAAAAAATTCAAAGTCATGAGTTACACTTTCTTTTATGACGCCAAAATGAAATCTATATATTACACTTCTATTTAAATTTTCTTTTAAGAGATAAGAATCACATGTGAGATGGTGAGTCGATTATTTTTTTTATCTTTGCTTTTTTCTTTAAAAAAATTTGTCCAAAGATAGAGTTAAAAATTTCATAATCGAGTTTCTTTTATGGCGCCAAAATGAAATTTATATATTACACTTCAATTGAAATTTTCTTTTAACAGATAAGAATCATATACGTATGGATTAGTTAGTTAGTTATCTTTTTTATCTTTGTATTTTTTCTTTAAAAAAATCGGCTCAAACATAGAGTTAAAATTTTCAAAATCGTGAATTAGATTTTCTTTTATGCCGCCAAATTGAAAATTATATATTATACTTCAATTTTAAATTTTTTTTAGTATATAACAATCGTTAGTTATCTATTTTATCTTTGTATTTTTCTTTAAAAAAAACTGGTCTAAACATTGAGAGAAAAATTTCATCCGAATGTAATGAATTTTGAGACTCTCAAAATATTTTTATCTAAATGTCTTAAAAATATCCGCATAGATGATAACTAATTTATTGACATTTGAATTTTATTTTATCTATTTAATTAAATATATTGAATTTTATGGTGTGCCAGTTTTAAAATTATATTTTGAGTTTATTAAGTTTAAAAAATCGTATTTGGAAGGAGTAAAAAAATAAAATTAAAAAACATATGAAAAGAGGATATAATTTATTAAATGGTTATCATTAAGTAGAAACTCAAATATGTACTAAGAAATGAAGTTATTAAACTTAGAGTTTGGAGTTACAAAGATTTGAAGTTACTTAACTCGTCGCCTATTTCCTTTGCCTTTGAGTTTGAAGCGACTTCCGACAACGGAATTAAATTTTGAAACACTAGTTGTAAAAATTTGATATATTTAAACTTTTTAAGACAATAGAGAAAGTATGAAGGAAAACTTAGAAAAATAGATAATAATCTCTCTTAAGACTCACTCTCTATATAGTATAAAGAGAATTAGTCTGTTGACAAATAATAAAAAAATACTTTTACCAATGGTAAAAAAACATTTAATATGTCAATAGTAACATTGAAATAATTAGTACTTATATGTCATTATTTCCACAATCCCTCACACAAATAAGTGAAAGAAAGGTAAAACAAATTCTAAGTAAGAAAAGGTTCTTGTGCTTAAGTGTTAATGTCCATAGAATTGAATTAGCACATATTGCAATATTGTAGTGAGACAATACCTTATGTCCAAAAAGTGAATTATTCTTGAATTTAATGGATTTAAGATGTGACTTCCATACCACACACTTTTACCTTTAAGAACATGATAACACAATGTAACCGAAAGAATTACAAGAAAACTAAAAACTAATGTTCTCCTAAGTAAATGAACCAAACAAGTGCTAAACTAGTCCTAACTACTCCTTGATATCACTTGTCTTATAAAAGAAACCTAACATTCAGGATTAGGCCTCATCACCAACATCCTCAACACATACCATGTGGATGATCACTTATAACAATCACAAGAAAATAGTGCAGGAATACAAACAGGTTACCCAAACAAAAACAACACATATAGTCAGATATACCATACACAAATACACATTCAGGAGTTGGTACGCCTATAGCTCTAGACCAAGCAAACCTTACAACGATCATATGGACATTTTTGCACGAATCTTGGTAGAGATCAATCTTGCAGATTCTTTGTCAGATCAGTTGCTGGTTGAAAGAGAAAGTTATGCATTTTATGTTTCTTTAGAATTTGAAAGACTTTTGGTTTTTTGCTCTTCTTGCCAATGTATTGGACATAATTTTGCTTCTTGCAAAGTTCAAAAACCTACAGGTGGTGCTAGCTACAATTTAAAGACTGCACAAAAACTAGTTTCTGATTTACGTAAATATGCAGAAAAGAATGAAACACCAAGAACTGATTCGGGAGTTGCTCCTCCGACTAGTGATCATGTTAATCAAACGGATATAATTCGGCTCTAAATATTAGCAAGGTTTTAGCCTCTACCTCTCATGATGCACCTGCGGTGCAATCTAATCCAGCCAATATTGAAATGATCAAATTTTCTAATATTTTAGATTCAGTGGTAGCTGACTTGGACATACATCTTGTTGCTAATCAAGTTGATATATCAGTTTTACCGATTAAAGTTATTTTAACCTTTGCTCCTTGTAATGATTCTACTGCATAGGTTTTTCCAAACTCTCATGTAATTATTCAATTTCCTTACAACCCGGGAGCTGAAAAAGTTGATGCTGCTATAAATTTTGGATTTGCACAGCTTTTCAAAGCTGGTGGTGGCTCCATTCGTAATCTGGACAGTGCCTTGCTGGATAATGCAGCTGGGAGTGATCCAAAAATTATTTCGGATGTTGGAGTTGAGGAGCGTGCTATTGCTAATTACAGTTCTACATTGCTTGATGAGCAGCCGGTCAATTTGGTGGTCGTTGACTCGGTTAAAGATCTTGCAAACCGAGAGGTTCATTCAGCTGTCATCGCAAAAAACGACCTTAGTTGATGACACCTATTCTGTGTCTGCTGCACAAGCTGTTCCAGAATCTCATGCGGTGATCCAAGCTTCTAGCTGTCAGAAGGGTGCAATTTCTAGTGTTGCACCAGCTGAACGTGATTTTCAGTCTTCTCGGGGACTAGCAAGTGGCAACGATTCTTCTTTAGATGGCATGCCATCTTTGGAAGAGATCTCAAATGATAATAATCAGCACCATCAATCTGATTAGGATCAAGTTTTAGTCTCGCATGTTGCTGTTGACATAGCTCAAGCGCAACCTTATTCCAATGCTATAGCAGAATGTGAAGCTACCGTTTCTGATGTTTCAGCAAACACAAAATCTCATATAAAATGAGATTTCGCAACCATTGCAAATGTTGCTACCGAATCTGAAGATGAATAAGAGGATTTACTGCCTCATGTACCAAAGGATCTTAAGTCTAAGAGTCCAAGTGCGAGTAGCTTTTTGCTGGACCCATGTCTTGATCGAATAGCTGACTTCTATAATGTTCAATAAGAGCTTTCTAGTTTTGCTCCCTCTGTCCAGCAAGAGTTCAAGATCCTTGCAGAGAGTGGATATGTGTGGAAGGAAGTGGATCAACCCTCTCAAAAGGATAAAGCTCATAGTCACAAGAAACCTTCAGTGTCTAGACCAAGAACTAGATCAAGGGCTGCAAAATCCTCCAAATATTCCTGAATTAGAGCTACTTATACTTGAATACTTTCGGATCCTAATTGCTGGTTTAGTCTTGATTTAAGGTCTATGGCTAGGTGGCTATTGTGTATGTGCAATTTTGTTGTTTCAGTTTTATCTTTGGTTAATTTTCTTTGTATTTTTTTCTTTACTCGTTTTGTCGGTGGGTTTTGGTTTGGTTCCCCTCTATGTACTTTTACTTTTTCTTTTAATATTAGAACTATTGATATGAAACATATGATTGATGGGAAGTCGGGTGTTAACCTAGTTAGTACGTCTTCTTCATATTGATGCTATACCACATCTACCCCTTTTTTAAAAATACACATTATCATCATACTTATTCATTCATAGCATAATAAACAACAATAGATAAAGTTATAGTGCATTATGCAATAGACACAAATTACATGATAACATGCATGTGACACTAGTAAAAACATCTCACTTGTGCATTGCTGTTAGCAATACACTAGAGTAGTCCATGAGTATATGTTGGGTCACACCATCTACCTCTCACTAGAAAGACATACTATCAAGATCTAGTTGGGATAACTAAGTCTTGCAAGATACATCTTATACTCATGAGGGGAGGATTGAGACTTCCAAATTGAGCTATTCCCATGGTTGGTTCCCAATCTTTTACATAAGGGACATTCTCTAGCAATGTATTTCATATCGTACCCTTTAAAATTATTTGTATACATATGATGTATGCCAATCAGACTCAATGCATTACATTCACATGACTTCATGACTTCAAATTTCACGTATTTCTCATATGACAATACTCATCATTCATGTTTATATATTCGTATATAGACATTAATTCACCTCCACATTCAAACTACAATATAGAATTTTTTTTTATGCATATGATGCATGTTAATCAAACTTAATGCATTACATTCACATGACTCTATAACTTCACATTTCACATATTCCTCATATGACAATACTCATCATTTATGTTTATATATTCATATATTGACATTAACTCACATCCACATTCACACTACAATAAAAGAATTTTTTTTATGCATATGATGCATATCAATCAGACTCAATGCATTATATTCACATGACTCCATGACGTAACATTTTACATATTATATTGTAACGCCTAATTTTGTATAATATTAAACATAATATTATATATATATATATATATATATATATATATATATATATTTGTATATATGTATAGGTTGTTAACACAAGTATATATATCATTAATATTATTATACATAAAACAAAAGAAAATTTTGTAAACTTGCTTACATATAGTTAGTTTATAATTACATTACGAACTATTCAAAACTATTTACAATAACGTACTTATTTAAAAATTATGGTTTTTCACACTCTTACTATAGTATTTACATGTTAGGTTGATACAAGTTCACTGTTGGATTAATGTGATTCGCTGGAGGTAGATAAAAATGACTACTATTTGACCATCTATAACAATAGGGTTTTGTTGTGTTGGGGAAAAAATAAAAGTTGATACTCCTATGTCTTGAAATATTACAGTATTTGCGGTTGCGTTCATAGCCCAACTAATACCCGGAAAGACAGCAGTGATAACAAAAGTGAAAGGCCCTAGTACGGTTGGTAGATCCATTTTCCCTATTTTACATAAGTGGAATATATTAAGGAATATTTATTAAATAAATGACATTGATAAATGTGACACCCTTACTACCCCAACACATGTATTGTAATAAATCTTTCTTTTACAGTAAAAAGGGTTCACATGAGAAACTTCGAACAACCACGTTAGCAGAAATATAACATATAACACACAAGAGTTTTTACAAATTGTTTTTAAAATAATATTACAGTACCAAATTCACACGAATATTTCGCTCCTAAAAATCCTTTGCCCCGATGCCACAATATCAGAGCATTTCCCAAAATAAAACTGTTGGCATCCTATATGCCACTTGCAGCCGGATCTTCTCCACCTAAAATATCCACAATTTATACGGTGAGAAAAGAAGATATCTATATGCAAAGTACATCCAAACACACCATGTTAAAATCTCATCATATTTTCTTTATTTAATAAAATATTTACAAGCATGTATCATAATTTATCAATCCATCACAATCCATTTAAATTTTATAATTAACACTATCATTTTTACCTTTCCTCATTCACATCAATATAACAATTATCTCAACATCTATAATTCATGCCAATTTCACAATTAACACTATGCCAAGACCTCGCCATATCTGACACAAGTGATACAGGTTAATTGCCTCACTCAACCCACACCAGACCAGGGTCATGCCCTCCCTGTAGCATCACTTACCCAGGGGCCATGCCATCCCTAGTCTTTTGGTGTGAGGAAACACAATCACATTACAATCAATACAATCTCTTGCAATTAACCCCATGTCAGGGCTGCCATAAACGACATAAGTGGTGTGTGTTAATTGTCTTACTCATCCCACACCATGCTAGGGTCACGCCCTCCCTATAGCACCACATACCCAGGGGCCGTGCCATCCCTAGTCATCGATGCGAGACACCACAATCACAATCAAAATCACATTCATACATCAATATCATTAATTCTTAACAAGTAATATGCAATAACTTTCATTAATATAATAATCAATAGAATAATTAATATAAACAGTAAAACCCCTCATTATTCCAAAATCTAGCTCACCGCATTTTCCTTACAATTCATTCTTCTTCACAGATCATCATTCCTACACTTAGGCATATTTATAAACCTCAACACAGATAATTTTAATAGAACCAATAATTCTCCAAATCAAATAATTGTAAAATCAATCATAATCCTAAGGAATTCTTCCTCTACCCAATTCCCTCATGTACTATACATATAAATAATCCCCTTTTCCCCCGTACCTGAATAGATAGGAACTTGGGCAGAACCTCCTCCTCTCTTTCCTTAGACAGTAACTGGAACTAGGGCAGAACCTCCACTTCTCTCCTTAAACAATAACCGGAACTAGGACAGAATCTCCTCCTCAAGATTCCTCTTTCTCTCCCTCCTCTTTCTCTCTCTCTCTCTCTCTCTCTCTAAAATTTGTCACCCTTCACAGTTATAATTTTTCACCCCCCCATGCCTCCTATTTATAGGCAATCTGGGTTACCCGGAACGGCCCGTACCAATTTCGGAACGGCCCGTTCTGGAACCTTCGAATCTGTGCAAAATTTTCAACTGGAACGGCCCGTTCTAAAATTGGAACGGCCCGTTTCCAAAAAGCAGAACGGCCCGTTCTAAAACCAGAACGGCCCGTTCTCACTCTCAGCAGAACGGCCCGTTCTCCCTCCGGAACGGCCCGTTCTCCTTCCGGAACGGCCCGTTCTGGGCCCGTTCCCAACTTAAAATTTCAGTATCTTTTTATTGCTTGGAACGGCCCGTTCCAACTTTGGAACAGCCCGTTCCAAGTTACCCATTTACCCCTCAAACTTTAATAAAACTGCAAAAATGCCATTAATATTTACAAAAATACCCCTAAAACTTAATAAATTTACGAAAAGACTCAATAATAATATTAAAATAATAGGGTGTTACAATTCTCCCCTCCTTTTAAAAATTTCATCCTCGAAATTACCTGAAGTAAATAAAAATGGATATGACGCTCTCATCTTCTCCTCTAGTTCCCAAGTAGCACTTTCTGGTGTAGCTCCTCCCCAAATAACTTTCACCAAAGGAATTTCTTTACCCCTAAGTTGCTTTACCATTCGATCCTCGACTCTCACAGGGGTTGCTTCCACCGTTAGATTCTCTTTAACCTCAATATGATCCGATTCAATCACATGTGAAGGATCATGGACGTATTTTCGAAGTTGAGAAATATGAAAAACATCATGAAGATTTGACAGATTAGGAGGCAAAGCAATTTGGTAGGCAACATTACCGACTCTTTTTAGAATTTGAAAAGGACCAATAAATCGAGGAGTAAGTTTTCTAGATTTTAATGCCCTGCCAACCCCAGTCCATGGAGTGACTTTTAAGAACACATGGTCACCTTCTTGAAATTCCAAATCCTTTCTCCTCCTGTCAGCATAATTTTTCTGTCTATTCTGAGCTGTCCTCATCCTTTCTTGTATCAATCTAACCTTTTCAGTGGTTTGTTGCACAATCTCAGGTCCTAAGATGATATTATCACCAGGCTCGCACCAACACAAAGGAGTCCTACACCTCCTACCATACAAGGCTTCATAGGGTGCCATACCTATGCTAGAGTGGTAACTATTATTATAGGTAAACTCTATCAAAGGTAAAAGACTATCCCAACTTCCCCCTTGGTCCAACACACAGGCTCTAAGCAAATCCTCTAAAGATTGAATAGTCCTCTCAGTCTGACCATCAGTTTGAGGGTGGTAAGCTGAACTAAGTCTCAGTTGGGTTCCCAAAGCTTGGTGTAGGCTCTCCCAAAACCTAGAGGTGAATCTAGGGTCCCTGTCTGAAACTATGCTAGATGGTATCCCATGTAATCTCACAATCTCATCAATATACAATCTAGCCAATTTTTCTAGAGAATACTTAATGTTAATAGGTAAGAAATGTGCACTCTTAGTCAGCCTATCAACTATAACCCAAATGGAATCATGTCCTCTCCTAGTCCTAGGCAAAGCAACTACAAAATCCATGGAAATGCTATCCCATTTCCACTCGGGTATACTCAAAGGCTGAAGTAGTCCTGAAGGTTTTTGATGCTCTATTTTAGCCTTCTGACACACTAAACAGGCACTCACAAATTCAGCTATATCTTTCTTCATCCTAGGCCACCAGAATATCTTCCTAAGGTCATGATACATCTTAGTTGCTCCTGGGTGAAAACTAAGCTTGCTCCTATGACCTTCCTCTAGGATCAATCGTCTAAGCG
This sequence comes from Cajanus cajan, assembly GCF_000230855.2. Lineage (NCBI taxonomy): Eukaryota > Viridiplantae > Streptophyta > Magnoliopsida > Fabales > Fabaceae > Cajanus > Cajanus cajan. Next base: position 61,297,337 of record NC_138518.1, read on the forward strand.
TAGGATCACTAGGCACACATACTCGGTCTTTAAATCTTACCACTCCATCTACACCCAAGGTAAATTCTCCTTCAATCCCTTGCCCTATAGCATCACGTCTAGCTACTAGAAATGAATCCACTATTTGTGTTTCTCCAATTTCCTTCAACAGCTCACTAGTCACCCGAGTCATACCTAGTCTCACACTACTATGAGTCACCTCACAAGTCAGACTTAAGTCTCTAAATTGTGCCAAAAGGTCCATCTCCCTAATCATAAGAGAAGACAACTGCAAAGATTTCCTACTCAAAGCATCAGCTACCACATTAGCTTTTCCTGGATGATAACTAAGATCAAAATCATAGTCCTTAAGGAACTCCAACCATCTCCTTTGCCTCATATTTAATTCCTTTTGATCAAACAAATACCTAAGACTCTTATGATCACTAAACACTTCAAATTTTGAACCATACAAATAATGTCTCCAAATCTTAAGTGTGAACACCACTGCTGCTAATTCAAGATCATGGGTGGGGTAATTCCTCTCATGTATTTTTAATTGCCTAGATGCATAAGATACGACCTTTCCTTCTTGCATTAACACTCCACCCAAACCCATCTTAGAAGCGTCACAATAAATCACAAAAGTCTTGCTAAGATCAGGCAATACTAAAACAGGTGCACTAGTCAATTTTTCCTTAAGGGCTCGGAAACTATCCTCACATTTACTATCCCATACAAACATAACTCCTTTCCTAGTCAAACTTGTCAAGGGTAATGCTAACTTAGAGAATCCTTCTATGAATCTTCTATAGTATCCAGCCAATCCAAGGAAACTCCTGATCTCACTAACTGACTTAGGTGTCTCCCAATTAAGCACAGCCTCAACCTTAGATGGATCCACTGCTATTCCCCCACTTGAAATTACATGTCCTAAGAAACTCACCTCCTCAAGCCAAAAGTCACACTTAGACAATTTAGCATAAAGTTGTTTCTCCCTGAGGGTTTGTAGTACTACCCTTAAGTGTTCTTCATGCTCCTCTTTAGTCTTAGAATAAACTAGTATGTCATCTATGAAGACAACTACAAATTTATCCAAGTACGGATGAAGAATCCGGTTCATGTAATCCATAAAAATTGCAGGAGCATTCGTCACACCAAAAGGCATTACTAGGTACTCATAGTGTCCATAACGGGTCCTAAATGCTGTCTTAGGTACATCTTCACTCTTAACTCTAATCTGATGGTACCCTGATCTAAGATCGATTTTACTAAACACACAAGCACCTACCAACTGATCCATAAGATCATCTATCCTAGGCAACGGATATTTGTTCTTAATGGTCACTTTGTTCAACTGGCGATAATCTACACACAACCGCATACTACCATCCTTCTTTTTGACTAGAAGTACGGGTGCTCCCCAAGGTGATACACTAGGCCTCACAAACCCCTTTTTCAACAAGTCTTCTATTTGTTTCTTTAGTTCCACTAACTCTATGGGTGACATCCTGTAAGGTGCAATAGAGATAGGTCCTGTTCCTGGAACTAAATCTATGGAAAATTCTACTTCTCTTCTGGGTGGTAAGCTAGACACATCAGAAAAGACATCCGAAAAGTCACACACAACAGGCAGTTCATTTACCAAAACATTTTTCTCGGAATTCAGAGAAGCTAACAACATGTATACTTGGGCATCTTCTTGCAAAGATACCTTAACTTGGTTGGCAGTCAAATAATCCTTACTCACTTTTTCAACAGACTCCCCAAAAATAATAGATTTACTAGCACAATTCAAAAGGACATGATTGGAAGATAACCAGTCCATACCCAAAATAACATCTAGTTGACTTAGAGGTAAACAAATTAAGTCAACCATGAAATCTCTACCTTCAATAGTCAGAGGACACTTTGAACAGATATCAGAAGTGATTACCGATTCACTAGTGGGTGTTTCGACAATTAACTCAAAAGACAAGGAAGAGACAGGTAATTTTAGTTTAGACACACACGCATGTGATATGAAAGAGTGAGTCGCACCAGAATCATATAAAACGGTTAAAGGAGTTCCATTAATGAAACACATACCCTGAATTAAGTCTTCGGATTGAGTAGCTTCAGCACCACTCAAAGCAAATACTCTTCCTGTGGTTCGAGGTTTGCTAGCGCTTCCTCCAGCCTCTGTTATTTCTTTCCTACTCTGAGGGCATTCACTAGCTTTATGTCCCTCTGCTTTACATTTGAAGCATATCATTATCCTTTGCATCCGACAATCAACTGCCCTATGACCTGGCTTTCCACATTTAAAACAGTTGTTGTGTGGAACAAAACCCACACTTCCCCTTCCAGAAGTTTGGCTAACCATTGGAACTTGGCTTCTTTGTTGCGTAGAACCTTGATGATTCACCTTAGAACTTGAGTCCCCTACAAACTTGGTATAAGGTTTATTCTTATTAGTTGAACCAAACTTAGTATTTCTCATCGGTCCTCCACTCTTATAATGAGTTACCCTAGCTCGGTTGTCCTCATCAAATACTCTGCACTTGTTTACCAATTCATGGTAGTGAGTAATCCCTTGATAATTGAACACTTGTTTGATCTCAGGGCGAAGACCGCTCACAAACTTCACGCATTTGTCCTCCTCATTGTCTACACCATCATACATAGGGCAAAATCTAACTAAGTCTTCAAATTTAGTCACGTATTCAGCCACAGAATTCTCTCCTTGTTTCAATTCAAGGAATTCCACCTGTTTCTTATGTCTCACATCTCGGGGAAAATATTTCTCCAAGAACAGCCGCTTGAAGTTATCCCAGTTTACTTGAGTTCCCGCAGCCATCATTCTTTGCAAAGCACCTTGCCACCAGATGCCAGCCTCTCCAGAAAGCATAAAAACGGCCAAAGTTACCTTCTGTATCAAAGGACATCCCATAGCTTGGAATATCTTTTCAATTTCAAAAATCCAATCAGCAGCTCCATCAGGATTATAGCCTCCACGAAAGCTTGGCGGATTATTTCGCTGAAATCTCTCTAGCCAATCTATCTCTGGTCGTTGGTTCAGATTACCAATAGCCTGAGCCATCGCTTGCAGAGCATCAGCGATTGCACGATCGTTTCTACATCCTGCCATTGTTTTTCTGTCCTCCCAGAAAAGTTAACAATCATACTCTAAAACAACAAATTTAATCAATCGTTTATATCAATAAATTCAACAATCAATTTACTACACCATTCATCTACCAAACAAGCATAGCAGACTCATAACTTACGGCCGATTGAATCGACATGCTCTGATACCACTAAATGTGACACCCTTACTACCCCAACACATATATTGTAATAAATCTTTCTTTTACAGTAAAAAGGGTTCACATGAGAAACTTCGAACAACCACGTTAGCAGAAATATAACATATAACACACAAGAGTTTTTACAAATTGTTTTTAAAATAATATTACAGTACCAAATTCACACGAATATTTCGCTCCTAAAAATCCTTTGCCCCGATGTCACAATATCAGAGCATTTCCCAAAATAAAACTGTTGGCATCCTATATGCCACTTGCAGCCGGATCTTCTCCACCTAAAATATCCACAATTTATACGGTGAGAAAAGAAGATATCTATATGCAAAGTACATCCAAACACACCATGTTAAAATCTCATCATATTTTCTTTATTTAATAAAATATTTACAAGCATGTATCATAATTTATCAATCCATCACAATCCATTTAAATTTTATAATTAACACTATCATTTTTACCTTTCCTCATTCACATCAATATAACAATTATCTCAACATCTATAATTCATGCCAATTTCACAATTAACACTATGCCAAGACCTCGCCATATCTGACACAAGTGATACAGGTTAATTGCCTCACTCAACCCACACCAGACCAGGGTCATGCCCTCCCTGTAGCATCACTTACCCAGGGGCCATGCCATCCCTAGTCTTTTGGTGTGAGGAAACACAATCACATTACAATCAATACAATCTCTTGCAATTAACCCCATGTCAGGGCTGCCATAAACGACATAAGTGGTGTGTGTTAATTGTCTTACTCATCCCACACCATGCTAGGGTCACGCCCTCCCTGTAGCACCACATACCCAGGGGCCGTGCCATCCCTAGTCATCGATGCGAGACACCACAATCACAATCAAAATCACATTCATACATCAATATCATTAATTCTTAACAAGTAATATAGCAATAACTTTCATTAATATAATAATCAATAGAATAATTAATATAAACAGTAAAACCCCTCATTATTCCAAAATCTAGCTCACCGCATTTTCCTTACAATTCATTCTTCTTCACAGATCATCATTCCTACACTTAGGCATATTTATAAACCTCAACACAGATAATTTTAATAGAACCAATAATTCTCCAAATCAAATAATTGTAAAATCAATCATAATCCTAAGGAATTCTTCCTCTACCCAATTCCCTCATGTACTATACATATAAATAATCCCCTTTTCCCCCGTACCTGAATAGATAGGAACTTGGGCAGAACCTCCTCCTCTCTTTCCTTAGACAGTAACTGGAACTAGGGCAGAACCTCCACTTCTCTCCTTAAACAATAACCGGAACTAGGACAGAATCTCCTCCTCAAGATTCCTCTTTCTCTCCCTCCTCTTTCTCTCTCTCTCTCTCTCTAAAATTTGTCACCCTTCACAGTTATAATTTTTCACCCCCCCATGCCTCCTATTTATAGGCAATCTGGGTTACCCGGAACGGCCCGTACCAATTTCGGAACGGCCCGTTCTGGAACCTTCGAATCTGTGCAAAATTTTCAACTGGAACGGCCCGTTCTAAAATTGGAACAGCCCGTTTCCAAAAAGCAGAACGGCCCGTTCTAAAACCAGAACGGCCCGTTCTCACTCTCAGCAGAACGGCCCGTTCTCCCTCCGGAACGGCCCGTTCTCCTTCCGGAACGGCCCGTTCTGGGCCCGTTCCCAACTTAAAATTTCAGTATCTTTTTATTGCTTGGAACGGCCCGTTCCAACTTTGGAACAGCCCGTTCCAAGTTACCCATTTACCCCTCAAACTTTAATAAAACTGCAAAAATGCCATTAATATTTACAAAAATACCCCTAAAACTTAATAAATTTACGAAAAGACTCAATAATAATATTAAAATAATAGGGTGTTACAATAAATATCGTAAAATAATTAAACAACACAGACTAGGAACACCTCATTAATTATTAAGAGTAAAAATTATCATAGATTAAGTAAATAAATGAGGTTAGGGACACTTCACTAAGTAAATATACATAAAATATAATGTAAAATATACAACATAATAACCTATAAAATTTTAAAAAGATAAAAGTCTCCTCCCCTTACCTTAGTGAAAAAAAAAACTGAGTAAAAATTTATCTTCTTTTCGTTTTTCTCCTTTCTTCTTCCTTTCTCTCACGTTTTCACTCTTTTTTTTTTCTCCCCCCACATCTGATGCTCTCATTTCTATTTATAGGAAAATGAGTAATCGTTACGTAGTTGGTTTTGAACCAATTTTTTTTTCTTTTCATTTGGTTCCAACATGGGATTAGTAAGAGATGAGTTCTAGTTCGCTAAATTTATTAACGCAGCAGAGTGAAAAACAAATTGACAGTATAGATTACGTAAAGGATAATGATCAGGATAAGATAGAAATAACATAGTATATCATAACGATTTTGCTTACCAATTTTTTTTTCATAGCTGTAGTATACTATTTTTTTTCTTTCTCTTTTCTATTCCTTAAAAAATTTAGCATAGTTACGATTACATAGTGTTCTTACCGAAAATCTGCTGTAGAGCTGATCTGCCAGGTAAGATCGGTGAGCCTCCTTCACTGGTACGCTGGTACTCCAAGATGGGGGTGGTACCTGCAAAAGAGACTCCGATGCTAAAGTTAGTTTTTGTGAGAGTATGAATCTAGTATATGTAATACACATACCTTAGTGTGAGTTAGGGTTGCTTTGGGCCTTGGGCCTGAGATGAGACATGATAAGATTAGATAAGGGATCTCATCCGGGGCGGGATCCCTTGAGATCGGTTATGATTTGCTATAATGCCGAGCTGACGTCGTGTAGCGCGTGCCCGAGGTCATCTCGTGCTGCGATGCCGAGCTTTCGAGCTCGGAGCTCGGTTGCGCCGTACGAACAGTACACTAGCCCCCCGAGCTCCGAAGACCGTAGGTCGAGGAGTTAAGACCAAGCTCGTTGGGGAAAGTGACCTTTCATATGTGCTGGCCTGTCAAGGTGTCGTGTATCATAACTATCATTTATGAAAACGTGCAAGTGGCACGTTAATGAGGGTGACGGTTATGTACTAAGGGTTTGCATTTGTCATGATGATTTTCCATTAATGTACCGTCAGACGTGTCCCTAGGCTAACAGGTGGCGCAACCATTTTGAATTTGGGGAAAACCTTTTCTCTCCCTCGCGCCTCTTCCTCTTTTCACTTTATCCTTTTTTCGCTTTTGGCTTCTTGAGTACGATAGCTCTTCTTGCCTTCTTGCTTCCGTTCGCTTTTCGTCTCCATTTTCACAGTTCCTTTTCGAGTCTTCTTGCTCCTCTTGATGGCTGGTGGTCGTGGTGCCGGTTCTTCTGCGCCTGCCAGGGGTAAGGCGCGCGGTAAGGCGGTGGCTACCGGGAGGGGCACCGCCGAGAGGAAAGACCCGCCCCCGCCCAAGGACCTGGAGCCGGGTATTTTTGGTTACGACTGGGTTAAGCACGAAATGGAGGGGGGGTCTGAAGTGTGTTCAGGTCGCGTCTGAAGGTCAGTGCGGTTTGGGAGACGCACCGGATTTGCGACCCCTCTATTTCCCGGATGATTCGGCTCGAGCCCTGTCCGGCCGGCGAGGGTGTGTTCATGGGAAAGTCTACCGACCCCCCCATTTCTATGTCTATCAGTGTTTTTTCAGGGACCTGGGCGTTTGTCTTCCTTTCACTCAGTTTGAGTGTGATTTCTTGAACTACATCAACGTGGCCCCTTGCCAACTGCACCCTAATAGCTGGGGTTTTTTAAGGGCGTTTCAAATCCTGTGCGCGGTCCTAGGGATAGAGTTGTCCCTTCGCGTTTTCCTTCACTTCTACCAGCTGAAGCTAGGTGTTCTGCCTTACGACATTCTTTCCTTGAGCGGGAGTAAAGAAGGGGGTTTATTCACTCTTTACTCCCAGTCTTATAAAAAATTCAAAACTGAGTTCTTCCGGGTTGCCCTCGTGGACGTTGACCCTTTAGAGGATGGAGGTTTCTACTTCGGTGGACTGCCGAAGTTCCCCTTCTACTGGGTCCCCAAATCGTCTAGGTTTCACGGGGTGGACCCTTTGGAGTTGACGGCTTCGGAGGCTGCCGTTGTCAAGAATTTCTCGGCACTTCCTCACCCATTGGATTGCAAGTCGATCTTGTCGCTTGCAAACTCGGCGCATAGGGAGAGTTGCCGGTGGTGGCTGAGGAGCGCCTTCGTAGCGAGGTCATTCTTGGTGGCCGGGAGGACGAGATTGCCACCTTGAGGGCGGAGCTTGTGGAGCTAGTGGCGGGGAAGGCGACCGTGGAAGGGAGGCTTGCGGAGGTCGAACACTCCGTTGTGATGGAGCACAAGAGGGGCTTCCAAAAGGTTGCTCGTCAGGCACGACTCCTTGCTCCCGGGTTCGACTTTTCCTCCATGCATGTGGAGAAGGTTGTCCGCTTTGGGAGGCTGGTTAAGGAGGACGATGTCGATGACAGTTCTAGTGAGAATGCCTCAGCCTAGGCCGCCTTTGTAATAGTTTAGTTTATTTTTCCCTTTTTTATTTCCTTGTTTAGTATATTCCTTTGAACTCAAGCGTTAAGCTCCGCAAGTGTTTTGTATGTATCTTCAGACTCTCGGCGTAACACTGCCGAGCTGTCTTCTGATTTGCCTTGACGGAGATGATCTTACCGTCATTCCCTGGGAACTTCATGGTGAGGTGTGGAGTGGACACCACCGCTCCGAGCTGATTCAAGGTTGGCCTCCCGATGATGATGTTATAGGAGGTGTTGGCCTCCACGAGAAGGTATCGAACCATGATTCTCCTTGTATCCGGGGGTCCCCCGAAGGTTGTCAGTAGGTCTATGTACCCGCGAGTGTGAAATCGCTCTCCTGCAAAGCCGACTAGGGGCTCCGTGTGCGGCTGGATGAGAGAATGGGGGACGTCTAGCCTAAGGAACGTTGGCCAGTACAGGACGTCGGCCGAACTTCCTTGGTCAATGAGTGTCTTCTGTACCTCCCTGTCGGCGACCTCCACCACGATAACCATGGGATCATCTTGGTTAGGGCTGACACCCGCGTAGTCCTCGTCAGAGAAGGAGATCGGCGGTGAGCTTTGGTGCGAGGCCGAGGTGGTAGAGTGGATGCAGTTGACATTCTGCAGGTGCCTTTTTCGGGCCGAGCTGCTGGCGCCTCCCTCAGCGAAACCACCTGCAATTGTGTTAATCACTCCCCGTAAGGGAGCTGTCCCTGTCTCCTGGCTTACCTCGACCTGCATTGCGCCGCCGGTATTTTGTTGGGAGCCAGAGGGTTGGTCCGTGCGAGTTCCCGAGCCTCGCCCTCTGCCACGCCCCCGACCACCATAGCCTCCTCCGTGACCCTGCTGTCGCTGGATGTACTGGCCGAGGTGGCTTGCCTGGATGAGCTCTTCGATGCGGTCCCAGAGCGTGTGACACTCCTCCGTTGTGTGAACGTGGTTCTTGTGGTACCGACAATGCTTGGACTTGTTGGTGCTGTTGGGAGTGTGACCTGGTGGTGGAAGGGCGAGTAAGTTGTTGTTGCTGGCTTCTTCCAGGATGTGGACTCTGGGTGCGTTCAGGGGAGTGTAGAAGTCGTATCTCCCCCCTCTGTTTGCCCTAGTCGACCTCTTGAACTGGCTGTCATTGTTGACTTTGACCTTGTCGTTGTGCCCCTGCTCTGGCTTTGCTGGTCCTTTTCCGCGAACCTGGTCACGGAAGGCGGAGTGTTCCTCCATCTGGATGTAACCTACAGCGCGGGCGCGGAGCTCGTTCATGTCGCGGGGGGACTCACGACACAGGCTGTCGACAAATGGCCCGGGTTTGAGTGCCATGAGCATGGCATGTAGGGCGACCTCGGGATTCAGGTTTCTGATCTTGATCGAGGTGGCAATGAACCGTTCCATGAATGCCCGGAGTGGTTCGTCGTCATTTTGCCTGAGACTGGCCAAGGCAGCTGAAGTGACATGATGAGGTCGGCTCGTCGCATATTGCGCGGTGAACTTCCTAACTAGGGTGCCGAAGCTGTCGATGGACTCGGGAGGCAGTTGAGTGTACCAGTTGAGTGCGGCCCCTTGAGTGAGGTCGGAAACACCCTACACAAAATAACATCATTGTTGGTGTAGAGATTTACTTGTGTTGTGTACAGGTCGATGTGCTCATCCGGGTCCGTCATGCCATCGTAGCGGTCGAGGTGGAGAGGCTTCCACCCGTGAGGGAGTGGTGTCTCCATAATGCCATCCACAAAAGGGTGGCGGCGGAAGGTTGGCTGATCCCCCGTGGCATGAGTAGGGGCCTTGCTGATTTCATGGGCTGACTTGTACGTCGATGCATGAGACCGATGCGTTGTAGGTCGTTGAGTTGGTGCCTTGGTTGCCGTCTGAGGTTGAGAGACTGAGTGCTCCTCTTCCTCATTGTGGTTACCCGTATGAGGAGGATGATCGGAGTGGTGTCGAGGGAGTTGAGCGCGGATTCGCTCGTTCGGCTTCGTTAGTGGCACGCATTGCCGCTAGGTCAGTGTCGTGCTTGGCACGCATGTTTTGTAGGTCGGCGGCGTGTTGCTGCCGCATCTGTTCGACTTGATCGATCAGTCTCCTCAACGCTGCTTCGTTATCCATGGTAGTTGAGTGGTTTGCGTCGTCTGTCGTGCGTCTACTATGGCTTCTGGTGAAAACCATAGGCATGGCCGATAAGAGCTGTCTTGATCGGCCCAACGGTGGGCGCCAAATGTTTTTATCGGAAATCTGATATAGAGCTGATCCGCCAGGTAAGATCGGTGAGCCTCTTTAACTGGTACCCTGGTGCTCCAAGATGGGGGTGGTACATGCAAAAGAGACTCCGATGCTAAAGTTAGTTTTTGTGGGAGTATGAATCTAGTATATGTAATGCACGTACCTTAGTGTGAGTTAGGGTTGCTTTGGGCCTTGGGCCTAAGATGAGACATGATAAGATTAGATAAGGGATCTCTTCCGGGGCAGGATCCCTTGAGATCGGTTATGATCTGCTATAATGCCGAGCTGACGTCGCGTAGCGCGTGCCCAAGGTCATCTCGTGCTGCGATGCCGAGCTTTCGGGCTCAGAACTCGGTTGCACCGTACGGACAGTACACATAGTATTTAGATATATTTAATCTACTAAATATAATAAATTGAGAATATTAAAATTTCTTATAATGTAATTAAAATATTATTATAAAAGGATTTTAAAATTTTATAATATAATTAAATATTATACATGTATATATTTCCATTTTCGTTGGGAATATGGTAATAAAAATTTTAAAATATTATAATTCACTACTAGAATTTCTCTTATTACATGCGACTTTTCTTGTAAATTTTTATAAAAAATTCGCAGGAAACGTTGTTCCTACAAATTTTTTTGCAAAATTTTATTTGCAGGTAATACTTTCGTGGATAATATATTTTTACAAATTTTAAAATTTGCAGGAAATTTTTCTGCAAAATTTCTTGCGAAAAAATTTGCAGGAAAGTTTCCTGCAAAAAAAAACGCAGGAAAGTTTCCTGCAAATTTTTTCGCAAGAAATTTTGCAGGAATATTTTTTACGAAAAAAATTAAAGAAACTATTATAAATTCTATCAATAGTTCTTCAACAATCATTGTTCACAATGAATTCATCCGAAGTATTTGTTTCCATGCCTCCAACATGTGATACATAATCTTTTAAATTCTAAGATTGTAGATTATATGCATAACACTCAACCATACAAATCAACTTGTAAGGTAAGTGTTGTCCCAACTTATATACTCTTTAATTGTTTTATTTTCAATCGATGTGGGACTTCAATTTTTTTTAAAATATTAAACTTATAAAATAATTTTTTTATTTTTCCCGCGGATTAAAATTTGCAGGAAAATTCGCATGAAAAGTTACCTGCAAATTTTTTTTACCATTTAGTAAACATTACTTGCAAATTTATTTTTGCAAGAAAATGTGCAAGAAAAAAAATAAAATTCTTACAATATTTTCTACAAATTTTTACCATGAAAAAAATTTCTATGATCATTAAAATTATAGCAAAATTTGTAAGAAATATCTGTAAAATGTTTTTTGCAAATAAATTCACAAAAAATTTATGCGAATATTTTTTTCCAGGAAAATTCGTAAAAATTTTTACGAATATCTTTTTGCAAGAAAATTTGCAAAAAATTTCTGCGAATTTTTTTGTAGGAAAATTCGCAAGAAAATAATACTTTTCTAGTAGTGATTATGTAAAAGCATTATACTTAATCTCTATTTATTTTTAAAATATGATAACAAAAAAATTTAGATTATTATTTTTAAGAGAAAAAAACTAAGAATGCTAGAATTATATAACATCATAATTGAACATTGTATTAAAAATTTGCAATGTTACACACATGATAATACTCATCATTCATGTTTATATATTCATATATAGACATTAATTCACATATCCATATTCACATTACAATATAGGAATTTTTTTATGCATATGATGCATGTCAATCAAACTCAATGCATTACATTTACATCACTCTATGACTCCAAATTGAGTTATCCCCACAGTTGGTTCCCAATCTTTTACATAAGGGACCTTCCCTAGTGGTGTATTCCATATCGTATCCTTTGATTCTATGACTTCACATTTCACATATTCCTCATATGACAATACTTATCATTCATGTTCATATATTCATATATAGACATTAACTCACATCCACATTCACACTACAATATAGGAATTTTTTATGCATATGATGCATATCAATCAGACTCAATGTATTACATTCACATGACTCCATGACTTCACATTTCACATATTTCTCGTATGACAATACTCATCATTCATGTTTATATATATATATATATTCATATATAGACATTAAGTCAAATCCACATTCACACTACAATATAGGAATTTTTTAATGCATATGATGCATGCCAATTAGACTCAATGCATTACATTTACATGACTCCATGACTTCACATTTCAAATGTTCCTCATATGACAATACCCGTTATTCATGTTGATATATGTTTATATACTCATATACAAATATTAATTCACATCCACATTCACACTATACAATATAGGAATTACATCATTGAATTTAACAGAGGCTCATCAAGGGATTCACAAGCAGGATGACACCCAATAGCACAACCCCCATGCTCAGCACGAGTCCTTCAAAAGACTACACTAGTCTTTGTTTGAGCCGTGCCTAGCATGATTGATCTGACGCTCGATAAAAACACCATTGAGAATTTCTAGAGTCTTCACACCTGACAGAAGCATTACATGAAACCTTGTGTCTGATGAGGGTCATCCCACACTCGACGTGAAAGATTGAGAGACCCCAAGAGCAAACTTTGCTCTCAGCCTCTATAACGCCTGACGCGCCCTAAGTGGTGCCTGATGACATACAAAAAACCACATATAACAGAAATACATAACTACAATGTTAAGTCAGACAAAACAATCCCCAACAATATTTTGATTGAGACAAATATAATACATATTGTTATTTCTAACATGTGTGTTAGTGTTTCAGAAAAACATAAGTATAAGCAAGTTGAAGAATAAAGCATGTGCCACTTCTTACACTAGAACCAAGATAAAGGAAGGAAAGCTTCAAGCATCAAACGGAAAGGTCAAATGAAGCCAAGTCTAGCACAAGAAGGAAAATGATCAAGCTTCAGACGAAGCGCATTCAAGAACGAGAAGAAGTCCATAAAAACCAGAGATGAAACTTCTTTAAGTACCAGACGAAGATTAGTCAAGGCAAAGCACAATACGAGGATCAGATGAAGCAGAGTCAAATGCAAGATGAAATATGACATGAGCACTAGATGATGTTGGATCAAATACCAGACGTAGGTGTGTCAAGCACAACATAAAGCACAACATAAGTATTCAGACGAAAGTCAACTACATATCAGACGAAGGATAACACATATTGAAAAGCATTCTAGACAAAAATGAGGTCTGTCCATCTACAATATTGACCAAACCAAAGAAAGTCAAAGCATTGATGACAAATGCGTAGACGAAGATCAAGCCTTGAGATGCGCATTGACTACCAGACGCAGAAGAAGACTGTCATGCAAGCATTTGAAGAATCAAGTCTAAAGAGACAATTCAAGCATCGTCTACAATCATACAAAGAGCTCTCAATATGATCACCTGCTGTAAGGAAAAGAAGAAGAAGAAGAAATGCAAGCCCAAAAGTCAAAGCATGTGTGTGTCAGAAAAAGTACATTACTTTTTCAGATAAAGACAATGCCTGTACAACTACGATGACTGGAAAAGGACAAGAAATTCCTAGGTCATAGTTAAAGTCAGACACTAAAGCTAACAAAAACTTAGAAGACTTCATGCAATGTCTATAAATAGGAAGTAACATTTAATGCAAAATCAAGTGCATTAAATGAGAAATCAAATTAGTCGTGAATGACTACATTCTACTTCAATGGACACTTGCGACAGGCAAATCTTACAGAGGCTATAAATATGTCATGACTCCAAACCTGGAATGGTTGGCAAAGAGTGATGCCAAGCCCAAGAAGCAACGAAACCAGAGATAGAGCATACATAGTTAAATGTACAATATTGTATTTATCTCTATAGACTAAGGAGTTCTAAGTCTAACTTAGGAACATAAACCTTAGTGAGTGTAGTAAATCTTTGTATCCTCTCTGTGAGAGTAAACCACACCTCTCAAAACAAATTAACTATCATTTGTAAAGCCTGAAGAGGCTAGAGAAATAATACTTGTATAAGCCTGGAGAGGCTTGTCAAAGAATCCTCATTGAGAGCCTGAAGAGGCTGAACAAAAACTACTAGCGCTAATGAGTAAAGTTAGCGGGCTATGAGTGGTTGATAATACTCGGGAACTAAGAGTGGTTGAGAATACTCACTGAGAGCCTGAAAAGGTTGAATAAAGAATACTAGCGCCAATGAGTGAAGTTGGCGAACTAGGAGTGGTTGATAATACTCGGGAACTAGGAGTAATTGAGAATACTCACTGAGAGCCTGAAGAGGCTGAAGAAAGAATACTAGCGCTGACGAGTGAAGTTGGCAGGCCAGAAGTAGACAATACTTGGCAAACCAGAAGTGGTGATAATACTTGTACTTAATTGAAAATATAGTGGAACCCTTCAATTGAAGGAGACTGGATGTAGCTCAGTCTGAGCGAACCAGTATAAAACTCTTTGCACTGTTTTACTCTTCTCAGATGCAAATTTATTTATTTGGTATTTTATACTGAAAATCTTACTCACTGCTTATTTCACACTACAACTACTTTCAGACGGAAAACATCTCTTGTTTAACTTATTATTGCAATAAACACTCTCGTGCAGACGATAAAGCTTTCAGACGTAAAACTCTTTTAAATGTTATATTAAAAGTAAACGTGAGATGCATCTTGAGTTTGAAAACGTCAGTATGAATCATGAAAAAGCCTTTTATGCGAAAAGATTTCATTAAACCTTCACACACATATTCAACCCCCATTCTATGTGTTTGTCCTCTAAATTTACATATACAACCAATATCTTTACACAATCACAACAAGTTCCTTTAGAATTTCCTATGGGAACTCATAGGGATGTCTGATCATAGAATTATCATCCAAAACATAAAATTATTCATACATTCAAATAATTCATGTAATATTTAGGCTAAATTTCACTTAATTTTTTTTATCTTATAAAAGTAGTAAAATGAGTTGAAAGTTAGATGAAAATGAGAATTAAAAATATAATTTAGTCTAAATAATATTAAATATTAATTATCATATTATCTATATAATGTTAAGTCATGATAAATGTTACAAGTTTAATGACAAACAAATAGACATGTATGGAGAAGGTTGTGAATAGAGGGATTAAAATTACAAAATTAGAAATAGATGGACCAAAATTGTGAATTTAATAATTTAAGACCAAAAGCATAGTTTAATCTAAATATTTTTAATTACATAAAGTATTTTATAATTAAAATTTGTTATAAATAATTATTTCTAAATTTATGAATTATATTTTAAATTTATGATGAATAATTATATTGTGATATAAGGTTACTAGTATTTTAATTTGTGTAATGCACAAGATATTTATATAATTAATTTTATTATAAATAAATATTTTTATCATATACATCATATAATAATTAAAATTTATAATAAATAAATATTTTTAATTATATACAATTAGGAAAAACTCTTCTTACATAAGCATATAACATACATAAGATTGAGAGTTAATCCCACTATTCGACATACAAATTCTCATCTAGAGTGAGGTTTCTCACTCCCCCTTACCTAGAAAAGCACTAGACTACAGATATACAGTTCTTAGGTGATTTCCTTCTTGTTGTTGTTATCTAAGCTTTGAAGTTTGAACACATGCATGAAAAATAAGACTGTAAAACCATTTTTTAAACCTTAACCTCCTTTTAACCTCATAGTTAAAAACATTAACTATAGTTACAAATTTCATTCCCTTAATTAATTTAAATAAAACTTTTAATAAAACACTTTATACTATATTCTAAAATATATTAAATAATTAAATAAATATTTCACAGTCCCTATTAATAAAATAAAAATATAAAAATTATTATAAAATACTTATGTTATATTTCATGAAAAAAGGATGTTACATTCTAGAAAGATAGTCAAAGTCTTTTATAGAAAGTATAGTCTATGTCATCACATTCATATAGATAGATACTTCAAGCATTTTTCTATAGTATCATTCATATCAAGGACTATGTATTTATTAAGAACTCATGATTCAATCTTACATTAAGGAATCAAAATCACCTCTCTCATTCATAAGTCTCATATTATCTCCCACTAGTCAAGTTTTGACATATGGATTAAAAATAAAAAAAAGTATTTTTATTTTCATATATTTAACTGATTATTACACTGTTACTATGTTATCTTTTCTTTACGCAATTTAAAAATTAATCCATCGTCTCTCCTTCATTAGTTGTCTCTTCCTTACAATCACCTTAATTTGCAAGGTGTTTCTTCAATGTATCTGACTTAGTCAAGATCATATAATAAATTGTTAATAAGATTCTAGTTAAATAATTTAAAATAATTAATTTTTCAACTATATTTTTTATCAAATAATTTATTTCAAAGCTAATCAATTTTTCTCTATATTAATTATTAGTAAAATTTAAATTATATATCTCTTAGAATATTTATTTAAATTTTAAAAACATTATTTTTTTTATGCTTAATAATTTTTTTTTGTTATTATATAATATCAATAAACATAGTTAAAATAAATTATTTAAATTATATAAGTACTATTTGATGATTGCATACATAGTTAAAATACTAGTTATCTTCATATATTAGCATATCAATAATATTTGAGCTATTCGCCTTCTAATATTTATATATCAAATTAAATCTTCGATTTATTACCTCTATCAATTCATTGTTATAAAGATAAATTTAGCATATTAATTATATTTAAGTTATTTATCTCCTAATATTTATATATAAAATTAAATCTTTGATTTGTTATCTCTATCAATTATTTTTTTATAAATATAAATTAAACACTTAAATTTGTTAATTTTATTAATAATTTTTTAACTTTTAGCAGTTACCATTAAATTGTCACTATATAGTCTTGTATATTTGTGACAATGTGATTTTGACACTATTGCGTATGAGTACTAGTAATAATATTTTTTTTATCACAATAAATAATTTTTTTGTGACATGTAAAAAATAGCCACTAATAAAATAGTGACTTACGTATTAGTGACGTTTGGTGACAAATTAAAATGTTGTCATAAGACATATCTAGTGACGATTTTTAAAGATTATAGTGATAAATGTTATCATCATAAAAATCATTTTTTTCTGATAGAGATATATCAAGTCTACAAATTCTTAAAAAATTTGAAAACCATATTATATTTCGTTATATAGATTTAAATCAACGTATAAAATACTTTATAATTATCTATCAATTTGAATTAACGAAACGAAGTATCAAATAATTTTCAAAATTTTTAAAAATTTATAGACTTTATATATATATATATATATTAAGAACTTTTGATTTAATAGTTGAGTCGATGGAATTCAAAATATATCATGAGTTATTGAGCGGAGTAATTTTTACCAAAAATTACTTTGTGAGCTATTTGATTCCACCCCCCCTCTCTCTCTCTATATATATATATATATATAATTTATTAGTCTTTTTTATGTAACAAATTTATTAGAATATATATATATATATATATATATATATATATAAATATTTAAAATTTTATTGATATTTTTTAATATACGATTGTCAATTTTAATCATTTTTATTGTTACCAAACAAAATATTAAACATTTTCGATTGATGCAATTTTTGATAGAATATTAAACATTTTCGACAGATTAAATTTTTGACGGATTATTAACCATTTTCGATGGATATTCCATCAAAAATCTCTTGTTGGAAATCATGAAATTTTTTACAAACCATTATCTAGTGCTAGGCCTGAGCACGTGCCGGGTTCGGACGGATTCGGGTAAAAAATATTTAGCCTAATTCAAACCGATCCATAAAAAAAAAGCTCATTTTTGACCGTAACAGTGTTTCGGATTTATCGGGTTTGGGTTTTCGGGTCTCAAATTTACTGGATTGGATTAGTCGGATTGGGCCATAACCCGAGCTCACAACACGAAACAAACAACCCCCATTTGAGCTCAACACCCACGGCAAACGAATCAATCATTACCCACAACGAAAAATTCTATCTTGGACGAAAAACACAAAACTTCACTTCATCCAACAACACTCCACAATCTCTAAGTTGCCCACCGATAATGTCTGATCAAACATTAAAGGGAAAAAAATGCCATTGTCAAAACTGTTGCGTTAACGTAAGATGGGCATTACATTACCCATTTGCGAATATTAAGGAATTTGTTAAAAGGAAAAAAAAAGTTTGGAAATTGTGGAAAACGATTGAGACCCATTTGTGAGAAGAGAAATGTGGAGTACCTGGAAATGCGTTGGATTGTGGAGATGATGGCACAGTGTGGAAAACGGGGGTTGCAGTGAAGAGGGATGATCTTGACGGGACAGGCGGCGGTAGGGTTTCTAGTTTCTACTGGCGTGAGGAAAAGGTTTCGCGACGCTTAGGGTTTCTACTTTCTAACTTCTACTCTCACGGTCGCGGTGCTAGCTAATAAGTAATAACATACCTTTTAAATTTTAATTATTATGTGTCGGTCGGGTATGGATACCGACGAGTTCAAATATTTTAACATGAACCCGACCAACAAATTAAACCCATATCAAACCGAGTCAAACAACCCGTAAATTCGAAAAATCTGAAAAAAAACCGTCCGAACTAAAAAATGGACCACAGAAACCTTTGGTTTCAGGCAGTTTGAAACTTTCTACTCACGCCTATCTAGTGCAATTCAATAACCGGTTTACTCTTCAAAGTTTACACAATGATGTGCTCAATGCACTTGAAGTCAAATATGATAGAATATCACAAGGAATGATCAGACCAACAAAAAATATGAAAAATAATAGAAAAATAGATAATAATGTCTCTCTTAAGACTCACTCTCTTTATATAGTATCAAAGGAGTTAATCTATTTGCAAATAATAAAAAAATACTTTTAATACTAATGGTAACAAAAACAGTTAATATGCTAATAATAAATTAAAATAATTAGCACTTATACATCATTATTTCCATAATCCCCACTAATGACAATTAAGTGAAAGAAAGATAAAATAAATACTTGAATTGTCGTTTTCCTCTATTGTTTAACTTTATAACAATACTAATTTTTGAAGAATTAAAATATAAATATTCTGTCTGATTTTGAATATAATCAACAATAAAAAAGAAGTTTCATATTTATTGATCTTAAATATAAATAGATATTTCTACCAAAAAAATATATATAGATATCACTCTATTTAATATTGTCATCCTTAAAATACTCTTTTATTTAATTGTGATTGTATTTTTAAAGTCTCTCAAGATGATAGTCTATAAAAATAAGTAACTTTTTTTTTATTATTTATAAGATTGACAAAATTAGATGAGGTAAACAATTTTTCTTAATTAGCTTTAATCAATTTTTTGTTGTTGTTTATATTCTAAATAGAAAGGAGTAACTTTTTGGCGGTTTCTAGTGGCTGTAAAATATACCAAATTAAACATGCAATTCCTTCCGATTTTAGCCGCAGTTAATGTTATGTTACCAAATTAAACATGGTTAGAAAACATATTATATTAGTGCATTAACTGTTGTTGTTCGAGGGGTAAATTGGAACCAATTGATCTTGATTCCCAAATATTATGATTATAGTATTTAAAACAGAGTTGTTTATGATACTTCAACATCATTATTTAATATTAAACATTGACGTTTTGAGTTTGATGGTATTTTTTTTACATATAAATAACAATTAAAAATAATCAATTGAGAACTTATTAACTGAACAATTCATAACTAAACAACAATTGAACAACTAAAAATTACCTAAACAAAATTACTTAAACAATTGAAAATAATTAACTGAGCAACTTAACAACTCTAACCAATTAAACATTCGAGCAATTGTTAAACAACTTCTAAACAATTGAATACAACTTAAGTCTCACACACACTTAAGTTATATATATATATATATATATATATATATATATATATATATATATATATATATATATATATATATATCTTTCATATACATTTGACAAGTATATCACAGTTGTTGTAGACGATAAATTGTACAGAAGTTGAAATTATCGAATTCACAAGACTTGAGGTATAATTATTTAAAAGTTATATATATATATATATCTTTCATATACATTTGACAAGTATATCACAGTTGTTGTAGACGATAAATTGTACAGAAGTTGAAATTATCGAATTCACAAGACTTGAGGTATAATTATTTAATTAAATTTATGGTACTACACAAATGATTTGATAAGAATTTGAAATTGTTTGACAAGAAATCTTAATTTTAGTAGAAATAAACTAAAGCAGTAAATTGTAAAGACTTTGAATTTATAATAAAAAATAGTCAGAGATTGATTCACTAGCTTTTCCTATGTAAAAATCTCTTAATTTTTTATTCAATATTGTAATTATAGAGTTAATTTGACACACCGCAATTATATATTTAAACCTTAATTCCTTATGTGAGTAAATCTAGGTTGTTAAAGAAAAATTTCAAATCTTTAGTAATTTTTAATAAACAATTTTGCATTAAAGTCAAGGACAAAAAGTCGACTGATAAAGTTTATTCTAATTTCTTGATAATAAATGTTATTAGTATTTTATCTAGGTTGTAATTTTAAAAGTATTTTTCAACCTCGATTAAAATTTATAAAATCGTATAGATGTTCATCAAGTCATAACAAATATTAAGTATAAGAATAAAATGATTAACTGAATAAATATTTTATTGAATGAAAAACACAGAGAAGATTACATAGTTTTAGTAGTTACCTCAGTTTCCAATAGTATAGACTTAGTCACTCATGACTAAGGGTTACATAGTAAAAGAGAGACTTTTCAACAATTTGTGATTACAAGAGTAACCTCACAAGAACTCTCTATAATCTTTCTAGAACTATTCCAAGAAGAACATTGAGATTATTGGAATTGAATACAGAGACCTCCAAGAACCTTATTTTTAAAACAATTCTAATGGGCTTTTAGGTATGATACACTTGCTCAATATCCATGTAACTTGCTTTGAGTGAGCAAATGCTTCTAGGGATGCACTTTGACTTCACTCGCTCATAGAACTATTGTGATAGCTCTAAGCGAAGTTTGCTCACTCATAGCATACAAGAAGCTTGTTCTAATTGAGCTAGTCTAATCTTGTAGGGTTGCTCTCTGACTTGATTCACTTAAAGTGAGTTGTTGGTCGCTTTGAGTGAAATTTACTAACTTGGAATGAGTCTTCTATGTAATTTGAAGCGATGGCTTTCCTTGTTGATCGCTCAAAATGAAGACATAACCCTGGTTGAATTTGATGATAACAAATAAGCCTATTGAAAGATAAAAGTGCAACTTGTAGTTGGTTTTGAGTTTTGAGGATCTTGATAGATAAAAGTGCAAATTGTATCTTGTTTGCATGTTTTAAGTCTTGTTGCTTGTGTGCATGGTAAGTAACTTGACATTTTATCTCTATCTAGATGATGATTGATGATTTTTACATGTGTTAAAACTGAATTGTAAAGAGGGATGGGATGAAAAATCGAGATATTAAGTTTTCACTTAAAATAATCGATTATTTCAAGTAATAGTCAATTATTTACTCTATTTTTCAGTTACCTAAGGAGAAATTGTTGTAATAATCAATTTTTTAGTAAAATAATTGATTATTTCAGAAAGAAGGTTCTAGAATAATTAATTATTGCTCAAAATAATTGACTAAAGTGTTTTTGGTTGATTTCCAGAATTGCTAAGAACAAAATAATTGATTATTTATGTAAACAATCGATTATTTCAATTAGAATCTTATATATATATATATATATATATATATATATATCATTTTTTACACCTTGAAAAGAGAGACTTGAACATTTGTGATTTCTTTTACGAAAACATTCTTTAAAATATATTTCTCTCTACAAGAAGATGTTCTTCAAACCTTTATGGTAATCTCAAGAAAGTTTTCAAGAATTGAATTGATCATCATCTTCATGGAGTGAAAGGTTAAGTTACATGGTTGATTCTCCTTCTCTGATATATTTTGTATATCAGATTAATTCATTCCTTAAATTTTTGCATTGATTGTTTTCTTAAGTAGGTTTCTTAAGAAGGGGGAATCTTGTAGTGGGGTGCTACAAGTAGTTGTTTCTTGGGATTTAAGAAGTGATTTCTTTAATATTGTAGAAGTGTATTGCATGTTGTATTGTAATTGTAAAACTTTTAATATTAAAGATTAGTGAAAATTTTCAACCGGGTTGATTGAAGATTATGAAGTTAGCGGAAATACACATAGAATGGGAGGTTGAATATGTGTATGTGTGAACAAAGGAAATTTAAAACATTTTTGCAAAGGACTCATTATTTGTCCAGTAAAAATATTATTTTGAATGTTTAGCAGTACGTAGCTGTGCAGGATCGGTTCAATAAAAGATTTTTGCATTTGAGAGTTTATCGTTTGCACAGGAAAAATGATTCTTAAATGAAAATTGTTCTTTGAGATTGTAAATTGAACAAGTGTGATTTTCTTCTGAAGATAGTTTTAATGGATGATATGCATTTGGACAAAGTTTTTTGTATATTAAATCAGCTAAATAAAAGTGCGTCTGAAACATTGAAAAATGGTGTAAGTACTTTTATACTGGTTCACTCAAACTAAGCTACGTCCAATATCCTTCAAAAGAAGGGTTCCACTAGATATTCAATGAAGTACAAGTATTATTTATTCACCCTCTTCAGGCTCGCAGTAAGTATTATAGACCACCCAGGTCACGACCACTCCTGGTCCCAAGTATTCTCAACCACTCCTGGTTCGTCAACTTCACTCGTCGACGCTAGTATTCTTTGTTCAACCATTTTTGGCTCTTAGTGAGTATTCTAGACCACCGAGGTCACGATCACTCCTGATCCTGAGTATTCTCAACCACTCCAGGTTGGCAAACTTCACTCATTAACTCTAGTATTCTTTGTTCAGCATCTTCAGGCTCTTAGTGAGTATTATCGACCACCTCTTGGCACACTAACTTCACCATTAGCGCTAATATTCTTTGTTTAGCCACTTCTGGATCGTAGTGAGTATTCTTTGACAAGTCTCTCCAGGCTTTACAAGTATTCTTTCCCTAGCCTCTTCAGGCTTTACAAATGATGAATATATGGTCTGATTTGAGTGTATGGCTTACTCTCACTGAGAGGATACAACGATAACTACACTCACTAAGGTTCATGTTCCTACACTTAGAACTCCTTAGTCTACAGAGATAAATACACTATGGTACATTTGACTCTTCACGCTTTATCTTTGGTTTCTTTTCTTCATGGGCTTGATATCACTCTTCGCTTATCTTAGCCAAAAGCCAACTTTTTAAGGTTTGAAGAGATGATCTATATATAGTCTTGCAGAATTTGCTCGTTGCAAGTGTCCATTGAAGCGGATGTAGTCGTTCATGACTAGTTTGATCTTTCATTTAATGAAGAAGATCTCGCATTAAATGTTCCTTCTTGTTTATAGACATTGCGTGAAGTTTTCTTTGCTTTGTTAGTAGCTGTGTCTGAGTTTAGCAGAAACCTAAGAACCTTTTTGTCCTTTTCTGGTCACGTAGTTGTAGAGCGTTGTTCTTATATGAAAAAGTAATGTACTTTTTCTAACACATGCATGCTTTTGCTTTTGCGTTCTTTTCTTCTTTTTCTTCTCTTCCTTTAATCACGCAATCATGTTGAGAGCTTTTATATGATTGTAGACAATGCCTAATTTATCTTTTGAGACTTGATTCTTAAAATGCTTGCATGAAAATCTTCGTCTGCGTTTGTTATTCCATATGCATCTCAAGTATTGTTCTTTGTCTAAGCATTTTTCAATCTGAGTTGTCCTTCATCTGATGTTTCATTGACTTTCTTCTGATCTTTGACCAACCTTCGTCTGGTCAGCTGTGCAGATGGAAGACTTTTAATTCTGTCTTGGATGCTTCATCATTAGATTATCCATCATCAGATACTTGTGTTGGCTTTTTGTCTGACTTGGGATCATTTTCCTTCTTGTGCTTGGTTTGGTGTTAAGTCTCAATTATACCTCTTTTTGGACAAGACTTAATGAACAATTTCACTCATTCTTTGAACCATTGCAATATAATTGTTCTCTTATTGATTCATTTTGTGTGCAGATATAGCTAACCCAGAATTTAGCTAACAATACCTTAATACACCTTATTTTTTGTACAGGTATTGAGCTAGAGAATTGAAGATTGAAGACCCTTAGGATTGGAAATATAAGGAGTTAAGGAGCAGAGCAGAGTGGCTGCGCCGGGCGCAAGATGACCCGCGCCGGACTTGAGAAGAACAGAGTGTTCCACCTCTACAAGTCACACCTGCGCCGGGCGTGAGACTAGCCTCGCTGGGCGTGATCGAGACAAAGAGTCCTCAAACTCTCTGGAAGGTATTGCGCCGGGCGTAAAAGGAATTGTGCCGGGCGTGTTCTGAGGCAGAGACTACTTGACCTCATTGGAAGGCCCTGCACCGGGCACAAAGAATTATGAGCCGGGCGCGAAACCCTAATCTGACTCCCCAAGCTCGTATTTGAAGACATTTTCGGGGTTTTCTTCCTCATTCACACATTGGGTGCGTTTTAGGAGCTGTGGAAGGGATTCTCGGAGTTTGGAGCCGTTCGTGTGTGGGTCTTTCCTTCGGTTCTTCATTTCTCCCTTCATCTCTATTTTGTATTTTCCCTCATTGTTTTGAGTGGTTCTACCCATTTTTTGTGGGGTTAGATGTAACCAACGAATTCTAGTGTAATCCTTACGTTTTCAATGATATATATATGTTGTTCATTCATTGTTGTGTTGTTTCTATTCTTAATGCTTGCTTTGGATTGATTCTCCTTGCATGATATAGGTTCCATTGGGTATTGGAAAATAACCATTGAAACTAGCTCTGAAACAAATGCCTAGTGGAAAATGTATCTAGGAATGGAGCTTGACCCATTAGTAGTCTTAAACCCTAGCCCGTAATGCGGGTGTAGATATTGGGTACTCAAGGGATTGATATTCAATGTCCGCACCTAGGCTCTTGCTCTAAGGGATTAGGTTTGAGTAAACTTATGGGTTGACTAAGCAATGTTTGTAACAAGAGATTAAGGATTCATTAGTTTGACGTTTGGTGAAACCTGACCCCACAATCTCACAAAACCATATTACCATTTCTACCCTTGTCCACTCACAAACAAATATTTTTATAGCTTTCATTCCAATAGTCATAACTTTTGATTCAACTTGCATGACAACTTATGAATTTGGAATCATTCTTTAGTCACGAATAGTCAATAAATGCTTATTTTACCTTCTAATCCCTGTGGATACGATAATTTTACTACTTGAACGGCCGGTATACTTGCCGTGTTTGAGACTGTTGATAGAATTAAACTGATTTACAATTATAACAAGTGTTTCAACGGAAATGTTAACAAGTTTTTGGCGCCGTTGCCGGGGATTAGCAAGGCAATTTAGTATTTATAGCTATTTGTGACTTGTTCTTTTGTTGTTATGTTAGCAATGAATTGTTGGAGCTAACCTGTGTACTCTAGTCCTTCGCTTTCTCTTGTATGCAAGGTATTGTGAACTAGATTGACCAATCCCTCTGAGCAGTTATTGAGCAATCCTGAGGTTGAGCACAGGGCAAGGAGGAACAATAGCAACAGGAGGAGAAGGAGAATTAGAGCAATTCAAGTTGGTCACTGTCAGGCTCGGGACAGTAAACAAGCGCTTCCTAGGAGGCAACCCAGAGATCTGAACTGTGTTTTTATGTGTTTTTCAGTTACTTGTGTTTTAGCTTTTATTATGATTGTGTTATAATTGTATGTTATACTTGTTTATGGGACTTGTTTTGTGATTGTTTATGTTCTGTGATATGTATGTTGTATCGTATTATATGTGTTTTGTGTTAGGTATTAATTGTGTGAATCTTGCTTGAGTGGGTTAATATAGATTAGAATATGTTAAGAGTGTGAGGAGTGGAAAATCTAGGTGAAAGCTTCACAGAGTTAACCACGCCGGGCGTGACATAGCCACGCCCAGCGCACCTAGAGCCAATTGGCCTCTGCCAAGACCCACGCCGGGCGCAATTTCTATTTGTGCCCAGCCCAGTCTTCATTAGAGCCCCTGGAACGACCAAGCCCGGTGCATTTATTGGGGAGCCAGGCGCATTAACTACTAGAAGGTCTGAGCCTTAAATACGCCGGGCACGTATCTGCCAAGCCCGGCGCATTGAATGTTGCACGTTTGTAACCCTAATTATGCCCGGCGTGAAATGGCAGCGCCCGGTGCCACACCAGATTAAGGTAACCTTTGGGTTTCTACTGATATTGCGCCCGGCGTGGGGAATTGCACGCCCGGCGCGCCCCTTCAGATGCCCCATAACCACTCACGCCGACTCTCCCACTTCTCACGTTTTTCACTCCAACCTCTCAACTCCTCTTCCACTCTCTCTTTTCCCTCAATCTCTCACGGCCCCTCTGCCTTCTCAACTTCACAACCTCTCCCTTATTCTCTCAACCTCTCCCACTCACGCCCACTCTCCATTCTCTTCTTCCCTCACTCTCCGCCACCGTTTCTCCTTGAGGAGGCTAAGCACGCGCGTTTTCTTCCTCCTCTCCAAGAACGCCACACTCAAGTAGGTTTCCGTTTTTGCTTTTGTGTATTTTTGCTCAAAGCATTCCTTTTTCTCTCCTTTTCCTTGATTTTGGCTGTTTAGAGGGGGGACTATGGCCTACATTGGGGTCTAGGGATAAAATTCTTTAACAAAAAGCAACCCCTGGGTGTAGTCAAGCCGGGCGCGATGAACCACGCACGGCGTGCCCCTTGTCAAAGCTTCAAAACGGCCCGTTCCAATTCTGGAACGGCCTGTTTCGGACTTTGGAACGGACTGTTCCAATTCCAGAACGGCCCGTTTCGAACCACGAACAACCCGTTCTAATCTTGGAACAGCCCGTTTTGGGTCAACTTTTCAAAAAGTTTACTTGCGCTCGGTGCAATTCCTTTTTACGCCCGGCGCATTTAGTTCCAGAGAGTCCTCTCTACTCTCTGCGCCCGGCGCAACTATGTTTTGCGCCCGGTGCATTTGCTTCAAGAGAGAGCTATCTGCTCTCTGTGCCCGGCGCATGAATCATAAGCCCGACGCATTACCCCCCTGACCCCTTTGTTTTTGTTGTGTTTTATTCTCTTTTTAGGTTGATATTTCAGTCTAAGGCTAGTTTTCATTGTGAGTTACCTAAATTGGTCATCCTGGTCTATTTTGTGATGCTCATCTATCTGCCTGGGATTTCTTGTTTTATGTTCTGCAGACGACTTCCTCAAGCAAGTGCCCCCGTGCTGGCAAATCGAGTCAACCTCCCCGCAAGCCGAGTCGGCCCTATTCCAACCACTTCCTCACCGAGCGAAATGAGACTCACTTTGAGTCTATCAGTAGCAGGAAGTTTATTCTGGAGTGGCGGGTTGAGTTAGAAGAAAATGAGGCCTCGGAGTTCCAAACGGAGTTACACAGGCGCCGGTGGGACAAACTTGGATCCTACCCACACCCGGCCAACATAGCAGTGGTTAAGGAGTTCTATGCCAATGCCATGAGACTGGAGGAGGGCATTGCGCCATTTGTGACACCCTCTACCCCATTATTAATATACAACAAATGTAACAATAAAATATTTCTTTTCTTCTTTTTGGGTAAATAAAATCTTTCATAGTTGACAAATATTTCAAATATAACAAGGTAGAAGATTCACATTCGTAACTCATAAATCATAACTCCAGTGCAAAAATTATAAAAGAAAAGAAGTTAAGATTTTCAATACAATTTAGTGTAAAACAAGAAATCATATATATACAAATAACAATAAAGGAAATATAAATTAACTCCAGTAAAGGTGGCAGTGCCTCCTGGTTAGGAATTAATTTATACTCCCAAATCATATAATAAAAATATAACAAAAATGTACATCTTGGTCTTTTATCAAGAACGTTCAAATTACAATTCTTAACATATATTTTCCTTGAATTATACATGTTATCTACGTTATCTCTTCGTTAGAAATTACAAAAGAAGAGAAACTAAAGGTATAAAAACAATAACATATTAAACTAAAATAACTATGCCCCGATGTCACATCCTATCAGAGCATGCCCAATTGAAGCCTTTAAGCCTCATCACCAACATCCTCATGATGCTAATTATCTGCAACATAATTTAAAACATATACAAAAACAACAAGGGAGTGAGAAACATCTCACTCAGTTTCAGGTGCAGAAATAAAGGCTAGATAGCACCCACACACACAACAAATATAAGTCACTTATAAATAATACACATACATCATCAATATCACATATATATTCATTTATCATGCAATGATGTCATGATCTTGACTTATAAATGCATGCATGTGGCGCCATAAGGAAGTTTCACATATCATCACTGGTGACCCTAAGGCACACCTGGTTACATCACTGGTGACCCAAAGGTACACCTGGTTACATCACTGGTGACCCAAAGGTACACCTGGTTACATCACTGGTGACCCGAAGGTACACCTGGTTAGCAAGTTACATCGCTGGTGACCCAAAGGTACACCTTGTTAGCAAGTTACATCACTGGTGACCCCAAGGTACACCTCGTTAGCAAGTTACATCACTGGTATGCGGCCTCAGCGGCACACCTGGAATAATATATGCGTATGATGCATGTCATACCATCATAATCTCATTGACTCAATATTTAACTTGTTACATAATTTCATTTAGTACATCATGTCCTCATTTGTCATAGTCTCATAATCATAGTTTGTCTCAATAGTCAATTCTTAGGTCTCATGTCATTTGTCCATATTTCACATGGTCATGTCATCAATACTCCTCATAAGGTCCGCATAGGTATTCACAGAGATTCAGAGAGCATTCTTATTCATATTAAAACTCATGTATTATTAACATTAATTTCATATTCATTTATTACTTCAACAAAGAAAAAGGTAGAGTAAATAGAAAATCAGACAGAACAACGGCACTTTCAACAAAAACAAAGTAGAAATAAATAGAAAATCGGACAGAACAACGGCACCTTCAACAAAAATCAAAGTAGAGTAAATAGAAAATCAAACAGAATAACGGTATCTTCAACAAAGAACAAAATAGAGTAAATAGAAAATCAGACAGAACAACAGCAAGGGATTGGGGGCCAATCCGACAAACAACTATCCAACAATTATCCCCACACCCCTGAGCGAGGTTCTCACTCCCCCCCTTACCTGGATAAGCAGGAGCTGGAACTTGGGCAGGGCCTCCTCTGGATTCTCTCTTTCTTCCCTCTCTTTCTCTCTTTCTCTCTCTCTCTCTCTCTCTCTCTCTCCTCTTTCTCTCTCTAAGATTATCACTTCTTGCTCGGTATAAAGTTTTCACCCCCCCTTGCCCTATTTATAGGCAAACTGGTGTACCCGGAACGGCCCGTATTGAATTCGGAACGGCCCGTTCCGGATCCTTCGAATTTGTGCAAATTTCTCAACTGGAACGGCCCGTTCCAAAATCGGAACGGCCCGTTCCCAAAAAGCAGAACGGCCCGTTCTAAAACCAGAACGGCCCGTTCTCAATCTCAGCAGAACGGCTCGTTCTCCCTCCGGAACGGCCCATGCTCCATACCAGAACGGCCCGTTCCAGGCCCGTTCTGGGACTACAAAAACCTCACATTTTCAACATTTGGAACGGCCCGTTTCACTTTTGGAACGGCCCGTTCCGGAACCCAAAATACCCCTATAACTTTATTAAAATTACGAAAATGCCATTAAAATAATAATAATAAAAATTTGGGTGTTACAATTCTCCCCTCCTTTTAGAAATTTCGTCCCCGAAATTTACCTGAAAACAGAAATGGATGAGCTTCTCGCATCTTGCTTTCTAATTCCCATGTAGCACTTTCTTCAATATTTCCTCCCCAAACGAACTTAACCAAAGGGATTTCCTTTCCTCTTAGTTGTTTCACTCTCGTGTCATCAATCCTTAGAGGAACCGTTTCATAAGTAAGATTATCCTTCAACTGAATGTTGTCAGACTCAATGATATGGGAAGGATCATGGACATACTTTCTGAGTTGGGAAACATGAAAGACACTATGGAGATTTGAAAGAGATGGAGGCAAAGCAATTTGATAGGCCACTTCACCGATTCTTTTAAGAATTTGATAAGGACCAATGAAACGTGGAGTAAGCTTACGGGATTTCAGTGCTCTGCCTACTCCTGTCCAAGGAGTGACTTTAAGGAATACATGATCACCTTCTTTAAACTTAAGGTCTTTTCTCCTCTTGTCATTATAACTCTTTTGCCTACTCTGGGTTGCTCTCATCTTCTCTTGGATCATCTTAACCTGTTCAGTAGTTTGTTGAACTATCTCAGGTCCTAACATGACATTCTCTCCAGGTTCTGTCCAACATAAAGGTGTTCTACATCTCCTACCATACAGAGCCTCATATGGTGCCATCCCAATACTAGAATGGTAGCTATTATTGTAGGTAAATTCTATCAAAGGTAGGAAACTATCCCAACTACCCCCACGTTCCAAGATGCAAGTCCTCAACAAGTCTTCCAAAGATTGTATGGTTCTCTCAATTTGGCCATCTGTTTGGGGATGGTAAGCTGAACTCAATCTAAGCTTAGTGCCTAAAGCCTTATGCAAACTCTCCCAAAATCTAGAGGTGAACCTAGGATCTCTATCAGACACAATACTAGTAGGAACTCCATGCAACCTCACGATCTCACTGATGTACAACTTGGTTAACCTCTCCAAAGAGTACCTAATATTAATGGGAATAAAATGGGCAGACTTAGTCAATCTATCCACAATGACCCATATAGCATCCAAGTTCTTCACAGTCTTAGGTAACCCAACTACAAAATCCATAGAGATGCTATCCCACTTCCACACAGGCACATCTAAAGGTTGCATCAAACCTGAAGGTTTTTGGTGTTCTACCTTAGCTTTCTGACATACTAAGCAAGCATACACAAATTCCTCCACTTCCCTCTTCATCTTAGGCCACCAAAACATCTTCTTAAGGTCTTGGTAAATCTTAGTGGCTCCTGGATGGATACTAAGGATACTCTTATGACCTTCTTCCAGGATTGCTCTCTTAAGTTCTGGCACACTAGGAATGCACAACCTATCCTTAAATCTTAAAACTCCATCCACTCCAATTCTAAACTCACTTTTCACACCTTGATTCAACTTCTCTACCCGACTCAATAAGAAAGGATCCATCTTCTGACCTTCTCTAATCTCATCTATCAAGCTATTAGTCACTCTCAAAGCTCCCAACTTAATACTCTTAGAGGTCAACTCACACCCTAAGCTCATATCCCTAAACTCCTCAATCATTTGCAATTCCCTAATCATCAAGGAAGACATTCTCAAAGATTTTCTACTCAAAGCATCAGCTACAACATTAGCCTTGCCAGGGTGATAATTCAATCGAAAGTCATAATCCTTAAGAAACTCTAACCATCTCCTCTGCCTCATATTCAATTCCTTTTGGTCAAACAAGTACTTAAGGCTTTTATGGTCACTAAAAACCTCAAATCTAGACCCAAACAAGTAATGTCTCCACAACTTGAGCACAAAAACTATTGCAGCTAACTCAAGGTCATGGGTAGGATAGTTTTGCTCATGAATTTTAAGTTGTCTTGAAGCATAGGCTACTACCTTACCCTCCTGCATAAGCACTCCTCCTAAACCCAATTTAGAAGCATCACAAAATACCTCAAAAGTCTTACTAGGATCAGGTAATACTAACACAGGAGCACTAGTTAATCTCCTCTTAAGTTCTTGAAAACTTTCCTCACACTTAGAATCCCACACAAAAGGTTGGTCTTTCTTCGTCAGCTTAGTCAAAGGAAGAGCTAGCCTAGAGAATTTCTCTATGAACCTTCTGTAATAACCAGCTAGTCCTAGGAAACTCCTAATCTCAAATACTGATTTAGGTGTTCTCCATTCTAACACAGCTTCTACCTTAGCAGGATCTACAACTATTCCACCCTTGGATATCACATGTCCTAGAAAGTTCACACTATCCAACCAAAATTCACATTTTGACAATTTAGCATACAACTGTTTCTCCTTAAGGGTTTGAAGAACGATCCTAAGGTGCTCAACATGCTCTTCCCTAGTCTTGGAATACACTAGGATATCATCTATGAAGACCACTACAAATCTATCCAACTAAGGGTGAAAGATCCTATTCATGTAGTCCATAAAAACACCAGGTGCATTAGTCACACCAAAAGGCATAACTAAATACTCATAGTGCCCATAGCGGGTTCTAAAGGCAGTCTTAGGAACATCCTCAGTTCTCACTCTAATCTGATGGTATCCTGACCTTAAATCTATCTTACTGAACA
The DNA here is from genome assembly GCF_000230855.2 of Cajanus cajan. Taxonomy (NCBI): domain Eukaryota; kingdom Viridiplantae; phylum Streptophyta; class Magnoliopsida; order Fabales; family Fabaceae; genus Cajanus; species Cajanus cajan. Next base: position 61,329,716 of record NC_138518.1, read on the forward strand.
CACAAGCTCCAACTAGTTGATCCATAAGGTCATCTATCCTAGGCAAAGGATACTTATTCTTAATGGTCACTTTATTCAGTTGCCTATAGTCTACGCACAACCTCATGCTCCCATCTTTCTTCTTAACCAATAAAACAGGCGCTCCCCAAGGCGAGACACTAGGCCTAATGAATTGTTTTCCTTGTAATTCCTCTATTTGTCTCTTAAGCTCAACTAACTCTTTAGGGGACATCCTATAGGGTGCTATAGATATAGGTGGGGTACCTGGTACTAAGTCTATGCTAAACTCAATCTCTCTCTCAGGTGGTAAACTAGACACATCCTTAGGAAATACTTCTGGAAATTCTCTCACTAAGGGAATCTCATCTAGCTTACTATCAGCCTCAAGTGTTAAAGAGGCTAAGATCATGTACACTCTTTCATTGTCTTTTAAACAAGTTTTAATGTCAGCAGCACTAAGAAATTCCATACTCTTACATTCACCAAAGGAAATAGATTTCTCAAAGCAGTTTAAAAGGACATGGTGAGAAGATAACCAATCCATACCAAGAATTACATCTAATTGACTAAGAGGCAAACAAATTAAGTCAACTAGAAACTACTTATCAGAAACTGTCAAAGGACATTTCAAACACACTAGGGATGTAGTCACAGGACCATTAGTAGGGGTTTCCACAACTAAATCAAAATCTAACAAAGACACAGGCAAATTCAATTTTTGGACACAAGAGACAGAAATAAAGGAATGAGTTGCACCAGAATCAAATAGTACAACAAAAGGAGTCTCAGCTATGAAACAAGTACCTTGTATCAAATTTTCTGACCGAGAAGCTTCAGTACCACTAAGAGCAAATACTCTCCCCACAGTCTTTGGACGCTCAGTTTGCGAACCCGATCCAATAACACGTGTTCTTCGTGGTTCAAGACATTGGGTGCTGATGTGACCCTTGCCACTACAATTGAAGCAGGTAACTTCCCTGTCACGACACTCAGACTGATTATGACCAACAAGTCCACACTTCCAGCATCTTACTGAAGGAGTGGACACAGACCCTCCAACACTTCCAGTAGCACTAACAGTGGATCCTCTAGTAAGCAACTTGCTTTTATTAGCAGCAGCTTTACTCCCTTGAAATCTATTAGAAGCGGAGTAAGGCTTGCTCCTACCCGAAGTACTAGAACTCACAGCACGGATAGGACCTCCAACTCCTTTATAAAAAGCAGCACGAGCACGGTTGTCATGATCATAAATGCTGCACTTATTGACCAGAGTGGGAAAGTGATATATCTCCTGATAGTTAATTGCAGTTTTTACTTCCGGACGCAGACCATTTACAAATTTTATGCATTTAGCTCTTTCACCACCCTCACCATGGTAGTGTGTGCAATAACGAACCAAAGCATCAAATTTGGCAGCATACACAGCCACTGTGTCGTTCCCTTGATTCAGCTCAAGGAATTCCATTTCTTTCCGACTTCTCACATCATCCGGGAAATACTTCTCAAGAAAGACCTTCTTGAAGTTGTCCCAATTCAAGTGCACCCCTCCATCAATCATCCTCCGAAGTGCTCCTTCCCACCAAAAGTGAGCATCAGCAGTCAACATGAATGTGGCCAACTTCACCTTCTGAGCGATGGGACAATCCATAACATTGAAAATTTTCTCTATTTCTGTTAGCCAATTCATAGCAGCATCTGGGTCATATCCTCCTTTAAAGGTAGGTGGGTGATTTCGTTGAAATTGCTCCAACCAGTTAGGAGTAACTTCAGTCCTATTGTTATTATTCATAGCTTGTGCTAATGCTTGAAGAGCATCGGCAATCGCACGATCATTTCTACCAGCCATAGTCTAAGAAAATAATACAATCAATAAACATAATCAATCATCATACTAGCATACCAACAAGTTTTACAATCAATTCAGTCCATCATTCATGTACCAAATAAACATAGTAAACCAAATAAGCATAGTAAACTCATAACTCACGGTCGATTAGATCGACCTGCTCTGATACCACTAAATGTGACACCCTCTACCCCATTATTAATATACAACAAATGTAACAATAAAATATTTCTTTTCTTCTTTTTGGGTAAATAAAATCTTTCATAGTTGACAAATATTTCAAATATAACAAGGTAGAAGATTCACATTCGTAACTCATAAATCATAACTCCAGTGCAAAAATTATAAAAGAAAAGAAGTTAAGATTTTCAATACAATTTAGTGTAAAACAAGAAATCATATATATACAAATAACAATAAAGGAAATATAAATTAACTCCAGTAAAGGTGGCAGTGCCTCCTGGTTAGGAATTAATTTATACTCCCAAATCATATAATAAAAATATAACAAAAATGTACATCTTGGTCTTTTATCAAGAACGTTCAAATTACAATTCTTAACATATATTTTCCTTGTATTATACATGTTATCTACGTTATCTCTTCGTTAGAAATTACAAAAGAAGAGAAACTAAAGGTATAAAAACAATAACATATTAAACTAAAATAACTATGCCCCGATGTCACATCCTATCAGAGCATGCCCAATTGAAGCCTTTAAGCCTCATCACCAACATCCTCATGATGCTGATTATCTGCAACATAATTTAAAACATATACAAAAACAACAAGGGAGTGAGAAACATCTCACTCAGTTTCAGGTGCAGAAATAAAGGCTAGATAGCACCCACACACACAACAAATATAAGTCACTTATAAATAATACACATACATCATCAATATCACATATATATTCATTTATCATGCAATGATGTCATGATCTTGACTTATAAATGCATGCATGTGGCGCCATAAGGAAGTTTCACATATCATCACTGGTGACCCTAAGGCACACCTGGTTACATCACTGGTGACCCAAAGGTACACCTGGTTACATCACTGGTGACCCAAAGGTACACCTGGTTACATCACTGGTGACCCGAAGGTACACCTGGTTAGCAAGTTACATCGCTGGTGACCCAAAGGTACACCTTATTAGCAAGTTACATCACTGGTGACCCCAAGGTACACCTCGTTAGCAAGTTACATCACTGGTATGCGGCCTCAGCGGCACACCTGGAATAATATATGCGTATGATGCATGTCATACCATCATAATATCATTGACTCAATATTTAACTTGTTACATAATTTCATTTAGTACATCATGTCCTCATTTGTCATAGTCTCATAATCATAGTTTGTCTCAATAGTCAATTCTTAGGTCTCATGTCATTTGTCCATATTTCACATGGTCATGTCATCAATACTCCTCATAAGGTCCGCATAGGTATTCACAGAGATTCAGAGAGCATTCTTATTCATATTAAAACTCATGTATTATTAACATTAATTTCATATTCATTTATTACTTCAACAAAGAAAAAGGTAGAGTAAATAGAAAATCAGACAGAACAACGGCACTTTCAACAAAAACAAAGTAGAATAAATAGAAAATCGGACAGAACAACGGCACCTTCAACAAAAAGCAAAGTAGAGTAAATAGAAAATCAAACAGAAGAACGGTATCTTCAACAAAGAACAAAATAGAGTAAATAGAAAATCAGACAGAACAACAGCAAGGGATTGGGGGCCAATCCGACAAACAACTATCCAACAATTATCCCCACACCCCTGAGCGAGGTTCTCACTCCCCCCCTTACCTGGATAAGCAGGAGCTGGAACTTGGGCAGGGCCTCCTCTGGATTCTCTCTTTCATCCCTCTCTTTCTCTCTTTCTTTCTCTCTCTCTCTCTCTCTCTCTCTCTCTCTCTCTCTCCTCTTTCTCTCTCTAAGATTATCACTTCTTGCTCGGTATAAAATTTTCACCCGCCCTTGCCCTATTTATAGGCAAACTGGTGTACCCGGAACGGCCCGTATTGAATTCGGAACGGCCCGTTCCGGATCCTTCGAATTTGTGCAAATTTCTCAACTGGAACGGCCTGTTCCAAAATCGGAACGGCCCGTTCCCAAAAAGCAGAACGGCCCGTTCTAAAACCAGAACGGCCCGTTCTCAATCTCAGCAGAACGGCTCGTTCTCCCTCCGGAACGACCCGTTCTCCATACCAGAACGGCCCGTTCCAGGCCCGTTCTGGGACTACAAAAACCTCACATTTTCAACATTTGGAACGGCCCGTTTCACTTTTGAAACGGCCCGTTCCGGAACCCAAAATACCCCTATAACTTTATTAAAATTACGAAAATGCCATTAAAATAATAATAATAAAAATTTGGGTGTTACACCATTTACCAGCTATGTTAGGGGTGTGCGAGTCCCCTATGATGCCAGGATGATTAATCAGTTTCTGGGGACTGAGCTGAGGGCTGATGAGGCGTCTGAGTATGGCAACTACTCAACTGACACGATGGACCCTGTAGTGGTAGAGGCTGCCATCTGCATGCCTGGACTTGGGGATCTCCTTCCAGTGGTCAGGATTTGGTCTGCATTGGTGCATGCCAACATCCTCCCGTGCTCACATGTCTCCGACCTGCACTGGACCCAATCTATGCTCATGTACTGCATCATGACACAGAAGACCGTGGACTTGGGCAGCATCATCTGTATGGAGATCTCGGGCTGTGCCAACTCGGCTCCTTCCTCCTCCCTTGGACATCCTTCGCTCATCACGCAGTTATGCCAGCTCGCAGGCGTGGATGTCCACTCGCCGCCTTTTGAGGGTCCTGGTAGGGCCATTAACAGCAGATACATCTCTGCCTATTGCCAAGACCGCGCACCACCGGCCGTTCCTGCACCAGAGCCCATTCATGTTGCTGGGCCTCAGGAAGACATACCCATGGATGATGCTCCTGCCCCAGGCCCTCCACTCACTTTGCATCAGCGTTTTGATGCCTGGGAGGGCCGCATGGAGACCTACATGCAGCGTCAGGAGGGCAGGATGGACGCCTTCATGTAGAGACAAGAGGGCCAAATGGATGCTTTTATACAGCAGCAGGAGTCTCTCCACCGCGGGCATATGTTCATATTGGATGCCTTTAGGAGTTTCTCCCTGCACTCCGCTCCTGACTACCAGTTTCCTTCCACCGGTGACTATCATGCCTATACTGGTTGGCCTGGGGACCAGGCTCCTTTCTTTGGGGGAGGTGGAGTTGCTGTTGATGCTAACGCTGCTGAGGAGGATGGAGCACCTGCTGAGGATGATGACCAGCTGCCTTAGCTTACTTTTATTGTTTTTTGTTGCAGTTTATTTTTCTGTCTTTCATTTGTAGTTGTTTAACTGTTTTTGTCCCAAAACTCTATTATTATATGTAGTTTTTTTTGGTGATTACTCTGTTGGTTCTTTTTGTGAATATTCTGTTTTAGCACGATTTTTAATCTTGTTGATACTTGCTTTGCTTGTGGTCGATTCTGGATTGTGGTTTGCGTGATGTTTGTGGTGCGTGTACCTTAGACATTTTCAGGTCACGTTAGATCTTTAGTTCATGACTAGTTGCATACGGGTTTCAATGTTGATCATAGAACTGAGCTGAGTTTGATAGTTTGTGGATGCATAGCCGGGTGAGGTTTGAGCCTAAATACTGATGAGTGAACTACGCTTAAGTCGCATGATAGACTTTGCTTGAGTTTCCCTGGTGGTTTGCTTATGTTGTGCACTTATATGATCAAGGCATTCATATTTCCTTATTTTGTTAACCATCTAAGCCAAAAAGCCATCTTCACTTTTCACTTGACCCATACCTTCCTAAGCCTAAACACCACACCTTCCACTTGTCCCAAACCATGAAAAAGTAACCATAACCTTTGCTTTGGTTAAGAGAGCAAATTGATGACATCAAATAAGTTTGGGGGAGTTGAAGAATAAGGAATTTTGGGAAGAAGAAAGCATGTGGTCAGCCATTCAAAAAAAAAAAAAAACAAAAGCAAAAGCAAAAATATTAAGATGCAAAATTGTAAATATGCATCTCATAAAGGCTAATGGCTTGGATCCAGTTAAGGGCATGTGCTAAGTTGTTATATTGGGGTATGAAGAGGGATATCATTATAGAAATCTTAATTTCTCTCTTAAGCCATAGCAACTTGAATCCTTGAAAAACCATGAGATTGTTACTGCTTAACCCAGATTTGCCCTAATAAAGACCTTATAAATGCCTGCATTTGTTTTACCATTGGTTTCATTTGGAAACGAAGAGCAAAGTTGAATCATGTGGCGTGAGTAGTAGACTAGAGAGAAACACTCACCCTGATACACTAGTGTGCATAGAGAGAAACACTTTCCTAGTGAGGATGCATACATAGATAGTCATTACTCTTCTCAGCTCTTTGATCTCTTTTGAAACCTTTGTTTGCACCTTGTCATGTTCTATTGTAATAATTGTGACTGAAGATCCATCTTAAGTTCATGCTTGCGAAAAGAAAATACAAGTGAACTGGGATGTAGAATTTGACACACATGCATTGCTTGTTATTTGCTAGATTGATTACCTGTTGCTTGAGGGCAAGCAAGGTTCTAAGTTTGGGGGAGTTGTTAAGTTTCAATTATACCTCTTTTTGGACAAGACTTAATGAACAATTTCACTCATTCTTTGAACCATTGCAATATAATTGTTCTCTTTTTGATTCATTTTGTGTGAAGATATAGCTAACCTAGAATTTAGCTAACAATACCTTAATACACCTCATTTTTGTGCAGGTATTGAGCTAGAGAATTGAAGATTGAAGACCCTTAGGATTGGAAATATAAGAAGCTAAGGAGCAGAGCAGAGTGGCTGCACCAGGCGCAAGATAACCCGCGCCGGGCTTGAGAAGAACAGAGTGTTCCACCTTTGCAAGTCACACCTGTGCCGGGCATGAGACTAGCCTCGCTGGGCGTGATCGAGACAGAGAGTCCTCAAACTCTCTGGAAGGTATTGCGCCGGGCGTAAAAGGAATTGCGCCGGGCGTGTTCTGAGGCAGAGACTTCTTGACCTCACTAGAAGGCCCTACGCCGGGCGCAAAGAATTATGAGCCGGGCGCGAAACCCTAATCTAACTCCCCAAGCTCGTATTTGAAGACATTTTCGGGGTTTTCTTCCTCATTCACACATTGGGCACGTTTTAGGAGCTGTGGAAGGGATTCCCAGAGCTTGGAGCCGTTTGTCTGTGGGTCTTTCCTTCGGTTCTTCATTTCTCCCTTCATCTCTATTTTGTATTTGCCCTCATTGTTTTGAGTGGTTCTACCCATTTTTTGTGGGGTTAGATGTAACCAACGAATTCTAGTGTAATCCTTACATTTTCAATGATATATATATATACATATATATATATATATATATATATATATATGTTGTTCATTCATTGTTGTGTTGTTTCTATTCTTAATGCTTGTTTTGGATTGATTCTCCTTGCATGATATAGGTTCCATTGGGTATTGGAAAATAACCATTGAAACTAGCTCTGAAACAAATGCCTAGTGGGAAATGTATCTAGGAATGGAGCTTGACCCATTAGTAGTCTTAAACCCTAGCCCGTAATGCGGGTGTAGATATTGGGTACTCAAGGGATTGATATTCAATATCCGCACCTAGGCTCTTGCTCTAAGGGATTAGGTTTGAGTAAACTTATGGGTTGACTAAGCAATGTTTGTAACAAGAGATTAAGGATTCATTAGTCTGACATTTGGTGAAATCTGACCCCACAATCTCACAAAACCATAATACCATTTCTACCCTTGTCCACTCACAAACAAATATTTTTATAGTTTTCATTCCAATAGTCATAACTTTTGATTCAACTTGCATGACAACTTATGAATTTGGAATCATTCTTTAGTCACGAATAGTCAATAAATACTTATTTTACCTTATAATCCCTGTGAATACGATAATTTTACTACCTGAACGGCCGGTATACTTGCCGTGTTTGAGACCGTTGATAGAATTAAACTGATTTACAATTATAACAAAAGTGTTTCAACGAAAATCTCAACATTTGGCTTCGTTGAGTTTTCCATTTGATGTTTGAAGCTTCTGTTTATGGTATTGTTTTGACCTTTCAGTCTGATGCCTTCTTTTGCAGTGTATGAAGTAACTCATGTTCCATTCTTCACAACTTGCCTGTACTTATGTTTTTCTGAAACACTAACACACTTGTTAGAAATAACAACATTATTATATTTGTCTCATTCAAAATCTTACTAGGAATTGCTTCGTCTTCGTCTGACTTAAAAGATTAGATGTAGGTCATAAGTGGATATGGTTGAACCAATATAAATTGGCTATGCATTTTTCTACCTTTATATGTTTGACTTTACATTCTTGCATATCTATTTTCATGCTTGTTGATATGTGCTGTGAGACATATACATTGTAATAAGAATTGAGCAAATTTAGACTTGTATTAAATCTGAACTAAGTATCCTATCAACAAACTTCTTTGAAAAGATTTAGAAAATTTTTTCAAAACCAAGTTAGCTGCATAAGAAATTTTTAATCAACTAATTCTCCATATCTATAACTTCTATTTCTTTTATGACCAGATACACATAATTAAATTACTGTTTTTCTTTCTTTCATGGTACTTTTTTGGATAGTCATGTCATTGACTGGCATCTAGAATGTCAACCGTTGAGTTGTGGGTGTGCTATGATATTGTGACATCGGGGCAGAGAATTCTAGGATAAATTTTTATATGTATTTAGAGTTATAACTTCTCTTTTGAAAGAAATTTGTAAACTCTCAAGTTTTACTTTCAAAATTTCATTTTTAATTATTTTGGTTATTTATGAAGGTTTTATGTGAACCCTTTTACCAACGTTGAATATTTTATTCTTTAGTTTATTTACAAGATTTATTTATATATGTGTTGAGGGTAGTAAGGGTGTCACATTTAGTGGTATCAGAGCAGGTCGATCCAATCGGCCGTGAGTTATGACTCTACTATGCTTGCATGGTAGAAGAATGATGAAATGAATTGATTGTGAAACTTATTGATGTGCTAGTGTGATGATTGATTTTGTTTATTTATGTGTATTGTTTTCTTAGAATTTGGCTGATAGACATGACATAGCTTAGATGATTCTATTTATGATTGTTTTTCTTCATTCTCATGATTGCTTATTTACTTTGATACTTCTTGCTTACGTAAGAAGTAGTAGTGGGGTGGTATCGCTCGTGTTGCGAGCATATGTGCCAGTAATAGTGGATGAAGCCTTGTGCTAACCAACTAGAACTATTAGAACCTTGGATGATTTGTCGATTGGTGGAGTTTTTGAAAGCTATAGTTGTAGTGATTGAATCCAAGAGGTTATGTGTTGAGCATTAAAGCTTTGAGCATTCTTGATGAAAGGTCAAAGTGTTGGTGATTTCCTCAAGTTTTGATACTTGCATATTTAGGGGTCAATGTGTGAGTTGTTTTGGTTTAGAATTGTAGTGAAAAACTTGGATATGAGTTTAAGGTGGAAAGAAGTGAGTTTGGAATGGTTGAGGTATTTTGTAGGATGTTAGTACACTATTGCTGTATGGTGTAGGGGATATTTTCGTTGCAGTTTTGCTGTGCCAGAATCAGTACCGTATTAATAGATTTAGATTTTATAGTCTTCACAAAAGTTGTAGCCTTGGACGTTATCTTTCCAATGGAACTGGAATAAGGTAAAACGGAGGTCTAGAACTCCAGTTATAGCTACTTTGGTGATCAAAGGTCTAGTTGTAAGTGTCAAATATATCTGTTGTGGTTTTTGAATTTTTTTAGCTAAGAAGAGGATCTTTTTAGAATCTCCTGTCTTCATAAGAGTTGAAGCTTATTCTCTTAGCTTTCTTTTGAGATAGGTTTGAGATCATTTGAATGAGTATAACTCTCTAGGTATCATTTTCCTTGACAGTTATTGATGGGATATGTATGTTATCATGATGTTTTTGAGTTATTAGGCAATGCAAGGATAAAAATGATTTTGTTATGATGTTCTGAGGTGTTGTCATGTGGATTGAAAGGTTTTTCAGGGTTGTATGATGCTATGTGGTAAAGTTAAGTTCATGCACATGCTATATGGTGTAAAATAGTGATAGATTCATATATATGCTTGGGAAGGATATATATGAAAGTTTAAATAGGTATTCTAATATGATTTGATATGCATGTATGTGGATATGAGGATAGATGACCTTATGGATTAATTAGTGAATGGTTGTGTGTTTAGTGATATTGACCTTAGGATGTGATATCATCATATTAGAGTTAATTGTGAAGATATATCCAAGATAAATTTAGGCTAAATTATCTAAGTATGATTTTTGATTGTATGAGGTGAGTGTTCTAGGCCCTGTAATTTCTTGCGGAGATATAACGTAGATCTACCTAAGGTAGAAGTTGTGCTTAAGTGGGAGATACCAAAAGCCAATTAGTGTTGTTAGGAGTTTTATTGGGATAGTTTATAGGAAATTTATTGAGTAAATTTTTAAGATAGCGGTTCACGGTTTAGGCTGCTCTCGTTTCTCTCGTCGCTACTACGGGAATCGCTGTTGCTTTCTTTTCTTCTGGTTATTAAGATGTTTTAGTTCACCAGGTTGTCTCTTGCTTACCCATGGATTCAGCAGTAGTTCGAAAGGTTAATCTATATCGGGAATTCCTGGACCTATGCTTATTTTCAACTCCCCAAAGCATTTCGTCGCTTACTTCTCTGGGTTGCTTACTATTACTTTTGACTGGATTGACTAGGAAAGAGTTGCCTTTGTATGGGATAACAAATGTGAGAGTAGTTTTCAAACTCTTAAGAAAAGATTGACTAGTGTTAATACTACCGGATTTTAGTAAGTATTTTGTGGTATATAGTGATGCTTCTAAGACGGGTTTGGGTGGAGTGTTGATGCAAGAAGGAAAGGTAGTAGCATATGTTTCTAGGAATTGAAAATTTATGAGGGGAATTACCCTAGCCATGACCTTGGGTTAGCGGTTGTAATATTTATTCTAAGAGTTGGAGACGCTACCTATATGATTCTAAGCTTGAGGTATTTAGTGTGATCATAAGATGCTTAAATATCTTTTGACTGAAGAGTTAATTATGAGAAAAAAGAGATGGTTTTAATTTCAGGAGGACTAAGATTTCAAACTTAGTTGTTATTTGAGTAAAGCCATTATGGTGACCGATGTTTTGAGTAGGAAACCTCTACATTTATCTTCTCTTATGATTAGAGATGAATTGTTTTGGCTCAAATTAGAGATTTAAGTTTGGCTTATAAGGTTACCCTTAGTAGTGTGAAACTAAGTATGACTTAAGTAACGAATAGATTGTTGAAGGAAATTGGAGAAGCATAATTAATTGATTCATTTTGGTGACAAGATAAGAGGTTATAGGATAAGGTGATGGATAAGAGTTTGACTTGGGTGTAGATGGAGTGGTGAAATTAGAGATATGATATGTATACCTAGTGAACTTACGCTTAGGTGCTGGATCTTTAGAGATGATCATAGAAGTAAAACCAATATTGTGGCAGATGCCTTGATTATGATGACCTCTGATATATCATTTTTGATGATTTAAGGGTTGAATTTGATTCAAGAATTTAGAGACTTATGCTTGGTGTGTGAGATTATCCCTAGGAGCATTGAATTGATTATGTTGAAAGTGACTAGTGAATTAATGGATGAGATTAGTGAAACCTGGGAGTCAGATCCTTTCTTAGTGAACCAAGTGGAGAGGATTGGTAAGGGTATATATAGCCCTTTTTGAGTGGAAGTTGATGGCGTTTTGTGGTTTCAAGATAGAATCTATGTGCCTAATAATCCCGAATTAATGAAGATGATCTTTGAAGAAGGCAATAAGAGTACTCTTAGTATTCACTTAGGAGCTATTAAGATAGATTAGGACCTTAGGATATGAGAGTGGCGTAGAGGAAGCGTGGCGGTCTAAGGTGAAGAGAGGAGTAGAGGAAGTTGTGGACTCGTGTGTAGTATTCCAAAAGTCTAAGGTGGAACATTAGAAAGCAAGATGCGAGGGGTCTACCATTGCAAAAAAATTTCGGGACGAAATTTCATAAAAGAGGGGAGAATTGTAACAACCCAATTTTCACTAGGTCAAGAGCCCAATTAAGGTGGTTTAGTAGCCTAGAACGGGCCGTTCCAAAATTGAAACGGGCCGTTCCAAATTACTAAATAGACCTACTTTTGGTAGCCTGGAACGGGCCGTTCCAAACCATTGAATTTACCTACAATTCTTAGTTGAGAAAGGGTCGTTCCAGAGGTGAGAACGGGCCGTTCCAAAATATGACCGTTGTGAGTATTAAATGCACCCCAGAATGGGTCGTTCTGGTTTGAGAACGGGCCGTTATGGATATGATTTTTAGTCGTGACTTAAGGGTCCAGAATGAGCCGTTCTAGATTTGGAACAGGCCGTTCCGGTGAAGCCTGATGCCTATAAATTGAGCTCTCTGCCACTCCCAAAAATCACACTTCTCATTTTCTGATTTCTTTTCTTCTACTCTCTCTTCTTTCCCTCTACTTTCTACTTCAGACCGAGGGGATCCTAGCGAGGGAGACCAATCAGATCTTGTGTGGGTTCAACTTCTACATATCAAGGTATGGGGAAAAGGGGATTATTTATATGTAGAGTTACATGAGGGAATTAGGTGAGTAATTTTATAATTATTTATGTTTGGAGAATTATTGGTCTTATGTGATTCTGTATATATTTAGGACTACGAATATATGATTTATTTGTAAAAATGATGCTCTAGGAGAGAGAACGAAATTATAGAAAAGTGTCTGTAAGTTAGTTTTGGAAAAATTAGATTATTTCTGTTTGAGGAATTAATGATACCATTAGATTCTGTATGTGTTGAGGATTAGAAATATATATTTAATTTATAAGAATGATGATTTGGGAGAGAGAACGAAATTGTAGAAAATTGTTTGTGAGCTAGGTTTTGGAATAATTGGAGGTTTTACCGTTTATGTTAAAATTATATTAAATTGATAATTCTATTGATTATTTTTTATTAATTTATGAATGTTATTATTATATTAATTGATAAGAATTGATGATCTAGATGTGAATTGCTTGAGGGGTGTGTAAACCCTTATTTTGTTGGACTTATTTGTTGTGTATGTGATATGAAATTGTGTATGTGATATGGAATTGAACTATGAGATGAGATGTTGTGTGGAATATGAATGAGATGTGATTGTGGTTCCTCATACTAATGACCAAGGATGAGACGAACCTTGAGTAGTGATGCTTCAAGGACGAGCGTGCCCCTAGCATGGTGTGGGATGAGTGAGGCAATTAACATGCATCACTTATGTCACATATGGCAGCCCTGGCATAGGGTTAATTGCAAGAGATTGTGTAGATTGTAATGTGATTGTGGTTCCTCACACTAATGACCAGGGATGAGACGAACCTTGAGTAAGTGATGCTATAAGGACGAGCGTGCCCCTGGCATGGTGTTGGATGAGTGAGGAAATTAACCCGTATCACTTGTGTCAGATGTGGCGTGGCCTTGACATAGTGTTAATTGTAAGATTTGTGTGGATTGTGATGGATTGGTGTAATTGTGAATTGAGATTTGAAGATGAATGATTGATAGAATGATGATATATCTATAAAAATGCTTGTAAATAACATTCCAAGTTATGATGAGATGATGTTGTGGATTTCCTTGTATGCTTTATATATAAATGTTTTCTTTTCTCACCGTATAATTTGTGGATATTTTACGTGAGGAAGATCCGGCTTTGAGTGACATCTAGAATGTCAACCGTTGAGTTGTGGGTGTGCTCTGATATTGTGACATCGGGGCAGAGAATTCTAGGATAAATTTTTATATGTATTTAGAGTTATAACTTCTCTTTTGAAAGCAATTTGTAAACTCTCAAGTTTTACTTTCAACATTTCATTTTTAATTATTTTGGTTATTTATGAAGGTTTTATGTGAACCCTTTTACCAACGTTGAATATTTTATTCTTTAGTTTATTTACAAGATTTATTTATATATATGTTGAGGGTAGTAAGGGTGTCACAAAATTAATTTTTCGTTAGAATTAGATTAAATAATATCATTATATTTATTAACAGGGACGCATTTATGTGTAACATAGTAGGGACACTTGTCCCCACTACCATTTTACAATTTTACTTAACATACATACTTTTTTTTATTCAAAAGTTACTATATTTTAAAAAATAAATTTATATTCTAATAAAAAAATTATATATGTTTAAATTATCGTATGTATAAAATTTAAGTTTAGAGGAATGTCTATTTATTTGATGTTTTTCAAATTTTCAAAGGAGATCAATTCTTATATGTGATAAAGAATACTCTTTGATAATGAACCAATTTTTTTTTTTTTTTAAGTTTAAGTAAAATACACACACACACACATATATATATTAATGCTCATATATATAATGTAATATATTAAAAAAAATTAATTTTTGATAAAATAAAATTTGTAACATGTATATTTACCTCTTGTGCTTTCTATTTATCGTATACAATGATTAAAAATGTAACGACTCACCATGGTCCCTACACTTAGAGGAATCATGCTAACAATACTAATCATATAAGACAAAATACTAAGCTGGAAAACAAAATATACACATAAAGAAAGTAATAAAAGAAATTAAATATTTATATACTAAATATAGTACTATGTATATATAATTGTCTAAAATAATACTACCTTAGTGCTGGTCAAGCACAGACAAAATAGTTACCCAAAATGGTAACTCTGACACGAGAAGGAAACTCCACGTCTTGCAGCGGTCACAACAACCCTCTCCAACCTAACCCTAACTTGCTCCCATACATAGTATGATCATCGCACTCCATCCACATGGAAACAAAAGGGTAAGCTAGAGTTCAATAAATAACCATACAAGTATAGAATGATAATCTATACTGCACAAATATCCAATCATATCCCAAGGGTTTCCCCCTCAATCAATCATCAACCTATCAGTCATGAAGTCAAACACCATACACTTCATCATAATAGCAATCATGCAATAAATGCAATGCATGATAGATAATAATGCATATCAATCATCTAATATGTCTTCACGCATTCACCTAGGAGATCTCCTTAATAGTAGAGTAGTATAAGTGGCATCACAATCCTACCGAAACCACCCCAACCGTTTTTACACCCAATATGCCCGCTCGGTCACAGCTAACCGGGATATAAATCCCCACTTGGGTTTACTCGAATGATGTCACTTACACACTTGGAAGTCCGGTTCCACCGTTAGGTATAGCACAGATGGGTACAGGCTTACCACGACCTTGACATGCATTACCAAGTCACTTGTGGAGTTTGCCCACCAACTATCCGCAAGGAACCACACACCTTCCCCAGTACTTGGTTAAGGGAATAACCCTCGATCTCATACCCCGCTCCAACACTAGCTAAGGACTTGGAGGAGACTCACCCAAACCAGTGGCCTATCCAAGCACCACTCTCACCCAAAAGCCAGTGGCCTATCTAAGCACCACTCTCATTTATATTAGTAGCCTATCCAAACACCACTCTCAAGAGACTCTATGTGAGCTCTTCCAGTTCAAAAACATTTTCCCTCTCCTTAAGTCCTGGGCTAGACACATGCCATAAGGCATCACATGCAATAATGCATCATACATCATACATGGTCAATCCACCATTATGATCAATATCATCCTCATATGAACATATACACATGTCATATCATATTTAAACATTCATATATATCATTACCAAGCATACATATAAATTATACATCACCATACATCATATATCATACATACATGATCCAACTTCACTCTTAAACATGCGAAAGCATCAATTTTAATCAACATTACTAAGAATACTTATGCTCGGCGTAGTCAGCTCTCGCCTGGCCTAAATCCAACCCGAGAGCTCTAAGACTCATCCACGCTTGGCGTAGTCAGCTCGTGCTCAGCCTAAACCCAACCTGAGAGCTTTAAAGCTCATCCACGCCCGACGTGGAATCCCCACGACCAACGTCTTTTAAACCGAGACTCACAGGAGCCTCCACGCCCGGCGCACCCACCCTGCGCCTGACGTCGTATCAGTAAAAATACCACACCAAGCTACTATCTGATATCGCGCCTGGCGTGGCTCTCCTCACACCTGATGTGACTCATCCAGAGGCTCCCATCTCAAATTGTGCCCAACGCGACCAACCTCGCACCCGATGTGATTAAGAAATGGTTGCTTCTGATGAAGGCATGCCCGACGCAAATTCAAACAGTAGCCTCCCAAAACTTTGAAAATTCCATCTCAAACCTGAAAATCAGCAAATCCAGCCACATGCAATCCATGAAATATAACACATAGGCTCAATACAACTCAAAAACAAACTTAGATTCAACATGCATCCATCCAATGCATCAAAATCACTAAAAGCCCTATTTTTCCCAAAACCCCAAAAAATGAGCAATTCCTTTAATCCAACCATTGATTCTCAAAATTCATGCATCAATTGAGTTCCTAAACTCACATTCAACCAAAAAACCTACATTCTAGCTTCCCTCACTTGAAATTTGGCTCAGAATAACCAAGAACTAAGAAGAAAAAGAATTTCTCCCGAAGCTCGACCCGTGGACTTCAATCCACCAAAAATAAGCTTCCTAGCCCAAAGTCCTTCTCTCTAGATTCTTTTGAAAATGATCTTATGAGGCTCTCTTCTCAAAGACAACCCTATATACTCTTCTCTCCAGTATCCACTAAACCCTGAACCAACTTACTATGTTACAAAAAAAATCAAAATAGTAAAGATTGTATTTATGTTCTATATAGAATTTTTATTATAAAATATATTTTAAAAAAATTATCATCTAAAATTTTATATTAGATATTAAAAACATGTATATATCATAAATAAATTAAATTATATTTTTATAAAATTTAACATATTTTTTTATATGTTTTTATTAGTGTTAAATTATTATAAAGTAGACTTCTAAGGTTTTATTTTTAACCAACATTAAAAAAATATTTATGATAGATAAATAAACCACATTTAATTAGGACATTTATTTTCAGTGAAGGTTAGATTCAAGATTACTAAATTATAGATAATCTAGTTTGACCTAGTTCTAGTCGTAATCGTAAATATAAAAATTTATAGAAAATAGCTACGAGGTATATTTTTACTTTTAAAAATGATATGTAAAATTTTTAATTATAAAAATATATAAATAAATATTGTCTCCATTATCTAAAATTTCTAGATCTATCACTATTTATTAAATGTAATATGTTTATTTGATATACATTTTTTATATTAATAAAATTATTAAAAATAATTAAAATATTAAGCTTCATCTTTCCATCCAAATCTCATCTCTTCACTTGTTATTTTCTAAATCAAGTTATAACTTGTGGCCAATTTAGGCCACCATTACATGAAACCTGATAGGCTACTTCTCATGATCACCACCACCTTCATGCCTCATCTTTATCTTATGGGTTTAAACTTTAAAGTCGTCTTACTTCGCTTTTAATTTTTTTTTTCACATGTAACGATACATATCAATTTTTATTGTATCATATGTAAAAAAATAATAATACACTACAAAAATATTGTAGTTTAGAGTCGTCCAAAAACTGACTTTAAATTATAAAAACCAACGTAATATTGTTAGTTATTCGTGAATTTTTGGCTGATACTAAATAAGTTTACACAATTTTTTTTTTGTATCAACTAAGTTGTCGATAGCAAATTTATTTATTTTAATTTTTTATTATTGGTTAAGCCGAGACTACGTCGACAAATTATTTTATTTTTTTGTTTATCTTCTCTTTCCATCTTATCATTTATTTGTTCGTATTTTTAACATTCATTCGTAATTTTAACATTCTCGGGACCTTGAGGTCTTAAGTGAACTTGTTAACCAAGTGTACCACAACACGTTATGCGTATATAACATTGAAAAAAAATTTATCTCTCAAAGCACGTATACTGTCAGAAAATCCGACGCTATTTTAAGATGTAGCGTCGGATTTTTTGACACTAAATATAAATTAAGTTTAGTGTTGGAAAAGCCAACGCAATTATTTAAATATAGTGTCGGCTTTTTCGACACTAATTAAATTTAAATTTAAATTAAACTAGTGTCGAAAAAGTCCATGCTATATTTAAAGAATAGCGTCGAAAAAACTTAAAATATTTATTTTAAGTTTAGCGTCAAAAAAGTCGACGCTATTTCTTTAAATATAATGTTAGCTTTTTCGATACTAATTTAATTTAAATTTAAATTAAATTAGTGTCGGAAAAGTTAACGCTATATTTAAAGAATAGCGTCGACTTTTTCGACACTAAACTTAATTTAAATTTAGTGTCAAAAAAGTCGACGCTACATCTTAAAATAACATTGTCTTTTTCGAAAGTATTTGTGTCAGCTATTAGCTGACGCTTATTTTTCGCAACTATTTCAGCGTTTTCTTGTAGTGATATCATCAATTAGGCATGGCAACGGGGCGGGGCGGGGGCGGGTTTTACGTTCCCCGCCCCCGCCCCCGCAAATTTAAACCGCCCCCGCCCCCGCCCCCGATACCCGCCGGGGGTAAAATCTAGGTCCCTATCCCCGTCCCCGGCGGGGTTGGGGTTTCCCCGCCCCGCCCCCGCCCCCGCCCCCACTCCTATTTTTTTTTTTTTTAAATAAATATGAATAATTTTTAAAAAATAGAAAAGAAAAATAATATAAATTTTTACATATAAATATTTTTAATTTTGATTTATATATATATATAAATAATTTTTTAATTATATTATTAAGCGGGGTGGGGGCGGGGTGGGTATTAACATCCCCGTCCCCACCCCCGCCCCCGATTTTATCAATCGAGGAAAACCCGAACCCGAACCTGATAAACACGGGTTTTCCCCGTCCAAATCGGGGCGGGTTCGGGCGGGTACCCACGGGGACGAGTTAGATTTTCATGCCTATCGCCAATCAATTAAACAAAAGAAATATATTAGGTCATTTTTAGAAATTAAGAAACTTGACTAAACTTTTTATTAACAGAAGAGCCAAACAATTAAATATAATAAGAAGCTAAAAAAATAATTTAACTTATTCAATATTAATTGTACCAGCAGTCAAATAGAACAGATATTTTGGATTCATATTTGACTATGTTAGCTATTCTATTGTACCAAGAATTACACTATCAACTGTAACGACCCGACTGGTCACTACGCCCGGCATAGCACACTCGAAACACCAGACAGATAGAACAAGTATATGAATATAGGATCTAGAATATATAGATATACAAGGTTCCAATCTGACTAGAGTTAAAGTGTACTAAAGAAAAATACAACCAAATGCTACTATCCCACGTAGCCACAAGCAAAACAACACATCGCCAAGCAAAACAGCTGCAAGGTCCACCAACCTCACCACAAGACGCACCTCTATTCTTGCCCTGCTCCCATACATAGTATGATCATCGCAGTCCAAAAACATGGAAAACAACAGAAGGGTAAGCTAGTGAAATTAAAATTCATCATACAATTATATAATTGGCAATATAAATAACAACAGATACAGTTATCAGCACACTTGTATAGCTTATACCACTCAACAATATCAACACCGCAATGCGGCAATATCCGCACTGCTTAGCAGCAACAACAGCACCACTCTAGTGGCTATAACGGCACCGACTTAGCGGCAACAACAGCACCACTCTAGTGGCTATAACGGCACCGACTTAGCGGCAACAACAACACCGCCTTAGCGGTTAGAATCAGCACCACATGTGTGGCTAACAACAGCACCGACTTAGCGGCTATAATATCACCCAACCCAGCATATCTCAGCACAGTACAGCACAGCACAGCACAACAATTCAACAAAATTATTACTTTCTACAATTCAGCCCAACGGTCTATAATGCCGCTATACTATATAATTTCTCTTATTAATCCATTGATTCCAGCTCAACAATACACCTCTAATACAACTAACATATTTATCTCAGCTTAATCCCCTAATCATCACAACATATTCATCAAATTCGCTTGGTTCAGCATATCACATCATTGATTAACAATTTCGGCACAACTCAACAGTCAATGTCCTATAGATCATCATTTCCTTGCGCGCCCGGCGCACTCGAGGTTGCGCCCAGCGCGACTCAACCCGAGAGCACCAAGGCTCTCCCGCGCCTGGCGCAATTCCAAATTGCGCCTAGCGCCTGTCTGGCAGAGACTCAAGGAGTCTCGTGCGCCCAGCGGAGCCTAACCCGCGCCCAGCGTGGGGAAGGCAGAGACCTATCAGGGTCTCGCGCCCAGCGCAATTCACAATTGCGCCCGGCGTGCCCTTGGCAGAGACTCCCAAGGAGCCTCCGCGCCCAGCGAGTCCAAAAGTGCGCCTAGCGCAAACCAAGTATCCCAAAAACATGTTACTCTTGATATCGCGCCCAGCGCAGCTCGAGTCAGGCCCGGCGCGGGCCAACCAGAGACCCCCATTTGCAAGCTCGCCCAGCGCACACAGCCTTGCGCCTGGCGGGCTTGCCTAAACAGAGTCTCCTGGTGGTCACGCGCCCGGCGCGACGAACAGCGCTCAGCGCGAACTCATCAGTAACTCTCCAAAGTTCGAAAAATTTCCAAAACCTGCAAAATTTCACAGAAAACTCACATGCAAACGGTTCAAAGTGCCACATTTTCATCAAGGAGCTCGAAAGTACCAGCTTTATGCGCATGCAACAACAGATCAAAGAAAATCTCAAATTTTGACTCAAAACCATAAAACCCCAAAACCCTAATTTTTCCAGCAACCCAGCCAACCACAAAATCAATCACCAGCAGCCAAATGAGTTCCTAAGCTCATTTTCCAGCCAAAAACGCAACCAAAATACTAACTTCCCTTACCTCGGTATGAAGAAATCCAAGCGTCGGAGAGAACCCAAAGAGAAAACGAAGGAAGCTTGAACACGGGAAAGGAGAATAGCGAACTTCAACACCAGCTAGCAACCCACTTCACTCAGTTCTACCACCTAGTAGCAGGAAAAGGAAGGTCTAAGTGAAAAAGGGGGAGGATTGAGAGTGAGATAAGAGAATTGAGGGAGTGAGAGTTTAGAGAGGAAGGGGGTTGAGAAAGAAAGAAAAAAAAATCCTACGGGTCTTACATCAACTGCATAAAATAAAAATTACTCTTGCCACAAATAAAAATTAAACCATATCCAAACATAACATGAGAGAATGAAAACTATATATGGAGTTTCTACTAAGCTTCACAATATTCAAAAGATGAATAATATATTTTTGGAGGTTGAAGGGCAACAATAATTGCCTTTCGTGTTGACCTGAAAAAAATATTATTAATTTAACTTTATATATTTAATATTAGATTAATTTTGTTAAAACTACTATAAATTAGATTTTATGATATTTTATGTCTCTTTTGTATGTTACTTATTATGTCTATTGTTGAGACACACTTTTATTTATACTCACAAAATTGAAAAATTTTATCATGTCACACAAAATAGACATGTTATAAAAAAAAAAATTGATGATATACGAATATTAAAAAATTATACGTATAAGGAATAAAAAAGATCTATCTTAAATTATATAAATTAAAAAGACTATTTTAAATTATATAAACTAAAGATAAAATAAGTGAAATTATGAGATTAAAATATATTTTAACCTATATTATAATATCTTATTTTATCTTTATAATTTTTTTGTTATATCATTTATCCTTTTTAACTACTTAAAAAACTACTTAACTCCTATGATAATTAATTATCAACTATTTTTCAATCTTAGTTTATATTAGTTTTGTACACGAAGATACGTGGTATTTTTATTTTATTTTATTGTAAATAACCATTATATAACATATGTTATTTGAAAATAAAGTGACCAAGATACATGAATGAAAAAAATAGAAAAGAATGGGTGAAAAAAATTAGAACAATATTTTATTTTAAAATTTAAAATAAGCCTGACAATTAATCGAAGCATGATTTTGATTCATTTGATCATCATTATCTCACATGAAGGAGATTTAATTGAGAATCAGGATTCAATCATCATCTTAATATAGAGTTGTAAGGAAAATATATATATTACTTTATTTATGTAGGAATGGATTTAAGATGAAATTTAATAAGTGATATTTTCTCATCAAACATAAAAAATGACAAATTTTTCATATAAATAATTTCTATTTCTTTTATAACCATGAATACATAATTAAATTATATTTTTTTTATTTATGATATTTTTTATATATAATCATATTATTAGTGTAAAGTATACGTTAATTTTGTTCATAACTAATTTTTGTTGAAAAATTTTGTTAACCACATATTTGGAAGAATTTTTTCTCTTGACAAGTTTTTTGTTCGATATTAAAAATATAATTAAACTATATTTTTCCTTATGTGATATCAACATTTAAAAAATATTTCTTTTTTATTAATTGATCACCAATTATATTTAATGATATTTAATTTAATATATATATATATATATATATATATATATATAATTCTTGTTTTATTACATATAATATGTATAAAATTCAAATAAAAAATATCTAGTTTAAAACTTTGTAAATTCATACTATTAAGCAAATATTGTGTATAAGTGAAATTATTTCACGTTAGAATTAGATTAAATAATGTCATTATATTTACATTTTTTATATTTATATAATTATTTAAAATAATTAATAAATTAAGTTTCATATTGGGATCTCATAACTTCACTTCTTATTTTCTTAATCAAGTTATAACATTTGGGCAACTTTATGCCACCATTACATGAAACCTAATCGGCTACTTCTCATCATTACGACCACCTTCATGCGTCATCTTTATCAAATGGGTTTAAACTTTAAATTCCTCTTACTTCACTTTTAATTATTTTTTTTACACATAACGATGCATGCCATTTTTTTTACTGTGTCACATCTACAAAAAATTTAGTGCCGTCAGTCTCAATTAAAAAAAAATATTAAATCATTTTTAAAAAACTAAGAAACTTAACTGAATTTTTTTAATAATAGAAGAGTCAAACAATTAAATAAAATAAGAAGCTAAAAACATAATTTAACTTATTCAATATTAATTAAACTTCTCGGAAAATTCTCATAATTTCTTGCCCAATAGAATATATATTCTAGATTTATATTTAACTGTGTTATCTATTCTATTGTACCAAGAATCACACTATCAACTGCATAAAATAAAAATTACTCTTGCCACAAAAATAAAAATTAAACCATCCATACATAACTTGAGATACATGGAGTTTCTGCTAAGCTTCAGAATATTGAAAAGATGAGTCATATATTTTTGGAGGTTGAAGGGCAACAATAATTGTCTTTGTTGCATTTATGGAATTGTTGTACCGCAAGAGATAGACAAGAAATGGAATTATGATGCTCAATGTGTTGAGGCTCTTTATTATTAAAATATTTATATTCCTCCATTGGATGATGCACATTGCTTGGTGGGTTGAGTTGCGAGTCTTGTGACACATATTGTGTTTCTTGCATATTTTGTGCCTGCATCGCAAAATTTGGAGTTGGAAGAACCCCATTTGATTCATAAATGTGCTGAGGGATCCTTGTATCCATGTCTTGTAATGTTATGTCATGGATGCTTTTTCTTTTCTTCGATTCCTTTGATGCACTCAACCGATTGAAAAACTTTTGGGCATGACTAGAGACTTGGCTTACCTTTTTTGTTCCAATATATCTTGCAATATTTTTCCAATCTCCCTTACCATATATCTGAAGTCCGACTAGAAATAACCTATATACAAAATTCAAAACAATAATAAGAACACGAGAAAACATATGTTAGAATATAAATAATAAAAAATTAAATATTGAAAAAATATAATACTAAAAGTTTAATTGAAAGATACCTATGTTCCTCATACTCCAACGAACATATTTCTTGCGCCGAATTGAAACCGGTGAGTTATCTGAATCACTCAATAACTTGATGATATTTAACTCGGCATGAATGACATTTGATGTCTCACCAACAACTAATTTATCCGTATTATCTTGCATTAACATTGGGGAGAACTCATTCATTGGAGGTGAATGATCTACATAACTCCAAAACTCATCCATATCAAACTCAATATTGTCAATCAATAATGACTCCTCGGATAGCTTGGGAAGAACTTGAGTGACAACATTAGAAAATTGTTCTCCAAAGTCATTCAACAATTGATGATCTTTGTTGAAAGTTATGTTGTAGTTACCCTTTTCACCATTGTGATTGTGTTGTTGAGATAACCGAGACATTCTTCTTCCTCTTGCTTTGAGACTAGCTTTGAATTCAATCACTTTTCAAGACTTTTTCCTTTTCAAGTTGAATTTTGGTTTCGTTTACAATACTGCTCATTTTTTATATAGAGTAATGAATTAATTTTCTTTTTTGGCGCCTAAACGAAATCTATATATTACACTTCAATTTAAATTTTCTTTTAGTAGATAATAATCACAAGTGAGTTTTTTATCTTTGCATTTTTCTTTAAAAGAATTTGTCCAAAGATAGAGTTAAAAATTTCATAATCCAGTTTCTTTTATGGCGCCAAAATGAAATCTATGTATTACACTTCTATTTAAATTTTCTTTTAACAGATAAGAATCATATACGTATGGATTAGTTAGTTAGTTATCCATTTTATCTTTGCATTTTTTTAAAAAAAATCGGCTCAAACATAGAGTTAAAATTTTCAAAATCGTGAATTAGATTTTCTTTTATGGTGCCAAAACGAAATTTATATATTACACTTCTGTTTAAAATTTCTTTTAAGAGATAATAATCATATGTGAGTTAGTGAGTCAAGGTTTCTTTTATGGCGCCAAACAAAATTTATACATTACACTTCAATTTAAATTTTCTTTTAACAGGTAAGAATCACACAAGGAATACTTAGTTAATTATCTTTTTTTTTCTTTATATTTTTCTTTTAAAAAAATCCGCCCAAACATAGAGTTAAATTTTTTAAGTCGTGAGTTAGATTTTTTATTATGCTGCCAAAAAGAAATTTATATATTATACTTCAATTTAAATTTTCTTTTTGTAGAAAACAATCGTAAGTTTATTATCTATTTTATCTTTGTATTTTTCTTTTAAAGAAAAACCGTCTAAACATCGAGTTAAAAATTTCACCCGAATGTCATCAATTTTGAGACTCTCAAACTGTCGTAAGTAATAATTAAATAGCTGGACAGAATATTAATAAAAGTGATTAGATGAAACATAATGCTATCATAATATTTATAAAAAAAGTTCCCATTGTATTAAAACTATCCAATGGAAATACACGTATAAATTACAACTAATTTATTGGTATTTGAATTTATATTTTATCCATTTAATTAAATCTTTTCAATTTTATGGTGTACCATATTTAAAATTTAAGTTTAAAAGATAGTATTTGGAAGGAATAAAAACAAAATAAAAAACTTAAGAAATGAGGATATAATTTTTTTAAAATTGTTTTCATTAAGTAGAAATTCAAATATCTATTAAAAGTTGAAGTTACTAAACATTTTTATTTTATTTTTTAAATTAGTTTTTTTAAAAAAATTTAATTCTAAAGTTATATAAATTTAAAATTTAAAATTATAAATATGGAGGTTAAAAAAAAACCAAAATAATTAGTTAATTTATAATCGTTTTCCTCATAAGATAATTATGTTTTAAGTTTGGGTTTTGGTTTCCTGTATGATATTGTTCATTCTTTATATAGAGTAATGAGCTAATTTTCTTTTATGGTGCCAAAACGAAATCTACATATTACACTTCAATTTAAATTTTCTTTTAGCAAATAAGAATTACGTGCGAGAGTTAGTTAGTTAATTATTTATTTTATCTTTGCATTTTTTTAAATAAAAAAAATGTGCTCAAACATAGAGTTAAAAAAAATTCAAAGTCATGAGTTACACTTTTTTTTATGACGCCAAAATGAAATCTATATATTATACTTCTATTTAAATTTTCTTTTAAGAGATACGAATCACATGTGAGTTGGTGAGTCGATTATCTTTTTTATCTTTGCATTTTTTCTTTAAATTTTTTTTTCCAAATATAGAGTTAAAAATTTCAAAATCGAGTTTCATTTATGGTGCCAAAACAAAATTTATATATTACATTTCAATTTAAATTTTCTTTTAACAGATAAGAATCAATATGGATTAGTTAATTAGTTAATTTGTCCAAAGATGGATTAGTTAATTAGTTAGTTAGATTTTCTATTATTCCGCCAAAATGAAAAATATATATTATACTTCAATTTAAATTTTCTTTTAGTAGATAACAATCATAAGTTAGTTATCTATTTTATCTTTGTATTTCTTTAAAAATAAGGTCTAAACAATGAGTTTAAAATTTCATCCGAATGTCATGAATTTTAAGACTCTCAAAATATTTTTATCTGAATGTGTTAAAAATATCCGCATAGATGATAACTAATTTATTGACATTTGAATTTTTATTTTATCTATTTAATTAAATATTTTCAATATTATGCTGTGCCAGTTTTAGAATTTAATTTTGAGTTTATTACGTTTAAAAAATAGTATTTGGAAGGAATAGAAAAAGTACAATTAAAAAACATATGAAAAGAGGATATAATTTATAAAATGGTTATCATTAAGTAGAAACTCAAATATGTACTAAGAAATGAAGTTATTAAACTTAGAGTTTGGGGTTACAAAGAATTGAAGTTACTTAACTCGTCGCCTATTTCCTTTGCCTTTGAGTTTGAAGCGACTTCCGACAACGGAATTAAATTTTGAAACACTAGTTGTCAAAATTTGATATATTTAAACTTTTTAAGACAATAAAGAGTATGAAGAAAAACTTAGAAAAATAGATAATAATCTCTCTCTTAACACTCACTTTTTTTTTATATAATATTAAGGAAATTAGTCTGTTGATATAAATAATAGAAAAATATTTTTAATACCAACTATAACAAAAAATTTAATATGTCAACAATAATATTGAAATAATTAGTATTTATATGTCATTATTTCCACAATCTCCCACTAATGATAAATAAGTGAAAGAGAGGTAAAACAAATTCTAGACAAAGAAAGATTTTTGTACTTAAGTGGTAATGTTCATAGAATTGAATTAGCACATATTATAGTAAGACAACAACACCTTATGTCCAAAAAGTGAATTATTGAATTTTATGGATTTAAGATACGACTTTCACACCGCACACTTTTACCTTTAAAAACATGACAACTCTGTGATTAAAAATTTATACAATATTTTAAGCATTTATATGTATATTCACCTTGGGGTGCTCATGACTAGGCATGGCAACGAGGCGGGGCGGGGGCGGGTTTTATGTTCTCCGCCCCCGCCCCCGCAAATTTAAACCGCCCCCGCACCCGCCCCCGATACCCGCCGGGGGTAAAATCTAGGTCCCCATCCCCGTCCCCGGCGGGGTTCGGGTTTCCCCGCCCCGTCCCCGCCCCCGCTCCTATTTTTTTTCTTATTTTTTTCTTATTTTTTTCATTTAAATAAATATGAATAATTTTAAAAAAATAAAAGAAAAGAAAAATAATATAAATTTTTACATATAAATATTTTTAATTTTGGTTTATATATATATAAAAATAATTTTTTAATTATATTACTAAGCGGGGCGGGGGCGGGGGCGGGTATGGGTGCGGGGGCGGGGTGGGTATTAACATCCCCGTCCCCGCCCCCGCCCCCGATTTTATCAATCGGGAAAAACCCGAACCCGAACCCGAATCCGATAAACACGGGTTTTCTCCGTCCAAATCGGGGCGGGTTCGGGCGGGTACCCACGGGGACGGGTTAGATTGCCATGCCTACTCATGACTGCTCTTGTGACACCCTTTATCCAAATGTCATAACACATAAATAATATAAAACTAGATAATCTCAATATGGTGAAATAACTCAAATCCTTACAAGTAGAGAAAATCATGTTGTATCCTAAACAAATAACACAATGTAATCGAGAGAATTACAAGAAAACTAAAAACTAGTGTTTTCCAAATAAATGAACCAAACAAGTGCTAAACTAGTTCTAACTACTCCTTAATGTCACATGTCTTATAAAAGAAACCCAACATTGAGGACTAAGCATCATCACCAACATCCTCAACCATGTGGATGATCACCTATAACAACCACAAGAAAATAGCACAAAAGAAAAGGAAATGAGAAACATTTCATTCTGACTCATGGTGTAATAATACAAATCAGTTAGTCAAACACAAACAACACATATAGTCAGATATAGCATACACGAATACACATTATCATCATACTTGTTCTGTGACACCCTTTACCCCGCATACCATAACACATAAATAATAAAATTTGAAAAACATAATCTTTCATTATTAAAATACCAAACGTGTTTAGATAGAGAGCACATTACATCTATAACTTAAACAAATACCATAATCAGCTAAAATTACAAAAGAATAAACTTAAGGTTTTCAAAATAATTTAATAGAGATAACATCCTAATCTAATCTTATTTATGCCCTGATGTCACATGTCCTATCAAAGCAAAGTCCAACACTGAAACCTAACCTTCATCACCAACATCCTTAGTCTCATGCTAATGATCACGTGTATAACAAGCAAAGAAAAACAACACAACGAAAGGGAATGAGAAACATCTCACTCTGGCTCACGGTGTAGAAATGAACACTGGATAGCCAAACAAAACCAAGGCATATATATATATACATAGCATAGATAGATTAACAATAATATTACATTCTACTCATCCAAGAAAAAAATCTATTTAATAAATAACATTAAAATGCACTTGTAATGGACATGGATTACATATTATCATGCATGTGGCGCCAATAAAACATCACATGGTGCATTGCCGCTAGCAACACACGTAGAGTAATTTAGGAGTACATGTCGGGTCACACCCTCTACGCACTCTCACTAGAAGGACATACTACTAGGGTTTAGTCGGGATAGCTAAGCTGCGCAAGATACATCCCATGCACACAATGGACGAGATTGAAACTTACAAATCAAACTATCCTCAAGGATTAATCCACAAGCTTTTACACAAGAGGGCCTTCCCTAGCGGTGTATTCCATATCGTACCCTTAAAAACATCTATGCAAATGATGCTTATAAATCAATACTTTATGCACTCTCATATCACATTATCATATCTCATTATCATATAATATTATCATGTCGTTCCACCATGTCAATTTTTATCACATCACATACTCATTAATTAATTACATTCATTGAAGGATCACATTGAATAACATAAGAAATTCACATCATTGCATATCATAGATCACCAGAGAGAAGTAACACATGATTCATATTGCACCAATAAAAATCATCAAACAAAGAAGGAAAGAGGCATAATAGAGAAACTGGCGCTCAGCCCCAAATTGGGCACTCAGTGTAAGGCTTCTAGAGAGTAATCTTAACTCTTTGGTTAAGCCATGCTAAGTGTGGAATCTCACGCTCAGCGTGGAGCATGCTAAGCCTCAATTTCACACTTAGCTTGAGGATCACCAACAACATTACCAACTTTCTGTCACCTTGACACTTAGCGTGGTTTCTGCAATTAGAAGCTCTATAGTTTGCAATTTTCGTTTTTACATCCAATTTTCAATCTATTGATACAATCGATGAAAGCGTTCTACATCATGTAATAAACATTAAAAACACTACAATTTACTCAAACAATTACATCTTTCAATCATCCTCTCTTACAACTACCAATGCATTCCCTTAGGGTTTCCCATAAGAATCCATAGAGATCTCAAATCATACAATTACAATTCTAAAATTGAAATTAATCATTCATTCAAGCAATTCATATAATTAATTATATACAAGAAAAACAACAAGTGAAATAGGCACAATTTGGGAAACCTCTCTCATATATGAGCATATAGCAAATACAGGATAATCCCACTACCCAACATACATTCGCACACCCAGAGCGATGTTTCTCACTATTCCCTTACCTTGTTGAGAATAAAAAGGATGAATGATTAACTCCGGGATGGTTTCCTCCTCTTTCTGGTTCTCTGAGCTTTGAAGCGTAATTGCGTTTGTGAAAAAAAATGTAAAACGTAAAACTAATTAGCTTTCTCTCTTTTTTTCTTTTTAAAACATAACCTCCCTTTAACCTTTTAGTAAAAATGTGAATCATGGTTAAAAAAAAATAAGTTTCGTTCCCTTATTATAAATAATTAAATAATATAACTTTTAATTATAAAACCTTACGATATATATATATATATATATATATATATATATTCATATAAAATAATTACCAACAGTTACTAAATTCAAAATATTTAATTATCACAAATATAGTAAATAATAATAAAATAAATATTAATCAGCTCTTATTAATAAAAATAAAATATCAAAATTATTAATAAAATAATACCTATATTATGTTTTATAAAAACAGGGTGTTACATATTTATTCATAGCATAATAAATAACAGATAAAATTATAATGCATTATGCAATTGACACAAATTTCATGATAACATGCATGTGGCCCTAGTAAAAACATCTCATTTGTGCATTGACGTTAGCAATACACTAGAGTAGTCTAGGCTAGAGCTGTCAATATGGGCTTGGCCGGGTGAGCCAACTCGGCTCACCACGGGTTCGAGCCGGGTTGGGTTGAAAAAAATTTGAAAATTTCAATAGGGTCAAATTTGAACCCGGCTCACTAACAACCCGGCTCACCCGGGTTGAACCCGTGGTGAGCCAGGCTGACCCACCAACCCGTGATTAAATTTTTTTTTTTAAAATACAATAATTATTGGGCCATGGTGCAGTCTAACGTGAGACAATAATGATTTAATGTTGGATTGTGATTTGTAATTTTTATGATTTTGGATTGTATTTGAAGTTTAAGATGATTTTGGATTATATTTGAAGTTTAAGATGATTTTGGATTATATTTATCTATTTGAGATTATTTAGATTTGATTTGATTGTATTTAAAATTATCATTTAATGTTTAGGAGGAATGATTCATTTATGGATATCTTAATTAAGAATCTCATATTTTTAAAATAAGTTTAAATTTTTGAGCTTTAGTTGTATATTAAGAAGAAAAAAATGAAAAAAATTATTTTTTTTAAAGGTGAGCCAACCCGTTTAACCCACCAACCCGTGGTAGGCCGGGCCGGGTTCGATTTTTTTGAGCTCATTGATAAATGAGCCGGGTTGGGTTGGCCCATCAAATGACCAACCCCGTGGTGGGTCGGGCCAGGCCGAGCCGGGTAGCCCGTTTTGACAGCTCTAGTCTAGGAGTACATATCGGGTCACACCCTCTATGCACTCTCACTAAAAAGACATACTACCAGGATTTAGTCAGAATAGTTAAGCCGTGCAATATACATCCTATGCTCATGAAGGGAGGATTGAGACTTCCAAATTGAGCTATCCCACAGCTGGTTCCCAATCTTTTACATAAGGGACCTTTCTTAGTGATGTATTTCATATCGTACCCTTAAAAAATATTTTTATGCATATGATGTAAGCCAATTAGCTAGACTCAATGCATTACGTTCACATGACTCCATGACTTCAAAATTTTCATATTCCTCATATGACAATACTCATCATTCACGTTTATATATTCATATATAGACATTAATTCACATCCATATTCACACTATAGTATAAGAATTTTTTATGCATATGATGCATGCCAATCAGACTCAATGCATTATATTCACATGACACTATGACTTCACATTTCACATATTCCTCATATGACAGTACTCATCATTCATGTTTATATATTCATATATAGACATTAATTCACATCCACACTCACACTACAATAGAGGAATTTTTTATGTATATGATGCATACTAATCAGACTCAATGCATTACATTCACATGACTCCATGACTTCATATTCCACATATTCCTCATATGACAATACTCAGCATTCATGTTTATATATTCATATATATACATTAATTCACATCCACATTCACACTACAATATAGGAATTTTTTATGCATATGATTCATGCCAATCAGACATAATGCATTACATTTACATGACTCCATGACTTCACATTTCACATATTCCTCATATGATAATACTCATTATTCATGTTTATATGTTCACATATAGACATTAATTCACATCAACATTTATACTCTACACTATAGGAATTTCATAATTGAATTTAATAAAGGCTCAACAAGGGATTCGTAGGCAGGATGGGGCCCAATAGCACAACCCCCGTGCTCGGCGCGAGTCCTTTAGAGGACTACACTAGTCTCTGTTTGAACTGCGCCTGACGTGATTGATCCAACGCTTGACGAGAACACCATTGAGAGCTCTCTAGAGTGTCCACGCCCGATAAAAGCATTACAGGAAACCTTGTGTTTGACGAGGGTCATCTCACGCTTGACATGAGAGACCCCAAGAGTAAACTTTGCTCTCAGTCTCGACAACGCCCGACGCGACCCAAGTGGCGCTTGACGACATACGAAAAACCACATACAATAGAAATACATAACTACAAGTCCTGATTCAATTCACCAAAACACATAATTATATCGGTAAAAGTGTTATCTAACATGCAACTAACATTCTATATCCCTCAATTTACATATCACTAGTATAGAATATACATTCTATGTCGCTTATTTTAGGCATTTTATGTCGGAAAATATCCCGACGTAGAAGCGAGAGACGTAAATTTACGTCAATGGTAAAAAACCGACGTAAATTTACGTCGCACATAACAAGTCCGACGTAAAAAATTGTAAAAAAAAAAAGGAAAAACGACTGCAAGCAGAACGGGTCGTTCTGCTTGGAGAACGGCCCGTTCTGCAAGCATATCCCGTACTGCTTGGAGAACGGCCCGTTCTGCAACCCAGACTTGGCTTTTCTTCTGGCTTTTCCTCCTCCTTATTTTCCTCTGCTAGTTTTTCCTCTAGCCTCTCTTCTCTGTTCTCCTCAGGCTTGGCTTCAGCAAGAAAAGGAACACACATATCAGCAAGAAAAAAAGGTTTCACTAGGAAATCACAATGTCAACAGAAAGGTTATATCTCCTGTTTTGCTTCCTCACCCATTTGCCGTATGAATGGAGACTGAAACGTTAGAAAAATTATAAGGAAGGAAGGAGTAGGATTGCAAATTTCCTGAACTTGCAATCTGGAAAGGAAGGAGTAGGAAGAAGTATCCTTTAGGTTTCAACGCGCGGGAGAAGAAGTTTTTGAAATCTCCAAAATGTTCAGCTAGTGACAAGATTTTAAGGGATGCGCGGGCTTGTGGATTATTTACGTCGGACAAGGGGGCTCCGACGTAAATTATGGAACCTACGTCGAAGCGTAATTGTGTCCGACATAGATTGTATAATTTACGTCGAACCCCCTCTTGTCCGACGTAAATTAGTTAGCTTTATTTACGACAATGCCACCGCATATTTATAAGGTCGTATTTTGGGAGTTCTGACGTAAATGAGGTGACGTAAAATCCTATTTTTGTACTAGTGTATACAACCAATATCTTTACACAAAATCATAACAAGTTCCTTTAGGATTTTCCATGGGAACCCATAGGGATGTCAGATCATAGAATTACCATCCAAAACATAAAATTGTTCATACATTCAAATAATTCATGTCATTAAGATCACGTACAAAAAGAACAAGAAGTAAAACAAGCACAATTAGAAAAAATGCTTCATACATGAGCATGTAATAACATACATAGGATTAAGGATCAATCTCACTATTCGACACACAAATCCTCATCTAGAGTGAGGTTTCTTACTCACCCTTACCTAAATAAGCACCTATAGGTACACGGCTCTTGGATGATTTCCTTCTTGTCATTATTATCTAGGCTTTGAAGCGTGAACACGTGCATGAAAAATAAGAGTGCAAAAATTTATCAGAAACCCTTTCTTAAACCTTAACCTCCTATTAACCTCCATAGTTAAAAAAAATTAACTATAGTTACAAATTTCATTCCCTTAATTAATTTAAATAAAAGTTTAATCAAAACTTTTAATAAAACACTTTATACTATATTCTAAAATATATTAAATAAATAAATAAATATTTCACAATCCCTATTAAAAAAATAAAAATACAAAAAATTATTAATAAAATACTTATATTATATTTTATGAGAAACAGGATGTTACATTCTAGAAAAATAACCAAAATCTTTCATGAAAGGTAGTCTATGCTTTCACACTCATATAGGTAGATACTTCAAGCATTTTTCTATAGCATTAATTACTCATATTAAGGATTATGTATTTATTAAGAGCTCATGATTCAATCTTACATCAAGGAATCAAAATCAACTCTCTCATTTATAAGTCTCATATTATGTCCTACTAATCAAATTTTGACATATGGATGATAAATAAAAAAATGTATTTTTATTTTCATATCCTTAACCGATTATTACACTGTAACTATTTTATATTTAATTTCTTTACGCCAATTAAAAATTAATCCACCCGTCTCTCCTTCATCAGTTGTCTCTTACTTACAATCACCTTGCAGGGTGTTTCGTCAATGGATCTCACTCACAAGGTTTTGCTCACAGCCAATTCTACTGCAGAGAAAAACAACTAAGATATGCACAACGCAATTACATGCTATTCTATAAAAATATTTAGTTCTCAAATTGTTGAAGAACAAAGGATTTTAACAAACTTATCTATTTTTACTGAGTTTGAAACTCGTATCAAATTAAAAAAATTGCTCATAAATTTCTTCACCTTTTATTTCGACAATATACCATATAATATTTGGAAGTGCCATAAGCAGTCGCAGTGTCACTTTTTTGAGATAGAAAAATGATGTTTGTCCTTTATTAGAATAAGGAAAAAGGAACCACCAAGAAAGATTGTAAGGGAATAGAAAGAATTGTTATTTCATCCACTGTTGAAAGGAAGAGAAACGATAATTTCGATATTTCTGGCTGAAAAATTGAATAACATAAAAGATAAGGAATCACGGAATAACTGCTAACAATCCAGATACGTGAAAAAAATAAGTACATTTTTTATTTTTAATCCACATGTCAAAATTTGATTAGTGAGACATAATTTGAGACTTATAAATGGGACAAGTGATTTTGATCCCACATCAAGTACTACGGATGAAAAATATGGTGTACAAGAATATTCATACCACTTTGTTTGACCACTAATTAAGTATCTACCATACTTTCCTTTACTCATATCTTTAAGACCACCCTTCTTGATATCATTCAAGGAAATTTAACCAATAAGCTTATTGACCTTCAGAGTTCGAACAAATTATCATATAACTTGTACATGTCAACCTTTAGAGTTCGAATGTACCAACCTTTAAAGCTCGAACATTCCAACCTGAAGACTTTGGACAAGTTATAATAAACGAGTACAACAATTATTATTTTCTCGTATTTGTTTATTAGCATGTCACTGGAAGCATTAGCACATGGGAAACCCCACTTTTGGTAATCTTAAGTCCTTTCTTTTTTACATGAGCTCGAGGCTTGGGGTTCATGTATTAACTCGATGAATAAGTTTGACAAATCCTCCAACCTTAGGAGATCGATTAGTTCAACCTCAATAAGTTAGAAAGATTAATACCATTTTGGCATGAATAGGTCAACACTTGCAAAATGACAGACATTCCAATATAGAGAAAAATAATTATACGAGAGAAATTACTTGAACTAAAGGAAGAGTTAAATGATTACTAGAGATCAAGCTATATATATTAATAAAATATGATAAATGAGATAATTTAAATTAACTTTATCGTTAAAGTTCTTTTTGTAAATACTCCTCCTCCATTACAAATAACATAGGAGAAGTAGAGATTGGAGAGAAGATTTGACATGATACCTCTACTCAGATAGAGCAAGAATGTTGGTATCCAATCTTATTATATTTTGATAACAACATTTAATATCATAATATTTGAAAGGAAATCTATCAAGTATTTAAAATATAGGATCAGAGGGGATGTACTGTTACTACCGAAGTTGAAATTTCTGGATGGATTATACTAGACTGGCGTTTAATTTAAATCTGTTTTTTTTAAATATAAATCTTTTCAACATGTTATTTCTTATTGTTTATAAAAATTTAAAATTTAAGTTTAAAACTAATATTTAGGCGAAATTCACAATACTAAATATAAAAAAATTAGAATCTAAAAAAAGAAAATACATTTCTTAAAAATTTTAATTACTAACATTTAAGAGTGAATGCTCAAAGTTACAATATAAAATAAACCGTGATAACATGCATGGTTAATTTAGTAAAATTTTAAAATTTATTTTAAAAAAACCCTTAAAATTTTGGAAATTTTCATTAAAAAAATGACTTGCATAACAAAATATTGCTCGTAAATATATATTTTTTTTAATTAAAAAGCATAATTTTACTCTTGCCACAAAAATAAAAATTAAACCATCGATACATAACTTGAGAGAATGAAAACTATACATGGAGTTTCTGCTAAGCTTCAGAATATTGAAAAGATGAGTCATATATTTTTGGAGGTTGAAGGGCAACAATAATTGTCTTTGTTGCATTTATGGAATTGTTGTACCGCAAGAGATAGACAAGAAATGGAATTATGATGCTCAATGTGTTGAGGCTCTTTATTATTAAAATATTTATATTCCTCCATTGGATGATGCACATTGCTTGGTGGGTTGAGTTGCGAGTCTTGTGACACATATTGTGTTTCTTGCATATTTTGTGCCTGCATCGCAAAATTTGGAGTTGGAAGAACCCCATTTGATTCATAAATGTGCTGAGGGATCCTTGTATCCATGTCTTGTAATGTTATGTCATGGATGCTTTTTCTTTTCTTCGATTCCTTTGATGCACTCAACCGATTGAAAAACTTTTGGGCATGACTAGAGACTTGGCTTGCCTTTTTTGTTCCAATATATCTTGCAATATTTTTCCAATCTCCCTTACCATATATCTGAAGTCCAACTAGAAATAACCTATATACAAAATTCAAAACAATAATAAGAATACCAGAAAACATATGTTAGAATATAAATAATAATAGTAATAAAAAAATATTGAAAAAAGATAATACTAAAAATTTAATTAAAAGATACCTATGTTCTTTCTCACTCCAATGAACATATTTCTTGCGCCGAATTGAAACCGATGATTTATTTGAATCACTCAATAACTTTATGATATCTAACTCGGTATGAATGACATTTGATGTCTCACCGACAACTAATTTATCCGTATTATCCTGCATTAACATTGGGGAGAACTCATTCACTTGAGATGAATGATCTACGTAATTCCAAAACTCATCCATATCAAACTCAATATTGTCAATCAATAATGACTCCTCCGATGGCTTGGGAAGAACTTGAGTGGCAACATTGAAAAACTGTTTTTCAGAGTCATTCAACAATTGATGATTGTCATTGAAAGTTGTGTTGGAGCCAACCTTTTCAGCATTGTGACTGTGTTGTTGAGACATTCTTCTTCCTCTTGTTTAATTTGGGACTAGCTTTGAATTCAATCACTTTTCAAGACTTTTTCCTTTTCAAGTTGAATTTTGGTTTCGTTTACAATACTGCTCATTTTTTATATAGAGTAATGAATTAATTTTCTTTTTTGGCGCCTAAACGAAATCTATATGTTACACTTCAATTTAAATTTTCTTTTAGTAGATAATAATCACATGTGAGTTAGTTAGTTAATTATGTATTTTATCTTTGCAATTTAAAAAAAAATCTGCCCAAACAAATAGTTAAAAAAAATTCAAAGCTAGTCATGAGTTACACTTTCTTTTATGACGCCAAAATGAAATCTATATATTACACTTCTATTTAAATTTTCTTTTAAGAAATAAGAATCACATGTGAGTTGGTGAGTCGATTATCTTTTTTATCTTTGCATTTTTCTTTAAAAAATTTTGTCCAAAAATAGAGTTAAAAATTTCATAATCGTGTTTCTTTAGGCGCCAAAACGAAATTTATATATTACACTTCAATTTAATTTTTTTTAACGGATAAAAATCATATACGTATGGATTAGTTAGTTAGTTATCATTTTTATCTTTGTATTTTTCTTTAAAAAAAATCGGCTCAAACATAGAGTTAAAATTTTCTATTATGCCGCCAAATTAAAAATTATATATTATACTTCAATTTTAAATTTTTTTAGTAGATAACAATCGTTAATTTCATCCGAATGTCATGAATTGTGAGACTCTCAAAATATTTTTATCTAAATGTCTTAAAAATATCCGCATAGATGATAACTAATTTATTGACATTTATTTTATCAATTTAATTAAATATATTTAATTTTATGGTGTGCCAGTTTTAAAATTTGATTTTGAGTTTATTAAGTTTAAAAAATAGAATTTGGAAGGAGTAAAAAAATGAAATTAAAAAACATATGAAAAGAGGATATTATTTATAAAATGGTTATCATTAAGTAGAAACTCAAATACTAAGAAATGAAGTTGCTAAACTTAGAGTTTGAGGTTACACAGAATTGAAGTTACTTAACTCGTCGCCTATTTCCTTTGCCTTTGAGTTTGAAGCTACTTCCAACAACGGAATTAAATTTTGAAACACTAGTCGTAAAAATTTGATATATTTAAACTTTTAAGACAACAGAGAGTATGAAGGAAAACTTAGAAAAATAAATAATAATCTCTCTTAAGATTCACTCTTTTTATAGTATCAAGAGAATTAGTCTGTTAATAAATAATAGAAAAATACTTTTAATACTAATGATAACTAAAATATTTAATATGTCAACAGTAATATTGAAATAATTAGTACTTATATGTCATTATTTTCACAATCCACCATTAATGACAAATAAGTGAAAGAGAGGTAAATTAAACAAATTCTAGGCAAGAAAAGGTTCTTGTGCTTAAGTGTTAATGTCCATAGAATTGAATTAGCACATATTGCAATATTGTAGTGAGACAACACCTTATGTTCAAAAAGTGAATTATTCTCGAATTTAATGGATTTAAGATGTGACTTCTGTTAGAATAGTGGATTAAGCCTAACTCAACCCTACAAAACCGGCTTGTAAGGTGAGGGTTGCTTTCCACTTATATACTATTCAATTGCCTAATCTCTAGTCGATGTGGGACTTGGGTTTTTCCCAATACACCCCCTCACGTACAGCACTATTGGGCTTTGTACGTGGATAAATGGTGGGTGACCCATTTAAAGTGGATCTAAATGGCTCTGATACCATGTTAGAATAGTGGATTAAGCCTAACTCAACCCTATAAAACCGGCTTGTAAGGTGAGGGTTGCTTTCCACTTATATACTATTCAATTGCCTAATCTCTAGTCGATGTGGGACTTGAGTTTTTCCCAATATTCCATACCACGCACTTTTACATTTAAGAACATGATAACTTTATGATTAAAACTTTACACAATATTTTAGGCATTTATATGTATATTCACCTTGGGATGCTCATGAGTTCTCTATTTGACCCCTTTATCCAAATGTCATAACACATAAATAATATAAAACTAAATAACTTCAATATTGTAAAATAACTCAAATCCTTACAAGCAAAGAGAATCACGTTGTATCCTGAACAAATAACACAATGTAACCGAAAGAATTACAAGAAAACTAAAAACTAATGCTCTCCAAATAAATGAACCAAACAAGTGTTAAACTAGTCCTAACTATTCCTTGATGTCACATGTCCTATAAAAGAAACCCAATATTAAGGATTAGACCTCATCACCAACATCCTCAACACATACCACGTGGATGATCACTTATAACAACCACAGGAAATTAACACAAAAGAAAAAGGAGCGAGAAATATTTCATTCTGGCTCACAATTCAGGAATACAAGCCAGTAAGCCAAACAAAAACAACACATATAGTCAGATATAGCATACACAAATACACATTCAAGAGTTGGGACGCCTATAGCTCTAGACCAAGCAACCTTACAATGATCATATGGACATTTTGCATGAATCTTGGTAGAGATTAATCTTACAGATTCTTTGTTGGATCAGCAATTAGTTGAGCGAAGTAACTTTATCAAGAATTACTTTGTGAGCTATTATTTGATTCCACCTCTCTCTCTCTCTCTCTCTCTCTCTCTCTCTATATATATATATATATATATATATATAAAGAGAGAGAGAGAGAGAGAAAAAGAGAGGAAAGTTCAAACGATACCGGTGTAACTTTTACTAAGTGTTACACCGTTCAATAACTTTATATTAATTGTGAATTTTGTAAATCCAATCGTTAAATTGAAAGTTCTTTATTCTTAGATCATATATACAAAATTTTATATTAATCCAAGATGATTTGATACTTCATTCTTGTAAAATAAAATTGACGTAATATATTCATTTCAAAATATACTAAAATATGAACACTTAAATTACCTTCGAGTTGTTATTCAATTTTAACAAAATTTGACATACATATATAAAGTGATATTAATTTTCAATCTAACGGTTGGATTTACAAAATTCACAATTAATATAAAGTTATTGAGCGGTGTAACACTTAGTAAAAGTTACACCAATGTTGTTTGAACCCTTCTTATATATATATATATATATATATATATATATATATATATATAATTTTATTGATATTTTTCAATATATGATTGTCAATTTTAATCATCTTTATTGTTACCGAATAAAATATTTAACATTTTCGATGGAACCAATTTCCAATAGAATATTAAACATTTTCAACAGATCAAACTTTTGACAGATTATTAACCATTTTTGACTGATATTCCATTAAAAATCTCTTGTCGAAAATCATGAAATTTTTGACAAACCATTATCTAGTGCAATTCAATAACCGATTTACTCTTCAAAGTTTAGACAATGATATGTTCAATATGATAGATATACTATCACAAACAATACTCAGAACAACAAAAAATATGAAAAAAAAACTTAAAAAAATAGATAATAATGTCCCTCTTAAAACTCACTCTCTTTATATAGTATCAAAGGAACTAATCTATTGGCAAATAATAGAAAAGAAATACTTTTAATACCAATGGTAAAAAAAAAATTAATATGCTAACAATAAATTAAAATAATTAACATTTATATGTCATTATTTCCACAATCTCCACTAATGACAATTAAGTGAAAGAGAGATAAAATAAATATTTGAATTGTCGTTTTCCTCCATTGTTTAACTTTACAACAGTACTAATTTTTGAACAATTAAAATATAAATACTCCGTCTGATTTTGAATATAAACAACAATAAAAAAAAGTTTCATATTTAATGATGTTAAATATAAATAAATACCACTATTTAATATTGTCATCCTTAAAATATTTTTTTATTTAATTGTGATTGTATTTTCGTAGTCTATAAAAATAAGTAATTTTTTTTTATAAGATTGACAAAATTAGATGAGGTAAACAGTTTTTCTTAATTAGCTTTAATCAAATTTTTTTTTTGTTTATACTCTAATAGGAGTAACTTTTTGGTGGTTTCTAGTGGCTGTAAAATATACCAAATTAAACATTACTCAGCAGTTTTAAGCAGTTTTGAAAATGCAATTCCTTCCAATTTTAGCCGCAGTTAATGTTATGTTACCAAATTAAACATGGTTAAAATTAAAACATATTATATTAGTGCATTAATTGTTGTTGTTCCAGTGTTAAATTGGAACCAATTGATCTTGATCACCAAATATTATGATTATAGTATTTAAAATAGAGTTGTTAATGATACTTCAACATCAATATTTAATATTAAACATTGACGTTTTGAGTCTCATGGCATTTTTTTTACATATAAATAACAATTAAAAATAATCAATTGGGAAGTTATTAACTGAATAATTCATAATCAAACAACAATTGAACAATTGAAAGTTATCTAAACAAAATTACCTAAACAATTGAAAATAATTAACTGAGCAACTTAACAACTCTAAACAATTAAACAATCGAGAGCAATTGTTAAACAAATTCTAAACAACTGAATACAACTTAAGTCTCACACACACTTAAGTTATATATATCTTTGATATACATTTGACAAATATGTCATAGTTGTTGAAGTTGAAATTATCGAATTCACAATACTTGAGTTATTTAATTAAATTTATGGTACTACACAAATGATTAGATAAGAATTTGAAATTGTTTGACAAAAGATTAATTTTAGTAAAAATAAACTAAAGCAGTAAATTGTAAAGACTTTGAATTTATAATAAAAATAGTCAGAGATTCATTCACTAATTTTTCTATGTAAAAATCTCTTAATTTTTCATTCAATGTTGTAATTATAGAGTTAATTTGACACCCAACAATTATATTTAAATCTTAATTTCTTATGTGATAAAATCTAGGTTGCTAAAGAAAAATCTCAAATCTTCGGTAATTTTTAATAGAGTTAATCATCCATACACTGTCAGTGTAAAGTTTTTTACACTGGTAACCAATCATATCTTTTAAATTATTTTATTTTATTATTATTTCATTAAATAAGCAACTGACATGATATTATTAATAGATATGATTAATTGTCAATGTAAAAGAATTTTACACTGACAGTATATAGGTGATTAACTCTTTTTAATAAACAATCTTGCATTAAAGTCAAGGACAAAAAGTCGATTGATAAAATTTATTCTAATTTCTTGGTAATAAATGTTATTAGTGTTTTATCTAGGTTGTAATTTTAAAAAGGATTTTTCAACCTCGATTAAAATTTATAAAATCATATAGATGTTCATCAGGTCACAACAAATATTAAGTATAAGAATAAAACGATTAACTAAATAAATAAATTTATTTATTGAATGAAAAACACAAAGAAGATTACATAGTTTTAGTAGTTATCTCAGTCTCCAATAGTATAAACTTAGCCACTCATGACTAAGGGTTACATAGTAAAAGAGAGACTTTTCAACAATTTATGATTACAAGAGTAACCTCACAAGAACTCTCTATAATCTTTCTAGAATTATTCCAAGAAGAATATTTAGATTATTGGAATTGAATATAGAGACCTCCAAGAAGCTTATTTTTAAAACAATTCTAATGGGCTTTTAGGTATGATACACTCGCTCAGAGTATCCATGTAACTTGCTTTGAGTGAGCATATGCTTATAGGGATGCACTTTGACTTCACTCGCTCATAGCATTTTTGTGATAGCTCTAAACGAATTTCCCTCACTCAGCACACAAGAAGCTTGTTCTAATTGAGCTAGTGTAATCTTGTAGGGTTGCTCTCTAACTTGCTTCACTTAGAGCGAGTTATTGGTCGCTCTGAGGGAAATTGGAATGAGTATGTAACTTAAAGCGATGGCTTTCCTTGTTGATTAAGCTCAAAATGAAGATATAACCCTGGTTGGTTTTGATGATTACAAATAAGTCTTTTGAAAGATAAAAGTGCAACTTGTAGATGGTTTTGAGTTTTGAGGCTCTTGTAAATAAAAGTGCAAATTATATCTTGTTTGTGTGTTTTAAGACTTGTTGCTTGTGTGTTTGGTAAGTAACTTAGCATTTTATCTCTATCTAGATGATGATTGATGATTTAGACATGTGTTAAAACTGAATTGTAAAGGGGGATGGTATGAAAAATGAAGATATTAAGTTTTCACTTAAAATAATCGATTATTTTAAGTAATAGTTGATTATTTACTCTATTTTTCAATTACCTAAGGAGAAATTGTTGTAATAATCAATTTTTCAGCAAAATAATTGATTATTTTAGAAATAAGGTTCTAGAATAATTAATTATTGCCCAAAATAATTGACTAAAGTGTTTTTGGTTGATTTCCAGAATTGCTAAGAACAAAATAACTGATTATCCATGTAAATAAGTAATTATTTTAGTTAGAAACTTATATATATATATATATATATATATCATTTTTCACACCTTGAAAAGAGAGACTTGAATATTTGTGATTTATTTTACAAAAACACTCTTTAAAATATATTTCTCTCTACAAGAAGATGTTCTTCAAACCTTTGTGGTAATCTCAAGAAAGTTTTCAAGAATAGAATTGATCATCATCTTCATGGAGTGAAAGGTTAAGTTACATGGTTGATTCACCTTTTCTGATATGTTTTGTATATCAGGTTAATTCATTCCTTAAATTTTTGTATTGATTGTTTTCTTAAGTAAGTATCTTAAGAATGG
Organism: Cajanus cajan; assembly: GCF_000230855.2. Lineage (NCBI taxonomy): Eukaryota > Viridiplantae > Streptophyta > Magnoliopsida > Fabales > Fabaceae > Cajanus > Cajanus cajan. Next base: position 61,373,852 of record NC_138518.1, read on the forward strand.
GGAATCTTGTAGTGGGGTGCTATAAGTAGGTATTTCTTGGGGTTTAAGAAGTGGTTTCTTTAATATTATAGAAGTGTATTGCATGTTGTATCGTAATTGTAAAACTTTTAATATTAAAGATTAGTGAAAATACATATTTTAAAAACATTACTATCGTAATTGTAAAACTTTTACATAATATACATACTTTTTTTTAATTAAAAAATTACTATATTTTAAAAAATATTTATATTCTAATAAAATAAAATTATCTATGTTTAAATTATCATATGTATAAAATATAAGTTCAAAGGAATGTCTATTTATTTGATGTTTTTCAAATTTTCAAAGGAGATAAATTTTCATATATAACAGAGAATACTCTTTAATAATGAACCAGTAATTTTTGTAAAAGTTTAAGTAAAAACACACTCACACACATACACACACACACACACACACACACACACACACACACACACACACACATATATATATATATATATATATATATATATATATTAATATATATATATATATATATATATATATTAATGCTCATATATATAATGTAATAAATTAAAAAAAATTAATTTTTGATAAAATAAAATTTGTAACATGTACATTTACCTCTTGTGCTTTCTATTTATTGTATATATTGATTAAAAAAATTAAAATGGTAATGATTGTAAGATTTATGTTCTATATATAATTTTTATTATAAAATATGTTTTTAAAACAATTATCATCTAAAAGTTTCTATTAGATATTAAAAACATGTATATATCATAAATAAATTAAATTAAATTTTTATAAAATTTAACATATTTTCTTTTATATTTTTATTAGTGTTAAATTATTATAAGGTAGGGTTCTAGGATTTTATTTTTAGCCAAACATTAAAAAAATTATTTAGGATAGATAAATAAACCATACTTAAAATATATATTTTCAACGAAAGTTAGATTCAAACTTACTAAATTATAAATAATCTAGTTTGACCTAATTCTAGTCGTAATCGTAAATATAAAAGTTTATAGAAAATAACTATAATGTATATTTTTACTTTTAAAAATGATATGTAAAAATAAATATTGTTCCACTATCTAAAGTTACTAAATCTGTCACTATTTATTAAATGTAATATGTTTATTTGATATACATTTTTTATATTAATACAATTATTAAAAATAATTAAAATATTAAGTTTCATCTTTCCATCCAAATCTCATCACTTCACTTGTTATTTACTTAACCAAGTTATAACTTGTGGCCAATTTAGGCCACCATTAAACCTACTAGGCTACTTCTCATGATCACCACCACCTTCATGCCTCATCTTTATCTTATGGGTTTAAACTTTAAAGTCGTCTTACTTTGCTTAAATTTTTTTTTTCACATGTAACGACGATACATATCAATTTTTATTGTATCATATATAAAAAATAATAATATCGTAAATCAATTAAACAAAAGAAATATATTAGGTCATTTTTAAAAATTAAGAAATTTGACTAAACTTTTTAACAATAAAAGAGCCAATAAAATAAGAAGCTCAAAAAAATAATTTAACTTATTCAATATTAATTGTACCAGCAGTCAAACTTAAAAAAATTCTCATAATTTCTTGCCCAATAGAATATATATTCTAGATTCATATTTGACTATGTTAGCTATTCCATTGTACCAAGAATCACACTATCAACTGCATAAAATAAAAATTACTCTTGCCACAAAAATAAAAATTAAACCATCGATACATAACTTGAGCTACATGGAGTTTCTGCTAAGCTTCAGAATATTGAAAAGATGAGTCATATATTTTTGGAGGTTGAAGGGCAACAATAATTGTCTTTGTTGCATTTATGGAATTGTTGTACCGCAAGAGATAGACAAGAAATGGAATTATGATGCTCAATGTGTTGAGGCTCTTTATTATTAAAATATTTATATTCCTCCATTGGATGATGCACATTGCTTGGTGGGTTGAGTTGCGAGTCTTGTGACACATATTGTGTTTCTTGCATATTTTGTGCCTGCATCGCAAAATTTGGAGTTGGAAGAATCCCATTTGATTCATAAATGTGCTGAGGGATCCTTGTATCCATGTCTTGTAATGTTATGTCATGGATGCTTTTTCTTTTCTTCGATTCCTTTGATGCACTCAACCGATTGAAAAACTTTTGGGCATGACTAGAAACTTGGCTTGCCTTTTTTGTTCCAATATATCTTGCAATATTTTTCCAATCTCCCTTACCATATATCTGAAGTCCGACTAGAAATAACCTATATACATAATTCAAAACAATAGTAAGAAAACGAGAAAACATATGTTAGAATATAAATAATAATAATAATAAAAAATATTGAAAAAAGATAATACTAAAAATTTAATTAAGAGATATATACCTATGTTCATCTTTATTCCAATGAACATATTTCTTGCGCCGAATTGAAACTGATAAGTTATCTGAATCACTCAATAACTTGATGATATCTAACTCGGCATGAATGACATTTGATGTCTCTCCGACAATTAATTTATCCGTATTATCCTGCATTAACATTGGGGAGAACTCATTCACTGGAGGTGAATGATCTACATAATTCCAAAACTCATCCATATCAAACTCAATATTGTCAATCAATAATGACTCCTCCGATGACTTGGGAAGAACTTGAGTGGCAACATTGAAAAACTGTTTTTCAGAGTCATTCAACAATTGATGATTGTCATTGAAAGTTGTGTTGGAGCCAACCTTTTCAGCATTGTGACTGTGTTGTTGAGACATTCTTCTTCCTCTTGTTTAATTTGGGACTAGCTTTGAATTCAATCACTTTTCAAGACTTTTTCCTTTTCAAGTTGAATTTTGGTTTCGTTTACAATACTGCTCATTTTTTATATAGAGTAATGAATTAATTTTCTTTTTTGGCGCCTAAAAGAAATCTATATATTACACTTCAATTTAAATTTTCTTTTAGTAGATAATAATCACATGTCAGTTAGTTAGTTAATTATATATTTTATCTTTGCATTTAAAAAAAAAATCTGCCCAAACAAATAGTTAAAAAAAATTCAAAGTCATGAGTTACACTTTATTTTATGACGCCAAAATGAAATCTATATATTACACTTCTATTTAAATTTTCTTTTAAGAGATAAGAATCACATGTGAGTTGGTGAGTCGATTATTTTTTTTATCTTTGCATTTTTCTTTAAAAAAATTTGTCCAAAGATAGAGTTAAAAATTTCATAATCGAGTTTCTTTTATGGCGCCAAAATGAAATTTATATATTACACTTGAATTGAAATTTTCTTTTAACAGATAAGAATCATATACGTATGGATTAGTTAGTTAGTTATCTTTTTTATCTTTGTATTTTTTCTTTAAAAAAATCGGCTCAAACATAGAGTTAAAATTTTCAAAATCGTGAATTAGATTTTCTTTTATGCCGCCAAATTGAAAATTATATATTATACTTCAATTTTAAATTTTTTTTTAGTATATAACAATCGTTAGTTATCTATTTTATCTTTGTATTTTTCTTTAAAAAAACTGGTCTAAACATTGAGAAAAAATTTCATCCGAATGTAATGAATTTTGAGACTCTCAAAATATTTTTATCTAAATGTCTTAAAAATATCCGCATAGATGATAACTAATTTATTGACATTTGAATTTTATTTTATCTATTTAATTAAATATATTGAATTTTATGGTGTGCCAGTTTTAAAATTTAATTTTGAGTTTATTAAGTTTAAAAAATAGTATTTGGAAGGAGTAAAAAAATAAAATTAAAAAACATATGAAAAGAGGATATAATTTATAAAATGGTTATCGTTAAGAAACTCAAATTCTAAGAAATGAAGTTACTAAACTTAGAGTTTGAGGTTTACACAGAATTGAAGTTACTTAACTCGTCGCCTATTTCCTTTGCCTTTGAGTTTGAAGCGACTTCCGACAACGAATTAAATTTTGAAACACTAGTTGTCAAAATTCGATATTTTTAAACTTTTTAAGACAATAAAGAGTATAAAGAAAAACTTAGAAAAATAGATAATAATCTCTCTCTTAAGACTCACTCTCTTTATATAGTATTAAGAGAATTAGTCTATTAATAAATAATAAAAAAATACTTTTAATACCAATTGTAACAAAAATATTTAATATGTCAACAGTAACATTGAAATAATTAGTACTTATATGTCATTATTTTCACAATCCACCATTAATGACAAATAAGTGAAAGAGAGGTAAATTAAACAAATTCTAGGCAAGAAAAGGCTTGTGCTTAACTCTTAATGTCCATAGAATTGAATTAGCACATATTGTAATATTGTAGTGAGACAACACCTTATGTCTAAAAAGTGAATTATTTTCAAATTTAATGGATTTAAGATGTGACTTCCATACCACACACTTTTACATTTAAGAACATGATAACTAAGTGATTAAAACTTTACACAATATTTTAGGCCTTTATATGTATATTCACATTGGGATGCTCATGAGTGCTCTATTTGACACCCTTTATCCAAATGTCATAACACATAAATAATATAAAACTAGATAACCTTAATATGGTAAAATAACTCAAATCCTTACAAGCAAAGAGAATCACGTTGTATCCTGAACAAACAACACAATGTAACCGAAAGAATTACAAGAAAACTAAAAACTAATGTTCTCCAAATAAATGAACCAAACAAGTGTTAAACTAGACCTAACTATTCCTTGATGTCACATGTCCTATAAATGAAATCCAACATTGAGGATTAGGCCTCATCACCAACATCCTCAACACATACCATGTGGATGATCACTTATAACAACCACAAGAAAATAACACAAAAGAAAAAGGAGCGAGAAATATTTCATTACAGGAATACAAACCAGTTAGCCAAACAAAAACAACACAGTGCAAAAATAGCTTTTAAGATCGGGGTTTTAAAATCGGTTAAAGGAGAACCAATTTTAAAAGAAGGACGGTGGCATTTTTGTAATTAAAATCACCACTTTTAAAATCGGTTCATTTTTAACCGATTTTAAAAGGTATTTTAAAATCGGTTATTATCTAACTGATTTTAAAAGGTCCATTTTGTTACTACTTTTTAGATCGGTTGTTTTAGAACTGATTTTATATATGATATACAAAATCGGTTTTAGAATAACCGATTTAAAAAAGTATGCAATGTTTCTATTTTTAAAATCGGTCTTATGAGAACCGATTTTGTATGTATATACAAAATCGGTTCTTTTACTAACGATCTTAAAGGTTCACCACTTTTTCAACTTCTCTCTCGTGCTTCAGTTTTCACGTCTCAGCTTTGTTGTGCTTTCAGGCTCACCATTAGCGTTTTCACGTCTCAGCTTTGTCGTGCTTTGTCGTGCTTCAGTCTTCACGTCTCTCGTCTTCGCCAAGAGGTATGTGTTTCAATCTTCACTTTTGTGTTCTCCGTTAGGGTTTTTTCGCGGACGTCTCTCGTGACGCCATTGTCGCTTAAGTCGTAACCATTGAATCTCCCCCTGGAAGTGGTTGCAGAACAACGAGGGGATTGGGCTTTGGAGAGGGTTTGCTTTGAAGTGATGTTAATCTTGGATAGTGGAGAAGAGTGGCCAACCGGAAAAGTGAGATTGAGTTGAAATTTTGTGATATAATTGGTTCATATCTTTTCAGTTTCCAGCTAAAAGCAGTGGTTTGGCACAGAGATTATTGTCTCCTTGTTGTGAGGTTAGAATAGTCAAATATCATAATATCCTTTCTCGTTTGCCACAGTGATTATTATCTCCTCTTGTATTCAATTAGTTTTTTCTTATATGAATTGACTAAATTTGTTTTTCTTGTATTCAATACAGTAAGAGCTATTCTCTTATGATTTTTGTGATGAATGAATATATGTTGATACAATGATGCATACCAGTTTTTACTTTATGTATTGCTTTAAAAAATATTGTTCTGCATAAATAATTATAATGTTGCCTGCAATTCTAATCCCTCTTGAATCTGCTGAAATTGTGAGAATGTTTAGTGGTTAATGTAGAGGGTTAACATACAGTATATAAATGCCTGTTTCAGAATGTATCTTGTATGAAATAGAATTTGTTTGTCCTACAGTAGGACTAGTGAGATGAAGGTATTATGCTACTAACTTGAATCGCTCAACCAAAAAATTATTCTATTTTGATCCAATGATGGTATTCAACAGAGAAATTAAAGTAGCTTTTGATTTTTGTGCTACACTGAATTTGTGGTTCTTATTTTTTTTTGGATGTGTAGTTGTCCAGTCTCGTATTGTTCTTATTTTGTTTGGAGTTCTTATTTTGGTTGAAACTAAGTGTTCCATTTTTTATTCAGCACAATATTCAGCAACTGGTTATTAGTTAAACAAGTCATACAACGGGTTGTAGTACCTTATAAATGAGTCAAATTAAGAAGATGAATTTTACCTTGAAGGATCCAAGCATTGGCAGAAAATTGGTCCCCCAAATATCTTCATTGGATGTTATGAATAGTTGAAATGGTGAATAATTGTTTTCTCACCACCTAGACAGAGAGTCGTGCATACATGGTTCTTTTGTTCTATACTTTCACACCATTGCTGTTGGTGCCAATTGCTTGTCAACCACATAGCTTCAACCAGATCATCACTTGTTTGTACGCATTATTTATTTATACCCTGCTTTGATTATGAGTTTTAAGGTATTACATTCCAAGAGTAATTATTAATTTTTGAATCCAGTTAACCATAGTTTGGCAAAATAAGTGTTACTGTTTTAAATAATATTTTTACTTTTATTTACTTATTATTATTGCAACTTACCCACATCAGTACCTACATCATTAAATTTTACTAGGTTGAAGAATAAGAATAAGAAAAAGAAAAAGAAAAAATAATTTATTTAATCATATTATTTATTATATTTATATTCATAACATTTTTTTTTCTTTTATTCGTACGTCTAAAAGAAATTTGTGTATGTTAAACTTTTTCCTTCCAAAAAACACTTGCATGATGCATCATCTACTTTCTTTATTTGAGTTTTTCTTCCATAAACTCGGGACTCAAAGCTAAAGTCCAAAAAATACTACCATCCTTAATTAATTAATATACTAGTCAAAATCTGTGCAACATAATTGGAGTATGAAACCAAGTTGGATGTCATGAATGTTTAGCGTAGTCATCTAATGCAAAATATTTGTTGTGGGTAGACATTTTATTTTAAGTAACTGTGATTCTGTTTATTACTTTGATTGTTTACTCTTTTTGTGTATGTGGATGGAGTACTGGACTGTGAAGATTTGTTTTATAATTTATTTTAACCTTTGCTATTTTAACATACAATTTATTCTATTAATTTATAATTTCTTGCAGACCCATCCTAGTTCTCCCTCCAGCTGATTTGAACAATTACAATTTCAATTCTAAATGTAAAGTTTGAATCACGCTGACCTAGGTGTTGTCTCTTTTCTAACCCCCATAGCACAGAAGTTTTGCTGCCAGAGCATTCTTGGAGTTGACATAGATTCTGGTGAGATTCTTACCTATTATGATTTCTACTGCTTAATTATTTTAATTTAAAATTGATCTTTGTTCTGTATGTGTTTCTATTTGAAGATGAGAGATTGCCAAACATAAGGCGAGTGAAAGATAATAGAATCTCTTTAAAAGTTGGTAACACTTTTATATAGTGGTTGTTAATCATATCCTGAACATTTATCAAGTCCAATAATTTAGAAATGTTGAATTTAGCATTTTAAAGTACTGCAGGTTGCGTTTAAGACTAAGGTATTCCACTCAAAAATCAATAATTTAGAAATGCTCGTTGATGTTTTTGATAATTTGATGTCTCTGAGAATCTAGCACCTAAAAATAACTAAAGATTCGATTACTGTTCATGTTTTAGAAGCATATCCAGAAAACTGTGAACCTCCTTAGAAACAGTAATGTTACTCCTACTTAATACTCACATTACTTTTTAGTTTTATCAATAAGAAGAAAAATAGGAAGAGAAGAAAGAAACATAGAATAAGTTGTGTGATTTGATGGGAGTAGATTGAAAAATGTGAGAATATTAATTTAAAGATAATATTAAATAACCTTAATTGACAGGAGTTTATATTACTAAGTGTAATAATTTTGTGATGGAAGTAGATTGATCTGTCCTTTCTGTGTTTCTGTCTTCCTCTACCCTGTTCATGGACCTTGTGGTCCAATGTAATTGTCCTTATCAGTGTTACTGTCCAACAAAGATATCTCTCATAAACAGGGCTGTTTTGACTGGATCAATTCGTTAGTTTGACTAGCGAGTTGCATATCATGTTAATTTTATTTTTTTTAAAGACTATGACTGAATTCCACATGGGCGAGTCCTGAACTCATCACTAAGATGGGCAAGTCTTACATGACATGACACGCAGCATCCTAGTCTAAATAAAAAAATTACATGTTGACAACTCGCTATTAGGAACCCAAAAAACTACGAAGGTATGTTTTTTAAATAATATTTAATTTTAAGTTGGTGTAATTTTATTATAATATTGTATAATATTAGCTTTGTACTGTGTGGAATAGGATATTGTTACCTCACCAAAGGGTAAAGGGACGGTCATTGTTACCCCTTCTAGAAATCTTCCTCCAATAAAAAGGCTATGGAAATTAGTTGCAGATATGGAAGATGACGAGCAACCCAAAAAACTCCCTTGGCCTCCTGAAGTGTTTAACATGTCTAGTAAAGTACCTCTATATATAAGTCAGAGTGATATATCAGAGATTATAAATGGTCATTGTATGCTAAACATATCAATTTTGCAGTTATGGTTGTTGTAAGTATTTAAATTATTTTTAATTATATTTTGTTGATTTTTTCTAACATTATTTCTAACATTATTTCTAACATTATTTCTAACGTTGTAGATTTATCCATAAATTGAGCATGGATAAGGGAAATGATCACATATATGGATTTTTGGAGCCTGAGTCAATCCAAAAAAGTGGGAATAAAGTCGAAGAAATACAAGCTTACATTCAAAATTGGATGTTCGACTCAAATAAAAAAGTTTACTTGGCCCCTTATTTTTCTGAGTAAGTTTAGTTTTATATAATTAAATATAATTTTTTATAAAAGCTATTTTTTTTATTACTCATAATTTCTTAATGCAGTGCTCATTGACAACTTTTAGTTATTTGTCCTATGGACAACATAGCTGTCTGCATTTGCTCGTTGCATAAACCTCCTCCTATGGATTTTAGACAATTATTAGATAGGTAAATTGTTTAAAAATATCTAATTTCTTTTATTGATTATCATTACATTTGACTTTACACTAATCATAATGTCATTTTATTATTAGGGCCATGGAAGGATATCATATACTTAAGGGTTCAAAGATGAAGAAAAAAATAAGTTGGGTCTCTCCTAAAGTAAGATTTTAATTCTAGCAATGATATTTTTTTAAGTAATTTAGTAATTTTTTAAAATTACTATTCTATTGAAATTGATTTTATATTCTTTTTGTAGTCTCATAAACAAAAAGAAAATTATTAGTGCGGATACTATGTAATGAAGACAATGCATACTATTGTCGATTCACAAATAGTATCTGGGTGGACTGAAGTAATTTTTACAATTTTGAAAGTTTTTGTTTTAAGTTCTCATTCTATATATTTTATGAATTATTACTAATTATTTTAATTTTTCTTAACAGATATTTATAGATCGATCACCATTGCCGCTAGAAGACATAAACATCATTAGGGAGCAATGGGCCACATTTTTTATTGACCATTACTTTAGCTAGTTTGGGCTTATGTTTTATAGTATTACTTTAACTAGTTAGAACTTACATTTCATTGAGCAATGTAGTCTATTTATGTATTAGATGTATTTAAAACTATTCAATTATATATATGATTAACATTTATCATCTTGTCAATTGTATGCGATTTGTGCTTCTTCATTGAGAATATATTTTGAACTGTCTGGTTTTTCTACAGGTTTTTTGTTTTGAGGTGCTCTCAAAACAAGTCAAACATACAAAAAAAATCACTACTTTTAAGATCGGTTATGCCATAACCGATTTTAAAAGTAGACTTTTAAAATCGGTTGTTACATAACTGATTTTAAAAGTCTTTACTTTTAAGATCGATTATGATTATAACCGATCTTAAAAGTCAACACTTTTAAAATCGGTTGTCTCATAACCGATCTTAAAAGTAGACTTTTAAGATCGGTTGTTTTATAACCGATTTAAAAAGTCAAGACTTTTAAGATCGGTTGTAAAATAACCGATCTTAAAAGTCTACCTTTTCAAAATCGGCTCTTTTAAGATCGGTTCGATAACTGATTTTAAAAGTCCAAAATAACCGATTTTAAAAGCCTTTTTTCCACTAGTGACATATAGTCAGATATAGCATACACAAATACACATTCAAGAGTTGGGACGCCTATAGCTCTATAGACCAAGCAACCTTACAATGATCATATGGACATTTTGCATGAATCATGGTAGAGATTAATCTTGCAGATTCTTTGATGCATCAGCAATTAGTTGAGCGAAGTAACTTTACCAAGAATTACTTTGTGAGCTATTATTTGATTCCACCTCTCTCTCTCTCTCTAATAAATTGTTATAAAAAAAGGCTAATAAATTATATATATATATATATATATATATAATTTATTAGTCTTTTTTTTATAACAATTTATTAGAATATATATATATATAGAGAGAGAGGGGAAAGTTCAAACGACACTGGTGTAACTTTTACTAAGTGTTACACTGCTCAATAACTTTATATTAATTATGAATTTTTAAATTCAACCGTTAGATTGAAAGTTCTTTACTCTTAGATCATATATACAAAATTTTATATTAATCCAAGATGATTTGATACTTCATTCTTGTAAAACAAAATTGACGTAATATATTCATTTCAAAATATACTAAAATATGAATACTTTGATTACCTTCGAGTAGTTATTCAATTTTAACAAAATTTGATATACATATATAAAGTGATATGAATTTTCAATCTAACGGTTGGATTTACAAAATTCACAATTAATATAAAGTTATTGAGCGGTGTAACACTTATTAAAAGTTACACCAGTGTCGTTTGAACCCTTCTTATATATATATATATATAGAGGAGGGTTCAAACGACACCGGTGTAACTTTTACTAAGTGTTACACCGCTTAATAACTTTATATTAAATGTGAATTTTGAAAATCTAACCGTTGGATTGAAAGTTCATATCTATTAGATCATATATGTCAAATTTTATATTAATCTAAGATGATTTGATACTTAATTCTCATAAAACAAAATTGACGTAATATATACATTTCAAAATATACTAAAATATGAACACTTTGATTACCTTCAAGTTGTTGTCCAATTTTAACAAAATTTGACATATATGATCTAAGAGATATGAACTTTCAATCCAACGGTTGGATTTTCAAAATTCACATTTAATATAAAGTTATTGAGCGGTGTAACACTTAGCTAAAGTTACACCGGTGTCGTTTGAACCCTCCTCATATATATATATATATATATATATATATATATATAATTTTATTGATATTTTTTAATATATGATTGTCAATTTTAATCATCTTTATTGTTACCGAACAAAATATTAAACATTTTCAACAGATCAAACTCTTGACGGATTATTAATCATTTTCGACAGATATTCCATCAAAAATCTCTTGTCGGAAATCATGAAATTTTTGACAAACCATTATCTAGTACAATTCAATAACCGATTTACTCTTCATGTTTACACAATGATGTGTTCAAACTGGTGCACTTGAGGTCAAATATGATAGATATAATATCACAAACAATGCTCAAAACAACAAATAATATGAAAAAAAGACTTAAAAAATAGATAATAATGTCTCTCTAAAGACTCACTCTCTTTATATAGTATCAAAGGAACTAATCTAATGGAAAATAATAAAAAAGAAATACTTTTAATACCAATTGTAACAAAAATAATTAATATGCTAAAAATAAATTGAAATAATTAGCACTTATATGTCATTATTTTCACAATCTCTACTAATGACAATTAAGTGAAAGAGAGATAAAATAAATATTTGAATTGTCGTTTTCCTCCATTGTTTAACTTTACAACAGTACTAATTTTTGAACAATTAAAATATAAATACTCCGTCTGATTTTGAATATAAACAACAATAAAAAAAAGTTTCATATTTAATGATGTTAAATATAAATAAATATCACTTTATTTAATATTGCCATCCTTAAAATACTTTTTTATTTAATTGTGATTGTATTTTCAAAGTCTCAAGAGAATAGTCTATAAAAATAAGTAATATTTTTTATAAGATTGACAAAATTAGATGAGGTAAACAGTTTTTCTTAATTAGCTTTAATCAATTTTTTTTTGTTTGTTTATATTCTAATAGGAGTAACTTTTTGGTGGTTTCTAGTGGCTGTAAAATATACCAAATTAAACATTACTCAGCAGTTTTAAGCAGTTTTGAAAATGCAATTCCTTCCAATTTTAGCCGCAGTTAATGTTATGTTACCAAATTAAACATGGTTAAAATTAAAACATATTATATTAGTGCATTAATTGTTGTTGTTCCAGTGTTAAATTGGAACCAATTGATCTTGATCACCAAATATTATGATTATAGTATTTAAAATAGAGTTGTTAATGATACTTCAACATCAATATTTAATATTAAACATTGACGTTTTGAGTCTCATGGCATTTTTTTTACATATAAATAACAATTAAAAATAATCAATTGGGAAGTTATTAACTGAATAATTCATAATCAAACAACAATTGAACAATTGAAAGTTATCTAAACAAAATTACCTAAACAATTGAAAATAATTAACTGAGCAACTTAACAACTCTAAACAATTAAACAATCGAGAGCAATTGTTAAACAAATTCTAAACAACTGAATACAACTTAAGTCTCACACACACTTAAGTTATATATATCTTTGATATACATTTGACAAATATGTCATAGTTGTTGTAGAGGATAATATGTACAGAAGTTGAAATTATCGAATTCACAATACTTGAGTTATTTAATTAAATTTATGGTACTACACAAATGATTAGATAAGAATTTGAAATTGTTTGACAAAAGATTAATTTTAGTAAAAATAAACTAAAGCAGTAAATTGTAAAGACTTTGAATTTATAATAAAAATAGTCAGAGATTCATTCACTAATTTTTCTATGTAAAAATCTCTTAATTTTTCATTCAATGTTGTAATTATAGAGTTAATTTGACACCCAACAATTATATTTAAACCTTAATTTCTTATGTGATAAAATCTAGGTTGCTAAAGAAAAATCTCAAATCTTCGGTAATTTTTAATAGAGTTAATCATCCATACACTGCCAGTGTAAAGTTTTTTACACTGGTAACCAATCATATCTTTTAAATTATTTTATTTTATTATTATTTCATTAAATAAGCAACTGACATGACATTATTAAGAGATATGATTGATTGTCCGTGTAACAGCCCTCACGGTTTTGCTTCTGGCAATGACACGCATGCCACCCCAAAACGCGTCCACACAAGGAAGGTATCCACACCCATATATATGGCATGCTTCGTTCTCCTTCCTAACCGATGTGGGACTTCACAATCCGGATTGTGAAGTCCCACATCGGTTAGGAAGGAGAACGAAACATGCCATATATATGGGTGTGGATACCTTCCTTGTGTGGACGCGTTTTGGGGTGGCATGCGTGCCATTGCCAGAAGCAAAACCATGAGGGCTGCGGCCAAAGCGGACAATATCCACATGCGGGTTGATGGGCTGTTACATTTGGTATCAGAGCAGGTCGATCCAATCGGCCGTGAGTTATGAGTCTACTATGCTTGTTTGGTAGATGAGTAATGTGATGATTTGACTGTAACTTATTGATGTGCTAATGTGATGATTGATTTTGTTTATTTATTTGTGTGCATTGTGTTCTTAGGATTTATCTGGAAGACATGATATAACTTAGTTGATGATTACTCATTGGTTTTGATACTTCTTACTTATGTAAGAAGTAGTGGTTAAATAGTATCGCTCGTGTTGCGAACATATGTGCCAGTAATAGTGAACGAAGCCTTGTGCTAGCCAACTAGAACTTTAGATGTGAGTGATACATTGATTTGTCGAGTGTACTAAGAGTTTGCGATTGGTGAAGTTTCTGACATCTATAGTTGTAGCGGTTGAATCTAAGGTGATTGTCTCCTTGGTGAGAGATTGAAATGTTGGTAATTCCCTTGAGTGTTGGTGTTGGCATGTTTACCGTTTATGGTTTAGGTAGCATGTGAGTTTTATTTTCTAAGTCTGTTGTGCTAAATATGTGAGTTGTTTTGGTTTAGGATTGTAGTGGGAAACTTGAATATGAAGTTGAGGTGTGAGTTTGGAAGGGTTGGTGTATTTTTGTGGCCTTAGATATATTGATATACTATTGCTGTTTGGTGTAGAGGATATTTTGGCTGTAGTTTTGTTGTGCCATTATGACTACCATATTGACAGATTTAGATTTTATGGTCTTCATGAAAGTTATAGCCTTGGACGTTATCTTTCCAATGGAACTGGAATTAGGTAAAACGAAGGTCTAGAACTCCAGTTATAGCTACTTTAGTGATCAAAGGTCTAGCTGTAAGCGCCGAATATATCTGCTGAGGTTTTTGAAATTTTTAGCTAAGAAGATGATCTTTTTGGAATCTTATGTCTTCATAAGAGTTGTAGCTTATTTTCTTAGCTTTCTTTTGAGATAGGTTTGAGATCATTTGGAATAGTATAACTCTTTGTGCGTCATTTGCTTTGACAGTTGTTGAAGGTAGGTATATGCTATAATGATGTTTTTGAGTTGTTAGGCATAGCAAGGATAAAAAAAAAATAGATTTGGATATGATGTTTTGAGGTTTTGTCATTGAGAGATTGTTTAAGATGATATGATGGTATGTGGTAAAGTTGGTTCATGTACATGCTATATGGAGTAAATGGTGATTGATTCGTACATGCTTAGGAATGGTATATATATGAAGGTTTAAAGTAGGTATTCTAATATGATTTGATGTGCATGTATGTTGATATGAGGACAGATGACCTTATGGATCAATTAACAAGTATTTATGTGTTTAGTAAGATTGACCTTAGGGTGTGATATCATCATATTGGAGATGAGGATGAAGATGTATCCAAGACAGCTATACGCTAATTTACCTAAGTATGATTTTTGATTGTATGAAGTGAGTTTTCTAGGTCCTGTAATTTCTGGCGGAGGTATGCCGTAGATCTATCTGATATAGAAGTTGTGCTTAAGTGAGAGATACTTGAGTCTATTAATGAGGTTAGGAGTTTCTTGGGTTAGCTCATTACTATTAGAGATTTATTGAGTAAATTTCTAAGATAGCATTACTTTTGACTAGGTCGTCTAGGAAGAGTGTTGTCCTTGTGGGGGATAGTAAGTGCGAGAGTAGTTTTCAAACTTTTAAGGAAAGATCGACTAGTGCACTAGTGTTAGCATTGGTTGATCTTAGTAAACTTTTTGTGGTATAGGTTGATGCTTCTAAGATAGGTTTGGACAGAGTGTTGATGCAAGAAGGAACAATAGTAGCTTATGCTTCTAGGAAATTGAGAATTCATGAGAGGAATTACCTTACCCATAACCTTGAGTTAGCAATTTTGTCATTTATACTAAGATTTGGAGACACTACCTATATGATTCTAAGCTTGAGGTATTTAGTGATCATAAGAACCTTAAATATCTTTTGACCAAAGGAGTTGAATATGAGATAAAAGAGATAGTTGGGATTTCTTAAGGAATAAGATTTTGATCTTATTTGTTATCCAGGCAAAGCCATTTTGGTGACCGATGCTTTGAGTATGAGACCTTTATATTTGTCTTCCCTTATGATTAGAGAGATGAATCTTTTTGGCTCAAATTAGAGATTTAAGTTTGGCTTATAAGGTTACTCTTAGTAGTGTGAGACTAAGTATGACTTGAGTAACGAATGGATTGTTGAAGGAAATTGGAGAAGCATTATTAGTTGATTCATTTTGGTGACAAGATATGATGCTATAGGATAAGGTGATGGATAAGAGTTTAACTTGGGTGTAGATGGAGTAGTGAAATTAGAGATCTGATATGTATACCTAGTAAACTTACGCTTAGGTGCTTGATCTTTATAGATGAACATAGAAGTAAAACCAATATTATGGCAGATGCCTTGATTATGATGACCTCTGATATATTATTTTTGATGATTTAAGGGTTGGATTTGATTGAAGAATTTAGAGACTTATGCTTGGTGTGTGAGATTATCCTTAGGATCATTGAATTGATTATGTTGAAAGTGATTAGTGAATTAATAAATGAGATTAGAGAAGCCTAGGAGTCAGATCCTTTCTTAGGGAACCAAGTGGAGAAAATTGGTAGAAGTATAGATAACCATTTCTGAGTAGAAATCGACATTGTTTTGAGGTGCAAGAACAAATTTGGGTGCTTAGTAACCTTGAATTAAGAAAAATGATCTTAGAGGAAGGACATAAGAGTATTCTTAACATTCGTTTAGGAGTTACTGAGATGTGTCGGGACCTTAGAAGGATGTATCAGAGTGGTGCAATAGAAGCATGGTGGCCTAAGATAAAGAGAGGAGTAGAGGAATTTGTATACTCGTGTTTAGTATGCTGGAAGTCTTTAGGAATTTTTGTAGCACTTAGACGCTCCATTTTGGAAGTGAGATGGTGAGTGGATAGACCTTAGTGGTAGGTTTGTCTAAGACGCTTAAGAGATTGATTTTATTTGTGTTTCAGTGGATAGACTCGCCAAGTTTATATGTCTTACCCTTAGAAATCCTTTGATAAAATTGATAGAGTTGTATATCAGTAAGGTAGTGAGGTTGCATAAGGATTAAAAAGTAAGAAGAGAGAAGTCTACCATTACAAAAATTTCGGGGACGAAATTTCTTAAAGGAGGGGAGTATTGTAACAGCCCATTTTTCGTGGGCTAAAGGCCCAATTCGTGGCCCAGAACGGGCTGTTTCAATTTTGAAACGGGCCGTTCTGGAATAGTGAGTATGGCCAAAATTGTAGAAGCAGAACGGGCCGTTCTGATGGGAGAACGGGCCGTTCTGGTTTGGAGAACGGGCCGTTCTGGAATCAAAACGGGCCGTTCTGTTGGGTTTGAGAACGGGCCGTTCTGGTTTGGGAACGGGCCGTTCCAGTTGAAAAATTTACGTAGGTTTGAAGGGCCCAGAACGGGCCGTTCTGATTTTGGAACGGGCCGTAGTGGTAGGTGAGCGAAAAATCCTACAAATAGGCCTCAAATCCTCTCATTTCTACACACCTCTCATTCTCACTCTCTCTTCTCTTCTGTTCTCTCTTTCGTTCCTCTTCTTCTCTCTGAAGACCAAGAGGAACTCAAAGGATGAGGTTCTACTCCAGTTTTAGTTCAGATCCTTGTTTAAGGAAAAAGAGGAGGAGGTTCTGCCCGAGTTCCTATTTATCCAGGTACGGGGGAAAAGGAGATTATTTATATGTAAAGTTACATGAGGGAATTGGGTAGAGGAAGAGCCCTTAGGGTTATGAATAATTTTATAATTATTTATGTTTGGAGGATTAATTATCTTATGTGATTCTATATATATTTAGGATTACAAATATATGTTTAACTTGTGAAAATGATGCTCTGGGAGAGAGAACGAAATTATAGAAAAGTGCCTATAAGTTGGATTGTGAAGTCCCACATCGGTTAGGAAGGAGAACGAAGCATGCCATATATATGGGTGTGGATACCTTCCTTGTGTAGACGCGTTTTGGGGTGGCATGCGTGCCATTTCCAGAAGCAAAACCGTGAGGGCTGCGGCCAAAGCGGACAATATCCACATGCGGGTTGATGGGCTGTTACATTTGGTATCAGAGCCGGGACCCGGGCCGGTGTGCCAGCGAGGGCGCTGGACTCCCTTGAGGGGGTGGATTGTGAAGTCCCACATCGGTTAGGAAGGAGAACGAAGCATGCCATATATATGGGTGTGGATACCTTCCTTGTGTGGACGCGTTTTGGGGTGGCATGCGTGCCATTGCCAGAAGCAAAACCGTGAGGGCTGCGGCCAAAGCGGACAATATCCACATGCGGGTTGCTGGGATGTTACATTTGGTATCAGAGCCGGGATCCGGGCCGGTGTGCCAGCGAGAGCGCTGGACTCCCTTGAGGGGGGACGCGTTTTGGGGTGGCATGCGTGCCATTGCCAGAAGCAAAATCGTGAGGGTTGCGGCCAAAGCGGACAATATCCACATGCGGGTTGCTGGGATGTTACAGCAGCCAAAGCGGACAATATCCACATGCGGGTTGATGGGCTGTTACAGTCCGTCTAAAAAAACTTTACATTGACAGTGTATAAGTGATTAACTCTTTTTAATAAATAATAATCTTGCATTAAAGTCAAGGACAAAAAGTCAATTGATAAAGTTTATTCTAATTTCTTGGTAATAAATGTTATTAGTGTTTTATCTAGGTTGTAATTTTAAAAAGAATTTTTCAACCTCGATTAAAATTTATAAAATCATATAGATGTTCATCATGTCACAACAAATATTAAGTATAAGAATAAAATGGTTAACTAAATAAATAAATTTATTTATTGAATGAAAAACACAAAGAAGATTACATAGTTTTAGTAGTTATCTCAGTCTCCAATAGTATAAACTTAGCCACTCATGACTAAGACATAGTAAAACAGAGACTTTTCAACAATTTATGATTACAAGAGTAACCTCACAAGAACTCTCTATAATATTTCTAGAATTATTCCAAGAAGAATATTTAGATTATTGGTATTGAATATAGAGACCTCCAAGAAGCTTATTTTTAAAACAATTCTAATGGGCTTTTAGGTATGATACACTTGCTTTGAGTATCCATGTAACTTGCTTTGAGTGAGCATATGTTTATAGGGATGCACTTTGACTTCACTAGCTCATAGCATTTTTGTGATAGCTCTAAACGAATTTTGCTCACTCATAGCACACAAGAAGCTTGTTCTAATTGAGCTGGTGTAATCTTGTAGGGTTGCTCTCTAACTTGATTCACTTAGAGCGAGTTGTTGGTCGCTCTGAGGGAAATTGGAATGAGTATGTAACTTAAAGCGATGGCTTTCCTTGTTGATCAAGTTCAAAATGAAGACATAACCCTGGTTAGTTTTGATGATTACAAATAAGTCTCTTGAAAGATAAAAGTGCAACTTGTAGTTAGTTTTGAGTTTTGAGGCTCTTCATAAATAAAAGTGTAAATTGTATCTTGTTTGTGTGTTTTAAGCCTTGTTGCTCGTGTGTTTGGTAAGTAACTTACATTTTATCTCTATCTAGATGATGATTGATGATTTAGACATGTGTTAAAACAAAATTGTAAAGAGGGATGGTATGAAAAATTGAGATATTAAGTTTTTACTTAAAATAATCGACTATTTTAAGTAATAGTCGATTATTTACTTTATTTTTCAATTACCTAAGGAGAAATTGTTGTAATAATCAATTTTTCAGCAAAATAATTGATTATTTCACTAGAATAATTAATTATTGCTCAAAATAATTGACTAAAGTGTTTTTGGTTGATTTCCAAAATTGCTAAGAACAAAATAACTGATTATCCATGTAAATAAGCAATTATTTTAGTTAGAAACTTATATATATATATATATATATATATATATATATATATATATATATCATTTTTCACACCTTGAAAAGAGAGACTTGAATATTTGTGATTTCTTTTACAAAAACACTCTTTAAAATATATTTCTCTCTACAAGAAGAAGTTCTTCAAACCTTTGTGGTAATCTCAAGAAAGTTTTCAAGAATAGAATTGATCATCATCTTCATGGAGTGAAAGGTTAAGTTACATAGTTGATTCACCTTCTCTGATATGTTTTGTATATCAGGTTAATTCATTCCTTAAATTTTTGTATTGATTGTTTTCTTAAGGAAGTTTCTTAAGAAGGGGGAATCTTGTAGTGGGGTGCTATAAGTAGGATTTCTTGGGGTTTAAGAAGTAGTTTCTTTAATATTGTAGAAGTGTATTGCATGTTGTATTGTAATTGTAAAACATTTAATATTAAAGATTAGTGAAAATTTTTAACTAGGTTGATTGAAAATTAGATGTAGGTCATAAGTGGATATGGTTGAACCAATATAAATTGGTTGTGCATTTTTCTCCCTCTATATGTTTGACTTTACATTCTTGCATTTCTATTTTCATGCTTGTTGTTATGTGCTGTGAGACATATACATTGTAATAAGAATTGAGCAAATTTAGACTTGTATTAAATCTGAACTAAGTATCTTATATACAAGCTATAAATCAACAAACTTATTTGAAAAGATTTAGAAAAATTTTTCAAAACCAAGGTAGTTGCACAAGAAATTTTTAATCAACTAATTCACCCTTCCCGCACTCTTAGTTAAGCCATCTTTTCGAATATCCCTTTGAGACTTGTAGCTTCCAAATTATTTTTTCCATGTTATATATCTCAACAAAGAAAATATTAAAAATACCTTATATTTAAAACAATTATATCCTGAAATGAAATTAACTCTTGACTAAGTGTTTTGTGACAAAAAAAAAAAGATTTAGAAGCATAAAATATATTAATAATTATTTAATTTAAATAAAAATTGCATGCATAGTTGGTAATTATCAATCTTCTATAACTTAAACTTAGAGTTATTTCAACTCTAACTTCCATCTCACATAAGTTAAGAATAATAGAACAACATAAAATTATAATTCTTAATCACATATATACAAAATATACATAATTTAGCTAGAAAAGAACTTGGTGTTACAACAAGAAGTACTACTTTATTCTTATAAGAATTAACCCAATGAAAATAAATTATACTACCTTGGCAGATAAAAAAATGTCAAATTCTCCATATCTATAGCTTCTATTTCTTTTATAACTAGATACACAATTAAATTATATATTTTTTCTTTGATGGTACTTTTTTTTTGGATAGTCATGTCATTGATATGGAGTATCCAGTAACTTCATTCATAACTAATCTCCATTAATGAACTAGCCACATTTAATAGAATCTCTCCTAATCACATTCTTTGCTTGATATTAAAAATATAATTGAATTATATTTTTTCTTGTATGGTATCAACATTTAAAATATATTTCTTTTAATTAATTGATTACAATTAATATTTTAATTAATATATATAAATATTAAGTATTGTTTTATTACATATAATATGTATAAAATTTCAATAAAGAAATCCCTTGTCCAAAATCTTGTAAATTCATACTATTAAGCAAATATTGTATATAAGTGAAATTAATTTTCACGTTAGAATTAGATTAAATAATATCATTATATTTCATACTATTAAGCAAATATTGTATATAAGTGAAATTAATTTTCACGTTAGAATTAGATTAAATAATATCATTATATTTATTAACAGGGACGTATCTATGTGTAACATAGTGGGGACATTTACCCCACTAAAATTTTACAATTTTACATAACATACATTTTTTTTAATTCAAAAATTACTATATTTTAAAAAATAAATTTATATTCTAATAAAATAAAATTATCATGTTTAAATTATCGTATGTATAAAATTTAAATTCAAAGGAATGTTTATTTATTTGATGTTTTTCAAATTTTCAAAGGAGATCAATTTTCATATATGACAAAGAATACTCTTTAATAATGAACCAGCAATTTTTTTTAAAGTTTAAGTAAAAAATACACACACACATATATATATATATATATATTAATGCTCATATATATAATGTAATAAATTTAAAAAAATTAATTTTTCATAAAATAAAATTTGTAACATGTACATTTACCTCTTGTGCTTTCTATTTATTGTATATATTGATTAAAAAAATCAAAATAGTAATGATTATAAGATTTATGTTCTATATAGGATTTTTATTATAAAATATGTTTTTAAAACAATTATCATCTAAAAGTTTATATTAGATATTAAAAACATGTATATATCATAAATAAATTAAATTAAATTTTTATAAATTTAACATATTTTCTTTTATATTTTTATTAGTGTTAAATTATTATAAGGTAGGGTTCTAGGGTTTTATTTTTAGCCAAACATTAAAAAAAATTATAATAGATAAATAAATCATACTTAGAACATGTATTTTCAGCGAAAGTTAGATTCAAACTTACTAAATTATAAATAATCTAGTTTGACCTAATTCTAGCCGTAATCATAAATATAAAAGTTTATAGAAAATAACTATAATGTATATTTTTTCTTTTAAATATGATATGTAAAAATAAATATTGTCCCACTATCTAAAGTTACTAGATCTGTCACTATTTATTAAATGTAATATGTTTATTTGATATACATTTTTTATATTAATACTATTATTAAAAATAATTAAAATATTAAGTTTCATCTTTCCATCCAAATCTCATCACTTCACTTGTTATTTTCTTAACCAAGTTATAACTTGTGGCCAATTTAGGCCACCATTAAACCTACTAGGCTACTTCTCATGATCACCACCACCTTCATGCCTCATCTTTATCTTATGGGTTTAAACTTTAAAGTCGTCTTACTTTGCTTTAAATTTTTTTTTTTTTCACATGTAACGACGATACATATCAATTTTTATTGTATCATATATAAAAAATAATAATATCGTAAATCAATTAAACAAAAGAAATATATTAGGTCATTTTTAAAAATTAAGAAACTTGACTAAACTTTTTAACAATAAAAGAGCCAATAAAATAAGAAGCTCAAAAAAATAATTTAACTTATTCAATATTAATTGTACCAGCAGTCAAACTTCTCAAAAAAATTCTCATAATTTCTTGCCCAATAGAATATATATTCTAGATTCATATTTGACTATGTTAGCTATTCCATTGTACCAAGAATCACACTATCAACTGCATAAAATAAAAATTACTCTTGCCACAAAAATAAAAATTAAACCATCGATACATAACTTGAGAGAATGAAAACTATACATGGAGTTTCTGCTAAGCTTCAGAATATTGAAAAGATGAGTCATATATTTTTGGAGGTTGAAGGGCAACAATAATTGTCTTTGTTGCATTTATGGAATTGTTGTACCGCAAGAGATAGACAAGAAATGGAATTATGATGCTCAATGTGTTGAGGCTCTTTATTATTAAAATATTTATATTCCTCCATTGGATGATGCACATTGCTTGGTGGGTTGAGTTGCGAGTCTTGTGACACATATTGTGTTTCTTGCATATTTTGTGCCTGCATCGCAAAATTTGGAGTTGGAAGAACCCCATTTGATTCATAAATGTGCTGAGGGATCCTTGTATCCATGTCTTGTAATGTTATGTCATGGATGCTTTTTCTTTTCTTCGATTCCTTTGATGCACTCAACCGATTGAAAAACTTTTGGGCATGACTAGAGACTTGGCTTGCCTTTTTTGTTCCAATATATCTTGCAATATTTTTCCAATCTCCCTTACCATATATCTGAAGTCCGACTATAGAAATAACCTATATACATAATTCAAAATAATAATAAGAAAACGAGAAAACATATGTTAGAATATAAATAATAAAAAAATATAAATATTGAAAAAAGATAATACTAAAAATTTAATTAAGAGATACCTATGTTCTTCCTCATTCCAATGAACATATTTCTTGCGCCGAATTGAAACCGATGATTTATTTGAATCACTTAATAACTTGATGATATCTAACTCGGCATGAATGACATCTGATTTCTCACCGACAACTAATTTGTCCATATTATCCTCCATTAAAATTGGGGAAAACTCAATATCAACAGAGACAAATGATCTACGTAACTCCAAAACTGATCCATATCAAACTTAGTATTGTCGATCAATAATGACTCCTCCGATGACTTGGGAAGAACTTGAGTGGCAACATTAAAAGTCTGTTCTTCAGAGTCATTCAACAATTGATGATTATCATTGAAAGTTGTGTTGGAATCACCCTTTTCACCATTGTCATAGTGTTGTTGAGGTAATTCACACATTCTTCTTTATCGTGTTTTGGGACTAAGTTCAAACTCAATCACTCTTCAAGACCTTTTCTTTTTCAAGTTCGGATTTTGTTTTCCTTTATGACATTGTTCATTCTTTATATAAAATAATGAATTAATTTTCTTTTATGGCGCCAAAATGAAATCTATATATTACACTTCAATTTAAATTTTGTTTTAACTGATAAAAATAATCTGTGAATTAGTTAGTTAGTTAATTAATTATCTATTTTATCATTGTATATTTAAAAAAAAATCCGCCCAAACAAAGAGTTAACAAATTCAAAGCCATGAGTTACACTTTCTTTAATGGCGCCAAAACGAAATCTATATATTACACTTCTGTTTAAATTTTCTTTCAAGAGATAAGAATCACATGTGAGTTGGTGAGTTGATTGTCATTTTTATCTTTGCATTTTTCTCTAAAATAAATTTGTCCAAACATAGAGTTAAAAATTTCATAATTGAGTTTCTATTTTAGCGCCAAAACGAAATCCATATATTACACTTCAATTTATATTTTTCTTTAAAAAAAATCCACTCAAACATAGAGTTAAAATTTTAAAAATGGTGAGTTAGAGTTTCTATTATGCCGCCAAAATAAAATCTATATATTGTATTTTAATTTAAATTTTCTTTTAGTAGATAATAATTGTAAGTTAATTATCTATTTTATCTTTATATTTTTCTTTTAAAAAGCCGGTCTAAATATTGAATTAAAAATTTCATCCGAATATCATCAATTTTGATACTCTAAATATTTTCATTCGAGTGTCTTAAAAATATCCGCATAGATGATAACTAATTTATTGACATTTGAAGTTTTATTTTATCTATTTAATTAAACATTTTCAATTTTATGGTGTACCAGTTTTAAAATTTAATTTTGAGTTTATTAAGTTAAGAAAAAAGTATTTGGAAGGAATAAAAAAATAAAATAAAAAACATATGAAAAGAGATATTTATATTAATATATAAAAGAATACTCCTTTTAGTAATTACCTTAGTTTTCATATTTTATTAATTATTATACCTTTTTATTTTAAAAATTAACAAAATATTTTTTATCAAAATTAAGACTTTAAAATTAATAAGTTGTTCTTACCGGAGATCGCTTGTAGGGACGATCTGTTGGGCAAGATTGATGAGCCTCCTTCACTGGATACGCTTGCTGTTCCAAGGCGGGGTGGTACTTGCAAAAGAGACTCCGATGCTAAAGTTAGTGTTTGTGGGTGTATGAGTCTCGTATAAGTAATGCACGTACCTTTGTGTGAATTAGGATTTCATTGGGCCTTGGGCCTGAGATCAGTTATGACCTATTTGGATATCGGGCTGACGTCCCCTAGCGCGTGTCCGAGGTCACTCCGCACTGCGATGCCGAGCTCGAGCTCGGCATAGTGGTATAGATAGTACACTAGCCCCCCGAGCTCCGAAGACCGTGGATCAAGGAGTTAAGACTGAGCTTGACAAGGGGTCGTGACCCTTCGCGTACGCCTGTCTATCAAGATGCCACGTGTCATAACCGTCACCTCGTTCTCGAAAACGTGCAGGCGGCGTGTTGATGGGCGCTGACGGTTTTGTAATGATTGTCGTGCCCATCATAATGGGCTTCATTTAATGTGTCGTCTGTGTTGTGTCTCCTGGTTGACACGCCGTTTGAATTTTAGAAATCCCTTTTCTCTCTCTCGCGCCCTTTCCCCTTTCACTTTACTCTTTTTCCTCTAGCTTGCTCTCGACGCCTTCTCGTTTTTCTCTGTTCATTCTCCTTCTTCGCTTCTTTTGTCTCCGCTCTCCTCCATCGCCTTCTCCGACAACCGAGTTCTCATCCTCTGCTATTGTTCTTTCGTTTATCAAAGGAGTACCAGGTACTTCGATTTCCCTATCTTCTCCTTTCTCTCAAATCTTTTCACCTTCTTTGATGGCTGGTAATAGTGATGCCGCTCCTTCCGTGCCGGCCAAGGGTAAAGGCAAGGCACACGGCAAGGCGGTGGCCGCCGAGACGGTCGCTACCGAAAAGAAAAAAGGGGGGAACCAGCCTAAGGAACCCTTCCCCGTCATCCCTGGCTACGAATGGATCAGGGGTGACGTCGGGGAATTCCAGAGCGTCTTCAAGTCGTTCATGGAGATTAATGCGATGTGGAAATCGCATAGGATCTGTGAACCATCCATTTCTAAGCTTATCCGGCTTGAACCCTGTCAGCCCGGTGAGCGTGTATATATGGGGGGTGCCTCTAACCCTCCCTTCTTTTACATGTACCAGTGTTTCTTCAAGGATTTAGTCATATGCCTTCCCTTTACCCAATTTGAGTGTAATTTTTTGAATTTTGTCAACTTGGCTCCTTGCCAGTTGCACCCCAATAGTTGGGGGTTTTTTTAGGGCTTTCCAGGTCCTGTGCTCGACCTTAGGGATAGGGGTATCTCTCCTTGTTCACTACAAGAAAAATGCTGATTTCCGACGGAAATAGGTAAATTTCTGACGGATTTTGCTTTTTTCGACGGATTTTCGTCGAAAAAAGTGGCGTCGAAAAAAAAATCCGTCGAAAATTGCTGTCAAATTTTTTGACAGAAAAATTCGTCAGAAATTGCTGTCAAATTTTCCGACGGAAAAATCCGTCGAAAATTATAATTTTTTTTTTAATTTTAATAAATTTATTAATGTAACAACTCTCATATTTGGCCTCTCAAGGGTTCTATTTCACAATATTTCACTGTTTAGCGTGTTTTATTCTTACTTGTGCAATTTCTGGGAGACTTCCCAGAAGCTCACCCATCCAGTACTACTCCAGGTCAAGCACGCTTAACTGTGAAGTTCTGATGAGTAAGCTACCGAAATGTCTATGTATGTTGTCAGTATAACTTGTACAAATTAATTCATTTAAGTCATCCTCAAATATACAATCTCATATTTGTACTATGATAATAATATATAATAATTTTATATTACGAATAATAATAATAATAACAATAATAATAATAATAATAATATATTTAATTATTCTTTATTTATATGTACTTACTTTTATAATTAACATCTACTTATTTTTATTTAAAATTATAATTTAAATTATTTAATTTTATAATTTATAATGATAATATAATTTATAAAATTATAAATATTTATTTATTACATACTTATAAATTAAATTTTAATATTTTGAATAAATTATTAATTAATTTAATATATTTATTTACCTTAAATCAAACATATAAAATTTAAAAAAATGTATTTATCCTTTTTTTTTTTTTTTCTAATTATCAACTATTAATAAAATACTAACTTAAAATCTTATCTAATTATATATAATATTTTCATATCAAATTTAAAACTAGATATTAGTTATACAAAAATATTAAGATCATATAGTAAATTGTCAATAAGATTTTAGTTAAATAATTTAAAATAATTAATATTTTAATTATATTGTTAATTAGCAAATAATTTATTCCAAAACTAATTAATTTTTTATATTAATTATTAGTAAAATTTAATAACTTTTAATTTAACAATTAATTGGATCGATGAAATTCAACACACCATGAGTTATTGAGCGGAATAACTTTACCAAGAGTTATTTTGTAAGTTATCTTAAATCAAACATATAAAATTCAAATAATGTATTTATCCATGTTTTATTTTTTAATTATCAACCATTAATAAAATACTAACTTAAAATCTTATCTAATTATATCATAATATTTTCATATCAAATATAAAACCAGTTCTTACATTTTCGACAAATATAAATTTGTTTGAAATATTCTATCAATAATATAACTTTTCTTACAAAAATTTTCTCATCAAAAATATAAATTTTTCGACAGATTTAATTTTGTTTTATAAAAAATCATCTTCGATTAATATAACATTTTGTATATATGATTTAAGAGTAAAAGATTTTCAATTTAACGGTTGAATTTACAAAATTCACATTTAATATAAAGTTATTGAGCGGTGTAACACTTAGTAAAATTTATACCATTGTAATTATAGCTCCCCTCATGTATATATATATATATATATGTGTGTGTGTGTGTGTGTGTGTGTGTGTGTGTCTATATATATATATATGATTTAAGAGTAAAAAATTTTCAATTTAACGGTTGAATTTACAAAATTCACATTTAATATAAAGTTATTGAGCGGTGTAACACTTAGTAAAATTTATACCATTGTAATTATAACCCCCTCATATATATATATATATATATATATATATATATATATATATATATATATATATATATTAAATGCGACTTTTACAATGTATTACACCGCTCAATAACTTTATATTAAATGTGAATTTGGTAAATCCAACTGTTAGATTGAAAGTTCATATCTCTTATAGATTATATATACAAAACTTTATATTAATCCAAGATGATTTGATACTTCATTTTTATAAAACAAAATTGATGTAATATATTCATTTCAAAATACACTAAAATATGAACACTTGGATTATCTTCCAGTTGTTGTTCAATTTTAAGAAAATTTGATATACACGTATAAAGTGATATGAACTTTCAATTTAACGGTTGGATTTACAAAATTCACATTTAATATAAAGTTATAGAGCGGCATAATACTTAGTAAAAGTTACACCGGTATAATTATAACCCCTTATATTATATATATATATATACACACACACACATACATATATATACAGCGACAGCTGCACGTTTGGAATAGTGAGGCACTTGCCCTCACTACTATTTGACATATACATAATTTTTTATCTAAAAAAATAATATATTTTAAAAAATAAAAATTATATTCTAATAAAATAAATATATAGATTCAGAAAAAAATGTTTATTTATTTGATATCTGTCAAATTTTTGAAGGAAATTAATTCTCATGTGATAAAAAAAATTTCTTAATAATGAATTAATTTTTAAAAAAAGTTTAATTATAATATATATATATGTATATATATATATGTCTTAATATTCACATATATAATGTAATATATTAAAACAAATAATTTTTTGATAAAATAAAATTTGTAGCATGCATGTTTTTCTTTTGTGTTTTTTATTTATTGTATACGTTGATTGAAAAAATCAAAATAGTAAAATTGTATACATTGATTAAAAAAATCAAAATAAGAAAAACCATAAGATTTATATTCCATTTAGAATTGTTATTATAAGATATATTTTAAAATAAATTATCATCTAAAAATATATATTAGATATTAAAAACATATTTATATCATAAATAAATTAAACTTTATTTTTATAAATTTAACATATAGATTTTTATATTTTTAATAGTGTTAAATTATTATAAAATAAGTCTATATGATTGTAGTTCTACCCAAATATTTAAAAATTATCTATGATAGATAAATAAGTCACACTTAAAATATATATTTTTAAAGAAAGTTAGGTTCAAACCAAGTAAATTATAATAAAATATAGTATAACCTAATTTATTTTCATCTTTAATACTAATCGTAGATATAAAAAACTTGTAATAAATAATTATAATATATATTTATACCTTTAAAAGATATATAAAATTTTTAATACTACAAATATATATAAGAAATTAAAAATAATAAATTAAAAATAAGAAATTAAAAAAAGAAATTAAAAATATAAATTAAAAATAAGATTTCTGACAGAAAATTCCGTCAGAAATTTCCGACGGAATAATTCCGTCAAAAATTTTCCGGCAAAAATTTCTGACGGATTTATTTTTCCGTCGAAAATTTCCGACAGAATTTTCCGTCGAAAAGTTTCTGTCAGAAATTTCTGACGGATTTATATTTCTGTCAGAAATTTCTGACGGAAAATTTCTGACAGAAAATTCTATCAGAAATTTCTGACAGAAAATTTCCGACGTAAAATTCTGTCGAAAATTTTTGATGGAAATATAAATCCGTCAGAAATTTCTGACGGATCCATATCCGTCGAAAATTTTCCGTTAGAAATTTACATTTTTCTTGTAGTGGTTTTTCTTCATTTTTACCAACTGAAACTAGGTGTACCTCCCTATGGTTGGGTGTTTTTGAGCGGTAGTAAGGCTGGGGGACTATTTTCTCTCTACTCCCAGTCTTACAAGAATTTCAAACAAGAGTTCTTCCGGGTTCTGCTCAAGGAGGTCGACCCGCTGAAAGATGAGGTGTTCCACTTTGGCGGGTTGTCAAGGTTCCCTCTTTACTGGCGGGAGGCTCCGACCAGGTTTAACGGGTCAGCCAACTTGCAATTGACGACCTCAGACGTTGCTGCCATTAGAGACCTAGAAGTGCTTCCTCGTCCCTTGGATTGCATGCTCGTCTTGTCACTTGCTAACTCGGCGTACAAGGAAAGGGGTCTAGAGAGTGAGTATCTTGTCTTTTTTGGTTGTCAGGGTTGGTAAAATTTTCTTTTACTAACATATCTGATTCTTTGTATTTGCAGGCATAATGGGCAAAAGCAAGTGGCGCGAGCTGAAGTCTCGCTACAACATTGTCGAGATCGAGGTCCCTGAGCCTTAGGAGGAGGAGGTTGGCCCCCCTGGAGACCCGCAGGAAAAGAAAGAGGGGGGAGAAGGAGGCCGGGGGGACCTCCACCCCTCGTAATGCTGAAGAGGTGACGTCGAAGGCTGCTGATGCCAATGCAGTCGACCTCACCGGGAGTCCTCCGCTCGAGGGAGCTCCCCAAGTGGCCGCTGAGGAGGTTGCCCAGGCCGCCGAGGTTTGTGCCTTTCTTTGTGATTTCCCTTCTATACTGCCTTTTTCTTATTTTCTGACTTAGGAGAAAATTTTTGTCTTTTGTAGACGAGGCCTGATGTAACATCCCAAATTTTATACAATATTAATAAAAAGGGTTCTTTTTATTTTATGTATTTTAAATATTTATAGGATTATTAAAGGGATTTTTTTATAATTAAAAATAATAAAATAATAAGTCTGGGCTCAGAACGGGCCGTTCCAAAATTTAAAAGAGACTTGTTTTTGTTGGCCCGGAACGGGCCGTTCCAAAAGTGGAACGGGCTGTTCCAAAAGTGTAAAATGGCCTATATTGGCTTTTCCAGAACAGGCCGTTCCCAAAGGGAAACGGGCTGTTCCAAGGTTCTAAATTTGCCTAAAAATGTTTGTGGGAAACGGGTCGTTCCAATGATGTTCAATCAGTGTAAAAATGGATTTCAGAACGGGCCGTTCTAGTTTTAGAACGGGCCGTTCTGCTTTTTGGAAACGAGCCGTTCCAATTTTAGAACGGGTCGTTCCAGTTGCTGAATTTTCCTATGTTCGAAGGATCCGGAACGGGCCGTTCCGAATCCAGTACGAGCCGTTTCGGGGACCCCAAAATGCCTATAAATAGGAGGCAGGGGTGAAAAAAAATTTATAACGGAGTGAAGGTAAAAATTTCAGAGAGAGAGAGAGAGAGAGAGAGAGAGAGAGAGAGAGAGAGAGAGAGAGAGAGAGAGAGAGAGAGAGAATCTAGAAGAGGAGGTTCTGCTCAAATTTTAGCTTCTACTTATCCAGGTAAGGGGAAGGAGAACCTTATCTCTTTAAAATTTTATATACTATTATGTATATTTACTTATGTTTTTTTTATGTATATTTATTTAGTGGGGTGGCCCTAACTTCATTTATTTGTTTAACCTATATTTATTTTTATCCATAATAATTGTTAAGATGTTAATATTTTATATTTTTTAATTATTTTATAATGATTGTCATTTTTATTTATATCATTGATATTCTTAATATATTCTTTTTACGTAAATATATTTATTATAAATATATTTATAATCAACTATGATATAATTGTGATATCTTGGACTCATTTTGTTGTTATTTCTTCACGTATTTATGAAGATAAATATTGTTCTATGGCCATAGAAGATAAAGTTTGAATTATTTGTAGTTGGAGGTTTGACCTTGGGGATTTAAATGAGTAAGAAATGAAGGTGAAATATCCTCTTGTTGGTTAAGGTGAAATATCCTTTTGTTGGTTGGTATTATGATGATGTTCATTTATCCTAACTAGTCACTACAAGTATAATTCAAATTTTATTGTATAATGAAAATATAATATATGATCTATATATATATATATATATATATATATATATATATATATATATATATATATATATATATATATATATATATATATATGTTTAATATTGATTATAAATATTCTGTATATTTCTTTTGAATTATTGTATTTATTGGATATTGTTCTCACTCCTCTCTTTTCTTTGTTTTTTTTTAAATTTAATATATTATAACATAGATGGATCTACCGGCCATACCAGGTCCTTTTACAGTTATTATTACTGCTATCCTACTTAGGAGGAATTGGAATATGGAGGCTATTTGATGGATCCGTTATAATTTTATTTTCCAACCATATTATTTCAATTATTATTTTCTTTCCACAATTAATGTAAATATTGTAATAGAAGGGGAAGAAATAAGTAATGTGTAAAATAGTACGTTATTGTAAATATTTTAGAACGATATGTCATGTATTAAATTCACAAAATATTATTTTTCCTTATCTTTATCTTTATTAAAAAGAAAATATATATTGTTAACGATATAATTGCGAAAAAATTATATAAGAAAATATATAATTATTATTATATAAATTGGGTGTTAGAATCGGGCGTTACACCTGAGCCGGATGCTGCCGAGGCCCGGGTGGCACTGAGCTCGGAGGCGCCACGGCTGACCACCCCTGTTGCTGCACAGGCAGCCTCCGCCCCGACACCCATCGAGGTCCACAAAGAGGGGCCGAGCTCCGAGGTCCCAACACTTAATCCTGCAGCCTTAGCGCCGCCGTCTGGTTCGTCGAAGGGGCCCCCCAAGAGCAAATACCTCGCTCAACGCTTTGAGAAGGCTCGCCCTCTATCACGGTTGGATCATGTGAGTGCCTTGTCAGATATAGACTCTTTGTGGAGTGCGGGGGTGCCGCGGAGACCTTCTACCCCAAGGGCTCGCTGCGCTCGGCTGATGAGGCTATGATCGAGAAGGTCGGCCCAGTGGAGGGCCTTGACTCCGCTAGGTCTTCCTGCAGAGGGTAATGGAGATTATGGACCATTGGAAGCATAGGTGGTCTAAGCAACAGGGGGACCTGGAGAAGATGAAGGGCCGAGTCCGGCCTCTGGAAGAGGAAAATAGTGCCTTAAAATTTGACCTAAAAATACTATAAAATTGTGAAGCACTAGTGAAAACATGCTTGTGGACACCTCTTGTTTTGTGAAAATATTTTTGCTGCAGTTTTTCTAGCCTAAGGCCGAGACCTATAATTGATCAAAAGGAATTTAAACTCCTGATTAATCAAAGAAAAAGAAGTGAAAAATATTTTGCAAAAAGAAAAGAAAGAAAATAGCAAAAGAAAAAGCCAAAAGGAGTGAAAAATTTGTGTGAATTAGCCCTCGGTTTTGGTGAAATCTTTGCCTATTAATTTTCACTCTAGCGCATATTTTGTGTCTTAATTTTGTTTCTAATCTTAGCTTTGTTTTTGTAATCCATTCTAGTGCCTTTGTTAGGTTATCCTTTGTGTGTTAGCTTTCTAAATTTGCCTTAATTTTTGCTTGTCTTTTTGTGGAACTCCTGCTCGTTTGTCTCATTTCATTCTACCAATTAGTGTAGCCATTATAAATTGTGCCTTTTCAGTTTTAGCACTAATATTCCAGCAATTGAAGGTGGTTGAGTGCTTCTTAAAAGGTGTAGGAGGCCAAGTCAAAGGAAGTCAACTTGAAGGCTTTGGTGGTTGCTTAGGGAGCTTGTTCTCTCTTGGTGGAAGGTCTCTTGCAAACACCTAGAAGTAACCAAAGTCAAGGTTGCTTCTAAAAGAAGAGTGATACACTTGTGAGGGCTGCATGCTTGGTGGCTGAAATTGGAAGAGAAGGAGCAACAAAATTTTGAAAATTTTGTGAACTTTAGAGACCAATTTTAGTGACGGAAAATTTTGTTACTAAACCTATTTTCCTTATAAAATCCGTCTCTAAAATTTGTTTCTAATTAGTGGCTAATTTGTTTTCTTTGAAATTAAGTGCAGCCACTAAATTTCATTTGATTGGAATTTACATTTCATTTGGTGTGAATTTACATTTCATTTAAGTGTGAATTTGCATTTCATTTGGTGTAAATTTGCATTTCATTTTTTTTTTGTAAATTTTCAATTCTCCTTTTTTTTGTACAAGGCCTTTATTAAGGAGTCACTAGTACAAAAGAGGTGTACTACGTCAGATATTTTGAGCTTTTTACGTCAGAAAACATACCGACGTAAAAGCGGGAGACGTAAATTTTGTTAGATCTGCAAAACTGACGTAAATTTACGTCGGACATTACGACATCCGACGTAAAAAAGTAGGAAAAAAAATATAAAAAAAACATAAAAATCCTAGCAGGACGGCCCGTTCTGCTTGCAGAACAAGCCATTCAGCTTCGTATAACAACCCAAAAGAAAACGCCCACTACCTATACAAATAGAACAACCAAAAAATCAAATAAAACAGATAGCCAGAGTAGTAATGCATAGTAGAAAAGTGCTAACGAAACCTTGATTCGTACCTGAGGAGCAACAACAATGTGCAAATGAGTAACAAAGAGTTCATCCCTCTGCAAAAGATAAAAAAATGATTCAGTAACAAAGGAGAGGGAAAGGGTTTAGAGAGAAAAAAATGAAAAGTGATGAAGAGTGAATGCGTGCGGTGTGCCTCGCGCTCTCTTATTCAAATTTACGTCTTTTTTTACGTCGGACCTGGTAAGGTCCGACGTAAAAAAGTTCGCAAAAATCACAAAAATGTCACCCGCATTTTTTTTACGTCAGATTTTCGTATTTCTGACGTAAAAGGGGTGAGCAGTTTTTTAATAGTTGCTCGTTTCGACTTCTCTTGGTGTAACCCTCATGAATATCACCAAGAGACTGAACAATTTGAAGGATGTTGTCAAGAATACTAAGAAGCCCTGCGCTATGAGTTATTTATTTATTTATTTTGATTTAGTATCTCTCGGTATAAATATTCTCTAAAAGCCGATTGCTTAGGTTCGAAGATAGAAATGAAACCCTTACTTGTTTGTTGTCCATTTCGTTGGGATTAAGGTTTTGCTGGGTGCACAGGTCCCGCCAATTTATGCATGCATGCATTGTTGTTTAGGTTTCTTGTGGAATTTGTTTATGTAATGGGAAAGGAGCTAACTAGCTAAGTGCTAGCTACTCTGTTGTTTCCTTGACCAGGTTATGATGGATACGGTGGGTGTAGAGATGTAGGTCGTTAACAAAAGTGAGACATCGATCTCGCTTGAGGTTGATGGTCAGGTTGTTCTGACTCCTGGCTGGGGACAAGAAGCTTCTTCAAAGATACTGCCTGTCAATTTTGATGGATTGGCAAAGGTGTATTGAAGCTTTCAGCATTCTCAAGATATCATGTGTTTGACTTAATTTTCATGTACAGTTTTTCTAGGAATATTAACCTGAGTGGTTTCTTTTAGTTAATTTATTGTTTGTTGCCTATGGTTCTGCTTGGATTGGAGTCAATTGCACCTTCTAGCCGTTGCTTAGCACAAACTAGCTGTAAATTTCAGTTATCTATTTGATTTTGCTCTTGCTTATGGTGTTACTAGTAGTAAATAGCATTTGCATGATTCCTTACAGGCCATTTGCTTGCATTGTAATTTGTTGCTCACTATATTAATTAATACAATTCATGTATTATGTAGATTAGATTACTATTAGCTACTCTGATTCAATTCCATATGCACATCTATGTTGTTTTCTAGGGATTGACCCATTTTGATGAAATTCTACAAGAAGTAGATGGTATTATCCTTTCTCGTGGGAATTTGGGCATTGATCTTCCATTTGATAATGTATTTAATATTTTTAACTAGTGCAAAAAGACGCTTTTACGTCACTTAAATGACGTCGGAACAAGACACCACCAACGTTATAAAAATACGGTGGCAGAATGGTAAATAATGGGAAGCTAATTTACGTCGGACAAAGGGGGGTCCGACGTAAATTAGCTCATTAACGTCGTAGCTCCCACTGTCCGACGTAAATTTACGTCAGACCCCCCCTTGTACGACGTAAATTTACGTCGCACCACCCCAACCCGACGTAAATATGCCCCTAAAATCATGAAACTTTCATTTTTCATTCCCGCGCTCCTTGTTTACGAAAACTAATAACCCTTTTTCTCTCATTCTCTAAGTCTCCCAGTGCATTTGTTTCTACATTGGACATTTGTAACTCTCTAAGTGTCTGCACATTACATGTTTGAGGTTAGTTTCTTGTCTACGCAAATTTTTGGTTTATTTTCTGCCATTTGTTCATGTGGAACGGAAGCAGAATGGCCCGTTTCGCAAGCAGAACGACTTGTACTGCTTGCAGAACGGGCCATTCTGCAAGCAGTACAGGCTGTTCTGCAAGCAGTACAGGCTGTTCTGCAAGCAGTACGGGCTGTTCTGCTTAAACTTTTTGTATTGTAAATTGTTGATTTGGAACGGCCCGTTCTAATTTTAGTATGGGCTGTTCCAGATGCATTAAAGATGGACTTTTTTAGGCATTGACCTTTAGTTTACCATCGTATTAGTAGAAATATTTATCTTTTTTACTTTATTTGTCTATTCAGTTAATTCATTGTTTTAATAATGAGAGTTTAATTTTTTCAAGATTATGGAGGATTCTGGGTCTGGCAGTGGAAGGAGGGAAGGTAGATCTGTCACCCGATTGTCTGGGTTGACAGCTGGACGCATTGCTAAGGAGAGGACACCGGTTGAGGTGGATCCTCGTTCTGGCAAGGCATCAGGCCCAAATGCTGCCAAAATTAAGAGCTATTTGGGAGTGTTAGCTCGACGACATGTTTCTATTATCATTCCATCATGGGTTAACGTTCATGAGGCTAACAAGAACCTCATGTGGCAGGATATTCAGGTATATACTTTTACATATCTCTTCAATATTATATAACTTAAATACATTATTTATTATTTGTTGTTATTTTCATAGCAAATTTTTGACATTCCCAACACTGAGGTCATGAGGAGGAAGATGTTATCTGCCCTTACCACCAGGTGGAGAGACTTCAAGACTTTCTTGACACGGGAGTATGTATTTGGAGAACGACAAAATGAGACTCCCTGTCTAAAGTACCATATCACTGATGATGAGTGGATGCAATTTCGTGCCACTCGATTGGACCCTTCGTGGCAGGTTAGTTATTGATAACTCTTACATTGACACAAATACTTAAGGTATATTTTAATTAATCTCATTTTGTTTTTTGTATTATTGCAGGTCAAAAGAATAGTTGCCCAAGAACGACAGGCCAAGAATGATGCACCCCATCTATTGTCAAGAGGGGGATATGAAACAGAAAAAAAAAAAGAAATGAAGAAGGCTAGGGCAGAGGCAGCAGGGGTTGAGTCTGCTGACCGTGTGGAGGCAGATGGGCAAATGACTTCTGAGTCTGCAAGGGTCGTTGCTGATAAAATAGTAAGTAAAAATATACAAACTAACACTCTTCATTTCAACTCATTTAATTCATAAGTGTAGTTTAGGGTATACTTATTTTTAATATGTTGCAGGAGGGTTTAGTTGAGCAGAGTAGCTAGGGCTCATTTGTTTCCCATGGTCGGGATGATATCCTCACAACGGCCATAGGAAGGCCAGAGCACGGAGGCCGTGTGCGTGGTGTTGGTGGTTCTTGGAGCCACCGAGATTTCTTTGGTGCACGATCATCAAGGATCACTGTTGACTCTTGCAGTCAAGAGGCTATGCAGAGAATGGAGATGCAGTTTGAAGAGAAATTGAAGAACATTCGAGAAGAGTTTGAACAGAAGTTTGAACTTTTGGCTCGTTCTCAGCAACAGACTGTAATTGCTCATAATGGTGTTCGAGTCAGTACTAAAGGGAGTTGTGCTGCTCCAGATCCTTCACTGGAACAGACTCACGCTGATGTACCAAACCAGTGTGAGTTATATGTTGAGGATGACCCCCCACGGTTAGTGGCTATTGGCCGAGTATTTGAGGGTGGCTCAACCATCCATGGTGTCCCTCTGCAGCCAGACTGGACACGGGTTGTGGTTGACCAAGTTCAAGATGCTGCTGCTCCAGTGCCTTTGCCCAATACAGAGGTTCAACTAGTGGGGCAGGCAACCGACACATTCTTAGCTTGGCCAAAGCGTTTGGTCATGCCGCTTTCAGCACAGGCAAAGGTAATACTATTATTACTCTTTTATATTCTTATAATTCTATTATTGTTTGACTAATTTTGATTATTTCTTTAGAATTTTATCAATCATGGTAAGGAGGTCATGAGAGAACCTCATGTTGATCATGCTAATATCGCAGAAGCTGAGGATGATCCCATATCCAGGCTTCTATCCATATTACCACGATTAAAGAAGAAACCAATTCAATTTTAGTGGGACATTAGAGTTTTTGGAGTTGATAGCTCTGATGTTCCACTGTACATATCCCTGCCTGATGCATTAGAGATTGTTGGGGGAAACTTCATGTTAAATATATCTATCATACAGTTGTGGGCCATGTAAGTCATATTTTCTTTTGAGTCTAAATTTACAATAATTACATTTAACTTATAATAATTATTTGTGTTAGGTACATGGACAAATGGAGTGTGGAGCAAGCACAAGCACAAGTATATGGATTTAATCCATCCAAAAATCAGGAAACACTCAGGTCCACATCCAACAATATATGCAAACATGGATGAGTGAATCAGGAAGAGATATATACATGGCTCTATACATTGACGGGTTAGTTTTTTAATCATGGTAATTTTATACCTAATTTGTTTGTCATACAATGTAGGTCTCATTGGCAGTTAATGGTAATCATTCCTAAGGAATACACCGTGGTGTAGTTTTGTTCACTACATCGAAAACCAAGCCACGAAATTAAATGCCAATTACAAGGGTAACTAAAATTTTTCATTATCTTTTAAAACTGTAATTATATATATTGGCTAACATTGAATTTTATTTCACTTAATTAGAATCGTGTCTGGAGCTAATATTTTAAGTCGAAGAAGCAGATCATCAAAGACATTGCACTTCATATACCCTAAGGTTAGCAAATTAATTAATACAGGCAATAATATTTAAATTTATTGACTTTGTAAATAATAGCTATTTGTTTCTCATTTTAGTGTAATAAGCAACAAGACTCGTTTGAATGTGGCTATTACATCATGTATTGGATGAGAGCCATAGTTTCTACGGGTATTACTGATTCTTGAGCGCAGGTAATTCATATCAAAATTTATTTAAGTATATTTACCTTTAGGATAATTAACATTGCATATTAATGACACTTAAATTAATGTTTCAGGTCTTTCAAGATCCACCTCCATTGCTCGAAGATGAGATCATCAAGATAAGAGAACAATGAGCAACTTTTTTTCTTCAAAGTATATATTAGTTAGATTTTTAAGTTTAGTTAGTTATATATTATGTTTCTAATTTGATAGCATTGACAAACATATGTTTTATAGCTTTTTTAGGATTATAGGATTTACATTGTTATAAATTATGTTTTTTAATATTTATATATTATTTTCTTTGTCATTCAATTTTGAAATATAATTTAA
The DNA here is from genome assembly GCF_000230855.2 of Cajanus cajan. NCBI lineage: Eukaryota > Viridiplantae > Streptophyta > Magnoliopsida > Fabales > Fabaceae > Cajanus > Cajanus cajan. The sequence goes on from NC_138518.1 coordinate 61,413,487, forward strand.
ATTTCTATTCTGGACTGCCTGGTTTAGGTTTAATATTCTGGACTGCCTGATTTAAGTTTTATATTATGGACTATATATGCAGGTTTTGGGTATATCAATAAACAACCAAAATTAAAAAAAAAAACGCGTCAATTTACGTCGGACAAGGTATAGTCCGACGTAAATTGACGCGTCAGTTTTCCCCTTCCAAAGCCCTTTTTTACGTCGGGCTAAAGGTATCTCCGACGTAAATTTACGTCGTCTGTTCTAGGCGACGTAAATTTACGTCTCCCGTATTAACGTCGGCTTCATTTTCGACGTAAAAAGCTTCAAATACCCGACGTAAAAAGGGTCTTTTGTACTTACAGGCCATTTGCTTGCATTGTAATTTGTTGCTCACTATATTAATTAATTCAATTCATGTATTATGTAGATTAGATTACTATTAGCTACTCTGATTCAATTCCATATGCACATCTATGTTGTTTTCTAGGGATTGACCCATTTTGATGAAATTCTACAAGAAGTAGATGGTATTATCCTTTCTCGTGGGAATTTGGGCATTGATCTTCCATTTGATAATGTATTTAATATTTTTAAATAGTATATATATTTGTATTTATAATGAATTGAAATAAATGGATATGCTTCAACATGCTTAAAGGAAGTGTCAATATTGGGCAAAATAATTCCAACTCCATTCCTTGTTCTTAATCTTTTCTGAAATGATTTTGATATAAATGCTTGACTCATTGATATCCTAATTCCTAAGTGCTCGAGGTCTCTTATATGATATTTGAGTATAGTTTTGAAACAACAATTTACCTAGTTTTTATAAATGTTTCAAATGTCTGTGTTTGAACCATGATAATATATATGACAGATATTGTGAGTCTTCATTTGTTTAAAAGAGTAGTTAATGCACTAATAGTCATTGAGTCAGTGGGAGATTTCTGTTAAAACCAAAAACTAGAGCAAAGAATGAAATGGGGCTTTTGTAGAGTGGCGCTACATAACTTTTGGAGTAGAATATGATGTTTGGTAGTTTGATTTGAGTTAGTGTAATGAATTGATACTTAATTTCATTGCCCTTTGTCAATTATATGATCACATCTGTCTCCATATGAAGTGAATACCTAATAATTCCAAGGCTGACTGTTGCAGAGATGTTAATAAACTACCATCCACTTTTTGTAGGTATTTTTCTTTCAAAAATCTGCCCTCTACAAATGTAATATGGCTGGGAAACCTACTGTGCTTACACGCGTTGTGGATACAATAACTAAAAACTTAAGACCAACTCGTGTAGAAGCCACAGATGTTGCCAATGTTGTTTTTAGATGGTAAGTCACTGGTCATATGATGCCAATAGTTAGGTTGGTAACCACTAGGTTGTCCAATAAATATTTTTCTTTTAAAGTTTAGATTTAGGTACCTTCAAATTTTCATATTAGAATCAAGCCATCACCAATTCTCTTTAACCCTTGTAACTTACAATTTTTAGTAGATATTGGAGGTTCAACAGTCTAGAATTAATATTGTACATTTACGAAGCTAGTAACTTAGCTGACATTGTAATATTCTAGATATTGTAAAATAGTGGAATTCCACACTTTGAAATATGAGCATTGCTTAAGTACAATATCGTGCTTGTGTGAGAAGGAAATGCAAGTGACTTGAGAAATTGAAAGTGCCATGCCTACAGTGTATAGCACAAACAAAAGTGTATATTTAATGTATATTTGTTGAACTATTATTAATAAATAATAGTGATTTTGTTTTTCTTTTAGTGTTTGTTCAACATGGTCTTGGGTAGAATCATTTAATATATATTTGTTGAACTATTATTAATATATATATATAGGAAGTGATGCAATACTTCTAGGGGTTGAGACTTTACGCGGGTTATACCCTGTTGAGACTATCGTCAGAAGGGACTATTATATTGGTTTAAAAAACTAATACATTGATGAACCTTAGCCAAAGAATCCTATGTGGTATAAAGATGATGTGGTCTTTGCATTTCTTTTCTATAATGCTTTTAGTTTTTTTGGTTGTGCGATAGTTACTCTAGTCTCTATAGTAAGCTAATCCTTGCAATTGGGATTATTATTTGTCAATTTATAATAAAAATATGCTTTTAAAATAATTTTAAATATATTTTTCAATAATAAAAATATATTAGTTTAATGTTGAATGAAGTGCATTGGTAAATAAATTATGTATTTTTTGCGATTGAAAAACGCCAGAAAATGTAAATCAAGTGACACGAAAACGCACTTTTCTAGCTGTTTAAATCTGTCAAAAGCACTGAATTAAAATTAAAATGTATTTTGTGGCGGTTTAAAACCGTCACAAACCGATTGGATTTTCTAAAACCCAAAACCAACGTTTAGTTTACCATATATCCGCCGCAAACCATCATTGGTGATCAGCTGGAAATGTCAATAAATTAGTTATCATCTATGCGGATATTTTTAAGACATTTGGATGAAAATATTTTGAGAGCCTTGAAGTTGAGTACATTCGGATGAAATTATTAACTCACTGTTTGGAAAGTTTTTTTTAAAGAAAAATTGAAAGATAAAAAAACGATAACTAATATACATATGGATATGATTCTTATCTATTCAAATACAATTTAAGTTAAGTGTGACATATATATTTCATTTTGGAGGGATAATAGAAAATTTAACTTTAACTCATTAACTCTGAACTCTATGTTTGGACGGATTATTTTTAAAAGAAAAATGTAAAGATAAAAAAGATAACTAATTAACTTATATGTAATTCTTATTTGTTAAAAGAAAATTTAAATTGAAGTATAATATATAAATTTCATTTTGGCACCATAAAAGAAAATCTAACTCGCGACTTTTAAATTTTTAACTCTAAGTTTGGATGGATATTTTTAAAGAAAAATGCATAATTAAATAAGATAACTAACTAAATCACATGTTATTTTTATCTATTAAAAGAAAACTTAAATTGAAGTGTAATATATAGATTTCGATTTAACGTGATAAAAGAAAGTTTAACTTACGAATTTGAATTTTTTAACTCTTTGTTTGGACGGATTTTTTTTTAAGGAAAAATGTAAAGATAAAATAGAGAATTAACTAATTAATTCACGTGGGATTTCTTATCTGCTAAAAAAAAAAATTAAATTGAAGTGTAATGTATAAATTTTAATTTGGCGCCATAAAAGAAAGTCTAACCCGTGACTTTAAAAAATTTTAACTCTTTGTTTGGGAAAATTTTTTAAGGAAAAATATAAGGATAAAATATATAATTAACTAACTAACTCACATAATTTCTTATCTGTTGAAAGAAAATTTAAATTGAAGTCTAATAAATAGATTTCATTTTGGCGCCATAAAAGAAAATCTGATCCATGACTTCGAATTTTTTAACTCTTTAATTGGGAAGTTTTTTTTAAGAAAAAATACAAAGATAAAATAAATAATTAACTAACTAACTCACATGTGATTATTATCTACTAAAAGAAAATTTAAATTGAAGTGTAATATATAGATTTCGTTTAGGCGCCAAAAAAGAAAATTAATTCATTACTCTATATAAAAAATGAGCAGTATTGTAAACGAAACCAAAATTCAACTTGAAAAGGAAAAAGTCTTGAAAAGTGATTGAATTCAAAGCTAGTCTCAAAACAAGAGGAAGAAGAATGTCTCAGTTATCTCAACAACACAATCACAATGGTGAAAAGGGTGGCTCCAACACAACTTTCAATGACAATCATCAATTGTTGAATGACTCTGAAAAACAGTTTTTCAACGTTGCCACTCAAGTTCTTCCCAATCCATCGGAGGAGTCATTATTGATTGACAATATTGAGTTTAATATGGATGAGTTTTGGAATTATGTAGATCATTCACCTCCGGTGAATGAGTTCTCTCCAATGTTAATGCAGGATAATACGGATAAATTAGTTGTCGGTGAGACATCAAATGTCATTCATGCCGAGTTAGATATCATCAAGTTATTGAGTAATTCAGATAACTCACCGGTTTCAATTCGGCGCAAGAAATATGTTCATTGGAGTGATGAGGAACATATGTTTTCAATATTTAATTTTTTCAATATTTAATTTTTTATTATTTATATTCTAACATATGTTTTCTCGTTTTCTTACTATTGTTATGAATTATGTATATAGGTTATTTCTAGTCGGACTTGAGATATTTGGTAAGGGAGATTGGAAAAATATTGCAAGATATATTGGAACAAAAAAGGCAAGCCAAGTTTCTAGTCATGCCCAAAAGTTTTTCAATCGGTTGAGTGCATCAAAGGAATCGAAGAAAAGAAAAAGCATCCATGACATAACATTACAAGACATGGATACAAGGATCCCTCAGCACATTTATGAATCAAATGGGGTTCTTCCAACTCCAAATTTTGCGATGCAGGCACAAAATATGCAAGAAACACAATATGTGTCACAAGACTCGCAACTCAACCCACCAAGCAATGTGCATCATCCAATGGAGGAATATAAATATTTTAATAATAAAGAGCCTCAACACATTGAGCATCATAATTCCATTTCTTGTCTATCTCTTGCGGTACAACAATTCCATAAATGCAACAAAGACAATTATTGTTGCCCTTCAACCTCCAAAAATATATGACTCATCTTTTCAATATTCTGAAGCTTAGCAGAAACTCCATGTATAGTTTTCATTCTCTCAAGTTATGTATCGATGGTTTAATTTTTATTTTTGTGGCAAGAGTAATTTTTATTTTATGCAGTTGATAGTGTGATTCTTGGTACAATAGAATAGATAACACAGTTAAATATAAATCTAGAATATATTCTATTGGGCAAGAAATTATGAGAATTTTCCGAGAGTTTTAATTAATATTGAATAAGTTAAATTATGTTTTTAGCTTTTTATTTTATTTAATTGTTTGACTCTTCTATTATTAAAAAAATTCAATTAAGTTTCTTAGTTTTTTTAAAAATGATTTAATATTTTTTTTTAATTGAGACTGACGGCACTAAATTTTTTGTAGATGTAATGATGAGAAGTAGCCGATTAGGTTTCATGTAATGGTGGCATAAAGTTGCCCAAATGTTATAACTTGATTAAGAAAATAAGAAGTGAAGTTATAAGATCCCAAGATGAAACTTAATTTATTAATTTTTTAATAATTATATAAATATAAAAAATGTATATCAAATAAACATATTATAATTAGTAAATATAATGACATTATTTAATCTAATTCTAACGTGAAAATAATTTCACTTATACACAATATTTGCTTTTGCTTAATAGTATGAATTTACAAAATTTTAAACAAGATATTTTTTATTTGAATTTTATACATATTATATGTAATAAAACAAGAATTAATATATATATATATATATATATATATACATATTAAATTAAATATCATTAAATATAATTTGTAATCAATTAATAAAAAGAAATATTTTTTAAATGTTGATACCATATAAGGAAAAATATAGTTCAATTATATTTTTAATATCAAACAAAAATCTTGTTGGGAGAAAAATATTACTAAATATATGGTTAACTAAATTTTTAACAAAAAATTAATTATTGTCAAAATTAATTATATTTTGTACTAATAATATGATTATGTAAAAAATATAATTTAATTATGTATTCATGGTTATAAAAAGAAATAGAAATTATTTATATGAAAAATTTGTCAATTTTTATGTTTGATGAGAAAATATCACTTATTAATTTTCATCTTTAATCCATTTTTACATAAATAAAGTAAGAGTTAATCACCTATACATTTTCAGTGTAAATTTTTTTTTACACTGACAACCAAACATATCTTTTAATAGTATCATGTTATTTTCTTATTTAATTAAATTAAAATAAAATAATTCAAAAACTCATGTTACATTAAGAGTGTATAAATGATTAACTCATAAAGTAATATCTCTCTTTTATGATGATGACTAAATCCTGACTCTCAATTAAAAGTCCTTCACGTGAGATAATAATGATCAAATGTACCATATCGACATGTTGAATCAAAGTCATGTTTTGATTAATTGTTAGGCTTATTTTAAATTTTAAAATCAAATCTTGTTTTAATTTTTTTCACCCATTATTTTCTATTGTTTTCATTCATGTATCTTGGTCACTATATTTTCAAATAACATTCACGTTGGTATGTTATATAATGGTTATTTACAATCACTACAATAAAATGGACTTTTAGTGGCATTTAATATGACCTTTAGTGACAATAAAAATTATTACAAAATCTTTTACTAGCATTTTACACATTAGCTATTGTATGCAGTATCGCTAAAACATTCACCGAAAATTATTCTATATGCCGATAAAGACCCTCATAATGGTCAGGAAAAGTGTATAACTTTTTGTGTCATTTGTTACTGTCATTTAAAATTGTCGCTAAAAATTTAAGAAAATATTTATAATACTCTTTAATTATCTTATTTCTAGTCGATGCAGGACTTGTAAGATGAGTACAAATACTCTTTAGTTACCTTATTTCTAATTGATGTGGGACTTAGAAGATATAAAAGATGAAGGTTATCTTCTAAGTATATATTCTTTAATTTTTTTAATTATCTAATCTCCTAATACCAACTTAGAATAGTAAGTTATAGACTTAACTCAACCTTATAAAACATACTTCGAAAGTTCTCAAATTGGAACGGGCCATTCCATACTACTAAAATGGCCTAGAAAGATTAGGTTGGAACGGGCCGTTCCAACACATGATTCACTGAGTAAACTTCGAACCTAGAACGGGTCGTTCTGATTTGGGAACAGGTCGTTCCAAATGTGGCCGTTGTGAGTTGAAACTCATATCCAGAACGAGTCATTCTGATTTTGGAACGGGTCGTTCCAAATGTGAATTTTGGACATGAATTATGAGTCCAGAACGGGCCGTTCCGGATTTGAAACGGGCCGTTCTGGCGATTACTAAAGCCTATAAATAAAATGCTCTGTCACTCCAAAAGCACATTTATCACTTTTCACCTCTTTTTCTTCTACACTCTCTAAAGACCAAGAAGGAACCCAGAGGAGGAGACCAACAAGATCTAGCTTTAGTTTCAGCTCCTGCTTATCGAGATAAGGGGGGAGTGAGAAACCTTGCTCTGGGTGTGAGAATGTATGTTGGGTAGTGAGATTGGCCCTCAATCCTATGTTTGTTGTTGTTGTTGTATGCTCATGTATGAGGATTTTTCCCTAATTATATATGTTTCTTCTATTATTTTTCCTATATTTAAATATAAATGTGTAATTTGAGATCTCTATGGGTTCCTGTGGGAAATCCTAGGGAATGCATTGGTAATTGTAAGAGACAAATTTTAAATGTTTCTGTTTTACCTTTTGAGTTTTTTGTTGTGTTCCTTGATGTTTGCTGAGTGTAAATATGTGTCTAATTTTGAAAATAAACAAGTTTTGATATGAATTAGAGTATCATGTGGGTTCCTGTGGGAATCCTATGAGAAACAGGCATATTTCTAATATTTTTTGTTTTACCTTCTGATTGTTCTAATGTATTTCTTGTTGTAAGAGATGTATGAATATGTATTTAATTTCGCAAATAGATGAGTTTTGATATGAATTAAATTGCTCTGTGAAAATTGTGAATATGATGTGAAAATGTGATATGACAATGAGATGTGATAATGTGATAATGTGAATATGATGATGAGACAGGACCATGTGATGTGATAATGAGACATGACAACGTGATATGAGAATGAAACATGATAACATGATATGAGAAAAGCATCGAGTCTTGATTGACATGAATCATGTGCATAAATGTTTTTAAGGGTACGATATGGAATACACCACTAGAGAAGGCCCCCTAGTGTAAAAGTTTTGGGGATTAGTCCTCGGGGATAGCTCAGTTTGTAAGTCTCAGTCTCGCCCATTGTGTGCATGGGATGTATCTTGCGCGACTTAGCTATCCTGACGAGACTCTGGTAGTATGTCCTTCTAGTGAGAGTGCACAGCTTAGCTATATAGGTGATTATCAGCATGAGGTTGAGGGTGTTGATGATGAAGCTTAGGCTTCTATGTTGGGATTTGCTCTGATAGGACATGTGACATCGAGGCGTAGATAGGATTAAATTAGAATGTTGTTTCTGTTAAATTATTTTGAAAACCTTAATCTTATTTCTTTTATAATTATCACTGATTATGTTATTTGTTTAAGTTATGAATGTGGTGCTCTCTATCTGAGCATGTTTTGGTATTTTAAAAATGAAAGACTGTGTTATTCCAAATTTTATTATTTGTATTATGATATGCGGGATAGAGGGTGTCACATACATTACATCCGGTCAGTGCATATAGAGATCAATACCATCAATCATGTACAATATACCAATGCTTAACACACTAGTGCAAAAAGAGGCTTTTACGTCACCTAAATGACGTCGAAACAAGGCACCACCGACTTTATAAAAACACGGTGGCAGAATGGTAAATAATGGGAACTAATTTACGTCGGACAAAGGGGGGTCCGACGTAAATTATCCCATTAACGTCGGAGCTCTCACTGTCCGACGTAAATGGGATAATTTACGTCGGACCCCCCTTTGTCCGACGTAAATTTACGTCGCACCAACCCTCACCCGACGTAAATATGCCCCTAAAATCAAACGCCCACTCCACTTTTCATTCCCGCGCTCCCTGTTTACGAAACTAATAATCCCTTTTCTCTGAATCTCTAAGTCTCTCAGTGCGTTTGTTTCTACATTGGACGTTTGTAACTCTCTAAGTGTCTGCACATTACACGTTTGAGGTTAGTTTCTTGTCTACGCAAATTTTTTTTATTTTCTGCTATTTATTCATCTGGAACGGGCCATTCTGTTTGCAGAACGGCCCCTTCTGCTAGCAGAACGGCCCGTTCTTCTTGCAGAACGACTCGTTCTCCTTGCAGAACAGCTCGTTCTGCATGCAGTACAGGCCGTTCTGTTTGCAGAACGTGCCGTTCTGCTTAAATTTTTTGTATTGTAAATTGTTTATCTGGAACGGCCCGTTCTGATTTTAGTATGGGCTGTTCCAGATAGGTTTCTGTTTGTGTATTATTTGTTTTTTTATTAGTTATTTTGTTGCTATATTGTTATTATCTTTTTTACTTTATTTGTCTATTCAGTTAATTCATTGTTTTTATAATGAAAGTTTAATTTTTTCAGGATTATGGAGGATTTTGGGTCTGGCAGTGGAAGGAGGGAAGGTAGATCTGTCACCCGATTGTCTGGGTTGACAGCTGGACGCATTGCCAAGGAGAGGACACCGGTTGAGGTGGATCTTCATTCTGGCAAGGCATCAGGCCCAAATGCTGCTAAGTTTAAGAGCTATTTGGGAGTCCTAGCTCGACGACATGTTTCTATTATCATTCCATCATGGGATGACGTTCAGGAGGTTGACAAGAACCTCATGTGGCAGGATATTCAGGTATATACTTTCACATCCCTTGAATATTATATAACTTAAATACATTATTTATTAATTGTTGTTATTTTCATAGCAAAATTTTGACATTCCCAACACTAGGTCATGAGGAGGAAGATGTTATCTGCCCTGGCCACCAGGTGGAGAGACTTCAAGACTTTCTTGACACGGGAGTATGTATTTGGAGAGCGACAAAATGAGACTCCCTGTCTAAAGTACCAGATCACTAATGATGAGTGGATGCAATTTCGTGCCACTCGATTGGACCCTTTGTGGCAGGTTAGTTATTGATAACTCTTACATTGACACAAATACTTAAGGTATATTTTAATTAATCTCATTTTCTTTTTTGTATTATTGCAGGCTAAAAGAATAGCTGCCCAAGAACGACAGGCCAAGAATGATGCACCCCATCTATTGTCAAGAGGGGGATATAAAAGAAAAAAAAGAAAATGAAGAAGGCTAGGGCAGAGGCAGCAGGGGTTGAGTCTGCTGACCGTGTGGAGTCACCTCCCCGCCATGAGATGTGGATAGTAGCCCGGACAAAATCAGATGGGCAAATGACTTCTGAGTCTGCAAGGGTCGTTGCTGATAAAATAGTAAGTAAAAATATACAAACTAAGACTCTTCATTTCAACTCATTTAATTCATAAGTGTAGTTTAGGTTATACTTATTGTTAATATGTTGTAGGAGGGTTTAGTTGAGCAGAGCACCCATGGCTCATTTGTTTCCGATGGTCGGAATGATATCCTCACAACGGCCATAGGAAGGCCAGAGCATGGAGGCCGTGTGCGTGGTGTTGGTGGTTCTTGGAGCCACCGAGATTTCTTTGGTGCCCGATCATCGAGGAGCACTGTTGACTCTTGCAGTCAAGAGGTTATGCAGAGAATGGAGCAAAGATTGGAGATGCAGTTTGAAGAGAAATTGAAGAATATTCAAAAAGAGTTTGAACAAAAGTTTGAACTTTTGGCTCGTTCTCAGCAACAGACTGCAATTGCTCATGATGGTGTTCGAGTCAGCACTAAAGGGAGTTGTGCTGCTCCAGATCCCTCACCGGATCAGACTCACACTGATGTACCAAACCAGTGTGAGTTATATGTTGAGGATGACCCCCCACGGTTAGTGGCTATTGGCCGAGTATTTGAGGGTGGCTCAACCATCCATGGTGTCCCTCTACAGCCAGACTGGACACGGGTTGTGGTTGACCAAGTTCAAGATGCTGCTGCTCCAGTGCCTTTGCCCAATACAGAGGTTCAACTAGTGGGGCAGGCAACCGGCACATTCTTAGCTTGGCCAAAACGTTTGGTCATGCCACTTTCAGCACGGGCAAAGGTAATTATATTATTGCTCTTTTATATTCTTATAATTCTATTATTGTTTAACTAATTGTGATTATTTCTTTAGGATTTTATCAATCGTGGTAAGGAGGTCATGAGAGAACCTCATGTTGATGATGCTAATATCGCAGCAGCTGAGGATGATCCCATTTCTAAGCTTCTAATTATATTACTACGATTAAATAAGAAGTCAATTCAATTGCAGTGGGACATTAGAGTTTTTGGAGTTAATAGCGCTGCTGTTCCACTATACATATCTATGCCTGATGCATTAGAGATTGTTGGGGGAAACTCCATGTTAAATATTTATATCATACAGCTGTGGGCCATGTAAATCATATTTTCTTTTATGAGTCTAAATTTACAATAATTACATTTAACTTATAATAATTATTTGTGTTAGGTACATGGACAAATTGAGTGTGGAGCATGCACAAGCAGAAGTATATGGATTTATTGAGCCTCAATCCATCCAAAAATCAGGAAACACTCAGGTCCAGATCCAGCAATATATGCAAACATGGATGAGTGACTCAAGAAGAGATATATACATGGCTCCATACATTGACGGGTTAGTTTTTTAATTGGTTTTTTAATCATGGTAATTTTATAACTAATTTGTTTGTCATACAATGTAGGTCTCATTGGCAGTTAATGGTAATCATTCCTAAGGAATACACCGTGGTGTGGTTTTGTTCACTACATCTAAAACCAAGCCACGAAATTAAATGCCAATTACAAGGGTAATTAAATTTTTTCATTATGTTTTAAAACTGTAATTATATATATTGGCTAACATTTGTTTTTATTTCAATTAATTAGAATCGTGTCTGAAGTTAATATTTTAAGTGGAAGAGCCAGATCATCAAAGTCATTGCATTTCATATACCCTAAGGTTAGCAAATTAATTCATATAGTCAATAATATTTAAATTTATTGACTTTGGAAATAATAGTTATTTGTTTCTCATTTTAGCGTAATAGGCAACAAGACTCGTTTGAATGTGGCTATTACATCATGTATTGGATGAGAGCCATAGTTTCTGCGGGTATTGTTGATTCTTGGGCGCAGGTAATTCATATCAAAATTTATTTAAGTATATTTACCTTTAAGATAATTAACATTGCATATTAATGACACTTAATTAATGTTTCAGGTCTTTCAAGATCCATCTCCATTGCCCGAAGATGAGATGCTCAAGATAAGAGAACAATGGGCAACTTTTTTTCTTCAAAGTATATCATAGTTAGATTTCTAAGTTTAGTTAGTTAGATATTATGTTTATAGTTTGATAGTTAGTTAGTTTACTTAGTTAGATAGCATTGACAAACATATATTTTATAGCTTTTTTAGAATAATAGGATTTACATTGTCATAATTTATGCTTTTTAAGATTTATATATTATTTTCTTTTTGTCATTCAATTTTGAAATATAATTTGAATTTCTATTCTGGACTGCCTGGTTTAGATTTGGTATTCTGGACTATATATATGCAAGTGTTGGGTATATCAAAAATTTATAAACGTTTTAAAAAAAAACCCCATAATTTTACGTCGGACATGGCTTGTCCGACGTAAATTTACGTCGGGCCTTGCAATGGCCGACGTAAATTTACGTCGGACAAGCCATGTTCGACGTAAAATTATGGCATGCTTTTTGTCCCTTTTTACGTCGGGCTGGGATAATGTCCGACGTAAATTTATGTCGCGTTTTAGAGGCGACGTAAATTTACGTCTCCCGTATTAACGTCGGAACCTTTTCCGACGTAAAAGGCTCAAAATACCCGACGTAAAAGACCATTTGTGTACTAGTGACATCTTAACCAAGAACAACATACCAATGCCTAACAATTTATACAATGATAACATATCAATGCTTAACATCTCAACCAATAACAGCATACCAATGCTTAATAATTTATACAATAATAGCATATCAATGTTTAACATCTCAACCAAGAACAACATACCAATTTATTATATTTAAGTCAATATTTTATTCATATAATTAAAATTCATAATAGATAAATACTTTTAACATATAAATTACATCATATTTGAAATTTGTAGTATATAATCAATTGTGGGCATAAAAAATAAATTTTTTTATTTTTAATAAATAATTTATATTATTATTTTTAGTTATTAATATTTATTTTAAATATTAAATTTTAACTTAACAATAAATCCAAAAAAGATAATTATTTAGTTAATAAATTTGTAAATATTTTTTTGGTTAGAGAAAATAATGTGGATAAATCTATTTATACGAAAATTTAACATTAACATTTTTTACGCACAACATACATCTCAATAATTGTTAATAAAAATATTACATATATAAAAGTGATATTATATAACTGACTCAATTTGCTCTTGTAATTATCATAGATGTCATGAGTCACTTGATAATCTTTGCACATAAGTTATTGACATTGATTGAGTGTCTGATTTAAAAGAGATCATAATCATAAATGTTGGTCCAACAAGTTTTCTATCTTTTGTGAACAATGTAAGCAATGGGAGAAAAGAAAATGCCTAATATATTAACATAAGGCGATCATAAGTAATCATAGAATTTGGCTTTACACACAATGCAGATCAAGGACAAAATGTTTAATTAAAAATCATATTTAATTTTTTGAAACAATAATAGCTTGTTTTTTTATAAGATTTTAAACAAGAAGTAGGGAGAACATCCCCCAACAAAATGTGACAAGAACATAAGTGACTCTAAAATTATCTGTAACGAATAAAAGCCGAATCAGAACAATAAATAAAACGAGCAAGTTAAGAATATATTCTTTGAATTCATGCGGTTTAAGTTTAAATCACTTAGTAAGTTTCATCACATCTATGGCTATGACTTCTCTTATATTTGTAACCTTGGTAATCTTCTTTATTAATTTTAACATACTCTCAATCAATGTCAAAAAAATATTGTGTTGCAAATTGCTATATGATTTCTAGTTGGTAAAAGTAGTTATAATTTTATGATTAACAAGAATTTCACTATTTGGTCCAAAACATGTGACTTACATCCTTGAAGAATCCTAGGACAAGGACTTATATGCATCTTTTAAATTCATGAGGAAAAACACAAAATAATATATCATAGACTATTCAAAAGAATTTCATAATCAAAAACCTAAAGAAATCTAACATAACAAAACATCAAACTCATCATGTTCCCATTTTGCAGACTATTCTAACAAAAAATTTACTTCCTATTTTTGCATATGTGCAATGGCAAAATCAAGAATGTTTCAAAATCAACGATGACAACCTAAACCATGTTTACAATTTAAAACTTGTTCAAAAATTTAAAACATTCCAATAAAATAAAGATACCCTTAAATCTTTAACAATCTTCACAACAATTAAAGAATATTTAAACATAAATATAAATATTCCCATAACAGACACAAAGTATTAAATTTCACAAGAATGGTTTAAAAAGCTATAAGAACCAAAACTAGAAAAACAGTAAATTAATTATAACAAAAACATATTTAAGCCTTAGTATAACTATTCTCATAGAGAAAGGATGTTATTGTTCAAAATACAAAATAAAAACGGACTTAACATAATGAGTATGGTGAAATTTTAAAATTATAATTTTATTTTGAAGATACCTTAAAATTTTTAAGGAAAAAAGTGTCATTGAAAGAGCCATGATATCCTTTATAAAGTAAAAAAAAAAACCTTCTCAAACCAAATTCCAAAACCTTTCTGTTAAAATTATCCACAAAAATCTATATACCAGTAAAATTACCCACAAAATGTCCCATAATAATGTCTTTTGGGTCACAATATATGTGAGATTAAGGAATATAATATTGTACTCTACTATACTCTTTCTTATAACTAACAAATATTATTTACTAGTTTTAACAAAATTGTTTTTTCTTCATATTTAGTTATGTTAGATTTCTTTGTTTATGAATTTATTTTCATATATGATACATTATTCTTTGTGTTGAAATTCACATGCATAAAAGCCCTTGCGATTCTTCAAGAATGCAAGTCACATGCTTAAAGCTAATGGTGAAATTCATATTAGTCATAAAACTATACTTCCTTTAACCTATTGCAATATAAAACAACTCGCTACACAATGATTTTTTGAAACTGATAAAGAGGGCTAAATTTAAAAAATAAGATTACTAAGGTTACAATAATAAGAGAGGTCATAGTCATAAATGTGTAGAAAGAATTCATAACATTTATGACCATGACCTCTCTTATTATTGTAATCTTGGTAATCTTCTTTTTTAAATTCAGTCATCTCAATTAGTTTCAAAAAATATTGTGTAATAAGTTGTTCTATATTCCAATTGGTTAAAGAAACTATAATTTTATGATTAACATGAATTTTACCATTAAATCTAAGCATGTGACTCGCATGCTTGAAAAATCCTAGCACAAAGGCCTTATACACCCTTTAAATTCATAAGAAAAAACACAAAGTGATATATATAACAAAGAGAATTCAAAATAATTTCACAATCAAAAATCTAAAGAAATCTAAGATAACAGAATATACAAAATAACAATTTTTTTAAATTAATATAAGCTGCATAAAAAAATATGAAACTCATGTTCCCATTCAGATATTATTACTTGAAAATAAAATCATGTTCACAATTTAAAACTTGTTAACAAATTCAAAAAACGATCCAGTAAAATAAATATACCTTTAAATCTTTAACAATTTTCAAAACAATCAAGAAAAAGTGAAGAAAAATAAAAATATTTCAAAAGAAAAATAAGGAAAATATTATCTTTTCTCATGAATAACAAACTTGTCGGTTGTCACGTTAAAAGAAGAACCACACTCACGCATGTCATAGATCAAACCCCAAAAGAATTCTAAGAAAATGCTTCAAAATCAAAGATAACAACCTAAGCCACTACCATGTTCACAATTAAAAACTTGTTAACAAATTTAAAATATTTCAACAAAAGAAAGATGACTTTAAATCTTTAACCATCTTCAAAACAACCACGAAAAAATAAATAAAGAATAACAATATTTGCTACACAAGGCAAAAGACAAACACACAGG
This sequence comes from Cajanus cajan, assembly GCF_000230855.2. Classification (NCBI taxonomy): domain Eukaryota; kingdom Viridiplantae; phylum Streptophyta; class Magnoliopsida; order Fabales; family Fabaceae; genus Cajanus; species Cajanus cajan. Next base: position 61,429,331 of record NC_138518.1, read on the forward strand.
TAAAGGCTAAGGGAGTTGAGAAAGGAAGAAAGAAAAATTTCCCTCTCTCACCAAGAGTATTTGATGAACGATGGAATTATGTGTTATCTATTTTTCTTCATCTTCTTGCTCTTGTTGAATGAGTTTTTTTTTTTTTTTTTTGTTTTCTTACATGTTGAAAGTGCCAGACTGTGTTATTTTGTATGAGTGAGAACTTTATTCTTTATAAAAGCAAAATATTTGAAATTTCAATCTACACACCAGATAAGATTATCTTTTGGTGAGTACTTGTATTGAGGCGTGGAAATTTTGTATATTTTATGGTTATTGAATTAATTTTGGCTATATTTCAATTAATTAGTCTTTTCAAAAGTTACAAAGAAAAATATTATCTTATTTTATTTATAATTAGACAATTTCATCATAAATTCTCTATGTTATAATTTCTTATCTATATATATTATTTGTATGCAATAATTTCTCTTCTTAAAAATAAAGTCATTATATTAATTATTCATGAATTATAATAACGTCACAATAAAAAAAAGTATATATTATATTATTGCGTTCATCAGAAAGTTATGTGATTATTCTAGATGGTACTAAAAAATAGTGTCATATTTTATCAACTTGCAAAACTTCTAAATTTTTATAAATTCTCAAATTAAGTATTTTTCTTTCGTCCTTAGATATAAGATCCTTTTCACTTTTTTTTGTTTCACTACAAAAAAAGAGGTAGTTAGTGGGGTTTTTTTCTGGCGGTTTCAAAAAACCGCCACAAAAGATTATATTTCTGGCAGTTATTTTAACCGCTAAAAAAATGATACATTTTAGGCGGTTTTAAACCGCCACAATCTTTAAATAATTAAAATATTATTTTCTTATTTTTAAGGAAAAAATATTTGAATATTCATTTTTTTTATCTTAAATAAATATTATTTTTCCTATTCCTCTGCTCTTCTTTCTTTCCTTTACTCATAGAATAGCAAGCGGAGCCCGAAGGTTTTCACCTCAATCTCTTCTCTTCTATTTTGCTTTTTGCATACACACGCACACGCATTAACTTCTCTCACACACTTGATTCGTATTTTCGAGATCTGTGCTTAAACCTTCACTTGCTTTGCCTTCTTCTGCAGACGAGCTTTACCTTGCGCCGGTGAGTTTCTTTTATATTTGCTTTCGCTTCACACTCTTACGTCGCCGTTTTGCTAGTTTTGCTTTCAGAACTGTATACATCGGGTTTTGTTCTGGTTTCGTTCACGACCTCGATCACTTCCTTTCCTTTTTCGGTGTTTGCAACGTTATCAAACTTTTTGCATAGATACTCGTTCTAAATTTTCTGTTAATTTTCTAAATTATGTTTTGAATCTAAAACGTAGAGCATTGCTCATCTGATTCCTTTGCGAAGCGCGTTTGTTCTAACAATTTGAGGTGTCGTGTGGTGGTTTATTAAAACTCCAATCCGTTCTGCTTAGTGTATGTTTTGGATTCGATGTTTCAATTTGATTAGATCTGCAGTCATTTCCAATTTTTTTCCCCCGACGGTTTCTCCCTGTTTTCGGTTCGTCTTTTGTCGGTTTAGAAACGGAAACGTAAAACGTGTCCTGGATTGATTAAAAAAAAATAGAGTGCGTGATTCATCTATATATTTTATATGAATAAGAAGTGTGGTTGATGCTCTTTGAATAGTAGGTTTATTTTATTTACTGTTTCAGAAGGGCCACTTGTCATGGTTGAGATCGAGATGGATACCGAAACTGTAATTACTGCAAACAATATCACATTTGTGACTTTGCTTTGTTTATTAAATTAGATTGGAAAAAGAAACTCGGGGCATCCATATCTATATAATATTATTAAGATTTTAGTTTTGTCATTTGTGGCTTGTTCGCACGTCAAGTGGGTGATATCATTATAATATTAGTTTTTAGATAAGGTGTTTTTGATTATCCCAGAAAGGTTAAATTGGAAAATTATTTTTTATCTTTAGGTGTATATAATATATATATATAGTTGAGATTAAGAAATTGTGTTAAGCCATTCTATTATTGATGACTATTTCAGGCTGCAAATGCAAATGCGGCTCCAACCAATGAGACTCCAAAAAATGTTCCCATCTCTCATCATTCCTCACATCCTCCTCTTAATGAGAGGATTATTTCATCCATGACCCGGAGATCTGTTGCTGCACACCTGTGGCATGACCTTAAGATAGGTGAGAGCCATGAAATTGGTGGAAAAGGGTGACGTGTTTCAATTATGATGAGTTGTGCTTCTTCTTTTCTTTTTCTTAATTGGATTGCCATGGTAACTCTGTTTTCTTTCACAATGCAGGGCCTGGTGCTCCAACCATCTTCAATTGTGTAAGCATCCCTCAGTAGTAAAGTACACATTATAATGTAAGACACTTGTAGGGTTATAATGGTTAGAACCAAGGAAAATATTGGAGAACCTAGATTTTCTGAGGGTTTTAATATGGTCAAGTAACAACAACAAAAAATGCCCTTTGCTCTGTTTTTCCCCCTTGCATGCTACCGAAGTAATAGTTACAGATTTTGTTGTCAAATTCATAGCTAATGAAACAATTTTTCATTTCTTGTTTTTTTTTCCTGGTTGCATTTTCTGATTCAAAAGTTTTACAGCTATTTGATGGACACAATGGATCTGCTGCTGCTATTTATGCCAAGGAGAATCTTCTAAATAATGTATTTGTTGGCAATCTAAAACCACCAGAAAATGTAAACTTAAAAATAATAATAATTTTGAGGAGGTTTTAAAATCGTCAGAAATTTCGCATTGGGTGGAATTACAATGAATTTTGTGGCGGTTTAAAACCGCTAGAAAATGATGAACAAGTCAAACAGAAATGCAGTTTTGTGGCGGTTTAAACCGCCAGAAAATGTCAACAAGTCAAACCAAAACGCATTTTTTGGCGGTTTCAGACCGCCAGAAAGAGATTGAATTTTCTGGCGCTCAAAACCAGCATTTACAAAATATCCGCCACAAACGATTTTTGGCGACCGTAGATCCGGCGGTTATTAACGACGCCGGTAATGCAATTTGTGGCGGTTTTTAACCGCCAGAAACTGCCAAAATAGCCGCCACAAATCACACATTTTTTTGTAGTGTTTGTCTCTTTATATAAGACCATCTTCTAATTGTCACTTACATTAATTATATATTAAAAAATAATCTTATTTAATTAATAATTCTTTTATACAAAAGACAATAAATTGTTGAAATTAATTGGATAAAACATTATCTCTATTATTAGGATTGGATATCTCTCCCAAACATTAATTAATCAGGTGTGAAATGATTAAGTGAAAAAAATGAATGTTTATTTAATAGATATTAAGCATATTTTTTAAAAAATGGCTTAAACTATTGACCAATTTAATGTTTTAAACTAAATTAACTAATTTTCTTAAAAGGTGTAATTTAGTTGAAATAGTCATATAATTAGGGATGAATGTAGCATTATATAAATACCTTAAAATGATCCGACAAAAATTTGTGACTTTAAATTTTAAAAGCATAAAAATCAAATAAAAATATTTCATAGGGTCCAAAACCAAAATTTGTTCATCTTACGCATATTGAAAACAATATTTACAAGTTTTATAATGATGAAATATAAAGAAAATCAATTTTAAAGGGACCAAACTCAAAACTCATTATATTTAAGTCATGCTTTTATTTATATAATTAAAATTTAAAATAAATAAAAAATTTTAATATATAAATTACATTATATTTAAAATTTGTAGTATATAATCAATTGTGGACATAAAAAATGAATTTAAAATTTTTAATAAACACTTTATAGTATTATTTTTAGTTATTAATAATTATTTTTGAATATTAAATTTTAACTTAAAAGTAAAATTAAAATAGATAAATTTTAAGATATAAAAAATTAGGAAAATTTCCTAAAATATCTTTGTTAATGAAAAAATCCCAAAAATATTATTATTTAATAACAACTCCTAAAAATGCTTTCATTTAATATCATGATAAATTAACATTTAGTCTTTATAATTTAATATATTTTATTTTTGGTCCTTATAAAATTATTTTTTAAAATAATCATTGTAAAATTACTCTTTTTGATTTTAGTCTTTTTTATTTTTATTTTAGTTTTTGTATAATACTAATTATTTTATTTCTTTAACAATTAAAATTAATAAAAATTGAGAATATTTCAAAATCAAGAATGGAAACTCAAACCGCAACCATGTTTACACTTAAAACTAATTAACAAATTTAAAAAGATCCAATAAAAGAAAGATACCTTTAAATATTTAACAATCTTCAAAACAATCAAGAAAAAAATAAATAAAAAATAACAATATTTCAAAAGAGAAATAAGCAAAATATTGTATTTTCTCATAAATAACAAGCTTGTTGCATTAAAAGAAGAACCACACTCACACATCATAGATCAAACCCTAAAAGAACACGAAGAAAACGTTTCAAAATCAAAGATAACAACCCAAGTCACGATCATGTTCATAATTAAAAACTTGTTAACAAATTTAAAACTTTTCAATAAAAGAAAGATGTCTTTAAATCTTTAACCATCTTCAAAACAACAAAGAAAAAATAAATAAATAATAACAATATTTGCTACACAAGGCAAAAGACAAGCACAAAGGTAAAGGCTAAGGGAGAATACCGTTGAAGTTGAGAAAGGAAGAAAGAAAAAATTGCTCACTCTCACCACCGATGGAATTATGTGTAGCCTATGTTTTTTTTTTTCATCTTCTTGCTATATTATTCAATGAGTTTCTTGGTTTTCTTGCATTTTAAAAGTGTAAGAGTGTATTATTTTTAATGAGTGAGAACTCCATTCTTTAAATAGCAAAATATTTGGTATTTCAAACTAGGTTCTAGATAGAATATTATCTTATGGTTAGAGCTTGTATTGAGGTGTAGAAATTTTGTATATTTTATCATAAATTATTATTTAAATAATTTTGGCTAGATTTAATTTAATTAGTATTTTCAAAAGTTAGAAAGAAAAATATTCTCTTCCTTTATTTATAATAAGAAAATTCCTTCATAAATTATCTGTGGAATATATTTTTTTTAATATTATATTTATGCAATAATTTATCTTCTTAAAAATAATGTCATTATAATAATTATTTATGAATTTTAATAATGTCACTTTAAAAAAATATATTATATCTTTTGCGTTTATAAAATATATATTATTAAATATATTTTAATTACTCTATTATATCTAATATAATAAAAATATATTAATATTTTATTTTATAGTTTAATTAATTACACTTTATGATAAAATTATCTTAATTTTTTATAAGAAAAAAATTACTCACTTTAAAAGTAAATCTTGATAGATCTATTTTATTCAATAACTAATGTTCTATATCAAATTTTTAAAAAAACTAACTGTTAAATTAAAAAATTTTAATGTATAGATTAAGTTTACAAATTTTAAAAAAGATTGAAAATCATATGATACTTCATCAGATAGATTCAACATAATATATAAAATGTTTTTTTTTATAATTACCCATCAATTTAAATTAATGAAATAGAGCATCAAATAATTTTTATTTCTTTTTGAAATCTTATAAATTTGATATATACATTAAAGACTTTTAATTGATCAGATGAATATTTGACATAGAACATGAATTGTTTAGTAGAGTAAGTCTATCAATTCCTTCTTATTTTTTATTATTAAAATATACTGTATTTTTTTTATACTAAAAGATTTACTATTTCTTTACTCATTAAATGTGTCATAACTAATGTAGGTTATTTTTTAATTTTAATTTTATTGTTTAACCATTGGATCATGTATATGTATATTGTGTTGGTAGGAGAGGATCTGCATTATTAACAGGAATGAGAGTAATTGTCAAATAACATTTTTAACTTAAACATATTTCTATTTTAAATAAGTATAAAAATATAGAAAATACTTAAAGAAAACAAATTGATAATTTGATTACTTTTATCTTATTAATTTTTACCATTTTATTCCTCTAATATTATATAAGTCACAAAAAATTATAAAGTGATACTTAAATATAAACTTAGATTAAAAAAATCACTCTATTTATAAGAGAATTTAATTTATTAAAGTAAGGTTTTTTAAATTTTTTACCATAAAAATATATTTTTCAAATAATTATTAAATTTTTTTAGTAAAAATGATACATAATTTTTTATTGTCCCCACTTAACAAATAATTTGGATCCGTCACTACTCATAATTGTTATAATTTACTTGCATGTGACACTTTTAAATATTTATAAATTCTTAAGTTAAGTATCATATCTTGATCTCTCTATATAAGACTCTTTTCACTTTTTTTCGTCCCTTTATATAAGACACGATCTTCTAATACTCACTTGCATTAATTATATACTCTCTAAAATATCCCTATTTAATTAACAATTCTTTTAGAAAAAAGATAATAAATTATTGAAGTTAATTAGATAAAAATTTATCTCTATTATTAGGATTTGATATCTCTCTTTTCCAAATATTAATTAATTAGATGTGAAATGATTAAGTGAAAAATATGAAACTAATTTTGAGTACCATCTAGAATAGTGTGACACCCTCTACACCACATACATAATACACAATAAATATAAAGTACATTCTTGAGTAAATAAAACTTTCTTAATCGAAACAAGGTTCCAAAACACATAGATAGAGAGTTTGTGACACCCTTACTACCCCAACACATATATTGTAATAATGAAAACTTAACAAAAACAATTTTCAATTTCGGTAAAAGGGTTCACATGAGAATCTTCAAAATTGTTCTTCAATAACCACAACAATAAAAATGAAACGTGAGAGTTTACAAATGATTTTCAAAAATAATATTTACAATTCTAATTTCATATAACAATCTATGTCCTAAAGAAAATCCTCTGCCCCGATGTCACAATATCAGAGCATAACCACAACTCAACCGTTAGCATTCTAGATGTCACTCGTAGCCGGATCTTCCTCACCTAAAATATCCACAAATCGCACGGTGAGAAAAGAAAACATCTATATATATATAGCACATAAGAAAACACAACATATTATCTCATTATAACTAAATATTCATAAATATTTCAACATATCGTATTTCAATCAATCATACATCGTCATCACGTCATAATTCTCAATCACACCAATCATCACAAATCTTGCACTTCACACTATGTCAAGGTCACGCTACCCATTTAAAAATCTCAGGCCGTGCTCACCCCTGATATAACACTGTGCCAAGGTCACGTTTATCCCTATCCCAGGGCTGTGCTCACCCTTGACATGTTAACCAAGGTCACGATACCTACGTAACAATTCAGAGCCGTGCTCACCCCTGATATAACACTGTGCCAAGGTCACGTTATCCCTATTATAGGGTCGTGCTCACCCCTGACATGTTAACCAAGGTCACGATACTCATGTAACAATCCAGAGCCGTGCTCACCCCTGATATAACACTATGTCAAGGTCACGTTACCCCTATTATAGGGTCGTGCTCACCCCTGACATGTTAACCAAGGTCACGATACTCATGTAACAATCCAGAGCCGTGCTCACCCCTGATATAACACTGTGCCAAGGTCACGTTATCCCTAACCTAGGGTCGTGCTCAACCCTGACATGTTAACCAAGGTCACGATACTCATGTAACAATCTCGGGCCGTGCTCACCCCTGGTCATAGGTGTGAAGAACCACAATCACATCTCATTCACATCCACATTCACATTCACATCCACATCCACATCCACATCCACATCCACATCCACATCCACATCTCAATTCCACAATATATACACAATCCACTCAAAATGGTGATACACATACCCCTCAAGTAATTCATCATCTAGATCATCAAATAATATAACAATAACATTCATAAACTAATATAACAAACAACAGAATTATCAATTTAATATAATTTTAACGTAAACAGTAAAATTCCCAATTGTTCCAAAACCTAACTCACAGGCTCTTTTCTACAATTTCGTTCTCCCTCTTAGATCATCATTCTTACAAATTATTAGCATATTTATAATCCTCAACACATACAGAATCTATTGGGATCCTCAATTTCTCAAACAGAAATCATCCAATTTTTCACAACCTAACTTACAGGCACTTTTCTATAATTTCGTTCTCTCTCCCAGAGCATCATTTTTTACAAGTTAAACATATATTCGTAATCCTAAATATATATAGAATCACATAAGATAATTAATTCTCCAAACATAAATAATTATAAAATTATTCATAACCCTAAGAGCTCTTCCTCTACCCAATTTCCTCATGTAACTCTACATATAAATAATCTCCTTTTCCCCCGTACCTGGATAAATAGGAACTCGGGCAGAACCTCCTACTCTTTTTCCTTAAACAAGGATCGGAACTAAATCTGGGACAGAACCTCATCCTCTGAGTTCCTCTTGGTCTTCAGAGAGAAGAAGAGGAACGAAAGAAAGAACAGAAGAGAAGAGAGAGTGAGAATGAGAGGTGTGTAGAAATGAGAGGATTTGAGGCCTATTTATAGGATTTTTCGCCCACCTACCACTACGGCCCGTTCCAAACTCGGAACGGCCCGTTCTGGGCCCTTTAAACCTATGCAAATTTTTGAACTAGAACGACCCGTTCCAACACCAGAACGGCCCATTCCCAATCCCAGCAGAACGGCCTGTTCTCCCTCCGGAACGACCCGTTCTCTAAACCAGAACGGCCCGTTCTCCAAACCGGAACGGCCCGTTCTCCCTCCAGAACGGCCCGTTCTGATTCTCAAATTTTGGGCCTTTAACTTATTCCAGAACGGCCCGTTTCAGTTTTAAACGGCCCGTTCTGGGCAATGAATTGGGCCTACGGCCCAATGAAAATTGGGCTGTTACAATACTTCCCTCCTTTATGAAATTTCGTCCTCGAAATTTTTGTAGTGGTAGACTCCTCGCTTCTTACTTTCTAATTATTATGCGACCTCACTACCTTAATGAGATACAACTTTATCAAAAGATATCTAAGGGCAAAACAAGTAAACTTGGCAAGCCTATCCACTAAAACACAAATAGAATCAACTTCTTAAGCATCTCAGACAAACCTACAATTAAGGCCTATCCACCCATCATCTCACTTCCACAATGGGACGTCTGAGTGCTACAAAATTCCTAAAGACTTCTAGCATACTAAACACAAGTATACAATTTCTCTACTCCTCTCTTCACCTTAGGTCACTTCACTTCTGTTGCGCTATTAAGATACATCCTCCTAAGGTCCCGATACATCTCATTAGCTCCTAAATATATATATTAAGAGTACTGTTATGTCCTTCCTCTAAAATCATCTTCCTTAATTCAAGGTTACTATGAACCCAAGTTTGTTCTTGCACCTCAAAATAATGTCGATTTCTACTCATAAATAGTTATCTATACTTCTACCAATCTTCTCCACTTGGTTCTCTAAGAAAGGATCTGACTCCTAGGCTTCTCTAATCTCATCCATTAATTCACTAGTCACTTTTAACACAATCAATTCAATGCTCCTAAGGATAATCTCACACACAAAGCATAAGTCTCTAAATTCTTCAATCAAATCCAACCCTTAAATCATCATAAATGATATACTAGAGGTCATCATAATCAAGGCATCTGCCACAATATTGGTTTTACTTCTGTGATCATCTTTAAAGATTAAGCACCTAAGCGTAAGTTCACTAGGTATACATATCAGATCTCTAATTACACCAGTCCATCTACACCCAAGTCAAACTCTTATTCATCACCTTATCCTATAGTCTCATATCTTGTCACCAAAATTAATCAATTAATTATACGTCTCCAATTTCCTTCAACAATTCACTCGTTACTCAAGTTATACCTAGTTTCATACTACTCGGAGTAATCTCATAAGTCAAACTTAAATCTTTAATTTCAGCCAAAAAGATCCATCTCTCTAATCATAAGAAAAAAAAATAATGTAGAGGGTTCCTACTCAAAGCATCAACCATCACATTGACTTTATGCAAATAACAACTAAGATTGAAATCCTAGTCCACAAAAATTCCAACTATCTCTTTTGTCCCATATTCAAGTCCTTCGGGTCAAACAAAATTTGAGGCTCTAAAGATCACTAAATACCTCCAACTTAGAATCATATAGATAGTGTCTCCAAATCTTAGTGTAAATATCACGATTGCTTACTCAATGTCATGGGTAAGGTAATTCCTCTCATAAATTTTCAATTGCTTAGAAACATAAGTTATTACCCTTCCTCCTTGCATCTACACTACCTCCAAATTCATCTTAGAAGCATCACGGTATACCACATAAGACTTACTAAAATCCGGTAACATTATCCAATCTTTCCTTAAGAGTTTGAAACATACTCTCACATTTATTATCCCATACAAAGGCAAGTCTTTCCTAGTCAATCTAGTCAAATAGTAAGCAACCTAGAGAAGTAAGCGACGAAATGCTTTAGGGAGTTGAAAATAAGCATAGGTCCGGGGATCCTCGATATAGGTTAACCTTTTGAACTACTGTTGAATTCATGGGTAGGCAAAATACAACTTAGTGAACTGAAACATCTTAGTAGCTAGAAGAAAAGAAAGCAAAAGCAATTCCTATAGTAGCGACGAGATAAACGAGAGTAGCCTAAACCGTGAACGGCTATCTTAAAAATTTACTCAATAAATTTCCTATAAACTATCTCAATAAAACTTCTAACCTCACAAATTGACTTTTGATATCGCCCACTTAAGCAAAACTTCTACCATAGGTAGATCTATGTTATATCCGCGCAAGAAATTACAAGGCCTAAATCTATCTTGGATATATCTTCAAAATTAACTCTAATATGATGATATCACATCTTAAGGTCAATCTCACTAAACACACAACCATTCACTAATTAATCCATAAGGTCATCTATCCTCATATCCACATACATGGATATCATATTAGAATACCTATTTAAACCTTCATATATACATCCTTCCCAATCATATATATAAATCTATCACTATTTCACACCATATAACATGTGCATGAACTTAACTTTACCACATAGCATCATAAAACCTTAAATAACCTTACAATCCACATGACAACACCTCAGAACATCATAACAAAATCATTTTTATCCTTGCATTGCCTAGTAACTCGAAAACATCATGATAGCATACATATCCCATCAATAACTGTCAAGGAAAATGATACCTAGAGAGTTACACTTGTCCAACGATCTCAATCCTATCTCAAAAGAAAGATAAAAGAATAAGTTATAACTCTTATGAAGACATGAGATTCTGAATAGATCCTCTTCTCAGCTAACAATTCAAAATCACAACAGATATATTTAACGCTTATAACTAGCCTCTAATTACCAAAACAACTATAACTGGAGTTCTAAACCTTCATTTTACCTCATTCCAATGCCATTGAAAAGATCATATCCAAGACTACAACTTCCATGAAGACCACAAAATCCAAATCTATCAATACGGTACTCCTACTAGCATAACAAAACTACAGTGAAAACATCTCCTACACTAGACAACAATAGTGCACTAATATCCCACAGAATACCTCAACCCTTCCAAAGTTACTTCTTTCTACCTTAAACTCATATCCAAGCTTCCAACTACAATCCCTAAACGAAAATAATTCACCTATTCCACAAAAGACTTAGAGCTGAAATCAAATCCTCATGCAACCTAACCCCTAACAAGATTAATATGCAAGCATCAAAACTTAAGGAAATCACCAACACTTTGACCTTTCATCAAGAACAATCAAAGTTCTAATGCTCGACACATAACCTCTTGGATTCAATCATTACCACTATAACTTTCAGAAACGCCACCAATCGTAAACTCTTAATACATTCGATAAGTCAATTTCTTACCCACATCCAAGCTTCCACTAGTTCTAGTTGGTTAGCAAGATACTTCGTCTACTACCACTACTTCTTACATAAACAAGAAGTATCAAAATAATTAAGCAATCATGAGATTAAGAAAGAGCAATCAAAAATAGCATCATCAAGTTATATCATGTCTAACAGACAAATCCTGAGAACACAATGTACATAAATAAATAACAACAACATAATCAATCATCACATTAGCACATCAATAAACTTCACACGCAATGCATTCCATCATTCATCTATCGAACAAGCCTAGTAGACTCACAACTCACGGCCGATTGGATCAACCAGGCTCTGATACCACTAAATGTGACACCCTTACTACCCCAACACATATATTGTAATAATGAAAACTTAACAAAAACAATTTTCAATTTCGGTAAAAGGGTTCACATGAGAATCTTCAAAATTGTTCTTCAATAACCACAACAATAAAAATGAAACGTGAGAGTTTACAAATGATTTTCAAAAATAATATTTACAATTCTAATTTCATATAACAATCTATGTCCTAAAGAAAATCCTCTGCCCCGATGTCACAATATCAGAGCATAACCACAACTCAACCGTTAGCATTCTAGATGTCACTCGTAACCGGATCTTCCTCACCTAAAATATCCACAAATCGCACGGTGAGAAAAGAAAACATCTATATATATATAGCACATAAGAAAACACAACATATTATCTCATTATAACTAAATATTCATAAATATTTCAACATATCGTATTTCAATCAATCATACATCGTCATCACGTCATAATTCTCAATCACACCAATCATCACAAATCTTGCACTTCACACTATGCCAAGGTCACGCTACCCATTTAACAATCTCAGGCCGTGCTCACCCCGGATATAACACTGTGCCAAGGTCACGTTTATCCCTATCCCAGGGCCGTGCTCACCCTTGACATGTTAACCAAGGTCACGATACCTACGTAACAATTCAGAGTCGTGCTCACCCTTGATATAACACTATGCCAAGGTCACGTTATCCCTATTATAGGGCCGTGCTCACCCCTGACATGTTAACCAAGGTCACGATACTCATGTAACAATCCAGAGCCGTGCTCACCCCTGATATAACATTGTGCCAAGGTCACGTTATCCCTATTATAGGGTCGTGCTCACCCTTGACATGTTAACCAAGGTCACGATACTCATGTAACAATCCAGAGCCGTGCTCACCCCTGATATAACACTGTGCCAAGGTCACGTTATCCCTAACCTAGGGTCGTGCTCACCCCTGACATGTTAACCAAGGTCACGATACTCATGTAACAATCTCGGGCCGTGCTCACCCCTGGTCATAGGTGTGAAGAACCACAATCACATCTCATTCACATCCACATTCACATTCACATCCACATCCACATCCACATCCACATCCACATCCACATCCACATCTCAATTCCACAATATATACACAATCCACACAAAATGGTGATACACATACCCCTCAAGTAATTCATCATCTAGATCATCAAATAATATAACAATAACATTCATAAACTAATATAACAAACAACATAATTATCAATTTAATATAATTTTAACGTAAACAGTAAAATCCCCAATTGTTCCAAAACCTAACTCACAGGCTCTTTTCTACAATTTCGTTCTCCCTCTTAGATCATCATTCTTACAAATTATTAACATATTTATAATCCTCAACACATACAGAATCTATTGGGATCCTCAATTTCTCAAACAGAAATCATCCAATTTTTCACAACCTAACTTACAGGCACTTTTCTATAATTTCGTTCTCTCTCCCAGAGCATCATTTTTTACAAGTTAAACATATATTCGTAATCCTAAATATATATAGAATCACATAAGGTAATTAATTCTCCAAACATAAATAATTATAAAATTATTCATAACCCTAAGGGCTCTTCCTCTACCCAATTTCCTCATGTAACTCTACATATAAATAATCTCCTTTTCCCCCGTACCTGGATAAATAGGAACTCGGGCAGAACCTCCTCCTCTTTTTCCTTAAACAAGGATCGGAACTAAATCTGGGACAGAACCTCATCCTCTGAGTTCTTCTTGGTCTTCAGAGAGAAGAAGAGGAATGAAAGAGAGAACAGAAGAGAAGAGAGAGTGAGAATGAGAGGTGTGTAGAAATGAGAGGATTTGAGGCTTATTTATAGGATTTTTCGCCCACCTACCACTACGGCCCGTTCCAAACTCGGAACGGCCCGTTCTAGGCCCTTCAAACCTACGCAAATTTTTGAACTGGAACGACCCGTTCCAAAACCAGAACGGCCCGTTCCCAATCCCAACAGAACGGCCTGTTCTCCCTCCGGAACGACCCGTTCTCTAAACCAGAACGGCCCGTTCTCTAAACTGGAACGACCCGTTCTCCCTCCAGAACGGCCCGTTCTGATTCTCAAATTTTGGGCCTTTAACTTATTCCAGAACGGCCCGTTTCACTTTTGAAATGGCCCGTTTTGGGCAACGAATTCGGCCTACGGCCCAATGAAAATTGGGCTGTTATAGAGTTCACATTCATATTTTGTAAATCGTAGTTCAATGCGGAAATGATGACAAAATAAAACATTAATCTTTTCAAAAAACAATAACAATAATGAAACTCCAATGCTAATCCTAACTAAGCCCCGATGTCGCATGTCCTATAAGAGCACACCCCACAATGAGACTTAAATCTCATCACCAATATCCTCATGCTGATGATCATCTGCAACATAATAAAAATACAAATAGAGCAACAAGGGAGTGAGAAACATCTCACTTTGGTTCAGATGTAGAAATAAATGTTAGGAAACACACACAATCATAATAAATACCACACAAGTTACACATAACTAAGCATAACTCTCAAGTTATAGATACATTAGAATACATATTCATTCACTTATCATGTAATAATGACATACAAATGTGTTAGTGTTTCAGATAAAAATATAAGTACAGCAAGTTGAAGAATAGAGAATATGCATGTACCACCCTCTATACCAGACAAAGCCATTGAGAATATGCATGTACCACCCTCTATACCAGACAAAGCCATTCACAAACTACAAACCTTACATTACAGTAAATACAATACTTCCTTTCCAACACAACGCAAAATAAAGAATAAAGCACGAGCAACCAAGGTAAAGAGTAAAAGCTGCAAGACGTCAGATTAAGAGATCAAAATGAAGCCAAGTCCAGCATAAGAAGGAAAATAAAGAAGCTTTAGATAATACAAGACCACGGACGATGGATATACACAAGACGAAAGAAGAAGTCAAATTAGACGAAAGGAAGGGTCAAACCTAATGAAAGGAAAAGTCAAAGTCTATGTCCTAGACGGAGACTCAAATTTTCAGACACAAACAAAGAATATTGAAAAATGTCTGAAGTACACTAAGTCACAACGAGAAGAACTACCTATCATCCACACTCTTAGAAGAACACATGAAGTCATCAAGATAGGAGAAGAGAGAAGAGAAAAATAGACTAGCGCTAATCCACAAGTCAAAGTTGCATGTGTCAAAGCAAGTACACCTACTAGTCAGTAAAAGACAACGCCTTTGTAGCTACAATACCAAGAAAATACATATATGCCTAAGTTATGATCGAAGTCAGACATAGAAGTAAACAAACGGTACAAAAGAGTTCACGTAACCCAGAATCACGGAGCAAACATTTAATGCAAGATCAAATGCATTAAGTACAAGATCTACGAAGCCTGGATAAACTAAACAAATCATATATTGGTTGATCAAGCATCAAGATTAGGTTTGATCAAAAACAGAAGAACAATCAACAAGCACTAGACGAGGCCTACTACAAGACGAAACCTTGAAGTATTAGATGAAAAGCCAAAATAAGGCTGAAGCTAGAACAATGCAAACATGGGTTAAACATCAGATGAAACCAGATGGTCAACTCTGACGAATGAACAATCAAGGAAAAGCACATCATGAGAATCATACATATCAAGCTAACAAAACAGACAAAGTATAATAAGTGCACCAGACGACTATGAGTTTAATAACAAACGAAGGTGTGTGAAGCACAACCTAAGATTCAACATAAAAACCCAAACAAAAGTTGGTTAAAGAACAGAAGAAATTCAACAACGCATCAGACGAAGGAAAGCACAGACTGAAAGATATTTCAGACAAAAACAAAGTCTGTCCATTCACATTATTGACCAGATCAAAAGAAAATTCAAAGCATTAAACTCAGATGCTCAGACGAAGATCAAGATTGAGATGTGTAGGATTAACAAACGAAGACAAAGAATGCCATGAAAGCAAATAAAGAATCAAGTCCCAGAGAACAAATCAAGGCATCATCTACGATCATATAAATGCTCTCAACACGATAGTGTGATCAAAGGAAGAGAAGAAAAAGAAGAAGGAAAGTACACAAAAGCAAAAGCATGCATGTGTCAGAAAAAGTACAGAACAACACTCTACAGCTACGTGACCGGAAAATAAAAAAAAGGTTCCTAGGTCTTAGCTAAGGTCAGACACAGTAGCTAACAAATAAAGAAAACTACACGCAATGTCCATGAACGGGAAGCAACATTTAATGCAAGAACATGAGCATTAAATGAGAAGATCAAACTAGTCATGAACGACTATATCTGCTTCAATGGATACTTGCAACGGGCAAATCTCTACGAGACCATATATATATCACTACTTCAAACCTTGAAAGGTTGGCTTTTGCATCTTAAACAAAAAAGTGATATCAAGCCCACAAAGCAACGAAATCAGAGATAGAGTGTATAGAGTCAAATGTACCTTAGAATATTTATCTCTATAGACTAAGTAGTTCCAAGTGCATCTTAGGAACATGAACCTTAGTGAGTGTATTCAACTTATGTATCTTCTCTATGAGAGTAAACCAAACACTCAATCGTTGTAAAAACTAAGGTTGCATACCTTAGTGAGTGTAGAAACCTTTGTATCCTCTCTATGAGAGTAACCCATACACTCAAACCAAACCTGCCTAGCCAATACTGTAAAGCCTGAAGAGGCTAGGGAAAGAATACTTATAAAGCCTAGAGAGGCTTGTCAAAGAATACTACTCACTACGAGCCACAAGTGGCTGAGTAAAGAATACTAACGTTGATGAGTGAAGTCAACGGGCCAAAAGTTGGTCGAGAATACTCACTAGGAGCCAGAAGTGGCTGATCAAAGAATACTAGTACTACTGAGTGAAGCTGGCAGGCCAGGAGTTGGTCGATAATATTCACTGAGAGCCAGAAGTGACTGAATAAAGAATACTAGAGCTAGTGAGTGAAGCTAGCCAACCAGGAGTGGTTGAGAATACTTGGGACTAGGAGTGGTCGTGACCTTGGTGGTCTATAATACTCACTGCGAGCCTGAAAAGACTGAACAAACAATACTTGTACCTCATTGAATATCTAGTGAAACCCTTCATTTGAAGGAGACTGGACATAGCTCAGTTTGAGCGAACCAGTATAAAAATACTTGCACTATCATTATATTTCAGACGCACTTTTATTTGACTGATTTAATATACTAAAAACTTCGTCTAATGGTTATCGTCTATTAAAACTATCTTTAGACGAAAACCATACTTGTTCAACTGGTTATCCTAAAAGAACGGTTTTCGTTTAAAAAGTAATTTCTCTAAGCAGACGATGAAAGTCCCAGTTGCAAAATGATTTTGTTAAACCAATCCTAGGCAGTTTCTGTTTAGCATTCACTAATACTATTTTATTGGACAAAAGAGGGTTATCTTGCGAAAATGTTTTTAAAATGTCTTTGTTTACACACACACATATTCAACCTCCCTTCTATGTGTTTTTTCGCTAACTTCAAGTTGTTTTTGAAAACTAGAGATCCCACATCGAGAATCTTGAAGTGTTGCTCAAATAAACCACTATTGAAAAACTCTCTTTAAGTATGTATGTCTCTTAAAGTGGGTTTTAAAGTGTGTTGATGTCTCCTTAAAGTCCTTACCTAGTGGTTGAGTAAGGTAGGAAGTCAAGGGCTATAACCCTTAACCAAATACTTGGAAATGTTGCATGGTTCCTTAAGAATAATCAATAGGCAAACTCGACACGTGAAGTGGTTATACATTTCAAGGTCGTGATAAGCCTATACCCAGTTGTATTATTCCTAACAGTGGAATCAGACTTTTCTAGTGTAAGTGACAAAATCCAAGAAACTAGAGGAGGGATTGTCCTCTCATTTTGTTGTGATCAAGACAACGCTTTGGGTACGAAAATGATATAATTTGATAAGGTGGAGTCGCTTAGATTGTTCATGCTGTTAGGAGATCTCCATAGGTAAATGCGTGATAATACATAAATTGAGGTATATGCATATGATGTATTTTATGGTGTGTTCATATGTATTGTTGACATGGTTGGATGAGATATATGTTAGCTTTGGAGTGTTTAACTTTCATATATGTTTTTTTTATGATGTTGTATGGTATAAAAATATTTTTTATACTTACACGTTTTTGAACTCTAGCTTATCCTTATTATTTTTATTGTGGTTTGGATTGCTATAATCATATTTTGTGTGAGAGTAGATCACAGTTAGGCTTGAGGAAATTGCAAGCGAGACCTGATTGACAATTAGATGTTTAACTCTATTTTGATTTATTATTGTGAAGGACTAAATTGATATAAATATTTTTTTACTTAAATATATTTGTAGTCTCTCAAATTTAACATAAATTTGATTTTAGTCTCTCAAATTTAAAACCGGCCTTTTTAGTTCCTATAATTTTAGAAATTCTTGTTTTAATTTTTATACTCAAATTTTATTAGAAAATCTTTTAAATACTATCATATAAAAATTATCTATTAATGTCTATGTTATTAAAAACATCTAATTAAACTCAATTTTTGTATAATTATCTCAATTTGTCATTTTCATATATATTATTAGTGACCTGAAGAACTAAAATAATTTTTTTAAAAATTATAAAAATTAAAAATAATAATTTTAAAATTTAAATACAAAAATAAATTTATTCTAAATTAAAAACTAAAAATACATTTAAGACATTTTTTTTTCACCAAATGGTAAAATAAATATGTTAACTAAATGTATTTTTATTGCACAAGAAAAATATTGTTCCAAAAAACTAAACTTAAACTAATTTGGTATATATAGGTTAGGTTCTCTAACCAAATTTGTACAAGAAAATTATTGTTCTAAAAAAACAAAACTTAAACCAAGTTAGCATGGGTTAGGTTCTCTAATCAAATTTACACAAGTGAAACTCTAATTATAGATGAAAAACAACAACATCAATCACATCTATCTAGCCACGGTAGATAAGTTTTCTCCTTAAAAAAATCAGTTAAATTAAATTAAAAAAAAATGGTGGTAGAAACAGAAATGGTGTAGTGATTTTACGATCATAGTAGGAGCAGCACCGAACTATAATTGATTGCGCAATTGAAAACTCAGCACGCAACAGTTCATTGAAGAGAGAGAGAGTGGGAATTGCGTTTGTGGGAATCGGCGAGGAAAATGCAGGGATGGTTCTCGGCGTCGGGGGAGGAGGAGGCGAAGCCGTCGTCGTCGCTGCTGGCCGATTGGAACTCCTACGCTTCGGCCCAATCCTCTCAGGACAACGCCCTCTCCTTCGATCTCGAATCCGCCGTTAGGTCTGCCAACGACACCGTTTCCGGCACTTTCAGCGTGTAAGCAATTCGATGCTTCTATTTGCCGTTATTTCCAATCAATTCCTCTAAATTAGCTTATTAATTTCAATCCCTCTATATGCGTCATGAATCGTGAATCTCTTCTTCTTACCAATGCCGGAGCTCACTTGTTTCGCCCTCTAAAGTGAGTAACTCGCTTTAGAGGAACGGATCCAGTCAATTGAACTTTTTGTTGTGAGCCTTGACATTACGGGTGATTGTGGAAAAATGTGGCTGTTATTGCATTTGCAGTGAATCAAAAAGCTTTTTTTTTTTTTTTTTTTTGTGGTTGCAAATTGCAATTTAAAACCATGCTTGTGGAAAAAGTTTGATTCAAGGGACCAATCTGACTTCCATTTGTGGTTTCTAAGGACTAAGGTAGGGTTTTTCTATTTTTAAGGATGGATCGTGGATGAGTGCAATACCTGTAGCCATAGGTACATCCCGTTGAAATATGAAGATGATGTTAAAATAAATTTAGCATGGATTCTGTTCTCTTTAGTATTATAATTGTTTTTTTTTTTTTTATTTAGTTTTGGATTTGTTGTGCTTGTAGTTATTGTGTTCATGTAAGAATTATTTCAATTCCTTGGTTGGTAATAAAGTGGGGTTTAGAGAAAAATTCATTTTAAATTCATTTGAGCCATGTACACTGTTGAATCCGAGGGAAGTTTGATACAACTAATAATGCTGGGCTGACTGAACCCTCAGTAAGGGATAAGATAACATGTTGCAGTGTGGTTATGCTGCTTAGGTGCAGGTCTACACCAAGATGGAGCCTTGTTATCTTGGAAATTAACTATATGCTTGCAAGGTTTTGGATGAGGGAAGTGCCTGAGGTGTTCATGGCTTGAAAAGTATGCCTTCATGATAGACAAGGGATGGAGCTGTCTTGGGAACCATGTTACCTAGACCAGGTGGACAGAGAGTGGACTAGACACTTGTCTCTTTCACCTATCCCAACTATTGCTTTGGCTCAAAAGTAAAATCTCGCTGCTATTTATCTTATGCGCCATTGAAATATTGAGTCTCCCTAAACCCACCACTATTCCTAATCATTTTTCCACCCATAGTGTATGTCTGTACTGTATCCCTATTGCAATTGTTAAGTGCCTCCCCATGTCTTATAAAGTTACCTATTTTTATATTATAAATTTATAATATGGGTTGGTATGAGTAAGAGAAAAAAGGGGGCTTATGTGAATGAGTAAGGGAAAGATGAAGGCAACTATGAGAGCTTTATTGGTGTTGATCTAGATTATCATTTGCTAGGAAACTGTGTGTACAAGAGATTTAAAATGAAACCTGTGGAAGCAAGCTTGCCAAGTAATCAGTTGATTGGTCTCAACCTACATAGTATGTGTTCCATAACTTCCATATGTATTGTTATAGTCATGGTTTGAATAAGCTAGACCTTACCACCGAACTTCGTAATTATTTCACAAAAACAATTGGTAAACATGCTTTAACAGAAAAAGCTTATTTTTTGTCTTACAATCATACTGGTGAGGCTGTGAGAGGGTTAGAATATTAGTGAGACGCTTGTGAAGGTAATATATGATTATCAAAGATTGGCATTTTTTGATAGTAAAAACTGTCATAGTACATGTAAATAGTGCCTAGATACAATGTTTAGGCTTAAAAGACCATGTAATTATGACAATTAAGGTAATTGTAATTTGTTTAGTTATTCTTTTTAGTTTAATATAATTTAGCTTTGCTGTTTAGCTTTGACACGCTATGTATCTAGAGCTTGCCAGGATGTTGTCCTAATCCATGTATAGCTGGTGGATTAACTGGCTGCCCATTGGTGATTCTTTTTTCTTTTTTTGTTTTCAGGAAATTATGGGTCATTTCTAGTTTCTTCCCCCAACTCCCATTGTTCTGTCTCATTCTGGCATGTTTGTACCCTATTTTCCAGCCACCACCAGTGCTCAACCATTGACATTTGATTCCCCCCACAATGTATAGCCACCCCAACAGCTTTATCTCAACCACATTAGTTGTTTTCCCACTTGACCCACCTCCATTAGGAATGTCATGCACTCCCACAAGTCGCTGACATATTGCAGCATCTCCTCTACAAGCTGTATTTATCTCATTGACCTCTACTTCAATCTGTTGTCCTCTCTTCCATTCAACCTCTCCTTGAATGTGTTCCTTTGAAAGGTGCTATTTGGTTTTTTGTTGCATTGTTTTCTCCACTACCTATTGTGACCTTAGCTGGATCTGCACCATCAGATGGTTCCCAATTCATTCCGAGACTAAGCCCCCTATTCTCAATCTATGTCAGTGTACTCCTCACCACTGACAAGTTGGATGGGAGCAACTGACTCATAGGCTTTGCATATCAAACCTTTGCTTACTGGGTAATATTACATATACCATCTCACCGATAATGCTGACTCTATGGCTATTAACAAGCACTCTACGTGGGTTAAAGTCAATACCCAGATACCCAGATATGCAGCATGCCAAGATTTTTTTACAGTTTACACCGATAACACTTAGTGTCTTATAGGATGCAATAGTTTGTACCTTGAAGTGCATCAAATGTCATTCCCTAGAATGAAATTAGATAACTTGGAAGTTGGAACAAATGCCTTATGTTTTCCTAATATCAGTATAATCATATATATACACGTGCATGATCCCTTTCACTTCTCTCTCATGTCATAAACTTCACTCTGGGATCATATTATTTACAAGGTTGAGTCTACAGTAACTTTTGCTGTCTCTATGTGAATTTATGTATAGAGTGAGCACAATCCAATACAATTGTATATCGGAAAATTGTCTGTTTTCTCTGCCTTATCTGCATATGACTAGGAGGTGGGGTTGGAAGTAGGTTCAGCTAGACTAAGCTTTGTAGGGCCTAAGCCTGGTTTTGGATGGTATAAAATGCAGCAGAAAGAACAGATACCTATTTCAATTTCTTCTAATTTTTTAAATGGATTTTCTACACCAAAATGAAAGAACATGCTGCCCAGAAAGCCTATAATAATTTTATCTGAACTTATGTCCGCAAGTAGTTACACAATTTGTTTCTTCTTGTTTAGGGTTTCTAAAGGTGTGAGAGATCTACCTGGCAACTTCCAGTCTGCCACTAGTAATGTGCCTTCTGGCAAAGCGCTTGTGTATTTTGGTTTGCTTCTGGCAAGTGGAGTCTTCTTTGTTTTCATATCATTTACATTATTCCTGCCTGTCATGGTGGTTATGCCCCAAAAGTTTGCTATATGCTTCACACTTGGGTGTGCGTTTATTATTGGATCATTCTTTGCTCTCAAGGGTCCAAAGAGTCAGCTTACTCACATGTTATCAATGGAGGTAACTTGCTAGAATTTCATTTCCCATTGCTTACACGGTGATAAAAATTTTACTAGTCACTATTTGTTGCTTTAATGAGTTTGTTTGGGCCTTTGGAAACCAAAATAGTTTCTTTGATTTGATTGCACGTGTGTTTTCTTGCTAACTGTTTCTTCCTAATTAATTTTCAGAGGCTCCCTTTCACATTGGGTTTTCTAGGCAGTATGGTTGGTACCATATATGTATCAATGGTGCTTCACAGCTACATTCTCTCAGTGGTATTCTCTGTGGTTCAGGTATCAGTTTTCACGTATCCTTAAAATGCTTCTTTGTAGCATAGCCATTCCCCAATACTCACGTGTTATTTTTTTCATTTAATGTTTGATTTAAGGTATGCTCGAGGCTTTTGACTTTTGAGTATGATCTTTAATTTATTATATCAATGAGGAACAATTCCTTCAATGTAGCAAAACCAATATAAATTTAAGAACTGGTATTTCTACAGTCTTGGTATGGTGTGCTTTGTGTGATAGGTGTGTAATGTGTGTTTAAAATGGTTCCAAACTTCCAGTAGCTGGGCATGTAGAGATAGGTCTTCCTTACAGATTTTTTTATTTTTATATATGCTTCTGTCATCTTGCATTGAAATTTAAAATTTGACTTAATTTGCAGGTTCTCTCGCTTGGCTATTATTCTATATCATACTTTCCTGGGGGATCTGCTGGAATGAAGTTTCTGACTTCTGCTCTTACCTCTTCATTAATGAAATGTTTTGGGCGATGACCTATTGTTTGTTGATAGTTGAGTTGCGTTCAGATATGTGTCTATAGTAGTTGACTTGTAAAATTGCCCCCTAAGATCTATCAGCTGAAGCTTCAAAGTGACCTAAGGATATTACTGACTTGAAGCATTATCTAACATGTTCTTAGGGTTCAACGTTTAATGCCACTTGCTACATCTGATGAAAAAAATTGATTTGCCTCTTCGCCTCATGTTTGTAAAAGAAAATTACCATTGTCTGGTTGATGAAGTTAATTGTTGATACCTTCGTGTTGCCTGACTTCTACAAAGAGAATTTGAAATATTTTTTGTTTGAGAATTTCATTTTTCATGGAAAATCGGTCCCCCTTTCATTTAGCACCTTTTAAACATCATTCTTTTGGCATGGAAGAAGATTAAAATTCTGATATGAATACCCCATCCAAAGACTTGGACTGGTGTAAATTAAGCTACAAGCACCTTAGCATATATTTTTTTTAATATTATTAACTTCAGTGTTATCCATGGTCTTGGATTGCAAGCAATATCTCATTTTATATTTACGGAAAAACCTGATGAGAGAAACTAAACATGGGTTAGAAATTCCTTGCTAATTAACAGATAATTGCCAGAGAAGATGGAGGTAAACAAACACAGTAGGCCTTGTTCTCTAATTCAAGGTCTCTGCAAACTGATGCGGACTGCCACATCGTTTTGTGGACTTGTCTTCTATATTCAACATCTAGCTATGTTGGTGAGAAACGAGAATGAATACTTTTCAGTTTGCAATGATTAACAAAACCGGGAAGAGAGCTAGTTTATAACCAGATGCTGGAAATGAAAGTAAAAGATTATGACCAGTGGGACTATCATATCTTCTCATTTTGTTAATGCTAATCAACTTCAAATACTGTGTAAACCATCATGCCCCTATCTATCAGAGACAAGATGATTTGGTCACTTGATCTTATTGGACTGTGATTCTGGTTTGTTGGCCGGTACCATCAGTGGTTAAAGTGGATTCATCAATGAAATCTCAGATTTGAAAATCATGTCAAAACAATATGTAGAAATCTGCTTGAAATTTCGACCATCAGGCCCCCCCGCCCCGCATTCTTTTTGGTCCCCCCTCTTTTAGACATGGTCGAATTTAATACTATAAAGAGACGTAACCTTTCCCGGGTTTAAAGGACCAAAGTATGTTCCCATGAAACTTTTGACCTGGCTAACAGATGTTAGAAGGGGATTGGTTTTTGCTTCAGGGGATTTTCTTATCACATCATCCACTTGTTTATGAAACAATATTAGTGTAAATTATCGAAGAATACGTATGTCATTGTTCCAATTTAATCTGTGGTGTAGTCTTCAATTTGAATTTTAGATATGCATTCGTGTTAAATATTCGGAGAGAAGTCTTTGTTGTTATAGTGATTCTACCTTGGAGTGATAAGGAGGGTATGGGTTCGAATCTCTCCACTAACAATTAACAATTAACATTTGCCGTTCAAAAAAAAAATAGTGATTCTACCTTGTTTGAACAAGTTTACTTTCAATTAAGGATACATGTTCTCTCTCTATATATATTGGTGTACATTACAAAACGCAGTAATATTAAAGAATGTGCTTGAAGAGCTATTTGTAGTCAATAGTTGAAGGAGTTTTACCTTTTGCGAGTTTGACATAAATGATACATGGTAATGATTTTCACTTCTTTTTGGTTTAGAATGAAAGAAGTAAAGGTCGAAGTAAAAGGAAAAGGAAAGCAACATCATCCTCCTCAAGCCCCAAACCAAAGTACTTTTTTTATTTCCAAAGTCCAATGAAGCAAAAAGACTTGGTATACCATTGTTGACTCGTGGAGTTGATTGGACAAGTTCAACGAAGTGTGGTTCTGGTGAAAAGCAAGGGTTTATAAGCTCTCCTTGGCATCCATTACATCTCTTTTTCATTAATTTATAGCCTTTGGAAAGTGACTAGGGAGCATAAACCCCGAATTTAAGGAAACATTTGGACACAATAATGGGTGAAACTGCGATTTGACTATTTAATACGAAGATTATGTGTGACCAAGAGATGTTTCTATGCGATATAATCTTTTAATAATGGAATTATTGAAAGGCATGGGTCATCTTCATCGAGAGAAAACAAAGTTTGAATTCAGTGGAGCACTTTGAACCGTTTCAAAAATGTGAGTGAAGTTAAGAAGAAAATCAATTGTGTCCAAATTTATGAAATAAAGCCACATGGTGTAAGCATTTGGTGATTATGAGGGCGGCAATATTCTAAATCATTCTCAAACAATTAATTTGCTAATTTCAACGGTCTCAATTAGAGACAAATGACGAAGTTTAAATGCTAACTTTGCATATTATGTAGCAATGTTTTAGCTCATCACAATTTCCCATTATCAATTTGGCTTGTTTTCTACAAAAGTTGAAAACTCAGCTAATAGCCCTTATGGTTTTGGGATACAATCACACGGATTACTAGATACAATTGGGCAAATAATTAGAGAGAAACAAAGATTCCTATTCGTTCTATTCCACAAGGACTTGTCATATTGGTGTTTTTTCATAATTAGCCACTCTAGGTGCCTAACATTTTACTTTTCTTGGCAAAGACAATCATGAGTAAGATAGAATCCTTTATGGAAGATAATTTTATTTAATTTTTAATAGTTAATACATTAACATTTAAA
The DNA here is from genome assembly GCF_000230855.2 of Cajanus cajan. NCBI lineage: Eukaryota > Viridiplantae > Streptophyta > Magnoliopsida > Fabales > Fabaceae > Cajanus > Cajanus cajan. The sequence goes on from NC_138518.1 coordinate 61,455,687, forward strand.
CTTAAAATCACTTGTTAAGCTGAAAAAATCTCATGCTGTGTTTGGTGGTGGTGTGTAAATTGGAGCAGTTCCTACTCTCACTCATGGTTTTGGAAAGCTAGGGAGCGTATATAATTGCATTCTGATGTGATATCATTGTGTGAATGAGCAATGTTGTTTTGGATTCATTGATTTGTATTATCGTTGGGTACTCAAAAGTCCACTTGATGTACAACCAATTTCCAATGGGTGATTCAACTGCACGTGTGTCATGCATCAAGGACAAAAGTTATATGATTCCATGCCAAAGGGTCCACCTTCAATTTCAATGTGCAAATCATAAAATCTCTCACCATCTTGCTTTCATGTAATTTCCTGCGATAAGAAAACATAACTCTTCACACATCTATTTAGCAATTTATCATTAGACCGATCATAGACATTCATGTTATAGTTGTAGCTAGTATGCTGTGCGATGCACAGAATATTTCATTTAAAATACATTTTATATCATAATAAATAAGATAAAAATAATAATTATATTTTTTATTAGTTTAAAGTATTTAAGTATTTTTTATATTTATAAATTAATTTTAATTTATAATAAAAAAATGATTATCGAACATTTATAAATGAATGTAATTTTATTACTAATTTACATCTTTAATTTATAAGTTTTAATTAATTTTAGAATGAAATTTGATTACTAATCTATTTTTAATCATAAGAATTTTATAGTAATAGAAAATTTTAATGGGTTGAGGTTAAAATCTGATATACATGAACGATGACATAAGACAATAATCTAATGTGGTTCTATAAATATAGTTATATAAGAAAATTTTATGAAATTTCACATACCATAAACAAAATTATAATCTCAGAAAATAAATTACAAAAATATTAAATGGTGGACGACCTAATTACAATTTTTTTTAATTTAAGGATTTTATTGAAAATTAAAAAAAAAAATTGAGAGGCAAAGTTAATGATATATTAAACCTTATAATTATTATGAACACATATATATACTTTATATTTTATTATAACCTCAATCATTATAATTTTGTATTTTGTACTTGTGAGTGTGCCTCACTCCTTAATAGGGATGGCAAAACGGGTCAGTCCGGCCCGTTTTGGCCAGGCTCGCCATTGGCTTACTAAAAATGAGTCGGCCCGCCAATGTAAAACAGGCCGGGGATGCTGGCCTGCCCCGTCTAAGGACGGGCTGGTAGGTTGGCGGGCCAATCCGCATACAAAAAAAATAATAAAAATAAAAAAAATATATTTTATGTTTAAATAATTTTTTTTTGCTACAAATAAATAAATATAACCATATGAAATTAAAAATGCATACATATTGTACATAATATATGTTCAACAAAAGCAAATTACAAACTTAGAACAAAATCAAATAGAAATTAGTCCACTTACACCAAAATCAAAACCAAATTATAAACTTACAAATTACTTATAATTAAACTAAATTTTTTGATAGTCCACAAAAAAAGTTCAAATACAATTAATTAACTTTGAATTTTTATTTTAAGAATATTAGAAGCTCTCTTAGAAGAAGTTGTCTCTAATTTTTTTCTTAATCATCTTCATCCTCATCTTCTACATCAAAATAAAATAAACATAAAAATAATTAAATTATATATATATATATATATGCAGGCTGGCTGGTTGTGGTGGACCGGCCCGCTATTTGGCCCGGCAGGTTGGCGGACTTGGCGCGGCGAGCTTGACGAGTTGAAATGATGGGTCTGACCCGCAAGCCACGACCCACTTTGTCATCCCTACTCCTTAAAGTAGTTAAAGTTTTGGAAAACAAACCCAATTCATCAGTCAAAGCACTCTGATAATTGAAATAAATAAGCACCATTATTGTTTGTGCAAATAATTCATTTGACGAAATCCAAGAAGTAATGAGTAGAATTACTCAATTTCATATAGACAGCTTGTTATACGTAAGTGAGTGGGGATTTTTACTTATTTCTATAGGAAGATAATGTGAATGAATTCAAATTCTAACTTCTTAACGTACTCCTAGAAGAAAAAAAAAAAAAAAAGATATACTAGGCCAATAATTGTTAACATGCTTACATTCATACCTTCATTCACAAGATTTTGTATCTTACCTTAATTCATATCATTACACCAATTGAATGATTCATATCTGACAAAACACCTAGTATATTTAGTAGCTTTGGTAATTTTAACTTTTTTTTTAATACTTAGAGGACCATAATTTTTAATACTTGGAAGTTACTTATACAATTTGTTTTCTTTGTGTGTGAAAAGCTTCTCATATTATCACATATTTTTATCCTTCTTCTCTCTTATTTACCTATCAATGTCAATGGGTGTACAAGTACAAGGAGTAGTTAGAGATTATGTTGAAGTAATATTGTAGTGTGGGCCATCTTCCACACGCCCAAAATTAGTACTACTACCTATTTGATTAAAGGCTTACCGACACGATCGAAGAACATGAAATTTGAGACTCATAATTGAGTGGAGGTAGTAATGTGTTCATGTGCAAGATTTATGTCCTTCAATTCTTTCATCTTTGTCCACTCCTACTTACCATCAATCTATGCATGTGGGGCAACTCTTAAACTCCCTTTTATCTTTTTATTCTCATTATATATTTTTTTTTATATGAATATCTTTAGATATAAGTTTAAAAATATTTCTGAGAATTTTTCTATTAAAATTAAATAATATTTATCAGTAAAAAAATGTTTATAAACACTCTTAGTTTGTATTCAAACAGATTTTATTTTATTTTTAATTTATAGTGAGCTTTTGTGAACATAAGTTCGTGCGTCATAACTAGTATTTGTGGATCTAAATAAAACAACTATTCTCTCAACTCTCTCTTAAATGCAAAACTTCTCTGTAACATACATAGGCCTGACAAAACAATTATATTCTGTAGTGATAATAATTGGAGACACCAATGCTTATAGATGTTTTGATGTTAATTCTAGGAAGTTATTATTTGATTTTAAGGGTTATAAATAAAAAATTTAAGCTGAATTTTACTTTCTATATTTTATAATATCTAATCTATGATACTGTTCCCTTAATTATTAATTTTGTAATTTCACTCATCTAATTTTATGAAATTTATAATTTCAATAGTTAAATGCTGATTCATTAATGCATGAGGATTGTCGTGTCGTTTTATTTTAATTTAATAACTCAGTTGTTAAAATTTAATATATATTGGGAGTTCTTAAGTGAAATAATTTTATTAATTATAAAAATAAGTTTTATTTAACTCCCTCTCTTTAATAACTTTTTTTTTATTAATTTAGTCATTGATTTGAGATATTTTATTAAGTAAATCAAGTATATAATAGAATTGTGTAATTTAAAAAATTATTTAATATTTCATTAATTAACTTTTAATTATTTTAATGTATTATATATTTCAATAAAAAAATGTTAATTATATTTTTGTTATATAAAATCGACAATTAAACCTAAATACTCATCCATATACCTCAACTCTAAACTAATAGATTGATCTACGTACCTTTAAATATTCAACTCTTCTAAAATTTAACAATCACAACAACCATCAAAATAATATCATATAACTTAGTTAGATTTGCAATTTTATATTCTATATATAATAAATATTAAAGAGTAGAAATATAAAAAACTTACTGCTAAAATAAATCCATCTCTGATTGTAGTGAAAAACAAAACTCCACTAATGTAGCAGAAATTTAATACCATTTAAGCAGGCTCAGCACCATATTCATGGCACTACTCCTCAAGGTGTTATTTTATTAATATTTTTGGTGCCATAATAAAATCCAAACTATGTTTTGTTTCATGTGCTCAGCAACTCTATGTTTTTACCTTTGGCAGTGTCTCTTGTTTTCTCATGTTTTAATATTCTAAGTTGCTGAGTAGAAGTGGCAACATTTATATACTGTCCAAAAGCAGGAATGTGAATTCGATCCAATCATGCAAATCTTAAATAGTTTCCATACATGTTTGTCATAAACCTTCACAATGTGATCCATAATTTATTTCTAAACCATAGAAATTCAAATACTTGTGAGTAAGAAAAGCACAAGGGGAACATAATAGGGAATGTGGCTTAGATCCAATCATACCAATCAGAATCCCCCATTTGTTTGTTAACCCTTCATGATGTGATTCATGATATTGGAGATGCAAATACTCACGAGTAAGGAAAGAACCAAGGGAAAAATGAAAGAACAAAAAAAGTAAAAGTAATAAAAGAGAAAGTAATTTTTTTTTCTTTTAAAGATATATATCTCTTGAGTTTACTAGGCAGTAGAAAAGAAAAGGGAAAAAGGGCTAGCAAAATGTGTGATCAAAGACCGAAAGGATCATTAACATGATTTTGTCTTTGTGGATGGGAATGCAAAGTGCCCAAGTGCATGTTTTGAATTTTTTGACTACTTATATTTGAAGTGGAGATAATAATTCTATTTATTCGAGATATGTTTGATTAGAGATGAAGAAATTATAGTAGATGGGGTATCATCTCCATACTTTTTCGTCTTGTTATTCTCACATTTTCCCTTATTTTAATCATAACAATCGTTTTGCCTCGGAATTACCAAATTATGATGCCAAAGGGTTTCTTTGTTTTTCATTGCAACTAAGTGAAGAATGACATCATACCGATTGTAATAACTTGTATTTCGTTGTCTAAAATTTGAATATCAAATTTAGGTATAATTAATTATGTTATGAGAAATATTTATTTTATTTGTGTTCAGTGTTTTCAATTTATGACAAAAATTAATAATTATTTTTAACTATAAATACTTTGTATTAATATTACAGTTAAAAAAATACTTTTGATTTATGAGCTACTTATTTTTTTTTTTCAAAGAATTAAACTCAACAATAAAAGGGTGGGGTTAGATTAAGCAGTGGGACCATTTCAAACTTTATATACAATATATCCTATCCATCCATAAATAACTTGTGTCTTTTGTCACTTTCTTAATTTCTCTCTTTTTTCTAAATGTCTTTTATCTCTTATTTTTGAATATTATTGGTGTCCCTTTATTTAATTCGCCTATTTTTGGTCCATTCATCTTCTCCTTTATCATGAAATATGCATACCCAGTTACTTTTCTTGTTTCCATCAGCAAATATGTTCAGATGAGCCCATGTTGTTCTTAGAAAAATTTAATCAAAACACCAGAGTGGAATCAGAAAGTTTTATGTGAGAATGCTATATGCATATTTATTTACATAAATTTTTAAAGAGCAGGGAAATTTTTTCTATTTAGTTCAAAGAAGAAATTAAAAAAAGGTATTTTGGGGTTCGGGGCCACAAAATTAGCTGGCTCATGAATAGCACTTAATGTTTAGATTATTTTATTTTATGATCAGAAATTTTTATTGAAAAAGTTAACCGAAGAATTAATATTTTAAAATATAAAATAAACTTTTTTTTTTTTTTTGGAATTTTGCTTTTCCATGTACCCCAACTATATTGCTAAAATAGTTTTAAAAAAGTTTTAGTATCCAAATTGAGGCTTTAAATGGCTTCTTCACCCGTAACTATTATAGACTAGGGAATAGGGATTGAGAGATTATTATTAAAATTTTGGAAGTGAAGATGTTAACCAAATAAATGTACTTTTTTAAGGGTCAAATAAGTGAAATTGATATAAAATGCGATCGAAAAGGCTAACATGACTTACCCATAAGTTGGGTTGATAAAAAACTAAACTCACTTTTCTTAAAATTAAATGAGTTTACTCATTTAATCTATATGTTAAAAGTGATGAATTTGAGTCAAGCTGACTCACTTAACTTACTTTTATTTTGTTTTTTTTACATATTACTATAATGAAATCAACTATTTATTTTATTGATAGAAGTTATAATGAAGACAATAATTCAATCAAATTTAAGATATTGTATATATTATTTTTTGATCTTTATTACTAGATCGATACTAATAAGTAATTTTAAATAAACTATTTAAAAATAAAATTATTATTTTTTCAATAGTTTTTTTTTCCTTTTTCTAGTTTTTCAAAACTTTTCTTTTGTATTTTAAAGATTTTTTACTTTTCTTTTGTTTTTACTTTAAGAAAATTTTGGTCACCTTGACAATTTTAAGAATCATGTTAAAAAAAATAAAATTATAAAAATTGAAATAAATAAATACTAAAGTTAAAGAATATTTTTTCCAAAAATATTTGTACTTGTAATGATTCAACAGATTTATACAGTTTACAGCTCAGCATACTAAGCAACAAAAAAGCAAAATCCTATTATGAGAGTTAACATGTAAATATAGTTTCTGAATATACATGCAACACTATATAGTATAAAATTCATCAACTCAAAACATAAATGAAAATCCCTTAATAAGATTATAATTACAGTATATGCACACACATAAATACAATAATCCAGATCAACACCAATCCATCTATGCTCGGCGTGAATGAGGTAATGAGTCAATGTGTCAATGATGTCTAGTGTAGCCAAACTAATGTTCGACTTCATCTAGGAAGAGAGTCAATGTCTAACTCATGTTCGACACCACAAAACCTGCACCCAATATTGTCTAGATAGATGACATAATCACACCTAACACCACTCATTTTGAGCTTGACATCATCAAGTTTGAGAGCTCTAAGGGTGACCACGCCTAAAGCCCCTCAACCTACGCTTGGTGTGGTCAAGATAGAGAGTTCTCCTCTAACTCACGCTCAATGTTACCAATCTCACTCTCGACATTAGTAAGGCAAAAAGTCTTTAACTCCAATTACGTTCGATGTCATAAAGTTACGGCCAGTGCGATAACGATTTCTACACTTGACGTTTTGGCCTTAATCACCTGAAATTCATCAACATACCAACATGCAACTCACATTCCAACTAATATACAATATATATCATTCAATTTTACTTATTTAAACAACATTCAACAACAAAATGGTCCCAAAATCATCATATTCTCTATAGGAAACTCCACAACACTAAAAATCAAAACTTAAGAATTCACCTTTCTTCTTAATCAATTTAGCCTCAACAAGATAATTTCATTTAAAAATCAACATAAACAACTCTAAATAAACAATTTACAAGTTGCTCTTATTTCTAATCACTAAGAAAGATGTAGAAGATGGAAGAAAATTCGAGAATTCCAAGTTCCCGTATGACAACTTCTCATTTTGATTCTCAACTCTAAAAGCTTTGAATCTCAAGACTACTTCTCAAGTAACTTCAGAAAAGGATAATAGAATAGTCTTGTGAAATCAAAACAAAAAGAAAATCTTTCTTATTCTAGAACTTCTCTCCCTAACTTCTCTCTAGATCTCTTAAAAAATTAACTTATAAAATTCAAATCTTAAAACTTTTTTTAAATTTGACTAACTTTAACTTCAACTCAAAATAACTCTTAAACAATTAAACTCATAAAAAAAATTAATCTTTAAAATTTTACAGCAATTAAATAATTAATTACTCACTAAAATTAATAAAACCAACAATCACTACTAAAATTTACCGTGTTAAAGTACCGATATGAATGTATGAGTCGAAAGTGGGTTATGGAGCACTTTCTGCGGTTTCTGAACCGTTTGAGTCAAATTCAACGAATCATAATGAAATGAAACATATCCTAAAGTTTACAAATTTGATGATTCAACACGCATGCATAGTGAATTACTGAACCTTTGACATCTGTATCCAAAATGAAGCCACGACGCGGGGACACGCGCGAATATTCTGAGATTATAAAGAACAGTTGTGGGAAAGTTACCAATTACCATGTTTGATGTCAAAATCTTCAATCAAATCAAGGGGAAGCATTTTCAAGATTCATTTATGGCAGGACCATCCTATTGGTTGATACTTGATACATAGAATTAGGAATGAAAAAAACAAATCGTATTTATAGGTATATGTTTATCTGATTTTATTATCTTCTTTAAATTTCTAAAAATTTAATTTTTTTAAAAAAATTTATTTAATATTTATGTAATTTTTACTCTATTTTAAATTTATATTTAATTTAATTTAATTAATATAATTTTATAATTATTATTTTATATTTAAATTTTTGTTTTATATATTTTTTAAGAAAATATTTAATTAATTTTTAGGTAAGATAAGAATGAGAATACAAATTTCATACTTATTAAATATAGGGACAGAAACAAATATAAGATACAGAAATAATGATGAAAATGAAGATAGTGAAACTCATATTCGCTCATACCTTGCTATCCCTACATAATATACATGTTTAAATATAATATTATTCAATAAATATTTACAATATTAAATGGCATGTTAATTGTAAATTCATAAATTTGTATAGGAAATTTTTTTTGATACTACTAAAAAACAATGGTTCGCAAAGTAATCGTTGTTTGTTCCTTATTCAAGTTATTCATGATTTCAATTTAAATTTTAGATATGAAATAAATTATGTTGAGAAAAAAATATTTATTTTATGTGTGCTTACGATCATCGATAAAAATTAATTATATACTTTCTAGTGGTGAATCCAAGACTTTGAGTCAATAGGACAATTTTTTCTTAAAAAATAAAAATAAATAATAATTAATATCTCATATATTAAGAACAAAACATAAATATCAAAAGTAGTTATCATAAGTGAATTCAATATATAAAATAAAAAAGTATAAAATAGAAAATTCTTAGACACATACTAATAATATAATTAAAGTAAATGATGTATTATTTTCTATCTTACAAGAATGTAAGTTTATTAATATTTCTAGTGATAAATACTTTATATCAATATTATGATTAAAAAAATACTTCAAAAATAAATATAAGAACATATAAATATAATTTTTTTTAGAATAAATAGTAAAGACATTATTTATTCATGAATTGTGTTTATATGATAAAAAAAAATTTCATAAAAATTATATATTAGCTTAATTAGAGAAATGATTACCATAGACTTAGACTATTTTAGGGTGGTATCACATAATAAGATGATAACATATATTTTAATAAATATATAAGTAGTTAAAGGTGTCATATAATATAATAAAATAAATTTAAATTTTAGAAAATAATATATATATATATATATATATATATATATATATATATATATATAAACTAAAATTAATTTAACTCGCAATGTGGATGATATGACCCGAAAATATACTAAAAGCACAATTAATAGATTCTTTTCGTACTAAGCCATACCTGAATTTTACATTTTTAGGCATATATTTAAACAATGATGGTTCATGTTTGTATCATTTTATGCAATTTCTCAACATTCAGTTATTGGATTTTCCGTGTATTTTGTCATGCTGTATCAATTTAAACAATCATCTTAATGATAACAAGAGGGACACTGTAACCTTCTTTAAATACATGTTAGATATGTTAATGAAGATAGTGAACAGTTAATAAGAGGTATAAAAAATAAATTTATATTAATTTTTTTTATCTTTATTAATTATTATTATATTATTTTTTAAAAGTTAAAATTATCGCCAATAATGTGTACACTAAAATAGATAATTTTATATATATATATATATATATATAGATATAGATGATAAATAAAAAATACCTTAATATATTATGCGTGTGAAAGTGTTTAAAATGGAACCAACACAAATAAAAAATTGAAAAATGATTTAACAAATCAAAAATTGAGGAAAAATCATAAATTACTATTTAATTCAGTTTTTAAATTTATAAAATCAAGTAATTTTGTTCGATTTCTAGATTCAAATGTGAAATCGTTTTAAACTAAACAAAATCCCACTTATTTGTAAAAAAAAATTTCAAATGCATAGTGCTGGTATAAAAAATTGACATATAACATAAAAAAAGATGTTTTTATAAAATTGTAAGTTACTAGAAGATGTTTTCTCTCCAAATATATGTTATAATATTTAAAATGTATTTTATAAAATTATAAGTTATTAAACTGAATTTTATAATAAAAAAATTATGAATTATTTTTAACATTTGAAAATATTTTTTTTTTTGAAGTGGCAAATTCTATATATATGAGAAAAAATATTTAATATGATAACCAAATTTGTATTAAAGAAATATTTTTACTAAAATAACAATATAAAAATTGGTATTAATTAAATATATTAAGTGACCGAAATATTTTAATATTTGTATATTTTTAGTTTTATTTTTGACATATGGTCTTAAACAAATGACATAATATAATATATTTTTTTATTTTTTTTAATAAACAATTTTAAAAATCATAAAAACCAAACTGCAAAAAAATTGATTTAGTTTATTTCAAATTTCATAATTCATTCAAACTAAATCAAGTTGAACCACAATTTTTTTGTTTTGGCTTGAGTGACTTTTTAGGTAAAGATTGAACCAAATACCTTAAACAGTGCTATGTAGGGATGACAAACAATTTGTACCTATAAATATCTATGGATAAAATCGATTATGAATTTTAAATAAAGAATTATTTGGGTACCTGTTTAATAATAAGGTGAGCACAAATAGTAAACAATTTTCATAATAAAAGTCAATCGTAAAAAAAAATTGATTTAGTTTAGTTCAAATTTTATAATTCATTCAAACTAAATAAAGTCAAACCACACTTAATTTTTTGTTTTGACTCGAGTGACTTTTAAGATAAAAATCGAACTAAATCATATCTCAAACACTCCTATGTACGGATGAAAAATAATGTATACTTGTAAGTATCGGTAGATAAAATCAATTATACATTTTAAATAAAGAATTATTTGGATACTTGCTTAATAAGGTAAGCACAAATAGTAAGGTATTTGTACCTACGAGTACCTAGATTTAAAAATATTAAAAATATTCTTAGTTATATATAAAATAGTTTAATTTAATTTATTTTTACACAAATTATATGCGTCATAATTATTTATTCTAGTATAAATATATTTTAAAAAAGTTATTTTTAATTTAAATATATTTTTTAAAAAATTATTTAATTTTCATTTCTTACATTTTTATTTAAAATTTTACTTCTTTTTTTTTTTCAAATACAAATAACCATAAATATTTATAAATATATAAAAAAATTTATAAATACTTATTAAATAAATACTTATACTAAACGAGATGAGTAATGAAAAATTACTATCCTCCCATAAATATCTACAAATATAAACAAATGTTCATAAATATCTATTAAATACCCATAATAAACAGGATGAGTGATGAAAAATTATCACTGGCCCTTGCACCTATCGCATTCCATCCCTCCCCAATGTATATAATAAGGATAAAGTCAGTGCTATCTTACCTTTTGAGGTGTCTCCAACGTAGCAAAGAGATGAGTCAATTGATGGTGGATATTTCAGGGACGAAGAAAAAATAAATAAATAAAGTCACCACTCTCCCGTCCCAACACCATTGCTACCATTACTGGTGAATCAAATAATGGTTGACATTAATACTAGCTTTTGAATTAAATTAAAAAATAGATAGATTAGATTTGATAACAAAGTTAATTTATTAGAGTAATTAGATGATGATAAAATTAATACGTGAAAAAGGATGTAACATATTTATCTTGTCTCTCAACATGTATGAACACGAAAAATCCAATAACTGAATGTTGAAAAGTTGCATAAAATGATACAATACATGAATCATCATCGTGTAAAATTCAGGTATGGTTTAGTACGAAAAGAATCTATTTATTGTAGTATCTTTCCGGGTCATACCATCACATGGGCAATTTTAAGAAATTCAGCATAATCTCTCCCTCTCTCCCTATCCCTATATTCTTCTACTAAATTTTTTTTATAGTAGGTATTTAATATGTTTTTATTTTAATCAGGCCTCTTGATCCTATCTAATGGTTATAAAACCTACTTCTTAAACTTAGAAGATTGACCTATTCCCAAGATCGACTTTTATAAATGTTAAAATAATATTTAGTTAGTAAAAATCATATTCCACAAATACATATTAATTTTTGTTTATCAATTTTAGAATACTACATAAATCATGTTCATACACAATTCTTGATAAAGATTAATCATTATTCAATAATAAATATTTCGTATTAATATCATGATTTAAAAAAGAACATGTATATATAAATATTTAATTAATAAAAAAAATCTTACATATATGATTATTTTATATGATTTCATTTAATTCAGAAGTTAGATTTTTGATGTTATAAAAATTAAAGAAATTAAATGCAAAAGACTTACACATGAATTAAGTGGATCTCCCTTCTTTTTTCTATCTATCTAGATGGGGAGGGATCAAGTTAATTTGAAAATAATTCTTGGTCAAATTAATTTCTTCAATAAAACCTTGCATATATTAAAATTTTTTAATCTAACTATTAAATTAAAATATTTATACAGAAGATTATATCTACATTTTTTAATAAAATTCTAAAACAATTGGATACTCCATTAAATAAATATAATATAATATAATATTTAATGACTTTTAAAAAAATATAAATAAATGTTGATTATAAGATTATATAACTACAAATGTTGAGTTAATATCTAAATATTCAATAATCAAATTAATAAAATTTAATATATTGAAAGGTATTTAGTGCAATAATTTTACCAAAAACTTGTGCTTGAAATAATTTGATTCTTCTGCTCAATGTATAATTGAAAAGGTTGTAGTGCACTATATTTTCTAGTCACATGTCATGTTGTATTGACTTCATTGAATCAAGATCTTTTCAGATTAGTTTTTATCATGTTACAAGAGAGCATCTAAATCTGACTTTATCTTTTTTCTTTTATTCAGAAGAGTTTATACTACAATTTTTACAAATATTGTCAGAGGTAATCTACATGCTTCATTCAGAAAGGGGGAAATAGCTTTTACACTCTTCCAAGTGCTTTTGAAATCTAACCATAAATCGCCAACTCACCTTTTACTTTGGAAGGCATCTTTAAAAGGAAGTGTACACCACACATATTCCCTAGTGAAAATTTTGCCTTCACAAGTATATCATAAAATAAAATCAACAACAATCACACCCTATCTCACCTATATGAATCAAATGATGTAAGATTAATATAAAACAAGAACTTAAAACTTTTTTAATCTCATTAATTTCCTAGTTTTATCCCGTGAATTCATAATGGTCACTTGGTAACAAAGAGGCTGACAAACTATAGAATATTATAATTGATCTTTTATTTGCTGCAAATCATCCATTTGTGAATTTATCAATTGAATATTGAAGGGGTTGCAATGTTGTCCCTTCCATTCAAGGCCAGCATAGCTTTCATTGTTTTCAATTCATTCTTTATAGTAAAGACCACCAGACAATGTGACCAGATCTTGAACATTATTAAATCCTTTTTTTCTATTAAACGTATTCCTCTCCTCCATGTGCACTTCACTTCAAAATCAGATTCCTCAGGCACTTCCTCCATCTATGTATAAACAAATCCCAGTTAGTCCCTTTATAATGAACTAAAAACAATTGTTATTACAAAAACATTAAAAAATTGAGTAAATATATTTTGACATTAAACATGGATACTAACTAACAACTAAGTGCACGAATCAACTTGACAAAATTATTTTAACTTAACTAATAGTTTCTGATTCAAACTTTAAGTATATGGTTGTGTTAAAAATAGTTGGAGAAAGTTTTACCATCTATAATGCTTTTATCCTGTTTGAATAAGATTGGGTTAAAAAATACATGTGTTCTCCACAAAAAAAATACATGCATACTATGCTTTACGTTTTGATCGTGGAAACAACTTCTTTCCATTCTTTAGTTACACTTTGGAAACAAACACACAAGGTAACAACTAACAACAAAATGAATGCCTAATCAACTTGAACCACATAAAATAGGTGGACCACAAAAATTGGAACTAGATAAAAAGGGAGAAGTTATATTCTTCATTAAACAAATCAAGAGCTATAAAACATTCAAAATATTGTCTGCTGTGTTGGAAGATCATCCCATCACTATCATTGTGGTAATAACCTTAATGTCCTATTAGTTCAAAAGCCATTTTCCTATCTTCATATTTTCCTAGTCTATTACTACCTACATATAACTTGTTTCCTGCCAACCGTGGCAACTAAATATAAGTGGATGAAAACTAATGAACAAATAATGCAGAAAACAAAGCATGATAATAATGCTAGTGTCCACGTGGGGAGCAAAAACTTAGAAAATCTTTTAACATGATTTTCAGCTCCACCATTTTCACCTCTCTGACATTTTACTACTTTTGAAATACTATTCTAGCTAACAAGTAACAAGTTGGAAACCATTCAGATTGCAGAATTCATAAGATTTCAACCTCTTACTTGAGAGGTTAAACTAAATTTGAAAACCAATATCTAGCTAGAAAAGTTTACCTGAATGAAAAATTAAACATGGGAATGAGTATGAGTATGGTCATGTTTTCATTATTAAACAACAACTACCATTACAATAATAAAAGAATAAAGAAGCTAGCTCTTGGACCCAGATCTTCTACTCTTCTTCCTCTATAAACAAAACATGGGTTTTCCCCCTCTACAATCCCAAAACAGATCAACCGTTCTCTTCTCTCAGCAATGCCTGGAAGCCTAAGGAATCTCTCACTTTCTCCCAAAATCTTCTCCTTCACCTTGCTTCTCTCATTAAACTCCCTTCTCTTTTTTCCATGTTGTCACTCCCTTGATGAGCAAGGCCAGGCTCTTATAGCATGGAAAAAGAGCTTAAACAACACTTCAGATGTGTTATCATCATGGAACCCTTCAGCCTCAAGTCCATGCAACTGGTTTGGTGTGTTTTGCAACTCACAAGGAGAAGTCATAGAGATAAATTTGAAGTCAATGAACTTGCAAGGCTCATTGCCTTCAAATTTTCACCCTCTCAGGTCCTTGAAGATTCTTGTCCTCTCATCAACCAACCTCACAGGAAGGATCCCAAAAGAGATTGGAGACTATCTAGAGCTCACTTTTGTTGATCTAAGTAGCAATTCTCTCTTTGGTGAAATCCCTGAAGAAATTTGCAGCCTAAGAAAGCTGCTAAGTTTGTCTCTCCACACAAACTTTCTTCAAGGCAACATTCCATTCAACATTGGAAATTTGTCGAGTCTTGTGAACTTGACACTCTATGACAACCACCTCAGTGGTGAAATTCCGAGGAGCATTGGCTCCTTAAGCAAGCTCCAAGTTTTAAGAGCCGGTGGTAATAAGAACCTCAAGGGTGAGATACCATGGGAGATTGGAAACTGCACCAACTTGGTCATGCTAGGCCTTGCTGAAACCAGCATTTCAGGAAGCCTTCCTTCTTCAATCAAAATGCTGAAAAGAATCAAGACCATAGCCATATACACAACTCTATTGTCAGGCTCCATTCCAGAAGAGATTGGCAATTGCAGTGAGTTGGAGAATCTGTACTTGCATCAGAACTCTATCTCAGGCTCAATACCAAGCCAAATTGGAGAACTCAGCAAACTCAAGAGTCTACTGTTATGGCAAAACAATATAGTAGGTACAATCCCTGAAGAGCTAGGAAGCTGCACAGAGATCAGAGTCATAGACTTCTCAGAAAACCTTCTTACCGGTAGCATACCAAGGAGTTTTGGGAAACTTTCAAATCTCCAAGAACTTCAACTAAGTGTCAACCAGCTCTCAGGTATAATCCCTCCCGAGATTTCAAATTGCACTTCTCTGACTCAACTGGAACTTGACAACAATGCTCTCTCTGGTGAGATTCCTGATCTTATTGGAAACTTGAAAGGCTTAACTCTCTTCTTTGCATGGAAAAACAAGCTAAGTGGAAACATCCCAGAGAGTCTTGCTGAGTGCCAAGAACTTGAGGCAATTGATCTGTCTTACAACAACTTGATTGGTCCAATTCCAAAACAACTATTTGGATTGAGGAACCTCACCAAATTTCTGCTTCTTTCCAATGATTTATCGGGCTTTATACCACCTGACATAGGAAACTGCACAAACCTCTACAGGCTGAGGTTAAATCACAATAGACTAGCAGGCAACATTCCACCAGAGATTGGCAACTTGAAGAGTTTGAATTTTATGGACATGAGCAGCAATCATCTTGCAGGGGAGATTCCTCCAACACTTTCTGGATGCCAGAATCTTGAGTTCCTAGATCTTCATTCCAATAGTCTCACTGGTTCTGTTCCAGATTCTCTTCCCAAAAGCCTTCAGTTGATTGACTTGTCAGACAACAGGCTAACTGGTGCATTGAGTCATACCATTGGTTCATTGGTCGAGTTGACCAAACTCAACCTTGGAAACAATCAGCTAACTGGAAGAATACCAGCAGAGATCTTATCTTGCACTAAGCTACAACTTTTGGACCTAGGAAGCAATAGATTCAATGGAGAAATTCCCAATGAAGTTGGTCTCATTCCTTCACTGGAAATCTCTCTCAATCTTAGCTGCAACCAGTTTTCTGGTAAAATTCCTTCCCAATTCTCTAGTCTCACCAAACTAGGAGTGCTTGATCTCTCACACAACAAGCTCTCAGGGAACTTAGATTCTCTTTCTGACCTTGAGAATCTTGTTTCCTTGAATATTTCCTTCAATGGCCTCTCTGGTGAGTTGCCTAACACCCCATTTTTCCACAAACTCCCTCTTAGTGATCTTGCTGAAAATCAAGGCCTCTACATTGCTGGAGGTGTTGCAACTCCTGCTGACAAAGGTCATGCTAGATCAGCGATGAAGTTTGTTATGTCCATTCTCTTAAGCACCAGTGCAGTATTAGTGCTGCTCACAATCTATGTCTTAGTCAGAACTCACATGGCCAACAAGGGGCTCATGGAAAATGAAGCTTGGGAGATGACTTTGTATCAGAAGCTTGATTTCTCCATTGATGACATTGTCTTGAATTTGACATCAGCCAATGTGATTGGCACTGGAAGCTCAGGAGTTGTGTACAAGGTGACAACTCCAAATGGTGAAACACTGGCAGTTAAGAAAATGTGGTCATCAGAAGAGTCTGGAGCATTCAACTCTGAAATTCAAACACTGGGGTCAATTAGGCACAAGAACATCATCAGGCTTCTGGGGTTGGGATCAAACAAGAACCTGAAGTTGCTGTTTTATGACTACCTCCCTAATGGAAGCCTGAGTTCATTGCTCCATGGTTCAGGAAAGGGAAAAGCTGAATGGGAGACTAGATATGATGTTATATTAGGTGTGGCACATGCTCTTGCATATTTGCACCATGATTGTTTACCTGCTATTATTCATGGGGATGTCAAAGCCATGAATGTGTTACTAGGTCCTGGATATCAACCTTACCTTGCTGACTTTGGCCTAGCAAGAATTGCAACTGAAAATGATGACAATACTAATTCCATGCCAGTTCAAAGACATTACCTAGCTGGTTCATATGGATACATGGCTCCTGGTATTCTATTTTATTTTACTTTCTCTACCAAAATTGAGTTAATTGATTGATTTTCTATACTAATTAATTAAGGACAAAACTTGGATATGGTTTCATTAGTATTTTTGTAGTATTTTCTGATTAGATTTGAAGTTTCACATCAGTAATTAGCACAACAAAGTTTTGTATAAGGTGAAACTCCAATTCTGATCATCATTAAGTTTTGCATAAGGTGAAACTCCAATTCTGATCAGAAAATCGTAACAAAAGCACCTATCTAACTATATCCACATTATATCCATTAATTAAACCTTTGAATAGTACTAATTTCTGTTGCTTTTGGTTTATGCACAGAGCATGCATCACTGCAGCCTATCACTGAAAAGAGTGATGTGTACAGTTTTGGCATGGTTCTTCTAGAGGTTCTCACAGGAAGGCACCCTTTAGACCCAACTCTACCAGGGGGTGCACACTTGGTTCAGTGGGTTAGGAACCACTTGGCCACCAAAGGAGACCCTTCTGACATTCTTGACACAAAGCTGAGAGGGAGGGCTGATCCAACCATGCATGAAATGCTTCAAACTCTAGCAGTGTCATTTCTATGTGTAAGCACTAGGGCTCATGACCGTCCAACAATGAAGGATGTTGTTGCAATGCTCAAGGAAATTAGACCCCTTGAGACCTCAAGGGCAGACCCTGATGTGTTGAAGGGAGGTTTAACAGCACATAGTTCACCACCACCTCCTAAGAATGTGGTCTCACATGGATCCTCTACGTGCTCTTATAATTTCTCAGACAACACAATCAGTTGAGCATGTATGCATCATTTGAGAAGCTGTGCTTCATTCCAATTGTACATAGTCTAATGCAGTCAATTAGAGGATGCCTGAGTTATTAATCAATGATATTCTAGTAATCTAGTGTGATAAATTTTTCCCTTTTATTGTAATGTCATATAGGAATTTGGATCCTGATCCAAATTCGTCATATAGACGATGTAGATTTTAAGAATCCATATATATGTTGAATATATAAATAAATATTATTTACCTAAGAACTTTAGTGGCTAGAATTTAACATTCTATTTTATCTATAGGTTTAATTCCACTTGAGTCTCTACTATTGTTATTTTTAAAATTTAATTTCTTCATCTTTTCACAATTTTAATCTCGATCTTAATTGTATAATTTTGGTACATGGTACACTCATTAACTTATCCAATATGTTGAAAAATATGAGTGGATAAACACTTGAAGAAACTTCATCAATAAACCATGAATCAACCATACAAATGAACTTAATACAATATTTTAATCTAAAATTTTAAGATATCATTTTACATGCTACTCTGATTTATCTAATGTGTAACTTATCATTCACATTTACACATTAATATAATATTTAACATTTAATATAATATTTAACATAAATATTAATATGAAAAGTACATATCAACATTTCTGTTAAAAATAATGATGTCAAATTAGGTGGGCTAAAATTATATAATTAAAATATCATAGAAATTAAATTTAAAGAGAGAGGGGGGGGGAGAATCAAATTTGAGAATTGAAAATAGTGAAGAGACCAAAATTACAATATGCCTCAAGTATAATTGAATGAGTGAATAATAAGAAATTAGTGACATTTTTCTTAGGTGCTAGTGTTTATAAACTTGCTTGGTTATATTGCCAACTGGGAATAGTGAAGGCTTAACTGTATATATGAAGAGAGCGACCTGAAAGCTTGTGGAAGCCGAAACAATGATTAGCATTTTTGGATATATGTGTTTAGAATTTATTGATGGAGAACAATATTCCTTGACTCATTCTCTCTCTCTCATTCATACATCCCCACAAACAGACACATCCAAGCCAGCCTTTCATAACAGTTCCCACATGGTCCCACGTTCAATACCACATGTCCATGTGCTGTCTGAGAGAGACTTTCCAGTTTCCAACCATTGCAAACTCACTAGTTTATATATATAATCATTGGATATATTTAGTGTCATAGCAAAACTAATGTTAACCATTCAATTTTACACTGATGTTTTACATTATAGCACAACATATATTTATTTTTGACCATTTAAATGAGATTAGATTGGATTTGCACGTATCAATTTTCTATCCAATAGTCATGATATGTTATTTTTTCTTTACTATTTTACTCATTAAAAAAATTGTACATATAAAAATATAAAAGGCCATTTTTATTTGAAAGTCTTGACCAAATTGTTAAAATTGATGATTATTCTCTATTTATATAAACTAAGATTTAGTTGTAGGACTTTCAACATTCTCATATCGAAAACCGAATATTTGCATGTGATACAATAGGAATTTAATTAATAGTAGGTGATGATATAAATTTTGATTTCATCTTTAAGAAAAAATAATAATTTCAACATAACTTAACTCTATTAAATTTGGCTTAAAAGTAATGATTATTTTTTATATATATACTATTATGACTTCGTCTCTAATATACGGATGTGCAGCAACATATAACAAGATGTTCCATAGTGAAAATTGGAATATAAAGTTACATATAACTTGATGTTAACTCAGGTTTAATTTCTGACATTGAAAGGTTGTGTATATCGTAATCAGAAGCACATGCATGTGCAGGAGCAGGACCATTATAAATGGAACAGTGAAAGATGACATTGAATACCAATAGTTATACTAACTGATACCGAACCAACTCCAGTATCCCCTCTGCAAATAAACGAAGAAACAGCTTTGTAAGTGAAAGTTTTTCTGGCCCTGACACTTTGATGATGCTCATAATGTCACTGCAACTTTAAGGCTTTTGACTCTCTCTCTCTCTATATATATATATAGTAATCTTCCTGTACTGCCTCTATTTCATGTTATTTGTTTTAAAAAAATTAATACTATTTTTTAAAATTATTAATTACATAAATTATAATTATAAGAAAATTATCTTTAATAAAAATGTTTTTTTTATTAAAAGAGTTAAAAAGTGATTGTGTTCATCAATGAATTTGAATATTATTGAAAAGCCTATAAAATGGGAATATTTTAAAAATATCACTTGAATTAATTATGGGACCAAAGTAATTAATATGAATTGAGAGTAATTTTTATTTTATAAATTAGTTTTGTATAGTTATTTTTTATGTTAACTTTATTATCGGTTGATGTGAGACCTCTAAAAAAATTATAATAGTCTATTTGGATGAAAGAATATCTTTTGAAAGAAAAATAATTTCTTAAAAAAATCTTAATATTTGGAGATTTTGAGAAATTAGAGTTTATTCGGAAATTTTTTTAAAAATTATTTAGAGAATTTTTTTCAAAAATTAAAATTAATTTATATATAACTTATTAAATTTAACTTGCTGAAAAGCATTCTTTTCAATTTTTTTGTTGTTTTCTTCTATATAAGTGTTTTTTAAGGTAAAATTTCTTCATTGACCTTTAGTTAATTAGTCTCTAATTAACTTTGAACCGAAGAATACTATGTGTTCATCCAAAATAGAGAATTACTGGAAAAATAATTCATACTTTTATTAGTTCCATGTATCTTTGTGTTGACCTTTCTAATGCTTTTCATTTTATGAAACCTTATGTTGGATTTGTGTTGCTTGTGAGATACATATATATTCATTTTGCTTGCCATACACGTGCGAACAATTTCTGAATCTTGCATTTGCAGCCGCAAATTTTGCAAACAAGGGACTTTGAATTTCCATCATTTGCAAGGTTTTACGAATTGAAGTTCTCTTTGATATATACAGTATCTTTCAAAAAGCAATTTTTTGGCTTTATTAGAGTAGGAGAAGGACAAAAAATTGTAGAGATGCCTAACGAATATAAGAAGAATCATTTTGTCTTCACTCCATTAAAATGAATGTTTTCTAAACTTGCAATAACGAGAAAATTACAGCATGATTAATTCGCCATATTATTAAATAATGGCAATATTTCTCATCAAGATAATTTGTTATTTTTCTTTGCTTGCAGAAAATTTTAAGGTGAAGAGACAATGAAGGAAAAGATTTCAAAGTCAAAGATATTTGTAATCTTAGGTACATGTAACTTAACCTAAGGAGACAAAATGTTTCTTCTCCCATTGGAAAAAAGATTCCCTTATATTATTTACTTCTGTATTTATGTACCCAAAAAAATTATATAGTTCTATATTTCAATCATTCAATAATTATTTAATAATTACTGATTTTGCAAACTAGGATGTGAATATACTTCTTTTTATCATGTTAGAAATGAAAAGTAAGTCCAATAATGAAGTTAGAATAGTATGCATAAATTTTTTTTTATGAATTTTTAACTTTCACTTGTGTATTGCATAAAAAAAATTATTAATTTATTTTTTGAAAAAACTTAGTTGACCATTTTAATAGAGTCTCTACTTAATTATATATTTTAATGTCTATATAATTCTCTTGAAAGTTTTTATTCAATGGTTGAACTATAGTTGAATCGTTATTAATAAAATAATAATAATATTTAAATAATATATATATATATATTATAAATATATATAATATTGTAGTTTTATAAAATTAAAATAAAATATAATTTTATATAATTCTTTTAAAGTTCATATAGATGTCTAAAAGTTTATTTTTTTTAATAAAATATAAGAATATATATTAAAAAATTTATATATAGAGTAGAAATTTTTTTAATTAATATAATATAAAATATCATCATATAAAAATTATAAATTAATATAAGTGACTAAATTTTTTATAAGAAAACTATTAAAAATAATAAATTATATAATTTATTTTAATTTATAATTTATATTAAATATATTTATTTATCATAAAAATATTTTAAAAATATTTTAAAAAAATTAAAAATACCAATTCAACTCGATTTTTTGGACTGATTTTGTATCAGTTTATCCAAAAAAAAAATTTATACACCAATTTTATTGTTCTTTTGAACTGATAAATCGACCAATTCACAGTTCGATCATTCGAACTGATCAATCAAATCCGCTTCTGATAACACAATGTTACATTTACATTTTACAAAAAAAAAAAATTAAAATACAATAAAATAGCACTAAATATATCAATAATAACACGTTGGGAAATAATCTAAATATATGAATAAAAACGTGTACACAAGAAAACTCAATGACTGAGGAATATGTATTGATATACGAAGTTTAAAATTACAAAACATGCTCAAAATACAAGAGATGGATCGTAAAAATTAACCTCAAAAGTTTGTATGAAATTGTGCAGGCTGGAACTCAAACATTGATTGTAGTTCCTGTACAAAAGGAAAAAACTATAAAAGTAGTAATTGTTTAATATGAAATCCTCAGGATAAACCAAAAAACTTTCCACGTGGGGTAGATCTGCTCCTTCTAAATTCAGGAATGGATGCATTGCTTCCTTCTTTAAGATTGCTACCTGAACCATTCAAAAGTTTGTTCTCAACTTTGCTAACCAATAAAGGCTCTCCTGTTTGCATGATTCCTCTGCATGTGGACAAAAAGGCTCTATTATCATTACCAATGATGTTATTAACACAATCTTAAAAAGAAATAACTAGTAGTTAAGGGTTGAAGTAAATGCACAAGGATTTAAGGATTTAGCTTCGATTCTCATTGTTATTATTGTAATCTTTCTTACTGATCACAAAATGAAGTAACCAGTGAACTAAACAAGCAAACTTTTTCATGCTGCTATTAGTCATACCTTGATTCAAGGTTCTGAAAATTCCTTGCAAAGTTCTGACGTATTTTTTTGAGACTTAAGGCACCATGGACAGAAGACTCCATAAATCTCAGATCATTTTCAGCCTCAAAGTAGTCATTCTTTGGAGGTGTCTCCACAGTCATTTCACCAGAAAAATCCACGTCAGGAATATATGTTGGGAGCAGATCAGGTTTTTGAATCTTAAAGGGTGATAGTTGCGGATGCTTGACCTTAGCCTTACTCTCAACCTTACTTTTTCTAATACCACCTTGTCTTACTGCACTAAGTGCTTGCTTGAATTGTTCCTCCTCCAGTTCTTGATGTACTTTCCTGGAGTTGTTGACCTTCTGGAGGTTGAAGAGTGTTTCGGAAATGTTTTCTTGCTTTGATGGCTCTTGTGAGTTCAAATACACCCTTGTGTTATTGTCAGTGGATGCAGCCATTGGCATTGTGATAAGGGATTTGTTAGCAGGTACTCTAGCTGGAAATGGATGCTTTAATATTGGTTGGTTATCTGATGTTTCAGTTTTGACCTTGCTTTTGATGACTGACCCTCTATCATTGGATAATGATCTTCTGACTGGAGGGGATGGTGATCTTCCCTTCACTGAGCTCACTAACTTTTCATCACTTAGAAGAGACATTTTTGGCATGGAATCCTTGTCCATAAATGTTGAGGGAAACCTTGACCTTCTTTGCTTACCTGAAGAGCAACTTCTAGACTGAAAATAGAATGTACGATCAAGTTAGAGAAAATATGAATCATACATCAATATGGCACAACTTACAAATTTATACAAAACCCGTTTGGATACAAGCTTTGAAGAACTTCTGAGAGCTTTTCAATTGAAAATAAAGAGTTTTTTCTAGTAGAAAAACTTTCATAAAAACTTCTATGCTTGTATCAAGGAGGCTCATATTCACAATATCTTTTATTCAATAACCTCTAAGTTTCTATCATCCATGAGTCTTTGACCAGTTTCATGCTTCATGTTGCCAATGGTACCATATTTTGGTAACTGAAAAGGTGAAACAGCTCTTGGTTTTTGAGAATCAATGGTGTTTCGGGCATTCCCAGCCTTCCATTGCTCCAATTCTACTTCTTTTCTCTCCAATGCCAATTTGAGACTTGATATCTAAAAAAGAAAGAGTTGTTTATATATGTTGTGCATGTTACATTCAAAATTGAAATACTCATGACCAAAAATCCAAACCTCTTCCTTTAGATCTCGAATTTCACCAGTTTCTTTATTAGATTGGGCAGCCCCAAGTTCAATGGATGAAACCCTCTCAGCAAACTTGAGTGTGCTAATTGTCTCCCCGATAGCATTAAGTTCAGGATTTATATGGACAAACATCAAAGTTTTTGCATGCCCGCCTATTGATAAAACATCAAAAGACATAAATATTTCTTAAGTTAATTTTTATAGAAATTCAAGCATCCATATATCAGTATTCAAATTTCCAATCACTTATCAACTAAATCTAGCACCATGATCCCCCAAAGAAAGATTGTACATTCAGTGCTAAAATAGTAACATTTCTGGTGACAAAATGATTGTCAAAAGAAAAATGGAAAACTATCCCAGGTCTTAATGCTTCGATAACCTATTATAATAAGTAGGTTTAAATATTATTTTAATTTTTATAATTTTATGAACTTTACCTTTTGATCCAGTTAAAAATGTTTCACTTTAGTCCTTATACATACTATTTTTATTTCTTTTTAGTCTCTATAATTTGTTGATATAGGAACTAAAATGTAAAATTTATGAAATTATAAGACTTAAAAGCTCAAAAATGATATTTACAAGGATTAAAATTGAATATTTTTAAATATGGAGGCTAAAATATAAAGTTCATGAAACTAAAGGGAAGTGTGATTTGCATAAAAGTTGAAAAATTAAATGGTAGATTGTTACCTAAAGAATCTTGTAACACTTGTGTGAGCTTGCTATTCCTATAGGGGATATGTGGACTCTTCTGTGCCAAGGCAGATATAACATCCCCAAGTGCAGAAAGTGATCTATTTATATGTTGAGCCTCCTTTAATCTCTCACCAACAGCCTCAGATTTGTCAACCCTCTCACTTCCAGCCAAATCCACAAGATGGAGACAACCTCTAAGAATGGAGTTGGAAACTAACTCCCTTCCTCGAACATGAACAGTCAAAACACTACAATAGGAAGGTAAGAACTAAGAACTTTGTTAAATATATGAATAAATTATCCTAAAAACCTTTGAAGTTTCGTGAGATTGCACACACACCTCAAATCACAACATAATGTTTTTCAAACAATTAAAGAGGTTAATGTAGGAGTAGAAAAAGTAGGGAGTGTGTGTGTAATTTTCACAAAACTTCGAGGGGTGTCTATTTAGATGGTTGTTGTTTATCCATTTATATTGATGCATATGAAGATGATATTTTACCTATGAGAGCGACTGCTTCTCTCATTTAGAGCTGTAGCACCAACAGCACGGTTCTTCTGACCAGTTCTCATCAAGTCTAGAACATCTTGAGTACAAGTAACTGGAACTAAAAATGCATCAGGCACATTGATGCCATTCAATTGAGAATTGTTTCGTATATCTAATGTATATCTTGTTAAGGAACTGAAAAGGATAGAAAATAAATGTCATTTCTGATAAACATATAAATTAGAACTTGAGCTGCTTAAAGGATATCTTCTGTTAGAGCCATCACTGACTAACAAATCTCTCACTTGTTCATTGTATATTTCAATCATTTGAACGAAAACCTCGTATTTTATGGAACCAGCCCTTTCCTTTGATATATGAAATAAGTCACGCAAAGCCCTATAGTTTACACCCCATGTCTCTTCAGTTGTCAGATCAGGACCACTCTGCACAAGCAAGTTAATCACATTAATATACATATACAAGAAAAATGATGAAATGATAAAACGTATCATAATTGAACTTATTATAAACAAAGTTTTTTTCTGATGTAGCTAAGGTTTCAAGGTCTATAAAATGGACAAGTATCAAATTTATGTTGCCAAAGACATGATACTTAAATCAAATTTGTGAATAGGCTGTAAAGTTCAAAAAAAAAAATCTAATAAATGCGGGTTAGGAGATTACAGTATTGTAAATGAGATTTGTATTAGACTCGGTAGGTTAGGAGACACCCGTGGCAAGACAAAAACAAACTGGTAGCTATAATTTTTTACCCCCAATAAATCATATGTTAGTGTCTACCAATCCAAAACATATACTAAAAAATACAAAATAGAAGGAAACATATATGATTGCTAATTAATACATGGATAGCCCATGAAAAGGAGGCCAACGGTTGTAGTTTAAAATCACACATATTGTGTTTTCTCTTGTGATGTATGCAGTAGTTAATGATAGAAAGGCAGTTTAACATGACAGACAATGCTCTATTTTAGTTTAATGCACCAACATTATGTAAAATAAACTAGAAATATTATGCGTGTATGAATTAATGAATACCATTGTGTATGTTTTCCCTGAGCCAGTCTGTCCGTATGCAAAGATGCATACATTAAAACCATCTAAAACAGATCTGATCAACGGTTGAGTGTCAGCATAAATTTGTTCTGCAAATAACATAGAATAAACATCATGAAAAAGCTTCAAATAAGAACCAACAAGATATAAACTCTAAACAAAATAACATTTATTTATTTGTAAAAAAATAAACCATAAATTTGTTACAAGGATATGATATCATGACCATTATTGGCATATAAAAGACTCTGCATACAAATATGATGGATTCAATTTGTTATGAACCAAGGAAAGATTTTAGAGTAGACTACGCTAGTATCCTCCGAGATTTCGTGAGATTGTACAAACTCTCCATGTTTTTTTAACGTTTACAACATCCCTTATAAAGACAATTAAGGAAGGTTAATGTATGTTTTTCAATCATTATTGCCAACCTTTTACTACTATGTTTTATCCAATTAGAGAGTCATATAAGAAGACCCTTGTAGAACAAATCAACCAAGTATATATTGCCCTATACCTTTTGCAGTAATATGCTGAAAAATTAAAATACCTTGTGTTACACTTGTTCCAAACACCTTATTGAATGAAAATACCCTTCTAGCATCTTTTCCATGTTTAAGGGGATTTACTATCATCATATCTCCATTCTCTCCAATATAGTCTACCGTAGAGTGTCCATTTGATTGACCTGGTAAGAATGGTCTCACTCTACAATAGACCCTAATGGCTCCTATAAAACAGAAAATTTATTAATTAAAATAATAAAGGTAGATCTATTAAATCCATTGTTAAGAACCTGGATTCTTATGCACCTTTGAGGTCTTGTACTTGATTGTAAAGAAGGCGATTCTCCTCCAAAACTTTGTGGTAGGAAGAGGAGGCCACTTCAAGGCTTTTGATGTGATCCTCTAAGTTAGACATAGAACTAAAGTCAATCTAAAGAAATACAAAAACTTCAACAAGGAAGATATTTTTCAAGGAAAACAAATTCTTGATGGTTACCTAGTCTACTGAATTCTTCTTCCCACTCAGATTGAATTTGTTTGACCTCCAATTTTGTCTCTTCAAAAAAGTACTTCATACCCTGAAGCAAGAGAAAACCCTTAGAACATGGTGCTAAGTAGCCAATCTAAACTTACATGTAAAAGTAGCAAGAGCAGTAAGAACTTAACTTGAATAAAAGCTTAGAAAAACTTTTGAGAACTTTTATATTGAAAAAAAAAACTTTTTATTTTCAGTAGAGAAACTCGTAAAAGTTCTTTTAAACTTTGTATTCAAACAGACTTCAAGTCTTATTATTCAATTTATACCTCAAGTTGTTTCTGTTGAGTATTGATTACTTCAGCATATTTTGCAGAATAATTGGCATTTTGTCGAATACTATCACGTTTGCCACCACAATTACAAAATTTGGAGAAATCGTTTGATGCCAAACTACTTCTTTGATTAAGATATAGTGAGATGGCTTCTATGAACTCTCTCTTTGAGAGACAACCAATGTCACCTTTCAATATTTTCTTCAGAAAAAGTCCAAGCTGCAGAAAATTATGAAGTATATTTTAGAAAACCTTTTGAAGCAAGGATAAGGAAAGTGATAAATGAATGAAAATTGTGAAGTTGGAAAACAAATGCAGGTATGAAGCATTAAGCTATGAAGTACCTGAGTGCTTTGAGATACAAGCAAAGATGAGAAATCCTTGGCTACCTTGCTGAGTAAGGTATCAATTACCTACAAATTATCACCCATATCACCAAAAAGATTGCATAAAGCAAGGAAATCTTTATGCAGATGATTATTTAAAAAAACAACATCAAAAACTATAATCTTATTAGGCAGTCTTGTATATTTAATAGCAGTGCAATTTCAATTGACATTATAGTTGCCTATCATGCTTTCTTATCAAGGAAGAGTTTTCCATGCTTGGCCTAGTGACTAACATACTTTTTTTTTTTATAATATTCATCTACTAATCATACAAATTAAGTATTAAGTTTAGGGACAAAAACTTAGCTACAATATCATAAGTATTATAGGTGTTGTTTTCCAATCAAAATTGAAATATCATTTCAGCAATATGCATAAATGTATATTACAGATATCTACATTACATATTAATACTAAATACATTTTATCAAGATGAAACTCAATTATGATCAGAGAATAACATCAACAGTACTTATAGTACAGGACCTAAGTTTTGTACAAACTAGAATATAAGCTACAACATTACAACAAACTGAAAAGGATCTTACCGACCATTGCATTCAGAGGAAGATCTTCAATCCCATTGGCCTCTCTAAGGTAAGCCTGAAGAAGTCTAAGTCCAAATTGATCAAAAAGGAAAGCTAGAACATTGGCAGTTCTGGTTTCTTCAATCAAGAACTCTTCAGACAGTTGAAGAAATTCTAGCAGTTGTTCATACTGTGATGACTCAGACTCATCTAGTGACTCATCAGCACTTTCACTGCCAACTATGGAGGAAGGAGACTTGTTTGGAATGGAAGTAATCCTCACAGTTCCACCATACCTCCACACACCAACCCCACCAGATAACTTCCATTCGTAAAACCCCTTCAAACATAGAATGCAGTCCACAACTTTATTTGATGAACCTCCCTGCTTAATACACAAAAACCCCTTCAATAGAAAACTCAAGAATGCTGCCAAAACAAACAAATAAAATCTATAACTGAGAGTGAGACATGCTATCATCTTCAATAGAAAAATGTGTTGGGAGCAATTTCTTTTTTCTGAGTTGATTTCATTAATATATATATATATATATGATTAGAATATTATAGAAAAATAAATTCATTTTATATGGATTACACTAAGAAATTTAAAATTAATATGGAATAACTTTTAACTAGAATTTTTTTTCAATAATATTTTTATGTATTAAATGAAAAATGTATTGAATATTTTAATGGTTTAAAGATATTAAATATATTTACTTTTCATTTAATATTTTTTATTAAATATTAAAATATTAACAAGAAAATATTGTAAGAAGATATCACATTGCTCTTTAATATAATCTAATTTAATATATTTTACATGAATAAAGTAAATTATTTAAATAAAAAAATATTTAATTTTAATTAAAATGCTATTGTTCTTCGGTCTTAACAAAATCACATATCATTATATATCATAAATTTATTGATTTTATAGTAATTATTATTTTAAAAGTGATACATATGTGGATGATTTTTTATTAGTCAATAGTGTAAAATTTATTAAACACAAACATAAAAATTAAACTCTTTGTTTTAAATTTTTCTTTCCTAGGATTCTGATGTCTAGACAACACAATGCACATCTTACTAGTAATTTGAGTAATCCAAATATGAAATTTAATTTATAATTCAAATATTATTTTTTTTCTACGAAAATTAAAGGAAATGACTCCCAAATGAAATCAATGAAAGGATTTGGGTTCAAGTAATACCAATAAATCCATATTTAAATAATTAGAAAGACAGTGAAAAAAAAAAAAAAAAAAACTCTTAAGTTCGAACCTTCTCCAAATCAGATGCTTCAAATGTCAAAAGCTGCATATCCTTCACAGCCTCCAAAAAGTTCCTCATATTCTCAAAATACTGAATTGCAGAGTGGGCCGCCCCCTCTGCGGACTGAACAGCAAGCCCAGGATTGTCCACCACCTATTCAGCCCAATACACAAACAACCAAATTCAAAACAAAAAAAGTTTAATCGTTAACACTGAATCACTCAAAAATTAAAAATTATAATGGAGAGAGCACTTTTAAGATAATTATTATTAAAAAAAAATAGACTATAAATTGAAGATGCAATAAAAGTATCGCCTAAAGATTTTTACACAATTATCCATATCAGAATTTAACATATGTAATAAATTTATCAGAATTCAACATAAATAATAAATTCAAGAGTTTAATAGTTATAAATTCTCAATATAAAATCTTTTGTATTATTCATCGATTAGAATGATTTTTAAGTTATTTTTTTATTTTACAATTTGGATGACAATGAAAATTTTCTTTAATTTACTCTTATAAAAAAAAAACTAAAGTTCAGTTTTGATCTCCCACAATATTCGATATTTAATTTGTCTTCTAATTTTTTAACTCAACAATTTTAATCTCTAAATTTATAAAATTCTTAATTTTAACCATACCACTAACTATCCATTTAAAATTATAACATTGATCATAATTTAACATTAAACACACACTATAACAATTAATAGTTAATAATATTTAAGTTAAATTCTAATACTATTCATCTCATAAAAATGGTTAATTAATGAAAGTCACACTCTTGATTAAAAAAATAAAAAAATCTCAAAATTGGTAAAATGAAGTAAGATGAGATAACAAGCAATGATTAAAGAATAATTAATTTAAATATTATTAAATACTACGTATTAAATGGATGATGATGAAAGTTATAATTTTAAGGAAAATGAATGAAGAATTTTATAAAAAGAAAAACAGAAAAAGGCAAGAGAAAAATGGGAGAATGGAAAAAGTGGGACCTTGAGGACAGCACCGGGGTTGACTTTGTTGAGGACATTGCAGAGAATGAGACCGTTTCGGAGTGCAAGGCAAAAGTCTTCCTCGGAGGGTGTTGGAGAGATCGAAGATGCTGCAACATGGTCCATTTCTCGAAGCCATTCTGTTGCTTTATATCTTCTCCAACCTTCCACCATTCAATTCAACAAAACACACCAAACCATTTTCATTACCACAAACAACTAAACTAACATCACATCACTACCTAGTGTCATTCACAATTTCCACTAGAAAAATATAACTAGTATACTCATTCTGTGTAAAGAGGGTTCTTGCAATTTCTTTCACTTTGATTTTTTAACTAGAAGAAATGTTAACTAAGATTTTTTTTTTTCTTTTTACCATCAATTATTGCATATGAATATTTTATTTTGGAAATATTTTTCTTGTAATGTTAAAGATTCTATCATGTTATTTTGTAAGGGATGTTCTGTATATACATAAATATCTTATAATTTATATTTATAATAAATAATTAAAAAGAAAAATGTCAAAGTTAAGGTAGACCCCAACAGCAATAATTAGTTGCGGCAAAGTGGCATTTGAGATGTTACAAAATTGTGGTGCTTGTTGCTTACATGTACGGTCTTAATCGATAATGCCAAACATTATGCCCTAAATTTTTAGTTAAAAAATTATTTTGGCTATGCTACTTGATGTCCCAAATTTTGGACCCAACCCATAGGGACAAAGGCCATAGTCCTACACTCTTACTCGGTGGTGGGGTGCTAACCCATTTTAGTGCACACTTTCCCCCACTCATTACTCTTCATCATGCTTTGTTCATCAATCTCTTGCTACATTTCGTTCTTTTTCTTCTTTTCTAGCTAGCCAATGTTTGTTTAATGTGTAAAACCTAACCCTTGCCTTTTTTTGTACTTTTAACCTTGCTTTTTTCTGCTTTTGTTAAGCAAAGGGGTCCAAGTAATAATTTGGTTGACCCATAAAGGAAAAAAAATAAGTAGGAAAACAAATAAATTACGTTAAAAGAACCAAATGATATGTTGTTTCTTTTCCTTTTCCTAGGGTCATAAGATACAAACATCACACCTACAAACGTGCCTCAACTCAAGCATCTTTTGTCAAATGTCTACTTTTTGACAAAGAACTATTATCTTCTTTTTTCTATTCTTTTTTTTTTTTTTTTTTGTAGATGAGAATCTATATGCACCACATATATGCAACAATTTTTTTTTTTATTTTGTAAATCATAAATACTTAATACTTTAGCTCAAAATCATTCATTAAACTAAACAAATAATTGCAACTATTTTTGTTTAAGAAAGTCATTTTCAACTTTCAATAAGTTTTTCAAAGAGAAGAAAAGTCCAATATTGGATGAATTGAGATTTTAAGCAACAAAGGAAGTGATGTAAAAGATCAATATGCTACTCATTGGATTTGAATCACTTTATGTTATGCAGTTATAAATTCATAGCCGTGTCTTAATTTTTCTTATAATTTTGTAGATAAATAATATTCTCAGAAGATGAAAACAGGAATGATATTTAGAATTCAATTAAAATACATTATCAATCAATCCTTAACATTGAGATGTAATTGAAATTTTTTTCAAAATCATACTAAAAGAGTTATATTAACCTATTCGAATACAAGAAAATTTTTCTACTAAAAATAAAGTTATTTTTAATTTTAAAATACTTCTATGTTTATATCCAACCAGACTCTATTATGATTATAAAGACTTTAGAAAATAGTGTATCAAAATTAAAGTCTATTATTTGTATATTTGGCAACAATTTTGACTGCATTATACACCTGTATTTATATTTAAGTAGATGTTACTATGGCATGGTGTAATTAATAGGAGAGTATGGACCCCTCATTAAGAAACCACACCTGCTTCCTCTGCCTTCCTCTGAGCCAATTCATGATCATTGAAACTCTCCTCTGTGGCAGTGCATGAAGCCTCCTTGTTCATGGACACCAAACCCTTCAATCCTCTCTTTGAAGGAGATGTGAAAAATGAGTTTTGGGAATTCTCTTGTGGCATTTTCCTCTAATAATAATTAACCAAGGAAGTTAGATAACGATATAGATAGTAGTGTATATGCTTATTAACATTTTCTCATTACAAAAAACAAGTTTCATACACAACACAACTCTTATGTATGATAACCAATGACAAAGTCAAGACAAAAAAAAAAAATCAATAAATTGTTGGTGAGTAGCTTGAGATATAGCAAGCATGTACAAAACTAAACTTGCCATGATCAGAATTTAAAAGAAGAGTTTAACTTCTGACCATGAAAATAATTGTTATTATAAAAGTTAACAAATTTATCATAAATAATGATTTGTAATCAAATGATAGTGTAAGCTGTGTATGCATGAACTTAGATTTATATGAAAAAACAAAGACATTGAAATGAAGAGTAAATTTACCTGAGGAAGTGAAAGATTGCGAGGAAGAAAGTGAAGGATTGTGATTGAGGTTATGGAAGTGGAAAGAGGGTTGTAGTGGCTTTTGTGAATGAATGAGCATTCAAAGGCATGAAGAGGGTTATGCTTAATGCTTTGGCTTCAATGTTAGTGAGGGTGCGGAAAGAAAAAGAGAGAGGTGTGAGAAAAAGACACATGAAAACTTTGATGCACTTGAAATTCAAACGTCGTTATTGCCATTCGAGGACTCTAATATAGGACCATAGACGCCGTCATATGACGGAGATGCGATTCGATCATGAATTGTGCTCTTCTTTATAATAAAAGAAAAATTAGTAAATTAGATGTAAGATTTAATTCCAATGTATGAGTGTAGACGGTTTTTATATTATTATTTATTAAAAATTAGATTACTAACTTTTTTTAGTAAATTAGAGTATTATTTAGTCAAAAACTAAAGACTAATCTGTTAGTATACTGATACTTAAGAAGTTGATCTCTCTTGATGAATAGTTTGTTATTAATTACTTTAAAATTATATTTTTCATAATAAAATATATTTTGATACAATCGTAAGGTATGAAAGAAAAAAAAAAATCAGTAGGACCAGCCTATTAACAGGAAGGTTGGATTATTGTATGTGTGAACACTAGTTATCATTGCACTATTGGAATTTTTTTATTGATATTTTTTTTTAATGATGATATATTATCTGTGTAAAAAAATTTATATTGTCATTCAATAATTTATATGATTTTTTAGATAATTATTATAAAAGTTAACTTACTTATAATTTATAATGAATTGAAATTAGATGAATATGTTGTTTTACACTTAATCTAAAGAAAAAATAGGATATAAATTAAATTTACAAGAATGTACTAAATAAAATATAAGATTTATATTTTTAATCACTACAATAAAATGAATTTTTTGTGGAATTTAATATAATTTTTAGTGATAATAAAAATTGTTACAAAATCTTTTACCGGCATTTCACACATTAGTTATTATATGCAGTGTCACTAAAATATTTACCGGCAATTATTCTATATGTCGGTAAAGACCCTCATAATGGTCGGGAAAAATATATAACTTTTTGTGTCATTTATTACTAGCATTTAAAATTATCGCTAAAAGTTTAAGAAAATATTTATAATACTCTTTAATTATCTTATTTCTAGTCAATGTAGGACTTGTAAGATAAGTACAAATACTCTTTAGTTACCTTATTTCTAATTAATATGGGACTTAGAAGATGAAGGTTATCTTCTAAGTATATATTCTTTAATTTTTTAATTATCTCATCTCCTAAATACTAACTTAGAATAGTAAGTTATAAAGTTAACTCAACCTTATAAAACATACTTATAAAGTGAGAGTTATCATTCACTTATATACTCTTTAATTATTTTATTTTTAGTCGATGTGAGACTTAAGTTTTTTTTAATAAATAATTGTCGTTAATAATAAATTTTGATGTGATGTAAATACATTTTTAGTGACTATTATATAATAGTTATTAATATTTTTTATTAAATAATAAAATAAAGATAAATAATTTATTGTCAGTAAATAATTATCGGTAATACTAAATTTTGTTGTAGTGAATGTTGGTTATCATTAACAATACCGACAGTATTACTTATTATTAATAAATAGCTAATTAAAGACAATAATGGCATATATAAATGGCATGAGAAACACTTCCTACTCGTACCTGGAGTACTTTAATGTTGTCACAACTCACAGTATTGACGATGTACAGTTTAAATTTATTTCTTTTTCCTTTTCTGAGTTAACATGGCTGCTGGTTGCTATTTTTGTTATTTTAAGTATTATATACTGTGTTTAATAATGATTTAGTCTTTATCCCCACGTAATTTTTATGTTTAGTTTCTGCACCTTAAAATTACTTTTTTTCAGTCGTTATAGATAAACTTTTCAATTCATTTTGATTTTTGTAATCTAAAATTGTAGGGGTTATAACAAAATTATAAAATGTATATGTAAATAGAGTTGTCAAAAAGGTAGTTTAATTTGACCCAACCTATATTGTGAGAAATAAGTTGATTCAAAAAATTTATGGGTTATGTTTTGTATATTAGACAATACTAGATTGGGTTATTTTATTTTTTTAATAATTTTACATATTATTTAAAAGAAAAATATTGAACCAAATATATTTGATAGTTTTACTTGTCCAACTTAGTTGTTTAGTTCATTAAACCAAACTAAATTGACCTAAATGTCTTTTTTTTTCTTAAAAATAATGAGTCATATGCCAAGTTAATTCAATTTTAACACCTTATTGTGTCAAGATTAAAATGAGTTAAAAAATATAAATATAAATACTCAAATAAGTATTTTTTATGTGTATAAACTAAAATGTAAAACTTATACAGATATAAGAATCAAATGATTAATTAAACTCATTATATATTATAGATGTTATTATTTTATGACTTGTTCATTTATAATTAAAGATTCCTAAAGAGTTTGACACATCATTAATTAAAGATTGTGTTGAAATAAAAATATATTTTCTTTTCTTATAAATGTTTATGAAAAAAATTATTCAAACAAATTCTTATATCATATTCTTATTCGTTGTGATTCAATGACCTTAATAAACTTTTATCTAATTTTATTTAACCTTAATATTAATATTATTTTAAATCATTTATTTAATTCATCATCACCTTAGCTATCACTAGTGACAATAATAAGAATAATAATAAATTAAATAAATAATAATCATTTAAATTATAATAAACTCAATTATTTGAAAATGGTGTAGCTTTTTTAGAGTTACCAGGCAACATTTATATACTTCTCATTATATTTGTGGGTGTGTGGATAAGATCATAATTCATTTAATTCCAATTATTCAAACTTTTATTTTTTTATTTACTTAATAATTTGTATGTATAACATAAAATTAAATAATTTAATCGTTGAGATGAAAGTTTTTATAAAGTAAATTAAATTAAATAAGAGAACACAATATATTTTTAAACAAATAAGGAGATTAATGATTAATTTAATATATTAAAAAATGTTGATATAATATTTTTTAAACAATTAAAGAGAGTTAATATTTTTTTATACTTTAAAGAGTGTGTTAATATAATATCTAAAAAAATATCAGTATGATATTTTTAAACAATTCAGGAGAGTTAATATAGAAATTGAAAAAACAAAAAGTTTATCTGCAATGTTGTGAAAGTTTATGAAATATATTATAATAATTTACTTTAAATTTAAGTATGAATCATAGTTTTGAAAATAGTGCAATTGATTCATGCAACATACACGCATAGCTGAACTAAAAGCAGCGTGAAATTGTGATAGATAGAACATCCTAACCTGTTTATTTATTTTTTTACTGCCCAACCTGTTGATTAATGAATAACACATGTACAATTTTTTTCTTTATATATAAATTAGAATAGTTATACGAAATAGTTGTTTTATATATAAATTAAAATATTATATAAAATGATAGTGTTCTTAACTAATTTTTTATAAAAAAAAAAAAATATTTTTAATGTTTGATCTCTTTTGTAGTGATCCATTATGACTTCTATACTTTATGAAATCATTAACTAGTAACAAAATGACTAATATACTTAATATTTTATACTTGAAATCATTAGTGGAAAAAAGGCTTTTAAAATTAATTATTTTTAACTTTTAAAATCGGTTCCGTAACCGATTTTAAAAGAGCCGATTTTGAAAGTTAGACTTTTAAAATCGGTTAAATAATCGATTTTAAAAGTTAACTTTTAAGATTGGTTATTTTATAACCGATCTTAAAAGTCCGGGCTGCAAAAAAAAATTAATCTGGAACGGGCCGTTCCAAAACCGGAACGGGCCGTTCTAGGTTTTTTAAAATGAGTACGGGTCGTGCTCCCTGAAGAACGTCCCGTTCTCCTAGCAAAACGAGTCGTTCTGCAAGGAGAACGGGTCGTTCTATTAGGAGAACGGGTCGTTCTCCTTGCAAAACGGACCATTCCAATTTCTTAATTTGTCCAAAATGAACCTACAACGAAAATAGAGACAAGAGAAGAGCATGAGAAAACGAAAAGAGATACAAGAAGAGCATGAGAAGACGGAAACGAAAACGAGAACGAAATTTACCTTATTGGAGACTTTAGAAAATGAGAGCGCGAGAGAGTAAAAAATTGAATGGGAGGAAAGATTAAAGAGAATGAGAATGGAAGGAAATATAAAAGGTTTCTGACGATACTTTTAAAATCGGTTATTTATGAACTGATTTTGTATACTACATACAAAATCGGTTCTGAAATAACCGATTTTAAAAGTAGCACTTTCGATTCTTATATAACCGATTTTAAAAGTAGCACTTTTAAGATCGGTTAAAATTTAACCGATCTTAAAAGTGATGTCTGATACAACTTTTAAGATCGGTTCTTTTGTAACCGATCTTAAAAGTTATGTCAGACATACCTTTTAAGATCAATTATTTTATAACCGATCTTAAAAGTACTTTTAAGATCGGTTAAATTTTAACCGATCTTAAAAGTGTTCATATTATTTACAAAATTGTCACCGCATCACTTTTAAGATCGGTTACCTTATAACCAATCTTAAAACTCCGATTTAAAATCTAATTTTTGCACTAGTGAATGTCTAATATACACACTATAACATGTATATAAGTATAAATGTAACTAAAAATAAGTATATACAATATATATATATATATATATATATATATATATATATATAACCATCTAATAAAATATAATATAAAATATAAGTTGTCAGTTGAACAACATTTATATACAGACCAACAATAAGAATAGTCTGTTGGATTATTAATCCAACGTTGGTCTTATATGTGAATAATTATATATTAAAGACGAATAAGGTTATGTCAAATTAAAGTGATCTAATGACGTATAAATTATTTTGGCAGTTATGTATCTGAAAGATTATGAGACCTTTAATGTGTGGTAACTAAAGAATAATTCTATTTTATGATGGGTAAAAATAGAAATAGCAAAAGACCTTATGACTATCGATAAATAGGTTAGGTTCCCAGATCACACTATGTTCTTTTCTTTTCTGACATCCCATTATTAGAGAGAAATAGAGAGATAATTAAAGGGTTCTCTCAAGAGAGTACGTGTTGATCTGGAAGGTCAAACCACACAACTCTCTTACCATCATGAGTTCAGGTACGTTTTCGCTTATTATTTCTAGTGATTAACATGATAGATATTATATTTTATATAGATGATAGTTTTCATCAAAGGCTTAAGTTTGGTTTTAACATAGTCCTCGACTACACCGTGAACATGGTCTTGCAACATCTTCCAAAAGTCCAATGTAACTAACCTTGTCATGCACCTATGAAAAATCACGATCATCGTAGTACAAATTACATTGAAAACATGTAAGAGTAAGTTAGATTTTAAAAATATGCCAGTATAGAAAAATAAATCCATACTTCTCATAAATAAGTAAACCATCAAATCAGTCATTCATAATTCACCTTATACAACCATCAACCAAATATCAACCTGTTTGAAAGCTACACACCAAGTCATATCATACAATAAGATATTCATCCAATGCATATTGTAACACCCCAATTTTCAAAAAGGTTATTATTATTATTATTATTATTAGATGGTATTTGGTCATAATTATTTTAATAATTATAGAGGAATATTATTTTGTACGTTTTAAATAATTATTATTTTGGACAATTATTTTGTACGTATTAAATAAGTATTTTTATTAGCATTTTTAAATAAATATTTATATGTTTTAAGAGAAGGTTGATTTTATATGATATTTTGTTATTGAAATTATATTATTATATTTAGGGTCAGAAATATATTATTATAGAGAAAAAATATTTTATAATATACATGTATTTATTTTATTTAATTATTTTGAGGAAAATTAGAAGTGGGTTAGAAGAGAAGGAAAATGGGTTGGGTTGATCCAGTCCAATGGATTAATTTTAAGAAAGGAGTCAGGTGGTGTTAACCCTATCTGCCTCATTTGCGTTCTGAAGGGTTAGGGAAAAAAAGAGGAGAGAATTCTTGAAGGAAGGCGTAAAGTGTTCAGATTGCTCCGTCGTTCTTCTGTTGGCCTTCGTTCATCATCCTTAAGGTACGGGGGGATGGGTTTCTTCATATGTGAATATAGGGGTGTTCGGGTAGTGAGGGCAATCCCTAAGTCCCTCTAGGAACTCTATTTAAAATTCTGAACGATTATCTGTGCAATCGATGTTCTAAATTCTTAATTCATTTGGAAGAACTTATTTCTTGAATTGTCTTTGAATTCCATTGGGGCTTTCTTGTTAATTCTTTATCCTTAAATTTGATGACTTGAATTTTATGTGTTAAGAAGAGTTTAGATTTTTTTTTTTGTAAAACCAATGGAAACCAATTTTTGAGGCTTGAGATGTGTATGGATTGATTTGGAACGTATGAAGAATATAAATGGAGTTAAAATGAACCAACGGGGTGTAGAAGTAGTGAAAATTGGTAAAAACCTTGTTGGAACTCGTAAAACGCAGGTTTAATTGCACAGAGGGGAGTCTGGGCAGAGATTTGGGCGCTCAGCGCCAGTTTTGGGCGTCGGGCGTTGGGACCCCGACATACGTTTGTAATTTTGTGATATCTTTCTGTGTAGTTATCCAAATCGAGTGCCGTTTGTTTTGTTAGAAACTCGACATCTGGGGCTACCATTTAGACACAAGAATCGTGTAAAAATATTAATATTTGATCAAGTTATGTGAGTTTCAATTTGAGCCTTCCAATCTGTGTGCGAACCACAACATCAATTTTTGTGAACCCTGAATGGTAACCTAAACGACTTTATTAGGATTTGTGTTCTTCATGAAAGTTGTAGATATTGATGTTAGGATTCTAATAGAGTTGGGATCACTTAGAAAGGATATGTATATCTCGAGTTATGGTTAAATTATTAACTGAATGTCATAGATATTGTGATGTGTGTGAAGAATTATGTGAAATTTGTGATCTATGATGTTGATAACTTAATGATAGGTACCTAGCATGTGAGGATGATATTGCATGGATTGTTATTGACATGTGATGATGTTATATAATGGAGATGCATTAATTATGAGTTACGTGGGATGCATGAGTTGCATGAGACTTATGAGTTGCATGTGGTGCTTGAGAAGCCAGACGTGGCTATATTGCATTGGACCCTGGGCCCAGAGAGGGGTTGAGACAGGGGGGACCATGACGGGAGGCATTCCATGCGTGGGCCGTTGGGTGTTTAACTGCGCAGCTCACTAGCCACAGAGGGTTTAATGGTGGGTGGATTGCCTTTGCACGGGCCGCTGGGTGTTTAACCGTGCAACATACCGGCCCTGGGAGGGTGTGAGAACGGTATGCCCGCATTGGCAACAACTAAGGGAATTGACGAGGTACGCCCATTGTGCGGAGTGCCAAGTTGAGACTCTTAGGAGAGGAGATGTGTGTGAGCATATAGTGAGCATGTGTATGAAAGCTTGTATGATTGAAAAAAAAATGATGTTTGGTAATTATATGAGATGTATTTGTTGTTTATATTTAATGATGATATTTTGGTGCACGGTGTGGGGTGGGAATTGGGTAGCTTTATGTTCATATATGATGTTATCTATCTCTCACCGTCCTGTTTTTATGTGGTTTTCTTTTAGGTGAAGATGAAGACACTCATAGTGTTGAGTTCTAAAGGGAAAGGGTTATGCTCTGATATTGTGACATCGGGGCAGAGGACTTTTAGGAAAGAATTTTTATATGGATTTGGAATTGTAAATATCATTTTGAAAATAATTTGTAAACTTTTGTGTTTCATTTTCTATATCTTTAATATTCAAGGTTATTAAAGAACGATTTTTGAAGTTTATGTGAACCCTTTTACCAAATTTTAAAGTTTATTTTTCTTAATTTAATTACATTATTATGATGTATGTGTTGGGGTAGTAAGGGTGTCACACATATGAACACACCAATCGACAACAATGCGTCGTCACGAATTCATCTACGGATATCTCCTAATACACCTAAATAGTCTAAGTGACTTGACTTTACCAAACCAATCCAATCACTTTCACGTCCAATGTGACCGCTAGATTGACAACTAAAATGAGATACCAATCCTTATCTCCAATTTCTTGAGTGTCGCCACTTACACTAAGAAAGTCTGATTCTACCATCAAGACTAATATAGTTGGGTATAAGCATACCACAACCTTAACATGCATTATCAAGTCACATATGGAATTAATCCACTAACTATCTACAATCATGCAACATTTCTAGTAATTAGTTAAGGGCGATAGTCCTTGACTTCATACTTTACTCTACATTGACTAAGGACCTAGAGGACTCAACAAAATTCACTCCAAGAGTTTTACACCTACTCAAGGAGGGTTTTCAATAACTATCCTCCTAAAGCCCCATAATAAGATTTCCTATATGAGATCTACTTTCTAAACAATATCTTCTTTAATCCTAAGCCAATTAACATGTTTTAATGTTAGCAACATTCTCAACATCAACACCTTAATATACATTACCCCAAGTCAACACATATAGAGATCAAGTCACACCATATACATAGCATACCAATGCTAATCAACTCTTTCAAAGTAGATATCAATGCTCAACAACTTTTTCAAAAATAGAATATCATTGCCTATTCAACACTTTAATCATGCAATTCATAACATATTAGTCATACATAACATATCAATGCTTAAAAATTCATCCTACATCATACACATGCAATAGGCTCAAGCATTGCTATTAATGTTCACCATCCAACATTTAATCATCAACAAGTAATTCATCATCATACATTATCCTAGATCAATGTATCATCAACATATGAGGTACTAAATTAAAGCTTCATTCTTACTTCATTCAACATCCAACTTATACAACAAAGAACGAACTTGATGCTTCGAGCATCTAAGAAGTCGCTCTAAGCGACACAATTTCACTCTAAGCACCAAAAAACTCACTTGGAGTGTGCTCAAGCAAAGAGCACCCCTAGAGCCTCAATTTGTCCTCACTTAGAGTGATCGAATTCACTCAGAGTGATCGAATTCGCTCAAAGTGCTTTGTAATTCACTATAAGCAAGCAAAGTCGGGGATCACCCTTGATTCTCCATACCTCCTCACTTTGAACGAGTAAGTCCTCGCTTTAAGCCTCAAGAATTCACTATGAGCAATCATAATTCGTTCAAAGTGGGTCAAGTTAGAAACTTCCCCCCAAAATGGTCGCACTTGTTTGCTTTGAGCAAATCCCATGGACGTAATGAGTAAGCAAGCCCAAAAACCTGCATATTCAAAGTTCAAGAACAAAAATCCAACAACCATCTTAACCATTTCAAATTTGATCAACTCATACCACAATACATGCATGCAACTCCACAATTCATACATATACATTCTCAACAATTCATTATGCACCATAATCCTAACATAACATGTAACAATAGATTCAATCCAAATCATCAAAACCATTTCAACCACCCCTAAGAACAACCAAAACCCATCCCTCCATCATGCAATTGCAAAAATTACCAACCATTAACTCATACATAATCAGAACCAACAACATGCAATTCAATCATCTCATTCACAATCAATCCTAACTTCTCTTACCTTGATTATGAGCCCACCAAGAACGAAGAAGAGGAAGAAGGAAGAAGATAGTGATTATGAGTTTCCAAGTTCTGCACTCATACTATTAATCCTCAACTCCAAAGGTCTACAACAACAACTAAACACTGTCATTACCACTTTAGGATTCTCAGGGAACTAATAGAAGAAAAGGAAAAGAAGATGAATGTGTTTCAAGAGCCACACACACTTTCAATTTTCACAAAAGAACACTACTTCTCTTAAAACATTGTGTTACATCTTTCAATTTTATTTTTTTTAGCTTTAAGTTAATTTCAATTCTTCTTTTTTGTTTGAAAATATCAATACTTAAAACCAACATTGTATTATTATAAAAATAATA
Organism: Cajanus cajan; assembly: GCF_000230855.2. Taxonomy (NCBI): domain Eukaryota; kingdom Viridiplantae; phylum Streptophyta; class Magnoliopsida; order Fabales; family Fabaceae; genus Cajanus; species Cajanus cajan. The sequence goes on from NC_138518.1 coordinate 61,499,235, forward strand.
ATTTATTAATTACAAATCTAAAATATAATTTATATGTTAAAATTTTATTTATTATAAATTTTAATTATAATATAATTTGTATATTTAAAATGTATATTTATTATAAACTTAATAAAAATTTATTCTTTATATTGTATAAGTTAAAATATTAATCAAATATAAATTTAATATTTATTTATACTATATTCTTATTATTATAGAAGAACACTTGTCAAAAAAAATCATTTTTATCATTAAATTAAATTCAATACAGTTATAAAAAATCTTTAATCGACTCTTGTATATTATGTGAATTCTTATCTTGCATTAAGGATATTTTTTTTAAGAGTTATTCTTATATGTGTCGCCACCGGCCTGAAACGGGCTTTCGGCATTCGCGAAGGATGGTTGGACTCGTTTTATTTGTTTGAAAATGTGGATTGCTAGAATGACTTATTCTCAAACTGAGACCTCGTCAAACGAGCAATTTTATTAAAAGGCTCACCAATCCATATTAATCCCAAGCGGGACCCTCCATGGATTAGTGGTTTTCGTAAAAGGAGGGTTCGTGGAGTCGCCACCAATGTTTTACTCAAAACATTGGAAAAAGGGATAAGGCAATTGATTTAAAAATCAACTTTGGCCATTACAACCAGAGTTGGGTAAGGGAGTCGGTTACGCGTGGGGAAGGTGTTAGCACCCCACGGCGCCCCTTTCGGGTTCCCTATGACAGATTATTTTTAAAAGAACAGTATAAAATTACTAAATTACCCCTATTTATTCTAAACAATTATAAATTGACTATCTACATGATGACAGTTTAAATATGCACACAGAAAGCAGTAAAAGGAAGGATTGAAAGGAAACCTCTTGAAGCGTGCTTTTATATATTGCAAAGAACTGGGAAGCGTTTTGGCGTTCCCTCGCTCTACAAGCCCACTCCTCGCTCTCCTAGAACAAAATTTTAACTAAGGGAATCAAAAGATTTCCCCTCGACTAGGTTCGATCCTCAAGCAAAATGGCTCGGGGCTCAAGAACTTCGTCGGATCGACTCCCAGAGAGATTTCTAGGGCAGAACACTGCTCAAAAACCCCAGAATACTCAAGGAGGGAGTCAAAACTCAGTGAAAAAGTGTGGAATGACGTCCAATTGACGTCATATTTATAGGGAATAGGCGCAATACGGCCTACAGGGGCAATACGGCCGTATTGAAATTTTTGAACTTCAATACGGTCGTATTGAAGTTCAGTACGGTCGTATTGAAGTTCAGAAATTTCAATACGCCCGTATTGAGTTCGCTGCGGTTGTATTGAAGTGTCAATACGGTCGTACTGACTTCAGTATGGCCGTATTGAAGCTTCAATACGGCCGTATTAAGTTCAGTACGGCCGTATTGGGCTTTTTCCCTCCACTTCTTTATTTTGAGCTATTCTAAGACCTCTAGACCTACAGAGAACCCTCCTAGGGCCTTCGCGGAGTCCTTCTGGCTGATTATCCTTCAGTCTTCGAGAGTCTTTAAGCTTTATTTCCGACCCGGACAATTTTAGGGGTCTACAGCTGCCCCCCTTTACTTAGTCGGACGGCCTTTTGGTCGGCTGACAAGTAAAGGAGTTGACCCAATTGTCCGGGTGTTGTGCCGACCTTCTGACTTGTAGCGTCTTCCGGCGGAAAATTGTTGAGTAGCCTCTCCAGGTGGGTGCATACCTTGGCGCTTCTGACATCCTCGGTAGCTGAGTTTACCTTCTCCAAGGTCAACTTCACTCGACGCTCGAGCCGGAAGTTGGACATCAATGCGCCTCTGATGACGCTGATGGTTGAGTACCGCCTTTCCAGGCTTAGCTTCACTCTTTGTTTGAGCCGGAAGCTAAGTACCTTTGTGACGATGGTGAGCAGTGTGAGTTTTGCCTCTCCAGGCCTAGTCTCGCTCTTTGTTCGAGCCGGAAACCAAGCACCTTTGTGACGACGGTGAGCGGTGTGAGTTTTGCCTCTCCAGGCCTTGCTTTGCTTGTTGCCCAAGCTGGAAGCTGTAAGTACCGTCTCTCCAGGCTTAGCTTCACTCTTTGTTCGAGCCGGAAGCTAAGTACCTTTGTGACAACGGTAAGCGGTGAGTATCCCTTTTCCAGAGATAGCTTCGCTCATTGCTCGAGCCGGAAGCTGCATACCTCCGTGTTTGTGACGACGGGGTAGCGTGAATATCTCCTTTCCAGGGATTCGTGATGATTTTGTCTCCACAGTCCACGATGCTGCTTCGACGGTTGTTTTTTGATTTTGTGCCACTAAGGGCTGGATAACGCAGGGATCCGTCTAGGGGATGTGCAGTTACTCATAGGTTCTTGTGTCCCAACTTTCCATTGCGTAGTTGGTTCCCACTGGGGAATTTCTGATTCCTTAGGGATGCAGACACAAAAATGCTCTTTCTGATGTGAGCGGTGCCTTATGATTGGCTGACGTCCTTTCGACGTTGGTGGAGTATCCCGGTTATCCTTGTTCGGGTAACTCTTTTTGATTTTCTGATTTTTTGCTGCCTCTGTGTAGGCTGTTATCCGCTGGGGATTCTGGATGTTGATTTTGTCTCCACAGTCCACGATGCTGCTTCGACGATTATTTTGATTTTTGTGCCACTGAGGGCTGGATAACGCAGGGATCCGTCTAGGGGATGTGCAGTCATTCACAGGTTGCTGTGCCCCAACTTGCATTGCATTGTTGGTACCCTTGGGGAATTTCTGACTCCTTGGGGTATAGACACAGATGCTCTTTCTCTCTGAGTTGAGCGATGCCTTATGTTTGGCTGACGTCCTTTGACGTTGGTAGAGTATCCCGGTTTATCCTTATTCGGGTAACTCTTTTTGATTTTCTGATTTTTTGCTGCCTCTGTGTAGGCTGTTATCCGCCGGGGGATTTTGTCATTGGTTTGTGATTGGCCTCTTCTGTTAGGCAGATCATCTTGATGTTCAATGATAGGCTGAGAGCCGGATTCCACTTGGGGAATGATTATTGATCTTTTTTTATTTTTTCTCCTTCTGCAGGGATGCCTCTTGAGTAGGCGACTGGGGATTTGGGGATCTTATGTATCCCAGAGTATTATTTAGGAAGCCTCTACAAGCTTAGCCTCACTCGACACTTGAGTTGGAGAGCTATCTTCACTGAGGAAGTTTAAGTCCTTTGACTTGGATATTCTGCTTGGGTGATCGCACTTCCATTGGGGATTGCGTCGATTTTGCTTTGATAGCTCTCGCTGGGGATTCGTTCCATGAGCTTGAGTTGAGGTTTTCTCTGGGGAGTATTATTTCTGCGAGCCTCTCCAGGCTCATTTATTCTTTGATGTGGAGTATTATTTTGGCGAGCCTCTCCAGGCTCAATTATTCTGAATGAGTATTGTTTCGGCAAGCCTCTCCAGGCTCAGTTATTTCTGAGAGAGTATTATTTCAGTAAGCCTCTCCAGGCTCAGTTATTCTGATGAGAGTATTATTTCAGCAAGCCTCTCCAGGCTCAATTATTCTGTACAGTTGGGGGAGTATTATTTCTGCAAGCCTCTCCAGGCTTTAGTTATTCTGAGGAAGTATTATTTCTGCAAGCCTCTCCAGGCTCAATTATTCTGAAAGAGTATTATTTCAGCAAGCCTCTCCAGGCTCAATTATTCTGAGAGTATTATTTCGGCGAGCCTCTCCAGGCTCAGTTATTCTGAAAGATGTGAAATCTTTGTCTTTTTTGTCGACTTTTGGCTTTTTCTGTATGTTTGCCTTTTTTGTCATTTTTTGGCTTTTTCTGTATTTCTGCCTTTTTTGTCATTTTTTGGCTTTTTCTGTATTTTTGCCTTTTCTGTTGTTTTTCGGCTTTTTCTGTACAGAAATGTCTCAGTTATTCTGAGAGAGTATTATTTCGGCGAGCCTCTCCAGGCTCAATTATTCTGAGAGAGTATTATTTCGGCGAGCCTCTCCAGGCTCAGTTATTTTGAGAGAGTATTCTTTCGGCAAGCCTCTCCAGGCTCAGTTATTCTGAGAGTATTCTTTCGGCAAGCCTCTCCAGGCTCAGTTATTTTGAGAGTATTCTTTCGGCAAGCCTCTCCAGGCTCAGTTATTTTGAGAGAGTATTATTTCAGCGAGCCTCTCCAGGCTCAATTATTCTGAAGGAGTATTATTTCGACAAGCCTCTCCAGGCTCAATTATTCTGTGGGAGTATTGTTTCGGCAAGCCTCTCCAGGCTCAATTATTTTGTACGAGTATTATTTCGGCAAGCCTCTCCAGGCTCAATTATTCTGAGAGTATTCTTTCGGCAAGCCTCTCCAGGCTCAATTATTCTGAGAGTATTCTTTCGGCAAGCCTCTCCAGGCTCAACTATTCTGAGAGAGTATTATTTCAGCGAGCCTCTCCAGGCTCAGTTATTCTGAGAGTATTCTTTCGGCAAGCCTCTCCAGGCTCAGTTATTCTGAGAGTATTTTTTCGGCAAGCCTCTCCAGGCTCAGTTATTCTGTATGACGCTGTTGATTTTCTGAATCTTTGCATTTTGTTTGCTGCTGTCATACACAAGCAATTTTTTCTATTTTTTCTTTTTTATGCAATTGCCTCATGACGAGGTCTTTGAAAATTTCTTTATGGCCAATACGGCCGCATCCATTTCAGTACGCCTGTATTGAGTTGAAATTTTGTTCATAACCCTGATTTTAGTACGGGTGTACTGAACATGGTACGGGCGCATTGTTTTTTCTGAAATTTATATTTTTTATTTTTTTTTTTTTTTTTTTTTTATTTTTTTTTTTTCAATAAACAGAGAATAAGTGATCTTCTAGTACACCTATCATCTGTATGCATGTATGCAGTATGATGCACCTAATTCTATTTGATTCTTTTTTCAAAAGAATTAACCGATGCGTTTTTGTGTTTAGATTTTGCCATTCCTCCAGACGGACTGTGCTCTGCCGATTTCTGTTACCGAGGAATGATGCATATTTGATTTTGGTGTCATCAACCAAATGATTCTTCCCTTTCTTTAGAAGATGTGTCAACCCTCCTATTGACCACTATATCTCCATGTTTCCACTAGATTATTCAAAAATCGTTGGGACAAGAGAGAAAAGAAGGAAAGGATATATTTTCAAAGGTTTGTGTTTTAGAGGGGATTATTTTATTTATTTATTTTTTTTTATTTATTTTTTTTTTTTTTTTTAAAAAATGGTTTTTGTAAGAATGGCTGGCCATGGTAGGCTTATGTGTTTAGGCTTGTTCGATTAAACACTTATGAGGTTAAGCACATCTTTGTTATTAATGATTGTGCTTTGACAACTTGGATAGCTTTTCTTGAGCCCCTTGTTGGATTCAATTGATGGTACCATCATGGATTTATTTTGTTTTTTTTTTCTTTTTTTTGACGGCCCTAACTTTTGCCTAAAACACCCATTTGTGATGTCTTAGCGGGCTTTTGTATTCATTTTGTAACCCTAACTTTTGCCTAGGTCACCCTTTTCGTGGGATTCCTAGCGGGTTTTTGTCTTCATTTTGTAACCCTAACTTTTGCCTAGGTCACCCTTTTGTGGGATTCCTAGCGGGTCCTTTGCTCTTATTTTTGCGCAGTCCCCTTTTTGGGTTTCCTGCCGAGCTTATTATCTTTAGGATTTCTTTTATCCATGATGGCGCTTATTGATGCCAAGAAAAGGTGCTCCAAGTTGACACACACACTTCCACATAAAAATGATGTGGGTTTATTATTATTAAGATGATTTTAACCTCATTCATGTTTATTCAAACAGGGTTAAAATAATGTGGTCTAGAATTTTATTGCAAGCGAGAAAAGAAGCAATTAATGAAGAATGATTTTATTATAATCATAATGGAAACATGTGCCCTATCGAGGCTCGGGGGTCGGGCTGTCCCCGAGGAGTGATCTCTAATAGTCACTGAGTCTATACATCCCTATCGGAAGGAGAAAAACATTTTGACGACGACGACCGGCCTTGACGCTTGTGAACCGGCCTTCCTAAAGATCTGGCTTAAAGAACGTCGAGAAGGATCTTGATTCCTCTTCGTTCTTTGATCTTTGTTAGGGTTGTATCCTAACCCTTGTTTCCCCGGATTATCCTTGATAATGGGTAGCTCCGGGATTCCTTGGGAGTCCTTGCCTAATCCTTGTCCTGGCAAGTATCCGTTCTTGGTGAGCGTATGAGCTACCTTCTTCATTTCTCGGGGAAATGTTTCAACATTGGCGATTTCCAATGCTTGGAAGGTGGTTTCTAAAGCTTCCTCTGCTGCATCCACATAAAGTATGTTGGATGGCTTGCTGATGAGTATGTCATCTTTAGCTTGTTCGGTCACCAGTTTGTCACCCACTATGAACTTGACTTTCTGGTGGAGCGTAGAGGGTACAGCTTTCGCATCCTGAATCCAAGGTCGGCCAAGGAGACAGCTGTATGCCGGAGTAATGTCCATCACGTGAAATTCGACGTTGAAGATAGTGGGTCCAATTTGGATTGGAAGATTGATCTCTCCCACCACTTCTCTTTTAGAACCGTCGAAAGCTCGAACGATCATGTTGCTCGGGCGCATTTGGATTCCCTTGATTGCCAATTGCTTGAGCGTTCTTTTTGGCATTACGTTCAAGGAAGATCCATTATCTACCAAGACTTTTAGCGATGTGATACTCCTTGCACTTTATAGAGATGTGCAAGGGCTTGTTGTGGTTTGATCCCTCGGTGGGGATTTCTTCATCGATGAAGGTGAGGTGATCATTAGCCGTGATGTGACTAACAATCCCCTCAAACTTGTCTTGGGAGATAGTGTGCGACACGTATGCCTCGTTCAAGACTTTCAACAGAGCTTGCCGATGCGGTTCGGAGCATAGGATCAATGACAACAGAGTAATCTTTGCTGGCGTCTTATGAAGTTGATCCATGATGGAGTACTCGCTCTTTCGGATAAACTTTAACAGCTCGTCTGTCTCCTCCTCGGATTCTTTTTCCTCGGTTTTATCTTTTCCTTTTTCTTTATTCTTGGGAGCTTTTTCTTGTAGATCTTCGGGAGTGTAGATCCTGCCACTCCTAGTCATGCCCCCAAGTCCAGCGATGTTAGAGATATCGCTGTCGGCAGAAAGGTGGATGTCGTATATCCACGGCACAGCCTTATTTGATTTGTAAGGGAAAGGCCTTGGGACTGTGATCCTTAATGGTGTCGGACCTTCCCCTTTATTCGTCTTGATTACCAACAACGGAGTTGATGTGCGCTCGATTGGCACGGTTGTTGGCTTACACTTGATAACGAACGGCGTGCGATCCATTCTTTGAACATACGCGTCGACTAATCCTTTCTTTTTATTAATGTTTATTAATGGATTACTAGAAGAGATGTATGAATGACTCCTAGATCCCTCCATGATCTATATGCATGATATGAGATGATGGCGATGAATATGCATGCATTGTGTTTATTGAACTAAGCATTATCATGTTTTCGGGATGTCCCTAAGATGATGCATGATATTGCTTGGTTTGGATAAATAACCCTTTTTTCTTTTTTGGGTATTTTTATTTATTATATTTTTTGTATTTTTGGGTGAAAAGGGAAACTACCTATATGAATGTAATGAAGGTAGATGTTAACACCATGTAATGGAAGATTCTTATTCCCATTTATTCTTATTTTAAAAAAAGGAATGTTGTATGTTTAAATAATGCAATGTATGCTCATACAATGTCACATAATCAATGCACAAACAATTCACTCATCCACGAACAGTCACGAGCGAATCACGAGGTAGGGGTCTCCTGCAGAAAAGTGCATATTCAAGGAGGTTCTAACTGTTCTCACTTGGTCAAAGGCCCCCAAGGTGCCCCCATTATAGGGACCCAATTCCTCTTGTCGTAGGTCGATGGAAAGTTCCAACGCACCGTCGGACTCAAGTTCATGGTTATCACCTTGAGTGATGTTTTCCGACAACGGTCTCATAGGCTCCTATAAACCCATCAACCGGCCGTACTAACATCCACTCCCTATGGATTACCACTCATGCCCCCGGGTATAGAGGGAACTGTTGTGTGCAAAGGTTTGTGTGCAATTTTATTTCAAACAATTGCGGAAAATTAAACATACAACAGTTATTAAAGCCAAATAGATAAACATGTTATCATACAAGTGAGGGGTAATAAAGTAATTTTAACTATTATTTGTTAAGAATAATCTGTCACTAAATGGGACTGACTCTCGAGGCTTCCCCAGTGGAGTCGCCATCTGTCGCCATCTGTCGCCACCGGCCCGAAACGGGCTTTCGGCATTCGCGAAGGATGGTTGGACTCGTTTTATTTGTTTGAAAATGTGGATTGCTAGAATGACTTATTCTCAAACTGAGACCTCGTCAAACGAGCAATTTTATTAAAAGGCTCACCAATCCATATTAATCCCAAGCGGGACCCTCCATGGATTAGTGGTTTTCGTAAAAGGAGGGTTCGTGGAGTCGCCACCAATGTTTTACTCAAAACATTGGAAAAAGGGATAAGGCAATTGATTTAAAAATCAACTTTGGCCATTACAACCAGAGTTGGGTAAGGGAGTCGGTTACGCGTGGGGAAGGTGTTAGCACCCCACGGCGCCCCTTTCGGGTTCCCTATGACAGATTATTTTTAAAAGAACAGTATAAAATTACTAAATTACCCCTATTTATTCTAAACAATTATAAATTGACTATCTACATGATGACAGTTTAAATATGCACACAGAAAGCAGTAAAAGGAAGGATTGAAAGGAAACCTCTTGAAGCGTGCTTTTATATATTGCAAAGAACTGGGAAGCGTTTTGGCGTTCCCTCGCTCTACAAGCCCACTCCTCGCTCTCCTAGAACAAAATTTTAACTAAGGGAATCAAAAGATTTCCCCTCGACTAGGTTCGATCCTCAAGCAAAATGGCTCGGGGCTCAAGAACTTCGTCGGATCGACTCCCAGAGAGATTTCTAGGGCAGAACACTGCTCAAAAACCCCAGAATACTCAAGGAGGGAGTCAAAACTCAGTGAAAAAGTGTGGAATGACGTCCAATTGACGTCATATTTATAGGGAATAGGCGCAATACGGCCTACAGGGGCAATACGGCCGTATTGAAATTTTTGAACTTCAATACGGTCGTATTGAAGTTCAGTACGGTCGTATTGAAGTTCAGAAATTTCAATACGCCCGTATTGAGTTCGCTGCGGTTGTATTGAAGTGTCAATACGGTCGTACTGACTTCAGTATGGCCGTATTGAAGCTTCAATACGGCCGTATTAAGTTCAGTACGGCCGTATTGGGCTTTTTCCCTCCACTTCTTTATTTTGAGCTATTCTAAGACCTCTAGACCTACAGAGAACCCTCCTAGGGCCTTCGCGGAGTCCTTCTGGCTGATTATCCTTCAGTCTTCGAGAGTCTTTAAGCTTTATTTCCGACCCGGACAATTTTAGGGGTCTACAATATGGAAATATTTTTAGGAGTTATATGAAAACATATTTAGGAATTTTCTTAACTTTAGCTAATTAAATTTTTTTTATTATATTTTTATAATTAAAATTAATATTTATAAGAGATAGAAAATCAATAAGAAACAGAGAATTAAGAGAGAGAGTAGGCAGAGAAGAATTTGTGTATTATTAGAGAAATAACAGTTGTGATATCTGAAGGATATCAGTTACATATATAGGGCTAACAAACCTAACCAACTTGATGAGTTGGCAGTACTAACAGAAAACAGAAAATATACAATATTAGTACAAGAATAATAAAAGTATTTATTATTCTAGTCTCTTCTCTAATACACCCCCCACAAGCTCAAGGGGGATGAAGCATGTCAGACGGATCAGCAACATTGAGCTTGGAGCGCAGAGACAGAAAACGCTTGGGAGACAGTGCCTTGGTTAATAGATCTGCATATTGGTGCTGAGAAGGAATATGCGAGACAACAAGAGCTTTGCTGATGACTTTTTCCCGAACAAAGAAGATGTCAAGTTCCATATGCTTAGATCTGGAGTGAAGAACCGGGTTGTGAGATAGTGCAACTGTGCTTTGATTATCACAGAGTACCATAGGAGTGTTGAAACGAATTTTGAGTTCTTGAAGAAGGGACTGAATCCACAAGACTTCAGTGACAGCTTGAGCTAAGGCACGATATTCAGCCTCAGTACTCGATCTGGCAACAAGCAACTGTTTCTTGGACCACCACGACACAAGATTAGGCCCAAGATAAATACAGGCTGCCGAGGTAGAACGTCGATCATTGGGATCAGCAGCCCAATCAGCATCAGTAAAGGCAGTAAGGTTGAAGGAAGAGGAGGACCGAGCAGGCGTGAACACAAGACCATGTTTGAGAGTGCCTTTGAGATATCTTAGAATCCTTTTAACTACCTTCCAGTGTTCTTCCATAGGGGAACACATGAACTGACTTACCTTATTGACACTAAAGGCAATTTCAGGCCGTGTAATGGTTGCATATTGCAGTGCACCAACTACAGACCTATACAAGGTAGGATCATTAAACAGAGTTCCGGTTTTGGCAAGTTGTCGACCTCCAATCATAGGAGTGGAGATGCCCTTAGAGTCTTCCATTTTAACCTTGGTGAGAAGATCAGAAATATATTTATGCTGAGACAACAGTAACCGGCCATTAGAAAGAGACTTGACTTCAATACCCAAGAAGTAGTCAAGTGTGCCAAGATCTTTGAGAGAGAAGGTGGCATGAAGGTGATTAATAAATTGTTGCATTAAGGAGGAGGAATTGCCAGTGAGGATGATATCATCCACATAAATGAGCATGTAGACAATGGCAGAGGGAGTAGAGAAAATAAACAAACTAGGATCACACTTGCTTTTGTGAAACCCAAGCTTGAGCAAAACCGAAGTCAACCTGTCAAACCAGGCACGAGGGGCCTGTTTGAGACCATAAAGGGACTTGTGGAGTTTACAGACAAGATGTTTGCTATTGGGTTCAATAAAGCCAGGCGGCTGAGACATGTAAATGTCTTCCTCAAGCATTCCATTTAGGAATGCATTATTAATGTCAAGTTGGCGAAGTGGCCATTGAAAGGTTACAGCAAGAGAGATCACAATCCGGATGGTGACAGGCTTGACAACAGGAGAAAAAGTTTCAGAGAAATCAACACCCGGTTGCTGATGGAAACCCTTGGCAACAAGTCGGGCTTTGTACTTGTTGATAGAGCCATCAGGATTTTCTTTAAGACGAAAAACCCACTTACAACCAATGGATTTTCTACCAGGAGGTAAATCAACTAAAGTCCAGGTGTGATTGTCATGTAAGGCCGTGAGTTCAGCTTGCATGGCAGAGAGCCAATGAGGATCCGTGAGAGCAGACTTGACAGTTTTGGGTTCAACATTAGACAGCAAGAGGGTGGGGTTAAGTCGAGGTTGTAGAATGCCATTTTTTGAGCGAGTGATCATGGGATGAATATTAAGAGGAGGAGCAGAGAGTGAAGGTGATGAGGATGAAGCCGGAGGAGAATTTGTAGAACTGTTGTCAGGCATGGAGGGGAGAGAGAAATTGGATTCAGAGGATCCAGAATTGGTGGGAACAGTAGGTGATACAAGGGTAGAGGAAGATGGATTGTGGGAGCAGACAAGGGAGGGAAGTGTGGAAACAGAGGTGGCAGGGATAGAATCAGAAGTTGCGGTAACAAAGAGATCATGATAAGGAAATCTCCCTTCATTGAAGATCACATCCTTGCTGATGTATATACGGCCAGATTTGCTTAAACATTTGTAGCCTTTATGAAGAGGAGAATATCCCAAGAATACACATTCTTCAGACCTAGGTTGAAGCTTGTGTTGATTGTAAGGTCTTAATAAGGGAAAACAAGAGCAACCAAAGACTTTTAGAAATGTATAATCGGGATCCTTGTGATGAATTAGTTTGTAGGGCGACTGAAAACCAACAGAGGAGGAGGGAAGTCTGTTGATTAAGTAGGTAGCAGTTAGAAATGCATGATCCCAAAAGTTTAGTGGTAAGGTCGAATGATGAAGCATGGCTAAGCCAAGTTCAACTATGTGTCGGTGTCGTCGTTCAACAGTTCCATTTTGATGATGTGTATAGGGACAAGTGAGTCTGTGAAGGATGCCTTCTTGTTGGAAGAAGGATATTAAGGCGCGAAATTCACCTCCACCATCTGTTTGAACAGATTTGAGAGGCAGTTGAAATTGTTTCTCAGCCAGGGCTTTAAAATTTTGGAAGTTGGAGAAGACGTCCGACTTTCTACGAAGAAGATAAATCCATACGTATTTGGTGCAAGCATCAACACACGTTAGAAAATACAAATAACCGCAGCTAGATTCTAAAGATGCTGGTCCCCAAACATCAAGAAAAACAAGTTCAAGTGGTTTGGAGTAAATCGTAGTGGAAGGGTGAGAGGGAAGCCTATGAGACTTTGCAATACAGCATGAGTCACAAAAGTCAGAAATTTTATTTACTGTAGGAAGACGAATATTACAAGTTTGTAGAGCTCTAGTTAGGGAATCATGATAAGGATGCCCTAACCGTAAATGCCATTGTTTATATGTATTGGGAACAACAGAATTACATTTTTCAGAAAGGAAAATACACGGGTCAGGTTTAGAAAAGATTAAATTCTGCTCAATGTTAGTATTAGAAGAGGTCTTCGTCGCCAAATGCGGATGAAAGTGATAGAGACCATCTTCACCAAGGTGCCCTTCAAGAAGAGTCTCGTTCAAATCCTGTGATTTGACAAAACATGAATGAGGATGGAAAACGAAGTAGACATTGTTGTCTTTGGCAAATTTTGAAACACTTATAAGATTTTTGGTTAAAGAGGGAACAAGTAATAAGTCTTTGAGAGATAAAATTGTGGAGGGATGCATGGGGGACCGAAACATATTAGAACCTACTGAGGTAATGGAGGTACCTTGGCCATTGGCCATTGCAATGTGCTCGGCACCAGTGAATTGAGCACTCTGCAGGAGATACTAAGGGTCCGGGGTTGCATGATGTGAGGCACCAGAATCTGGAATCCAAGCAGTGGCAGTGTTTAGTGTAGGAGCAGCAGGTGGTGCAGCAGATGCAGATGCAGTACGTGGTCGAGGTGGTGGATTAGCTGGTGCTGTAGGATAAGTGAACCCAGGAGGATGAAAAACAGAGCCAGGAAGGGAGCCACCCAAGGAATAGGGAGACCACGAGGCTGGACCAGGATGGCCAAGCATGTTAACTGTTCCATGATAGGGAACAGCAGAGCCAGGGTGCTGAGACACATACGCATGTTGAGAGTTGGGGCCATAGGCGGGGTAAGGAGTAAACAATGAATGAAAGGGTAACTGAAAACCTCCCAAGGCAAGACTATTAGAAAGCTGATAACACGTGGAGGCTTCATGGCCACGTTTGTGACAAATCTGACATTGAACCTGAGACCCACGATTTCTTCCTCCACGAGATCCACGACCACGACCTCCATGATTATTAAAGCCAGCTTGAGGTTGAGGCGAAAAATTCTGAACAGGATTAGGCTGAGAGTTTGTCATCAGAGGCGGCTGAAAAGCCAAATTGACATTGGGGACATTGGTTGGAACAGAAGAGGCTTGAGCAAGGTTGATGGAGAGGGGTTCTTGAATAGCAGCAGTCTTTGCTTGGTCCAGTCTTGCTTCCTGAGCAAGAATCATGGTCTCAAGTTCGGCAGGGGAAAAATGATCATCACGGCTGACAAATGCAGTGACAGTGGAGATTAGGGAATCATATTCTGGTGGAAGACCCCCAAGAATACACTCAGCATGTTCACGAGGTGAAATGGGACTGCCAATAGAGGCAAGGGTCTCAACGATGGTGCTAATGCGAAGGAGGTAGTCAGAACACGATCTTGTTCCTTTCTTGATGGTGCGAAGCTCTAGTCGTAATTGCGTGGCTTTGATCTTGGTGAGGGACTGAAAATGCTGAAAAACTAAATCCCAAATCTGGTAGGAATGACGGCACGAGACAACACGGGCTTGGATGGATTCAGATAGGGTTGCAAGAAGCCAAGAAACCAACAGCGAATCTTTGCGGTCCCAGGCAGTATACTCCGGATTAACAAGATTAGCATCACGATCCTCAGGGGTAAGGAACTTCAAGGGAATTTTGGGGTTGACGACAAAGCGTTCAAGATCATGGGCACGGATGACAGCTGTAACTTGTTGCTGCCAGGTCATAAAATTTCTTTCATCCAGTTTACATGTGACGGATTGGGAGAAGGTGTGGGAAACAGAATTGCTGGACATTGCGGAAGCGGAGGCCAGACAGAGAAATTAAACACTACGAACAGGATTAGCACAAGGAAAGACAGGGTTACCCAGAAAAGTGCGCAGGAAGCAAGCCACACGAAGAATCAAGATTACGGGCGCAGAAACAGAATCGCAGAAGGAATCACAAGCGCGGATAGCAGAATCGCGCAAGGTGAGGGAGGGCGCACGAAGCAAGCCACACGAATCAATCAACCAGACAAGGAATTAGGATCGTACCGAGCTCACGATGATACCATATAAGAGATAGAAAATCAATAAGAAACAGAGAATTAAGAGAGAGTAGGCAGAGAAGAATTTGTGTATTATTAGAGAAATAACAGTTGTGATATCTGAAGGATATCAGTTACATATATAGGGCTAACAAACCTAACCAACTTGATGAGTTGGCAGTACTAACAGAAAATATACAATATTAGTACAAGAATAATAAAAGTATTTATTATTCTAGTCTCTTCTCTAATAATATTTTTAATATAAATTATGATAATTATAAATAATTTTGTATCATAATATAAATTATTTATCATGAATCAAAATATATTTATGTTATATAAATTTTAAATGTAGTTTATATATTAAAATATAATATATATATATATATAATTTATTATAAAATTTAGCTATATATAATAATGTGAAATATACAAGCTAAAATGTTAGGATTATATACAACCGACTTGAACAGGATTACATGCTGTGAAGTATACTTCTGGTATAGAAAAATAAATTATTCCAACAAAAATCAGGGAACATATTATAGCCACTGCTTTAATCAGTTAAGCAATGTGATCTTTTGACGGACAGAAAATAATAATAAAAAAATTGGATAACAAACAGTGAAAGGAACTAATAAAGGAAGAATTTTGACGATCTTTAGACTGATGATTAATCAACATGCTTGGTAGCACTGATTTCAATCAATCGATTATTGTTTCTTAAGAACAAAATATATCAGTGAAGAAGAATTGCCCCACTCAACCTTATATTTAATTGATTCTTTTTCTTTTGTTAATAGTTAAGACTGCTGCAGTGTGATTTAATTTGGTGAGAAAAGTTAGATAAAAAGAAGGTAGGCGAGAAATCCACGGACTATAAATATATAATATAGATGATTTATCGAAGATCTGACTAGTCCCTTTTACTATAATCTCTTCTGTTAATGATATTTGTTTTATTTACAAAACTCAAACTCCAAACATTTTATAAAAAAAAATAGAATTTAATACCACTTGAATTGATGATTTAAATAAGGGTCTTGCTAACCACTAACCAGTGTTCTTAGAGCATTGGTTAAGAAATTATTAAGTAAAAAATTTTCATTGAAAGTTAAAATAAAGATATGGAAGAATGGTTATATATATTTTTCAATAAAATTAATGTTTTTTTTTTGTCCCTGGAGAATATACAGGACCGATAGCAGTGACTAATCTCCTCGCTACGTTGGAGGTACCTTAAAAAGTGGGATACCTGACCCCTAGATTTAATGCGGCTGTATATACAAGACAGAATTCAAACCTCTGACCTTACTTAAGCGTGGATCAACTCCTACCGCTAAACCATACGCTTGGAGTTTCCTTAACCGGTATACTCATAGCATTTTTCTTTATATAATACGAATTATAATAAGATCATATTAATTAGCATTCTATCATCTGAAAAGACACGGATACCCTCCATTATATGAGTGGCAAGTGGAGAAGATGAATGCTAATTATGCTAAAAAGGTAAAACACATTATGATGGATTGGTTCACCACAAGAATAAAGTTAAATGTAGTAACATATAATATGTGACACTAGTATACTATACGTTGGATTATTTAAATAGAATAAGAGGCAAAAGGTCCAATGTTTGGGAACGTTGGATCCCTAAAATTTAAATCATTGCGGAGGTTAGCTTTGTGCTTTTGCTCGTTTTACATTTTGCACCCCATTTAATGGACCACACAAAGAGGACCTTCTCGTTTCTCTTTCCCTCATTATTTTGTTGATTCACTTTCATAGCCTTTCTTTTAGGTTGGTTGGTTAAAGATGGGAGAAACTTCACCTACAAGCATGCATGAAGTAGCAATTGTCTTTTAGTAACAATTGGTATTTACTTAATTTGTTTTTAATTTGTCAAAAGAGGGGAAATTACACACAGATCATTGTAATCATAAAAGGATTTTCCACTAGATAATGCTTCATCCCTGGTCTATATGTAAAGCCTCGTATATTATTATATCTCTTTACGTGGTCTCTCATTGTTTCTTGTCTTCAACATGTCCAATTACATGTACATGCTTTGTAAATTACTAGGGTAGAAGTGAAACATGTTTTTTTTTTTTTTTAACTCAAATGTACTTATGTGCATGTGAATGCGTGTGTTCATTATGGTTGGAAAGTTTTTCTATCAATGTATGATACTATGTTTCCGCAATATTAAATTAGTTACTAATTGATTAAAGTAGAAAAGAGTTAGAATTTATGATGCTAATTGATTAAGTTGGGATTTTAAGGGGGAAAAAAAAGTGAAATATATATGTTTGCTATTATTCAATTTTTTTTTAAGTATTTTGAACTGTGTCAATCTTGGTTGATTTTGGTCACTCTCTACTACCTTAAAGGTCAACTAAAAGGTAGATTTATGTTGTTATAATACGTGACAGATCATGTTAATCTGGCTATTTTTGTTCGTCTTGCCACTAATATGTTAAAAATGGGATAAGTTGCTGGTACTTTAACCACTATATTTCCTCAACATATCTTTATTGTCTTATCTTCAGTCACCACACAATATCAACATTTAATCAATATCAATAAAAAATACAAGAAAAAAAAAATAAGAGAAAAATAATTTAACTAAATATTCAAGGAAAAGAGAGACAAAGATAAGAGAAGATAAAGAGACTATCAAAAATATGAAATTAAAAGGAGTGAACTATATTTTTTATGTTATTGTAATTTTTTACAAACACTTTTTATGACAATTGATTTTTTAACCTTCATAAAAAAATACTTTTTATGTCAGTTGTTTATCCAACGGACAAAATAAGTTTTTGTATTATTTACAAAAAAATATCATCATTTTTTCTTAAGTTGATTGTTTGTCTAACTGACATAGAAAATACTTTATATTGTTATTTATAAATCTTGAAAACATAAGATCAAAATCTTGAGGCATGTAATACAATATTTTAAAAAATTTATCCACAAACTTTCACGCAAGTTTTCAAAATATAATAGGATCATTCTAGTGGTAATACTAGGGATACAAACAAATTCTTAACTCAAAAAGTCAAAAAAAAAAAAAAAAAGTGAGGGAGCAAAATAGAGATGTGTATTGTATCTAACTGCTTCATGAAACAAAGTATTTATAAGAAAAGATAAATAACCATTGAGACAGTCATGAAACACGAAAATAAAACACATTTAATATTAAGAAAAAGAAGTTGAGTTAAAGCCTTAACAGTCACATAATTAAATTATTTTTAAATAAGTTTAAGAGAATTAAAATATTAACTATTAAATCAAAATTTTATGAAAATAATTTTATTTTTCAAATTTAAATTCAAAATAATTCAATAAATAAATTGCCCTTTGAAATACCACATAATCTACGATGGTTAAAATAACAACTGATATATAAATTTTTCATTATTTATAAAAGTATCATTGCATTATTTTATTATAATGGTGGAATAGAACTGTCATAAAAGGTTATCATAAAATTACTATTATGCACCACTGAATTATGGGAGTAGGAGTGACTGCATAATTGATTTTGAGAAGAATACGGCTTTCACATTATTTATTCTTTTCATTCTTGTGCAGAAGCTTTTCTTTTCATTCTTGACCAAAAGTTTTTAATGGTGGAGTTCATTTATTTCAGCACACTCGTTATTTATTTAATGGCTTTCACTTGTATTGCACTAAACAAAGTGTTAAATTTGAGGGGGAAAAACAAGCATGATATAAATTTGCGAGATTAAAAAGATATTTACAACAAAATTGTATTAGTTGAAGGGTGTTTATATATTGACCTTGACCCTTAGCTTGATGAGTGGAGAAAAGTTGGATTGGAAAATAAAGCACACACTCTCATGTAATGCCAAAGAATCCTATAGATACAAATAATAAACAACCCCAATTCCTTTGATTGATAGGGGGAAAAAAGTATGACATTCTTTATTTGCTTTGATGCATGTGTGAAATAGAAATTGTTGTTGCTCATAATTGATTGGGGTCCATATTGGCATTGCAATTGTAGAGTGGGATGAATTCATATATTATGATCATTCATTCACGCATGCTAATCAATGTGTTATTCTATTGCTAAACATTTGATATTTGGGTGCCTCTTTTTCATATTTCTCAGCCTATGAATGCATTCCACTTCACTCATCACTTGGATTCATACCCACTTTTTCATAACATCTCATTAACGCCTTGTCTTTTTCAGCTCACTCAGAAAGTTGCTTCTTACAATTACATGGGGAGAAGGAAGAACAATGTCTTAAAAAAAATCTATTTGGCTTGAATTATTTGGATTTGATCAAGTTTGGTGTCATATTTAGTGGTTTTCTTTCTAATAAAGTTAATGTAAGAGATACATTTTTCAATGTTGGAAGAAAAATTTGGAAATATCAAATGGGTTAAATTAGTCAAACGAATCAACACATATAACATAATATGAGTTTAATTCAAATTCTCAAGGAACTACCAAGTTTTTGGTTTGACTTAATCTGTTGGTCCAACAAATTAAACTAAATTGGTCTATTTTAAGTTTATTCCTTTATTTAATTTTTACAAAAAAAAAATGAGGTCAAATAAGTTTAATAGGTTATAGACCTCCAACTAACTGACTCATTATATCTTATCAAATTAACTTATTCTTTTTAGCAAAATTTTCTAAAGGTCAATTTATTGAATTGGAACATTTTTAACAACTCTATGAAAGATTAGTTTTTTTTTTATAGAAAATATTATTTATTTTTACTTTTAATTATAAAATGTCATATTATTTTTATTGTATTATTCTCAAGTAGTTATATATTCCCTCCTGTTATAAATAAATATATATATATATATATATATATATATATAAACAAATCTCATATTTGTTGATCTCAAAATATATGTAAATTTCAATTAATCTCATTTTATTTAATGTTGTTGTCTTAAAAATATTCGTTTCATTTAATTGAAATTGTATTTCTAATATTCATTTTATTCTTAATACCATCTTTCAAGAAAGAATAATTTAGAAAAATAAATCATTTTTTAGATGAGATTAACAAAATTAAATGATGTAAACAAGCTTTCTTAATTAATGTAATGCTTTTTTTCTTATAATAAGAATCAGAGGGGTATAATTCCGTGAAACTAATTTCTAATTATGTTTCATTGTTTTCTATACAAGCTTTTAAAAATAGAAAATGTTCTGATATGCCTAAAAGTCTCACATCGCTTAGGAATCGAGGCTAAGGGTGGTTTATAAATACTCTTCTTCTCACGGTTCAACAAGCGCCAAAGTGGACAATGTATCGGATGCGATGACTCTAACGATGATAGGAGACTTAATGTAGGAACATTTGGCGTTAGAAGGAGGGGGGTCTACCCCATTCTTGTCACTTAGTATCGACTGAGAGTCAAGTTTAAAGGTAGTTTATAAACACTCTCCCTCCGTAATCCATCGAGGCCAATAACCCTAATAGTGTGTTTGAATGAGGAATTTTACAAATTCAAGGAATTTTAAATTCTTCGTTTTTGAATTACTTTGATTTTAATTTCTATCATTCTTAAAATATTTTGTTTGGATGAGTCAATTCAAATTTTTTAAATTTGAAATTATTAGATTGAATATGATAATTTGATTCCATCATAGTAAAATGATTTTAAAAATATATTTATATATTGATATTTTTAAATTAAATTTTATAAAAAAAATATTAATCCATTTTTAAATGTTTAATAATTTTAAAAATTAATATTAGATAATATTTAATAATTTTAAAAATTAATATAAGATAATATTTAATAGTTTTAAAAATATTTTTGAATATCCAATAATTAAAAGAATGAAGAGATAAGATAAAGTATATATGTGAAATAAGAAAAACAAATATGAGAAATTTCAAATTCTCCTATTTTTGGGAGAATTTGAAATTCTACTATTTTAAAGAATTTCACAAATACTTGGATTTCAAATTCTTTGTAAATTCTCCATCCAAACAAAGCATTTCACCTCAAGAAAATTGAAATTCTTCAAATAAATGAATTATCCTATATAAATTCATCATCCAAACACAGCATAACAGTTTATAAACATTCTCCTTCTGTAACTCATCGAGACCGATAACCCTAACGATAACAGCGAACTTACAGTAGGAATAGAAAATAAAGTATAAAAAAGTATACTTTTTAATTAAAAATAAAAATATTTTTCAAAATAAACTGTCCCTTGATTTCAATGAACAAAATCAAGTTATGCTAGTAAAAATCATTTCGAATTCATCTTCTGCTAGTGGTCCTTAATTTGTAGGTATTTGTTAATTTCTATACATGGTCGAAGAACTGAAAGCACAGTCCGAAGTTTGAAAATGCCACAAATGCATCGAACTCTGAACTCAGAAATTTGCTTTTGGATTCATTGTACCAATTCGGAGAATTTCTCTTTTTCTTTGGGTCAACCCATCAAAAGAGCACAAAATCCTGTTAATAAAACATTTCTAGGACTGGGCTTCCAATGCTATGGCCCAACTTATGCCGCTGTACACAGACATCGGCACGTTTTTCTGACATTGCACAAACAACATTTCATCACCATATATTTTATCAAAAAGAAAAATTAAACTTGGTACCAAAATCTTTTCACAACATTTAATACTTTATTAGGGTGATAACTAAATTCATACATGTAAGTAATGTCTAAACTCATTTTGATTTTGATGGAAAAATATTTTATTTTATCAAACATGAATATCGATAATATCTTATTTATTAAATTTAATATGGAGATGAAGATGTGTATATGTATATCTGTCATATATTCATATTCATAGTCGTATTAATTTTAAATTTTTATAAATTTAATTTAATTTTTTTATAATTACTTAAATATTTATGTAATTCTTACTTTATTTTAAATAAAACTTAATTAATGCAATTTTATAATTGTTATTCTATGTTGAAAATTTTATTTTTTAATATTTTTTAATAAAAATAACTATTTTTTGAAAAAATATAAGATAACTACAAATATATTTAATATCATTAATTAATCGACCAAAATTTCACTAATTACAACATTTGTTATGAGTAAACTATTAATTTGATTTCTCAAATATTATTGACTCTCTTAAATAATTCTTAAAATAATTATATTATATAAATAATTTTTAAATATGAAAATTTCATTAGTTTAGTCCATACATTAGTATATTTTGTTAATATTGAAAGATTAATTTGAAAGGTTTTTTTTTACTAGTTTAAGAAATATTTCATTTAAACTCAAATATAAGAAGAAAAAAATATTTATTTCACTAGTTTGAGAAATATTTCATTCAAACCCAAATATAGGGGGAAATCCCATAAATGGTGAATCTAAGTATAAATAATTATTAATTAATTTTATCAAAATTAAAACTACAATCCTAAAATTATACTTTATAACAATTTAATACTAATAAAAATATAAAAATAAATATATTAAATTATATAAAAATAAAATTTAATTTATTTATAATATAAACATGTTTTTAATATATAATATAATATTTTAGATGATAATTTATTTTAAAACATATTTTATAATAAAAATTTTAAATAGAGCATAAATCTTCCAATCTTTCCTATTTTATTTTTTTTAATCAATGTATACAATCTTACAATCTTTACTATTTTGATTTTTTTAATCAATGTATATATAAATATAAAGTACAAAAGGTAAACATATATGCCACAAATTTCATTTTATCAAAAATTAAACTTTTTTAAAAAATTAATTTGTTATTAAAGAGTATTTTTTATCACTTATAAAAACTAATCTCCTTCAAAAGTTTGATAAATATCAAATAAATAAACAACTCATTTAAATTTATATTTTATACATATGATAATTTAAATATATATTTATCTTATTAGAATATAATTTTTATTTTTAAAAATATATTATTTTATATATATATATATATATATATATATATATATATATGTAAAATGGTAGTGGGGGCATGTGCCCCCACTCTCCTCTTAATGGATCTGTCAATGACTAAAAACATGTAATAATATTTATAATATTTGTCTTTTTTATTAATTATGTTATTGGTATAAATATTTATTAATTTTATTGATATTTAATCTAAAAAAATCTTGTTCATCATTTTTAGTGAAAATTTTCTTCAGATTCACGTTTTTTCTTTCATAATATTTCAACATAAAATTTTACTTAAGAGACTTCACTTGAATCGATAATTTATCAGTATTTTTATACTTTAGAAATTTTTATATAAAAGGCTATTCAATCGAAAAAATAATAGTTGAAGCATCAAAATGATAGTTTATTCATTTCGTACCCTTTGGAAATTATGTTAGGAAAGTTCTGTGTAAATTTAGGTTTTTGGTTTGACTATAAGGTGCATGCAAGTTGGAAAACATCGTCATCGAAAAAAAAACAATCTTATCGGCTTCACAACCTGTTCATTGAATTAGGAAAGAGAGGCCAAATCAATAACGACACAAGGGTTTTAACATGCACACTGTACACCATTCCTTTTCTGCACAACAAAAATTCTAACACATCTAAACTTTCTTATATTCTAATATTTGATAAGTACAAAATTTACCAATTCCGTGAACAATGAACCTTCTTTCCAATTTTTGCACCATTGTAGATAAGACAAACTTGAGTTTCGCATAAAATAATGTTATTACACAACAGTTTTTTTAATTATTAAAAAATGACTAACTAAATTCACTTAATCTTATAAGATTGGTTTCTAAATTAAGAGTTACTCTTCATTTTTGTACTTTAATTTGATCATATATAATACTAATCTATTGAAATCATCAATACACAAACTCATGTTGAAAATTGAACATCACACCATTGAACATCTATAATAACATCTTCATAATAATTTAATAAGTTTAATATACCAATTAAGATAAACTTTAATATCATCTCAAAAAAGTAAATTATAAATGAAATTCAATAACAACCCGCTATGGTCCATATACTTAGAGGAATTATAAAAATTATACTAGTCGTCTAAGATACAATATTAAGATGGATAACAGAATATACATATAAAAGAAGAGATAAGAAGAATAAATATTTATGTACAAAATATAATACTATGCATATACAGTCATCCAAAATAATATTATCCTAATGTCGGTCAAGCACCAACAAACAGTTATCCAAGATGGTAACTCTAATACTAGAAACAAAATTTCACTTCACGCAGCAGTCACAGCAACCAACTCCAACCTATCCCTGACCTGCTCCTATACACAGTATGATCATCGCAGTCCATCCACATGAAAACATAAGGGTAAGCTAGAGTTCAATAAATAGTCATACTAGTATAGGATAATAACTATACTACACATTCGTCCAATCATGTTCCAAAGGGGCTCCCATCTCAATCAATCATCATCACAACACAACCACACAATTTTATCCCAATGGCTCAACTATCAGCTCATTCATACAACCTTATATGCAATTTGAATGCAACAACACATGCAACATCAACTAATGCGTCATCACACATATACAACTAGGAGATCTTCAACAACTGAGGTTGAGCAGTTTAGGTGGCATAAACCCTATCGAATCCAACGTTTGACCTATCTCAACCAGGTCAGGTATAGGACACCATTAGGAACTCTGAAGAGAACCAGATATAGACAATAATAGGTGATTGTTGTGTAGCACTTAGACTCGGAGGTCCAGTACTACTGTCAGGACATAAAGGTTTAGGTATGGGCCTTCCACGGCCTTGGTTTGCATAACCAATCCACATATGGAGTTAGCCCACCTACTACCCTCCAAGTACCACGCACCCTCCAATACGTAGTTAAAGACTACATCTCCAACTAGATACCTTACTCAAATTGATCATTCAACCATGACATGAGTCGACTACTTCTATGTTACCCACATATTACTAAGGGGTTCAACTTTAAAACAACTTTCAACTTATCGCCTTAGTATTATGTATCTCAAAATAAGACATATATCTTCACCATATGTCCCCAACTTTACAACTTTACAACAATCGGCATCTTTATACAACTTTAATAAACAACTTGAGCAACTACAGTCAACACAATATCAACTTTAAATCAACTCAATGCAACTTAGCAATTTTACCACGTTATAAACAACTTCAAAAGCATACTCACGCCCAGCGCAGCCAGCTCACGTCCGACCTAAACCCAACTCGAGAGCTCTACAACTCCTCCACGCCTAGCGCATTCCCTCTGCACCCGGTGCCAACTATACAGAGACCACCAGAGGTCTCCACGCCCGGCGCATCTACCCCGCGCCCGACGCCATATTAGTAAAATACCAAACAGGGTTTCTATCTGATATCACGCCCGGCATGGTTCTCCTCACGCCCGGTGTGACTCATCTAGAGACTCCCATTTCAAATCGCACCCGGCACGACTAACCTCGCGCTCGGTGTGATTAGGAAATGGCTACCTCTGATGAATGCAAGCCCAACACTAAGAACATGCGCCCGGTGCAAATTCAAACAGCAACCCCTAAAACTTCAAAAATTTCCTCCAACACCTGAAAATCAGAAAATCCAGCCACATGCAATCCATACAACAAAATACATAGACTCCATACAATCTAATATCACTCTCAGATTCATCATACACCCACCCGATGCATCAAAATCATCAAAACCCCAATTTTCCCAAAAACCCCAAAAATGAGGAATCTTTTAATTCAACCCTTGATTCTCAAAATTCATGCACCAATTGAGTTCCTAAACTCACATGCAACCAAACAACTTACATTCTAGCTTTTTTACCTGAAAATTGGCTCAAAATAACCAATAACTAAAAAGAAGAAGAATTTTCTTCCGAAGCTTGACTCGCGGACTTCAATTTTCCAAAAACAAGCTTCCTAGCCTGAATTCCAAGAAAAGATAGAAAGGATTAGTGATCTTGAGAAGAAGAAGAATCAAACAATGAAATTTGGGAGAAAAAGGAGCTCATAGACCCAGAGTCCTTCTCTCTAGATTTCTTTGAGAATGGGCTTATGAGACTCCCTTCTCAGAAAAAACCTTATATACTCATCTCTCTAGCACCCACTAAACTCTGAATCAACTTACTACATTATAATATTATTTTAAAATTTGATCTTATCACTAGGTTACATGAAGAATCATGAAGTTTCTAACTATATCAATATTGAAAAAGAGAAAAAAATATATGAAAATCGTTGAGTGATGTAATCAAAAGAAATAAAATAATAATAATTATGTAACTATTGTTTTAATGTAACACTTTGGTTGATAGAAGGATTAAAAAATCATCTATGATGAAAATCACAGGCTCGTTATCGCTTAAGCATGTTAAAAAGACAAAAATAGGAGATTAGATTAAGAAGAAAAAGGGGAATTGTGATCCTTTTCAGTTTTCAAAAAATTGCAAAGAATCTTGGCCTTTAATTTCTTGATGATGACTTGTTTAAAATAAACATTTCTAATTATTATAACAATAATTACAGGAAGTGTAATTCTGTCTAGATTCGAAAAAGAAAAAATTACGCAGATACGATAGGAACCGACAAAAGGTCATATACATTATGAAAGCATATATAATAATTAAAAAATGCAGAAAAGGTTTAGGCCCTGAAGGATTATTTGTTTTATTCGGTATTTCCCGAAGTATTCCTTTTCTCCACTGAGTGTGTTTTGATAGGTGTATGGAAAATTAATTTTGATTAAAGTTGGTTTTTAAAAAGAAATAATGTGTTTAAAGTGAGTTTGTCATAAAAATATATTCCAAAGTTAATTTTTTATAACTTTTAAATTTTATATTTCAATAATTAATATTATTTTTTCTGTCAATAATTAATAATATAAAATAATTATATTGGTTATTTATTATTAGTAGATGTTTTTATCGAAATTTGCAACATTGCAAGTGCTCTAACAGTAATAAAGACATCTTAGTTACTCTGATATTTATGATAAGACACCTATAAAAATACTTTCATGTTCAAGTTAAAAGAGAGTTTAAGTTAAAGATGAGATTAGGATAAAATAATTTTTAGTGCTCCAAATATAGGTGATTGATATTATCTATATGCTTAGAGATAATGTGTGATATTTTGGAGATATATTTCAGTGATTAGGTAAATATATTATTCTTGATAAGTGAATATAATGTACTTGATTACAATATTTTGTAAGATATTCATGCTAAGATATTCTGCTAGCCGTTAGGAGTCAATCACCTAGGGTTTTATTTTATGATGGGTTGAAGGCCTAGTGTGGGCGAGTAATAGAAGATCAACACATTCTAATTGAGTTGTGTGATACACAAGTCCCCCTCAACTCCGAGCTCTTTAGAGGAAAAGAGTTTATGAGTTGTGCTTAACTCGCTAAATTCTTGCTTTAGGAGTTTTGGGCTTGTGCTCAAACTTGGGAGTTCGTGATTGATTGGCCACGAGAGCTTGTTTGCTTATAAATCATGCACATACTCAGAGGTTTGTATTTACTTGTTTACAGTGCAAGAGATTGTGCGTTCCAAAATTTCACACAAACCCAAAAGTTCATTAGGCTTGAAAGCTTGTGATTTGATGGCAAGCTCAAAAACTTGGCAAGCTTGGAAGCTCATGACTTGATGGCGAGCTCGAAAGCTTGAACTTGTTTTGTGTAGGGATAAATGTTTGTTATTTCTTACAATTTTCTTTGAAAACACAATAACAATGTTATTGTTATAAACAAATTAGCGAGTGACTTTTGTGTAACAATCTAAAAAAGAGCATAAAAGATAAATAATATCTCTTCAACAATAAATTAAAGGGGGAAGATCAAATCTTGCACTAAATGACCTGATGTTCCTCCATTTAGATGAAGCAGTGGCGCATGTTCTTAGTTCAATATTTGATTTTAAGTAGAAATCATGTATGCCTGGGGGACAATTTCACTTTAGCCTCATGTTAAATATTGAATATCTCGAATGTGAAGTTTGTAAGATTAAATATATGAATAATCTAATAATAGTCTAATAACAGATGATTCGGTAAACCTATCAACACTCATTATGATAGTCTCTTTAATATCATATTAAGATAATGGTTTAAAACCTAACTTAAGTCTTCAGCTAGTTGTAAAATAATGATTGTTCTCTATTTATATATTAGTGTATAATCTCATTAATGTTCAATGTAAGATGTCCACCATATTTTATAATTTAAAATTAATTATATAGAAATTAATTTATTCAAAAACAAAGTAAAAGAACACAATCATGAATAAGTGATTTTCGGGTTTAAAATTTATTTTAAATTGTTTCGGATCATATAAAGACTGAATTTAATTTGGTCCATAACATACCTCTGAATTTAATTTGTTATTGTTATGCCTTAAATCGCGGAAGTCTCTTTTCTTAAATCACCATCGACTCTTTCCATGCATATGTCGGCAGGTGAAACGACCTTTTGTGTGGAAAATATTAATTTCTAGTATTAGGTTCATACAATTAAAAATATATGAAATAAAATCTTTTATTTAACTAACTTATAAATAATAAAATTAAGGTAGATGGTGTGTTTAATTTTTAATTTTTTTAAATTTTAGTCAATATAACTAATTAATAGTCTATCTTCTTATATTTTAAAAAATAAAAAAAAATTAATCCTTTAAACTAACACTTTCCCCTGTGCAAGAATTAAAATTCGAGTATTTTTAAAAGTATAGAAATTAGAATCAGTATTTTAAAAATTATGGACAAAAATTAATATTTTTTTGGAACTAAAACCACTATTAACTCTGAATTTAAAGTTGGAGAATCAACCTGAAAATTATTATTAAAATTAATATAATTTTCAAATGAATATTTGTTTTAAAATATTGATGTAAAAATGAAAATTTTATTCTTTTAGTCAAATTTACTAGTAATCATTATGATTCCTAGGATAATTTAGCCGATGGTGGGTAGAGATAAAAGTGGACCAACTAGAGGATAGTGAGATGGAACTTTCCAAAATGACATGATGTGGAATTTTCCAAGAGATACTATTGGTGTAAAAAAGAGGCGGTGATATTATTTATGTAATAATATGATAATATTTTTCCTTTGTTACATCATTGCGATTTATATATATACTTTTGTTGTGCATAATTAATAGTTTTCAAATTTTATTTTTCACATCATAAATGTAACTTTTAAAAATTAATAGTCACAACATTAACATGCAACTGTCAATTATGATTTTTTTTTCTTCAAAGAATTTACAAAAACGATACATTCAAAATATGTATGTGTTTAATAAAACTAGTTATAAATTAGTTGAAAGGTAAACAAGCTAGGTAAAAATTAAAGGGTGTGTAGAGTAAGGAGTTTGATGAATTTATGAGTTTATTCAATTAGTTTAGAAGTTAGTTTGATTAAAATAATTTCATTTGTTATATGAACTTCTTTTAGAACTTTATAACTTATTTTTTTAAAATTAATTAAAAAGTTTATAACATAAATTTTTAGTATTTATTATTTTTATTCATTTATTTAAAATTATTTTTTAATCTTTTTTAATTTATAGATTATTTTATCTATCTTATTATTCTCTGAATTTCATTATAAAATTATTTTATATTATTTTACAGTTATCGACTAATTTTTAATTTATAATTTAAAGTTTTCTTTAATTTACAAGTATTCAATTAACTTATAAATTAATTTTATCATACACGTCACAATTTAAGAGTTGAAAAGTTATAAATATATAAATTAGTTGATCAAATTAAAAGTATTTTGTAAAATTAAGATATAAAATGACATCGATTTATTTATTCATTTATTTAATAACAATAATAACATAATGATAGAATAAATAAAAGTATTTCTAAATTAAAAGTGTGAAAAATGATAAATAAATTAGTAAAAAATTATAAATTATAAATTGCCTCATTTAATTTATGAAAATAAAATACAAAGTTTTAAAATAAATTTTCGTATTAAAAATCTCATTTTTATTATTTATAAGTGAATTATAAAAAAAACTTATAAAACCCGAATGTGTTATAAAATAGAGTTAAACATCTATATACTGCCGGTGTAAACTAACAACTAATTATATCTCTTAATTGTGTCATGTCACTGTAAACATTTACTTTTAACAGTGACTTAACACAATTAAGAGATATAATTAATTATCAGTGTAAAATTTTTTTACACTGAATGTGTATAAGTGATTAAATCTAGGTTAAATACCTCTTTTGGTCCCTTACAATGTTTTTTTTTTCAATTTAGTCCCACTTTAATTTTTGGTCTCAATTTGGTCCCCAATAATTTAAATCGTTCCAATTTGTGACTTCCGTCTAAATGATTTAAACAGAGTTAACTGGTGGCTACGTGGATGCCAGGTGGATGCCACGTAGATGCCACGTAGGTGGATCCAAAAATACTTGAATACACTTGGAACCAGAACGGCCCGTTCTGAAACCAGAACGGTTCCAGGTCCAAAATTAACACATCAACAGTATAACCAGAACGGGCCGTTCTGGTCCAAAATTTCGTGCAAAAAAAATCAAAATACAAAGCATTTTTTTTAGAGAAAATACAAAGCATTTTAAACACTAGATTTAGTAATATTGTTAATGAGGATTAATAACTTCAATCGCTAAACATTTGGGCTATACAGTATATCATTAAGGATGATGCAGTGTATCACTAAGGACAATGGTAACAAGTTTTATTTCAATGTTAGTCAAACTGGAGTGAACCACTTACTACCTATTCTTACTGGAGATCTGCTGTAGAGATGATCCGCCGAGTAAGATTGGTGAGCTTCCTTTACTGGTACGTTGGTATTCCAAGATGGGGGTGGTACTTGCAAAAGAGACTCCGATGCTAAAGTTAGGGTTTGTATGAGTATGAGTCTCGTATAAATAATGCACGTACCTTAGTGTGAATTAGGGTTACGTTGGGCCTTGGGCCTGAGATCAGTTATGATCTAATTAGCTAGCGAATCTTGTCTGGACCGAGATCTCCTAAGATCAGTTATGATTTGGTTGGATTGCGGATCTCGTTTAGACCGAGGTCTCCAAATGCGTGTTCCGAGGTCATTCCATGCAGCGATGTTGAGCTCGAGCTCGGCATGGCGGTACGGATAGTACACTAGCCCCCCGAGCTCCGAAGACCGTGGGTCGAGGAGTTTAAGACCGAGCTTGTCAGGGAGCAGTGACCTTTCACGTACGCCTGCCTACCAAGGTGCCATGTGTCATATTTTTCGCTTCGTTCTTGAGAACGTGTGGGGGCGCGTTACTGAGGAGTGGCGGTTATGTAATGATGGTCGTGCTTGCCATAGTGGGGCTCATTAAATGAGTTGCCAGTTATGCTTTCTCTCTTCGACACGTGGCATGACCGTTTGAATTTAGGGAGTCTTTTTTTCTCTTTCTCTCGCACCTCTTCATTCACTTTACTCTTTTCGTTTCTTCTTCTTCCTTAGCTCCTTGCGCATGTTGCTCCCTGGGTTTTCGCTCTTGCTATTCCCATTCTTGTTTCCGGTAACCCCGTTGTCGTTAGGGTTGTTTTCTGAGGGAGAGTACCAGGTACTTCCTTTCTATAATCTTCTTTCTCCTTCTTGTCAAATCTTCTTTCTTTCTTGATGGCTGGAGAGGGTGGTGTTGGATCCTCCGCGCCTGCTAAGGGTAAAGGTAGGGCGCGGGGCAAGGCGGTGGCTACCGAAACGGCCACCGTCGAGAAGAAGAAGGTGGAGAACCCGCCTAAGGACCTCGTTCCAGGCATTCCTGGGTACGATTGGGTTCGGCGTGAGATGGGTGAAGCCTAGAGTGTGTTCCGATCTTTTCTTGAGGTCAATGCGATTTGGAAATCGTATAGAATTTGTGACCCTTCCATCTCCCGAATGATCCGGCTTGAGCCTTGTCGGACCGGAGAGGGCGTGTACACGGGGAAGTCTACTGACCCTCCCCATTTCTATGTCTTCCAATGCTTCTTTAGGGATTTAGGTGTCTGCCTTCCCTTCACTCAATTCGAGTGTGATTTTTTGAATTTTATCAACTCGACTCCTTGCCAGTTGCACCCAAACAGTTGGGGTTTTTTGAGGGCTTTTTAGGTCTTGTGTTCAGCTCTAGGGATAGAGGTGTCTCTTCCCGTCTTTCTTCATTTTTACCAGCTGAAGATAGGCGTTCCGCCTTACGACATACTGTCTCTGAGTGGGAGTAGGGATGGAGGTTTATTCACTCTTTACTCCCAGTCATACAAAAATTTTAAACAATAGTTTTTCCGGGTTGCTCTTGTGGACGTCGACCCGTTGGAGGACGGGGCATTCTATTTCGGCGGGCTACCGAAATTCCCCTTCTATTGGTGCCCCAAACCGTCTAGGTTTCACGGGGTGGGCCAATTGAAATTGACGGCTTCGGAGGCGGCCGCCATTGAAAGTCTTGCAGCGCTTCCTCGCCCACTAGATTGCAAGCTCGTCCTGTCGCTTGCGAATTCGGCGTACAAGGAGAGGGGCCTGGAGAGTGAGTATCTTGTCCTCTTTAGATTGTTAGGGTTTGTGAGATCCTCTTTTGCTGATGTGCTTTGTTTTTTGTGCTTGTAAGTATAATGGGCAGGAACAAGTGGCGTGAGCTGAAGCACCGCTACAACGTTGCCGAGATCGAGGTCCCCGAGCCTCAAGAGGAGGAGATTTTCCCCTGAAGATTAACCAAAAAAGAAAGAGGGGCGAGAAAGAGGTCGGGGGGACCTCTGCCCCTCGTGGCACGGAGGAGGTGACTTCCAAGGCTGTTGACATCGACACGGTCGACCTTACTGGGAGTCCTCCGCTTGGGGAGGCTCCCCAAATGGCCGCCGCGGTGACTACTGAGCAAGTTGCTCCCTCTGCCGAGGTAAGTGTCTTGTTTTCTTTAGCTTTTCTTCTATGTTGATTTTGCTTGGTTTATTGAGGCGCTATCGCTCTTTGCAGGTTAGGATAGCTGCCGAGGTGGGGGCTCAGGTTGCTGAGGAAGTCGCCTAGGCTGCCGTGGTGAGTGCCTCTTTTTTCGTCCTTCCCTCTATCTTGTATGTTTTTCTTTTGTTTTTTGGCATGGGGCCGGTTTTTGCAGGCAGGGGACGCTGCCGACGCTTAGGTGCCCCTGAGGTCGGAGGTGCCAGACGTGGACCCTCCCATTGCCGAGCAGGGGGCACCTGCTTCTCCCTTTGTCGAGGCTCGCGGCAAGGGGCCGAGTTTCGAGGTCCCCACATCTACGCCTGCAGCTTCGGCGCCGGCGTCTGGTTCATCGTAGGGGGCTTCTCGGAGTCAATATATAGCTCACCGCTTCGAGAAGGGCCGCTCCCAGGTGAGATTGGACCATGTGAGTGCCTCTGCTGATATGAATTCGCTGTGGAGCGCGGGGGTGACTGCCGAGAAGTTCTTCCCCCAAGGTTCGTTGAGCTCGGACGACCAGGGGCTGATAGACGAGGTCGAGCCCGTGGAAGGCTTTGACGCTGCCCAGGTCTTTCTGCAGTGGACAATGGCAATTGTGGACCACTGGAAGCATAAGTGGTCCAAGCAGCAGGAGGACCTGGTTAGGCTGAGGAGCCAAGTTCAACCTTTGAGGGAGGAGAACAAGGTCCTGAAGGAGGAGAACAAGGTTCTGAGCGCCGCCCTTGGTGAAGCAAAAATGCAAGGGGCCGAGCTTCGAGCAGCGAGGGGGGACCTCGCGAGGGTCCAGAAGTTGTTGGAGATCGCCCTGCGTTCCAATGAGAATTATGCCTCCTAAGTGAGCGAGCTGCAGGAGCTTGCTGCCTCATCCCGAGATCGGGTGCGCCTTCTGGAAGATGAGGTGACGTCTCTGAAGGGTGAGTTGGTGGTGGCGGCTGAGAAGCGTCTCTGCGACGAGGTTCTTCTTGGTGGTAAGGAGGAGGAGGTTGTCGCCTTGAGAGTCGACCTCGCGAAGCTGGAGGAGGAGAGGGCGGCGTTGGAGAAAAAGCTTGAGGAAACCGAACGATCTATTATAGTTGAGCATAAGAGAGGTTTCCTCAAGGCAGCTCGCCAGGCCAAGCTCCTTGCGCCGGGGTTTGACCTCTCTGCCATGCACGTGGAGAAGGTTGTCCACTTCGGAAAGCTGGTAAAGGAGGACGACATTGAGGACAGCTCCAGCGAGAACGCCTCTACGTAGGCTAATTTTGTAATAGCCTAGTTTAATTTTTTTTGCTTTGTTTTTCTTCTGGAATTCAAGTGTGGAACTTCGAAAACATTGCTGTATATGTATATATATTTTTTGTCTATTTGCCGTTGCGCTTTTCTTTTCCTTTTCTGTTAGGCTTGATTTTTTCGTGTTTGCGCGTTTTGAGGCTCACGTTCAATGTCTGTTGTGTATTTTTATTCTTTGTGATATTCAGACTGAGTTTCGGGACGGAGTGGATTGTTCCACGATCCACTCTCGACCTTGAGTTAATCATGCCGAGGTTCGAATTCGACCTCGAATTTTCGTTAAGTAACTCTTTGTGAAGGTTCGAACTCGACCTTGAGTTAATCATATCGAGGTTCGAACTCGATCTCGGATTTTCGTTAAGTAACTCTTTGTGAAGGTTCGAATTCGACCTTGAGTTGATCATGCTGAGGTTCGAATTCGACCTCGTATTTTCGTTAAGTAACTTTTTGTGAAGATTCGAATTCGACCATGGGTTGATCATGCTGAGGTTCGAATTCGACCACGAATTTTCGTTAAGTAACTCTTTGTGAAGGTTCGAATTCGACCTTGAGTTAATCATACCGAGGTTCGAATTCGACCTCGAATTTTCGTTAAGTCACTCGTGTGAAGGTTTGAACTCGACCTTGAGTTAATCATACCAAGGTTTAAATTCAACCTCGGATTTTCGTTAAGTCACTCGTGTGAAGGTTCGAACTCGACCTTGAGTGAGAGCGAAATAAGTTGGTTCGAACTCGACCTCTATTTAGCATACAACATAAAATGATGCGGAACTACGAGAATATGAGTTGAACAGAATGAGTCATTTTATTGATTGTGTAAGTGTGCCTCGTTAAAAACCCTCTCATCCAAAACCCATTTTTCTATTTTTTGGGATAAAAGACTGAGGCGGGAAAAGAGTGCACAACTCATTCGTACAAAATTAGCTGAAATAAAACTTGAGATGCGTAGCATTCCAAGTTCGCGGTACAGGTTTTCCGCTGAGCTCTTCTAGTCGGTACGCTCCATTTTCCAAGTCTTCTGTCACTCGGAATGGGCCACCCCAAGTAGGTGCAAACTTCCCTTCTGACGTGTCTTTCCATGCTTCGCCTAGCAATCGCCATACCAAGTTGCCAACTCGGAAAGAGCGAGTTGCACTCGCGTGTTGTATCTTGGGAAGCCCAGAGTTTGCAGGCTTCTTCGTGGATTTGAGCTTCGTCTCTGAGCTCGTCGACCAAGTCGAGGTCAGTTGCTAACTCTTGAGCATTTTGCTCGTTGTTGAAAACTTGGCGTCGGTGGGACGTCTCTCCGACCTCCATTGGGATCTCCGAAGGTCAACCTATAAGGTGTCTCTTGCGTGGTTGACTGGGGGGTGCAATGATACGCCCAGAGGATGCTTGGGAGCTCGTCGGCCCACTGTCCTTTGGCGTTCCCTAGCCGCTTCTTAAGTTCCCCGAGGATGACCTTGTTGGCTGCTTCGGCTTGGCCATTGGTCTGGGGGTGTTCCACCGAGGTCGGGAGATGCTTGATACCGAGCTCGTGGAGGAAGTCCTTGAATCCCTGTGTGATGAATTGTCGGCCGTTGTCAGTAACGAGGGTGTGAGGGATTCCGAATCTGCAAATAATACTCCTCCAGGTGAACCTTTGCACATTTTCAGTGGTGATTTTGGCGAGTGGGCATGCCTCGATCCACTTGGTGAAGTAGTCAATCGCCACTAGGAGGAACTTGAGCTGTCCTTTCGCGGGGGGGAATGGCCCGAGGATGTCCATTCCGCATTGGGAGAAAGGCCATGCCGACATCATATGGTGGAGAGCTTCGGGCGGTTGCCGGCGTGTGTTGCCGAACTGCTGGCACTCTTTGCATTTTTGTACGTAGTCCTGGAAATCCGATTTCAGAGTAGGCCAGTAGTATCCAGCTCGGAGTACTCTGGTCGCCATTGAGCGAGCTCCAGAATGCATGCCACATATGCCTCGGTGAATTTCCTCGATGACGTAGACTGCCTGAGGCGCGATCAAGCACTTGAGCAGTGGGATGGAAATGCCACGCTTGAATAGCTCATCCCCGATAATGACGAACTTAGCCGATCTTATCCTCACCTTCCGAGCTTCGTCCTTATCCTCGGGCAAGGTTCCTTCTTTCAAGTAACTCCAGATGCTTGTCATCCACCCCTGGTCTTCGCTGTCGCTAGCGTTGATGACTTTGTCGTCCAGGCTAGGTGAGTGCAAAGTCTCCTGAATGATAGTTCGGTGCTATCTAGGCCTTTTGGTGCTGGCGAGCTTTGACAGGAGGTCGGCTCGGGCATTTTGTTCTCGCGGCACATGTTGTATGGTGAACTCGTTGAAGGACGAGATCTGATGGGATGCGATGTGGAAGTACCGTTGTAGAAGGGTATCCTTTGCCTGGTACGTCCCACTGAGCTGCTCCACCATGAGCTTCGAGTCGCTGTTGCAACTCACTCTTCAGGCTCCGAGGTCACAAGCCAGCCTTAGTCCTGCGAGAAGTGCCTCATACTCCGCTTGGTTGTTGGTTACCTTGAAGCTGAATTTGAGGGATTGCTCCAAAGTGACCTGGTTTGGCCCTTCCAATATGATACCTGCACCACCACCCTTAGAGTTGGAGGACCCGTTAACGTGTAAAGTCCATACCTGGGGTTCCTCGGCAGTAGTAAGCGTGAGCTCGGCTACGAAGTCGGCTAGACATTGAGCTTTTAGGGCCCTGTGACTTTCGTACTGGATGCCGAACTCGGACAACTCGACCGACCATTCAATCATTCGCTCGGCGAGCTTCGGCTTTCTCAGGATTTGCTTTATGGGGTAGTCGGTTTTGACTATCACTTGGTGGCTCTAGAAGTAAGGTCGGAGACGTCGGGCTGTGGTGACGAGTGCCAGTGCCAATTTTTTGATCATTTGGTACCGTTTCTCCGCATCTCGGAGGACTCGGCTGATAAAGTAGACCAGCGTCTGCACTTTCTGATGTTCTTGCACTATTACCGCGCTGATGGCATTTTTTGCTACGGCTAGGTAAAGGAGGAGGTCGGTTTTGTGATCTGGCCTCTGTAGGATCGGCGGAGTCGTGAGAAAAGTCTTGAAATTGCGGAAGGCTTATTCGCACTGATCCGTCCACTGGAAGTATTTTGGCTTCCGTAGCAGAGTGAAGATCGGCCCTGCTTTCTCCGCGAGTCTGGGGATGAAACGGGACAGTGAGACTAACCATCCGGCCAGGCGTTGGACTTTGTTCACCATTTGCGGACTCTACATCTGGATAATGGCTTTGCACTTCTCAGGGTTGGCCTCGATTCCTCTGCTAATGATCATGAAACTGAGGAACTTGCCTCCCTGGACGCCAAAGACACACTTCTCCGGGTTGAGACGCATGTTGTGTCTACTGATCTGGGCGAACACCTCGGCGAGGTCAGTATTATGGTCAGTGGCCGAGGTGGTCTTGACCACCATGTCGTCGACGTAGACTTCCATGTTCTGCCCGATCTACTAGTGGAAAACCTTGTCCATCAGTTGCTGGCAAGTGGCCCCTGCGTTTTTGAGGCTGAAGGGCATTACCCGGTAGCAGTATTTGGTGTGGTCAGTGATGAAGGATGTATGCACCTTGTCAGGTGGGTACATCATTATCTGGTTGTACCCGGAGTAGGCGTGGAGGAAACTGAGGAGGGCATGCCTGGATGCTCCGTTGACCACCCTGTCAATGCTCGATAAGGGGTATGAGTCCTTTGGGCATGCTCTCTTCAAGTCGGTGTAGTCGACGCACATGCGCCACTTCCCCGAGCTCTTCTTCACCAGAACCACATTCGCCAGCCATGTGGTGTATCTAACTTCACGGATGAAGCCGGCTTTCAGCAACTTTTGTGTCTCGGCGATGATGGCCTCCCGCCTTTCACCACCGACCTTCCTCTTTCTCTAGGCCACTGGCTTTGCCTCCTTGTGTATCGCTAACCTGTGATAGATGAAGTCAGCGTTTATACCTAGCATGTCGGCACTGGACCAGGCGAAGAGGTCGGCATTCTTGAGGATCTCAGCCTCGAGCTGCTGTCGCAACTCCAGGCTCAGCTGCCTGTTGATTTTTGTGCATTGTCGGGGAGTTTCCCGATCTAGAGGTCGTCAAGCTCGTCAATGGGGCTTGGCCGCTCGTCATGGGAGTCAGATCTCGGATCGAGATCAACGATTTCCACGTGGGTGATGTGAGCCACGGTGGGGGGATCCTTCTTGCTTTGTTCACCGGACGAGGAGATCTTTAGACTCTCGGTGTAGCACTGCCGAGCTGTCTTCTGATTTGCTTTGACGGAGATGATTTTACCGTTACTTCCTAGGAACTTCATGGTGAGGTGTGGGGTGGACACCACTGCTCCGAGCTGATTCAACGTCGGCCTCCCGATGATGATATTATAGAAGGTGTTGGCTTCCACCAGGAGGTATCGGACCATAATTCTCCTTGTATCCGGAGAAGTTCTGAAGGTGGTCAGCAGGTCCACATATCCCCGGGTGTGTACTCGCTCTCCTGCAAAACTGACTAGTGGCTCTATGTGAGGTTGGATGAGAGAGTGGGGGATGTCTAACCTGAGCAAGGTCGGCCAATAGAGGACGTCTGCCGAGCTCCCTTGGTCTATCAGTGTCTTGTGAACCTCCAAATTAGCTACCTCCACGGCTATGATCATGGGATCATCCTGGTTGGGACTGACGCCAGCATAGTTGTTGTCGGTGAAGGTGATTGGCGGCGAGCTCTAGTGCGAAGCTGAGGTAGCGGAATGGACGCTGTTGATATTGCGCAGGTGTCTCTTCCGGGTCGAGCTGCTGGCGCCTCCCCCTACGATACCACCTGCAATTGAATTGATTACTCCCCGTAGGGGAGCTGACCCTGTTTCCTGGCTTACATCGGCTTGCACTGCTCCGCCGGCATTTTGCTGTGAGTCAGAGGGTTGGTCCGTGTGAGCTCCTGAACCACGACCTCTGCCTCGTCCTCATCCACCATAACCTCCTCGGTGACCTTGCTATCGCTGGACATATTGGCCGAGGTGGCTTGCCTAGATGAGCTCTTCAATACGGTCTCGGAGTGTGCAACACTCCTCAGTGGTGTGATCGTGATTCCTGTGGTATCGATAGTGCTTGGATTTGTCGGCACTGTTGGGGTGTGACCTGGCGGTGGCAGGGTGAGCAGGTTGCTGTTACTGGCCTCCTCCAGGATATGTACTCGGGGCGTGTTAAAGGGAGTATAGAAGTCATATCTTCCCCCTCTATTTGCCCTAGCCGATTTTTTGAACTGGCTGTCATTGTTGACCTTATCTTGTCCTTGTGACCCTGTTTTGGCTTCATTGGTCCCTTGCCACGAACCTGGTCACGAAGAGCGGAGTGTTCCTCCATCTAGATGTAGCCTGCAGCGCGAGCGCGAAGCTCGTCCATGTCGCGAGGAGCCTAACGACATAGGCTGTCGACGAATGGCCCGGGCTTGAGTGCCATGAGCATGGCATGCAGGGCGACCTTGGGGTTCATATTTCTGATCTTAACCGAGGTGGTGGCGAATCGCTCCATGAATGCCCAAAGTGGCTCATCATCGTTCTGTCTGAAACTGGCCAGGGCGGATGAAGAGATGTGGTGAAGCCGGCTCGTTGCATATTGTGCCGTGAATCGCCTGACCAGAGTGCTGAAACTCTCGATTGACTTAGCAAGAAGTTGGGTGTACCAATTGAGCGCGACCCCTTTGAGCGAGGTCAGAAAAATCCTACACAAAATAACATCATTGTTAGTGTAGAGGTTTACCTGTGTCGTATACAGGTCGATGTGCTCATCGGGGTCCGTCGTGCCATCATAGCGATCGAGGTGGAGAGGTTTCCATCCCTGAGGGAGTGGTGTCTCCATGATGCCATCCACAAAGGGATGACGGCGGAAGGTTGCTTGACCCCCCGTGACATGAGTAGGGGCCTTGCTAACTTCATGGGCCGACTTGTTCGTTGGTGCATGAGACCGATGCGTGGCAGGTCGCGGAGTCGGTGCCCTAGTCGCAGTCCGAGGTTGGGAAACCGAATACCCTTCTTCCTCATGGAGGTTGCTCGCCTGAAGCTGATGCTCAGAGGGGCGACGAGGGAGCTGGGCGCGAATCCGCTCGTTTTCGGCACGTAGTGCCGCTAGGTCAGCTTCATTAGCGGCCCGCATCGCTGCTAGGTCAGTTGCGTGCTTGGTACGCATGTTTTGCAGATCGGCGTCGTGTTGTTGCCGCATCTGTTCGACCTGGTCGATTAGTCTCCTCAATGTGGCTTCGTTTTCCATGGTAGTTGTGTGATCTGCGTCGTCTGTTGCGCGTCTACTATGGCTTCTAGTGAATACCATAAGCGTGGCCGATAAGAGCTGTCTTGATTGGCCCCACAGTGGGCGCCAAATGTTCTTACCGGAGATCTGCTGTAGAGATGATCTGCCGAGTAAGATTGGTGAGCCTCCTTTACTGGTACGTTAGTATTCCAAGATGGGGGTGGTACCTGCAAAAGAGACTCCGATGCTAAAGTTAGGGTTTGTATGAGTATGAGTCTTGTATAAATAATGCACGTACCTTAGTGTGAATTAGGGTTGCGTTGGGCCTTGGGCCTGAGATCAGTTATGATCTAATTAGCTAGCGCATCTCGTCTGGACCGAGATCTCCTGAGATCAGTTATGATCTAGTTGGATTGCGGATGTCGTTTAGATCGAGGTCTCCAAATGCGTGTTCTGAGGTCATTCCACGCAGCTAGGGATGGCAACGGGGCGGGGCGGGTACGGGTTTCATGATACTCGTCCCCGTCCCCGCAAGTTAAACTCATCCCCATCCCCGTCCCCATACCCGTCGGGTATAGATTTTCATCCCCATCCCCGTCCCCGTTGGGTATCGGGTATACCCGTACCCGTACTCGTACCCGTCAATTTTTTTATTTTTATTTTTTGTAAAAAAAAATGATATTTTTAAATTATTTTTTTTATTATATTATAATTATAATTAGGTTATTTCTTTATCTCATATTATAATAAATAATCACACATAAAAAAATATTAAATTTTTTTAATATAATTAAATTGAAAGTGAATATTAAATTAAAAATGAGAACGGGGACGGGTACGGGTACGGGGCGGGTAAGTACATAC
Source organism: Cajanus cajan (assembly GCF_000230855.2). Lineage (NCBI taxonomy): Eukaryota > Viridiplantae > Streptophyta > Magnoliopsida > Fabales > Fabaceae > Cajanus > Cajanus cajan. The sequence continues at coordinate 61,539,930 of NC_138518.1, forward strand.
CCGTACCCGTACCCGTACCCGATTTAATATATCGGGTTTTACCCGTACCCGTACCCGGTCAAACCGGGTATTCCCCGTCAAAGTCGGGACGAGTTCGGGTATTACCCGCGGGTACGGGTATATTTGCCATCCCTACACGCAGCGATGCCGAACTCGAGCTCGGCATGGCGGTACGGATAGTACACTACCAAATTGACACTATACAGTCAAGGATAAAACGAAACAGTGTTTTTCCTTAAAGTCATTGACGATATACCCCAACAATAACAACCTGTTCTTGAGGAGGTACCCCTAAATCCTGAATTTTATTTTCAATTTTTGAAATACATTGCAGCATTTTAGTCAAGATTTTGAACTAGATAAATTCAAATCAAAGAAATATTTTGGAAGGTCTTATCTTATTTGATTTTTTTTTATAGTTTTATTCATAAATGAATATTAATTTATTGTATTTTATATTTATTATATATTTATTAATATAGATATAATAAAAAAATATAATAAAAAGCATGGCGTTCTGGAATAGGCCGTTCTGAATTCAGAACGGGCCGTTCTAAAAGCAGAACGATCCGTTCTAAATCAGAACGGTCCATTCTGGTTTCAGAACAGGCCGATCTGGGTTCAGAACGGGCCGTTCTGGTTTCAGGTTTTTTCAAGAATTTTGGCGTCTATGTGCGCATCCACGTGGCCTCCACGTAGATGTCACGACGTAGATGTCACGTGGCCAATAGTTAACTCCGTCTAAATCATTTAGACAAAAATCCCAAATTATACTAATTTAAATTATTAGGGACCAAATTGAGACAAAAAATTAAAGTGAAACTAAATTGAAAAAAAAAAAAGATAAAAAAGGTATTTAACCTTAAATCTATAAAATATACATTTATTGGGTTAATATGATTTATAGTTTTAAAAATGGGTAGTAAAAGCAAGTGGGGCCCCCATCCGATTCATTGCCGACGTGGATTCTAAAATCTGATCAGCTTTGGGACACACCCTGTCAGATTCAGTACAGTGACGTTAAAGACAACAGTACAAGTCAATAATTAAAGAAATATTGTAGAAAGTTCCAAGGCACTGAAATATTAAAAAAAAAAAAGTTTGTCATACAGAAAATATAGATATTTTTCGATTAATATCCTCAAAGACATTTCCTAAAAAGCACTTACTATTACTAGACTTTGTTAAAAAAAATACAAGGATTAATTTGTAATTTTCTTGTGATTTTGTTCACAAATTTATATTTTTATTAATTTATCTACCCAAAAATATTTATATTTATGCAAAAGTAGTAACATAAACAAACTTCATAATTTCTTCTAAATGGTGATAACTTTATTTGTGGAAACCATATGAAAGTATATTAAAGTGAATTCAGATAAACAATATGTGTTTGATGCGTGATGATAAAATTTTGATTTAGAATGAAACTGACTGTATCAAATTATGTATGAAAAAATTATATTTGATTAAAATTAATTTTAAAGTGATGTTATTTGTGTTACATTTTTTTATATTATAAAACAAGTTTTTTTTAGTAATTGAACTTAAGTATAGAACTTTTGATACAATGCAAAAGTTGTATAAAATGTGTTTAAATCAACTTAATTTCAATTCAAGTGAAATCTCTTACAAAATTATGAAGCTTAAAATAATAAATGATTATTTTAACTTTTTTAATTTTTCATCATGACTTTTGGAGGTCTTTAAGAGATATTCAAACACATTAAAAATTACTTTAACTCATGATTAATTATAGATTCTAAATCAATTATTTAACTTATGATCAAACATGTAAAAAAAAGCTATAATCACGTTAATCAATATTTCAACTTGATTACAGAGAATCCAACGTGAAATTGTACATGAAAATAATTTAAAATTGAACCATCATTGATGGGTGTAAAAATAATTTATGAGGTTATTTAAATCTAATAAGTAGTTTTGATTTTTTTATTTATAAAAATTATAATGATAATAATAAAATTTAATGTAACAATCCGTCATAATTCTTATACTTAACAATTCAACTATAAGTAACAAAAAAACATACAGGTCTACTTAGAGTTATATATAACAAAATTGTTGGATATACAGTTAATAATATATACATACATATGTAAATATTTTCAACCACAACCGAAATACTATATAAGTATAAATATGTATATATAGTAATTCAAATTCTATTATGTATTGATGGAAACCCAGTCCTCCATCATGTATAAACCTAGGTTGTCGGTCAAACAGCACTACAAATACCACCTCTGAAAGTAGCACCAAGTTACACCACTAACTACCTAACTCTCAACACCCCAAAAGCCTCTAGCCTAACCCTGTCTTGTTTCCATGTAAATATAATCATCATAGTCCAACCACCAAAAAACATGTAAGGGTAAGTTAGTATACAAAAGAACAATCATACAACAAGTATAAAGGTAAAACAACTACACAATCATTAACATCAACATGTAAATCATACAACAAGATCACACCATGGCTACAATTTAACACCACAACAAGTCACCTTAACATAACGTTCAACATCTTACAAGATAAGTAACTAAACAACATATGAAAATTCATATTTCACCACATCAATGTCATTAAACAACATCTTCAACCATACAACATATGAACAACACCACAACTAACATATCACATGCACAACACCACACCAATCACCATGTGTTGTCATGTATTCACCTACATAGATCTTCTACAAAAAAGGTGAACAGTTCAAGTGGTTTGACCTTACTAAACTAACATGATATTTTTACACCTACTAGATCAACAACCAAATTATGATACTAATCCCTAACAACATGATTTTTTAGATGTCGCCACTTAAACTAGGAGGTTTAGTATTCTTGTAAGGGTAGAATAAAATGGGTGTGAGTTTACAATGACATTAGCTTGCATAGCTAAGCCCCTTATGGATTTAGCCCGTCGACTACCCTCCAAATACTACGTCCTTCCAGTACTTAATTAGGGATTAAACCCAACCTTGTACCTTACTCTGTTGGTTACTTTATACACATATGTCTCAACCTTATCCATATACGAATCAACATCAGTCACTTGTAATCAATATAGCTCGACTTAGTCCCTATATTATGGTCTATTATAACCAATATACCTCAAATTGGCTCACATACCACATCAACTAAGGTCCTAGAGGAGTCTCATCTATCCACTTCAAGAGTCAACCACTTGAGAAAGATTTTTAATAACTGGGCTCATAGAGCACCACACTAATATCCTCACAATGGGATATCCAACTTTCAAAAAGACTCTCTCCTCTAGTCCTCAGTTAATCAACATAACATAGCCTAATGTCTAAATGCCTTAAGAAGTCTCAATATCATCACCTCACCATTCAATAATTAATCAACATAACATGCATAAAGGCCTAAAGCATTCTTAGCATCAATGCCTCAATAATTCAATGATTATTCATCTATATGCATTATCCTAAATCAATTAATATAGAACTAACAACATTAAACAACATACAACTTATAATAGATTCACCTAATCTATTTATGTTCACTATTTCATCAATCAAACAACAAATCTTCATAAGGCAATCCACATTTGACACCTTACACCTTGTGCCTGATGCCATTGAGACAAAGAGTTCTCTGTCTCGTCCACTATAATGACTTGTCATAGTCACTACACTTAACAGAATCAACTATTAACAACGGAAAACAAACTACAACTACCTAGTATTAACATATAGACAATTCCTGGAAAACGCAATAATAATATATACATACATGCACAAAGGTTTGTATTACCAATTGAAAAAAAAAACTACATATGTATATACAATAATCCAAAAATAATTGTAATATGTAATCCTGAGTTGTCGGTCAAGCAACTCTACAACATCTATACAAAAGTAGCAATAAGCTACACTACCAATAGCATGAATCCTAATGCTCTATAAGCCTCTAGTCTAACCTTGTCCTACTCTTGTGGAAGCATGACCATTGTAGTCCAATCATCAGGAAAACATACAAAGGTGAGCTAGACTTCAAAAAAATAAACATATAGCAAGTATAGTAGTAAAAACATCTATATTATCAACAACATCAACCTGTAAACCATACAACAAAATCACACCATGGTCTACAACCTAGCACCGTAACAAGTCACCTTAACATGTCATTCAATACCTTGCCAAAATAAGCAATTCAACAACATATGATAATACATATTTCATCACCTAAATGCCATTCAACATACATTTTCACGTAGCATATGAAAAATCACCAAGAGCAACACATCATATGCATACACCTCAACTAATGTGTCATTATGCATTCACCTATCGAGATCTCTTACAACCAAGATGAGTAGTCTAAGTGACTTGGCCCTACTAAACTAACCGATCTTTTACACCTTCTAGATTAATAGCCAATTGGGATACCAATCCCTATAACATGATTTCTCAGATATCCCCACTTAAACTATGAAAGTTTAGTACCATTGTTACATATAACATAGCTTAGGTATGTGCATACCAAAACCTTGATATGCATTAACCAAATCACCTATGGATTTAACCTGCTAATTATCCTTGTGATATTATGGACTTTTCCAATAATTAGTTAAAGGTTTTAGTCCTCGACTTCATATCATACTTTAACATTAAATAAGGATCTATAGGAGATTCAACAACTCACTCCAAGAGATAACACCTATTCAAGGAGATTTTTTCAACAACTGGGCTCATAAAGCACCATACCAATATCTACACTATGGGATATCTAACTTTCGAAAACACTCTTTTCTCTAGTCCTAAGTCGATCAACATGTTTAAATGCTATTACATTCTCAACATTAACACCTCAACATGTGAACAATATTCAACATATCATGCCTAAATGCCTAAAGTATTCTGAATATCACACCTCAACAATTCAACAATTATAAACATCTATACATATTATCTTAGATCAATATATATAGAACTAATAACATCCATTAACACCAACATGCAATATATTCTTCTAACCTATTCATGTTCACCATTTCACCAATCAAATAACAAGAGTTTTCAAAATAAATTTCCCTTGGTGCATGCACCCTATGCCCGACGCCATTGATGTAGGGGGTTCTCTACCTTGCCCACACCCAATGCCACTCAACTTGTGGCCAACGTGGAAGAGGTAGGGAACTCCTAGACCCTCATGCTTGACATGGAAAAAATCCATGCTCGACCACATTTCAAGTAGAGATGAGTCTCTTTTTTCACGCTCAGGGCCACTCCTTTGCTACTTGGTGTTAATGCAAGCAAAATCAATTCTCTTACCTCACACTAGGTTTCATTCAAACCACGTTCGACGTGACCAAGTTAAAGATTTTTCTCTCTCCTCATGTTTGATGCCACCAATTATGTGGCCATGTGAGCAACACAAAGACCCCTTGATTTGAGTCACCCTCGGTGCCATAAAGGTGCACTCGGTGCAATGATGAGTTTTGCATTTGCAAACTCACGTATTTGGCTCAAACTACCTAAAATCCAAAAGATACCAACATGCATTACAATATATCATTCAAGTACATCATCAACATCTAATTTTACAATAGAATAGTAACATGCAACAACAATTAAAATCACTCACCAAATATTCACCTTCATGGCTCAAAACACCAAAACTCAACCCTTATACATTCAATCCAAATTTAACCAATACAACTATATTTTGATGACAACCAAACAACATATAATTCATGCAATTCCATATAAACAAGGTTCTAGCTCCCTATACCTCAAGTCTAAGCAAAAAAGATGGAAAAAGGAAGAATAAATGAGCTTCTTTGAGAACTCTACACAACTCTTCAAAGGCTTCGGTTCTCAATTCTATGACTTTGAATCACTAACACGACAACTCAAGATCTTTAGAAAGGACTCAAAGATCTGCTGTGGAATCAAAAGGAAGAAAAGTCACCTCCTGGTTCCAAAGCATCCCACTCTACTCTTTCTGTAAGGTTTTTAGAGGAAATGAGTTTATTAAGCTCAATTTTTAAAAGAAATCTTATATACTTTTCCCTCAGGATCAAATTGAACCTCTGCCTAAAGAAACCCTCCAAACACCTAAAAACTTCTCAGGTGTTCTTTAATTCCAAGAGTCTCTCAACAACACACCTCAAAACATCACAACACATAATTATTGATAAAAATAAAAAAAAAAATTAACAAAAACTTATAGTGCTACACTAACATTCAGTGTCATTCAACTCGTGCCCGCACGTGGCTGAGATTAAAAACCTTTGAGACAATCACGTCTAGCATGGTCAAATTCCACACTTAACATCATTTCAGGAAAATAGTCTTTGCCTAACTTACATCCAACATCACTCTATTGGCGTTCGACATCAATTTAAGTAGAGATGATTCTCTTGCCTCAAGCTTGGCACCATTCAACTTAATGCCTAGTGTGACCAAGTTAGAGGCAAATCTCTATTCTCACGCTCGACTCCACCAATCCTATGCTTGGTGTGAGTAAAACAGAGGGCTTTGATTTAAGCCACGCTCGATGCCATGAAGGTGTGTCTGATGTCATGGTGAATTTTGCTCTTGCAGATTCACGAAATCGCTATTTTCACTTGAAAATAAGAAAATTTCCAACATACAACATACAACAACACATCCATACACCTCAAATAACTTACAAACAACTCATTTCCAACAACAAATTCAACATACAGCCATTTTTGACCAAAAAATATCAAATTTCCCCTCACTAACCTTTTTAACAACAAAAACTCACATTCTCAATTCAATTAACATAATCACCAAGGCATGAAAATCAAGCAACCATCCAAGAGAAAATCAACATAAATAACTCAAAATCAAAAGGATCAAATCTAACTTCTTTTACCTCAAATTTGAAGAGAACAAAGAAGAAGGGAGGAGAAGAAATGATTCTGAGCTCCGAGCTAAATTCTAGGAAGCTTTGCACAACATAACCTTGACTCTTAACTTTCGGCTTTGAATCAATAACTCTATTGATCAACAATGATCTCCTACGCACTTGGGAAGGCTAAAAAGAAGGAAAGAATAGTTAGAGTTCCAGAGCCCTTCTTACTAGTTTATCACTCTAAGTTTTTTTTTTTTTTTTTTTCGAGAAATGAGCTTATGAAGCTTAAGTTTCAAAGGAAATTTTATATACCTCCCCCTTTAAGATCAAATTTGTCCTTTGCCTAAAGAAATTATCTAAATCACCTAAACTCACGAGAATTCCTTAATTCACATAGTTTCTCAATCATAACACCTCAAAACACAACAGATAATTATTGAAAAAAAACAACAATTATTAACAAAAGCATACAATGTTACATTTAAACCAAAAACTTTTTGCATATTATCTAAATTGGTCACCACTTGGTCTACTTTAGTGGTTTGATAGTTTTGAATTTGAATATTGATCGAGCAAATTTATGGAATATTATAAAAGATAATTTGTTGATATATAATTAACACACACACACACACACATATATATATATATATATATATATATATATATTAAACATGAACTTCTATATTAAGAATTCTATTAACTTTTCGTCTAATTTAATTTTTATTTATCATATTTATAAATTAAATTTTAACAATTTTAAAATTAATTATCAATTATTTGAAAGAATTTTGTGTCACAATATAATTTATTTATTATAAACCTAAAATATATTTTATATGTTTACAAATATCTATTTATACAAAATTTATATATTCAAATATAGTATTTTTTTGTTGAAAGCCCTTTTTAGAAAGTTGACCTTTGAAATGGATAGTTGTATTTTCTCTAGGACCTTAGTTGATGCGATATATGGACCAGGTCGAGGCATATCGACCATTGTATATTTGTATGTGTGTAAGGTTGATGCATACAAGTATAAAGAGACCAAATTAGAGTAAGGTACAAGGCCAGGAGTTAAAATTCCTAACTAAGTATTAGAAGGATGTAATATTTAGAGGACAATTGATGAGTTAATCTTATAGGTGGCTTAGTTATCCTAGCTAATGCCGTGGTAGACTCACACTCAAGTTGTTCTACTTAACAGGAATACTAGACTTCCTAGTTTAAGTGACAAAATATGATAAATAATGTTGTTTGTTGGTTTTTATCCAAATTGACCATTGATCTAACGGGATTGAAAAGATCAAATTGTTGATTTAGTAGAGTCAAGCCACTTAGATTACTCATATGTGTTGTAGAAGATCTCCTTGCTGAAATGCATGACGATGCATATAATTGTTGTATCGGGTATATGATGTATTGACTGAGTTATGTTGTTCATATGCTATGTTGAGTTGTGATGAGTTACATAGAGGTGTTGTTTTCACATTGTTCAATTTGAAGAACATGTTGTATTGTGTTGAAAAGTTGTAAGTTGATATTATGTTGAATTAAGTTGAATTGTTTATGTTGATAGTATAGTTGTTGTTGTTGTTGTTGTTGTTTTTTTTTTTTTTTTTTTTTTTTTTTTTTTTTTTTTTTTACTTCTATACTGATTATATTGATTTCTTTGAATTCTAGCTAACCCTTGCATGTTTTCATGTAATTGGACTACGATGATCATATTTAATATGATAGTAGAGTAGTGGTAAGCTATCTGATGGAGCTCCTTGGAGACCAAGTTGGTTGGGGGTGCCGATTTTTGAGCTACCTTGGAGTAGCTAGCCTAATAATTGTTAGTTGTTGCTTGACCAACAACCTATAGTTTTTGAATTACAATTTATAGACATATACTTGTATAATATTTTAATCGTTGGTATATATATATATATATATATATATATATATATATATATATATATATATATATATATATATATATATATCATACTTGTATATCTTGAAATTATTATATATTAATCTTAGGTAAAAATACATATATTTTTCAATGCTAATTGTAAACTGTTAAGAGTAGGGACCTATCAACAACTAATAATAGAGAGAACATCTATATTTAATATACATATATTTTTAATAGATAACTTGGTCGATTAACTAATACCAAAAATTACTCTGTTGACCACTCTTCAAATAAAATCATATTATATTTTAATTAAAAAAACTCAACTACATAGAGCACCAAATGTCTATTTTTATTTTATTTTATTTTTAATTTTATTATCATTTTTTGATTTTTATTTTTTTTAAAATAATATCAAATAAAAAAGTTATAAAACTAATTTTGTGATGAACTTTATTCAAAATCAATTTTATAGTAAATTAATCAAATTGGATAAAGGAAAATTAGATTAGTTTCAACAATCAATTTAGTTTAAGTTGAGGCAGTACTGTGCTCTATTCTCTTAACTAATTTTTGATGATATACTGAGCCGATTTTCTTTTTAAATAAAAAATATTTTTGGTAAGACGAAGATAAATAAAAAAGAATTAAGTTTTGAATTTCATGGAGAATTGGAATCAGAATAAGAATAAAAATAAAATTCCATGGTAGGCGAAGGTGGTAATTATGTAGAAAAAATGGGGTCCATTTACCAACGAAGAGTGCATATAAACCAAACCAAATGAGAGTAGTAGCACAAAACCTTTCACTCGGATCAGTTGGATGTTAGCAATAAATTACTCTCACCTTCTATTTCCGGGCACCTCTGTCATTTTCTCAAACTCTTCTGTTCAACAGGTATGTTTTGGAATCAGCATTTGGCTATTTGCTACAACTATAATTTTGATGCAATCTGCTCCTGCAATCTTTGCCTTTTCCTTTTCCTGTTGGATCTGGATTTGGTTGTGGAAAACCCATTAGTGAATTAAGGCTGTGGTTGCTGGGGGTGTATTTTTTGCACAGTGGTGAAGTGGGTGAGCATAAAGTTAGCTTTTTAAACTTTATTTATTATTTTATTTTCTTGGGTTGGTAGTTGCATTGGAGGGTGTTTCTTCTTGTTTGATTTCTGTCTATGATGTTTTGTTCACTTGGTTAGTGAAACTTGAATCATTGCTGTTGGCTTCTTTGTTGAATGGATTGTCCTGAGTGGGTGAACATAATGTGTGTTTGATGCATATGCTGGAAAAAGTGATATGATGTGTTTTATTGTTTAGTATTTGCTCTTATCTATTCATAATATTAATAGAAAAGGGCAAAATGAAAGTGGATTTATAATCTTTTGTGTTTTACTTAAGGAATTGGGGGTGCTTAGTTTATTCATAGGGTTTTGGGTAGATTTAAGAAAATGGTGCAAGGTGTTGCGAGAAACCTTTGTATTCCCTTGGTGTATATATGCTTTGAATAGCCTTAGATAATTTGCAATTACTCAAAATGGTATCAAATTACCAAGGTCCAAAAATGGGTGTTCCACTGCAATGACACTGGAAGAGAAAGGAATAGCATGCGACTTAGTCTTTTTTAGTCAATGCAAGGTCATGATATGCAAAAAGAAAAAAAGCAATTCTATTTTCTAGTCTTTTATTAGTAATGAATACTGAATAGTGACCAAAAGTCTAAAATGGTTGACTTGATCCAATCAAACACCTTGTGAAACTTGATGTGAATGCCTTTTCAGATGGTAGCAAGCTTTATAAACTCTCCTTATCTTTAGTACATTTATATTTGTGTGTATCCAAATATGTACGCTAAAGTCGGTTGAAAAGTGGTTAATCTGTTGCATAACTAACTGCCACTGGCATAAGTTAGTTATGTCTAGTTTAGCTTCTAAGTTCTTATCACTATATGTACTAGAATCATACTAGAACTAGTTTATTTTTTCTTTTGTTCTCTTTCTGTTATTTTTAATCATTATTTTTACCAGGTTTTTGCCAATGGATGCTAAGGCAGCTGTAGATTTAATGGAGTCTTCCTCTGAGGTTCATTTTTCTGGATTTCACATGGATGGTTTTGAGCAAAGAAAGGCTATCATAGAACAACCAACAACCTCTGAAACTGACATGTATAAACAACCATTTGTCATAGGTATGTTTTCTTATGGAAAAATGCCAAATAAGTTCATCTGAGGCCTTGAAGTTGTCTTGCTGAGCATTTGAATAATGTCACTACTGTTAAAGCACAATTTTGTGTTAGTTGTAACAGAGTTTCTTTGCTTGAAACATGTGTCTTTGTAAGAAAATCGATCTACTCAGGCCAGAATTCATGTCTTCTGTGAAAAGAAATCACAAATTAAATTTCATATTTAATATGTGTGTGAGTTCTAGTATCATAATATCATTTCACCTAATATCAATGTTATACAATCATTTTATGCTTTGCAAATTCTGTTAATTAAAATAGCATGTTATGTTAATTGAATATAGCTTACCTCATACTTCGTGATGTCCTATGTTTGGACACCTTGTTTTCAATTCTTACAACTTTTCTTTTATCTTAATGATTCTAACTTATTTTTGTCGCATGATGCAGGTGTTGCTGGGGGTGCAGCATCTGGCAAGACACAAGTTTGTGACATGATTATTCAGCAGCTTCATGACCAACGAGTTGTACTTGTTAATCAGGTGTTGAATTCTTTCTATTTATACTTGTTGATGATCAAATTGTGTATCTTAAGATTTACTATTTGTGACTTAAAAGGATGAATGAATTGTGCTTCAGGTTCAGGCCCCATGTTGCATCCTGTTCTCTTCATTATCTTAACCATGGTAGTTGAATTGAGATTCAAATCATGAATTAGTCGGCTTATTTTCCAAATTGTGAATCGAACTGTATCATGAATTGTAAGACTCATGATCAATAATAAAACATAGCTATCCAACAAACATACACAAATTGATGATAATAACTGGAACAACATCAATATAGGAGCATTTTAACATAAAGAAACTTATCAAAGATCAAAACACATGCATATATATATATATGTGTGTGTGTGTATTAGCATTATGAAATCAAATAGCTGACGAAGTGACCACCAAGCTTGCACGAGCCACGAGTAGTGGAAAAGACCAAAATCAGCACAATAAAATAGTGTGAAAGATGAGACACGCACAAAGCACAGGGGGGCAGATTGGGAAAGGCAAAGAAAACTAGTAGACAGGAAGAAATAGACAAAAGAGAGTACAGGAAGAAATAGGCAAAATGCGATTCAGATGATTCATTCACGATTTAGGCGATTCATGGTGCAATTCAACCACCAGAACAATTCATTCATCTATTTGCATCACATGTAATGTGAATCATATTGTGTATCATGGGATTCATACCGATAACAATGACCTAAATCCCCTAGGGGATTTATTTTCCTAATGATATTCAAAGAATTTTAAGGAATACTTTTATTATAATTATTGTAAAGTTGACCCCACTTATAAGTTATAACACATCAAAATCTGTTTATTTGATTAGTTTTAGACTTTTAGTATGTTTCTAATTCTCTCCTTTACCTTCTCTTCTATTAAGTCATGCCTCTTTTTTCTTAAATTTCCTTGCAAGATGTCATTACATAAAGATATTATACACCATTATTTGGGCAATATAGTTAAAATATACTTTGGTTATCTATTATTTGTCATTCATGTCGTTGATATTAATTGTTCCTTTGTTCCATTTGTCTTATTTTACTTTTTTGGTGGCATGTTTCAAAATTTGGGCTACATGTTTCTTATTGTACTTTTATTGATACATCAAATTTAATAAAATAAACTATTTATGACAGGATTCTTTTTACAATAACTTGACGGAGGAGGAACGTACAAGGGTACAAGATTACAACTTTGATCATCCTGGTCAGTACTATTATACTTCTTTGTCTGTCAGTATTACTGACTTTCTCTTGATATTAAGGTATCATAAAGGATGAAATATTCCATGACCCTGTCAGTTTTTATTAAAATGCGTTTTGAGAATGATGTTCCGAGACCTTAATATATTCAAATATTTTAGTCATTCTAGTAAACTAATTAATCATGAACTCATTAACTAAAGCTATGCGTTAGTAAACTAAAATATTTTTGAAAATTGATAGGGTAGGGTAGCAAGATAAGAGAAAATACATGACATTTTCTTAATGAAAATTTGTGAATGTTCTTGTACTTCTATTATGATGTTTAATCAGATGCTTTTGATATTGGGGAATTGCTACGTGTTATGGACAAGTTGAAGCATGGTGAAGCAGTAGATATTCCAAAGTATGATTTTAAGAGTTACAAGAGTGATGTGTTACGAAGGGTATATCTCTGGAACTTCCATTTTTTATTAGCAGATTTATGCCGTCTCTTAAAATGCTAATTAAACAGCTTAATATTGATATACTACTTGTTAAGCTGCAAATATCACGTAACAGAAAATCTTTCTTCTTTTAGTGCAAATAATATAAAGTATATTTTAGATGATACTCTAAATGGATATTTTTAGCCTAGTTTTACATGCAAAGTTGTTGTCGTTCTCATTTCATTTTGTGTTGCTTTAATGTGTTTTCAGGTGAACCCTTCAGATGTTATTATTTTGGAAGGCATCCTTGTTTTCCATGATCCACGTGTTCGGGAGTTGATGAATATGAAGATATTTGTCGATACAGGTCTTTTATTATTGTTTTTTCATCTTTAACCCATAATTTATTTATTGTAAGTTTTGTGTTGCATTTGTTAATTTATATGGAACATGTCATTATATTTCATTCTCTTTTCATCTCATGGAATTAGTGCTCTCCTCCCCCCCCCCCTCCTCCCCCCCGATCCACTTCATTATATAGGAAAATTCATATTCTCCATGTTGTTCAATATCATTTAAGAAATTTGGAGGATTAAAGGTACTATGACTCTATTATATTTTGACCTATCTTTGTATTTGTTAACCTTTTCATTTATTTGTTGGTTTTTATTTTTTTATTTTACCTATGTGCATCTTCTAGTTATTTTATAAGCCTGTATATAAACTTTATGTTTAAAATTTGTTAAATTAGTTTTATATTGTTATTCAATTCATACTTCTACTTGTTACCTACGCGTCTTTATTGAAATACTCAGTTAAGCTGTCACTTTACATTTTAAAATGTTCAGTGCAGATGCTGATGTTCGTTTGGCAAGAAGGATTAGGCGTGATACTACTGAGAAGGGCCGGGATATTGGAGCAGTTCTTGATCAGGTAGCAATTTTCTGCCACACCATTTGTTCCACCATTTTCATATTTTGACATTTCTCGCTTCTTTTTTACCTTGATCTTTTTTACTTCATTGCAAGACTTGGGAAGTCTTATTTTAGTTTCAAGCTGATGATTAGCTACTTTGCAAATTCCTCAATGTTGACACTTATGATCATTCATTCATATGGAAATAGGTCATTAGAGATTGTTTTTTGTGTCTACAATAACACTAATCAAGCTTTCATGTTCTTCATCAAATTTTGATCGCTAATGTCTACCATTTAATAGATATTTACAGCTGATTATTCTTATGTAATACTTGTTGCAGTATTCAAAATTTGTGAAGCCAGCTTTTGATGACTTTATTCTTCCAACAAAGAAGTATGCTGATATAATTATACCACGTGGAGGGGACAATCATGTGGCAATTGATTTGATTGTACAGCATATCCGTACAAAGCTTGGTCAGCATGACCTGTGTAAAATATATCCGAATTTATACGTCATTCACTCAACTTTTCAGGTACCCCCACAATTTATGGACCTTTACAATCATCCCACTTAGAACTTCAGATTTTGATTTTGTCATAAAAGTTGAATCATCTTGATAATTGCTACTATGCAGATACGGGGAATGCATACCCTAATTCGTGACGCCCAGACCACAAAACATGATTTTGTATTTTACTCTGATCGTTTGATTCGATTGGTAAGTAAATGGGTTTCTCTCTCTCTCTCTCTCTCTCTCTCTCTTTTATTTTTATTTTTTTAAATCAGTGGCGATATGCCAATTTCTTTAATTATCACTGATCATGATTCCTGCACTTGACCAGGTAGTAGAACATGGTTTGGGTCATCTGCCATTTACAGAAAAGCAAGTAATCACTCCTACTGGTAACCTTTTCTTTTCAATACTTTTCTTGTAAGATTATTGTAATGTACAAGTTTTATGTGCTATTTTTAATGTTTTTGATCCTTGCAGCTAAAGGACTTAGCTGAATATGTTGACTTCCTTAGCTTGTTTTATACCTGCCACTGTACTTGCTCCATTCTCTTCTATGGATAATGTGTACATTGGATGTCTAGTTTCTTTTGTGCTGGTGTATTGTGACAAATGAGTAGTACGAATGTCTATGACTATTGTTTGTTTGTTTTGTTTTTGGTGTTAAATTTTCATTAACCTATGTCTTTAATGCTCTAGTCTTGGTAGAGGTTCTATTCTACTATTAGTCATTGGAATTGATTCAATAAAGTCAGCATTCTTATAGGCTCTCTGACGATTTACTTTTTCAAGCCTCCACCTGTTATGAAATCATGGTATGATGACATGATACTGCACTATGTGAAATCATGTAGAAAGGAGACTGCAAATAATTGATGCATTTTGACTTCCATGTCAAGGAACTTTTGTTGATAATGTGAACCAAATGTTCATGTTGTAGTACTTGTCTACTTGATAGATGTGTTGTTTTTTCCATGATGTTAATTGTAACAGTTGTCATGCTGAGTTAAAAGCTTTTGCATACGTGGCTATGTGGTTGTCGTTACTCATTCTTGTTCATCTATTTACTAAAAAGAGTTTGTTTGTTCATGTTTGAATCTTTTTAAGGTAACTGTTGATTCATGTTCTCAAATGCAGGTTCTGTATACACTGGTGTGGATTTTTGCAAAAGGTTGTGTGGTGTCTCTGTTATCAGAAGGTATTAGTTTAGTATAAAGCTGGAGCTGTTAGGATCCTTTCTCTCAAGCCTAACAGGGAGCCAATTGGGCATTTGATTGAATATTTTCATCATTGCTTCCAAGAATTGACTAAAATGTTTTTTCTTGATTGATTTTGAATAATTCAATAAATATAAATAAAAAATTGTTGATTTGGGTTTTAGAAGTATCAAATGCATTGAATTAGGGTGGACTTACATCTCTGCAGTTTATAATTTTTTATTTAGAAATATATTTTCCATTATCATGATCAGTATCTGCTGATTTCAGTGGGGAGAGCATGGAGAATGCTTTAAGAGCATGCTGTAAAGGTATCAAGATTGGGAAAATTTTAATTCACAGAGAAGGTGACAATGGTCAGCAGGTTTGTCCATCTGCAATTATGATTTGGTTCATATTTCTGTTTCATTCCTTGGTACTGATATCTTATCCTTTGGCCAATGAACAGCTAATATATGAAAAGTTGCCAAATGATATCTCCGATAGGCATGTGTTGCTGTTGGACCCTATACTTGGCACAGGTTTGTCATTCTCTTATTTTGTTTTCATGCTTGTTTTGAAGTGTCAGGTGTATGCAGCCTATTTTCACTTCAAGTTAAAATTGCATTAGCATATTGACGTTTGGTTGTTAGTTTTCATTTTATTTTTCATCAGACAAAATTACAATAGTAACAGGATTCGAACTTCAGATCCTGTGCTTCCTATTTCAATCTTCTACTATTAAGCTGACCCTAGTAATTCTATTAGTTTTCATTTGAATTAACCTTGGAAAATTTTCATGCTTAGGTAATTCGGCTGTGCAAGCGATTTCTTTACTCATAAGAAAGGGTGTACCAGAGTCCAACATTATATTTCTTAATCTCATATCTGTGAGTTACCGATGCCTTAGTTCCTCTATGTCCCTTCCTCTTTTTACCTTTTTAATGTGGTTTTCTCTATGCTTCTTTCTTATAATATGTCATTTAGATGACTTGCATTTATCCTTGCACCATTTTAGGCACCTAAAGGGGTTCATGTGGTATGCAAAAGTTTCCCAAGAATAAAGATAGTGACATCTGAGATTGAGATGGGTTTGAATGAAGATTTCCGTGTCATACCTGGCATGGGCGAGTTTGGAGATAGGTACTTTGGAACAGATGATGATGTTGAGCAAGTGGTTTCTTCTCCGTAGTTATATTTATAGTTATAGTTGAGCAGAACAGAATCCATAATCTACTCAACAAAAAAGGTTGAAATTTGCTCTATTACATCACTATTTTACTGGTGTCTGAATCTTAGTTCTACATCAATTTTGACTTCATTGGACCTTGGATCAGCATTATATTATCCTTGTCTTTATTTGGGACTTAGAAATTTTCATGCTTCCTTTACTACATAATTTTTCTTTAAACTTGTGTTGATTTGTTATTTTGGATACTTGCTAATGGAGATACATATTCACAAACCTACCATGTACATATAAAATTTAATGATAGATTGCATCTTTGGAAGCCTATGTTTGGTTTGGCTAAGATACTATATATTGTTAATAGTTATGTGTCTGCCTCGTCTGAAGTTTCATGAAATTGTGTCCACATTTATTTTTCCTTTCTCGTTTCTTGTAACCTTTCTTAAAAGGGTTGCGGTATCATGTTTTTCAAATAATTAAGAGAAGTTAATGTAATATATAATAGGTGTTAGTGTAATGTTTTTCTAACAATTAATAATAGTTATCGTGGGGCTAAATAAAGTAAGAGTGCTTATATGGTTTTACAAAACATGAAGGGTGTTAATATAATTTACTCTTTAGTTATTTGTTGATTAGCAAATAGCAATTATTTGTACTGTTTTACACTATGCAAATTGCAAAGTATAGACAGATCATATTAATTAGTTAAGGTTTAATTGTGATACAGTGTTCAAAATTATATAAAACCAACTAATTAGAAATCTTGATTTTTATAAATTTTATGGCAATTATTGTAAGTTAACAAACTTATCTAAATTCAACCGTAAATTTTAATTGAATGATAATGTAAAATTATTTTACATATACCATTAAACCTATTAGTTAAAGGTAAAAGTAATGTCATCATAATTACATTACTAATTTCTTATCTTAAGAAAAGCAATAAAAATGTTGGAATCAATATATGAAATGTATCGTTACAAATTTCCTGGGACATCATTTGTGACCCAAAAGAGACTGTTTTAGGAAGGAATGTTCGAGTTGCAATGGTGAATGCCACATCACACTTTTGGTAACATATGAATCACATATAGAAATCCGCAATTCTTTAAATTTATTAAGTGAAAGAAAGTATTTTATATCCTTTATAAAATTCTAAAAGCATCAGGAATCTAGTTTTGATCTTGTTAGCCTCGATCAAGCTAATCATTAATAAGTGAAAGAAATCATTATATCTTTGTTAATAAAACTAGAAACATTAGGAATTTAGTTCTGAACATGTAAGCATTGATCAAGGCTTTCGGCCCCCTAATATGATGGAATATATATATTTTTGTTGATAGTTTTGACAGAAAGGTTATGGGATTTGGTTTGAGAAAGGATGTTCAACTTTTTAAGGGTATCATGCCTCCTACTATGGCATTTTTTTCTTTCAAAATTTTAAGGTGTTTTTAAAATAAAATTTAAAACTTCACCAATCTCATTATGTTAACTGTCTACTTAGTATTTTGAACAACAAATCCTTTCTCTATGGAAATAGTTACATTCAGGTTTAAATATGCTTCTGGTTACAATATAACATTTTTATTTTATAGTTTTGGTTCTTGTAATTTTTAAAATTAATCTTGTTAAATTTATTTTTTTATTAGTTCTTGTGATTTTATTTTAGTGTTTATAATATATTTTAATTTTAATTTTAGTTCTTATAATATCTTATTTATTTTGAGTTATTTCCTTTTAAAAAATTATTAGAAACTAAAAGCATATATTCACATATTATAAGGACAAAAACAAAGCAATAAGTATAACACAAGAACAAAAATAAGAATAACAAAGACCGAAATCAAAAAGAGTAATTTTACAAAGATCATTTTAAAAAATAATTTTATAAGGAGTAAAATAAAATATAGTGAATTATAAAGACTAAATATTAATTTAGGACTATATTAAATGAAAGTGTTTTTAGGAGTTGTTATTCAATAATAAAATTTATTTTTGGGGTTTCTTTTTCAACAAAGATATTTTAGGAACTTTTTCCTAATCTTTTATATCTTACAATTTATCTTTTTTTTTTTGGCTTTATTGTGAAGTTAAAATTTAATATTTAAAATAATTATTAACAGCTAAAAATAATAATGTAAAGTGTTTATTAAAAATAAAAAATTTATTTTTTATGTCCACAATTGATTATATACTACAAATTTTAAATATGATGTAATTTATATTTTAAAAGTATTTATCTATTATGAATTTTAATTATATGAATAAAAAATTGACTTAAATATAATGAGTTTTGGTTTTGATCCCTGTAAAATTTTTTCTTTATTTTTCAACTTATAAAACTTGTAAACATTGTTTTTAGTCCGTGTGAAATGAATTTTTTTTTGGTTTTGGTTCCAATAAAATATTTTTATTAGATTTTTATCCTTCTAAAATTTAAAGTCATTAGTTTTGCCCCTAATAGTCATTTTAAGGTATCTGTATAATGTTACATCCATCCCTAATTATAAGACTATTTCAACTAAATTACATCCTTTAAGAAAACTAGTTAATTTAGTTTAGAACATTAAATTGCTCAATAATTTAAATTACCTTTTTAAAAATATTCTTAACATCTCTTAAATTAACATTATCTTTTTTCACTTAATCATTTAACATCTAATTAATTAATATTTGGAAAAGAGAGATATCGAATCCTAATAATAGAGATAAATTTTTATCCAATTAACTTCAATAATTTATTATCCTTTTTCTAAAAGAATTGTTAATTAAATAAGGATATTTTTGTAACACCCCAATTTTTAAAAAGGTTATTATTATTATTATTGTTATTATTATTATTATTATTAGATGGTATTTGGTCATAATTATTTTAATAATTATAGAGAAATATTATTTTGTACATTTTAAATAATTATTATTTTGGATAATTATTTTGCACGTATTAAATAAGTATTTTCATTAGCATTTTTAAATAAATATTTATATGTTTTAAGAGAAAGTTGATTTTATATGATATTTTGTTATTGAAATTATATTATTATATTTTGGGTCAGAAATATATTATTATTATAGAGGAAAAATATTTTATAATATATATGTATTTATTTTATTTAATTATTTTGAGGAAAAAGAGAAGTGGGTTAGAAGAGAAGGAAATTGGGTTGAGTTGACCCAACACAATGAATTAATTTTAAGAAAGGAGTCAGGTGGTATTAACCCTATCTGCCTCATTTGCGTTCTGAAGGGTTAGAGAAAAAAGAGAGGAGAAACAAAGAGTTCTAAGGAAGAGTACTCAGGAACGATCTTAGATCACACAAGACCATTCGTCTTTTGCTCATCTAGGTACAAGGGAAAAGGGGATTATTTATATGTAGAGTTACATGAGGAAATTTGGTAGAGGAAGAGTCCCTTAGGATTATGAGTAATTTTATAATTATTTATATTTGAGAAATTGATGATCCCATTAGATTCTGTATGTGTTGAAGATTAGAAATATATATTTAATTTGTAAGAATGATGATCTGAGAGAGAGAACGAAACTGTAGAAAAGTGTCTGTGAGCTAGGTTTTGGAACAATTGTGGGTTTTATCGTTATGTTGAAATTATATTAAATTGGTAATTCCGTTGAGTATTATATTAATTTATGAATGTTATTGTTATATTACTTGATAAAAATTGATGATTTAGATGTGAATTGCTTGATGTGTATGAAACCCATTATTTTGGACTTGTTTGATGTGTGTATGGTATTGAGCTATGAGATGAGATGTTGTATGGATGTGATTATGATTGTTGTTCCTCACATCAATGACCAGGGATGGCATGGCCCCTGGGTAAGTGATGCTACAGGGAGGGCATGACCCTGGCATGGTGTGGGATGAGTGAGACAATTGACACGTATCACTTATGTCAAATATGGCAGCCCTGACATAGGGTTAATTGCAAGAGATTTTGTGGATTGTGATGTGATTGTGATTCCTCACATCAATGACCAGGGATGGCACGGCCCCTGGGTAAGTGATGCTACAGGGAGGGCGTGACCCTGGCGTGGTGTGTGATGAGTGAGACAATTAACCCGTATCACTTATGTTAGTTGTGGCGTGGCCTTGGCATAATGTTAACTGTAAGATTTGTGTGGATTATGATGTATTGATGTAATTGAGATGTGAAGATGATGAATGATTGATAAATTATGATATATATAAATGCTTGTGAATATTTCATTCAGTAAGGAGTTATGATGGATTATGTTGTGTTTTTCCTTGTGTTCTTTCCATATAGATGTTTTCTTTTCTCACCGTATAATTTGTGGATGTTTTAGGTGAGGAAGATCCGACTTTGAGTGGCATCTAGAATGCCAACCATTGAGTTATGGGTGTACTCTGATATTGTGACATCGGGGTAGAGGATTCTAGGATAAATTTTTATATGTATTTAGAGTTATACCTTCTCTTTTGAAAATAATTTGTAAACTCTCAAGTTTTACTTTCTAAATTTCATTTTTAATTATTTTGGTTATTTATGAAGGTTTTATGTGAACCTTTTTTACCATTGTTGAATATTTTATTCTTTAGTTAATTACAAGATTTATTTAAATATGTGTTGGGGTAGTAAGGGTGTCACATTTAGTGGTATCAGAGCAGGTTGATCCAATCGGCCGTGAGTTATGAGTCTACTATGCTTGTTTGATAGATTAATAATGTGATGAATTGATTGTTGAACTTATTGATGTGCTAATGTGATGATTGATTATGTTGTTGTTTGTTTATTTGTGTGCATTGTGTTCTCAGGATTTGTCTGAAAGACATGATATAGCTTAGTTGATGCTATTCATGATTGCTTATTTGTTTTGATACTTCTTGCTTACGTAAGAAGTAGTGGTTGAGTGGTATCGCTCGTATTGCGAGCATATGTGCCAGTAGTAGTGGACGAAGCCTTGCTAATCAAGTATAAATTATTGGGACCTTAGATTTGGGTGAGACATTGATTTATCGAGAGTTTACAATTGGTGGAATTTTTGAAAGCTATAGTTGTAGCGATTGAATCCAAGGATGATGTATGTTGAGAATTGAAGTTGTGGTATTATTAAGGAGAGATTGAAGTGTTGATGATTTCTAGAGTTTGATGGTTGCATGTTGACCTTTTATGGTTTAGGTAGCATGTGAATTTTATTTTCTAAGCCCTTTGTACTGAATATGTGAGTTGTTTTGGTTTAGGATTGTAGTGGAAAGCTTGTATATGAAGTTGAGGTGTGAGTTTGGAAGGGTTGAGGTATTTTTGTGGGCTTAGACATATTGATATACTATTGCTGTTTGGTGTAGAGGATATTTTCGCTGCAGTCTTGTTGTGCCATTATGACTACCATATTGATAGATTTAGATTTTATGGTCTTCACAAAAGTTGTAGCCTTGGACGTTATCTTTCCAATGGAACTGGAATCAGGTAAAACGGAGGTCTAGAACTCCAGTTATAGCTACTTTGGTGATCAAAGGTCTAGCTGTAAGCGCTGAATATATCTGCTACGGTTTTTGAAATTTTTAGCTACGAAGATGATCTTTTTAGAATCTTATGTCTTCATAGGAGTTGTAGCTTATTCTTTTAGCTTTCTTTTGAGATAGGTTTGAGATCATTTGGATGAGTATAACTCTCTAGGTATCATTTTCTTTGATCATTGTTGAAGGGATATGTATGGTGTCATGATATTTTTGAATCGTTAGACAATACAAGGATAAAAATTGATTTTTGTCATGATTCTGAGATGTTAGGTGGATTGAGAGGTTGTTTAAGATTGTATGATGTTATGTGGTAAAGTTGGTTCATGTACATGCTATATGGAGTAAATGGTGATTGATTCGTACATGCTTAGGAATGATATATATAGATTGTTTGAAGTAGATATTCTAATATGATTTGATATGCATGTATGTTGATATGAGGATAGATGACCTTATGGATCAATTAGCGGGTGTTCAGTAAGGTTGACCTTAAGGTGTGCTATCATCAAATTGGAATTGAGAGTGAGGATTTATCCAAGATAGCTTTAGGCTAAGTTATCTACGTATGAATTTTGGTTGTATAAGAAGAGTTTTCTAGGTCTTGTAATTTTAGTGGAGGTATAATGTAGATTTATCAAAGGTAGAAGTTGTACTTAAGTGGAATATACCAAAGTCAGTTAGTGAGGTTAAGAGTTTTCTTAGATAAGCTTATTATTATAGGAGAGTTATTGAGGAAATTCCTAAGATAACATTACCTTAGACTAGATTGACTAGGAAAGAGTTGCCTTTGTATATGATAATAAATGTGAGAGTAGGTTTCAAACTCTCAAGGAAAGATTGGATAATGTTACCGAATTTTAGTAAGTCTTATGTGGTATATAGTGATGCTTCTATAAGATGAATTTGGAGGTAATGTAGATACAAGAAGGAAGGGTAATAGCTTATGTTTCTAAGCAATTGAAAATTCATGAGAGGAATTACCTTACCCATGACATTGAGTGAGCAATTGTGATATTTACACTAAGATTTGGAGACACTACCTATATGATTCTAAGCTGGAGGTATTTAGTGATCATTAGAGCCTCAAATTTTGTTTGACCCGAAGGACTTGAATATGAGACAAAAGAGATAGTTGGAATTTTTGTGGACTAGGATTTCAATCTTAGTTGTTATTTGCATAAAGTCAATGTGATGGTTGATGCTTTGAGTAGGAACCCTCTACATTATCTTTTCCTTATGATTAGAGAGATGGATCTTTTTGGTTGAAATTAAAGATTTAAGTTTGACTTATGAGATTACTCCGAGTAGTATGAAACTAGGTATAACTTGAGTAACGAGTGAATTGTTGAAGGAAATTGGAGACGTATAATTAATTGATTCATTTTGGTGACAAGATATGAGGCTATAGGATAGGATAAGGTGATGGATAAGAGTTTGACTTGGGTGTAGATGGAGTGGTGAAATTAGAGATCTGGTATGTATACCTAGTGAACTTACGCTTAGGTGCTTGATCTTTGGAGAGGGTTTGATATTGTAGCAGATATCTTGAGTAGGATGACCATTCCCTGATTTTAAGGTTGGATTTGATTGAAGAGTTTAGAGACTTAAGCTTGGTGCGTAAAATTAGCCTTAAGAGCATTGGATTGAGTATGTTGGAATGGACTAATAGATTAATAGATGAGATTAAAGAAGACCAGGAGTTAGATCCTTTCTTGGTGAACCAAGTGGAGAAGTTTACTAGGAGTATGGATAACCCTTTTCGAGTAGGAGTTGATGTTGTTTTGAAATTCAAGAACAAAATTTGGGTGCCTAGTAATCCTGAATTAAGAGATGATCTTAAAGGAAGGAAAAAAGAGTACTCTTAGCATCCATTTAGGAGCTATTAACATGTATCAGAGTGGCGCAGCGGAAGCGTGGTGGCCTAAGGTGAAGAGAGGAGGAGAGGAAGTTTGTGTACTCATGTTTAGTATAATATAAGTCTAAGACAGAACATCATAAGCCTTTTAGGACTTTTGTAGCCTTTTAGGACTTTTGTAGCCTTTAGATGTCCCTGTTTGGAGGTGAGATAATGCGTCTAGACTTTGTTGTGGGTTTGCCTAGGAAGTTTAGGAAGAATCTTGAGTTT
Organism: Cajanus cajan; assembly: GCF_000230855.2. Lineage (NCBI taxonomy): Eukaryota > Viridiplantae > Streptophyta > Magnoliopsida > Fabales > Fabaceae > Cajanus > Cajanus cajan. Next base: position 61,564,516 of record NC_138518.1, read on the forward strand.
AATGAAGGAGTCATAGTCGAACCTCTTCATTTCATAAATTCGAGGACGAATTTCTTAAAAGAGGGGAAGTATTGTAACACCCCAATTTTCAAAAAGGTTATTATTATTATTATTATTATTATTATTATTATTAGATGGTATTTGGTCATAATTATTTTAATAATTATAGAAGAATATTATTTTGTACGTTTTAAATAATTATTATTTTGGACAATTATTTTGCACGTATAAAATAAGTATTTTTATTAGCATTTTTAAATAAATATTTATATGTTTTAAGAGAAGGTTGATTTTATATGATATTTTGTTATTGAAATTATATCATTATATTTTGGGTCAGAAATATATTATTATTATAGAGGAAAAATATTTTATAATATACATGTATTTATTTTATTTAATTATTTTGAGGAAAAAGAGAAGTGGGTTAGAAGAGAAGGAAAATGGGTTGGGTTGACCTAGCCCAATGGATTAATTTTAAGAAAGGAGTCAGGTGGCATTAACCCTATGTGCCTCATTTGCGTTCTGAATGGTTAGAGAAAAAAAAGAGGAGAAACAAAGAGCTCTAAGGAAGAGTACTCAGGAACGATCTTAGATCACACAAGACCATTCGTCTTTTGCTCATCCAGGTACGGGGGAAAATGAGATTATTTATATGTAGAGTTACATGAGAAAATTGGGTAGAGGGAGAGTCCCTTAGGATTATGAGTAATTTTATAATTATTTCTATTTGAGAAATTGATAATCTCATTAGATTCTGTATGTGTTGAGGATTAGAAATATATATTTAATTTGTAAGAATGATGATCTGAGAGGGAGAACGAAACTGTAGAAAAGTGCTTGTGAGCTAGGTTTTGGAACAATGAGGGGTTTTATCGTTATGTTGAAATTATATTAAATTGGTAATTCCGTTGAGTATTATATTAATTTATGAATGTTATTGTTATATTACTTGATAAAAATTGATGATTTAGATGTGAATTGCTTGATGTGTATGAAACCCATTATTTTGGACTTATTTGATGTGTGTATGTTATTGAGCTATGAGATGAGATGTTGTATGGATGTGATTATGATTGTGGTTCCTCACATCAATGACCAGGGATGGCATGGCCCTTGGGTAAGTGATGCTACATGGAGGGCATGATCCTGACATGGTGTGGGATGAGTGAGACAATTGACACGTATCACTTATGACAAATATGGTAGCCCTGGCATAGGGTTAATTGCAAGAGATTTTGTGGATTGTGATGTGATTGTGATTCCTCACATCAATGACCACGGATGGCACGACCCCTGGGTAAGTGATGCTACAGGGAGGGCGTGACCCTGTCGTGGTGTGTGATGAGTGAGGCAATTAACTCGTATCACTTATGTTAGTTGTGGCGTGGCCTTGGCATAGTGTTAATTGTAAGATTTGTGTGGATTGTGATGGATTGATGTAATTGAGATGTGAAGATGATGAATGATTGATAAATTATGATATATATAAATGCTTGTGAATATTTCATTCAGTAAGGAGTTATGATGGATTATGTTGTGTTTTTCCTTGTGTGCTTTCCATATAGATGTTTTCTTTTCTCACCGTATAATTTGTGGATGTTTTAGGTGAGGAAGATCCGACTTTGAGTGACATCTAGAATGCCAACCATTGAGTTATGGGTGTGCTCTGATATTGTGACATCGGGGTAGAGGATTCTAGGATAAATTTTTATATGTATTTAGAGTTATACCTTCTCTTTTGAAAACAATTTGTAAACTCTCAAGTTTTACTTTCTAAATTTCATTTTTAATTATTTTGGTTATTTATGAAGGTTTTATGTGAACCCTTTTTACCATTGTTGAATATTTTATTCTTTAGTTAATTACAAGATTTATTTAAATATGTGTTGGGGTAGTAAGGGTGTCACAATTTTAGAGCATATATAATTAATGGAAGTGAGTTAGAAGAGTGTCTTATAAAAAAGGGATGAAAAAAAAGGTGCAAATATTCTTATATTTAGAGATCAAGATATAATACTTAAGAATTTATAAATATTTAAAAGTGTCACATGCTGGTAAATTGTAACAACAATTATGAGCAATGTCGGATCTAAAAAATTTGTTAAGTGAGGACAATAAAATATTATGTATCATTTTAAGTAAAAAATTTTAATAATTATTTGAAAAATATATTTTTATGGTAAAAAATTTAAAATACCTTATTTTAATAAATTAAATTCTCTTATAAATAGAGTGATAATTTTTTTTATCTAAGATTATATTTAAGTATCACTTTATAATTTTTTGTGACTTATTTAATATTAGAGGAATAAAATAGTAAAAATTAATAAGACAAAAGTAATAAAATTATCAATTTGTTTTCTTTAAGTATTTTCTAAATTTTTATACTTATTTAAAACAAAAATATGTTTAAGTTAAAAATACTGTTTGACAATTACTCTTATTCCTCTTAATGTAGATCATCTCCTACCAACACAATATACATATACATGATCCAATGCTTAAAAAATAAATTAAAAATTGAAAAATAACCTACATTAGTTATGACACATTTAATGAGTAAAGAAGTAATAAATCTTTTATTAAAAAAATATAGTATATTATAATAATAAAAAATAAGAAGGGATTGATAGACTTACTCCACTAAGTAATTCATGTTATACATAAAGTATTCATCAAATCAATTAAAAGTCTTTAATGTATAGATCAAATTTATAAGATTTGAAAATTTTCTTTTTTGATACACTGTTTCATTAATTTAAATTGATGGATAATTATTAAAAAAAACATTTTGTATGTTATGTTGAATCTATCTAATGAAGTATCATATGATTTTCAATTTTTTTTCAAATTTGTAAACTTAATCTATACATTAAAATTTTTTAATTTAACAGTTGGTTTTTTAAAAATTTGATATATAACATTAGTTATTGAATAGAATAGATCTATCAAGACTTACTTTTAGAGTAAGTGAAAGTAATTAAACTATAAAATAAAATATTAATAGGATAATTAAAATATATTTAATAATATATTTTATAAACGCAAAAGATATAATATATTTTTTGAAAAGTGACATTATTAAAATTCATAAATAGTTATTATAAAGACATTATTTTTAAGAAGAGAAATTATTGCATACATATAATATAAAAAAATAAATTATTACACAGAGAATTTATGAAGGAATTTTCTTATTATAAATAAAGGAAGAGAATATTTTTCTTTCTAACTTTTGAAAACACTAATTAAATGAAATCTAGCCAAAATTATTTAAAATGATAATTTATGATAAAATATACAAAATTTTTACACCTCAATACAAGCTCTAACCATAAGATAATATTCTAAATGGCTTCGAGTTTGAAATTTCAAAATATTTTTCTATATAAAGAATGGAGTTCTCACTCATTAAAAATAACACACTCTTGCACTTTTAAAATGCAAGAAAACTAAGAAACTCATTGAATAATATAGCAAGAAGATGAAAAAATAAATAGGCTACACATAATTCCATGGGTGGTGAGAGTGAGCAATTTTTCTTTCTTTCTTTCTCAACTCCGACGGTATTCTCCCTTAGCCTTTTACCTTTGTGCTTGTCTTTTGCCTTGTGTAGCAAATATTGTTATTCTTTATTTATTTTTTCTTCATTGTTTTGAAGATGGTTAAAGATTTAAAGACATATTTCTTTTATTGAAAAGTTTTAAATTTGTTAACAAGTTTTTAATTGTGAACATGGTAGTGACATGGGTTGTTATCTTTAATTTTGAAACGTTTTCTTCGTGTTCTTTTGGGGTTTGACTGTAACACCCTGAATTTTCTACTAATACAATGTTGAATATTATTATTTTTATATAGTTATTTTTGTTAATTAAAGGGGTTTTATAGAGGTTTGTATTAATCTAAAATTATTTATGAAAATTTTATATAAAGTTAATTATGATTTTTTCTAGGCCCCGAACGGCCTGTTCCGAAAAGTGGAACAGGCTGTTCCCAAAAAGCGGAACGGGCTGTTCCAAAAAGAGGAACGGGCCGTTCCAAAGGATGAAAGTGAACTATTTTGAAGGACCAGAACGGGCCGTTTCAAATGGTGGAACGGGGCGTTCCAAATGTGCAAAATGGCCTATTTGGGTTTTTCTGGAACGGGCCGTTCCCAAAGTGAAACGGGCCATTCCAGAGTAATAAAAATGCCTAAAATTTAAGATTGGAAACGGGCCGTTCTCATTATGGTCAATATGTGTAAAAATGAACTCTAGAACGGGCCGTTCTGATTTCAGAATGGGTCGTTCTGCTTTTTGAAAATGGGTCGTTCCGATTTTGGAACGGGTCGTTTCAGTTGAAAAATTTGCATATATTCGAAGGATCCGGAACAGGCCGTTCCGGGTACACCAGGTTGCCTATAAATAGGGGCAAGGGGGGGTAAAAATTTTATATTGAGTGAGAAGGTGAAATCTTAGAGAGAGAAAGAGGAGAGAGAGAGAGAGAGAGAGAGAGAGAAAGAAAGAAAGAAAGAGAGGGAAGGAAAGAAGGAATCCAGAGGAGGAGGCCCTGCCCAAGTTTCAACTCTGCTTGTCCAGGTAAGGGGGGGAGTGAGAAACCTCGCTCGGGGGTGTGGGGATAATTGTTGGATAGTTTGTTTGTCGGATTGGCCCCAATCCCTTGCCTGTTGTTCTGTCTTTCTGTTTGCTCTACTTTGTTTCTTGTTACTTTGTTCCTTGTTACTTTGTTCCTAGTTACTTTGTTCCTTGTTACTTTGTTCCTTGTTACTTTGTTTCCTTGTTACTTTGTTCCTTGTTACTTTGTTTCCTTGTTACTTTGTTCCTTGTTACTTTGTTCCTTGAAAGTAATAAATGAATATGGAATTAATGCTAAAACTAAATAAGTTTTAATATGAAAAAGAATGTTCTCTATGAATTCCTATGCGGACCTTATGAGGAGTATTTATGACATGACCTTGTGAAATATGGACAAATGACATGAGACCTAAGAATAGACTATTGAGACAAGCTATGACTATGAGAACATGAAAAATGATAACATGATGTACTAAACGAAATTATGTAATAAGTTAAATGTTGAGTTAATGAAATAATGACTGTATGACATGCATCATATGCATATATGACTCCAGGTGTGCCGCTGAAGCCGCATACCCACGACTAACAAGGTGTACCTTAGGGTCACCCACGACTAACAAGGTGTACCTTAGGGTCACCCACGATGCAACATGCTAACAAGGTGTACCTTAGGGTCACTAGTGATGATATGTGAAACTTCCTTATGGCGCCACATGCATGCATTTATGAGTCGAGTCCATGCCATCATAAGCATGATAAATGAGTATATATGTGATATTGATTATTTATGTGTATTGTTTACATGTGACTTATATATGTTGTGTGTGTGAGCTATCTAGCCTTTATTTCTGCACTTGAAACTGAGTGAGATGTTTCTCACTCCCTTGTTGTTTTTGTATATGTTTAAATTATGTTGCAGGTGATCAGCATCATGAGGATGTTGGTGATGAGGCTTAATGCTTCAGTTGGGCATGCTCTGATAGGATGTGACATCGGGGCTTAGCTAGCTTAGTTTAATATGTTATTGTGTTAATAACTTTAGTTTGTTTTCTTTTGTATTTTCTAGCGAAGAAATAATGTAAATAAAGTTATAATCTTTCTTTTGTAATTTTGAACACCCTTGATAAAAGACCAAAATATGCATCTATGTCATATTATTTTTATTACATGACTTGAAAGTTATAAATTAATTCCTAACTAAGAGGCACTGCCACCTTTGTTGGAATTAATCTATAATTTCCTTTATGTGATTTCTTGAATTTTGATATTTACATGATGACTTTCTATGATTTATGAATTACGAATGTGAATCTTCTACCTTTTGATATTTGAAGCAATTATTTTATCAAACTATGAAAGACTTTATTTACTCAAAAAGAAAGAAAAGAAGAAATTTTTTATTATTATGTATTAATGATGGGGTAGAGGGTGTCACATTTAGTGGTATCAGAGCAGGTCGATCTAATCGACCGTGAGTTATGTACTTATCTTGATTCTGTTGTGTGCTCTGACAGTGTTTTGTTTGTTGTATACTTTGATGATGCTTTGCTTTGATAATGATGATGATGATGTTCTCCTTTTGCTGATATTGTATAGTTTGATATTGTTAAGTTATTTTGTTATTAAAGGAATAATAATCATGATAGTGTTAGCTATTACCATTATGACCGCTTTTCTTCATTCTTATGGTTGCTTATTTGTTTGATACTTCTTGCTTATGTAAGAAGAAGTGGTTGAGTGATATCGCTTGTGTTGCAAGCATATGTGCGAGTAGTAGACGAGATATTGTGCTAATATTGTAGGAACTATTGAGGCCTTAGATTTGGGTAAGACATTGATTTTTTTTCTAGTATATTAAGAGTTTACGATTGGTGAAAATTTTGAAAGTTATAGTTGTAGCGATTGAATCCAAGGATGATGTATATTGAGAATTGGAGTTTTTGTATTCTTAAGGAGAGATTGAAGTGTTGATGATTTCTAGAGTTTGATGGTTACATGAGAATTTTATTTTCTAAGCCTTTTTGTACTGAATATGTGAGTTGTTTGGTTTGTAGTGGGAAACTTTGATATGAATTTGAGGTGGAAAGGAGTAAGTTTGGAAGGATTGAGGTATTTTGTGGCCTAGATGTTGAGGCATTAGTGTGTAGGGGATGTTTGCACTCCAGTTATAGCTACTTTGGTGATCAAAGGTCTAGTTGTAAGCGTCGAATATATCTGTGGAGGATTTTTGAAATTTTAGCTAAGAAGATGATTTTTTTTAAAATCTCATGTCTCCTTAAGAGTTGTAGCTTATTCACTTAGCTTTCTTTGGTGATAGGTTGAGATCACGTGGATGAGTAGAACTCTCTATGTGTTGTTTTCTTTGATAGTTGTTGAAAAGAAAAGTTAGGCTGTATAATAATCTTTTCGGGTTAGTAGGCAATGCAAGGATAAGAATTGACTTTGTTAAGATGTTTTGGGGTGTTTTCATGTGGATTGAGAGGTTGTTTAAGGTTGTATGATGCTATGTGGTAAAGGTTGTTCATGTACATGCTTATGGATGGTATATATGAAGGTTTAAAGTAGGCATTCTAATATGACTTGATATGCATGTATGTTGATATATGGATAGATGACTTTAGGGATGAATTAATGAAGGTTGTGTGTTTAGTGAGATTGACCTTAGGATGTGATATCATCATATTAGAGTTAAGGGTGAAGATATATCCAAGACAACATTACGCCAAGTTATCTAAGTATGAATTTCTATTGTATGAGGTGAACTTTTTAGGTCTTGTAATTTTTAGTGGAGATATAATGTAGATCTATCTGTGGTAGAAGTTGTGCTTAAGTGAGGAGATATCTAAGCCAGTTAGTGAGGATAAGAGTTTATGAGGTTAGCTTGTTATTATTGGAGATTTATTGAAGGAATTTCTAGGATAGTATTGTCCTTAACTATATTCACTAGGAGAAATATTGTTTTTATGTGGGATAGTAAGTATGAGAGTAGTTCCAACTCTTATGGCAAAATTGATTAGTGTTAACATTACCGGACTCTAGTAAGTTTTATGTGGTATATAGTGATGCTTTGAAGACAAGTTTGGGTGGATTATTGATGCAAGAAGAAGGTAGTAACTTATGTTTTTAAGCATCTAGGTAATGAAAAATTCATGAGAAAAATTACCTTAACCATGACCTTGAATTAGAGGTTGTAGTAGTTACGCTTGAGATTTTGGAAACATTATTGGTATAATTTTAAGCTTGAGGTATTTAGTGATCATAAGAATCTTAAATATTTGTTTGATCCGAAGGAGTTGAATATGAGACAGAAGAGATAGTTGGAAATTGTAAGGATTAGGATTTTAATCTTAGTTGTTATTTGGGTAAATCTAAAGTAGTGGTCGATGCTTTGAGTAGGAAACATCCATATTCATCTTTCTTTATGGTTAAAGAGATGTATCTTTTGGCTCAGATTAGAAATTTAAGTTTGACATGTGAAATTACTCCTAGTAGTGAGAGACTAGGTATGACTCGAGTAACGAGTGGATTGTTGAAGGGTATTGAATAAGCATAATTAGTTGATTCATTTTGTGGCAAGGTATGAGGCTATAGGACAAGGTAATGAATAAGAGTTTGCTCGGAGTATAAATGAAGTGGTAAGACTTGAAGACCGAGTATGAGTACATAGTGAACTTACACTTAGGCATCTAATCCTTGGAGAGGGTTATAAAAGTAAAACTAATATAGTGACAAATGCCATGAGTAGAATGAGCATTCATCTATCATTTTTGATGATATAAGGGTTGGATTCGATTGAGGATGTTAGAAACTTAAGCGTGATGTGTGAGCTCACCCTTAAGAACATTGAATTGAATATGTTTAAAGGACTAATAGATTAATGGATGAGATTAGAAGACCCAGGAGTTAGATCCTTTCTTAGTAACCCAAGTGAAAAAGATTGGTAGGGATATAAGTGGCCCTTTTACGAGTGGAAGTTGATGGTGTTTTGGGGTTCAAGGATAGAATCTATGTGCTGAGTAAACCCAAATTAAGGAAAATGATCTTAGAAAAAATACATAAGAGTACTTTTATCATTCATTTAGGAGTTACTAAAATGTATCAGAGTGGCGCATCAGAAGCGTGATGGTCTAAGGTGAAAAGAGAAGTAAATGAGATGGTTAGAGTTTCTTAAAGATTATGACTTCCAATTGTGAATTATCACGCGGTAAGGTGTATGTTGTAGCTGACACTTTAAGTAGAAAATCTTTAAGAGTGTTTTCTTTGATGATTAGGGAATTGCATATGATTGAGGAGTTTAGAGATATGAACTTAGGGTGTAAGTTGACCTTTAAGAGTAGTAAGTTAGGAGCTTTGAGAGTGACTAATAGCTTGATAGATGAGATTAAAGAAGGTCAGAAGGTCTTATTGAGTCTAGTAGAGAAGTTGAATCAAGGTGTGGAGAGTGAGTTTAGACTTGAAGTGGATGGAATGTTGAGATCTGAGAACAAGTTGTACATTCATAGCGTGCCAGAGTTTAAGAGAGCAATCCTAGAAGAAGGTCATAAAAATAGTTTTAGTATCTATCCAGGAGTCACTAAGATGTACCAAGATCTTAAAAAGATGTTTTGGGTGGCCTAAGATGAAAATGGAAGTGGAGGAATTTGTGTATGCTTGCTTAGTATGTTAGAAAACTAAGGTAGAACACCAAAAACTTTCAGATTTATTGCAACCTTTAGACGTCCTAAATTGGAAATAAGATTCTATATCTATGGACTTAGTTGTAGTTATGTATGATATTCTTAAAAAATTTCATCTTATGGATAGGCTTACCGAGTTTGCTCACCTTGTACTTATGAACATTAGACATTTCTTGAAAAGATTGGTAGAGTTGTACATCAATAAGGTAGTGAGTGCTACATGAGAATTAGGAAGTGCGAGAAACTTATCCATTTCAATTTTCAGGTAAATTTCGGGGACGAAATTTCTAAAAGGAGGGGAGAATGTAACACCCCGAATTTTCTACTAATACAATGTTGAATATTATTATTTTTATATAGTTATTTTTGTTAATTAAAGGGGTTTTATAGAGGTTTGTATTAATTTAAAATTATTTATGAAAATTTTATATAAAGTTAATTCTGATTTTTTCTAGGCCCAGAACGGCCTGTTCCGAAAAGCGGAACGGGCTGTTCCCAAAAAGCGGAACAGGTTGTTCCAAAAAGTGGAACGGACCGTTCCAAAGGATGAAAGTGAACTATTTTGAAGGACCAGAACGAGCCGTTTCAAATGGTGGAACGGGCGTTCCAAATGTGCAAAATGACCTATTTGGGTTTTTCTGGAACGGGTCGTTCCCAAAGTGAAACGGGCCGTTCCAGAGTAATAAAAATGCCTAAAATTTAAGATTGGAAACGGGCCGTTCTCATTATGGTCAATATGTGTAAAAATGAACTCCAGAACGGGCCGTTCTGATTTCAGAATGGGCCGTTCTGCTTTTTGAAAACGGGTCGTTCCGATTTTGTAACGGGCCGTTCCAGTTGAAAAATTTGCATATATTCGAAGGATCCGGAACGGGCCGTTCCAAAATCAATACGGGTCGTTCCGGGTACACCAGGTTGCCTATAAATAGGGCCAAGGGGGGGTAAAAATTTTATACTGAGTGAGAATGTGAAATCTTAGAGAGAGAAAGAGGAGAGAGAGAGAGAGAGAGAGAGAGAGAGAAAGAAAGAAAGAAAGAAAGAGAGGGAAGGAAAGAGGGAATCCAGAGGAGGAGGCCCTGCCCAAGTTTCAACTCCGCTTGTCCAGGTAAGGGGGGGAGTGAGAAACCTCGCTCGGGGGTGTGGGGATAATTGTTGGATAGTTTGTTTGTCGGATTGGCCCCAATCCCTTGCCTGTTGTTCTGTCTTTCTGTTTGCTCTACTTTGTTTCTTGTTACTTTGTTCCTTGTTACTTTGTTTCCTTGTTACTTTGTTCCTTGTTACTTTGTTTCCTTGTTACTTTGTTCCTTGAAAGTAATAAATGAATATGGAATTAATGCTAAAACTAAATAAGTTTTAATATGAAAAAGAACGTTCTCTATGAATTCCTATGCGGACCTTATGAGGAGTATTTATGACGTGACCTTGTGAAATATGGACAAATGACATGAGACCTAAGAATGGACTATTGAGACAAGCTATGACTATGAGAACATGAAAAATGATAACATGATGTGTGACACCCTCTACCCCAACGTTAATACACAATAAATGTAAACAATAATTTCTTTTTCTTTTTGAGTAAATAAAATCTTTCATAGTTTAATAACATCTTTCATGTATAAAACAACTGCTTCAAATCTCATAAGGTAGAAGATTCACATTCGTAACTCATCAATCATAAAAAAAAGTCAAAGATAAGTATTAAACTCAAGAAATCATATAAAGGAGAATATATATTAATCCCAGTAAAGGTGGCAGTGCCTCCTAGTTAGGAATTAATATATCACTTTCAAATCATGTAATAAAATAATATGACAAAGATATACATTTTGGTCTTTTCTCAAGAATGTTCAAAATTACAAAGGAAGAGAAAATTAAAGCTTTTAAAATAATAACATCCCAAAAACAAGCCTAGCTATCCCCGATGTCACATCCTATCAGAGCATGCCCAACTGAAGCCTTAAGCCTCATCACCAACATCCTCATGATGTTGTTCACCTGCAACATAATTTAAACATATACAAAAACAACAAGGGAGTGAGAAATATCTCACTCAGTTTTAGGTGAAGAAATAAAGGTTAGATAGCACTCACACACACACACAATAAATATAAGTCACATATAAACAATACACATACATCATCAATATCACATATATACTCATTTATCATGCAATGATGTCATGAACTCGACTCATAAATGCATGCATGTGGCGCCATAAGGAAGTTTCACATATCATCACTGGTGACCCAAAAGTACACCTGGTTACATCACTGGTGACCCTAAGGTATACCTTGTTAGCAAGTTACATCACCGGTGACCCTAAGGTACACCTCGTTAGCAAGTTACATCACCGGTGACCCTAAGGTACACCTCGTTAGCAAGTTACATCACCGGTGACCCTAAGGTACACCTCGTTAGCAAGTTACATCACCGGTGACCCTAAGGTACACCTTGTTAGCATCGTTGGTATGCGGCCTCAGCGGCACACCTGGAGTAATATATGCATATGATGCATGTCATACATTCATTATTTCATGAACTCAACATTTAACTTATTACAAGATTTCATCAAGTATATCATGTCATTATTTTTCATATTCTTATTATCACAGTTTGTCTCAATAGTCCATTCTTAGGTCTCATAGTCCATTCTTAGGTCTCATGTCATTGTCCATATTTCCATGGTCATGTCATAAATACTCCTCATAAGGTCCGCATAGGTATTCACAGAGATCATTCTTTTTCATATTAAAAGTCATTTATTATTAACATTAATTCCATATTCATTTATTACTTCAACAAAGAACAAGGTAGAGTAAATAGAAAATCAAACAGAACAACGGCACCTTCAACAAATAACAAAGTAGAGTAAATAGAAAATCAAACAGAACAACGGCAAGGGATTGAGATTACATAATCATTTATTATTTCCAACAAGGAATAAAGTAGAACAAACAGAAAATAAGACAGCACAACGGCAAGGGATTGGGGGCCAATCCGACAAACAAACTATCCAACAATTATTCCCACACCCCTGAGCGAGGTTTCTCACTCCCCCTTACCTGGATAAGCAGGAGCTGGAACTTGAGCAGGGCCTCCTCCTCTGGATTCTCTCTTTCTTCCCTCTCTTTCTTTCTTTCTTTCTCTCTCTCTCTCTCTCCCTCTCTCTCCTCTTTCTCTCTCTAAGATTTCACCTTCTCACTCAGTATATAATTTTTCACCCCTTAGCCTCCTATTTATAGGCAAACTGGTGTACCCGGAACGACCCGTATTGAATTCGGAACGGCCCGTTCCGGATCCTTCAAATTTGTGCAAATTTCTCAACTGGAACGGCCCGTTCCAAAATCGGAACGGCCCGTTCCCAAAAAGCAGAACGGCCCGTTCTAAAACCAGAACGGCCCGTTCTCAATCTCAGCAGAACGACCCGTTCTCCCTCCGGAACGGCCCGTTCTCCTTGTTGGAACGGCCCGTTCTGGGCCCGTTGCCAACCTAAAATTTTAGCTTATTTTTAATGCTCAGAACGGCCCGTTCCACTTTCGGAACAGCCCGTTCCGAGTTACTCAAATACCCTTAATACCTTTATAAAATTACGAAAATGTCCTCAGTAATTACAGAAATGCCATTACTAATAAAAATATTCTTTTAAAGAAATTGGGGTGTTACAATTCTCCCCTCCTTCAAGAAATTTTGTCCCCGAAATTTTTGTAATGGTAGACTCCTCGCTTCTTACTTTCTAATCTTTATGCAACCTCACTCACTATCTTTCCGATATACAACTCTATCATTTCACCAAAGGATTTCTAATGTTCATAAGTACAAGGTGAGCAAATTCGGTAAGCATATCCATAAGATCAAATTTCTTAAGAATATCATACATAACTACAACTAAGTCCATAAATACAGAATCTTATCTCCAAATTAGGACGTCTAAAGGTTGCAATAAATCTGAAAGTTTTTGGTATTCTACCTTAGCTTTCTAACATACTAAGAGAGCATACAAAAATTCCTCCACTTCCTTCTTCATCTTAGGCCACCAAAACATCTTCTTAAGGTCTTGATACATCTTAGTGGCTCCTGGATGAATACTAAGACTACTCTTATGACCTTCTTCCAGGATTTCTCTCTTAAGTTCTGGCACATAGATTATATCCTTGTATCCCAAAACACCATCAACTTCCACTTGTAAAAGGCTATTTATATCCCTACCAATCTTTTTCACTTGGGTCACTAAGAAAGAATCTAACTCCTGAGTCTTCTAATCTCATTATTAATCCTTTCAACATATTCAGTTCAATGTTCCTAAGGGTGAGCTCACACATCACCCTTAAGTTTCTAATTTCCTTAATCAAACTCAACCCTTACATCATCAAAATGATAGATAAATTCTCATCCTACTCAGGACATTTGTCACCATATTAGTTTAACTTTTGTGAGCCTTTCCACATCCTTTCCAAAGATCAAACACTTAAGCATAAGTTCACTAGGTACACATACCAGATCTTTAATTTCACCATTCCATCTACAATGCATCCAAATTCATCTTATAAGTATTACTATATACACAAAAGGCTTACTAAAATCCAATAATATTAACACTATTCATTCTTGCCTTTAAGAGTTGAAACTACTCTCATACTTACTATCACACATAAAGGCAATACTCCTCCTAATAAATCTAGTTAAGGGAAATGCTATCTTAAAAATTCCTTCAATAAATCGCCAATAATAATAATAAGATAACCTCCTAAAACCTTTATCCTCGCTAACTTGCTTAAATATCTCTCCAATTAAACACAACTTCTACTTAAGACAGATCCATGTTTACCTCAACTGAAATTTACAGGAACTAGAAAACTTATCTCATATAATAAAAGAATAATAATAAAATAAAATAAAATAGTAATACTTAGATAACTTAACATACAACCGTCTTGAATATATCTTCACTTTCAACTACAATATGATCATATCACACCCTAAGATCAATCTCACTAACCATACAACATTCACCATTTGATCCCTAAGGTCATCTATCCACATATCAACGTACATGAATATTAAATCATATTAGAATACCTACTTTAAACCTTCATATATACCATCCATAAGCATGTACATGAACAACCTTTACCACATAGCATCATATAACCTTAAACAACCTCTCAATTTACACGAAAACACCTCAAAACATTTTAACAAAGTCAATTCTTATCCTTGCATTGCCTACTAACCCGAAAACATTATTATACAGCCTAACTTCTCTTTTCAACAACTATCAAAGAAAACGAAACATAAAGAGTTCTACTCATCCACGTGATCTCAACCTATCACTAAGTGAATAAGCTACAACTCTTAGTGAGACATGAGATTTAAAAAAAAATCATCTTCTTAGCTAAAGAAAACTTCAAAAATCACAACAAATATATTCAGTGCTTACAACTATACCTCTGATTACCAAAGCAGCTATACTGGAGTTCTAGACCTCCGTTTTACCTGATTCCAATTCCATTAGAAAGATAACATCCAAGGCTACCACTTTCCTGAAGACAAACAAAAATTCTAATTTTGTCAGTATAGCACTTGTACTGTCACAACAAAACATCTCCTACACCAGACAACAATAATGTATCAACATCTAAAACCACAAAAATACCTCAATCCTTCCAAACTTACTTCTTTCCACCTGAAATTCATATCAAAGTTTCCCACTACAAATCTAAACCAGATAACTCACATATGCAGGCTTAGAAAATAAATTCACATGCAATCATCAAACTCTAGAAATTATCAACACTTTAATCTCTCCTTAAGAATACCAAAATTCCAATTCTCAACATACATCATCCTTGGATTCAATCGCTAAAACTATAGCTTTCAAAAATTTCACCAATCATAAACTCTTAATACACTTGAAAAATCAATGTCTTACCCAAATCTAAGGCCTCAATAGTTCATACAATATTAGCATAATATCTCGTCTACTACTCACACATATGCTTGCAACACAAGTGATACCACTCAGCCACTACTTCTTACATAAGCAAGAAGTATCAAACAAATAAGCAATCATAAGAATGAAGAAGAGCAATCATAATGGTATTAGCTAACACTATCATGACTATCATTCCTCTAATTAACAATATCAAACTTTTTCAATATCAGCACAAGGAGAATATCATCATCATCCTTATCAAAGCAAAGCATCATCAAAGTATACAACAAACAAAACACTGTCAGAGTACACAACAAAATCAAGATAAATACATAACTCACGGCCGATTAGATCGACCCGCTCTGATACCACTAAATGTGACACCCTCTACCCCAACGTTAATACACAATAAATGTAAACAATAATTTCTTTTTCTTTTTGAGTAAATAAAATCTTTCATAGTTTAATAACATCTTTCATGTATAAAACAACTGCTTCAAATATCATAAGGTAGAAGATTCACATTCGTAACTCATCAATCATAAAAAAAAAAGTCAAAGATAAGTATTAAACTCAAGAAATCATATAAAGGAGAATATATATTAATCTCAGTAAAGGTGGCAGTGCCTCCTAGTTAGGAATTAATATATCACTTTCAAATCATGTAATAAAATAGTATGACAAAGATATACATTTTGGTCTTTTCTCAAGAACGTTCAAAATTACAAAGGAAGAGAAAATTAAAGCTTTTAAAATAATAACATCCCAAAAACAAGCCTAGCTATGCCCGATGTCACATCCTATCAGAGCATGCCCAACTGAAGCCTTAAGCCTCATCACCAACATCCTCATGATGTTGTTCACCTGCAATATAATTTAAACATATACAAAAACAACAAGGGAGTGAGAAATATCTCACTTAGTTTTAGGTGAAGAAATAAAGGTTAAATAGCACCCCCCCACACACACAATAAATATAAGTCACATATAAACAATACACATACATCATCAATATCACATATATACTCATTTATCATGCAATGATGTCATGAACTCGACTCATAAATGCATGCATGTGGCGCCATAAGGAAGTTTCACATATCATCACTAGTGACCCAAAGGTACACCTGGTTACATCACTGGTGACCCTAAGGTACACCTTGTTAGCAAGTTACATCACCGGTGACCCTAAGGTACACCTCGTTAGCAAGTTACATCATCGGTGACCCTAAGGTAAACCTCGTTAGCAAGTTACATCACCGGTGACCCTAAGGTACACCTCGTTAGCAAGTTACATCACCGGTGACCCTAAGGTACACCTCGTTAGCATATCATCAACTGTCGGTGACCCTAAGGTACACCTTGTTAGCATCGTTGGTATGCGGCCTCAGCGGCACACAGTGGCGGAACTTGAAAAAAAGTTTTAGGGGTGCCAGATTATTTTTTTTATATATATAAAATTATAAATTAATTTTTTTATCGGTTTAAATATATTTTTAATCCCTCAAATTTAGGGTAAATTTATTTTTGGTCCCTCAAATTTAAAATTGTTGTTTTTAGTCCTGTAATTTTAAAAAATCTTATTTTAAACCTTATATTCAAATTTTGTTAAGAAATTTATCAAACATTATTTCTTAAAATCTACCTATTGACATTTCTATTAGTAAAAATATCACATTAATTTGATTAATATCGTATAACTGTCTTAATTAGTCACTTTCAAATATGTTATTGGTGACCTAAAACAGTAAAACAAGATTTTTGAAAATTACAAGGAGTAAAAATAGAAATTTTAAATTTGAGAGACCAAAACAAATTTGTCTTAAATTTGAGAGACTAAAAACATATTTAAACCTTTTTTTATTAGTTAAAAAAATAATAGAATTTCTCTTTTTTAACTTTATTTTTTTTATTATAACTAATGATATAATAATATATAAATATAATATTAATATATATATATATATATATATATATATATATATATATATATATATATATATAATTTAGAAAAGTTTGGGGGAGCCGTGGCTCCCCCCTGTCACCATTAAGATCCGCCCCTGGCGGCACACCTAGAGTAATATATGCATATGATGCATGTCATACATTCATTATTTCATGAACTCAACATTTAACTTATTACAAGATTTCATCAAGTATATCATGTCATTATTTTTCATATTCTTATTATCACAGCTTGTCTCAATAGTTCATTCTTAGGTCTCATAGTCCATTCTTAGGTCTCATGTCATTGTCCATATTTCCATGGTCATGTCATAAATACTCCTCATAAGGTCTGCATAGGTATTCACAGAGATCATTCTTTTTCATATTAAAACTCATTTATTATTAACATTAATTCCATATTCATTTATTACTTCAACAAAGAACAAGGTAGAGTAAATAGAAAATCAAACAGAACAACGACACCTTCAACAAATAACAAAGTAGAGTAAATAGAAAATCAAACAGAACAACGGCAAGGGATTGAGCAGGGCCTCCTCCTCTGGATTCTCTCTTTCTTCCCTCTCTTTCTTTCTTTCTTTCTTTCTCTCTCTCTCTCTCTCTCCTCTTTCTCTCTCTAAGATTTCACCTTCTCACTCAGTATATAATTTTTCACCCCTCAGCCTCCTATTTATAGGCAAACTGGTGTACCCGGAACGGCCCGTATTGAATTCAGGACGGCCCGTTCCGGATCCTTCGAATTTGTGCAAATTTCTCAACTGGAACGGCCCGTTCCAAAATCGGAACGACCCGTTCCCAAAAAGCAGAACGGCCCGTTCTAAAACCAGAACGGCCCGTTCTCAATCTCAGCAAAACGTCCCGTTCTCCCTCCGGAACGGCCCGTTCTCCTTGTTGGAACGGCCCGTTCCACTTTCGGAACAACCCTTTCCGAGTTACTCAAATACCCCTAATACCTTTATAAAATTACGAAAATGTCCTCAGTAATTACAGAAATGCCATTACTAATAAAAATATCCTTTTAAAGAAATTGGGGTGTTACATGATGTACTAAACGAAATTATGTAATAAGTTAAATGTTGAGTTAATGAAATAATGAATGTATGACATGCATCATATGCATATATGACTCCAGGTGTTCCGTTGAAGCCGCATGCCCACGACTAACAAGGTGTACCTTATGGTCACCCACGACTAACAAGGTGTACCTTAGGGTCACCCACGACTAACAAAGTGTACCTTAGGGTCACCCACGATGTAACATGCTAACAAGGTGTACCTTAGGGTCACCAGTGATGATATGTGAAACTTCCTTATGACGCCACATGCATGCATTTATGAGTCGAGTCCATGCCATCATAAGCATGATAAATGAGTATATATGTGATATTTGATTATTTATGTGTATTGTTTACATGTGACTTATATATGTTGTGTGTGTGAGCTATCTAGCCTTTATTTCTGCACCTGAAACTGAGTGAGATGTTTCTCACTCCCTTGTTGTTTTTGTATATGTTTAAATTATGTTGCAGGTGATCAACATCATGAGGATGTTGGTGATGAGGCTTAATGCTTCAGTTGGGCATGCTCTAATAGGATGTGACATCGGGGCTTAGCTAGCTTAGTTTAATATGTTATTGTGTTAATAACTTTAGTTTGTTTTCTTTTGTATTTTCTAGCGAAGAAATAATGTAAATAAAGTTATAATCTTTCTTTTGTAATTTTGAACACCCTTGATAAAAGACCAAAATATGCATCTATGTCATATTATTTTTATTACATGACTTGAAAGTTATAAATTAATTCCTAACTAGGAGGCACTACCACCTTTGCTGGAATTAATCTATAATTTCCTTTATGTGATTTCTTGAATTTTGATATTTACATGATGACTTTCTATGATTTATGAATTACGAATGTGAATCTTCTACCTTTTGATATTTGAAGCAATTATTTTATCAAACCATGAAAGACTTTATTTACTCAAAAAGAAAGAAAAGAAAAAAAAATTATTATGTACTAATGATGGGGTAGATGGTGTCACATTGACCTATGATGTGTGAGTGTGATTCTTCTTTTAATTCGACAAGTTTGTTATTCATGAGAAAATACAATATTTTACTTATTTCTCTTTTAAAATATTATTATTTTTATTTACTTTTTCTTGATTGTTTTGAAGATTGTTAAAGATTTAAAGGTATCTTTCTTTTATTGAATCTTTTTAAATTTGTTAACAAGTTTTAAGTGTAAACATGGTTGTGGTTTGAGTTTCCAATCTTGATTTTGAAATATTCTCAATTTTTTAAATTAATTTTAGTTGTTAAAGAAATAAAATAAGTAGTATAATACAAAAAGTAAAATAAAAATAAAAATAAAATATTAAATTATAAAGACTAAATATTAATTTATGACGATATTAAATGAAAGCGTTTTTGGGAGTTGTTATTAAATAATAATAATTTTGGGATCTTTTATTCAACAAATATATTTTAGGAAATTTTCCTAATCTTTTATATCTTACAATTCATCTATTTTGATTTTACTTTTAAGTTAAAATTTAATATTCAAAATAATTATTAATAACTAAAAATAATACTATCAAGCGTTTATTAAAAAATTTAAATTCATTTTTTATGTCCACTATTGATTATATACTACAAATTTTAAATATAATGTAATTTATATATTAAAGATATTTATTTATTATAAATTTTAATTATATAAATAAAAGCATGACTTAAATATAATGAGTTTTGAGTTTGTTCCTTGTAAAATTGATTTTCTTTATATTTCATGATTATAAAACTTGTCAATATTTGTTTTCAATATGTGTAAAATGAACAAATTTTGGTTTTGGATCCTATGAAATATTTTTATTTGATTTTTATGCTTCTAAAATTTAAATTCATAAATTTTTGTCCCTAATGATCATTTTAAGGTATTTATATAATGCTACATCCATCCCTAATTATATGACTCTTTCAACTAATTAAATTACACCCTTTAAGAAAATTAGTTAATTTAGTTTAAAACATTAAATTGGTCAATAGTGTAAGCCACTTTTTGAAAAATATGCTTAATATCTATTAAATAAACATTCACTTTTTCCACTTAATCATTTCACACCTAATTAATTAATGTTTGGAAGAGAGATATCCAATCCTAATTATACAGATATTGTTTTATCCAATTAATTTCAACAATTTATTGTCTTTTGTCTAAAAGAATTGTTAATTAAATAAGATTATTTTTTAATATATAATTAATGTAAGTGACAATTAGAAGATGGTCTTATATAAAAGGGTAAACAAAAGAGAGTGAAAAGGATCTTATATCTAAGGACGAAAGTATAACACTTAATTTGAGAATTTATAAAAATTTAGAAGTATCACAAGTGAATAAAATATGACACTAATTTTGAGTACCATCTAGAATAGTCACATAACTTTTTGATGAACGCAATAATATAATATATACTTTTTTTTATAGTGAAGTTATTATAATTCATGAATAATTAATATAATGACTTTATTTTTAAGAAGAGAAATTATTGCATACAAATAATATCTACAGAAAAGAAATTATAACATAGAGAATTTATGATTAAATTGTCTTATTATAAATAAAATAAGATAATATTTTTCTTTGTAACTTTTGAAAAGACTAATTAATTGAAATCTAGCCAAAATTAACTCAATAACCATAAAATATACAAAATTTCCACGCCTCAATACAAGTACTGACCAAAAGATAATCTTATCTAGTGTCTAGATTGAAATTTCAAATATTTTGCTTTATAAAGAATAAAGTTCTCACTCATACAAAATAACACTCTTGCACTTTCAACATACAAGAAAATAAAGAAACTCATTCAACAAGAGCAAGAAGATAAAGAAAAATAGGTAACACATAATTCTATTGGTGAGAGAGGACAATTTTTTTTTCTTCCTTTCTCAACTCCCACGGTCTTCTGCCTTAGCCTTTACATGTGTGTGTTTGTCTTTTGCCTTGTGTAGCAAATATTGTTATTCTTTATTTATTTTTTCGTGGTTGTTTTGAAGATGGTTAAAGATTTAAAGCCATCTTTCTTTTGTTGAAATATTTTAAATTTGTTAACAAGTTTTTAATTGTGAACATGGTAGTGGCTTAGGTTGTTATCTTTGATTTTGAAACGTTTTCTTTTGGGGTTTGATCTATGACATGTTTGATTGTGGTTCTTCTTTTAACGTGACAACCGACAAGTTTGTTATTCATGAGAAAAGATAATATTTTCCTTATATTTCACTGCAAGAAAATTCGCTATTACAGAGGCCAGAATCCGTGGGAAATGCAAAAAATTCGTGGGTAATAGTGTATTTCCGACGGACACCAATCCGTCGGTAAATTGCTCGTCTGAAATATTTACCGACGGATTTTTATCCGTGGGTAACTTTCCGACGGATTTTCCCACAGATTTATCCGTGGGTAATTACCCACAGATTTACCCGTGGGAACAGAAATTATAATTTTTTTTAATTTTAATAAATTTATTAATATAAAAACTCTCATATTTGGCCTCTCAAGGGTTCTATTTCACGATATTTCACTATTTAGTGTGTTTTATCCTTACTTGTGCAATTTCTGGGAAACTTCCCAAAAGGTCACCCATCTCTGTACTACTCCAGGTCAAGCACGCTTAACTGTGAAGTTCTGATAAGTAAGCTACCGAAATGTATATGTATATTGTCAGTATAACTTGTACAAATTAATTCATTTAAGTCATCCTCAAATATATAATCTCATATTTGTACTATAATAATAATATATAATAATTTTATATTACAAATAATAATAATAATATTATTATATTTAATTATTATTTATTTATATGTACTTACTTTTATAATTAACATCTACTTATTTCTATTTAAAATTATAATTTAAATTATTTAATTTTATAATTTATAATGATAATATAATTTATAAAATTATAAATATTTATTTACTACATACTTATAAATTAAATTTTAATATTTTAAATAAATTATTAATTAATTTAATATATTTATTTACCTTAAATCAAACATATATAATTCAAAAAATGTATTTATCCTTTTTTTTCTTCTAATTATCCACTATTAATAAATACTAAATTAAAATCTTATCTAATTATATATAATATTCTCATATCAAGATCATATAGTAAATTGTCAATAAGATTTTAGTTAAATAATTTAAAATAATTAATGTTTCAATTATATTGTTAATTAGCAAATAATTTATTCCAAAACTAATTAATTTTTTATATTAATTATTAGTAAAATTTAATAACTTTTAATTTAACAATTAATTGGATCGATAAAATTTAACACACTCCATGAGTTATTGAGCGGAATAACTTTACCAAGAGTTATTTTGTAAGTTATCTTAAATCAAACATATAAAATTCACAAAATGTATTTATCCTTGTTTTTTTTAATTATCAACCATTAATAAAATACTAACTTAAAATCTTATCTAATAATATCATAATATTTTCATATCAAATTTATAACCAGTTCTTACATTTTCGACAAATATATAAATTTGTCTGAAATATTTCATCAATATTATAGCTTTTCTTACAAAAAATTTCTCATCAAAAATATAAATTTTTCGACAGATTTAATTTTGTTTTATAAGAAATCATCTTCGATTAATATAACATTTTGTATATATGATTTAAGAGTAAAAGATTTTCAATTTAACGGTTGAATTTACAAAATTCACATTTAATATAAAGTTATTGAGAAATTACCCACGGACAAATCCGTGGGAAATTCTGTGAATTTTTTTTTTAAATAACATATAGTACGATCAGTAGAATTATAACATAATGTCTAATAATAAGAATATCCATGTTATTGCTATCTAATAATCAAAGATTGAGGAGTTTCAATACATTCTTAGAATGTAAACTCATAAAAAAAATTAAAAAAATTAATTTAATTATAAAATGAATAATCCAAATTATATTTATAAAATAAAAAGTAAGATAAAATTATAGAGACTAAAATTATAAAATTTTAATAATGTTATAAAACATTAAAAAAAGAAAAGAATTAATAAATAATAGAAATAAAAAATTATTAAAATTACAATATAGAAATTCAAAAGTTTAAGACAAAAAGACAAAAATATACTTAAAAAATAATTCAAATTAAAATATAGAAATTCAAATATTTTAAGTGAAAAGACAAAAATATACTTAAAAAATTATTAAAATTAAACTATTTAAATATATAATCATATTATTACAAATAAAATTAGAATATATAAAATAAAAATAAAATGAATAAATAATTTAAAAATTAAAAGAATAAAATATCATAAATATTATTTAAATTAATTATTAAAAATATAAAATATAAAATAAAATTATAATTACAACTGTACGGATCCCTCTCAAACAATGTGGGTACCATAGAATTTCTCAAAAAATTATACTCTCTAAATAACTACATACAATCTTCTAATATTCTATCTACATATCATTATTAGTGGCACAAAGTGATTCAACCCTCCTTGTATTTATAAAATTATTTAATTTTTAATATTATTTTTATTTTTAACAAAATTTATAGATAAAATCATTTAATATATATGTATATATATATATATATATATGGTGTATATATTAAAGAGAATGGATTTTTTTACTCTAAGAGTAAGTCTAGCTAGACTTATTCCGTTCAATAACTCATGTTCTATATCAAATTTCAACGATCTAACCGTTCAATTTAAAGTTCTTAATGCATAGATCAAATATGTAAATTATTAGAAAATTTGAAAATTATTTGATACTTCGTTTCATTAATTTGAATCAATGTATAAAATGATTCTATGATTATCCATCAATTTGAATTAATGAAATGAAGTATCAAATGATTTTCAAATTTTCTAAAAATTTGCAGATTTGATCTATGCATTAAGAATTTTAAATTGAACAGTTGGATCGTTAAAATTTAATGTTGAACATGAGTTATTAAATGGAGTAAGTCTAGGTAAACTTACTCTTTGAGTAAAAAGATTCCTCTTCATATATATATTAAATTAGTTTATCACGTACCATTATATATATATACTAGGAGAATTAAAAGAGGAAACAGACACTTTGTGTCTTTAAATCTTTTTAAAAGTAAAATAATTAAAAATTATTTATTTATTTCTTAAGAATTAAAGGTATAATTATCTATTATTTTTTAGACAAAATCAGTTACAAGAAGACGTATATTTCCCTTTATCTATTACTATAGATAATCAAACAACTATATATTTAACTATTTTTCTTCCATTCATTTTCTCTGTCTTTATCTCTACTTTCTATATATAGATTCATTGAAGTTTTAAATACTCATATTTATACTCGTTACTTTGTATTTTACTGATTTACTTAAATATAAAATTCAGAAATCAATAAAATGTAAATTTAAGAAATTACTACAACTTGAAGAGATATTTTTAAATCAATCAGTTATTAGGAACAAAAATAATTATTTAGTGTAATTATTTTAACTTTAATGTTTTAAGTTTTAAATAAAGAAGATTTAATCTAGAAAAAATTTCATTAACCCCTACTTGAAGTTTTTCTCAATAACGTCATACGTATATCTCTTCTCAAATTTTTAAGTGAGTATTAATTTTCTTATTTATTTATTTAAGTGACACATACAACTACTTATATAAGATAATACTATTTATATACTATTAAGAGAAAATAATTTATTATTACAAATATCAATAATTAAATGAGATTTGATCTCTTATTTCATTATTTCAACTTTTTTGAAATTTATTTTAAATATCATGCACATTGTGATTTAAAAAATATATTAAATTTAAGTAATAATTTTAAAAATGAATTGAAAAAAATCTTATTTTCAAAATTGAAGATCAATGAAAGTTTTCATGAAAATGACTTAATATTGGATGTAATTTAGAAATAAATGATAAATACATATATATGATTTGCAGAACATAATTTAATTTTTCCCCCCTTATTTAATTAATAACGTTCTTTTCAAAGAGATGAATGATTTTTAAAAATTAAAGAAAAGATATGTTATTCTTAAATTTGGACGTCATGTGCTGGTATTTTTCAAGATAAGTAAAAAAAATTCATTTATTCTAATTAGTTTATAATTTATAATAACCTAAACATATAATTATATATAGGTAAGCCATACCTCACTCACTCTGATTTATATTTATCTTATTCATTACAATATATTTATATTTTGAAAACACCCATATAATAATGAAAATATTATATAGTGCATTGTTATGTGTATCGATGGGATCAGGATTGCTTGCATTTGAAAAATAATTGGCTTATATTTTATTTAATAGTTTCAGACGGATTTAAATCCGTCGGAAATTTCGTCAGAAATTTTAGACATTTAAATCCATGGGAAATTCCATCAGAAATTTCAGACAAATTTAAATCCGTGAGAAATTCCGTAAAAAATTTTAGACGGATTTAAATCCGTCGAAAATTTCGTTGGAAATTCCATCAGTTAAAATTCCATCGGAAATTCCATCAGAAATTTCTGACGAATCTAAATCCGTGGGAAATTTTCGACGGATTTTTGTCCGTGGGAAATTATCTGTGGGAAATTTAACATTTTCTTGTAGTGTTTCTTTTGAGATATTGTTATTTTTCTTTACTTTTTCTTGATTGTTTTAAAGATTGTTAAAGATTTAAAGGTATCTCTATTTTATTGGATCATTTTTAAAATTTGTTAATAAGTTTTAATTGTGCACATGGTTGTGGTTTGAGTTGCCATTCTTGATTTTGAAATATTCGCAATTTTTATTTATTTTTTCTTGGTTGTTTTAAAGATAATTAAAGATTTAAAGTTCTGTCTTTTGTTGGAACGCTTTAAATTTGTTAACAAGTTTTAAATTGTGAACATGATTTTACTTTCAAGAAATAATATGAACATGAGTTTCATATTTTATCATGCAGTTTATATTAATTTAACAAAATTATTATTTTGTATATTCTGTTGTCTTAGATTTCTTTAGATTTTTTATTGTGAAATTATTTTGAATTCTATATGATATATCACTTTGTGTTTTTTCTTATGAATTTAAAGGATGTATAAGGCCCTTGTGCTAGGATTTTTCAAGCATGTGAATCACATGCTTAGAGTTAATGATAAAATTCATGTTAATCATAAAATTATAGTTTCTTTAACCAATTAGAATATAGAACAACTTGTTACACAATATTTTTTGAAACTAATTGAGAGGGCTGAATTTAAAAAAGAAGATTACCAAGGTTACAATAACAAGAGAGGTCATAGTCATAAATGTGATGTATTCTTTCTACACATTTATGACTATTACCTCTTGTTATTGTAAACTTGATAATCTTCTTTTTAAATTCAGCCCTCTCAATCAGTTTCAAAAAAACATTGTGTAGCAAGTTGTTCTATATTGCAATAGGTTAAAGGAAGTATAGTTTTATGACTAATATGAATTTCACCATTAGCTCTAAGCATGTGACTTGCATTCTTGAAGAATCGCAAGGACTTTTATGCATGTGAATTTCAGCACAAAGAATAATGTATCATATATGATTGAAAATAAATTCATAAACAAAGAAATCTAACATAACTAAATATGAAGAAAGAAACATTTGTTAAAACTAGTAAATAATATTTGTTAGTTATAAGAAAGAGCGTAGTAGAGTCCACCATTATATTCCTTAATCTCACATATATTGTGACCCAAAACACACTATTATGGGACATTTTGCGGGTAATTTTACTGGTATATAGATTTTTGTGGATAGTTTTAACAAAAAGGTTTTGGAATTTGGTTTGAGAAGGTTTTTTACTTTATAATGGATATCATGGCTATTTGAATGACACTTTTTTTCCTTCAAAATTTTAAGGTGTCTTCAAAATAAAATAATAATTTTAAAATTTCACCATATTCATTATCTTAACTCCGTTTTTATTTTGTGTTTTGAACAATAACATCCTTTCTCTATGAGAATAGTTCTACTAAGGTTTAAATATGTTTCTGTTATAATTAATTTACTGTTTTTTTTTCTTTCTAGTTTTGGTTCTTACAGTTTTTTAAACCATTCTTGTGAAATTTAATACTTTGTGTCTCTTATGGGAATAGTTGTATTTAGGTTTAAATATTGTTTAATTGTTTTGAATATGGTTAAAGATTTAAGGGTATCTTTATTTTATTGGAATATTTTAAATTTTTGAACAAGTTTTAAATTGTAAATATGGTTTGGGTTGTCATCGTTGATTTTGAAACATTCTTGATTTTGCCAAGTTGCACCTGCACATATGCAAAAATAGGAAGTAAATGTTTGGTTAGAAGCTAAATGAGAACATGAGTTTGGTGTTTTATTATGCAGTTTATTAGTTTAACAGAATTGTTGTTTTGTATATTTTGTTTGCATATGAAGTAAATGTTTGGTTAGAATCGTTTGTAAATGGGAACATGACTTTGATGTTTTCTTATGCAGTTTATTAGTTTTAAAAAATTGTTGTTTTGTATATTTTTTTATGTTAGATTTCTTTAGGTTTTTGATTGTGAAATTCTTTTGAATAGTCTATGATATATTACTTTGTGTCTTTCCTCTTGAATCTAAAAGATGCATATAAGTCCTTGTCCTGGGATTTTTCAAGGATGTAAGTCACATGTTTTGGACCAAACAGTGAAATTCACGTTAATCATAAAATTATAACTACTTTTACCAACTAGAAATCATATAGCAATTTGCAATACAATATTTTTTGGATATTGATTGAGTATGTTAAAATTAATAAAGAAGATTACCAAGGTTACAAATATAAGAGAAGTCATATAGCCATAGATGTGATGAAACTTATTAAGTGAATTAAACTTAAACCGCATGAATTCAAACAATATATTCTTAACTTGCTCATTTTATTTATTGTTCTGATTCTGCTTTTATCCATTATAGATAATTTTAGAGTCCTTATGTTCTTGTAGCATTTTGTTTGGGGATGTTCTTCCTAATTCTTGTTTAAAATCTTATAAAAAACATAAGCTATTATTGTTTCATAAAAGTAAATATTATTTTTAATTAAACCTTTTGTCCTTGATCTGCATCATGTGTGTAAAACCAAATTCTATGATTACTTATGATCGCCTTATGTTAATATATTAGGCATTTTCTTTTCTCTCATTGCTTATTGTTTAAAAAGATTGAGAATTTTCTGGAGCAACATTTATGATTATGATCTCTTTTAAATCACACTCAATCAATGTCAACAACTTATATAGACATGGCAATCTAACCCGTCCTTGTGGGTACCACCCGTCCCGATTTGGATGGGGAAAACCCGTGTTTATCGGGTTCAGATTTTCCCCGATTGATAAAATTGGGGGCGGGGGCGGAGGCGGGAATGTTAATACCCACCCCGCCTCTGCCCCCGTCCCCGCCCCGCGTAATAATATAATTAAAAAATTATTTATATATATATATATATAAACTAAAATTAGAAATATTTATATGTAAAAATTTATATTATTTTACTTTTCTTTTATTTTTTTTTAAATTGTTCATATTTATTTAAAAGAAAAAAAATAAGAGCGGAGGCGGAAGCGGAGGTGGGATAGATATTAACATCCCGCCCCCACCCCCGATTTTCTCAATCAATTTCAATAAAATATTGTGTAACAAGTTCCTCTACATTCCAATTATTAGAAGGAGCTATAGTACTTACATGACTAACATTAATTTCATCATTATTTCTAAGCATGCAACTTTTATTCTTGAAGAATCCTACTGCAAGGATTTTATGCATCCCGTAAATTCATACACAAACATATTTGTTGAAATGAAATTCACAAAGAATGAAATCTAGCATAATTGAATATACAAAATAAGAATTCTGATAAAATTGTAACTATTATATCAGCAGATGTGGCAGACACTTCATGTGAATTAAACTTAAATTGCTTGAATTCAAATTCTGCTTTTATCTATTACAGATAATTTTACAGAGGCACTTATCTTCTTGTCACATTTTGTTGGGGGATGTTTTTCCTAATTCTTGTTTAAAATCTTATAAAAAAACACAAGCTATTATTGTTTCAAAAAGTAAATATGATTTTTAGTTAAACCTTCTGCCCTTGATCTGCATCATGTGTGTAAAACCAAATTCTATGATTTCTTTTTGATGGTCATCTTATGTTAATATATTAAGCATTTTCTTTTCTCCATTGTTTACATTGTTCACAAAAGATTGAGAATTTATTGTAGCAACATCTATGGTTATGATCTCTTTTAAATCAGACACTTAATCAATATCAACAACTTATATGTGCAAAGATTATCAAGTGACTCATAACATCTATGACAACTACAAGAGCAAATTGAGTCAGCCAATAACACTTCAATATGATGTGATATTTTTATTAATAATTATTGAGATGTATGTTGTGGCGTAAAAAATGTTAATGTTAATTTTTTTTATAAATAAATTTACTTATGGATGGATTCACATTTTGAATAGTAGGGCACTTGTCCTCACTACTATTTGACGCATATATAATTTTTTATCTAAAAAATAATATATTTTAAAAAATAAAAATTATAGTCTAATAAAAAAAATATATGTTTAAATTATCATATGTGTAAAATATAGATTTGGAGAAAATATTTATTTATTTGATATATGTTAAACTTCTAAAGGAAATTAATTTTCTAATATGATAAAGAATACTCCTTAATAACGAATCAATTTTTTAAAAACTTTGATTATAATATATATATATATATATATATATATATATATATATATATATATCTTAATACTCACATGTATAATATAATATATTAAAAAAATTAATTTTTGATAAAATAAAATTTACAATATGCATGTTTACCTTTTGTGTTTTTTATTTATTGTATAAGTTGATTAAAAAAATCAAAATAAGAAAACTTGGAAGATTTATGTTCCATTTAGAATTGTTATTATAAAATATATTTTAAAATAAATTATCATCTAATATATATATATATATATATATATATTAGATATTAAAAACATGTTTATATCATAAATAAATTAAACTTAATTTTTATAAAATTTAACATATTTATTTTTATTTTAATAATGTTAAATTACTAGAAATAGGTCTTTAGAATTATAATTCTAACCAAACATTTAAAAATGTCTATGATAGATAAATAAGTCATACTTAGGATATATATTTAAAAAATAAAAAAAGGTACGTCCAAACCTACTAAATTATAATAAAATCTATAATATTACCTAATTTATTTTTATCTTTTATTGTAATCATAGATATAAAAATTTGTAAAAGTAATTATGATATGTATTAATGCATTTAAAAAATATATATATAATTTTTAATACTACAAATATATGAATAAGTATTGTCCTTACTATCTAAAATTTATGTATCTGTCACTAGATTTACCTATATTATTTTCTCAAATAAAAAAATATATTTACAAATTTATTAGCAAAATATTCTTGCCCATTCATCTTCAAAATATTACTTATAAAATTTTCAAAAGAAAGTAATAAACAAACTTTTTTACATAAAAATTCATGAGATATTTCACTATAAATCTGTTTGGATATATGAACTTAAATGTAATTTTGAGAGTTTTTTCATATCAAAAATAAAAAATATTTTTGCAGTTGGAAAGTTTTCAAAAGTATTTTTTTTTAATTTATATTCAAGTAAACTCTAAAACAATACTAATATTCTACTAACAATATTGCCACAAAAATATTATTGTAGTTACTATAAAATTATTGCATGAAATTTTGCTACAAAATTCAATTTTTTAAGAATTTGATTGTCCCAAATATATTATTTAAAAGTAAAAATCTAACAAAATATATTTGCAATTATTTTATACCGGATAATCAACTTTTTGCCACCCTATCTTAATTTAAACAAATAAACCGTAAATGTTAATCAATAAACACTAATCAAAATGGTAAAAAGTTTTTATTTAACATTCATATTGAATTACAATGTGACCATGCATGCTCAATATGGTGGAGCATGGGCATTAGCAGCAGAAGGTGGACTTTCGCAAAAACAAACTTGTTTCACACAATTACATGAATAGCACGTTGGACAATATTTTTTACAATCTGTGTCTCTGGAACAACGTGCCTGTGGAGATACTGAGGATTGTTCTTTAGCTTTCACACTCATATCTACATGTGTAAACAATACATGCCCATATAAAGAACATCATTATATGTAACAAAGGAAAGGAATGGAAGTAAATTGATTGAGTGAAAAATCACAATAATGTATATGAAATTGGTGAAATATAAAATTGAAATAAATTATTACTAACTTGTAGCAATGATGAAGAAAGCCAAAACGAATGTGAATTTCAGAGAAGACTTCATTTCAGTGTTCATCTTGTTTATTGAACATGAACTTCAGCAGACGTTTATATAGGAAAATGAATTATGAGAATATCTTGAATATGTTGACTTGAAGACATATGTTGATTGATGCATTAATTATAAATATAAATGAAATGGATATTTCTTGATAAATTTTAAAAAATGAATAAAAAATTACTTGTATATTAATTACTTTATCTCAATATAAATAATTTAATATATAATGGTTGACTATACTTTAATGAAAATAATAAATATATATAAATATTTAATAAATTAAGTTGTCATCTTTAAAGTATTTCCCATTACTAGAAAAATATCATTTTTCTACAAATTTTCCTACAAAAAAATATTCATAGAAATTTTTTGCGAATTTTCTTGCAATAATAATTTCGCAAAATTTTTTTATGAATTTATTTGCAAAAAATAATTTACAGATATTTCTTACAAATTTTTTTACAAAAAATAATTTACAAGAAATTTTTGCAAATTTTGCTACAATTTTAATGATTATAGAATTTTTTTTCTATGGTAAAAATTTGCAGAAAATATTGTAAGAATTTTATTTTGTTTCTTGCAAATTTTCTTACAAAAATAAATTTGCAAGTAATGTTTACTAAATGGTAGAAAAATTTTGCAGGTAACTTTTTTTGTGAATTTTCCTGCCAATTTTAATTCGCAGGAAAAATAAAAAAAAATATTTAAATTTATAAGTTTAATACTTTAAAAAAACTTCAAGTCCCACATTAATTGAAAATAAAACAATTAAAGAGTATATAAGTTGGGGCAACACTTACCTTACAAGTTGATTTTTATGGTTGAGTGTTAGACTTATAATATACAATCTTAGAATTTAAAAGATTATGTATCATATGTTTCAGACATAAAAACAAATATTTCGAATGAATTCATTGTGAGCATTTGAAAGTTGAAGAATTATTAATAGAATTTATAATAATTTCTTTAATTTTTTTCGTAAAAAATATTCCTGCAGAATTTCTTGCGAAAAAAATTCGCAGGAAACTTTCTTGCAAATTTTTTTCGCAGGAAAATTTCTTGCGAATTTTAAAATTTGCAAAAATATATTATCCACGAAAGTATTACCTGCAGATAAAATTTCGTAGAAAAATTTGAAGGAACAACGTTTCATGCGAATTTTTCATAAAAATTTGCAGGAAAAGTCGCATGTAATAAGAGAAATTCTAGTAGTGTCGAATGGTCATTTTTATAACTAATTCATTAAAGTTCTTATTTTACTTTAATGATACATGATTATTTTTTTATTTGTTGAAGTGATTTGTGTTCTTTGTTATTTATTGAAATAATCAAGACTAAAAAATATTATTTTTTAATTCATAAGCAACGTTATTTTTTTAAGAGTGGTTATTTTATTTTTAAATAGTTTCATATATTATATCATCACACTTCGAAATTACTAATAAGTATGGTTATTTATTAGTAAAATGTATCAATAATACTCTGTTAAAAATGCTCTTATTATAATTTTTTTTCTTAACTATCAAATGTGTGCCTCTTTTTTACACTTAAAAATCGAACATGATACCAAGAGCGTTTATAACACTTATCCAAATTGTTCAACTAATTAGCTAAACCCATTGATTTCATATGTGGATCTATTTGGTACATGGTTATTCTAACTTAAATTTTCTTTATTTCTAAATTGGAATAATTTTCTTGAGTCTTTTTTAAGAATTTATTTTCAACGAGAGCGCTTTTAACTTTTTTTATTTAATAAAGTTTTCTACAAACTTCTTTAACTTTTTATTTATTTTAATATAAGTTAAATATATTTTTAGTCTCTATAAAATGAATGATTTTTAATTTTTATCCTTCTAAAATATTTTCTTTATTTTTCATCATTCTTAAATTTATAAAAAAAAAAAATTGTTCATGTGAAATTAATAAATTTTAGTTTTGATCCTTATAAAATATTTTTCTTTAATTATTATTCTTCCAAATTTTAAAGTTATTATTTTTAGTACTTAACAATCATTTTAAGTTAAATAAATAACTGTTATTTTAAAGATCTATAGGAATTTTTAGAAATGTCAAATGCTAACATGATATCAGCAGTACTTGTGGGTAATATATAGAATGATTACTCAATCTTTTAATAATAAAAAAAAGTTAAAAATGATCACACAAAAATAACAACTAAAAACAATAGTTCAAATTTTAGTGGGATGAAAAATAAGGAAGAATTTCTACATTAGCTAATTTTTCAAAAACTAAAAACATATTTAAGACTTTAATTTATCATTCTCATTTTTAAAAGAAAAATATTAATAGTTAAAAAATAATTTTTTATTACAATATAAATTATTTATCATAAAATTAAAATATAATTTATATGGTCAAAAGAATTATTTATTATAAATTTAATTATAATATAATTTTATATGCAAAAAAATATTTATTTATTATAATTTTTTATATTAAAAAATAATTTATCCTTTACATTACACATATTAAAATAATAGTTAAATTATAATAGGTATCTCAAATTAAAGTGTTTTTATGTGCTTTTTTTCAAGACTAATTTTAGCCTCTTTTTATGAACGAGAAATTTTTTTAAATTTATTTAATAATATCTTATTTTTAACAGTATATCCTTTTTCACTTGGTAAAAAAATATATATCATTTTTTAAAATTTATTTTTAATTTATTAAAAAATATTATTCATAATCTTTTCTATTACATTAACATAATTATCTTGAATGAGAGTGTTTCATAAAAACTTTTCTTAAATATCTGTTATAATTTATTGTTTTACTTTATTTTTATGTTAAATTATTTTTTAAAATAAATTATCAATAGTTAAAAATAATTTTGTATCATAATATATATTAGTTTTTATAAAATTAAAATATAATTTATATGATAAAAGTTTTATTTATTATAAATTTTAGTTAGATAAAATAAATAAGAATTAAATATATTTTAGTTCTTCAAATTTAGAATAAATTTTATTTTTAGTATCTCAAATTTAAAACTATAGTTTTTAGTCATGTAATTTTTAAAAGTCTTGTTTTACTCCCTGTAATCATCAATAACATATTTGAAAATAATGGATTAAAATAATAATATAGCATCAATTGTATTTAATGTGAGATTTTCACAATTAGAAATAACCAAAGATACTAAAGATACCAATAGGTAGATTTTATGCGACTATTTAATAAATTTTTAATAAAATTTGAATATAAAGACTAAAAAAGTAGGACTTTTTGTTTTGAAATTTTTGGAATTAAAAAGATCAGCTTTAAATTTGAGACACTGCAAACAAATTTACATTAAATTTGAGATACTATAAATATATTTAAATTAATAAATTATTATTTTGTATATTGCACATGCTAAAATGAGCTTAGTTACACAAACTAAAATATTAGTTTTAAAGAATTGTATCTTTTTTTTTTCTTTCCATCAAGGGGAAGATTTGGTACATGAAATTTTTTACTTTCCCGAGAATCTAAAATTGATAATTAGTTTCTCATATTTGTTTTGTTATTTAAAAAATAATATTATAATAGTTCTTACACATGTTTATCACAAAATTATTCTCATGAAAAAGTTGGGTTGGAAAACTAACATTCTCAAATAAAAATGAAAGTTTTAGGCAGCCTCTAGTTCACATAATTTTTTTTATGCCTAGAAATCATGATTTATGAAAAATTGAGAATCATAAATCCTATACTAGGGATAATGACATCCTATTTAGTTGATCATAAATGTACATGAAAAAATTTATAAAAATTATCTAGAACCATGATTGTCAATCTCGAGTGATAATTCATAATCTTAAAAGATATTACGTTTACTAAAGCAAAATGAGAAAACTGAGAGGTAAATTCATTTTTGAGTGATCTCGAGTAAACTTGAGAAAGTTCACTTAATTTTGCACGAAATCATGAGTTTACTGCGAGATTGGCGAGTTTACCAAATCCAAAAATGTGTGTTTCATGAAGGTTTCTTACCCCACGAAGTCGTTCATTCTTTGTCTTCTCTAGTGAGTTTCTCCTCTGCACATCATTTCGCGCTACTTCTCCTCTACATCACGCGTCGTTCTCCAAGAGTTGCAATTGTGCTTGTTGTCGCGCTTGCAATCGCACTCGATGTCGTGCTTATAGTTGCGCTCGTCATCGCGCTCTTCCAGCCACATCGAGCTCTCCACGCAGACATTTTGTTTGATGGTAATGACCAACACCTTGGACTTGAAGATGATATTATTAGAGGATTAGATATGATTTGAATATATTAGTTTTTTCTTAATTTTTTATTTATTGTCATTTTATTTTTAAGAACTTGTGAGTTGTTTTTATGTGAAATTATT
Organism: Cajanus cajan; assembly: GCF_000230855.2. Classification (NCBI taxonomy): domain Eukaryota; kingdom Viridiplantae; phylum Streptophyta; class Magnoliopsida; order Fabales; family Fabaceae; genus Cajanus; species Cajanus cajan. The sequence goes on from NC_138518.1 coordinate 61,600,447, forward strand.
ACTAAACTTTGTTACTTTATTATTGTAATTTATTATTTTGCTTTAATATGAAGTTGAATGTTAGTTATTATGTTATTTCTAAATGTTTTAATATATTTCTTATATTCAATAAACTCTTATGAGTTTATGATTCGAATTTACAGGATCTCCACGAGATTACATAAACTCTCAATATTGACAACCTTACTTATCTGGAATCAATAATTTTTACTATATTAAATAAAATAAATAAATAAAGGTAATATGACATTTTTATTGTATTAAAATTTTATTTTAACTTGAGAATGATAGTTTTACACCTCACACCATGGAATAATTATGTGAAAAATCTATGTAAAAATCATCTTCAAAAAAACAATGTTTCCTAAAATGTTATTTTTCAAATAACCAGCAAAACATATGAAACTACCATTTCTAAGGTTAGATTCTAGGGGGGCTAAAAACCTTTATGTACTAAACGCCTTTTTAATGTGATAAAAACGTCATATAATATAAAAAAAAAAAATTTCCTTATATATAATATTTATAAACATTCCCAAAATAATTTATGACCAACCAAATGAATTTTTATCATTCCTAATGATCATAATTTCATGATTTATGATCCTCATGAATCATGATTCCTTGACATGAAACAATTTTTCATGTACCAAATGCTCTTTCTTTAAAAGTTTGTATTCTTATTTGTTATTCTATATCTTAATTCCTCCAAAATACGGTTACTTAAACTTAATAAATTTTAACTTCAAGTTTAAATTTGGGGTGCATCACAACAAGTTGTAAAGATCTATTTAAAAAGATAAGATCAAGTTTAGTATATCTCATTTTAAAATGTAAAAAGTAAAATCAATTCCTGAAATTAGTTTAAGATTTAAAACAATAAAACTTAAAAGGCCTCCCTATGTGTAAAGAGAGAAGAAATAGAAGAAAAATAAGAGAGGAGAAGATAAATAAATAAGAAATAAAATAAAAATAAAAGTTGTTTGAAAAGAAATGAACAGAAGTTGGATTAAAAAAAAACAATATGTTTTACATATAAAAAACAAGTTTACTTTTTTTTATTTACGATTACATTTGTACTCCTCGTCTTTTTTTTAATTAATTTTTTTTATTTTAATTTAAATTATATAATCAATTATATCTCACGTATAATCCATTATCTAACTTCCATTTCCCGCAACAAAGGCAATTGGAAGGACATGACATGATCGTTTATATGCCTTTACAAATCAAGGGAATGCATTTCATCTATATATAACAAATGTTACAACGGAATAGGTAGTGTAGCAACATAATCGATTATACTTTAAGTATAATCAATTATCAGTGTGTTTGGTTTCACGTTTTCCGGACTTAAATCGCGTAAACAACGCGAAAATAAGATGCTATAAATTTTTACTTCCGCGTCAAATTGGTTAAAACGTGGATCGGTTACGTGAATCTAGACATGCACTATATGCGTAGCAATTTGGTAATGGATCTTATTTATTGAGGGCAAAAACGGAAAAAAGAAATGTTGATGTTCACTTCAATACAAATCTAGTCAGTTTTGAGGATATGATTTTTCAGATGAGACCTAAACAATCCAAACACTTGCATTTGATTCTTCTTTATACACCAAACAACTATCTACAATATAAGAAGAGTTGGGTTCCTCCTTCAACAAACGATGCAGATCAATCTCTCATGCAATGCCTTATCAAGTTGGTGAATATGAATAATTGAATAATTACTCTCAACAGAATTGGATTGTTTGTCCAAATCTTTTAATGAAACACAAGATGTGTTGCATGTGACACCCTCTACCCCATTATTAATATACAACAAATGTAACAATAAAATGTTTCTTTTCTTCTTTTTGGGTAAATAAAATCTTTCATAGTTGACAAATATTTCAAACATAACAAGGTAGAAGATTCACATTCGTAACTCATAAATCATAACTCCAGTGTAAAAATTATAAAAGAAAAGAAGTTAAGATTTTCAATACAATTTAGTGTAAAACAAGAAATCATATATATACAAATAATAATAAAGGAAATATAAATTAACTCCAGTAAAGGTGGCAGTGCCTCCTGGTTAGGAATTAATTTATACTCCCAAATCATATAATAAAATATAACAAAAATGTACATCTTGGTCTTTTATCAAGAACGGTCAAATTACAATTCTTAACATATATTTTCCTTGAATTATACATGTTATCTATGTTATCTCTTCGTTAGAAATTACCAAAGAAGAGAAACTAAAGTTATAAAAGCAATAACATATTAAACTAAAATAACTATGCCCCGATGTCACATCCTATCAGAGCATGCCCAAATTGAAGCCTTTAAGCCTCATCACCAACATCCTCATGATGATGATCATCTGCAACACAATTTAAAACATATACAAAAACAACAAGGGAGTGAGAAACATCTCACTCAGTTTCAGGTGCAGAAATAAAGGTTAAATAGTCCACACACACACAACAAATATAAGTCACATGTAAATAACATACATAAATAATCAAATATCAAATATATATTCATTTATCATGCTATGATGTCATGGACTCAACTCATAAATGCATGCATGTGGCGCCATACGGAAGATTCACAATTCATCGTTGGTGACCCTAAGGTACACCTGGTTACATCACTGGTGACCCTAAGGTACACCTTGTTAGCATGTTACATCGTGGGTGACCCTAAGGTACACCTTGTTAGTCGTGGGTGACCATAAGGTACACCTTGTTAGCATGTTACATCGTGGGTGACCATAAAGTACACCTTGTTAGTCGTGGGTATGCGGCCTCAGCGGCACACCTGGAGTAATATATGCATATGATGCATGTCATACATTTATAATCTCATTAACTCAACATTTAACTTATTACATAATTTCATTTAGTACATCATGTCATTATTTGTCATAGTATCATAATCATAGTTTGTCTCAGTAGTCCATTCTTAGGTCTCATGTCATTTGTCCATATTTCACATGGTCATGTCATAAATACTCCTCATAAGGTCCGCACAGGAATTCACAGAGATCCAGAGAGCATTCTTGTTCATATTAAACCTCATTTATTATTAACATTAATTTCATATTCATTTATTACTTCAACAAAGAAAAAGGTAGAGTAAATAGAAAATCAGACAGAACAACGACACTTTCAACAAAAACAAAGTAGAATAAATAGAAAATCGGACAGAACAACGGCACCTTCAACAAAAAGCAAAGTAGAGTAAATAGAAATTTAGACAGAACAACGACACCTTCAACAAAAAGCAAAGTAGAGTAAATAGAAATTAAACAGAATAACGACAAAGGATTGGGGGCCAATCCGACAAACAACTATCCAACAATTATCCCCACACCCTTGAGCGAGGTTCTCACTCCCCCCCTTACCTGGATAGGCGGAGTTGGAACTTGGGCAGGGTCTCCTCCTCTAGATCCCCTTTTTTTCTTTCCCTCTCTCTCTCTTTCTTTCTTTCTCTCTCTCTCTCTTTCTCCTTTCTTTCTCTCTCTAAAATTTTCACTTCTTCTTCTCTGTACCAAATTTTCACCCCCCCTGCCCCTATTTATAGGCCTCCTGGCGCAACCGGAACGGCCGTACTGATTTCGGAACGGCCCGTTCCGGATCCTTCAAACGTGGGCAAATTTCTCAACTGGAACGGCCCGTTCCAAAACCGGAACGGCCCGTTCCGAGATTCAGCAGAACGGCCCGTTCTGTTTCTAGAACGGCTCGTTCTCCATACTAGAACGGCCCGTTCTCCATCCAGAACGGCCCGTTCCAGGCCCGTTCTGGAACTTGAAAAAAATAGCATATTCGCTCTTTTGGAACGGCCCGTTCTACATTTGGAACGGCCCGTTCCAAAACCCAGAAATACCCTTGTCCCTTTATTAAAATTACGAAAATGCCATCAATAATTACGAAAATGCCATTACTAATAAAAATATCCTTTTAAGGAAATTGGGGTGTTACAATTCTCCCCTCCTTTTAGAAATTTCGTCCCCGAAATTTACCTGAAAACAAAAATAGATAAGTTTCTCGCATCTTGCTTTCTAACTCCCATGTAGCACTTTCTTCAAAATTTCCTTATTGATGTACAACTCTATCAATCTCTCCAAGAAATGTCTAATGTTAATAAGTTCAAGGTGAGCAGACCTGGTAAGCCTATCCATTAATCCAAATAAGATCAAATTTCTTAAGAATATCATACATAACTACAACTAAATCCATAGATACAGAATCTTATTTTCAAATTAGAACGTCTAAAGGTTGTATTAAATCTGAAAGTTTTTGGTGTTCGACCTTAGCTTTCTAACATACTAAGCAAGAATACACAAATTCCTCCACTTCCTCCGTCATCTTAGGCCACCAAAACATCTTCTTAAGATATTGATACATCTTAGTAACTCCTAGATGAATACTAAGACTGCTCTTATGACCTTCTTCCAAGATTGCTCTCTTAAGTTCTGGCACATTTGGAATATACAACCCATCCTTAAATCTCAACACTCCATCCACTCCAAATTTAAACTTACTTTCTACACCTTGATTCAACTTCTCTACTTCTCTTTAGACCATCATGTTTCCGCTGCGCCACTCTGCTACATTTCAGTAACTCTTAAATAAATGCTAAAAGTATTCTTATGTCCTTTCTCTAAAATCATCTTCCTTAATTTTGGGTTTACTAGGCACATAGATTATATCCTTGTATCCCGAAACACCATCAACTTCCACTTGTAAAAGGCTATTTATATTCCTACCAATCTTTTTCACTTGGGTCACTAAGAAAGAATCTAACTCCTGAGTCTTCTAATCTCATTATTAATCCTTTCAACATATTCAATTCAATGTTCCTAAGGGTGAGCTCACACATCATGCTTAAGTTTCTAATCTACTCAATCAAACTCAACCCTTATATCATCAAAATGATAGATAAATGTTCATCCTACTCAGGACATTTGTCACCATATTAGTTTAACTTGTATAATCTTCTCCAATGATTAGGCACCTAATTGTAAGTTCACTATGTACTCATACTCGGTCTTCAAGTCTTACCACTTTATTTATACTCCAAGAAAACTCTTATTCACTACCTTGTCCTATAATCTCATACCTGGCCACCAAAATGAATCGACTAATATGCTTATTCAATATCCTTTGAATAATCCATTCGTTAATCGGGTCATACATAGTCCCTTACTACTAGGAGTAATTTCACAAATCAAACTTAAATTCCTAACTTGAGCCAAAAGATATATCTCTTTGACCATAAAGAAAGATAAATATAGATATTTCCTATTCAAAGCATCGACTGCTATAGGTTTACCCAGATAACAACTAAGATTAAAATCTTAATCCTTACAATTTCCAACTATCTCTTCTATCTCATATTCAATTTCCTTCGGATCAAACAGATATTTAAGATCCTTATAATCACTAAACATCTCAATAATGTTTCTAAAATCTCAAGCGTAACTATTACAACTACTAATTCAAGGTAATTTCTCTCATGAATTTTCCATTTCCTAGATGCTTAAAAACATAAGTTACTACCTTTGCATCAATACTCCACCCAAACCTGTCTTCAAAGTCATCACTATATCCCACATAAGACTTACTAGAGTCAGGTAATATTATCACTAGTCAATCTTGCCATAAGAGTTAGAACTACTCTTATACTTACTATCTCACATAAAGACAATACCTCTTATAGTGAATGTAGTCAAGGGCAATGCTATCCTAGAAATTCTTTCAATAAATCTCCTATAGTAAGCCTCATAAAACTTTTATTCTCGCTAACTTGCTTAGATATCTCTCTGCTTAAACATAACTTCTACCTAAGACAGATTCATGTTCACCTTAACTGAAATTTACAGGGACTAGAAAACTTAACATACAACCGTCTTGGATATATCTTCACCTTCAACTACAATATGATCATACCACATCCTAAGATCAATATCACTAACCATACAACATTCACCATTTGATCCCTAAGGTCTTCTATTCACATATCGACATACATGCACATCAAGTCATATTAGAATGCCTACTTTAAACCTTCATATATATCATCCATAAGCATGTACATGAACAACCTTTACCACATAGTGTGACACCCTCTACCCCATTATTAATATACAACAAATACAACAATAAAATATTTCTTTTCTTCTTTTTGGGTAAATAAAATCTTTCATAGTTGACAAATATTTAAAATATAACAAGGTAGAAGATTCACATTCGTAACTCATCAATCATAAAAAGTCAAATATAAGTATTAAACTCAAGAAATCATATATATACAAATAATAATAAAGGAAATATAAATTAACTCCAGTAAAGGTGGCAGTGCCTCCTAGTTAGGGATTAATTTATACTCCCAAATCATATAATAATAAATATAACAAAGATGTACAATTTGGTCTTTTCTCAAGAACGTTCAAAATTACATAAGAAGAGAAAATTAAAGCTTTTAAAACAATAACATCCCTAAAAAAACAAGCCTAGCTATGCCCGATGTCACATCCTATCAGAGCATGCCCCACTGAAGCCTTAAGCCTCATCACCAACATCCCCATGATGCTGATCATCTGCAACACAATTTAAAACATATACAAAAACAACAAGGGAGTGAGAAACATCTCACTCAGTTTCAGGTGCAGAAATAACTGCTAGATAGCACACACACACACAACATATATAAGTCACATGTAAACAATACATAAATAGTCAATATCACATATATATACTCATTTATCATGCTTATGATGTCATGGACTCAACTCATAAATGCATGCATGTGGCGCCATACGGAAGATTCACAATTCATCGTTGGTGACCCTAAGGTACACCTGGTTACATCACTGGTGACCCTAAGGTACACCTTGTTAACATGTTACATCGTGGGTGACCCTAAGGTACACCTTGTTAGTCGTGGGTGACCATAAGGTACACCTTGTTAGTCGTGGGTGACCATAAGGTACACCTTGTTAGTCGTGGGTGACCATAAGGTACACCTTGTTAGTCGTGGGTATGCGGCCTCAGCGGCACACCTGGAGTAATATATGCATATGATGCATGTCATACATTCATAATCTCATGGACTCAACATTTAACTTATTACATAATTTCATTTAGTACATCATATCATTATTTGTCATAGTATCATAATCATAGTTTGTCTCAATAGTCCATTCTTAGGTCTCATGTCATTTGTCCATATTTCACATGGTCATGTCATCAATACTCCTCATAAGGTCCGCATAGGTATTCACAGAGAGCATTTTTGTTCATATTAAAACTCATTTATTATTAACATTAATTTCATACTCATTTATTACTTTCAACAAAGAACAAAGTATAATAAATAGAAAATCGGACAGAACAACGGCACCTTTAACAAAAACAGAGTAGAGTAAATAGAAAATCAAACAGAACAACGGCACCTTCAACAAACAACAAAGTAAAGTAAATAGAAAATCAAACAGAACAACGGCATCCTCAACAGGGAACAAAATAGAGTAAATAGAAAATCAGACAGAACAACGGCAAGGGATTGGGGGCCAATCCGACAAACAACTATCCAACAATTATCCCCACACCCCTGAGCGAGGTTCTCACTCCCCCCCTTACCTGGATAGGCGGAGTTGAAACTTGGGCAGGGTCTCCTCCTCTGGATCCCCTTTTTCTTCCCTCTCTTTCTTTCTTTCTTTCTTTCTCTCTCTCTCTCTCTCTCTCTCTCTCTCTCTTCTCTTTCTCTCTCTAGGATTTCACTTTCTTACTGAATATAAAATTTTCACCCCCCTGCCCCTATTTATAGGCCTCCTGGCGCAACCGGAACGGCCCGTACTGATTTCGGAACGGCCCGTTCCGGATCCTTCAAACGTGGGCAAATTTCTCAACTGGAACGGCCCGTTCCAAAACCGGAACGCCCGTTCCCAAAAAGCAGAACGGCCCGTTCTGAAACCAGAACGGCCCGTTCTCAATCTCAGCAGAACGCCCCGTACTGCTTCCAGAACGGCCCGTTCTCCATACCAGAACGGCCTGTTCCAGGCCTGTTCTGGGTCTTTAAAAACAAGCATATTCCTTCTTTTGGAACGGCCCGTTCTGCATTTGGAACGGCCCGTTCCGAAACCCAGAAATACCCTTGTCCCTTTATTAAAATTACGAAAATGCCATCAATAATTACGAAAATGCCATTATTAATAAAAAATATCCTTTTAAGGAAATTGGGGTGTTACAATTCTCCCCTCCTTTTAGAAATTTCGTCCCCGAAATTTACCTGAAAACAAAAATAGATAAGTTTCTCGCGTCTTGCTTTCTAACTCCCATGTAGCACTTTCTTCAAAATTTCCTTATTGATGTACAACTCTATCAATCCTCCAAGAAATGTCTAATGTTAATAAGTTCAAGGTGAGCAGACCTGGTAAGCCTATCCATTAATTCAAATAAGATCAAATTTCTTAAGAATATCATATATAACTATAACTAAATCCATAGATACAAAATCTTATTTTCAAATTAGAACGTCTAAAGGTTGTATTAAATCTGAAAGTTTTTTGTGTTCGACCTTAGCTTTCTAACATACTAAGCAAGTATACACAAACTCCTCCACTTCCTCCGTCATCTTAGGCCACCAAAATATCTTCTCAAGATATTGATACATCTTAGTAACTCCTAGATGAATACTAAGACTGCTCTTATGACCTTCTTCCAAGATTTCTCTCTTAAGTTCTGGCACATTTGGAATATACAACCCATCCTTAAATCTCAACACTCCATCCACTCCAAATTTAAACTTACTTTCTACACCTTGATTCAACTTCTCTACTTCTCTTTAGACCATCATGTTTCCGCTGCGCCACTCTGATACATTTCAGTAACTCTTAAATAAATGCTAAAAATATTCTTATGTCCTTTCTCTAAGATCATCTTTCTTAATTTTGGGTTTACTAGGCACATAGATTATATCCTTGTATCCCGAAACACCATCAACTTCCACTTGTAAAAGGCTATTTATATTCCTACCAATCTTTTTCACTTGGGTCACTAAGAAAGAATCTAACTCCTGAGTCTTCTAATCTCATTATTAATCCTTTCAACATATTCAATTCAATGTTCCTAAGGGTGAGCTCACACATCATGCTTAAGTTTCTAATCTACTCAATCAAACTCAACCCTTATATCATCAAAATGATAGATAAATGTTCATCCTACTCAGGACATTTGTCACCATATTAGTTTAACTTGTATAATCTTCTCCAATGATTAGGCACCTAATTGTAAGTTCACCATGTACTCATACTCGGTCTTCAAGTCTTACCACTTTATTTATACTCCAAGAAAACTCTTATTCACTACCTTGTCCTATAATCTCATACCTGGCCACCAAAATGAATCGACTAATATGCTTATTCAATATCCTTTGAATAATCCATTCGTTAATCGAGTCATACATAGTCCCTTACTACTAGGAGTAATTTCACAAATCAAACTTAAATTCCTAACTTGAGCCAAAAGATATATCTCTTTGACCATAAAGAAAGATAAATATAGATATTTCCTATTCAAAGCATCGACTGCTATAGGTTTACCCAGATAGCAACTAAGATTAAAATCTTAATCCTTAAAATTTCCAACTATCTCTTCTATCTCATATTCAATTCCTTCGGATCAAACAGATATTTAAGATCCTTATAATCACTAAATATCTCAAGCGTAACTATTACAACTTCTAATTCAAGGTAATTTCTCTCATGAATTTTCCATTTCCTATATGCTTAAAAACATAAGTTACTACCTTTGCATCAATAATCCACCCAAACCTTTCTTCAAAGTCATCACTATATCCCACATAAGACTTACTAGAGTCAGGTAATATTATCACTAGTCAATCTTGCCATAAGAGTTAGAACTACTCTTATACTTACTATCTCACATAAAGACAATACCCCTCATAGTGAATGTAGTCAAGGGCAATGCTATCCTAGAAATTCTTTCAATAAATCTCCAATAGTAAGCCTCATAAAACTTTTATTCTCGCTAACTTGCTTAGATATCTCTCTGCTTAAACATAACTTCTACCTAAGACAGATTCATGTTCACCTTAACTGAAATTTACAGGGACTAGAAAACTTAACATACAACCGTCTTGGATATATCTTCACCTTCAACTACAATATGATCATATCACATCCTAAGATCAATATCACTAACCATACAACATTCACCATTTGATCCCTAAGGTCTTCTATTCACATATCGACATACATGCACATCAAGTCATATTAGAATGTCTACTTTAAACCTTTCATATATATCATCCATAAGCATGTACATGAACAACCTTTACCACATAGCATCATATAACCTTAAACAACCTCTCAATCTACACGAAAACACCTCAAAACATGTCAATTCTTATCCTTGCATTGCCTATTAACCCGAAAACATTATTATACAGACTAACTTCTATTTTTAACAACTATCAAAGAAAACAACACATAAAGAGTTCTACTCATCCACGTGATATCAACCTATCACTAAGTGAATAGGCTACAACTCTTAGTGAGACATGAGATTTTAAAAAAAACAAATCATCTTCTTAGCTAAAGAAAACTTCAAAAAAAATCACAACAAATATATTCAGTGCTTACAACTATACCTCTGATTACCAAAGCAGCTATACTGGAGTTCTAGACCTCCGTTTTACCTGATTCCAATTCCATTAGAAAGATAACATCCAAGGCTACCACTTTCCTGAAGACTAACAAAAATTCTAATTTTGTCAGTATAGCACTTGTACTGTCACAACAAAACATCTCCTACACCAGACAACAATAGTGTATCAACATCTAAAACCACAAAAATACCTCAATCCTTCCAAACTTACTCCTTTCCACCTGAAATTCATATCAAAGTTTCCCACTACAAATCTAAACCAAATAACTCACCTATTTAGTACAAAAGGCTTAGAAAATAAAATTTTCATGCAACCATCAAACTCTAAAAATCATCAACACTTCAATCTCTCCTTAAGAATACCAAAACTCCAATTCTCAACATACCTCATCTTTGGATTCAATTGCTACAACTATAGCTTTCAAAAATTTCACCAATCATAAATTCTTAATACACTTTAAAATAAATCAATGTCTTACCCAAATCTAAAGCCTCAATAGTTCCCACAATATTAACAACATATTTCGTCTACCACTACTCGCACATATGCTTGCAACACAAGCGATATTACTCAACCACCACTTCTTACGTAAGTATCAAACACTTAAGCAATCATAAGAATGAAGAAGAAAGGTCATAATGGTATTAGCTGACACTATCATGACTATCATTCCTCTAATTAAAAAAAAAAAAAATAACTTAACAATATCAAACCTTACAATATCAACACAAGGAGAACATCATCATCATCATTATCAAAGCAAAACATCATCAAAGCAAAGCATCACCAAAGTATACAACAAACAAAACAATGTCAGAGTACACAACAGAATCTCGATAAGTCACGGCCGATTAGATCGACCTGCTCTGATACCACTAAATGTGACACCCTCTACCCCATTATTAATATACAACAAATACAACAATAAAATATTTCTTTTCTTCTTTTTGGGTAAATAAAATCTTTCATAGTTGACAAATATTTCAAATATAACAAGGTAGAAGATTCACATTCGTAACTCATCAATCATAAAAAGTCAAATATAAGTATTAAACTCAAGAAATCATATATATACAAATAATAATAAAGGAAATATAAATTAACTCCAGTAAAGGTGGCAGTGCCTCCTAGTTAGGGATTAATTTATACTCCCAAATCATATAATAATAAATATAACAAAGATGTACAATTTGGTCTTTTCTCAAGAACGTTCAAAATTACATAAGAAGAGAAAATTAAAGCTTTTAAAACAATAACATCCCTAAAAAAACAAGCCTAGCTATGCCCGATGTCACATCCTATCAGAGCATGCCCCACTGAAGCCTTAAGCCTCATCACCAACATCCCCATGATGCTGATCATCTGCAACACAATTTAAAACATATACAAAAACAACAAGGGAGTGAGAAACATCTCACTCAGTTTCAGGTGCAGAAATAACTGCTAGATAGCACACACACACACAACATATATAAGTCACATGTAAACAATACATAAATAGTCAATATCACATATATATACTCATTTATCATGCTTATGATGTCATGGACTCAACTCATAAATGCATGCATGTGGCGCCATACGGAAGATTCACAATTCATCGTTGGTGACCCTAAGGTACACCTGGTTACATCACTGGTGACCCTAAGGTACACCTTGTTAACATGTTACATCGTGGGTGACCCTAAGGTACACCTTGTTAGTCGTGGGTGACCATAAGGTACACCTTGTTAGTCGTGGGTGACCATAAGGTACACCTTGTTAGTCGTGGGTATGCGGCCTCAGCGGCACACCTGGAGTAATATATGCATATGATGCATGTCATACATTCATAATCTCATGGACTCAACATTTAACTTATTACATAATTTCATTTAGTACATCATATCATTATTTGTCATAGTATCATAATCATAGTTTGTCTCAATAGTCCATTCTTAGGTCTCATGTCATTTGTCCATATTTCACATGGTCATGTCATCAATACTCCTCATAAGGTCCGCATAGGTATTCACAGAGAGCATTTTTGTTCATATTAAAACTCATTTATTATTAACATTAATTTCATACTCATTTATTACTTTCAACAAAGAACAAAGTATAATAAATAGAAAATCGGACAGAACAACGGCACCTTTAACAAAAACAGAGTAGAGTAAATAGAAAATCAAACAGAACAACGGCACCTTCAACAAACAACAAAGTAAAGTAAATAGAAAATCAAACAGAACAACGGCATCCTCAACAGGGAACAAAATAGAGTAAATAGAAAATCAGACAGAACAACGGCAAGGGATTGGGGGCCAATCCGACAAACAACTATCCAACAATTATCCCCACACCCCTGAGCGAGGTTCTCACTCCCCCCCTTACCTGGATAGGCGGAGTTGAAACTTGGGCAGGGTCTCCTCCTCTGGATCCCCTTTTTCTTCCCTCTCTTTCTTTCTTTCTTTCTTCTCTCTCTCTCTCTCTCTCTCTCTCTCTCTCTCTCTCTTCTCTTTCTCTCTCTAGGATTTCACTTTCTTACTGAATATAAAATTTTCATCCCCCTGCCCCTATTTATAGGCCTCCTGGCGCAACCGGAACGACCCGTTATGATTTCGGAACGGCCCGTTCCGGATCCTTCAAACGTGGGCAAATTTCTCAACTGGAACGGCCCGTTCCAAAACCGGAACGCCCGTTCCCAAAAAGCAGAACGGCCCGTTCTGAAACCAGAACGGCCCGTTCTCAATCTCAGCAGAACGCCCCGTACTGCTTCCAGAACGGCCCGTTCTCCATACCAGAACGGCCCGTTCCAGGCCTGTTCTGGGTCTTTAAAAACAAGCATATTCCTTCTTTTGGAACGGCCCGTTCTGCATTTGGAACGGTCCGTTCCGAAACCCAGAAATACCCTTGTCCCTTTATTAAAATTACGAAAATGCCATCAATAATTACGAAAATGCCATTATTAATAAAAAATATCCTTTTAAGGAAATTGGGGTGTTACACATAGCATCATATAACCTTAAACAACCTCTCAATCTACACGAAAACACCTCAAAACATGTCAATTCTTATCCTTGCATTGCCTACTAACCCGAAAACATTATTATACAGACTAACTTCTATTTTTAACAACTATCAAAGAAAACAACACATAAAGAGTTCTACTCATCCACGTGATATCAACCTATCACTAGGTGAATAGGCTACAACTCTTAGTGAGACATGAGATTTTAAAAAAAAATCAAATCATCTTCTTAGCTAAAGAAAACTTCAAAAATCACAACAAATATATTCAGTGCTTACAACTATACCTCTGATTACCAAAGCAGCTATACTGGAGTTCTAGACCTCCGTTTTACCTGATTCCAATTCCATTAGAAAGATAACATCCAAGACTACCACTTTCCTGAAGACTAACAAAAATTCTAATTTTGTCAGTATAGCACTTGTACTGTCACAACAAAACATCTCCTACACCAGACAACAATAGTGTATCAACATCTAAAGCCACAAAAATACCTCAATCCTTCCAAACTTACTCTTTTCCACCTGAAATTCATATCAAAGTTTCCCACTACAAATCTAAACCAAATAACTCACCTATTCAGTACAAAAGGCTTAGAAAATAAAATTTTCATGCAACCATCAAACTCTAAAAAAAATCATCAACACTTCAATCTCTCCTTAAGAATACCAAAACTCCAATTCTCAACATACCTCATCTTTGGATTCAATTGCTACAACTATAGCTTTCAAAAATTTCACCAATCATAAATTCTTAATACACTTTAAAATAAATCAATGTCTTACCCAAATCTAAGGCCTCAATAGTTCCCACAATATTAACAACATATTTCGTCTACCACTACTCGCACATATGCTTGCAACACAAGCGATATTACTCAACCACCACTTCTTACGTAAGTATCAAACACTTAAGCAATCATAAGAATGAAGAAGAAAGGTCATAATGGTATTAGCTGACACTATCATGACTATCATTCTTCTAATTAAAAAAAAAAAAAAATAACTTAACAATATCAAACTTTACAATATCAACACAAGGAGAACATCATCATCATCATTATCAAAGCAAAACATCATCAAAGCAAACCATCACCAAAGTATACAACAAACAAAACAATGTCAGAGTACACAACAGAATCTCGATAAGTCACGGCCGATTAGATCGACCTGCTCTGATACCACTAAATGTGACACCCTCTACCCCATTATTAATATACAACAAATGTAACAATAAAATATTTCTTTTCTTCTTTTTGGGTAAATAAAATCTTTCATAGTTGACAAATATTTCAAACATAACAAGGTAGAAGATTCACATTCGTAACTCATAAATCATAACTCCAGTGTAAAAATTATAAAAGAAAAGAAGTTAAGATTTTCAATACAATTTAGTGTAAAACAAGAAATCATATATATACAAATAATAATAAAGGAAATATAAATTAACTCCAGTAAAGGTGGCAGTGCCTCCTGGTTAGGAATTAATTTATACTCCCAAATCATATAATAAAATATAACAAAAATGTACATCTTGGTCTTTTATCAAGAACGGTCAAATTACAATTCTTAACATATATTTTCCTTGAATTATACATGTTATCTACGTTATCTCTTCGTTAGAAATTACCAAAGAAGAGAAACTAAAGTTATAAAAGCAATAACATATTAAACTAAAATAACTATGCCCCGATGTCACATCCTATCAGAGCATGCCCAAATTGAAGCCTTTAAGCCTCATCACCAACATCCTCATGATGATGATCATCTGCAACACAATTTAAAACATATACAAAAACAACAAGGGAGTGAGAACATCTCACTCAGTTTCAGGTGCAGAAATAAAGGTTAAATAGTCCACACACACACAACAAATATAAGTCACATGTAAATAACATACATAAATAATCAAATATCAAATATATATTCATTTATCATGCTATGATTTCATGGACTCAACTCATAAATGCATGCATGTGGCGCCATACGGAAGATTCACAATTCATCGTTGGTGACCCTAAGGTACACCTGGTTACATCACTGGTGACCCTAAGGTACACCTTGTTAGCATGTTACATCGTGGGTGACCCTAAGGTACACCTTGTTAGTCGTGGGTGACCATAAGGTACACCTTGTTAGCATGTTACATCGTGGGTGACCATAAAGTACACCTTGTTAGTCGTGGGTATGCGGCCTCAGCGGCACACCTGGAGTAATATATGCATATGATGCATGTCATACATTTATAATCTCATTAACTCAACATTTAACTTATTACATAATTTCATTTAGTACATCATGTCATTATTTGTCATAGTATCATAATCATAGTTTGTCTCAGTAGTCCATTCTTAGGTCTCATGTCATTTGTCCATATTTCACATGGTCATGTCATAAATACTCCTCATAAGGTCCGCACAGGAATTCACAGAGATCCAGAGAGCATTCTTGTTCATATTAAACCTCATTTATTATTAACATTAATTTCATATTCATTTATTACTTCAACAAAGAAAAAGGTAGAGTAAATAGAAAATCAGACAGAACAACGACACTTTCAACAAAAACAAAGTAGAATAAATAGAAAATCGGACAGAACAACGGCACCTTCAACAAAAAGCAAAGTAGAGTAAATAGAAATTTAGACAGAACAACGACACCTTCAACAAAAAGCAAAGTAGAGTAAATAGAAATTAAACAGAATAACGACAAAGGATTGGGGGCCAATCCGACAAACAACTATCCAACAATTATCCCCACACCCTTGAGCGAGGTTCTCACTCCCCCCCTTACCTGGAGGCGGAGTTGGAACTTGGGCAGGGTCTCCTCCTCTAGATCCCCTTTTTTTCTTTCCCTCTCTCTCTCTTTCTTTCTTTCTCTCTCTCTCTCTTTCTCCTTTCTTTCTCTCTCTAAAATTTTCACTTCTTCTTCTCTGTACCAAATTTTCACCCCCCCTGCCCCTATTTATAGGCCTCCTGGCGCAACCGGAACGGCCGTACTGATTTCGGAACGGCCCGTTCCGGATCCTTCAAACGTGGGCAAATTTCTCAACTGGAACGGCCCGTTCCGAGACTCAGCAGAACGGCCCGTTCTGTTTCTAGAACGGCTCGTTCTCCATACCAGAACGGCCTGTTCCCCATCCAGAACGGCCCGTTCCAGGCCCGTTCTGGAACTTGAAAAAAATAGCATATTCGCTCTTTTGGAACGGCCCGTTCTGCATTTGGAACGGCCCGTTCCGAAACCCAGAAATACCCTTGTCCCTTTATTAAAATTACGAAAATGCCATCAATAATTACGAAAATGCCATTACTAATAAAAATATCCTTTTAAGGAAATTGGGGTGTTACATTGCAATTCAACCTCCTACCCAATATGGCTTATCAAAAGGGTTCAAAGTAGATTCTTTGTCATTTGTTATTGATAGCAGCATTTTATTTTATTTTTTATCACTAAATCACTATTATAGGGAATGATCCTCTCATGTGAAATTTTTACTTGAATTTCTCATGTGAAAACCTCTACCATCAAAATGTGATACCTTCTATTTTTTATTATATAAGTTTTCTCTTATTTTTAATTAAGGACTGAGATATCACTTAACAAACAAAAATGTCACATGAGAAGATGTAGGCCTTTCATTATATTAGCATTTGGGCATTCATTGGTTGAATTCTTGATAACAAGTGAGAGTAAAGATGGTCTTTGCAAGTTTCAACTACCTACGGTGACATCTCAATTCTCATCAATATTCAACTACAACATCTTTAAGATCTGACATCTCAATTCTCATCAATATTCAACTACAACATCTTTAAGATCTCATAGTGATACCATACCTGTATGCTGCTTATAATTTGCAGTCAAGACACATGACCGAAAATTTGATACAAAGCATAAAACCTTGGTTGAATTAAACCATAAAAGCTAATATTGTGATTGAAGAACATAAACCTTATGAATTTCACACCACAATTGGAAGTAGCTATACTTCTAATATAGGATTCAAATGGAGTCTGATTGGGTATAAGTCAAAAGTGCTTTTAAGAATTTTTTTATAAAAACTAAAGAGTATTTTTCAATAGAGAAATTCTCAAAAACACTTTTAAATTTGTATCTATTTAGACACTAAATTTCATATCTTACTTTTAGACTCTAAGAAATAGTTTGCTCAATTTGTTCATTTTTTTTTTTCTGTGGCAAGTGCATTTCTAAGAACCATTCATGTATGGAGAGTTGCATTGCATATAATATGGAAAGGAACATTTGAAAATAAATGAAAATGTGATATCACTGAGGTGTTGGTAGATAATCATGTATGTCCAAATAATAATGGGTTCCTAAAATTACCCTTTCATAGTCTTGAAGCGGCATTTAGTAAAGAAAAAAATAAAGGGAAAGGTAAAAGAAAAAGAGACAAATGAAAGGAACAAAGAAAATCCAAGATGCCACCAAATGGAAAATTTTCATAGTAGTGCCAAGTTAATCACAGGATCTGTTACTCAATGATTTTAATTATTATCATTGTCTCACTTCAAATTTTTCATATTATGCTAATCAAATTTTGAAAGCATATATATATAAGCCTCAAGTGGAGTTAACCAAAGGCTATAAAGTACCGTTCTGTTGGGTCACTACTAGGACAAGGATATTTCTGCTAATACCACTTTACAGGTCACTCATGCTATCTGTGATTAGAATAATGTGTGTGTCTTTGCTTTGGAGATTCTACATCATGATTTCGAGATATAATATAAGGCTGGCAATATAATAAATTATGCATGTATAATTTTGAAATCCTAATTGATACCGCACTAATCTTTGCTAAGTCTTCCACGCATTTTGACTTTTACTATTTTAAACAGTCAAAAAGTCTCTCAAATCTAATTGCTTTTCAAGGAACACCATGCAGTTAAGAAAAAACAAAAACAGTATAGTAAAGTGAATGCAATTCTTGCTTTACTGAGCCAAATATGAATTTACCAACCTATCCAAAAAGAGACACCGTTGAATTGGAATAACCATACGAAACAAAATCCACTAAAACTTACACTGTCGTTTAATTTACAAACATACAGTATCATTCAATTATATAGTTAGATTAATAATTTTTTCGATAATTACTTTAAAAGTTATATTATATTATATATATATATATATATGATAATTACTAATTGGTTTGTTAATTTAAAAATCATTACTCATTGTACATAAAAGTTGAACTCTTTATTTTCTTTCTCTTTTACTATCCAAATCATATCCAGAATCAAGGCATGCCCCTGGGACATGGGAATCAACTTGATGTTCGCATAATCCATTCTCGTCCAAGATAAAATAATATTTGACTAATGAAATTCATGTATCGCAAGTGCGGATTAATTTTTACTTGTGAAATTTGAAATATTATGTAGATGATGTTTATGAAAAAAAAAAGTATTTTCCACAATCAATATTTTACACACTGGTATGATAATACTTCAAGCTATATATGAATCAAACCATATAAAAAAAATGAAAAATTTTACCATTTCACCTTCATCTCTTTGTGATGCAATTCCTAGCCACCAATACACCGGTTGGTGGAGCAGTCATCTCCATCTGGCATCTGCTATGCAAGGAGTAAGACAAGTGGAAGAACCCCATAGTTACTCTCACTTTAAACGTTCCTCTTACATTGTAGCTAACCCTATTACTCTGCACCTGTTTCTTAAGGTTCATACCAATATCACTAGGCAGAAACACCAAACTTGATATAAAGTGCAACGATTCCAACCTGCTTTCCCTTCTCCTCTGAGTGAAGGGTTGAATTGATTGTGTTGATATGATCCTGTCTGAGAAGAAAAGGTCAACATCCAAAGACTCAAACCTCACATCAATTCTCCTGTTGGGGTTGGTGATGTTTGCAAGGAGGATGAAGTCCCCATTGAAGTATTGTGGTGAGTCAAAGTAGACTGCATTGAGGTTTGCATTGGGAATGTCAAACGTGGGGTTTCTAGGCTTGAGGCCTAGGAAGATGATCAAAGTTGCTACTCCAAAGAAGATGAGAACAAGGCTGAATACGAGGCACAGTACTGCAGCAAACCATGTGATTGGATTGGTCCTTTGAAATTGAGGTTGCCTTAGTCTTGGTGTTGTTGTTGGTGGTGGCGGCCTAATTGAGTTTGGTGTAACATAATTTGGTGCATTTGATTCTTGAGAATGTTGTTTTATGGTTTGTTTTTTTGAATCTTTTGATATGACAGTTTGGTTTGGAGAGACTTGTTTGGATATCCTTGTGGCTAGGGGTGGAGGTGGAGGTGGAGGTGGGAGGGCAAGCATGTTTGAGATTTGAGAATGAGTATTTGCTAGTAGAAAAGGTTATACTCTACTCAAACAAAAACAATGAGTGAGAGATGGATGTGGATATTAAGATAATGATAATGATATATGATGGTGGTGGTGTTTATTTTTTTATTCTAGATGGCGTGATGGGTTAAGGAAAGTGAAGAAGGGATAAAGAAGCTTTTGATTTAGTAGTGGGGACAATGTGTTTTTTCTAGGTATTGACTAAAGGTGGGAATATGAGGAGGTAAAGTGGAGCTGCATTGAGATATGGATTTTCAATGTTGGTGGTATATTGGTACGTACGTGGTAATGTTTGAGAAAGTTCTAAAGAATGAGTTGAACAGAGCCCACACATTCTATGTTTACCCTTTAAGGATGTAAGAACGAAATGATTGTCAGAATGCTTAGTATGTTTGGATGATTTCATTTCAAGAGAAATAATGATTTACTTTAGTACAAGTTTTATAATTTTTTTAAAAAAATAAGTTAAATAACCACATAATATAGTTCGAGACAATAAGTGTGTGAGAAAGAAAGCATATTATCAATCAAGTGTTGGGATTTATAAAGCATAGCAGTGAGAAGATTTATACCAGGCCAGCTTGATTTTTTTAGAAAATAAATAAATAAAAATCTTATATTTTAGAATATAATTAAATGAATTTTATAAAATAAGAAATAATTTTTGAAAATAGAAATAATAAAGGAGGAGGGTTCAAACGATACCGGTGTAACTTTTACTAAGTATTACACCGCTCAATAACTTTATATTAAATGTGAATTTTGAAAATCCAACCGTTAGATTGAAAGTTCATGTCTCTTAGATCATATATGTCAAATTTTATATTAATCTAAGATAATTTGATACTTCATTCTCATAAAACAAAATTGACGTAATATATACATTTTAAAATATACTAAAATATGAACACTTTGATTACCTTCAAGTTGTTGTTCAATTTTAACAAAATTTGACATATATGATCTAAGAGATATGAACTTTCAATCTAACGGTTGAATTTTCAAAATTCACATTTAATTTAATGTTATTAAGCGGTGTAACATTTAGTAAAAATTACATCAGTGTTGTTTGAACCCTCCTCATAATAAAGAATACTTTTATATTTGGGTTGTTTTTGTTTTAATAAAGGTAATAAGTGTTGTTAAATTATTGGGCTGAAGCTCAAAAGTCTATACTTAGTAAATAGGAAACACAAGTTAACCTAATATCTTCTTATTTTTCTCTTTCTAAAATTGTGCTCTATTGAAAAGAAAAAAAAAACTCGTGGAGAATAGGAGAAGATTTCGAGGCCGAAATACACTACTAGAAAAGTGTCATTTTCCTGCGAATTTTCTTGTAAAAAAATATTTGCATAAATTTTTTGCGAATTTTCTTGCAAAAAAATATTCGCAGAAATCTTTTGCGAATTTATTTGCGAAAAATAATTTACAAATATTTCTTACAAATTTTGCTACAATTTTAATAATCATAAAAAAAAATTTCCATGATAAAAATTTGCAGAAAATATTGTAGGAATTTTATTTTGTTTCTTGCAAATTTTCTTGCAAAAATAATTTCGCAAGTAATGTTTACTAAATGATAGAAAAAATTTTCAGGTAACTTTTCTTGCGAATTTTCCTGCAAATTTTAATCCACAGGAAAAATAAAAAAAAATATTTAAATTTATAAGTTTAATATTTTAAAAACACTTCAAGTCCCACATCGCTTGAAAATAAAACAATTAAAGAGTATATAAGTTAGGGCAACACTTACCTTACAAGTTGATTTGTATGGTTGAGTGTTAGGCTTATAATAATCTACAATCTTAGAATTTAAAAGATTATATATCACATGTTGGAGGCATGAAAACAAATGCTTCGAATGAATTCATTGTGAGCATTTGAAAGTTGAAGAATTATTGATAGAGTTTATAGTAATTTCTTTAATTTTTTTCGTAAAAAATATTCATGCAGAATTTCTTGCGAAAAAATTCGCAAGAAACTTTCTTGCGAATTTTCCTGCAAATTTTTTTTTGCAAGAAACTTTCCTGCGATTTTTTTCGCAAGAAAATTTCCTGCGAATATTAAAATTCGCAAAAATATATTATCCACGAAGGTATTACCTACAGATAAAATTTTGCAAAAAAATTTGTAAGAATAACATTTACTACGAATTTTTCATAAAAATTCACAGGAAAAGTCGCATATAATAAGAAAAATTCTAGTAATGATAGGAAATCACACTAAAATACCTTCTCATTACCGAAAGTTCTTTTAAGGGAGATAAGAATGAGTTATCTGCTTATAGATATGAGATAATTATCGGTTGTAACATCCTAAGATTTTCATAATTAATTAATTAGGATTATTTTATAATGATGAATGTTATTAAATAAAAATAAAAATATTTTGAAACTAATTATTTATAAATTATTATTTAATTATAAGGGGGGAGTAAATATCTATAGCTAATTTATTTTTACAATAGGTTTAAAAGTGAGTTAGGGTTTAAGAATTTTTTATACAAAGAATAGTATATTAAGTTTGATTCTTATAAATTTAAATTGTACTTTTGTGATAAGAAGAGGATAGCGAATCAGAAATAGTCCAAAATAATCTCAGAGATTTACATATGATTTTTGGCATTTATTAAGATAAGAGGAGAATAAGAAATTCTCTCCAATGTGTGAATGCATGATAGTGAGATTATTCTCTGATCTCATTTTGTGTGTTGAGGGAGAAATTCCAATTTGTGATTCGACTTCACAATTGTGTGTTCAATGTCATCCCTATATGAGTTCAAAGATATATATTAATTAATAAGTAGTCATTTTTATAATTTGTACAATTATCCTATTGTTATGTTTACCTATAGGGATGGGCAAAAAAAATTGAACTGAACGGGTGGTGAACTGAACTAAATTGTACTATAAAAAATTGAACTGTTTGTAAAAAAATTGAACTGAACTGTTTAATAAAAATGAACTAAACTGAACTGTTGGAAAGTTAACTGTAATGAATTATAAAACTGAACTGAATTATAAAAATTGCACTATTTTTATAAAAGGATAAAAATTAAATATGTCTAACATGTTATGTCTTAATGGATTAACTTGATAGTCTAATAACCAAAACTTTAGAAAAAAAAGTGATAAAAAAAATTGTATCAATTTTGTCGAAGCTAACAGATCAATTGAGTTATGTTGGACTACTTATTTTTAGGCTTAAAATTCACTGAGTTTGTTTGACTTAATTTTATATTTTTTTCTTTGAAAAATTTAAATAAAATGGAAAATAAAGTAAAGTTGGCAAATGTGTCCTATTTTAATAGATCAATGAGTCAAAATTGTTCAATTCAAAATATCATAATAGTTCAGTGCAGTTCAGTTCAAGTTTTTATAATATAGTTCAGTTTAGTTCAATAACACAAAAAAATAGTTTAGTTCAGTTCGTCTGAATTAATATTTAGTTTAGTTTAGTTCATGAGAACTACTTTTAAGTTTAGTATAGTTTTTATAAGTTCAGTTCAGTTCAGTTTATTTTGCACACCCCTATTTACCTATATATCTTTTAACTCTCTCTTATCTCTTAATTATTGAATACTTAAAAAATATTTTTAATATTATATAATATTAATTTAAAACTATTAAATATTTATTTTTATAAAATTTAATCTTAAAATGTCTCTATATATATATATAAAATTAATTTTATTCATAATGAAAATTAAATTATCATATTTAAAATAAAATTTTAAATTAATTTATTCAAACAAAATATTTAAAAAATAATATAAATTAAAATCAAAATAATTTAAATGTTTAAAAATTTTAAAATTTTAAAATAATTCAAATATTGAGGAATGTCAGCTCCCTGAAACTAAGAAACACATAATTCATCTTTGGAGGGCGCAGGTCGAGGGCGTGTCCCATCATTCTTTATGAACACCTTCAATATCCTAAGTCCCCCTCCCAATGTTTTGTTGCTTTCTAATAGAAAATCCAACTCTAGAGAACCCTAATCCTTCGGTTTCCACAGGGCCAGTGTGAAGCTTATATAATGTCATTCTTCGTTAGGACACGATTTATGGATCTGGCTTTGCAAAACCTTTCTTACCTCTAAAGCCAAAACCTATTAAAAATTTTAAATTATAGAAATTGTACCCTCATTGGTTGTGGACCGACCGACATATTAGTATCCTGGGTCGAAGATTTAGAGCTTATTTTGTCACTGATTGTGGATAGCAAAACCAGGTAGTTGCACTATTTATAGCGTGTTTGAATTCGCGTCAGAAAACTACGTCTTGCTGAATTTGACGCGGAAGTAACATATAAAAGCTTCTGATTTTCACGTTTTGGACGCACGTTAACTTCAATAAACGTGAATCCAAACACGCTATTAATCTCAAGATATGTTGCGTCACAGGTTGATTGTTGAAGTGGGGTATTACTTAACTATGGATATTGGAGATCATGGAATCAATCAGTTAATGTAGAAATTATGATGTTTTATCAGGTTGGTCGTGAAAATCAAAGATAGGTTATGATAGGAAGAGACCGTGAAAGAATACTAGGCTAGATTTAATTAGGTAGCGGTTGAGTTGCAAATTCAGATGAACGTGAGGGATTACAAGAAAACAGTGAAATAGTTACAGAAAATAAGCGTCGACTAATAGCCGACATAAATACTGTCAAAAAAGCCGATGCTATTTTAAGATGTAGCGTCGACTTTTTCGACACTAATTTAATTTAAATTTAAATTTAATTAGTGTCGAAAAAGCCGACACTATATTTAAAGAATAGTGTCGGCTTTTCCGATACTAAACTTAATTTAAATTTAGTATCGAAAAAGCTGACGCTATTTTAAGATGTAACGTCGACTTTTTCGACAATATACGTGCTTTGAGAGAGAGAAAGATAATTTTTTCAATGTTATATACGCAAATGTCTTCTGGTGCACTTGGTTATCAAGTTCACTTAACACCTCAAGGATCACGGATTGAGTCTTGGGAATGTTAAAAATACGAAATGAATAAATGATAAGCTAGAAAAAGAAGATAAAGAAAAAAATAAAATAAATTTTGTGTCGACGTAGTGTTGGCTTAACCGACAATAAAAAATTAAAATAAAAAAATTTGTTATTAACAGCTTAGTCGACACAAAAAAAATTGTGTCGACTTATTTAGCGTCAGCCAAAAATCAACGAATAACCGACAATATTACGTCAGTTTTTATGATTTAGAGTCGGCTTTCTAAATCGTAACATTCTTGTAGTGAGGACTGCATCCATGGAAGGCTTAAGGGCAAGCCCTTTCAACAAAAACTATTTTTAAAAAATTATAAAATTAAAGGCTAAATTATTATGAAAAGAAAGGTAATAGTATAAAGAATAAATAAGCAATATGAGAGATAAAAAAAATTTGGTTGGTCTATTATTTATGGGAGAGAACTATTCTAGAATAATTACACAATAAGATAATAATACATAACGAAAATATAAATGGTAATAATGTAAATAGAATATTGATATCCACTAATTTAGTCACTAATTATTATTCATAACATTTTTCTTGGATATCTAATATTTAGAATGTGTCTCTTTAAAATTTTATTAGGAAAAATCTTATTGGATAAAAATCTAGTAAAGAAAAAAGAGTACATCATTCATAAATATTTATCTTTCCTCCTCATGTATATAATTAATTATCACGAAGTTTAATCTTATGTATCAACTATTCAAAAAAAATTTCTTGGAAGTGACTTTGTAAATAGATATACTAGGTTGTCACATAGGAGAATTTGTTAAATATTTATATCACCATTCTTTTGAAGACATGAGTAGGAAAAAAATTGGTAGAATATATGTTTTGTTCTATTTCCCTTTATGTATCTATCTTTCAACTATGCAATGCATATAACATTATCTTCATATATAATTGTTAATGTCATTTTTTCAAAAGATATAAATCACAGGTTTCCTATACATGTTGAATCATATATTTTAGTCAAACACATTCACGACTTGTTTCATGTAATGCTAAAATTTCCATATGATTAGATGAAATGTCTACTATGGTTTGTTTCACAAATCACCATGAAATGGTTGTACCATCACTTGTAAATAAATACTCTGTTTGTGATTTTTCATTACGAGGATTTGACAAATAGTCTATGTCTACATAACCATTTAGTTTTGGTTTGGGAACATTTGAATATAATAACCCTATATTCATTGTACCTCTAAGATAACAAAGGATTTATTTAACTCTGTTCCAATATTTTTGTGTAGGTGATGTTATATATATTAGGTCGTGTATAATTAGCAAGATACATTAGTGCCATATAGTATTGAGACATGATATTTTAGGATCAAGTATTTCTTCATCCTTTTCTTGGAGTCTAAATGAATCTTTTATTAGCATCTAAAGATCTTACAATTGCACAATGAATGTAATTTCTCCATATAAAACCTTTTAAGTACCTTTGTTATGTAGGCTTCTTAATGCAGTAAGAGTTTCATTTTCTAAATATTCAATTTGCAGTCCCAAGCAAAATTTTGTTCTTCCTAAATCCTTTATTTCAAATTCTTTTTTTAGGCAATCTATTGCTTTTGAAAGCTTTTCAGGAGTTCTAATAATGTTTATGTCATCTACATTGTAACATCCCAAATTTTTTACTAATACAATAGTTAATAATTATTTATTTTTATATTTATGGAGATTATTTTATTACAGTTATTTTAAATTAATTAAAGGGTTTTATAGAACATTTTAGAAGTTTTTAATTATGAGTATGTTAATTAAATAATAAATATTTATAATAAAAAAATTATTTAAAATTATGATGGTGTTTTAAAGGCCCAGAACGGGCCGTTCCCAAAAGTGGAACGGGCCGTTCCAAGTTATTAAAAATGCTTAAAAACTCTACTTGTGAATGGTCCGTTCTAAACAGAGTCGTTATGAGTAAAATTTAACCCCAGAATGGGGCGTTCTAGTTTTAAAATGGGTCGTTCCGGTCTTGAGAACGAGTCGTTCCAGTTGTAAATGTTACACATAACTAATGGCTCCAGAACGAGCCGTTCTGGATCCGGGACGGGCCGTTCTGGCCACTCCAGACTTCTATAAATAGGAGGGAGAAGCTGTGAAAAAATTATAACAAAGTGAGGTGAAAAACTTAGAGAGAGAAAGAAAGATGAAAAGAGAGAAAAAGTGAGTAGGAAGAGGATCTTGAAGTTTTTTGCAAATAAGTCGATATTCTAAGGTAAGGGGGAGGAGAACTTTATCTCTTTAAAATTTTATATGATATTATGTTTATTTATCTATTTTATTTTTTTTATTTGTTATTACTTTGTGAGGTATTCCTAACCTCATTTATTTGCTTAACTTATAATATTTATTTTTATCCATAATAATTAATAAGGTGTTCATATTTTGTGTATTTAATTATTTTATAATGATTATCATTTTCACTTATATGATTGGGACTCTTAATATTTTTTTTTTACGTAAATATTATTCAAATTTATTTAATGTAAATATATTTTATAATCAACTATAATATAGTTTTGATATCTTGGATTTGTCTTGTTGTTATTTCTTCATGTATTTATGAAGATAAATATTATTCTATGGCCATAGAAGATAAAGTTTGAATCATTTGTAGCTGGAGGTTTGACCTTGGAGATTTAAATGAGTAAGGAATGAAGGTGAAATATCATTTTGTTGGTTAAGGTAAAATATCCTTTTGTTGGTTGATATTATGATGATGTCCATTTATCCTGACTAGTCACTACAATTATAATTTAAACTTTATTGTAACATGAAAATTTATTATAATATATATATATATATATATTTAATATTGATTATAAATAATTCTATACATTCTTTTGAATTATTGTATTCGTTGGATATTGTTCTCACTCCTCACTTTTCTTTGGTTTTAAAATTAAATATATTACAAAATAGATGGATCGATTCCAGGACATTTTACAGTTGTTATTACTGTTGTCTTCCTTGGATGGAATTGGGATGTGGATGTTGTTTCCAACTCTGTTATGTTTTGAAGACATATGATTACATTCATATATTTTTCTTTCTACCAACCATACTAGTCAAATTGTAAATTTATTTATATTATTAATGTAATTATTGTAATAGAGGTGGAAGAAATAAAACGTGTAAAATAGTACCTATTTGTAAATATTTTTAGAATGATAGATATGTCATGTAATAAGTTCACAAAAAAAATTTTGTCTTTATAAAAAATATTATTAATGATATAATTGTGATAATATCATATAAAAAAATATTTATTATTATATAAATTGGACTTTACATACATAAACTACAATTATGACAATCAGAATAGAAATGAATAACATAAAAATATATATTTATCTCGGTTATATTTTAAAGTCACTAAAAATATTGTTGTATCCGAAATGATCTGAGAATCATATAACAAAATAATAAATAAAAAAAGGTCAGTAACCAATGCATGGCAATATATTAAAAGTGACAATGCACACTGCTCTCCCTGTTGACTTTTCATCTACATTTTGAACTGGCATCGCGCATAATAATTGTATTTATTTTTAGTTATTTAAACTCTTAAATTTCTCATACCCCTTCATGAATAAGCTATTATATTGTTAAAAAATAATAATAATACACAACTCAAATAGGATATGATTCTAACAATCCCATATTCCGCAGAAGCTTAACTTGCCAACTATCAATAAGTCTTACATTTTAATATACAGGTTTAAATATATTTTTAAATTTATGAAAAATTTATTTCTATCTCTCAAATTTAAAATTATTTTTAATCCCTGTAATTTTAAAAAATATTATTTTAATCTCTTAACTCATCAATAATATTTCTAAAAATGACAATTGAGATAATTATATAATATTAACTAAATTTAATGTAATGTTACTACTAGGAGACACATCGATGTTATCCAGACACATTGATGTTGCCCATGAATGCTAAGAGCACAAGCTGGTAAAAACTCATAATAAGATGTATAATGCATTATTTATCCACGCATTTTCACGCAAGTCCCTAGAATATAATAGGATCTTCCTAATATTAGAATGTGAATATAGGATTGACAAGTTCTAATCCAAAAAAGAGAGAAAAGAGAAGAGTGTAGTGCTCAATGCATTTTATTCATACTGCTTCTCCATATTTATAGAAGAAAATACTGACCATTGTGACTATTATTAATCATAATTATTAAAACCAATTAATTTTAAAAGTTTGATAATTAAAATTAATTAAAACTACATTAGCAAGTTATTATATATCTTATTTAAACCAATATTAATTAGGTTTTAAAATTAATAATTAATAAAATAAATATTTTAAATTAAAATTAAAATTAAAATTATTTTTGTAAATAAATTAATCTTTTGAAAGCATCTTTGAAAATACTTACACGGTCGTTTTGTCAAGTGAGTCACCAATTTATGTAGGCTCATGTTGATTTAAAAATATTATAAAAAATATATATCAGAGAGTCGTGCGTCTGCATGTATTGTGTCTCTTTGTGAAATAGAGAGAAGAAGAAAATTTCTGAAAGAAGGAGTGGAACAACCAACATTGCAGAAGAAGTTTGTTTGATACTAATTTCTGTGTATTTTGGTTTTCTCTATTGTTTGGTTAGATACTCATTTGAGAGTTTTCTTATATTGTTATCCACTACATTGATGAGGAGTTATTTCTAGTGATCCCTAGTGATTCTAGAAGGACTTGTAGTGTACCCATTGATTATTATTAGTGGAGTTTTTACTAGACTAGGTCTCGTAGGTTTTTTACTTCACATTGAGGGTTTTTCCACGTTGAAAATTTGGTGCCTGTTGATTTTTTTTTTTTTTGAAATTATCTTTTGCTTCCACAACCTATTATTATTTATACGGGAAAAAAGAAGATTCAATTTTGCTTCCACTATTAATTGTTATTATTTTGTTATCTTTCCTAACACGCTCAGAGCGAGTAATATGGGTGCACTGAGTGAGGGATCAAACCTAAAAGTCCATTAGAAATATTATATAAATAAGGTCTCTAATAAGTCTTTGTATTCCATTTCCTAGATAATAATGCTTCTTAGCATAATTTTAGAAAGATTAGAGAGTTCTTATGAGATCAATATTGTAATCTTGTAATCATGGATTGCTCAAGGGTTCCTTTATATAAATAAGGTCTCTCTTGTTGGAGATAGAGGTAACTACTTGAACTATGTGATTTTTTCCTTGTTTTTCATTCAATAAAGTATCTATTCAATTAATTATTTTATTATTATACTAATATTTTTTGTAGCCTAATCAACCTCTTCTTAATCTTATAAGTTTTAACTGAGGTTGGAAAACCCTTTTTTAAAATTACAACGTAGATAAAACATTGATGACATTTATTATCAAGGAATTGAAATAAACCTATCAGTTAACTTTTGGTCCTTGACCTTAATGTAGGATTGTTTAACAAAAATTACCAAAAAATTAGGATTTTTCTTAAACAACCTAGAATTTCCCACCTAAGAAATTATGATTTAAATACATTTGTGAACTGTTAAATTAACTATATAATTACAATGTTGAATGGAAAATAATTTCAACTTCTTATTAAATTACCTATTTAGTAAAAAAATATATTAAACAATTTTAAACTCAAGTCCCAGTGAATTCGATATTCGGACTTTTGCCATCTTTACTACTACGTCAATTGGTATATTTTTCAAATGTGTATCAAGACACATAGGATGATTTCCACTATAACAAGCTTATGAGGTCTATTTTCATAGGCATGAGTCCACCAACTCTTACTTCTTCGAAAGCGTAAGACATATTTTAATACATAAGCACTTATGCTTTACTAGTTTCAAGTAATGTGGGACTCACTAGTGCAAAAATTCATTTATTGACAGGTTTTTTCTATTAGGTGACATCCACATGACATAGAAAGTGGCACAGTGGCATACTAGTAATTATGTCAAAACTTTCTATGATGGGTGTTAACTTATCCAACATAGAAAAAAATATTCTATGACATGTGAATTAACACTCATCATAGAAAGTTGTATTATTAGACCCCACAGCACAAATTCAATTCGCACTCTTGTCTTCTTCCTCTTCGTCCTATTATTCTAACGACCTTTTCCTACTAGCAACTACCCCCATTCTAACTTCCTTTAACATCCATTGACTGCCAGCGACACTCCTAAGTTTAGGAGACCTTAATTAAATTTCGTTCAAGCTTCTTCTTCTTTGAAACCTCACACTTCCATATTTGTTCTCATTTTCCCTCCTCTCTTTTTTCTGCATTTGATGTTGGGTTTTCATTGTTTTGGTGTTGTTGATCAATGATTTGGGGGATTGTTTTTGTCATTGAGATTGTTTCCATTTATATGCTTAGTTATGTCAATGTCTTATATTAATTGTTAGGATTGATCGATTATGAGTGAACATTAGTTTTTCGTTTGAGATTGAATACAATACTTATGCAATTAATATATAATCATTATATTGAATCTCTAATTCTCCATTTGGACAATTTGAAATGATATATATATATATATATATATATATATAGTTGATTAATATATAGAGGTTAAGTTTCATTTTAAATTTGATAAGTCAAATGTCAAATGTTAATCTAATACTTAGTTGAATTAAAATATATTCTAGTTATGTTTTATGTTCTGGTATTGCCTAAAAAGTCCCACATCGCTTAGAAGTCGAGGCTAAGGGTAGTTTATAAACACTCTTCCTCCTTAACCCACCGAGGCGCCTTTTCAAGGACAAAACTGTGACGGCCCAACGAGCGCCAAAGCGGACAATACCTCGGATGCGGTGACCCTAACGATGACAGCGAATTTACGGTAGGAACATTTTATATTCACTAAATTTAGTAAACCATAATGTCCACATCAACTGAGTAACCATGAGTGTGCCTATTATGTAATGAAATACATGTTTACCATTATTAACAATAATATTAGGAATTCATGGAGGGAGGTAATATATATTTAAATCTATTTAATATTACTTTAAATAATTATTTAATCATTTAATGATCGACTAATATTTAACTTATTTCTATTTTGAAATTGTAGGTATTTAAAAATTTAACTCCATTTGTCAATGAAGAGTTGGAGAATATCCAAAAACAATGGGCATTGACTTGTTTAGAGTCACTTTGATGGCTAACTTTTTTTTTTAATTTTTTAATTTTAACATTCTTATAGTTTTCTTTTTGTACATTGGTATGTACACTTTAACTTGATTGTTGATAGTTACATTTGTACATTCTTATAGTAATTGTTGATTGTTATTACTTAATGGTAGTATTTGTTTACTTTAATTTCATTGTTAACTCTCTTTGATTGTTAGCTAGTTTAGTTTGTACACTCTTTAATAAATTTGAGAGGTATTGTGTATATATCATAGGACTGTATTGAATTTTTTTGGTAAGCAGGACTATATTGAATTGAGCAACCATATATTGTATTAAACTTTCCATTAAATTATATTTTTTATATGCAAGTTTGAAAAAATTTACAAAGTAAACAATTTTTTTTTTAAAAAAAAAACTTCACTTTATATAACAAGTTAGACCTTACCATCATAAAATTTGGGTGTCAATATGAGTAAAACATTATATTTGGATGTCATATTATGATAGACATTGACCTCCCATCATATAAAGTAGATTTTTTATATTATATATTAATTCATAAAATGTATTAATATTTTATGTCGTCAGAATTGATGATAGGTCAAAGCCAAAAACATCCTATATAGAAACTTTTTAGCACAATAGTGACATCATTTTTTTTTTAAATACTACACATATATACAACAATTTCATGTTGATTTTCAATATTGTTAGGGTACATAATATGTTGAAGTTTTCAAACTAGTTTTTTTATTTATTTCATTATATAAGTTATTTTGATATACAATTATACAATAGTAATCCATTAAGGTAACTAAAGCTGGAAGCAATATTCCCGGCTCATTGAACGCTCTTATAACTCGCAATTATTGAATTGTTAATTATCCGGTGATGATTGTTAATCCAATATTCCTCTAGAAAGAATTAAGAATGATTGAAAAGGGGCACAAAATTCGGAAATGTAGGAGGATAGGAGACAGTGGTGGATAACTCGTGAAGTGACAAAACAACCCTTTTCGAGTTACAACATGGCTTCTTTGTGTCTCCTTTGTTGCTTTCTTCACCAACAACACAAACAAAGATGATACCACACCAATGGGCTTCTCCATGTGGAAACCAATGCACCAATAAATACGCTGCTCTTACCAAAATCCCATGTAATCTTATGTTACCCTTTCTTAATTTCATCAACGTTCAATTTCCCATATGCATGCATACATGTAAACCTTTTCTACGTGATTTCATGCATATTTTCAATGTTTAGGTATTCAAACTATTTTTTTTTCTTCATTTTATAAGTTATTTTGATATACATTATAATTCATTAAGGTAACTGAAGGAAGCAATATCTCTTATTGTTATAGCTATTATGGTTGATGATGTCGATGTGAGGTTAATTGGTTTAGGGTCTGCACTGTACTCACAATTCCTACTTGTTTTATTGTAGGGCGAGTGTTCTGCAAAAAGGGTTGCGACTCAGATGGAGAAACATGGGAAGAATGTGAGATCACTTTGCCTCTTTGTTAATGTTTTTTTCTTATTAATGCTATGAAGATAAGAAAAAAATTATTCACTCAAAATCTAGGCCTTATTAATTTCACTATGATGTATGTCTGCATCAATACTATCATAATAGTCACTGACTTTTTTTTTTCTTTTTTCTGTTTCCTGTCCTGAATTAATCATATTAAAAATTTGTTTGGGCATAAAAATTCTATTTGGAAATACAAACTCTTTGAGGGAAAATACTAATTACCTTTGGCATATTGGAGTTCAGGAATAATGAAATTGAGCGAAACAGTTTTTTTCCTTAATGAGTCGTGTCATAAGACTGTTAGTTTTTGCTATTGAAGCAACAAAGACTGAATATACATGGTCAAACATTGGCTTAGGCTTTTAGATGGCAGAAGTAGTTAGTTTATCACATAATTTGAGAAGAGGATTGCTAGCAACTTGGTTTATCTGTGTTTTCTTCCTGGCACATACTGAGAAACGGAATTGAAAATATATGATTGTAAAAATTGAGCTTGCTGAGTGACAACTTGATTTTGATTAAGAAATGATAAGAGTATTGGTTAGCTAGGTTTGGAGGAATGCGATCAAATGTGCTACAAGGATCCTGTACTAAAGGACCAGCAGTGGAGTGCCTATATTGATCGATCCCCTGGTGCTGCTGGTTATTCAGAGGTAATTTTTTTTACAAGTAAAAATTACAATAACGGTACTAGAATTCAAATCTAAAACTCTAAGAATATTACTTTAGTTTCTCACCATCAAACCGACCCTAATGATTCTGTTTGAAGTATTTTCTATTATTTTCCATAATAGAGACAACAACTTGCAGCATCTGATTGGTTCTGTCTTTCAATTTTAACTGTTTTAATGTTTGGTTCTGCGACCTTAAAAGGAAAGGTTTCTATATGTTGATAGTTGAGAAAAAAGGATTTTGGAGTGAAAAGCTTAGGTTTGATAAGAGATATGAGAACACAACAATTGAACTGTTACTTTGGTGTCTGCTTCCCAATGATTGAACCAATTAATTGTGTATGGTGCTTAAATATTTTTAATAGGATTAGTCAACTGCTTTTCTAGCCAGCATTAGTAATCCAGTTTTCAGTTCTGAAATCTAGACAATGTTGGGAAGGAGTTGCTGGTGCTGATCAAATGCAACATGCATGTGGCTTATTAATAGCTTAGGATTAATTATGGTATGGCTATTGCCATTACAATTTAATAATGGTCAATCCTTTCCTGTACAGGAATGTTTTCATGCTTGTGTATCTGGCTGCGGTTACAAGGTCAGTTTGATTTCAAGAACATAAATTTTGCTTAACTTGTCATATGTGTTCCATCTTGTCCCTCCCCCAAACACACACAAAAGGGGCTCTTGAATGAGGTCGTAAGGAAGGGCTTTTAGAATCTATTTAACAAGAGGGAATGATGCTTGTGAATTTGCTATTCTTGCTTCATATAAGCAGTTATTTATTTGAGAAAAAAAAAGGAAATAAAAGAAACCATATAATGATTGTGATTTTTAACTAGTCTGTAGAAACTTCTTTGCATCCCATATGATCTTGTATCTTGCCTATAGCTAGGTTCTCTTGTTGCTCATGAATCATGATGCTTATCTGGAATTTCAGTCTCAAATCAGTTTTATTACCTTCAATGAATTCTCACGTTTGTAATTTCAATAATTAAATAGGGAAGTATATCCCAAAATTCATTTGTAATCCCATCCAAGGTTTTAAATTTATAGCCTCCATTTAAATAGCGTATATCATCCATACTTTTCTGTTGCTTTTGTGGTTTCCATGTATTAAGCTGTCACTATTGAATGACCAATTTATTTTAGTGAATCATGTTGCGGATTTACACTTTCCTTATCTGTCTCTCTAATTTAATTTCAACAATATTCAGTAGTCTACATAATCCTGACTAATATATTAAAAAAATGACTTGTAATAACCCCATTATATATCTTCAAATATTGCAGTTTGAGGTTAAAGCAGAGGAAGCTGATAAAGTGTGTCCTAACAGGAAACCAAAGCCTAAGACTCGGAAGCCAAAGCCACAACCTGTATACCCCAATGACCCGCCTGGTGATATGCCCGGCACTTCTGCGTAGAAAAACACAGCATAATTTAAAAATATCCAAAACTCTTTGTTGGCTATATCAAGGAATCTTTTCTTTCCTTTTTATACCTTATATCTTGTTACTAATTGTTATCAGCATTGGAAAGTTGATGTCCTAGGCTTTCAAATTTGAGACATTTGAACCTGTTTAAATATAAGTTAAAAGTATTTTTTTTTAGAACTTTTCTATTTAAAAATAAAGAATATTTTTTAATAGGAAAGTTCTCAGAAATACTTCTAAGTTTGTATCCAAACAGATTCTTCATTTGATTATTTCAGTCATAAATCTGGATCAAATCATGGTGAATGACAGGCAGCAGTTAGTGTAAGAAAAACTGATCATCACTCCCGTCTTGTACCCACAATCTGACCAAATGAATTTAGATTAACTCCCAAGCCCAATTTGATGTTATAATCTTCACTTGTTTTTGTGACCCTTCTGTATCTATAACTTTACAATTGTCTAAAGATTGAAGAACTTTTGGACACTATTCATATGTAAGGATAATATTATCTCATTTTCTGTAACAACTGGAAGTTCAGGCACCATATAGACACTCACTGCACTACTTATCAAAGTGGTATATTTATGTTTTTTTTTTCTGGAGCGGTGACTTGGGTCATCGATAATAAGTTAGTTTACAATTAAAAATAAATTTTTAAAAAAAGTAATTTTTTAAGAAATAAATGATAGTTGCTTA
Organism: Cajanus cajan; assembly: GCF_000230855.2. Classification (NCBI taxonomy): domain Eukaryota; kingdom Viridiplantae; phylum Streptophyta; class Magnoliopsida; order Fabales; family Fabaceae; genus Cajanus; species Cajanus cajan. Next base: position 61,636,975 of record NC_138518.1, read on the forward strand.
AAAAAAATAGAAAACTATATTTTATGAGTAAGAAAGTCAAGTTTTCTTTTGTTTTTCTTAAAAAATAGTTTATCTTTCAGTTCTTATATTTAATAATCATTCATTTTAATTCCTATATAAGCAATTTCAATTTTCTTTTGGTCCATACCATTTAAAAAAAAATGGTCCATGTCACCACTTGTGAATATGATATGTGTTGTACTTTGCATTTTAGTCACTATACTTGCTCCATTTTATATGTTGGTCTTTATATTTATACAACATTTACCTTTTAGTGACTTAGAAATTACTCATTTTAGCTCATATACAACCAAAAAAATTTTATGCTTCAATCCTTATCAGCATTTTTTTACCTCGTCCTCTTTCTTCTCATCCCCTCTTTATTCCCTTCTTTTCTTTCTCCTCATCAACACCCATTTTCTCTTTTTTACTTCAAGGGTTATGCTTCTTTTAAATTATCTTACATTAGGTAATTTCTATCGACCTAAATCATAGTCTCAATATTGCAAAGTTGATGTATTCCTAAGGCAAGATAAATAAACTTGCATTTAGCCATTTATGTTAGCATTCCTTGTAGCAAAGGCATATTACATCATTTTAATCTTATGGTATTCTATACTCGAAAATATGAAAGTTGGCGCTTAATTTATTTTCCATATCACATGATGCTACTGTCATACGTCGACACCAAAAATCGCCTCAACTCGCAATGTGTTAAAACCATTTTCATTTTCAAATTTCTAGCGCTGTAACAACCATTAGATTGTTTTGACAATTTTGTATTGTCAATTACAATTTTTGTTGTAGTATTAAAGAATGTCAACATAAATCGTTACTTGCAAATTACGCTGTCTTATTCAACAAGAGCGTCTAAACTATGCAGTCTTGAACTGGTTTAAGGTTAGTGAGAATTAATTTATGTAAGACTTAAAAGGATAAAAACTCAAAATAAAAGGAGAAAGAAGAGAAAAAAGTCTAAAAAAAAATATACATATCAGCGTCAAATGAAAATATAAGTATAAAAAGTAGAAGGTAAATGTTATACAAGTATAAAAACTAAAATATAAAAATAATAAAAATATAAAGAGTAAAATGTATATCGCAACACATGTCACTGTCATGTCACATTTATTGTTAATGGCATTAACATTTTTGTACCACGACTAAAAGGAAACTAAAAGTGTTTGTCAAACGACAAACAAATTGTTTTTAAGTGGAGGAGCTAAACCAAAATTTGTGCGACTATAAAAATCAAATGAATAATTAAACCTAAAAATAAAAGTTTCGCCACATCATTAAAAAAAAAGGATTCATTTAAGATTCCCATTTTTCAACAAATATTTTTTTCATACAAACAAAAATGGAACCCTTACCTTGACCCCATGATTAAGTCAAAACAAAACAAATTTACCTTGAAGGCAAAGATATCCCATTTCCTATGAATTCCAAAAGGGTGAAAAATATGAAACAACAAGTGAGATGAGGGTGCCAATATGATGACCAGATTGCTTTCTCCATGGCTGCTTCCATTGGATGTGGGCAGGAGCAGGATGCATGAGATGGTCTTGCCTTGCTTGCTACTACTTTTGACGGCGTAAAAATTCTCGTACATGGTGATGTGCCTCAGTCTTAACCACCATATGCATTTTCTTTGAATCCTCCCACAACAAACCATTCCATTCTCTAGCACAGTCACATGCACCTTCAAATACATCCTGCCCACAAATCATACAAATAATCACACACACAACACAATGGCACATAAACTCAAATTGATGATGTTAAGAACCTGTTTGGATATAAATTAGAGGCGTTTTTTTAGAACTTCTGTACTAAAAATAAAAAATATTTTTCAATAGAAAATCCTCAAAAGCGTTCCTAATCTTGTATCCAAATAAACTCTAAGTTGCTTACTCTGGAAGGAAACTCATCGTAATAATGTGCTTCTGTCATCTCAACTCTGTTTAGATCTGCTTCCCACAGCCTTATCTGTCACCGTTACAATGCTACATATCAGAAAATGAAAACAAACAGTACACAAGAGTGCATGCAAAAAATGCAAAATTAAGATCCAACACCTGATCTGTGACATTTTCAGGCACCGAGGGTACCCTCTCTGCAACACGAGGATGAGCATTTTGCTGAAGGAAGCTGACTATCTGTAACATCAAAGCACACGGTTGTCTCAAGTGAAATTCTAAAAGTCAATTCAAACAAACAAAATATGCTTAACCTTTAAAGTTTAAGGACCTGTTTGTTACAACTATTTTCATTAAAAAAAATCACTTTTAAAGTTTTTCATTTATTTGTTTCAAATTTTCAAAAAAAAATTATATGCTAAAGAAATCTAAAATCTGATTAAAATCATAAACAAGAGAAGTGATAACAAGACACTATTTAGAATATTCATTCAAATACAATCTATTCTTTTATTGGTTAAAATTTATTAAAAACTATAAAATCTCAAGTGAAGTTCGTTAAATAAGTTGGGCTTACATAATTTTGTGATTTTCAATAAATTTCAACTAATAGTAAAGTGTGATGCTAGAATTCTTCTAGAAACTATTTTGAAAAACTTCCCATAAAGGGTGTGTCTGGAAAAGCTGTGAAAATTAACTGTTTTTTGTGAAAAGTGATTTTTACAATTGTAAACAAACATAAATTAACTTTTTTTTTAAATATCTAAAAAATAATCATTAGATTACTTTACGCCCAAATCAGTTTTTTTTAATCTATAACAAATTGGCCCTAAGATTAAAGAAAATTCATATGGAAATTCTAGATTTCTTTCTTGAACACTGATTTACATGAGTTAAGGCTCGCATAGAAATTAAAATGAATATTGATTACAAGGATCACGAAGATCTCCCCATTTCATTCAAAACAGAAAGAAAAAGAAAAAAAATATAACCTATGAAGATTGTAAAAGAATTCCAGAAGCTTTGGTGACTCAAGCATATCAGGGGGAGGAAGTGTATAGCAGTAAACAAATGCATCTATTCATCAATGCAGGTCATTCAAAAGAAAGGTCAGTGGGTTTTAAGGTTGAGGCTGGTCCCTACATATCATGTTATTCCTGGGGCAGAACTACTTATGTAAAGGTTAATTTTACAAAACTAAATGGTAAAAATAAAAACAATGTTCAGGGAGCAAACAAGCAAAGCATGGCAAGAAATATACCATTACCAATATCTATCTGCAGAAACCAAATAGTATCATATTTTAAAAGCAGATATTACACAATAAAAAAAAATATTTTCTAATACTTACCTGATCTGCTGTAATGCCATTTTCAAAAGCATTATACAAGCTTTCTTTTGTAATAGCCCCAACAATAAGATTTGGAAGTTGATACTCTACCCTGGATACAACACATGTACT